>NC_066318.1:16667187-17875000 GCF_022539315.1 Serinus canaria
TATTGTCCTCTGATGAAGTAAGGCTGAATTCTTCTCAATGTACCAAGGTTGCATTCCCTGGGTGCTGTGCTCTGAAGGGCCACGAGGGACCTGGTCTTTGCTCAGTGTTACAGTACTTGCAGCCTGTCTAAACTTCCTCAGCTCCCTCAGCCTGTTTCTCTGAGATTTCCATCCCCTGCTCATTAATTACCTTTGCCAGCTCAGCTCTCCAGTGGGAAGCCAGATTCAGCTCCAACTTTTCTGTCTTCTCCAGCACTCTGAGGAGCCCTTGCATTTTTTTTTTTTCTTAGCTGGATCTTGCTGCCAGTGATGACCTCTTCAATTCTATCTTAAATGCATTAGGCCAAATTTTCTGTTTGCCTTTTTTCAGCTACCTTTGGCCCAGGTCTGACTCCTTCCTCCCTGTCTTAGGCTGAAAGATTTAGCTGGGTGTGTGTTCTATCCCCATCTGTCAGAGCTGGGCAGTTCTCTGCTGTTCCTGGGGCAGTTTTTTCTTTATCTCTCCCACAGCCCATCCTCCCTCCAGGAGATCTCTGCTGTCCATGGCCACTGAGTGTCCCTGCAGGGCTGATCAAATCCCACCATCCCATGGGAGATGCTCTGCCCAGGGGAGGAGCCAAGCATTCCTACCTGGATCCAATCTGCCCTGGGAACAGCCCAGCAGCCTTTGCCCACTGCATTCCCAGAGGAGCAGCTTTCTGCTGCCCTGCATTCCCAGAGGGAGAGCAGGCCCATCTCCAGCAGCCCTGGAGCTGCAGAGGAAAACTCCCCCCTTGTGCAGGATCCCTGCTCCAGCAGAGCCACAGCTGGCACTGCAGGAGGGCTGAGCCCCCCTGGGATGGGACTGTGCCACCACCCTGAGCCCCTCTGGGATGGGACTGTGCCACCACCCTGAGCCCCCCTGGGATGGGACTGTGCCACCACCCTGAGCCCCCCTGGGATGGGACTGTGCCACCACCCTGAGCCCCCCTGGGATGGGACTGTGCCACCACCCTGAGCCCCCCTGGGATGGGACTGTGCCACCACCCTGAGCCCCCCTGGGATGGGACTGTGCCACCACCCTGAGCCCTCCTGGGATGGGACTGTGCCACCACCCTGAGCCACCCTGGGATGGGACTGTGCCACCACCCTGAGCCATCCTGGGATGGGGCTGTGCCACCACCCTGAGCCCCCCTGGGATGGGACTGTGCCACCACCCTGAGCCATCCTGGGATGGGACTGTGCCACCACCCTGAGCCCCCTGGGATGGGACTGTGCCACCACCCTGGCACACAGGGGGCAGGGACTGCTCTGACTCTGGCAGTGTTTGTTGGGGTTTGTTTTGTTTGTATTATTACATTTGTATTTTTAGTTTTCCTAATAAAGAACTGTTATTCCTATTCCCAGATATTTGCCTGAGAGCCCCTTAATTTCAAAATTACAATAATTCAGAGGGAGGGGGCTTACATTTCCATTTCCAGGGAGGGTCCTGCCTTCCTTAGCAGACACCTGGCTTTTCAAACCAAATCACTCCCAGAACTGCAGCTCAGGTCCACCTTTCCTGATTTCTGATCAAACCATGGAGGAGTGGATTTCACCAGCTGCAAGCACCTCTGGGGAGCACAGACACTGCTCTCCAGGGCAGCTCCTCAGCCAGGCCCTGCAGAACAGAGCCCCACAGCCACATCCTCCCCAGCTTCCACACAGGGAGCATGGAAAAGGACAGACACCAGCCACGCCCTGGTTTTAGGCAGTGCTGAGGCAGCTGTTCACCTGTTTGGCTCTAACTATGTGAGCACAAGTATTTTCTTTCTCCCCACAGTGAGCCAGGGATGCTCCTGCCACTGCTCATCCCACAGATCCCAGGGCAAGGAACTCATCTTTTGTCAGCAAGAGGGGGTGCTCCAGCTGGAGAAAGAACTGCTGCAGCTCCTAAATGTCTCAGTTCAATCCTTGTGCACTGAGGAATTTCTCCTAGAAGACATACTCAGAGTCTCATGCAATTAACTCTTTCCATGCCAGCTTAGCCAGGATCCCCTATGTGGTGGAACCCTGGCTGCTGAGAGTTTCAGACTGTCTGTGCTGCCAGGCACTGACCCCCAGAGAACACTGCACTGACCTGAGGCCATGGAGAAGCTTCCAGAATGGAATGACAAAACTGGGATTGTGGGTGTGGAGTTTGAATAGAAGAGTGTGATATCACAGGGTGGAACACTCAGAGTTTAAGGGTTTAGAATATAGCAATAGATATAAGGCAAGATGGAGGTTTTAGGGCAGAGGCTGCTCCTTCTTCCTCACCTTCTTCTCCACAGGTTTGGGTGGTTTTGTGTAATTGGATAAAAAACTCCACATTGCAGCCATGGGTGGTTGGTTATTGGGTTAAAAGTAAAATAATTGAGGTGTCTTCTTAATTGGACAGTTTATCCTTAAAAGACCTTGTAGAGAGGGAGATGGGGCTCCATTTTTAGTTTGTTAGAGTGAAGTGCTGTAGAACTCAGGGTTTGTGAGACTGTAACATGGATAAGAACTGACAAACATCTGAGTCCCAACCAAAAAAACATCTCATGCATTCAAACTTGACCTTGGCAAAAAAGAAGCAAAGATTCTGCACACCTATGGATGAATCCAAGCATTTTGTGTTTGTTAGCAAACTGTTACTTGAATGGACAAATTTGCTTCTTATCCCCACTGGTTTCCCCTGGATTTCCACAACGAGGAGGAGGAGGGCCAGAAGCCACAGGGGCCCTACCCACATGATCGTGGTGCCTACAGCTCTTCCCTCTGCCCTGCTTTTGCTCCAGGCTTTCCCTTCAAATCCTGAGAGGTGCTGCTTGCTGCTGCCCCAGCTGACCCTGGCAGCTGCTGTGCATCCCCCCCTGCACCAGTCACTGCTGAATTTGCCCCCTCAGTCCTGCCTGTCTCCTGCCACGGGAGGATGGCACTGCAGTCCCTGTCCCTTCCCCAAGGCCAAGCCTTGAGGCTCCAGGAGCTATTTATTCACAGTGTGCAGTTTGGAGGGATTCCAAGTTGCAGATGCTTCTCTACCTCAAATTTTTATTTTTCTTGCTGGTACTCTCAATTTTACCTCATCCCTGAGGTGTCTCAGAGCAATCCACCCTCGCTCAGTCATGGATGATTTATTTTCCTCAGTAAAATCTTTTGCTAATGGTATATCCTGCACCTCAAAACTGGGTTTGGTGGAATTATTTTTTTTTTTTTTAATATAAGAATTATTAGCCAGTTCCCCTTTATTTGTACTTTGAGTTTTCTGTGGTGCTTTTATTGACAGCAGCACTCCAACTCACTGTGAATGTGCTGGGTCAGGCGAAGCAAACAGTGAGATGTTCTCTGAAGCCAAAAAACCTGCTCAGCAAATCACCCTGCCAGCCCCAAACCCCTGCTGACCTAGCCAAGAAACCATGGATCACCTTCCAGGGGAGCTGCAGGAGTGAGGGGCCTGGGTGAAAGAAGCTGGACTCCTCCAAGAATTCCCTGCATTTCAGGAGAGCCCCTGAGGCTCCTTGCAAACCCTGAGCAGGATAGTCCGGGCTGTCACACTGTGTCTGACAACAAATGGCACTTGGCTGACATTTCAGGTGGGAAAAAAAATCAAATGCTACCTGTGTGCTTCCCAAATTTCTTTATGGAATTCAACTTTCAAGAGAAGAAAACGAAGGGCAGCGACAGCTCTGGGGATGCTGCCTGTTGAGTTTGTGAGGGCTCCCAGGACGAGGGGAGAGATGAGAGTCTGACTCCATGTTATCAGAAGGCTGATTTTCTATTCTATTCTATTCTATTCTATTCTATTCTATTCTATTCTATTCTATTCTATTCTATTCTATTCTATTCTATTCTATTCTATTCTATTCTATTTCTATTTCTATTTCTATTCTTATGCTATACCAAAACTATACTAAAGGAAAAGAAGGATCCAGACAGAAGGTTTAACAAGATTGACAATGAAAGCCCGTGACTGACTCCTCAGTCTGACCCAGCTGATGGTGATTGGCCATTAAGTTAAAACAATTCACATGAAACCAATCAAACATTCACCTGTTGGTAAACAATCTCCAGGCCACATTCCAAAGCAGCAAACACAGGAGCAGCAATCAGATATTTATTGTTTTCATTTCTCTCTGAGGCTTCTCAGCTTCCCAGGAGAAGAGATCCTGGTGAAGGGATTTTTCAGAAAATATCACAGTGTCAGTTGCCCTTGTGCCAAAGATCCCACAGTCTGATCTGCTCACAAACACACACCAACACTGCCACAAGAGTGAGGGGAAAAGTACCTCAAAGGGTTCAGCAGAACTCAAGAATGTGCTCCTTAAAGCCTGGCAAAGGTGACACCACTTTGTGCAAACCCAGGGCCCTGGGAATATTTCTGTGTCTGCTCTGGGATGCCCTGACCCCCAGGGCAGCACTGACTCTGACCCTCATCCATGGAGAAAGTTTCCCAGACTCCAAGACAGACTGGAACCCACAAAAGTGTGAAATAGATTACAGAGAGCAGTGTGGGTGTGTCACTGGGTGAGAAATTGAGGGTTTGGGGTTTTTAGTGTGTTGTGGATGGAAGCAGGATGGAGGGCACAGGGTGTGGTCTTGGGTTTCTTCTTCATCCTTCTTCTTCCTCCTTCTCCATGGGTTTGGGTGGCATTTTGTAATTGGGCAGAAAAGTCCCATTGTGGGCTCTGTGGGATCAGTTATTGGGTTAAAAGGGAAAATAATCCAGGTGTCAGCTCTTAATTGGACAGTTTAGTCTTAAAAGACCTTTGAACAAGAGATTGTTGGGCATTCTGTGCCTTGCTGCAGAACTCCCAGCAGTGAGACTGATTTACTGATAAGAAATAATGAACACCTGAGTCCCAACACGAACTACCCTCTCAGGTGCCTTCAGTCCAGACCCAGGGAAACCCACAGCTGGGACCCCCACACCACTTCAACAGACACACAGACACACAGACACACACCCGACCCCACCCCTCCCTGGGGGAAAGCCCCCATTGCCCACCCTGGTTTGTGCAGTGCTGCCACAGCACCAAGCACGGAGCCACGCAGCTCCCAGACCTGTCCTGGCTGGTTCAGAGCAGCAGGGACACCTCTGTTGCAGTGCAGCAGCAGGTTTGCACTTGCAGAAGCTGATAAATGCAAACTCAAGGTGACTCCACTTCAGGGACTGCATTAGCATCAGCTGCAAATCCTCAGGGCACAGCCTGAGCAAGCCACATCAGCATCTGCAGCCCTGCAAGTGACAGAGTCCCAGGGAAATGCTCCCTGCTCACACCTGGAGTGCAGGACAGCATCTCAGGGAGTGTTTGCAGCCTGCTGGGCTCAGGGCAGAGGCACTGAACACACCGAAGGCAGGAGGGATGAGTATTGCCTCTCAGCGACACCTCCTACATGATATTATTACTTTCCATTAAATTGAACAAAAATACCCAGGTTCTGGAAACACTGTCTCATTGTAACACCTGCATGATTGGATGAATAAATCTGTTTTAATTAACTGCCTTTTTTATAGTAGGCTGTAACAAAATATTGTGAGAAAGTGAGAGGCTGATAGTTGGCTTTGAGATTTCAAATAACCCTCTGCTAATTAAATCTGTATATATTTGTATGTCATCTTGGAGCACAACAGCACTTAGACCAATCCATTCTTTTAACTTCCTTGCCTATTTTCTTTCCTAGGGTTAGTTATTAATTAACTATGCTCTTCCTTCACTTTGCTTCAGCCAGAGCAGAGCCAAATTGTTTCAAACGCATTTTGTGCACTCTGAATTTCACTCTGCCGATGCAGATCCTTGTCCTGCAGACTCCAGTGACATAACTCCTAATTGCACAGCTAAAACTGAAAAGACAAGTCACTGTCCTGGACTTTTTCCTGCTCCTTTGCACTTGTGATGCCACTGACTAGGCTCTCCAAACTAAAACTCTCCCCCAGCTCAGCAGGGAAGGCGTTGCAAAGCTTTGGGAGCACATCAAAGCATCTCTGTGCATTCATGTCCCACCAATGTGGCCTGTCACATGCTGCCACTGAACTTCCCCACTGCTCAGCCCAAAGCCTGCTAAGCTCTGAGTTAAATCTATTGTCACTCTCACTTTTGGGCTCCATCTGCCCTCATCAGCACCCAAAAAATAGGAAAAGAGAACAATGAGGAGCATGTCTCTATCCATGCATCACTGATGCTGTGCTGGGCTCGGGTGTGTGCTGCCTCAAGGGGAGTTTAGAACCCAGTAAAGCAGAAATATGGACCAAAACAGAACCATCTCCTGGTGCCTTGGACATCCCTGTGCAGAAACAGGTGTGGGCTAGCAGGAAACATTGAGGGCTGCTCTGACATTACCCTGGGGGGTGAAGATGCTCAGGTCATGGAACGTTCCTGGGCTGTGACAAACACAAACAGGATTCACTCTTGCCACAGTCACACACTGCTGGCTTTTAATATTTCCTCTGAAGCAAAGCTGTGCTTTTGTGCCCCATAAGGTCTCCTCAGCAGTGCCACAAACACCTCCTGGCAGGTGACTGGGTTTCCACCAGGAACAGCCCATCACTTTGCAGCATCCATCAGTTCTCAGGGATTCAAGCACTCCTGCAAAGTGCAGTCACACTCCAAACATCCACAAAACCAGAGGGGCTCCAACCAAAAATCCTGGTATTCAAACACCCCTTGTGTCTCCAGCATCTCCACTGCACTGAGGAGATCCATGTGGGATGGGAAAATCCTGCAGTCTGAGGAGGCTGATTCCATTTTTCAGGTGCAGGACGTTCTCTGTAGCAGCAGCTCTTGATAATGATAATTGATCCACACGGATTAAACAAGAGTGCTGGATGAAAAACATTAGATTGGGCCTCTGGTTCCAAACCAAGGTAAAGGAAGAATTTAAATGAGGCATGAGCAGGTCTACTTATGTGTTGGCTAATTTGGAAACAAACCAGTATTTCTGAGCAGTATTAGTTACCCATTACACTTTAAATTATCTTCCCTATAAAAGACTTCACTTCCACCGAAGAACTGCCCCTACTCTTCACTTTCCACATCTGAAGTCTCAGCTCTTTATGACTTGATTCCCCATTTGGTACTCACAAAGGCATATTCTGTGTGCTGAGATTCCAAAAGATGAATAAAATGGGAATCCATCCACCACAAAATCCACAAAGCAGGATGGTGCCCCTCACGTATCCACACTTCCAGCAGCACACTGCTCCTTTGCTTCTGAGCTAATAAACTGAACTCAGTGACAGCTTTGTGTGGCACAGCCTCAAAGAAGGAAGAAACCTGGCTTGGGCTTCTCAATCTTGCTGCTGTTTCTCTTCCCTTGCCTGCAGAATGGGTGGAACTGCTGCTAATCTGTCCTAACTCCACGCTAAGAGGCTCAATCCATAAAGCTGATTTAAGCTGCAGCATGGGCACAGTAATAATGCCATTAACATACTCCAGATTTTCCAGAGGTGAACAAGAACTGAAAGCCTAATTTCATTTCTTTTTTTCAACTCTGCATTCTCCTCACAATGCTTCAATATTTAAGCACAGGACCATGCCTGGGCCAGGACTCAGTGCTGTGTGGATGCTCTCTCTGCATGCCCCAGCTGTTCCCACTCAAGCCTGGTGATCCCTTGGAAAGGGAGGGAAACCCACCCTTCATGTGTGGAACAGCTCTCACCTTGCCAGTATGACCAGAGGGCATTTCAAAAGGCTCTCAGGCTCAAGCACCAGTGTCTGGATCAAACAGAACCACATCCTGTGGCTACCCAAAGTCTCTTACAGGCACCACAGAAAATGACAGTCCAATCTATGAGCTGGCAAAAGCATCCAGGAACACCAGAGCCATTTGGAGAACCTGGATCAGGGACTGAAATGGCCATTAGCAAGGAAAAAGAAAAAACCATGTAAGAGTGCTGTTGCTGTGAATAACCTGACAGCAGAGATTGGACAGGTGTTTGTGGTTATATCCTGGTTTAAATGTTGGAACAACCAGGCACAGCATCCTCCCACAGCCTCAGTGCTCCAAGTCTGGCAGTTAAAGGACTTCAGCCAAGCAGGATAACCAGATTAAAGGACTCTGAGAGGGGCTCTGCAGCAGGACTGCAGGAATCACTCCCCTCTGACTTTCAGCAGCTCCTCAGCTCCCTTCACCTCAGCCTGCCACAGCACAAAACAGCTTTTACCCCCCCATCTGTAACTCCAGAGGGCTGAGCCTGACTCCTGCCCAAACTTCTGGGCTGAGTCAGCCCCCATTCTGGGAGGGACAGAGGGATGCTTCTGAAGAGGTCACTGGCACAAGTCAGATGTCCCTGCTCCACAAACACCTCTGGTCACTGAGGGGAAGCTCAGTGTAGGCAGAAACAGCAAAAACAGCTCTGATGTTACAAAATCAAACCCACAGGGCAGTCCTGAACTGGACTGCTCTGCACAGGTCAGTGACACAGGAGAGGAAGCCTTGTTTCCAGCTGGTTTTTGCAGGAGAGGAAGATTAAACCCAAAGGGTACAGGAAGGTCTTGGCAGCAACATCACTCTTTCATTACACCCCAAATGCTTCACCCAGAATTTTGGTGCTGTCACACAGTGTGCCCTAAGAAGAATGAAAACAAACCCTTCAGAGGACAGTGAGAACAGCTGAAATAAAACATTGTTCTTCATGCCCAGATCTAAATCTTGCTAAAGTCAGTGGGAATTATTTAATTTCCCACTGCTGCTCCTGTGCTCACAGAAGGGCCCTTCAGTTTTCACCAACAATTCAACCCATAGCCAGCCCCAGGACTGGTGAGAGAGAAGAGCCACAGTTCCCTTCAGCCTGGCAAGAACTGGAAATTCTGAGAATTTAACTCAGCCTTGGACTGGAAATGTCCCTGAGCAGGGACCAGGCAGAGCTAATAACTCTGACAAATCTGATCTTTATTCCCTACAGAAAGACCAGCGTTGGTGGCCTGAGTCCCAGCCTTTCCTTGTCTCTCCCCAGCTCTCTGCTGAGAGATTTAACCACCAGGCTCTTGGATTCTCTAGATGCTCCTCTTTGCATAACTAATTAAAAACTTTGGGAGCTTGCTGACTGTTATGCTTGAAGACTGGAGTGACACACCAGGAATCTAAGATTTTTGTAGGACTAAAGCACCTATTTTAAGTTTTGCTCCATTCATGAGTACATCCAAATCTTTGCCAAAACCAGAGGACAACCAGAAAGATCTGCTCATCTTTGTGTTCCCTGACCCACCTGACCCTGGTGTGTGGCCAGTGTAGAGGAACTGGTTTGGACTGGAGATCATCCACAGACCCTTGTATGTAAACACTTCTAAAACACCTCTCTTCCTTTCATCCACTGCAGCATCCTGCATTTCTTTTCAGCCAAGCCACTCTCCATCCTGTCTTTTCCCAAACTATTTCAGTCAGCCAGGGGTTCGTGTGGCTCCTGTGGACAGCCATGGGTTTATTTTGGGAGGGGTGCCTACCCTTCCCCATTCCATTTTGTGCCAGGAGCTGAAGTGATGGCTTGTTGACTGCTGATATTCCTACTCCTGTCTTTGACAGGCAAGGCTCCCACTCACCAGCTGCTCAGCCTGTTTGATTAGGTTACAGACAGGGTGCAGGGAAAGCTGCAGGAGATATCGTGCAAGCGGAGCAGCTCCGGCTGCGCAGGCGCGGCTTTGCAGGACACAGCAAACCCCTGCCAGCCCCCAGGCCGGTCCCAGCACTGAGCTCCTGGGCATCCTGCGGCTGGGGAAGAAGTCAGGAGAGCTGGGAGGGCACCACTCCAAACCTGGCATCAGCTCAAGAGCCACAGAAAGCCACAGACAAATGTCAGAACATTTGCCCTAACAGCGCAGAAACGCGGAGCTCCATGCTTAAACAAAGATGTGCAATTCCAGGCAGAAGTTCTGACCTTGGTTTAGACCTTACACCTGAGAAGCCTGGAGCCCTTTTCCCAGCATCTCCCTGCCCTGGTCTGGGTTCAGCTTGTGCCCCTTAAACCCATGGCACAGAGGAGGGACCTGGGGTCTCTCTGGAACAGGGACGTGGCACCTCTTCCCTCCTGTGCATCCAAGCTGGCCATGGGGGATCAGCCAGGACCTCAGAGGAGCTGCTCTCCCTGCTCAGGAAGCAGGAGGCTGCTGGAGCACAGGGCTGTGTCTGGGCACCCCTGGTCCCTTCAGCAGCCCCTGTGGAGCCACTGGGCCCAGTCAGCCCCAGTATGGCCCTCATGGACCGCCCCGAGAAGAAAGTTCATCTTGGTTTTCCTGCTGAAAAAATGAGATATTGCAGCAGAAGCAAACTTTTAAGATTCTTCAGAGGCTCGGTCTGCTCTTCCCAGATGAGGATCCCCTGATGGTATTACACAGGACAGAAAGATCTGGGAAAAGGCTTTTCACTATAGCCCCTGCAAGGACTTGGCATCTTTTTGTTCAAACATTCTCTGTGCTCTCCTGCCCTCTTCCATAGATCACACCTTACCTCCTTTGTCCACATAACCTCTTCTTTTCATTTAGAAAATCCCTCTCTTGCAGCAGATGCTTCTGCTTGAATCAGCCTTCCCAGCAGCTCCCCAGGGACCCCCTCAGAGCCCCCTGTCCCTTCAGTCACTTACCACGTCCCTGCCTCCAACTCAACCTCACAGGAGAAGTGGGTGACAAGGCACTGCCATCCTAGCAATCCTCATTCCTGTTATGAACAACTTTAGGGCCTTAGGACAATTTTATAAACGTGGAGGTCTTTCCTCCTGGAAACTTTCAAATACCTCAATATACACATAACAGAGAGATTTCCATGAACTGCAGCTCCAGGCTAAGTAAGAGATCAGCACCTCCATTTCGTAATGCAGCACAGACCAGAATGAACAGGACACAAAGAGCCAATGAGAGACAGGAATTATTTCACCTCGTGGTCCCAGCCAGAGCCCTGAGCCCCAAATGGCTCCATCCTCTCACTGCTTTTGTCATAAGGCTTCACACAATGGAATTCTTGCAGCTTCCTATGTTAATCCATTAATACCTGTGAGAGCACGCTGAAATCTCTGCCCTGGTTATCACTCTGGAACCAAAATGCCCAATAAACACCATTCCATAGGCTCTATCCTTCCCTCTCTATTCTACTGAGCAGAAAGTGAGCTGCTCTTTTAGCCAGCTGTGCATGTCAGAGCTGGGAGAACACAGGAATGGATTAAATCCATGCTCCTTCTATCCCAGCATGCCATCTCTGGTGATGGGCAGCAGTCTGGGCGCCCTTCTGCACTGTCCCTGCATCTGGAAACTCCAGGGAGCCAGAGGTTACACCCAGACCTTCATCCTTCCTGTCCTCTCCCTGTGCATTGGGAACTCACCTCATGCTTTTCAAGCTGCTTGTGCTTTTGGCCTCCACAGTATCCTGTGGTAATGAGCATTACAATTTAATTAGCAGACATGATAGGGAACCTATCTGACTCTATTCAGGTGCTTAAGCCACTCTTTCCCAAAGAGTGAATCAGATTGCTCTCTAAGGATGAAAAAAGGAATGCAGGACACGTGAGAGGGGCCAGGAAATTGCTTCAGTTCTCACTGGAACATGTTCACTGCACGTGAAGAGGGAGAGAGAGGGAGAGAAGGGAGAAGGGAATAAGGACAAAGCAGCTTCCTGGCTTGAATCCAGAGACTGAGCTGAGAATAAACAATAACACGTGTCTCATGAGTGAACAGAAACACCCATCATTCCCAGCAGCACAAACCACCCTGCTGCCCAGGTCAAGTCCCCTGGCATGGCCACTGTGACCAACACCACATAAAATCTGATGTGCTCTAAAGAACATAAAAAATGGAGACCATGAGGACCCAGGTGTACCTGCTGCTCACAGGCAGAGAGGAATACTCCTTGTCTCTCAGGTTCCTCCCCTTCCCAGCCACCACCTCACAGAAAACACTGCAGGGATGCCATGCCTCCAGCCTCCCTTCGCTCAGGGACCACTCACTGCTTTGCAAGGCAGCAAATCTCAGGAAGAGCTCAACTTTCATGTTGAACAGCTCCACACCACAACACAGCAGCCTCTTCACCATGCTGATAAAAGCAGCCAAAACACGAGGCAGGTTATCCAGCAGGGAGGCAGAGCTGCAGGGAACTGATCCTCATGCAGCAGCAGGAGGGGACCAGCCCCAGCTCTCCTCATTTCAACTCTGGATGCCAGCACATTTCTTGCTTCCCCAAGAGGGAACTTAACCTAACTTACCCTGAAAACACGCTGAAGCGGAATGGCTCAGAGAGCTGAAAGGAAGAGCAGCCCTGCCCCAGCTTCCCAGCCACTGCAGCTCCCTCACACAGGGACAGCTCCAGCCTCTCCTGAGCCCTAACTGCACTGGGCCTGGCCATCCAAGAGGAGCTGGCTGGCAAGATGCTCTGTTGCAGTGATTTGTGCTTACTGACCATTTCCCTTGGCAGGAAAATCAACTGAGGGCAGCCTTTGCCTTGCTCTGGTTTGGTGTTTGTCTAGCTAAGAAACCCACAGCTGTTTCATAGCCACTGACCTGCTCTGGTACTTCTTAATCTGAACCACACACTGGGTCTGGACCCTTCAGCAGTTATTCATACCAATTCCACATTGCTCACCAGCATTTCCTGCTCAGAAACTTTCAGGAATCATCTGCTAGCTGGTACAGCACAATTTTTCCCCCCAAACTGGACACTGTAGAGATGAACAGCCATCCCTGTCTCTCTGGGACAGGCAGCACACCGGGTTCCCAGCTCTCAGCCCCTGAAAAGTGCCAGATGCAGGTGCTGAGATGAACCTGCCCACCTCTGTACCAGGCTGCCAGCCCAAGCAACTGCAGAACTCTGTGCAGAACCTGCACTTGGGCACTCACTCCACACAGGTGCCTCTCATTTCCAGAGGTAAAACACCATGACTACTCCAGACCCCAGTTTTTTTGATGCTTGCACCCTGTGCTGAACTTGGTGATCCTTGCTAAACATGACTTCATAAATGTCTCATCCTGCAGGTTGGCTTTTTTCTTCTCTTCTCATGTTTTCCTTTCTCTGTCTCTAGCCAGAAATGATTTACATGTTTGTTTACTCTGAGCTACATTCATCTGAGTCATTCAGCAACCCTCTACCCACAATCACATTACAGCAAATTTGGAACCAGAGTCTCAGGGAGTGAATATTATGCTGTTGTCAAGATGAGAGTGGGGGGCCATATTCTGCCACTGGGTTTCAGGAAAAAACTGACTTTTGCAAGCATGTCAAAATCCAACAGCCTCACAATCCCCTGTGTTCTGCATTTCTTCTCAAAGAAGGAGAAAATCCAGGCAAATCAATTACTCTATATTTACACCAGTTACAGAGTAACAATTAGTAGGATTTGGCTCATTTTGCACAAATTATACTACTGTACTTGTAGGAATAATCTATTCTGTTTCAAACTAATTTTAGCCACCCTTGACTGCTCTTCCATCTGTTGTAGAAAAAAAAAATATTTGCACATAGCTATTGTGAATTTTCTTCTCCAAGGTATGTTTTCAAGAACTACATCTCTCAAAAAACAACGTAATCATATTCTTAGCAAGACTCATAGCTCAGCTGACAGTACCTTGTCTGTTAAATCCACAACATGAAAAGACCTCAGAATTGACATTCTAAGGATCTTTTTAAGGATGCCTGAAATAAATCTTTGCAGAAAGGAAGCTGATCAAAGAATTTTGAGCTTTGCATTACCTTTAACGCAATCCTAGAAGCTATTGAGAGATTCTACCAAAGCAGAAAGGGGTTAGGAAAAGTAACACCACCTTTTAAAAAACATATTACAAAACCACTGAGATCTCAATACACTACAGCAAAAGCGATGCACATTAAAACAGAAATCATTCTCTCAGAAGCCCCAGTAATAAAAATAAGGAATTCTATTAATGTTCTATGCCCTTGCAAGATATATTAAGACTGATCAGAGGTGAGTCTCAAGCTCAAGTCCTTTTCCATCTAGTTTCTCTCCGCCGCTTTACAAGGAAAAAAAACAAACCAAACCAAAACCCAGCACCTCGACCTTTTTCTTTATTTTTAATTCTAGAAATGTGCTCTGTAGCAGTATCTGAGGTATCCTTCTTGCCTAGGAAGTCTTGCACCTAGCTGACAGGGTATTGATCCCTGCTGTACCTGAGAATAAAAGTACAACCAGAGGAAGAGCAAAGCCCCACCACAGAGAGCAGTGGGCTCACAGAGGGCCAGGGGTGTCGTGGGCAGGGGAAGCACCTTCAGGTCTTCATCCACTGAAGGGCCTGGACCTGAAGCATTTCTTCAGCTGATAATTACAGCCAAGTTACATGCAGGGAAACTGGGAGCGAATGCTCACGGCTTGAACAAAGAGTGACACATCTGATAACACCCAAATGGGGGGTGCTCTTCTGCCTTTTCTCCAGAAACAACACTAGACTTCGTTAGGAGGGAGTATTAGTCAAAATGCCAGTTCCTTTAGTCTGCTTTGGAGCTCCCTGAGCAGGCATTTGGCTACAAGTTCCAACGAGCTGCCTAAAGACACCGCTTTAACTTCTGAAAAGCATTTTGAAAGCAGCAACACAGTCATTTGCATTTACACAGTACCTGCCTGGCAGAAAAGTGTTCTCAAGGGCTTCTGAGCAGCTTCTCGGAGCCCTGGGAAGCAGTGACACACGACATCATTAAGGAGAAGGCAATCAACACCGAAGAAGCCCGAGAGCTTTGCCCAGGATCGGGGAGAACGTCCTCAGAGCAGAAAAACCCTGCTCAGCTCTCCCGTGGGGACAGGCACACACACAGAGGCACCGCGACCACAAAGACAAAGCTCTTCCCAAAAATCCTTCCTCGCAGCTTTGATCCCGGCGGGTCCCTTCACACCCGGGAGATTCCGTGCTCCTTGATCCCCTCCTGCATTCCGCACAGGGCACTGCATTACATAAGCTCGCCTGCACGGAGATGCACAAAAACTTAGGGTTCACATCTGACCCGCAGAAGGACCGAATATTTTTTACAATACAGTGGAAAAGTTAAGAAGAAGTGGTCAAACAGACTGGGAATTCAAAGTGATGCTGCTCGGGAACACAAGGTGGTAGGTGACTGTTCAACCATGTTACCTTAGAGCATGGAGAATTTAATGGGAGACTCGCACATTACCATATTCATACCCATGACTAACAAATCTGTTGTCAATGCCACCAAAAATATCACACAAGCAGAATGTTTTTATACCAAAGAGACCACTGAAGTCACTGCTCCATAGTAAACAAATGAACTTATCAAGAGTCTTGAAAATCAGCCCTTTTTTCTTTTTCTTTTTTTTTTCCCTGCAGAATTTGATACACTATGAACTGCGAGATGCTTGGTAGTTCAAAGAGGGGTCGATAAAAAAAGCGTTTTTCTTCTGCAAGCATCACAGCAGAGAGCCCCCCTCCGCTACCACTGTCACCTTTCCCATGCTGAGGGCACGTGGGTCACCCAGATGACTCACAGCCAGGTCAAGGGCTGCCCGAAGGAATAACCATTTAAACCGGCATTTAACCCGCTCTGCGAGGGTGCAGGTGGTCCGTGCGTGCTGTCATTCAGGGCAAGGGCAGAGAAAATCCAGCACCGTCCTTCGGGATGCGAGTCCCGGGGCTGCCGGCAACTCCCGTGGGAGAGCGCGGCCACGCATCCCGTCCAGTTCCGCATCCCATCCAGTCCCGCATCCCGTCCGTTCCCGCATCCCTCCCGGCCCCGCATCCCTCCTGGTGCCGCCGCCGATAACTTCAGCAGGAGCAGCGCTCCATGCCGGGGCAGGTGGGTGCCGGTGGCTCCGGGGGATGCGGGCACGGAGCGGCCCCGACACCCCGCGCCTGGCACTCGAGGGCTCGGGGCTCCAAGTTGCGAGAGTGACCGCGGAGCTCTCGGCCCGGTGCCGCCCGCCGGTTGTGCCCCGTCCCCACTCACCTCCGCGCCGCTCCGTCAGGCGGTACCCGCCGGGGTGCCCGCGGGCCCGGGGCTGGTCCGCGATCCTCCGGGCGCCCCCATTCCGCTGCCCGCTGCCCCGGTCCCTACACCGCCGCCCGCGGCCCCGCGGCTCCGCGCCGCCGGCGGGCAGGGCAGGGCGGCCGCCGCATCGCGCTCCGAGCCCCGGCGGGCAGGCTGCGAGCCGCCTCCCAAAAACCCCGCCGGGAGCTCCCCGCGCTGCCCCCGCCGCCTCCGCCCGTCCCTTGGCGGCTGCCGGGCCCGGGCGAGCCGAGCGCAGCGGAA
Source organism: Serinus canaria (assembly GCF_022539315.1). Classification (NCBI taxonomy): domain Eukaryota; kingdom Metazoa; phylum Chordata; class Aves; order Passeriformes; family Fringillidae; genus Serinus; species Serinus canaria. The sequence continues at coordinate 16,683,355 of NC_066318.1, forward strand.
CCGAGCCGAGTCGAGCCGAGCCGAGCCGAGCGGAGCCCAGCGGCCGGGCACACGCCGCGCCCCCCGCACCCGCTCACGGGCACACGCCGCCCCTCGCGAGGAGACACCCGCCCCGCACACGCACACAGCGACACACACACACACCCCGCACACCCTACACAGCGGCACACACACCCCGAACACAGCAACACACACACCCCGCACACAGAGACATACACACCCTGCACACAGAGACACACACCCCGCACACAGCGACACACACACCCTACACACAGAGACACACACACCCTGCACACAGACACACACACCCTGCACACAGAGACACACACACCCCGCACACAGAGACACACACACCCTGCACACAGAGACACACACACCCCGCACACACAGAGACACACACACCCTGCACACAGACACACATACACCCCGCGCACACACACACACACCGCACACAGACACACACACCCTGCACACAGACACACACACCCCGCACACAGACACACACCCTACACACAGAGACACACACCCCGCACACAGTGACACACACTACACACAGACACACCCTACACACACCAGCACACACTACACGCACCCCAAGACACCCGCGTACACCCACACAAATACACACACAGCCCAATACACACCCCACTCAAGCGCGGGCACTTCACACATTCAGCCACTCTGTTCACACCCTCACATGGGTACAGCCGCCCCTCGCGCACACACACACCCACACACACCCATTCACACACACACCTTCACACCCACACCCACACTGTTTGGGCTGGGGATGGAGTGAGTTCTCCCCCCAGGATGTGGTGCAGGGCCCTGGGCTGGCTCAGTGTGAGGATGGTGATGCTCACAGCCCGGTGTTGTAGCTGTGGCTGAGCACGGCTCACACCAAGCCAAGGCTGTGCAGTGGGCCAGTCCACAGGGAGCCAGGACAGCCAGCCTGAGCTGGCCAAGGGGATACCACAGTGTCCTGCCCAGTGTGGGAACTGGGGGAGCTGGCCAGGGTCAGTGTCACTGCTGGGGACAGGCTGGACATCCATCAGCAGTGGCTCATGTCTGCATTGTGTTTTTGCCTTCTTTCTAATCTTCCACCCCATCCCATTTGTGGAGTGGGTATAAGTGAATGGTCTACATTGTACTTTGTTGCTGGCTGGGCTTAAACCCCAGCACCCACACACCCACACCCACACCCATCCCCCCAGCCACTCATGGTCCCCTCACACCCCTGGTCCCGTCACAGGGAGGTTGGACCATGAGTGTCCCAGAGCCACCAGTACCTCCCAGCACAGTGCTGGGTGACACCTGTCCAGGGACCGGCTCTGGACCTGAGCTCTGCAGCCACCTCAGGGCTCTGAGCCCACATCTCCTCCTCATGCCCCAGCCACTTTGTCTCGTGGATGTCAAAGTCTGACAGACAGCTGATCAAGGCTCCCAACTCCTTTAAAGACAGAGTGAACCCAGTGAATTCCAGCTTTCACCTCTTCCCAGGATAGCTTGCTATGGCCAGACAAAGGAACTTTTCCTCCTTCCCTTTCCCACTGGCCCCACCAGGTTCACTGGGGTTCACTTCTCCCCTTTCTGCCCCTCAGGCTGACTGCAGGACTTTCCTTAGGCCAGGAGAGAGGAGCTGCCCTCTGAAAGGAGCCAGCCAGGAGAGAGGTCCCACTGACCCTGCCTCCACTGTCACACTGTGACATTCCCACAGCCACATCCACATGGGCAGGACCACACCCACGTGGCAGTTCTGTCCCCTGGTCCCCTGTCCTCAGTATTTTATGGTGCAAATGTGGTTCTGTCATGGGCACAACATCACAGCAATTAATTCCTTTTCCTTTGTAAGGAAAAGGAAAAAAAACACATGAGCCACAATGAGCCTTTCTTGCACTTCATGCTCCGAGTCTTGATGCTCAAGAAGAGCCTGTCATTGACCTTCTAGACACATCAAACTCATGTCCTGCCCTTTTAATGATCAAAATAATTGCCAAACTCCCCTAAATTTTTCTTTGATATTGATAAAAGATGAATAATACATGGTCACACTCTAAATTTGCTGTACCTCACTCATGTGTCCCTTGAGGAAAAAGTTTACTGGCTACAGCCTGTGCACAGGGACCACTTTGTGTGTGACAGAGGTGCAGCCACCTATGAGGAGAAATGCAACCACAGCTTTAATGAGGCACAAAAACATGACAGAGACAATGCCAGGCTCCATGGCTCAAAGTTCCAAAGCCCACCAGCAGCCCTGTCAGGGAGGCACCACCTAAATCTGTCCCAGCATTGGGACAAACTCTTCTCCCCCTGCAAACAGCACTGGAGTCCACTCAATATTTCATGGTGCAAATGTTGAGCTGCCCTCCCTGTCCTCTGAGGTTCTGAGCAGCGCTGAGTAAATAATTCACAGCAAATCATTTATTCAAAACTCCTGCCTGTGTTTTGTGTCAGTCCAAGAACACAAAATTATGCTCTGCCTGTTCAGGTTGAGTCAAGCTGTGTTTTAGGGTTTGGGTTGGAGTTCCAAGGGCTGGGGCACATGGGGGGGCTGCTGCAGGGGAGTCTTGGTTTGAAAAGCCAGGTGTCTGCTGAGGAAGGCAGGAGCCTCTCCTGACCTGAAAAATGGAAATCCCCTCCCTCTGAATTGTTATAATTTTGAAATTAAGGGGCTCTCAGGCAAAGATCTGGGAATAGGAATAACATTTCTTTATTAGGGAAGAAAATTTCAAAAATAAAATAAACAACACAGTAATACAAACCAACCCTGCCAGAGTCAGAGCAGGCCCTGCCCCCTGTGTGTCAGGGTGGTGGCACAGTCCCATCCCAGGGGGGCTCAGGGTGGTGGCACAGTCCCATCCCAGGGGGGCTCAGGGTGGTGGCACAGTCCCATCCCAGGATGGCTCAGGGTGGTGGCACAGTCCCATCCCAGGGGGGCTCAGGGTGGTGGCACAGTCCCATCCCAGGGGGCTCAGGGTGGTGGCACAGTCCCATCCCAGGGGGGCTCAGGGTGGTGGCACAGTCCCATCCCAGGGGGGCTCAGCCCTCCTGCAGTGCCAGCTGTGGCTCTGCTGGAGCAGGGATCCTGCACAAGGGGGGAGTTTTCCTCTGCAGCTCCAGGGCTGCTGGAGATGGGCCTGCTCTCCCTCTGGGAATGCAGGGCAGCAGAAAGCTGCTCCTCTGGGAATGCAGTGGGCAGAGGCTGCTGGGCTGTTCCCAGGGCAGATTGGATCCAGGTAGGAATGCTTGGCTCCTCCCCTGGGCAGAGCATCTCCCATGGGATGGTGGGATTGGATCAGCCCTGCAGGGACACTCAGTGGCCATGGACAGCAGAGATCTCCTGCAGGGAGGATGGGCTGTGGGAGAGATAAAACTGCCCCATGGACAGCAGAGAGCTGCCCCAGCTCTGACAGATGGGAAGAGAACACACATTACCTTGCAGTCGAGGACAAGGGGTTCCACTGCACTGTCCCTACCTGTGTGTGCTGAGTGGGTGCAGTTGGCTTTGTAAATGACATCCATTTGTCCCTGCTCCAGGGGGATGAGCTGAATTTACTGCCAGGGAACAGCCTTGAGCCCAAGGAGAGAGTCCATGTAGCAGCCAAGATTAGGTTCAGATTACAGACAGAGAACAGTTCTGGTGAGACAAAAAATTAAAGCAAAAGCCTCTGATTATTGTGTAGAGAAAACATAGGGGGGGCTACTCCAGCCTTCCCTTCTGAGGGGTGTTAGCAGGGGAACAGGGCAAAGCTGCAGCAGGGAAACTTCCCTCAAAAAGCAATGCAAAAGACCCCCAAAAATCCCACAAAAAGCAGTGTCATTTTTGAAACACCATGCCAACCCAAACTCCATTTTCAGAGGCTACAAAGGTCTGTCCCATTTGGGAATTCATTCCTCTGGAGCCACCTGAGCTCCATTAACCATCAAGGACCAGATTTCCATGTACCCCAAGCTCTGGCAGTGCCTGGTGGCACTGGTGTCAATCAGAATCAGGCCCAGTGGGGCACCACAACCCATTTTGTGTCACAAAAGCTGCCTGGTGCCTGTAATTCCGAGAACAGTAACAAGTAAAATGGACAAAATTATTTATTTCCCATTTCTTTACCAGAAAGTGGACAGTTGGTGAGCCCTAAAAATGGAAAGGGGAGCAGTCAGCTGTCCTCAGAAATAAAGCCTGTGGAAAAATGCCTTTTATCTCACTGAAAAAAAAGTGTTTTCCTTCATTGTGCAGAAAGGCAGATTTTGCATATTTTAATTAGATCAGTTGAAAACTTGGGAAAAAGAGAAAAAAGAGAACCTGCTTTGCTGTCAAGCTCCTTAGTGAAGAAAAGTTCTGAAAGTTCAGGAACTTGGAAAGAACTTTAAATCTCCATGGCTAAAAATAATCCATCCCTTAAGAAAATACCACTTTTTTTTTTTTTTTTTTTTTTTTTTATCATCACTGCCTTAGATGACTTCAGGTCATCTGAACATGGAAATTAAAGTAGGAAACTGAAAATCTTTTCCTTCTCAACTTTCTGGTTCTTTTCAGAACCTTTTTGCTGCTAACTGGGCAGAGGGCAATCCCTGCAGGGCTGCCATTCCACTAGGATTTGCAAGAAGTGGTGCAGCTTGATGAAATACAGCTTGACAAGATGTTTGGAGCTACAGCTGGTGGTGCAGACATGAGCAGGAGATTTCTACACCCCCTCTTCAGTAGTTTTAATTTTTCTCTGGGATTATTAGCATTATTTTAGATTCTGGGTTTTTTTTGCTCCACTGAGCACACACTGAGCAAACACCCCGGGCTCTGCTGGTGGCACAGGGGACAGCTTGGCCCATGACAGTGGCAGAGCCTCGTTCACGTCAGGGGAAGATCAGCTCCAGGACTTACACCTGCTGCTCCCACTGGGCTGAACAGGAAAATGAGTTTAATTCCTGTTGTCACAACGTTCCTTCCATCCTGCAATGGATCCCAGAGTCATGGAATCAGCAAGGCTGGAGAAGATCTCGAAGGTCATTGAGTCCAACCACCAGCACCACGTTCACTGCTAAACCATGTCCCCAGGTGCCACATCCACACACCTCATGAACTCTTCCAGAGCTGCTGATTCCAGCACTTCCCTGGCCAGCCTGTTCCAGTGCTTGACCTCCCTTTTGATGAAGGAATTTTTCATAATTCACAGAATTCCAGAATCACAGGGTCGGAAGAGACCTCCAAGCTCATCGAGTCCAGCCCAGCCCCAACCCCTCAGGCAAACCCTGGCCCCCAGTGCCACATCCAGGCTTTGTTAAACACACCCAGGGATGGGGACTCCACCACCTCCCCAGGCAGAACATTCCAGAACTTCATCACCTTTCTGGAAAAACTTTCTCCTGCTATCCAACCTGTATTTCCCTTGGCACAGCTGGAGGCTGTGTGCTCTGGGTCTGTCAGTGCTGCCTGGAGAAAGGCAATAATAATAATAATAAAATCCAATCTAAACCTCTCCTGATGCAACTGTAGGCCATTTCCTCTTATCCTGTTGTTTGTTAATTGGGAGCACAGCCCGACCCCTCGGCTGTCCCCTCCTGTCAGGAGCTGTGCAGAGCCACAAGGTCCACCCTGATCCCCCTTTTCTCCAGGCTGAGCCCCTTTCCCAGCTCCCTCAGCTGCTCCTCATAGGACTGACTCTCCAGACCCTTCCCCAGCTCTGTTGCCCTTCTCTTGACTCTCTCCAGCACCATTCTGTCAGCAGAGAACTGATTTTGTCACCATCACTTTCTCAGTGGTCTCTGTACATTTTTTCCCCCTGCCCCTGGTCCAGCCCTGTTGCCCAAGGAGTTTGTCTCCCTTTCCTTGCCAGGTCCTTCTCCCCTTTTTCTAACAGAGCATCCCCATCTCTGCCTCCCTGCTGCAGAGGACACACCCCGGGCTGGCTGGCTGCCCACACCCAGCCGGGTGATTCCTGGCAGGGCTGACACGGAGCTGCAGCATCTCACCAGTGCTGGCTCCTGCAGGGGCCAGGAGGGGAGAGCTGACCTCGAGCAGCAGTCCCAGGGCTCCTCAAGAGACCCCTGCTCATTTCTGCTGTTTGCTCCTGTGTGCATCACAGAGGGTGATGTGCCTGCTCTGTGCCCATGGTCCCTGCGTGGAGCTCTGCAGCACACACTGATCCCTCCAGGGATGCCTGCACCCAGTGGGAGTGCCAGAAATGTCCCAGCAATTCCCCCAACAGACACACACGTGGGTTTGGTACATGCTGGACTTGTCAGAAAAGGAAGCAAAGACCTTGACCTGGCAATAAATCTCCTGGGAAGAGCAGGGTGTAATGGCACACAGTGCCAGGGAACTGCACAGGGCTTGGCAGCCAGGAGCACTCAGCAACGTGAGAGTATTTGTATGAGACCAAAAGAGTGATTCCTATCTTCCCACAATTCATCTCTAATTTTAGCCTTTAGGACAAATCCCTTTGAAGTTCCTCCTTTATGCTCTCTTGCCCTGGATATCTGTCTTCAAACCCGGCCTTTTCCTTAGTGTGCAAACATTAACTCTTTTTAAATGAGAATTTTGGGTATTAGAAGGAAATTCTTTAACTTTGGGTATTAGAAAGAAATTCTGAGGGTGGGCAGGCCCTGGCACAGGCGCCCAGAGCAGCTGTGGCTGCCCCTGGATCCCTGGCAGTGCCCAAGGCCAGGCTGGTTGAGGCTTGGAGCAGCCTGGGACAGTGGGAGGTGTCCCTGCCATGGCAGGGGTGGCACTGGATGGGCTTTAATGTCCCTCCCAACCCAAACCATTCCATGGTTCTGTGATTCTCTCTATAATTACTCTGGAGCTGGGCATGGTTACTTTGCATTAAGTGACTGGGACTGTTTTACATTCCATCACTGCCTGATACCATTTTTGCTAGGTTCAGTCCTTGGTTCACAGACTTCCTTTCCCCAGCAGCTCTGAGCCACCCTGCATGTCAAGAAAACCACTGAAATCTCCAGAAGAACTGGAAACTCAAAGTCATTGCTTTCCCCCCATGCCAGCTGGGCAAAGGCAAATGCTGCACATCTGAGAGGGCAACAAGAAGGGTTTGCTCTCAGCCATACCTGCAGAGCTGCCGAGTTTTTATTTCCCCCAGCATCATATTGCCCATCCCCAGCCCCAGGTGAACCCAGGGGAGACACCAGAGGCAGGACAGGAGTGGGGATTTGGGGTGCAAACTGCTTGAAATGCCAGGAAGGAGGGGGATCCCTTCTGTACTGGATGGTCTGTGCCCAGTGCTTCAGAAAGAGGGGGGTCAGTGCAAATTCCAGTTGGCTTCAGATGCTCAGCACTGCCAAAGCAAAGGGGATCTGCTGTGGGGGGTGGCTGCCAGGTGATGTGCATGGGAGAGTTCAGCCAGAACTTCCCAGACAGTACCTGAGAATGCTGTGGAACCACATAGCTCTGTACTGTGCCTGTCCCAATATAATTTATATATATATTTATATATATATACATATATAGTGCTGCAAGTAGATCCAGCCTACACTCATCTGTATTCAATTAGGATTTGCATACTGGGGACATCAAATCCTGTGCCCTGTCCTTCTCAGGGCTCTGTTCTGGCTGAGCTAGAGAAAAAAAGGCAGAAAATCACGTGGTGGATGCAAGGGGAATAAACAACCTGGAGAAAATCTCCCAATCTCTGCTGGCAATCAGCTTCTGTGCTGGAGCAGAAGGGATTAGATCCCTCAGAGAAAGATAAACTTCTTCTATCTGACTTGGTGGAGAAAACTCTCACTTCACAGATAAATCTCCCTGTGTGCCATCCTCAGGGCTGTTTATCCCCTGTGCATCTCCCAGGCTAATTACAGGCTGTGGCTTTCTTTGTGTGAGTGTCCTGCAGCTTTGAGCATTGTGCTCCTGGGATTTATGTGCCAGGAAAATCAGGGACTCAGGAGAAGTCTGCAAATGCAGAATATGCAATAAATGCCTCATGAGTGTCCATCCTTCTTTCTGTGAATCTGTTTCACCTCCCCAAACTGAGTCATTCCCACCTTTTCTCTCTCCCCCTCAGCAAGGACATCTATTTTAATTCAGGATTTTGTCTTTTCATCTCTTCAACCCTCAAGTCTTTCCTACTGAAGAGCAGCATCATGGTTGTCCAGGTCCCACCAGGAAGCCTGGTGTGCCCTTGCAGTTGTCACCCACAGCCAGACTCTGATATAATTTATGCATTGAACCTGAGCAAAATATTGATTTCAGTGGTGTTTCTCATGATTTACATTTGTGTAACAAAATTGTTCCTGCTACAAATATCAGTTTTCTCTCCAATTTCATGGAAATATGATTCTGGGAATAATTCTGTTTGGCTTTTCAAACTGCACTGGGGACTGAGTTTACCAAGTAAAAAAACTCCTGACTTTGCATAGTCCAGACTACAAATTACTCTTTGGCAATAGGAACCTCTGACTCTCCTGTGGCAAACTTTTGCAAAAGGAGTCCATTCAGTCATGTTGTCACACCTTACACAGTTATTAATGAGCTCAGGGATGGAGACACAGTAGAGGGGTAATACACTAATGGTCCTTTATTGATTTAATTACAAACCTGCAGGTGTCATGGGATTTAAAATTGCATTTGAGGACAAAAAGAGCTGTTTTTGTAAGGAATCAGCATCTATCTGCAACTTCAAACCATGGTATCCAAACAGGTCCTTTAGTAGGAGCCTTTAAAGTGATTTCCTTTGCTTGTGCAAAGCCTCTACTACTTTGCTCTTAGTATTTCTACCCATTACATTTTACTGCCTTCTTTCCTTTTTATGACCCCATTTTTATTTACAGTACAGCCCTTAATTTAGTAGTGCTGACACAGTTACATTTGCAGCAATAGCTTAATTACCATATATTCATGAATAGGGTGGTTAGGGATAGTAGCTACAAAAGATGACAGATTCATTTGCATTATTATGATTAGCATGCTGCAGAAACAAGTTTATGTTTGGGAAGGAGCTGTTCAATGGGGCTTTATTGGTTCCATAAGAACCCAAGTCTGCAGGAGAAGAGTGAGCTGCCACTAGCACCAGCCCGGTCTGGAACCTCTGCAGATTGCACCGTGATCATGCTGGCAGATGGCATCCAATGCCATTTTCCTACTCAGCAGAAAATGGAAAAATATAATAAAGACACGACAGAGATTAGAGTCTTTATCAATGAGACTTGAAATCTAGTGCACCATATGCTTGGTATAAAAAGAAACATTCATCTGAAAAAATTAAAGCAGAGCACGGTCTGAATTTATCTGTTACTCTTTGTAGACTCCGTGGTTAGGTTTTAATCCCTGATTTTAAACAGAAGTGTAGCTGCAGTGAGTGATAACGTGGTGCTCCAACATCCTCCTTGCTCTCTAGTAGCAAATCCTTCCCTCACTGCTCTCAGAATGAGACTCTCTCTGTGCTCAGGTGATTTTGTCAGCAGGAACTGGGCTGGAGCCCCCAGCCCTGCTCCCCACCCCATTTGCTGGTGGCAGATGTGAGCCAGTGCCCAGGGCAGAGGGATCTGAGCCAGCAGGACCTGACCCTTCCTCTGGCCAAGGCCAGGAGATGCATCCTCACACAGCCACAGCCAAGGCTGGTGCCTCTGCCAGCAACTGTGGCTGCTCTTTACTGGGGGTTCCTTGGTGGCAACAGATGCTGAGTGCTTGAAATGTGGGCTCACAAACCCTGCTGATGAATTCACCCTTTCAGTACCATGCAGGGATGGCCTCCACTCCTGGCCAAATGCCAAAGGCCACTTCAGGTGCATGGGAAGTTCTGGGCCACCTCTGACTGCACGTGATCCATCCCTGGGCACAGGTTCACTGCACAAGGACAGAGTGACAGAGCTCAGATCACTGGGATGCTCAGGTGAGCACAGGAAAGGGCTGAGTACAGGAAAGGGCTGGGTACAGGATACTCAGGTGAGTACAGGGAAGTGCTGGGTACAGGATACTCGGGTGAGTGCCTGATGCTTGGCACAGGAAAAGTCCCCCTGGAGTTGCTGCACTTGCTGAAAATCAGGTGTTTACTGAAGTGCAAACCCTAATCTGGAGCAGGGATCAGGTCTGAGGGAGCAGGGAAGCCAAAAGGCTGCTCTGGGTGTCCCTTGAGGGTGTGATCTCTGTTCATGCCATGAGATAAAGGTGGCTGGGAAGGCTGATGACACAGACAGCAGTGATGCCTCTGCTCCCACTGGGGCAAGGGGAGATTTCCCAACCTTAGTGATGAATTTGCAACACACAAAACTGGTGATTTGGAAATGTAACCATTTTCCCCTCTTAACCCTACACGTTAGCTTGTTCTCTGGGGTAGGCACTAGTCTGAACAGCAGCTTCTTTCAACCACACTCACCTGAGGGAACAGGAATTTGTTTGGAACAGGTAGAGAGGCCGTGCAGCCCATTTTCATTCTCTTCTGACACTCCAGAATAAGACTAGAGAAGAGAAGAGATATGTTCAGTGTTCTTGTTCATCCAGACGAGATTGCTGAGACAGCAGGGCCATGGAACCCAGAAGTGTGACCTGGCTGAGCCCTGGGAAAGCTTCATCACAAACAGTGACTGTGAAGACACTTGGAGTACAGCTTGTGTGGAAAACTGCTGTGGGGGAAGAGTTTTTGGTTAAAAACTGAGCTCATCTCTGTTAAGGAACACCGAGGTGCTGGGTCTGTACTTCCCAAAGATCACTCATGAGTCACCACTCAAGAGGGCACCTCCAGACCTCAATCCTGCTCACACCTGGTTTCCATGGCATCACACTCAGGAAATCAGTGCCTCACCTACGTCAGGGGTCTCAGCAGTTTAACCCAAACTCCCTGTTCTTTTTGTGCCTGAAACAGAACCTAGAGACCCAAAATCCCATAATTTCTGGCTGGTTTAGGTTCATGTGGGTTATGTGCAGCAGGAGTGAGGGAGGCTGTGGATAAACCCTCCCCTCAGACGTTGGCAAGGTCCGTGCTGGAGGTCACTCTGGGAGCCAGGAGAGACTGCAGAGGGACAAACAGACACAACACTTCCCTAGGAAGTGCTCCCAGACCCTCACATGCAGCCCTGGCACTGCCCAGCCCAGAGATTCCATCCTGGCATTTGAGATCCCTCAATGATGTTTTTCTCCTGTAATTTCCCCCCCACTTGTTTTTGAGCTTTGCAATCTCCCAGCACCCACAGCATCCTGTGACAAGGAGTTCCAATACTAATTCACTTATTCTCTGATTTTCTGCTGGTTGTTTTCCATTCCTGGAGTTTTGATTGACTCCCCACAGGCCACCCCATGACCCTGGATGTTCCTGGCTTTAGGATGTGTCAGCAGGACGTGCTTGTCAGGGTTGCAGAAGAGTTCCATTGGGATGAGCTTTGGTCTCTGTGTTCCCAAGCAGCAAAACCCCACTCTATTACTCAGCAGTATATTCATGCTATAAATACACTTTTTTTTTTTTTTCACATTAATTCATCCTTATTTACCACAGCAGATAACAGAACTCCGGGCTCAGATCCACACAGCAATAAAAAACGACAGAAATTTCTCCCAGATTATAAAGATTTGTCATGTTGTCACTGCGTTTATTTTCTCCATCTATTTCTCTCCTTTCTGTGCATTGCTTTATGCTCTGCAGGGCCCTCAGGGGAGGCAAAGAGGGTATTGTTTTGAAAAATATAAGGGTTTTTTGATTAAAGGATACAAAATTAATTTGCTTCACAGAGCCTGGAAGCATATTATTTGACAACTGTACTTCACTGAACAAACACAGCACACATGGCCAAATTCATCATGTTGATCACCAGACCCTGGCCATTTGTTCTCCAGACTGGGGTGTCTCTTTTGCAATTAGAGAATGTGAGTTTGGTGAAACACATGGAAACAGGGGTTGGTGTTTTGTTCACTAGCTTGCACAAGGTTGGAGGGATGATGTGGCTTCAGCTCCTGCTTGTTGTAGTTGAGACAGAGACAATACAAAACAGCACACTCCATTTTCAGAAGGCTCCAAACTGGTTTTTTCATAGCCTGCATGCTTTTTATGCATTCTTACAAAACTCACCAGTTTACACTTTACTCATTGCTCACCAGACACAAACAAAGGGCTCACTGGGACAGGCATTTTCACGTCTCTCTTATTTATCCTTCTGAATTATCCTCTTCTAGCATGTTCTTTGAGAGTCCATGCTTCAACTCACCTGGTGGCCAGTGCCACCCACTCATCCTCCCTCAGCTCTGGAACCTCCCATCCTGTTCCTTCCTTTATACTCCAGATAAAACTCAGCACAATGAGCAAAAACCCCATGAGAGCCATTCTCTGCCAGAACACACACATCCCTTCCTTCATGTCGTTCATTCCACTGAGCCAGTCCACCTTCCAGTAATCAAATCTTTAACCCTTCTTTCTTTCTTGGTTTCTTTGTCAATGACCTTGGTAGAAAATTCTTTCAGGGGTAAATGTTGATCCTGTTATCAAACACGGATCCTCTTATCAAACATGGATCCTGTTATTAAACATGGATCCTCTTATCAAACATGGATCCTGTTATCAAGCTTGGATCCTCTGATCAAACATGGATCCTGTTATCAAACACGGATCCTCTTATCAAACATGGATCCTGTTATTAAACATGGATCCTCTTATCAAACATGGATCCTGTTATCAAACATGGATCCTGTTATCAAACATGGATCCTCTTATCAAGCTTGGATCCTCTTATCAAACATGGATCCTGTTATCAAACATGGATCCTGTTATTAAACATGAATCCTGTTATCAAACATGGATCCTGTTATCAAACTTCTCTCTGGCTCACAGAAGTCACTGTAAAACCCCTTCCACACCACTGAACTGGGAGGAGGTCAGAGCACAGCACTGGCCACACTGGGGATTCTGGACACCACAAAGGCCAGTGCTGGAGACTGAACCACCCCACTGGCAACCCCAAATTGGGTTCATTAGCAGGGTTTAATTTAGGGTTAGGTCCTAGCTAGCCAGCAGAGCTAGAAGGGTCACAGTGGTTCTCTCTGCAGGGTAGATTTTCCCATTTAAAGGATTGGGGACTGAGGTGCAGAGTCACATCTGAATGAACATCAGAGCACCTTCACTGCCCTCAGGCTGGTGCCAGATACCAGGCACTGCTCTCTGAGGTTATTTTGGATATGTGATGCTCTCAAAACAGAGCACAGCCAGTCCTTGGGCTGACACTGTTACCAACTGGGAAGCAAAGCTGAAGACAATTTGCTTTTTTGAGTATTTATACATCAGAAAATGGGGGAGAGAAAAATCTGTGTGCCTGCCCTGCCCTGGGAAGGCGCCTCTGTGCTGTGCTGTCCCTGTGGGTGCAGCTCCAGTGGGACACCCCCTTGATGCACAACAGTCACATTGCCTGCTAAGCCTCTGCTTTACTCTGGTTTTGAGTGCAACAAGGAAGAGCCCAAATTACTCACACAGGCAGAAATGTCACTATGGAAACAGGGAGACAGTTTAGCCTAGTTTGGCCAGCATTGACAGAGCTGCTCTAATAACCCAGAAGATGGTGTGACCCTGGCTGTCTGCAGAGAGCTCCTGAGGAGCACAAATCCTCAAATCTTCTAAAATGGCTCTGCCTTGGTCCTAGCAGGCATCAACAACTCTTTCCTATTCTCACAGTGCCTTCCCATGGCTAAAGGACTCTGGGAGTGCACAGGTGGGATGGGACCTGAGCAAACCTGGTGAAAACACCCTCTTTTCCCATCCCAGCCCTCCCCCTGGCTCAGGTGTGTCTCTCCATCAGTGTGTGCTTAGGAACCACAGGATGTTTACATGCACTGAGCAGTTCAGGTCTGTTTTCTGCAGCCCCAGCCTGGGCTCAGGATGGAGAGTGTCCCATGGCACCTCTGAGCACAAAACACACCCTGGAGGGGCACAGCAGTGACTCCTGCCACAGCAAACACATCTCCTGTGCACAGCACAAGCAGTTCTGTCAACCCAAGTGAAAATAATGTTACAAAAACAAGCTGGATGAAATCCTGCTGCCTGTGAGCCCTGGAGAGAGTGCAGGTCCCCATCTCCCTCTCCCCGTGATTTATTGGCCTCCACTTGCCTCAGCCCATGCAGAGAGCCTTCAGCAGCTGCTGCTGAACCTTTTTTCTCTGCAGATGTGTTCTCTGTGGGTCTCACCCCACAGCCACTTGTCTGAGAGATGAACATGAGGGATGCATGGAGAGGAGACCTTTCCTGCAGACCAGCACCAGCTCTCCCTGCCAGCACAGGCTCTCACACCTCCTGTGGTATGAAACTAATTTAAGTTGAAAATACAATTAGAGGCAGTAATTCTTCAGAATGCCAATGCTTTAAATACCTTCCAGACAACTCTGTACCCAGGAAAATAACTCAGTGTAGCATCCAAGTGCATGGTCCCCAAAAAAGGCTGAGAGAGGCTCCTAAGAACCCCCTCAGGGACATTTTGGATCTTTATTCCTGCCAAAGGTAGGGAACATGCTCAGGACTCTCACCAATCCCAGAGACCCTCAGCTTGAGCCAGTTTCCCTGTGGCAAACAAAGTAATGAGTCAGATTGGGATGCTTTTGCTGGTTTTATTGCCCTTGGAGGCAAATTACTGGTGAAGAAGGAAAAGAGAAGGAAAACACAGCTTTTAACCATTCTGAGCACATCCAACCTTCTCCAGCCTGGAATACCAGAAGTGCTTGGTGGCCCCAGAGCTCCTGCAGGGACCCAGGACCAGACCTGGTGCCTGGGGAGTGTTTCCAGCCCTGCTGGGAGCTGCAGCTCTCCCCTAAATCCAAGAGCCACACTCAGCCTTGGAGCACAGAGCTTGCTCCAGTCTGTCAGTCACCATCCACCCCTGGAACAACAAGAGACAGCAAAACCCTTCTGTCTCTTCAAGCTTTCCCCCAGCTCAGGTCAGAGTTAACTAAGTGCAGGGAGGATTTTTGTCACTCTCTCCATGAAGCAGCTGAGCCAGTGCAGGGGTGGGAGCTGAATTTGGGGAGAGGAGTAAGAGACACACACACACTCCCACCTGAATTTCCTTGGAGGATGCTTTCAGTACAACCAAGGAGCTGTGATCAAAGGTTGGCACCGTTTCAGAAAGACACTATTTCCTCAAAAAAAAAAAAAAAAAAGATCATTTTTAAGATAATTAATTGACCCATTTCAGCTTTTGCTTTTATTCTTTTTTCTTTTATCTGCTATTTCCTCAGCCCATCACTCCTAATCTGTAACTGTGTCATCTTTTACATAATCACATTTCTTACAACAGGCATCTTAAAAGAAATTTAATCCTAAGGAGTCAAATCTTCCCTGGTCCTTTCTGGGCTCGTGTCTCTGATCTGATCCATTTCTTCCATGCTGCTCAAAATCAGTGGAAACAAATCTTCCTGCAAATCACAGCCTCCTTCAGCCTGTGGTTCCTCTTATGTGATTCATTTAGTTCTGTATAGGAAATAAAATGAGGCAAGATGATAATTTTTTTCCCACTGAGGCGAGTTTATATTGGGACTTCCTGGAGTCCAGCACTTCTTTACTCTCCTTACTCTCACTGTGGTACTACCAAAAACACACAGGAAAGTGAGCTGGTGAGGAAGAGCTGTGAAAAATGTGAGGGATCTGCCAGGTTTCTCCATGTTAGGAAACACAAGGGTTTTGTCTCGGGCTGCTCTAGTAAACAGAATGTAAAAATGCAGAGTGAGAGAGAGAATAATCTCCCCTCCACAATCTAATTTCTGTGGGAGGGAGACGTCTGCACTGTTAGTTACATTGAACATCTTCTGCTTTGCCTGCACTCTGCTTCCCAGACTTGAGTCTCAGGAAGATTCCCCTTGGAGAACATTGAAATGAAAGGCTGAATCAAGGATGAATTAATTGTGCTCAGTAATTGCAGTGCTCACGTTCCCTGGTCCTTGGGAGCAGGGGGAAGAGCAGCTGCTGCTCTGCCCTGGCAGGTGCTGCTCCCTGCAGCCAGGCAAGAGCTGAATGTTGGATTTCATTCCTTATTCCAGCCCCAGCACCTTGGGCAGCACGTTTTGCTGGTGCCAAAGAGAGCTCTGCCCTGGGATGAGCCTGGGCAAAATACAAGGTCCTGCTGAGCTTTGCCAAGGTCTTCTCTGCTGCAGAGGCACTTCACACGGAGCCAGGAAGGCTCTGGTGAAGGAGCATCACATACAAACTGGTATTTCAGCATGGACATGCCAGCTTTCAGCCCTTTTCAGCTCTCCAAGTCCCTTCACAGACCGGAGGTCACCCTGGCAGGTTGACCAGGGTTGCCACCAGTGACCTGATAACCTTCCCTCTAGTGACCCTCCCATGCCAGCCTACCATGGCAGTGAAAGTGGCTTTTATTTAAGGCCCAGGTTGGGCTGTGACAGCCCCACTCTCCCACTGACTATCGTCCTTCCCAAGCCCAAGGCTCTTGCCACCACCTGGGGCAATGATTCACCTTTGTTGGACACTTTGGTGGGAGGCAGGCAGCTTCTCCTCTTGGAGCACCATTTGGCTTCACACACAGCATCCCCTGGGCCTGGTTTGGGGCCAAGAAGCCAGTGGGAATGTCTTGGGTGCATGGTGAGCCCTCAGTGTGCCTCGTGCTGGGGACAGGCTGCAGCGTCCCCTGTCACCAGACATGGCAGGGAGCACCCTGTAAAACTGGAAGGGAAAATAAGAATAGTCCCGAAAGGCATGTGTCAGTGTTCTTGCCTGCTTTCAGTTTTGGAGGTGTTTCTGCTGTGCTGCCCTGAGCTGATCAGATCTTTCACTCAGCTGTCTGTGACTACTCCAGAGGTCACAGAGCACTCGGGATGTGCAGTGGGGGAGAAGCAGAGAGAAAAGACCTCTGGAACTTGAGTGTTCCCTGCACAGAGGTGCTCTTTCTCACCCACAAATCCAGTGCTCTTTGAATTTCCAAGGCTCACCTCCTCTTCCAAAGTGGCACAGAAAATCCCCAAGCCCTCAGAGGAGCCTTATGCCCATGGACCTTAGAGCACATTGAGAACAACCCATAATGAACACAGCTTATCCAAAAAGCCTGGGTGAACACTTTGGCTCTGGATGCAGCAGTGCCAAGTCAGAAGACAAGCAGACACACACAGTTTAACTTTTTTCATAAGAGCACACTTTAAATGGGTGTCATCCCTATATATTTTTAGCTTTTAATGTGAAATTTCACTACTTTAAAATTAACTTCACTTCTGACATATAATGATGTGATTGTTCATCACATCTTTGATTCTGCATTAGCTGTTGGAATTCAAGACTCTTTTTTCCACTTTTCTGAGTGTGTCTGAAGAACAAAGTTCAGTTTAAAAAAAAAAACAAATGTAAGGTCGTCCTCATACGCATTTCCCTTGCGTGTGTAAAACTCACAGGCAGCTTCAGAGCTGCCTCCTGATCTGAAAGCCCTCCATGAGCTTTTATAAACTCCAATCTATTGCTGTCATTTGGTATCTAGCAGCAGGTGCTATTAAAGGACATAAAACATGTCAGTGTAACCCTGGAGGAAATGGGAGAGGAGCGTGGTGGTTGCAGAGCTTTGTGTGCAGCAGCAGAGTGACAAGTGGTGGGTGTTTGGTTCTGGCACGTTCCCCTGGCAGGCTCCTTGCCTCGAGGGGTGCAGTTACAGCACCACCCATGTGGCACCAGATCTTTACAGATGAATTGCAAATTTAGATCCTCCCTCTTTTGTGGGGGGAGTTTTTCTCGAGGAAGAAGGCAGGGCACTACTTCTTGTTTAGCAAACAGATCTCCTGATGTTCCCAAAGGGGGAGGGAAAGGAAATCCCTAATGATACAGGAGTCATCAGTCATTGTCACACGGCATCAGCTGGGGTGTCAGGGCATCATTACCATATCAGTGACACCCCTGGGCTCTGGGGACAGGCTGCTGACACACTCTGGGACAAAGCCAGAGAATCCCAGAGTGGTTTGGGTTGGAAGGGACCTTAAATCTCACCCCATTCCAGCCCCCCTGCCATGGACAGGCTCTCCTTCCACTAGACCAGGTGGAAGGTCTTGGAAATCACACCAATGGCTTTTTCTGCAAGCTGGGAAACTTTTCCCAAGCAGTAAACTTGGAACAGATAGGAGCAGGAAAGATTCTGAATTTAGATCCCATCTCTGAATTTCACTGGAGCTGCTATAGCCCCGAGGCTCTGAGCTTGGCAGAGCAGAGGGTGCTGGTATTACCTGCATTTCCTAAGTGCAGGATCTCTCCTCTGCAGTTGCACTTCTGACATTCAATGAAAAATATAAAAAAACCATAAAAAACATTTAAAATTTCTCAGTGGTTCTCTACACATGTGTGTGTGCTTATACAGATACATATAAAAATATATATTCATATGTGTATATTCATCCCCAGTATGAATCTAGAGCACAATGTCCCTCTAGCACAAACTGATATAGAGGGCAAAAACTTGGGTTTGGGTTGGAAGAGACCTGACAGATCTTCTACTTCCAAACCTCCTGCCTTCCCCTAGACCAGGTTGCTCAGAACTCCATCCAGCCTGGCTTTGAGCACTTCCAGGGATGGGGAAGTGTTCAAGTGCTCATTTCATCCTGGCAGCATCCAACAACAGAGGCTTTGTGCCTTTAGGAATTTTCTGCTACAGCTGGGCTCTTGCTTGTACAGCCCATGGAATGAGAGCTACAACCTAAAACACTCAGGGGAATTAAAAGCATAAAGGCTGTGGAGTTGTAAGGTGAAGGAAGGAAAACATTGGTTCACTGGTAAAAAGAAAGGAGGATTTTATTTCCTATTTCATTCTTATCACATTGTGGATAGTGTCAGTGAAAGCAAAATGCAAATGGCACCAGGGAGGGCAGGAGCCTCCCCTAAATCAGGGTTTCTCACTCTTTAGGGGAGAGCAGCCCCCTAAGTGAAACCTGTCACGATTTTGGTGCAAGAACAAGGAAGCGCAAAGGATGGCAGGAGGTGCTGTGAGCTGGAGAGGGGATGTGTGCTCTGAGCCAAAAGGTTGGCAGGAGGCAGGGCTGGGGCCCAGAAGGGCTGCAAACTGCCCAGGGCTGGCAGGAGAACACCTTCCTACCTGCAGGAGAACACTGCCTGCAGGAGAACACATTCCCACCTGAAGGAGAACACCTTCCTATCTGCAGGAGAACACATTTCCACCTGCAGAACACCTTCCCACCTGCAGAACACCTTCCCACCTGAAGGAGAACACTGCCCACAGGAGAACACCTTCCCACCTGCAGAACACCTTCCCACCTGCAGGAGAACACCTTCCTGCCTGCTGTGCATCCTGTCTCCTGTGCCCAGCTTGGAGTGGCACAAAGCAGGCTCTGGGGGAGATAAATCACATTATTATCTGCTTCTCACTTGCTGCCTTCTCTGCCTGGAGATTGCTCCCTCCCAAGGACAGGGATTGGGAAGCTTCACCCTGAAGGTGTTGGGACCACAGAGGGTCTGGGGGGGGTGTGGGTGGCAAAACCCAGCCAAGCTCAATGGCACAACAGTTTAAATGTAAACACACACACACACAGAGGTATTTCTGTGCACTTGGGCCTGATGAAATGTAAAAAGTAAAAGCTGTTACAGAACCACCTTTTTGTGGTCTTATGTTCTCAGTATTATATCGAGGACAACAACAAAAACAGGGAAGGAAGGAAGCAGTGATTTTTCTTGCTCCAAGCAAAATAACTGCAGCTTTTGACATATATTTAGCTGGGAAAAGGCAAAATTATATTAAAGAAAATAATAAGAACAGAAAAGCAAAAGCCCATTTTTCAAGTTAATTAAACAACCCCAGCAGCCCAACTTTTGGTAGACTCCTTTGAGCAGTCTGGCTTTAAAGCTGACTGCAAAGCACACCCTTTATCTTTGCTCTCCCAGCCACCTGCTGCCTGCAGATGAGTCCAGCTGCAGTCCAAGGAATTGCAATAAACACTGCAAGGGGAGCCAGGCAGAGGAGAGGGTGGCTCCATGTCTCATGCCCAGTGATCTCCTGGCTTGAGCCACTCACAGGGCACTGCCACTGACATAGTTCATGAAAAATCCCTTCACCAGGATTTTCCTCCTGAGAAGCTGAGAGGCCTCAGAAATTAAATGTAAACAATGATGATCTGATTGCTTGGGATGTGGGCTGGAGGTTGCTCACCAACAGATGCAGCTTGGATTGGTTCCATGGGAATTGTTTCTGCTTGATGACCAATCCCAGTCCAGCTGTGTCAGACTCTCTGGTCAGTCCCAAGATTTTATTATTCATTCCTTTCCAGCCTTCTGATGTCTCCTTTCTCTCTTTCTTTAGTATAGTTCTAATATATCATTTTCTTTTAATACAATATATATCAGAAAATAACAAATCAGCCTTCTGAAGCATGGAGTCAAGACTCTCATCTCTTCCATCATCCTGGGGACCCTCAAACACCCCCACAGGGTACCCCGGGTGCAGCTGTGTCCTCTGACAGCCCCAAACATCCCCAGTGAATGTGGCCCTCCAATAAAAGTCACCCCACTGTGCTGGGATGGCTCCAGAGCCTGCTGGGGTGTTCACAAGGGGGAAAAAATGGCATTTTCACTGTCATTTACCAAAGCAATCCTGCAGCCTTCTTCCTCTGAGGCTCTGCAGCTGCTGCTGCTGTGCATTAATCACTGACAGAAAGCCTGGGGATGGCTGGAGGAGCTGTGTGCTGCTGAGGCAGCCAGAGAGAAGGAGCTGCTGCACACAACTGGAAGGGTTTGGGGTTTGCAGCACGGCTTGACTGCAGCCAGGCTGCAAATTTTAATGTGCCTGTCATGGAAGGGCACAGAATTATGGAATGGGTTGGGAGGGATCTTCAAGATCATCCAGTGTCACCCCAAATAATCTCAGTTCCATGGGCAGGGACTCCTCCCACTGTCCCAGGTGCTCCCAGCCCTGTCCAGCCTGGCCTTGGGCACTGCCAGGGATCCAGGGACAGCCCCAGCTGCTCTGGGCACCCTCTGCCAGGGCCTGCCCACCCTCACAGGGAACAATCTCTTCCTAATATCCAGTGTAACCCTGCTGTGTGGTTTGTTTGCAGCAGCTTGCCTCAGTGGGTGACACTGAGATGAGGGTGTTGGTGGGTGCCCAGCACGTCTGGGGCAGCAGATTTTGGGGACCCAAAGGGAGCAGGGGAGCCCCTTCCTCCTCACTGGGAAACAAGACATCTTCATAAAGAGAGAGATTTCTTCCTTTTACTCACAACTTGCAACAGCACTGACAGCCAGGGCAGGGGGCTGGGAGCAGGGAATCATTTGGGAGCTGGAGGAGCTCAGGGAGAGCCTGGCAAGGTCGGGGTGGATGCTCTGGCAGGGCTCAGGGCACCCTTGCAAACCCTGCCCTTTGTCCAGGTGGCTGAAACTGCAGCTTGGCAAGACAGAACCTGTGCATCATCCCACCCCAGCAGTTCCATGGAAGGAGGCCAGAGGCTTTCTGGCTGAGGGGATGCTCACTGCTGGCCCAGAAAATGTTTTGGGGGAATATGGGCTTTGAGAGGGGTTTTTATCCATGCTGGCAACAGGTTTTTTTTAATAGGGTCACTCCCCAGAATGGCTGTGAGGGTATTTATATTGTAATGTATATTCTGAAGGTGTAATTTGCTGGAATTGTCACATTTATGAGAAAATCAATAACCTTTTGAAAAGCCTTTAATGTTTTATGTCACATGTACTCCTTAAGTGAAATAATGGGCTTCATTCTCATTTAGCAAGAATGATACCTTCATAATGAAAACCAATGTTTTAAAAAATTCATTTCCACATCAGATTTGAAGCTGGGTATTTAATCTATAGATATTGGGGGTTTTGATTAATGTCTTAGCTCCCTGTTCACAGAGCAGTGTTATTAATAACGACAAGCAAAATGGAAACATTTCTCACGCAGGTTTTTAATGGAAAATTTCATTTGAAAGTTTATCTTGGAACAACAGACATTTCATAGGAGAGAAAAAATGAAACATATTGGTTAGTTTGCAGCCAGTTATCCTACCAAAAAATCTCTTGCTCAGAAAGGTTTTGCTGAGCTAAGGGTTATTTCCTTCATCATTTCTCCAAGGAGGCAAGGGCATCTCAGCAAATCCTGCAGAACAGAGCCTTGACAAGAGATGCAGACTGACATTACAGTCTACAAGCAGCTGTCACAGCATGCTCCTCTTATCAAATCTCACCTTTCATTGTCACCAAAACCCTGATGAAATCTTCATGGCCCTCCCTGACACCATTTCTGTATCAAATGGGAGGTTCCTGTTCCCACACCTAATGAGCCCTGGAACCTGCCAATGGCCCCAGGCAGAACAGGGCCCAAGCTGGGTTTCAACAACGCGGAATTCTGACAGAAATTTTGCTTTTTAAGTGGCAAGAAGGGCACATTTCTGTGAAAAGTGACTTGGGGAGGGAGCTGGGAGCGCTGCTCTGGTGGTCAGAGGAGCATCAGGCACACGTGGCTCTTTAAGTGACTGCATAAATAACAAACCAGAGGATCTGGGAGTGCAAACAGCCCAGCTGGATCTGTGCCTCCCACGGAGCCCATCCCCTCCCAGCCACCCCTCCCCAGACTCCTCTTTCAAAGGTGGCAGAGCCCAAAACCCTCACTTGCCAAAAAAACTTTGGAACTGGCAGGAGCCTCTCTCAAATCCCTTCTCCACAGCTGAATTCCCATCTCCTCCTGCAAGTGCCTCATGTGCTGTGAACGTTTTATTGGCTCATTCCCTGGAGCAACCTCCACAGGCTCCTGCCCATCCCTGTTGGCTCCTGCCCTGGGGAAAGGAGCCTGGAAACTCAGGAGAACCCTCCCAGCCTCTCAGCCCAGCCACAACAGCAGTGTCCTGTCCACTTCAACAGAGCAAGGTGAACTTCCATGGGAGCAGAATGGGAAAACAACAGAAAATTCCAAGGAAATTCTAATTTTTTTCTCTCTTTTCTTTTTAATTTTTTTATTTTGCTTAAAACACATTTCCAGGTCATACTGATTTCTTAAAATGTTTCTATCTCATATTTTCTCCTGCTGGACCATCCTGGCTTGCTGGACATGCTGCTAGAGCAGCTTCTTCTCAGGGTTGATGCAAGCCCAAACCCCCCAGCCCATCCTCTCCCTCCCTGGGAGGGATTGAGTAAAATGAGGATTTTCAGCAGCAGAATTGAGTAAAATGAGGATTTTCAGCCACACCAAGGTGATTGCAGCCAGAAGGACCAGAGCAGAGATTTAATCAGGGCAATGTGCTTTTAATTTGGGTTTTTTTTTTTTTCCCTCTTTGTAACAGGCCCACTGAACAGCTTGGGAAGAGGAATAATTAATACATGAGGCCTGAGAGCAGCCTGGGTAGCAACTGCAAAAATTTCATGGAAAGCCAGGTTTAATTGTGCCTGCCAGCTCCCTTCCAGCAAAGTGCTGCCACTCCCAGTGCTTTGCAGGGAAAAGGGGACATTTGCTGAGCAGCTTTGATGTCCTGGCCTCGCTCAGGCTGCCCTGGAGGGCATTTCAGGGAATCACAGGATGGTTTGGGCTGGAAGGAACCTTGAAGATCATCTCATCCCACCCCTGCCATGGCAGGGACACCTCCCACTGTCCCAGGTGCTCCCAGCCCTGTCCAGCCTGGCCTTGGGCACTGCCAGAGATCCAGGGACAGCCACAGCTGCTCTGGGCACCCTGTGCCAGGGCCTGACCTCCTCCCAGGGAGGGATTTCTTGCTGATACCTGATCTAATTGATAGATTTTTCTCTGCTGGGGAGCCACAGAGAGCTCCAGCTTCTGTGTCTCAGTGTCTGAGATGAAAACTGGGATGAGCTGCTGGGGAAGCATCCACGTGAGCTGAACCCAGGGCAGCTCAGAGCTTTAAAGCACAAAGGAAATCATGACCCAAGGCCTAGGGGACAAAGCTGATGCTGCTCTCTTCAGACTTTTTGAAAACTAAACAGTTCTTTTGGTTGTTTTTTTTTTTTTTTCTGTAGAACAGTGGGATTCTTTTTTGTTGATGAAAATCCAGGAGGTTCTCAATTCCTTCAAGAAAAACCACAAAATTCTCCTTCTCCCTTTTTGCAAGCCAAAGTTGCTGGATGCACTAAAATGAGATTCACCAACATCAGTCCTCTAATCTGTATTTTATGAAGAATAAACTCACCCTCAAAACTCTCCTGGCTCTAGGCAAACCTGTAGGAAGAAAACAAATGGGAAATTTTTGCCTTCTGATGATTGTGCCATCGTTGGCATGATGTTTTATTAAAATTCTGACCTGCCACAGCTACAGCTTGCCCTCCCCCTGCCCCAGCAGTGCCTTTCCAGAGCGTGGGGTCAGAGCCCTTGGAAGGGATCTCCCTTTGCCCTGCAAATTCTGCAAGTCTCTGGAGCAGGTAAATGATGGAAGAGAAGAGGGAGGCCAGGGGCTTGTGCTGCACAGAGAATATTGCAAAGAAAAGCAATATTCTCTGTGCCTTCCCTGCCTTCCCTGGCATTTTCTTCAGATGCCAGGGAAGGCAGTTTTGCTCCCCCTCCGCTCCTCGTGTTTCAGAAACTCTCTGCAGCTCTGCTGGAACAGAAATCAGCTCCCAGGAGACACTTTAAGAGTAAATGGTCCCAAATTTCCTGGCAGGAGCCTGTTCCCAGCAGCAGAGCAGCTTCTGAGGCTGCAGTGCAGGGCTGCAGCTGTAACTCAGGGGGAGCAGTGGCTGAGCACTGGCAGGAGGCACTGCAGGAGCTGCTCTGCCCTCTGACCCCACAGGAGAAGCAGAAGCTCCCCCCAGGTCCTTAATTAACGCCTGGGTAATGAGAAATCTCAGTGTGGAGACATTCCAGGGCAGAGCTCCCACTCATCTCCCAGTGCTGGGTCCTCCAGCTCTGCCTGCTCCTCGGGCACCACAGGAATTGGCACCAAGGAATTCCCAGCCAGGGCATCCCCAGGGCCCTGCTGGTGCCTGGCTCAGGCTCCAAAACTCCCACTGGCAGGGGAAGAGCAGGGCAGAGAGCACCAAGTGTGCTGGCAGCCTGGAGGCAGAGGCAGCACCCAGGGAGGAGATAACACCCAGTGCTGAGTGGGGATACCATCAATACCATCAGTGCTCTGGGGACATTGTCCAACTCGACATGGACACGCTGCTCTCTCAAGGTGGAAAGAAGCTTTTTAATTTCTGGCTCCAACATTTGTAGATTTCCAAAAGTGACAGTGACAGTACCACCTCTCCAATGACACTGGACAAACCAGCAGTCCATCCAATTTCTCCTCCTCCATAAAAGAATGGAAAACAATGAGTTATTTACAGAAAGTGTGTGAGGAAGTTTGTTACAAGGATGTAAACATCAGAAAGCTTAGAAAATCTTAAAAAATCAGGGTGACAGACATGGGTCCGAATTTCTCTGAGCTCAGTAACTGACTGTGACAAATTCCTGGGGGCATCAGTTTTTCCCAACTTTGTGAAGCATGCCCTGCTTCAGAGAGAGTGCCCCCATCACTCTCACAGCTCCTGAAAGGTGCCTGTGCTCAGCTGGGGCTGGGCTCTTCCTCCAGGGACTGACAGACCCAGAGCACACAGCCTCCAGCTGTGCCAAGGGAAATACAGGCTGGATAGCAGGGAAAAGTTTTTTTCCAGAAAGGTGATGAAGTTCTGGAATGTTCTGCCTGGGGAGGTGGTGGAGTCCCCATCCCTGGGTGTGTTTAACAAAGCCTGGATGTGGCACTGGGGGCCAGGGTTTGACTGAGGGGTTGGGGCTGGGCTGGACTCGATGAGCTTGGAGGTCTCTTCCAACCCAGGGATTCTGGGAATTCTGTGTGAGATGGGCATCAAAACCCAGAGCAGGGCTGGATACATTTGAGGATTCTTCTCTGGAGAACTGGGAAATTGTAACAGCAAAGGAAGTCACAGCAGAGCCAAAAAATGGCAATTTTTGAGTTGTTACCTGCAAAACCCAGGTGGGCCCTTCCCTCCCCAGCACTCCCAGTGCAGTGAGCAGCCTCCTGCTGTAGCAGTGCTGTGATTCTGTGTTCAGAGAGAGCTTTTTAAAGGAGGAAATCGCTGCTTTCCTCCTTCAGGAGAAGAGGGAGGTCACCTGTGACACGGTGAGGCTTGGCAGGGACAGCAGCAGCTGAGGGCCATGGGCTGCCAGCTGCCCAGCCAGGCTCTGGGCTCTCCCAGCCAAATTGCTGGTGGCTCAGGAACTGTTTTCCATTTCCTTCTGAACCTCCAGCAGTGTGAGCTGCAGGGCTAAGGGCAGTGTGACCCCAGCCCCAGAGTCCAAGCAGGTTTCTCAGTTCCTGAATTCTCTAGATTAGAAAGTCATTTCTGTTGTCATATTTAGGTTCATCAGTAGCCTGTCAGATAAATCAGCTCTGATCTTGCTGATGGCACTTGGTTGGGCTCCAGCCCCAAGCAAACCACAGCACTGCTGGTGGCTGACTCTGTTATTCCCAGCCAGTTGTCAGCAGGAGGAGGAAAATCATCACAAATGTTGTCACTCTCATTTGGTCCAGATTGGACAGACTAGGATGGAAACTTTAATGTCTCCTGGAAACAGAGCCACTGACTCTAAGTGGCATTTGCTGGCTTTCCCTCTCTGAGCTCTTTGGATCCATCTCTGACTCGTTTCTGAGCAGCAAGGGATGGAGGTGGAAGGGCAAATGTGATCACCCCTCACCTGGCTGGGGGGGTTCCTGTGAGAAACTGGATTTAAACTGCAAGAAAAGAGATTTAGATGGGGAAGGAATGGCTCCCTGTGAGGGTGGGGAGGCACTGGGACAGCTGTGGCAGGAATTGTGGCTGCCCCTGGATCCCTGGCAGTGCCCAAGGCCAGGCTGGATGGGGTTTGGGACAGTGGGAGGTGTCCCTGCCATGGCAGGGGTGGCACTGGGTGGGCTTTAGAGCCACTGCCAACCCAAAGCACTCCATGGCTCTGGGATTTAACCATCAATGTGTGGTTGCAGGGAGACAAAATGAGAGTCAGAAATGATCAGCCCCAAAGCCTTCTGCCTTTTAATTTATTTGTGCTCGTTGTTACAGCCCACTCCCATTTTAAAGAGCATTTTGGCAGGTTTCCACCCCCTGATACCATATAGATAATTCTCTCACAATGTACCATAGATAATGCAATTAGCCTGGAGTTTCCATAGACATGTTTTATATTATCTACTTAAAATAATCCTGTTTCCTTGCTGTAATCTAATCTAGCTGTGACTGGGTGTGCC
Organism: Serinus canaria; assembly: GCF_022539315.1. Lineage (NCBI taxonomy): Eukaryota > Metazoa > Chordata > Aves > Passeriformes > Fringillidae > Serinus > Serinus canaria. Next base: position 16,710,437 of record NC_066318.1, read on the forward strand.
CTAAACAAGATGTATGGCTGAAGACAAGATAGAAATAATGAACAAGGGGAGGACAGGTGCTGTACCCTTGTTTTCCAACTGAGACACCATGGATTCAGAGAAGAGTCAATGCTACATCTGCCTTGGGTGGTACATTTGTGTGGCAGTGAAGATATCTTGTTAAAGGCATTGCTGATCACAGAACCATAGAAATGTTGTCTCTGTGATATTGCAGGGGTTGGAAAAGCCCTCTGTGGTCATCGAGTCCAACCTCTGCCAGCCCAGCACTCAACCCTGCTCCTGAGCACCACATCCACACATTGAACACTTCCAGGACAGCGACTCAGCCACCCCCCTGAGCATCCTGCTCCAGTGCCTCACACCCTTTTCTTCTCCGAAGTCAGAAGGATCAGAGCAGGCTGCTGGAAGAGTGCCTGAGCCCTTCAGCCAGTGCAGCAGCTCATGGCTCTGGAACCTGGGCATCCTGTGAGGAACACAACTCACTTCCAAAAATAATTAAAAGTTTATTAAAGTCTTATCAAAAATACAACAGAAGACTGAATAAAGAAAATATTACAGAGCTGGTAGCAGAGGATTTTCCTCACCATGTGCTCATCACCTTTTAACCCTTTAGCCCCTCCCAAAGTTCTGTCCATTGACTCCTTCACTGCCCAGTGGTGGAGATCAGTTCTTTACACCTTGGTTGGAGCTCAGGTGCTGCCACAGTAACAATGCCACCTTCCCAAATGTCCCAAACCCAGGCCACCCCCTGATAACAACACGAGGGGGGTAAAACATAACTACAAACCTTTAAAACTTCTCTTAACATATATCCATGATATTTACCTTTTAATTGTGAGAGTGAACCATCCCAATACTCATCCATCACAGTCTGGAGGGTTATTCCTGCTTCAGAGGACCTGCCAAAATCCATGAGAAAAGGTGGTGAAGCACTGCTCATGGCCCCAGCCATCACTTCTGCCTACCCCTGGCATCCAGCTGATCCTGCTGGACCTGCAGAGGAAGGAAGGAAGGAAGGAAGGAAGGAAGGAAGGAAGGAAGGAACGGAAGGAGGAAGGAAGGAAGGAAGGAAGGAGGAAGGAAGGAAGGAGGAAGGAACAGGAAGGAAGGGAAGGAAGGATGGAAGGAAGGAGGAAGGAAGGAGGAAGGAAGGAAGGAAGGAAGGGAAGGGAGGAAGGGAGGAAGGAAGGAAGGAAGGAAGAAGGCAGGAAGGCAGGAAGGAAGGGAAGGAAGGAAGGAAGGACGAAGGAAGACCCTTGTTAAGATGTCAGAGCAGATTCTGCCTCACATTTTCCTGCACCCTGTGCACCCACTGGGTTACATCAGGTGGGGTCAGTGCCACAGCTCCTGTCCCCAGGGCAGGGACTCCTTTTTGTGCCCAGGGCACTGAGCTCTGTCAGTGAAAACCCTGGGAATGGGCACTCATTCCTCCTGCCCTGAGCCACACCACCTACAAATGAGCTTTCCTTGTAGACATGTATATTTTATAGGCAAACATTCAGCCTGCACACTCCAAACATCCTCTGGAGCTGCTGTTACAGCTGGAAAGGCTGATGGATGTGGGAGGGCTCGCAGGTGTAGTACAAGCAGTGGTTTTGCCACAGTTTAAAGTCAGATTAGTCAATACAAATGGAGGGCCTGGTTGTGCTTGTGGCATCAGAGATGCATCATCTGGTCAGGCTTCTGAGGGCCCTTTTCAGCAAGGCACTGGTGTGGGAACCCAGGAAATTCCTCTGGCTGCCCTGGAGGACTCAAGACCCTTCCCAGGGGGCTCAGAGACCTTGGCACAGAGCCCGAGACCCCTCTGCCTTTGATTCAGCCCTTGGAAAAAACAATTACCTGCCTTATATGAAGGATTACAAGTCACAAAAGTTTAAGTAGAACGATTGTGAATTTATCACGGGGTGAAAAATAGATTTTTTGGGGTTTTTAGAATGGGGGTTCAGGGGGCAAGATGGAGGAATCTGGGTGTGTCCAGCCTTTCTCCTTCTTCTTCTTCTTGGCCTCCATCTTCTGCTGTGATGGTGGCACTTTTGGATTGGTTTAAGGTAGAAGCTCATTGTGTAACATAGGTGATGGGTATGGGGAAGTTATGGTAAATAATGTACATGTAGTTTTTAGTATAAAGACATAACACCACCCCAGGGGCAGGCAGAGTGCCTTGGACTGTCCTGCTGAACCGACCTCGGCTGGACAGGAGAAAATATTTTATAGATAAGACACAATAAACAACCTTGAGACAGAGAAATGAGGAGCTCTGACTCCTTCTTCGAGTGCCAGGCTGGGAAAAGAGAATTTCTAACTCATCTTGGGGTCACTGTGAGCAGCTAGAGACCCCCAGACACTGGAGCATGTGCTCAGCTGTGGGAACATGAATCCCACCCCTGCCCCCTGTGGGATCCCTGGCTGTGCTTAGAGATACAATAAAAACACCTCCAGGGTGGCTTCAACACCCCATGAGCGGGAGTGGACAGGTTTGAGCTGGGAAATCATACCAGCAAAGGAACATTTCAAGATGTTGTGTTTGTGTAGAGGAGGCTGAGCACCCAGCCCTGCTGTCACCTCGGTGTCTCCAAAAGCCACATTTGTCCCCTCAGTCTGAGCAGGCTGACACCTGACAGTGATTTCCACCTGAATCCATTCACTTTGGCTTCCCTGGGCTGCCTGGTCCCAGTCCAAGGGCACAATTCATTCAACTCCCCTCCATTAGAAAGCTGGTTTATCTAGCTCATGGAGATAAAAGAATATATACCAGAAAAATATTTCCAGATTTAAACTCCTGCATTTATAACATTTCCCATCTCCCTTCCTTTTTTTTCCTTTTTTTTTCTTTTTTTTTTTTTTTTTTTTTTTTTTTGTTTTGTTTTTTGGTTGGTTTTTTTTTTTTTTTTTTTTTTTCTTTTTGGTTTGGTTTGGTTTGGGTTTTTTGTTTGTTTGTTTGGGGTTTTTTTGTTTTTTCTTTAAAATGACTCCATCACCACTGAACTGCAGTGTCTCTAATCCCTGTGTGGACGAGGATGCAGGAAATCCAAAGCTCCTTATTAACACACAGTAATTTCCAAAGCAATCAAAGCAGACAGGTGTTCTGGCAGATGCTGTAAAGCAGCACAAAAACCTAATAGCATGTAAAGGAAGAGAAAACTACTCCAGAAAGCTTTTTCTGAGTTGAAGAAGTGTCAGGAAAATTAATCCACAAACCCCAAGAGGTTTATGTCCAGAAAGGAGAGAGAGGAGTCCTTTGGCTTTATTCAAATAAAGGGAGAGGCCATGGGGCATTCCCCTGGGATCTCTCCAATTTTTGGAGGATGCAGCCTCCTTTTTATCCCAATTTCCCAGCCACATTTCCCTGCTCCCTTTCCCCATTTCTGAGGTATTTGAGAGGTACAGACTTCCCAAAACACCTGATACCAGAGATTCCCCTCTAATGTATAACCCTCCCTTTTAATTTTTAATTCTTATGGAATTTAGGGGTTTTTCTTCCCCATTGTTTCTTTCATCTTTCAATGTCTAATTTAATTTATCAGCAAACCTAAAGTTTATTTGTAAAAGCAAATATCTTTTTCCATTCATCAATCAGTGGAACATTGTTTCTTTTACCTCCCTGTGCTGGTTTTATCCACCAGCAGACCCACAGCTGGTTTGGAAAGACAAATCTGCTATTCCTCTCAGAAGGAGGATGTAAAAGCCAGTGGGCAGCAGCATCTGAAGATGAAAGGGCACACAGAGAGGCTGTGGGGAAAGGCTGAGAGCATCCCTGTGTGAAAAACACCAGTCACTTGGTTTTAAAATTTTAAAAGTTTAATAGCAATAAAATGGTTATAAAAATAGTAATACAATTAGAGTAATATTAATTTAGACAATTTGAATTAGGGCAATATGAGACAATAAAAACAAATAGTTATGGGCAGTCCGGGTACCTTTTTCTGGGCAAAATAAGCCCGAAAAGGACCCACGTTAACAGAGGATTAACCCTTAAAAACAACAGCCTGTTGTATATTCATACATCTCACACATAAATTCCATTCAAACACAGGATTCTGTCTGGGCAGTGTCAGCTCCTTCCTTTGAATCCTGACAGCACCTTCGAGGCAGGAAGAAGTTTGTTTCTGCTGATAATGGAGCAATAAATTCCCTTTCTCTGAAAGATTCAGGTGTCCTGTGACTGCTATCTCGCTGCAAGTCTTTTCCTTAGAAAAGTATCCCACATACATAGTTTCTATTTTAACTTTTTTTAATAACCTAAAACTATATTTAACACACTACTCAAGAGAATTAACACAGCATAACTTTCTAACACGACACATGTAATATTCATTTTAATATTTGCGAAAAGCCGACATAAAATACACATTTTTCACACCTGGCACGGCTCAGTCACCACTTAATTCCCGGGGAGGGGTGGCTGTGTTCTGGGTCGGGGCAGCGCTGATGTCCCGAAGCAGGCGCTAATGCAGGATTCATCACTGCCAGCACGCTTCATTTCCCACCGCGGGTCAGTGTCCGATGGCCCCGGCTGCTGCTCCTGGGCCCTGGGATGGCGCTTACAGGGTTAATTTAATGAGCCCGGCAGGGCGACAGCGCTGCTTGGCCTCACTCGTCGGGAAAGCAGAGCTGGGGCAGCCCCAGGTGGGATGTGCTGAGCCCCAGGGGGGTGGCAGAAGCCCAGGTGGGATGGGCAGAACCTCAGAGAAACGGCAACCCAGGTGGGATGCCCAGAACGTGTGATGGCAGAACCCAGGTGGGATGAGCACAGCCCAGGTGGGATGAGCAGAACCTCAGGTGGGATGTGCAGAACCCAGGTGGGATGTGCAGAACCTCAGGTGGGATGTGCAGAACCTCAGGTGGGATGTGCAGAACCCAGGTGGGATGTGCAGAACCTCAGGTGGGAGGAGCAGAACCCAGATGGGATGTGCAGAACCCAGGTGGGATGTGCAGAACCTCAGATGGGATGTGCAGAACCCAGATGGGATGTGCAGAACCCAGATGGGATGTGCAGAACCCAGGTGGGATGTGCAGAACCTCAGGTGGGATGTGCAGAACCCAGGTGGGATGTGCAGAACCTCAGGTGGGATGTGCAGTGGGATGAGCAGAACCCAGCTGGGATGTGAGGTGGGATGAGCACAGCCCCAGGGCAATGGCAGCCCCAGGTGGGACATGAAGAACTCTGCAGCAAAGGCAGCAGCCCAGCTGGGATGTGCAGAATTCCCCAGAAATGACAGAATCCCAGCCCAGGATGGGATGCCCAGAGCTCCAGAGTGATGCAGAACCCAGGTGGGATGAGCACAGCCCAGGTGGGATGTGAGGTGGGATGTGCAGAACCCAGGTGGGATGTGCAGAACCCAGGTGGGATGTGCAGAACCTCAGGTGGGAGGAGCAGAACCCAGGTGGGATGTGCAGAACCCAGGTGGGATGTGCAGAACCCAGGTGGGATGTGCAGAACACTCAGGTGGGATGTGCAGAACACTCAGGTGGGATGAGCAGAATCCAGGTGGGATGAGCAGAGCCCCACTGTGATGTCTCATGGCACTAAGGAGGTGAAATCTGGCCCAAAAAGGAAGGAGCAGGAGGCAGACACAGCACCCAGAGCCCCAAAGGACCAGCTCAGGGCTCATCCTGCAGGTCCCTCTGCCCCAGCACGAGGGACTGGAGGATTTGTGGCTTCTGCAAGTTCTCTCTGCTCAGGGCAGGTGTATAAGAGTGTGGATAAACATGAGCACTCTGTGATGAGCAAATAATGGAAGGATCTCTGTGAAAAAGGAGAGGAATGTACAAATGGTTGAGCAAGCAATGAGCAGTTTGGAAAAGTAAAGGGATCAGCCAAAACTCCTGCTGCATGATGGTGTCTCAGATGCTGGTTGTCACACACAGCAACCCAGCCAGGTAATTTGCTGCCTTTAGAACTGAAACAACTTCATTTTTCTTGCTTGAAATGTTTTCTTGGTGCCAACTGCTCTGGTACTGCCTCTGTTGTGCACTGCCTCCCATCAACCACGCTGCTCTGCTGTGGGGAAATGTCAGTCTGAGAGGTCCCACCATCTATTACTGCCCCAATTCATCCAAATTCTTCCAGCTACTTCAGTTATAGGATCAAAAAGGGCATAGAGAGCCTCAAATTTAGTATCCAAGTCACATAACACATGTTAAAGAGCTTGGAGAGTTAAGCTTCAGCCGCTCTGCTTTAATTTTTTAAATGCCAAAGCTCCCCAGAAAGCATCTTTCAGAGGAGGATACCTACTTAAATCCTAAACACTCTGATAAAAATGTTATTTAAAACATTAGGATATGTGAAAAAGAGGCACTTGAAAGTGAATAAAACATTCAGCAAAGTAATTGTGCACACACATAAAACACTCACCCCTGCACACTCTGCTGGTTTTGCATTCTAAGCTTCAAATGATGGCCCATGAATTAATGCTGGATATAATGGGAAGGTTGTGGAATGAAATAAAGCACAGTAGCAAAAAAAAAAAACCAAAAAACAACCCAAACTCTATAAAAAAGCTCTGCCTGCTGTCCTGAGCTGTCCAAACACACGTTCTTGTTCCACCCATGAATTGTAGTGCCTGTACACTGTCCATCAGGGATTTATTTTCATTATTTCATCAAGGGAAGATCATAAAACTTGATTTTACAGCTACTGTAGAGAAGCTGAAAAGTGCCCAGAGAGGAGATGGAGCACACAGTTATTCCTGATTGACTGGAGCACTCAGATTGATTTCACCATGAGGGGAATGGCTATTAATGTCTCCTCAGCCACCAAATAACCAGAGTGATTTAGAGGCTGTGCCTGAGGTACAGGAAGTCACCCCCAGCCCAGCAGCATCCCTGGACAGGCCTGGGGAGCCTGGGGAGTCCCTGTCCCCCTGCAAGGGAGAGATTTCCATCTGGAGCACATTTAGCATTAAATGCTGCTCTACTTCCTGCCCCATCCTTACACTCAGCCTCTTTCAGGGACCACCTTGTGTAGAAAATTAACTTCTATTGATGCCTCAGGTTTGGCTTTTCTATTTTTCAGGTTCTGTGCTGCTTTGGTGTGTGGGTCTGAGCTTCATATTATGGGATGGTGAGCTCTCTGCACAGAGCAGGGAGACAAAACAATTCCTGCTCCAGCTGAGACCAAGGACAAATGATCCCAATCTCAGCCCAAGAGCACAAACCCCGTGGGCTGGAGAGAGAAAAACAAGGATGGGCTAAAGCTGGGATGGGACAATGAACTGCAAGGTGCAAATGGAGCAGAACTGATCAAAGTGAGAGCCCCTGTGAGCAGTCAGGGATTTTGTGCCCATTTTGCTTCATCTTGGGTGCAGCCCTGGCTGGGCTCTTGTGCTGCCCAAGGTGGGTCCATGGAGGAAATCCTTTTAATAAATCCCTGCTTTATTCTTCAGCTCTGCCCAGCCTCTGCTCTAGCTCAGCCTCCACAAGGCATCAGTTCTGGTGACCCAGAGGGGACCCAAGGCACCTGGGAATCCTTGGAGCAGAGCCAGAGGAACATCCCAGCTGCACCTTCAAACTGGCTGAGTCACCTGGATGGCCCCAGCTCTCATTTCAAAGGCACCTTCATGAAGACACTGAAATAGAGGATGCAGAAAAGCCAGCCCAAACCAGCTCTAAATCCAGCTGCTGTCAAACTGCTTGGGAAATGTAACTCAGGAACCTTTATTTTAAAATAAAATCGAACATCTGATTTCTGTCTTCTGTATTTCAACCTCATGGCCATCCCTTGTGCCTTCCTGCAGGTCCCAGCTCAGATCCCAGGGGTGATGGATTGTCTGTCCCTGCTGAGAAGGGCAGCTCTGCTGCTCTAAACTAGAGCTCTCCACCAGGTTTAAGCTGAACCTTTTTTCCTTTCACCTTTGAGAATATTCAGTCTAATATTAATACAAGGTCTGGTTTTTAGGCTTCTTGTTCCTGCTCCCCAAGTGCAGACTGGGGTCAGAGGGGCAGAGCTCAGCTCCCTCTCTTCTCTCAGCCTCCAACACCTCTCCATCTTTGCAGCCTGGGTTTTATTCCATGCCAGCTGGCACCTGGCAGCCTGGCTCCTGCAGGAAGCAGTGAGGGAATGTCTGCCCCAGGCCCACAGGGGGTTTTGCCCTGCCCAGCCCTGTCAGTGCCTCAGCTCTGTCCTGGGCTCCCGCCCTGAGCTGAAGGAGGAATGGCAGGAGAGGGTGACAGAGACCTCTGATTTCCTTAAGGCTCTCTTTAGGGTGACACTGAGAAGGCAGCAGGGCCACCCCAGCCCTTTGGTCCAAGCCAAGCCCAGGCACTGCCAGTCCCAGGGATTTCTGTGCTGGTTTGTTTGACTCACAGACGGAAACTCTGCCAGAAATCCTGTGGAAAATCCCAACTTTTGTGTCGAGAAGTGGAGGCTCAGGGCAGTGTTACCAAACCAGCTTTAATTTAGAGCCTCCTGATAAGCTGGTGCCACTTCAGTGACTGAGTTGGAGCTCTGAGGAGGTTCCAGTGCTGCCTGCCCCTGCAGTTCATGTTTGCAAATATTTCTGTATTTCCATCAATCACTGCAAGACTTCTTGTTTCTCTCAGCCTGCCACGTGCTGGAAGCAGCCCCTCAAGGGCTGCCAGGGCCAATTCAGAACCTAATCTTGTAATGGAAAAGCTTCAAAAGGGCCTCAGGTTTGAATACATTAAAAATGAAGATAAAATTCCTGTTGGCATTTCAAGGTGCTGAGTTGATCCCCGAGCCACGCTGTGCCCACAGCTCGTCCTGGAACTTCTCCTTTACTTATGGAATCATGGAATGGTTTGGGTTGGAAGGGACCTTCAGGACCATCCCATTTCCCACCCCCTGCCATGGCAGGGACACCTCCCACTGTCCCAGGCTGCTCCAAGCCCTGTCCAGCCTGGCCTTGGGCACTTCAGGGATCCAGGGGCAGCCCCAGCTGCTCTGGGCACCCTGTGCCAGGGCCTGCCCACCCTGCCAGGGAAGGATTTCTTCTTAAAATCTAATCTAAACCTGCACCTTTTCATTCCTCCTTGTCCTGTCCCTCCATGCCTTGTCCCAAATCCCTCCCCAGCTGTCCTGGAGCCCCTTTACACTCTGGAAGGGGCTCTGGGGTCTCCCTGGAGCCCCCCCCAGAGCAGAGGGGCTCCAGCCCTGGAGCAGCTCAGTGGAGGTGCAGACCATGGGCTGTAACACTCAAATGAACCCTGAGCTCCAAACATGGACCAGGACCCCCAAGCAAAGTTTCTTACCTGGTTTGGTGGCTGGCAGCCCAAAGTGCCTCTGCTCTGAAGAGACCAAAGCTGGAACTCAGCTGTCAAAGCAGGAAACCAGCTCAGGCTTTCTCTCAGGCTTCCAGCCTGTCCAGCCCTGTCCATCCCAGCCCTGCTGTGGATTCTCCTGGAGGAGGAGATGCATTTTTTTCAGGAATGAACAGTATTTAGGGACTACTATCTGGCACAGCCCTTCCCTTGGCAGCAGCACTACACAAAGAAGAGAGGAGAGCTATCAAACCCACAAGGTCAGGAGGGAAGCAGAAGAGCTCAGGTGCCCAAAGCAGCCCAGAACATGGCTTGCATTGCTGCTAAGATTAAACTGTTCAGAGAACAGCAAAAGCTTTTCTTGTCTTTTTTGTTGTTTTCCCCCCAGTACTATTTTAATCAGCTTGGCAGGAGAAATGTCTGCAAGGCATCTTTCACCAGTTTTCCTTCCTTTACAGGTGAACATGTATGAAATGACAGATTTTCCCCTGGAAACTTCAGTCCTGTGGCCACTTGACAAGCTGTAGAAAATGAGGCCAGGGGCTTGTAACAAGTGATGTGCTCATCCTGTGCTGAGAGAGCAGGAAATACCCCCCTGGCTCTGAGAGAATCTCTGAGGACAGATGTGCTGGTGTCTGCAAAGCCCCCAGAGATCCAGCAGCAGTGCCAGCGTGTTGTTTGGAGCTGGGCCCCGTTCCCCCTGAGGGAACAGCAGCCAAGCTGGGGCCCAAAGGTGCTTTTCAAGATTTCCAAGCTCCTGACCTTCCTATTTCAGCAGGGTTTAGCATTGCACTCACATACACACCCATATAGAAGATTTAATCATTTTTTCCTGGTACTCAGGCAGCTGCACTATTCTGGGAATGGCTTTATTGCAGCATTCAGGGGCAAATTAGTCTTGCCAATAATTGCTGAGTGATAAGTGTGTTGTGTTTTCTCCTCCTGGATGTTTCCATCTCTCCCTCCCCTGTATTTAAGCTCAGAGCAGCACTTCTCACTTGCTGTGACTCTTGTGTGGCACTGCCAAGGGAGATGGACACCCAGGCTCTCTTCCCAAATGGGATTCTGCCAGATTAAAGGATCCCAGGACTTGGGATTTGCTTGCTCTGAGAAGAGCCTGGTGCCACCTGTCGGAGCCCAGGACATCCCTCTGGCTGCTCTGGAGGACTCCAGACCCTGGCAGGGGGCTCAGAGACCTTGGCACAGAGTGAAAACCACCTGTGCCTTTGACTTTAGCCCTTGGAAACAATTCCCAACTCTGTGTGAGGAGTTACAGACCACAAGGGTTTGAGTAGAATGACAGTGAATTTGTCACAGGGTGAAAAAGTGGAATTTTGGGGATTTAGAATGGGGGTTCAAGAGGCAAGGTGGAGAAATCTGGGTGTGTCCTGTCCTCCTTCTCCTTCTCCTTCTCCTTCTCCTTCTCCTTCTCCTTCTCCTTCTCCTTCTCCTTTCTCCTTCTCCTTCTTCTTCTTCTCCCCCATCTTCTGCTGGGATGGATGCACTTCTGGATTGGTTTAGAGCAGAGACAGACTGTCTAACAGAGGTGACTGGTATTGAAAAATTATTGTAAATAAAGCACAGATAGTTCTTGGTATAAAAAGCCAACAGCACCCCAAGGACAGGGGCTGTGCCACAACCCGACCTGCTGGACAGATCTCAGCAGGGCAGAGACAGAATGGAACAGAAAAGGGAAAATAAACAGCCTTGAAAAGCAGAACCCACGCATCTCGACCCTTCCCATCGCTCCTAACAGCCCAATAACTTCCAAAAAGGACGTCAGTGCTTCCTGGAGCAGAGCTGGAGCTGTGTTTCTGTGTCATCTTCCCTGGTAATTGTCACTTGTTCGGGCCTGTGGTGGCTTGGCAGCCAGGACGGGTAGGCAATAATGTAGCAGGTGATTAATTATGCTGCTTTATAAACTCTCCATCTTATCTACAAGCAGATCTTTCCTCTGACAAGGAGCCTGTGCACAGGCACAGGCAGCTACAAGGTGTTATTAATTGTAGCACACGGCTGTTTACAGAGATACAGCCCCGCTCCCCCCTCCAGAGGGATCAAACGAGACCTCGCCCAGAAACGGGGCTGAAAAATGGACCCAAAATGAAATTCTTCACCACGATGCTATTTTTAAGCCAGAATTGCATTTGCACTCTACAGGCACATCAGCCCCGCAGCAGGGGCGTTAGATTAAACTGCAACATTTAAATAAATGACACTTTAAAAATGCCCTGGAGCCAGGCAGCTCCCGGAGAGGTGATGTCTGCAGGGAGGGAGCAGGGCTGGGGTGGGGTGGGGGCATCTCTGCTGCTCCTGCTCTGCCCAGCCCAGCTCCCAGAGCCCCCCCAGCCTGGCCAAAGCCTCTCCTGCCCCTCTGCTGAATTTGTGGGGACTCCCATGAAGGGAGGGATGGTGAATCTGACTCCATGTTCTCAGAAGGCTGATTTATTATTTTATGGTACTATTTCCTATTAAAGAATACTACACTAAAGAATGCAGAAAGGATACTTACAGAATGCTAAAAGGATAATAATGAAAACTCGTGAGTAAAAAGATAATAATGAAAGGTAAAAAGATAAATAAATAAAAACATAATAATGAAAACTCTTTCCAGGGTCCTGACACAGCCTGGCCCTGACTGGCCAAAGAGTGAAAACAGCTCCCAGCAGAATGCAATGGAACAATCACCTGTGGGTGAACAATCTCCAAACACATTCCACATGGGCACAGCACAGGAGAAGCAAATGAGATCAGAATTGTTTTCCTTTTCTCTGAGGCCTCTCAGCTTCCCAGGAGAAAAATCCTGGGCGAAGGGATTTTCCAGAGAGTGTGACTGTGACACCCCTGAGCACTGCCCAGGTAACCCTGGCAGGTCACAGAGCACCTGGAAGGGTTGGAAATTCACTTTGAGGTGACCATGGCTCAGCCTGTGCCTCTGGTCAGAAATGGCCCAGCCCAGGAGCTGGCACAGCCCCCTCGGGGCCATTCCCAACCCACTGCCATCATTTTCCCAACATGAATCCACCTGGGGTTTGACTTCTGCTCTCTTCCACCTGCTGGGTCTTGCACAGGCTCAGAAATTTGGCTGAAATACAGGAGAGTCCTCGAGACTCAGAGAACATAACACTGATAAACTTCTTTGTTCTCATTAGCATTTTCCCAAGCCATGTTTTGTCCTCTCTGGCAGGACAAGTGTCCCCATTTCCCCAAAACACCCAGGCTGCCCTCAGCCCAGCCTCCCCTCCTCGAGCTGTTGTGACAACACAGACACCCATTTTTACAGAACAGCTCACCCTTACTGATGTCAAATGTTGTTAAAATAATCTTCTTAGAAAGCTGCTTGATTTATGGTTACTTTTTACTGCTGGGCTTTTTTTTTTTTTTCTTTTTAAGAAAATCAATCCTTTTGTACTTTCCCCTTTGAAAAATTCCTCCACTAAATTTCCTCCTCTGAACTGCTCTGACAGAAATCACTTCCCTGCCCTTCCTGCTTTTTAAGAAATGGGAAAATCAGAGGCAATAAATGACAAACCCCTGACTCTCACAGACAGAAATGGGATGGTTCTGAATAACAAACATTATTTATAGTTATCACTATTTCCTAGTTTGTTCCTGTGTTTCAGCCATGCCTCCCGAGCTGTGCTGCATCTCTGGGGTGGCATTTTTGTCCTTTTTTCTCATGTTATTGGCAGTGACACAGGATGACATCCTCATGATGGTGTGGCAGCTCAAATCCCTGTGTTTACTGGAGTGCTCCAGGGGCTGCTGAAGAATTCCCTGGCTGGGGGATCAGGCAGGTGGAGAACTGGGATCTCCAGCTGCTCCAGGGGCTGCAGGGTGGTGACTCAGTGCCTGCAGCAGGCTGTGAGAGTTCCATGACCTCTGTCCCTGCAGGAGCCAGCACTCCCAGCCCGGCTGCTGCACGTGAGGAGCAGCCCTCGATCCTTTCACGCAGAAGTTCACAGCAGGACACTTTTATTTTTGGACATGGCAATGAGTGAAAGTTTGGCAGAAGGAGGCAGGGTTTGGATGGAGGAAATCAGACAGGGCTCCACCCCACGTCTCTCCAGCTTGGGGAATTGGGGGTTTGAGCACTGTGTTTTCTTTGCACGCAGCAGAGCTTTGGGACTGGAGCCCCAAAGGACACATTGGTGAAAAGAACACTTAGGAGGCTTTTGGGAGAGCCATATTTATTCCAAATCCCCCTCTAACATGTCACTGGGAAGGGACACCAAGTGACCCCTCCTGGAGGGACACCAAGGACCCCTCTCTGTCCCTCCCAGCTCACACCAAGCATGAGGTCACCCCAAAGCCCACCAACAAAACAGCCCTGCAGGAAAAGATTGCAGAACCCCAATCATGCCAGGAGCTCTGCTGTCATCTCTGCATCCATCAGATGCACCTTGTAGGAGGGGAGAAGGCCTGAGATTAGATTGCACTGCAATCTTCAAGAAAAACTGCTTTTTGATGACAAAAGTGATGAATTGCTGTCTGTTTTGGGAAGATCACATCCATGTGTGGCACTCAGAGCTGTTCAGTGCTCTGAGGCTGAGGGTGATGAATCAGTGGAGTGGGGCCTGGAACTCATCCAAGGGAGGAAAAACATCTCTATTTTATATATTTATCTATATATACACCCACATACCTCCACACATGGGTGTCTTGGGTCTGAAACCCATTTTCTGCTGCCCAAAGAGCTGGGCTGTTTGCCATTAAACAGCCCAAGATTTCACCCACTGCTGCTCACACCTTTGACTGCACCCAGGACAGGATGTTCTGAGGATGAGGAGGGAAGTTAATGATGCCCCATATAATGAGGTTTCATTAATTAACTCTTTATCCCAGTGACACATTTTTCCCCAGTCTGGGACTGGTCCAGGCTGGACAGGGCTTGGAGCCACCTGGTCTGGTGCCATGTGCCCATGGCAGGGGCTTGGAACACCAGGGGCTTTAAGGCCCTTTGTGATTCTGTGATTCTATCACTCTGTAATTGTATGATTTCACAAAATAATACAATTGCAGAGTATAAAACAGGTATAAAACACACAACCCCTTCCCCAGGCAGCGCTGTGGTTCAGACAATAATGGAGAAGGAATTGCCAATCTATTAAAAGAAATCTGCTTTTAAAGATAAACCCAGCTCACTTTGCTATTTCCAAGGGGACTCTTTTATTCCCAAGGCACCAGCTGAAAACTGCTTGGAGGGAGGCTGGGGGGAAGCAGGGGAGATCATTCCTCCTCTGCCCCTGCCCTGGGGAGCTGCTCCCTGGCCTGGGAGGAAAAGCTGCTGCTCTGGCATCTGCCAAAGCCTGGTTTAGCAGGGTTCAGTGCTGCTCCTCATTTATGGTGGCAAGTCCAGGAGTGGCTCTGGCCACGTGGGAAGGGGTCAGGACGTGCAAAATCTCCTCCAGCATTGCTGCAAGAGGTTGTAAAATACTTGTAGCACCTGCAAGCCTGAGATCTGACACCACACCAGCTTTTCTCTTCCCCAAACAGAGGAAAACAACATTTAAAACACTCAGAGCCTGCTAAGGTCTGCTGTCAGAGCCAAATGTCAGGTTTCTAAACATCTTTGCAATGGCTTTGAGAGTTGCCTGGAAGTTTGGGGTTTTTTGGAGCCTGTCTGTGATCCCTTGGACAGAAGTGATCAGGAACATCTCCTGGGGGCACGCTGCAGCCCCACTGGTGGAGGAACCTCCTTCTCTGAACAGCATCCTACAGTGGTTTGTGCTTGGAGGGACCTTAAAGCTCATCTTGTTCCACCCCTGCCATGGCATGGTGTGGAACACTGTCCCAGGCTGCTCCAAGCCCTGTCCAGCCTGGCCTGGGACACTGCCAGGGGTGGGACAGCCATTCCCTGCCCTGCACCAGGAAATTCAGAGCCTTTGGAATGCAGTAAACCTGGGTACAGGCTGTCTGCAGAAGACAGAGGTTTGGGTGGATAATTTATAAAGGATGGTAATAAAACAGACTGCACAGTTTAGATCTTAATAAAACTGTGATGCCTTTTGTCTGATTTTATGGACAAACTTTATTAACTTAGTACCTTTGCACCAGAGAGGTCTGACTGGTTTCTTATGGCTGAGAGCTCGCCTGAGCAGCAGAAGAAAATCAGAAACCTGCAGTACCCAACAGCAGGAGATCACCAACCCACCCTCCCTGCAAATCCACCCTCCTCAGGTGGGTCAGGGCTGGGAGGGAGCTGCAGGAGAGGGAGAATCACAGAATTATGGAATGGCTTGGATTGGGATGGAGCTGTAGGAGAAGGGGAACCACAGAATTGTGGAATGGCTTGTGTTGGGATGGAGCTGCAGGAGTGGGGGAACCACAGAATTATAGAATGGTTTGGGTTGGGATGGAGCTGTAGGAGAGGGGGAGTCACAGAATTATGGAATGAGTTGGGCTGGGAGGCACCTTCAAGACCATCCTGTTCTACCCCTGCCATGGGCAGGGACACCTTCCACTGTCCCAGGCTGCTCCAAGCCCTGTCCAGCCTGGCCTTGGGCACTGCCAAGGATCCAGGGGCAGCCCCAGCTGCTCTGGAGGAGCCTCTGGCCTGGAGCCACCCCAGCTGGCAGCCAGGGTTGGCAGCACTCAGGGACAGCTGGTGCCTGGGAGCACCAGGAATTAGGAATGGTTTGCTAACAAATCTCATTCCCAGGCACAATCAGCAGTGCTCAAGCACCCATCCCCAGCCTCCCCCACAGCTCACACTGCAGAGGGGTACCAGAAATGTGGGGGTGGGTCCTGGCTGCGTGCTTGTGACAGAGGGATGTCCCTGCTGGAGGGTTCATGGGGATGGGCGTGGGATGAGACCCTGGCAGCCCTTGGGGACACCCCAAAACCAGCTCTGCTTGCCCTCCCTGTCCCAGCTCCTCCCTCCAAGGAACAAAGTCCAGTGAGAGCAACAGGTCCCAGTGCACTGCCCTTCCTCATCCCCGTTGGTTCATGGATTGTTTATCTGCTACTAATTATCCAAATGATTTCCATCTTCTCTAGGCCTGGGCCCAGCTCCCCTTGGTGAGTGACCCACCAGCCCTTTGTGCCTGCTTCATTAAGTTAATTTAGGTGGATTCCTGAGCTGCTGATTCTGACACTTGTGTGCAAGACTTTGCACCTCCACCATGGCCACGGGATGGGGGGAAATGGCCTTGGGGAGCTTCCCTACCAGAGATGGGGGGAATGGCCTTGGGATGGGGAAAATGGCCTTGGGATGGGGGAAATGGCCTTGGGATGGGGGAAATGGCCTTGGGGAGCTTCTCCTACCAGAGATGGGGGGAATGGCCTTGGGATGGGGAAAATGGCCTTGGGATGGGGAAAATGGCCTTGGGATGGGGGAAATGGCCTTGGGAAGGAGGAAATGGCCTTGGGGAGCTTCCCCACCAGGAACAGCCATGGGATTGATGGTGTTTTCCCTAGAGAGTTTCATCCCCACACATGACACAACCCTTACAGAGATCATCTGAGTGTGTTTCCTCTGCTCTTTCCTGCAGGCAGGACAATGCCAGCAGACATGGGAGGGTGGTGGGCTTTGACTGGGATCCAACCCCATCCCAAGGCATCCACACTGCTGAAGGGCACAGCCAACATCCTCCTCCCTTGTACTCCAGGGTTAAAAAAAGGGGGGGAAGAAGGGAAGAGAGAGCAGCAGCATTCTCGTTTTGTTGCCATAGCAGCCTCCTGGATTATTTAGACTGATAGCATTTGTAAAAATTCAACAAAGGGTAAAGGATCACTTGGAAATGGGAGCAGATGTAACAGTGCGTGCCATATGCCGCTGGGAAAAAAATCCCTTGGCAAAGGCAGCATCATCAGAACGAGAGCCTAACCCACATTGTGCCATGGAAAATGTCACTTTCTCTAGATTACAGGGTAGGGTACGAGGCAGAGAAAATTCTGTTCACAGGGATAATTGCTGAAAGGCGTCCCCAGCCCAGAGCCGCGGGGAGCGGGGTTCGCCTCCCCTGCAGCCCTGATCAGCCTCCATGGGACACAAAGGAAAGGTTGTTAACATTAAAAATTAATTAACCCTCGCACACAGCCTAATGGCAGTCACTCCTGAGAAAGCCTGCTGCACAAGGGGGGAATTGCCAGGGGCTCTGTGAGGAGCAGAGCCCGTGGAAAGGCGCTGCCTTTGCAGCCTGAGCTCTGCTGCAGCAGCCCTGCAACGCTGACGGAGCCTCTCGGGGCTCCAGATCAAACCCAGGAGCTGCTCAAGGCTCCAGAACACCTGGAGGTGCTCAGGGCACCTACCCTGAGCAGGGGTCAGGGCAAAAGCCCCCAGCTCCAGAGAGGGAGCTGGTGAGGAGTGGGAGGCTGTGGGTCAGGGGGAGCTGCTCCCCAGCATCAGCCTTATCCCACTGCTCCTGGAAAGCACAGCCAGAGCTCCTCATGAACCCAGCTAGCACCAGAGTCCTGCCAGAAAGGCCCTGAGGGATGAAGAGAGGCCAGCACATCCAGGATGTGGATGGATGAGGGAGGACAGGGCTCGGAGCAAGCTGGGATAGCGGAAAGTGTCCCACAGAGGGATGGAATGAGATGAGTTTCAAGGTTCTTCCCAGCCCAAACTATTCTGTGATTCTCTGGTAACACTTGGGAAGGATGAAGCCTGGCAGGGGAAAGCTCAGGTCTCACCCCCAGAACTCTTCTCTAGAGCTCCCTACAGTGGGAGGCAGATTGGCAAGAGCTCCCATTGCCACTCACCCGGGACTGCATGGGGCTTAAAAGGCTCTTATTTGTCAGATCCTCATGAGAGGGGTTATTAAATGCCCAGACCTTCCTACAGCAGCCTGGGCATCCATCCTGGCCATGCCCCCTTGCTTGCTTCTGCTGCTGCAATTTTAAAATAAATAAATAAATCAGAATGGCCACATAATTATAGGAAATGGAGACACACATTAGGCTGGAGCAGCAGGGAATAATTATTTGCTGTCCTTCAGCAGCCCAAAGCCCAAAGACAGGAGGGGAGGGGAGGCTTGCTGTGGGTAGGAGCTCCGTGTTGCCCACCCTGGCACTGGCACAGGACCAAGCTCTGGCAGCCAGGAAGGGGAAGCAGGCACCAGGGATGGTGTTGGGCACAACCAGGAGAGCCAAAAGCACGTGGAGAAGGGAGGGAAGGACACGGCCAGAGGCACAGCAGGGGTGGGGAGGGGGAATGGAGCAGAAATATTGCAAAGTGGAGCACACAGAGCCCCTGAGCCATCCCGAGCAGGGAGCCCCCAGCCCAAGGGCAGCGAGACACAGGGACCAGCCCCACAGCTCCTGGGTGCCCGTGGGGGTGGGACATCACCACAGCCAGCCTTGGGGCCAGAAAAAAATCACCTCATCTGCAATTTGCAAGGAAAAAAGTTGCTTTATTACATTACCAGCCTGTGGAAAATGTATATCCTGTTCCTCTCCAGAGGAGAGAGACACATAAAATTTGGGCTGGTTTTGACAAGATACCTTCAGTGAGTGTAAATCACTCATGGGTTGATTAACTCCTCTTCTTAGGCAATTCTGCAAGTTAAATGACAAAGCTTCCTCTCCTCCTGAAGGCTTTTACTGAACTTGTAATGAATCCAGGTACACTAATGTCTTTCTTTTTTATTATTATTACTCTTCCAGAGCCCAGGCAGCATGGCAGTGTTTCTGCCTGGGAGCTGTTTGTCATTGCACAGGACACCACTCGCTGTTTACCTTGATTTCTCCTCAAATACCAGCAAATTAAAAACAAAAAAGAAAAAAAAACAAAAAAAAAAAAAGGGAAGAGAATTTTGTCAACCATGACAAATGATGCCATTTTTTGATGCGTATGCAAAACAGCCAATGAGGCATTTGCTGATGCTCTTCCATTTACAACACAAAAGGGATGGGATGCTGGATGTGGCCTCTGGGAGCAGCACAGGAGGGAGGGGTGGATGGGGTTGTCAGAACCAAAATATGAATAGAATACTGTAAATCCCCAGAAAATTCCCTCAGAAATTCCCCAGTCTGGCCACAGACAGTTTGTATCTGTGAGAGCAGTGGCAAAGCAATCCCTCAGGGCTGGGAGCCAGGCAGCCCCTGCCCATGGGATCTTCATCTCCTGGCCCTGTCACGGCTTCTCCCTGCTGAGGTGCTGAGGCACTGAGATGAAGGGTTCAGGTTTTCAGGCTGCTCAGGAACTGTTTTAATTCAAAGCAAAATTATGTCAAAGAGCAATTTTGTGCTTGGTGAAGCTCAGAGACACCTCCCAAGTCGTGTCTGAGGGAGCACTGAGCACCCCGGGTGGCTCCTGTGGCATTGGTGACCACCCTGGTGGCTGGGGGAGTTTTGTTCCCCTCGTGACTGGAGGAGGAGGATGAACATCCCTGTTCCTGGCTCTGCACTCCTTCATCCCCACTGGAGGAGGAGGATGAACATCCCTGTTCCTGGCTCTGCACTCCTTCATCCCCACTGGAGGAGGAGGATGAACATCCCTGTTCCTGGCTCTGCACTCCTTCATCCCCACTGCTGCACCAGGGCTCTCCCCTGGGAAGCTGCCTCCAGGGTGGAGGAACTCATTTCATCTCTCGGCCTCACCTGCAGCATTCTGGCTGGGAAACCACCGCGGCACAACAAAAACCATCTTGATGTGTGAGCTCTGCTCATGTCTCAAAGTCTGCAGTGTAAAATAGAATCGTTTTTAAGCCCACTTGCAGCAACATTTCTCTCGTGCAGGGCAAAGAGCTGGGGCTGGGGCTGCTCCCCTGCTCCTCCTCCCTGCAGAAATTCAGACAAAAGAGGGAAAAACATCCTGCAGCTTCCTACACCCGGCTCAGGCAGAGCAGGGGTGTGCTGTTAACACAAAGGAGCAATCCTGTCAGCTGCTGGAATGTTTCCTTGGATTGACAAATAATAAATACTGGTTTCTCTGGGCTCTAATAAGAGCAGGGACTGCGGTGAGGAGGGATGGATGAGCACCACCCCGACAAGGGCAGCTCCTCAGCGAGGCTGCCAAAGCCTCTCACTCCGCATGCAGAAAGTCCAAGTATCTCTGTGATGAGTTTGATAAATGATGGAATACATCCTCAAAAATAAACTCTGTCAAGGAAAGCTGATAGCAATAAAGGAGTTATGAGAGGAGAGGAAATTTGCCATTCAGAGAGAGATAACCTTGCAAATACTCCGTATTCCTGCCACAGAGAGAACGGAGCCGACACGCTCCCTGCTCTCCCGCCTATCCCGAGGAATCCGAGCTTTTCCACAAGCTGTGAAAAGGATCGTGCTTTATCTGCTCCTTCCCAGGTTCAGCTGAGGTTTCAGCAGGAGCTTGCTGAACCATCAGTGCCTGCAATTAACACTTGCAACTATTTTTAAGCGGGATCTGGGCTGGGTGTTGGAGAGCCCCCGGAGAGAGGCTGAGGCTCAGGCGCTGCTGCGGGAGGAGCATCACCCTGACCCCGCAGCTGCTCCCTCCCTTCCCTCCCCACAGTGCTCGTGGAAACCTCCAACCTCAGCCCAACCCTTGGGGGACCCTGCTGGGGACCCTCCGTGTGGTCTCACTCCCTGCTGGGAGCACGGCCAAGCGCTGCTGCCCCTGAACCTCATCACCAAACACAGCTTGGGAAGTCCAGAGGGTGGGAAATTGCCCCAAATAAGCTTCCAGTGTTTTTTGGGCGGCGAGGCAGCCAGCCTGGAAGGAAGGGGCTGGAGCCTGAGGGCTGGGGTGGGAGAAGGCTCTGGGCTGTGCAGAGCCGAGCTCTCCTAGCAGGGAGTTTGTGGGCAGGATTGCTGAGGGAGGCGGGGAGAAACTGTCCCAGGGTGAGATGCTGGGTGATTTTGTAGCAGAACAAGCCCAGTGTGGCTTCAGGGAGCTCTCCAGCTTTACTCCAGGTCCCCCAGCCAGGACATGCTGCCCACTGGTCTGGCAGACCCTTTCCCTAAGCAGGAACAACAGCAGGACCTGGAAGCTGTGGATTGTTAAATCTGGAAGTGAAAACACCACCCGAGGCCATCCCTGGGACACCCCAAGGTGCCATGGGGCTGATGGTGAGCACAAAACCAGAGGTGATGTCCAGTGCTGCACCCAGGCTGAGCATGTGAAGAACATTTTATTATCCAGTTCCTGCAGTGACCCAAGTGTAGATGGCAGGTCACGGGGATCACTCACAGCCACAGCAATGACATTTTTTGCCTCTTTCTTTCTTTTTGCAGGCTCTGCAGAGCCAGCGAGCACTCACCCTGCCCCAAAGGGCACTTGCTGCAAATCCACAGGCCTAGCAGGAATAAGTAAAAAAGCTTTCAACCCAGTTTTCTTTTTGGTATAAACCCAAGAGAAGCTCCACTGTGAGTGGAAGGAGGCAGGATGGGAGGCATGGAATGGGAGGAAGGTCTCAGAGCTGCCATGGGCATCACTGTCCCACAAGAAAGCTGCAGGCACCACCTCCAACTAATTTAATTTGGGGAGGGAAGGGGCTATATTTGTATTTGTGGCAGTATTTCACACCCCTTTGGTGGCAAGAAGGGGCTCCCTCTCCTCCCTCAGCAGCCTCATTCCCTGGCAGCCTCAATCCAATGATTCTCCTTTTTAATCTGCCTGGGAGAAGGGGGATAATTAGTAACGAAGCACACGTGCTAGGAACATGCAATTATAACCATTGGGTTATAATTTATGTCTTATCCTTCTGTGCAAAGTAATTAATATAGTAAAAGATTATTTATACCTAAGTGAGTAGAAGGCAAAGTGAGCTTTGCTCAGCAGTGGACCCAGCTGAACAGCCTTGCTCAAAAGTTGCTGGGGGCTGGAAACCCAGGGAGAGGCAGAGAAGTTCCTGAAGGAAGAGGAACTTTTTGGGAAAGCCTCCTCTTCTGGGCACCTTACAGTGGAGGAGAAGAGAGACCTGGATCTGCCTTTCCTGTGCTCCCACTGCAGCTCCTCTGTGGGGTGGGTCTGACCCTGCTGAGGTTTTGGGCTTTATTTTGGGATTGAGATTTACTAAAGAACAGTTCAGAGTCTTTGTTCCCCAGCCAGTAGCCAGCTTTCCTTGTTTTCTGGCCACGAGCCTGGAGCAAGCAAGGCGAGGGCTGGCCCATCCAGCAGGGAGGGGACAGCAGGGACAGCAGGGACAGGGGGTCCCAGCCAGCCACCAGTGCCACTGGGAAAGGAAACTGGGGCCAGCTCTGAAGGCAGTCATGCCCCTGCAGCAGTCTGAGCCAGTAAGCAGGGACTGATTTGTGATTTGTTTCTGAGGATGCCCAAGCAGTCAGGGCCTTGCACTTTGATGAGCTTCTCCCCTCAGCCCTGGCTTGCAGCTGGTCCCCACCAGCATCAGTTCAACATTTTTATTAAAAACCACTGCAAACTCCTGCCAGGTCACAGCAATAGGGAACCATTCGCCCTCAGAGTCCCAGGGAAAGCTGGAACATGCCCAGGGAGCCCTGGGATGAGTTTCCCTGCCCTGTCCCTGCTGCCTCTGGAGCTCCAAGCCCCAGGGGCAGAGGGTGCAGGCAGCAGGGGTGAACAAAGCCCCTCCCCTGGCAGGAGCCCCTCTGCCCAGGCTCAGAGGCAGATTCTGTGTGCCTTGGCTCTGTTTCCATGGCAATTTGCTTGGGAGCACCACTGCAGAGGGAGCATCCCCAGGGGATGGGAGCAGAATGGGCTGCAGGGCTGGGCACAGGGCTGGGTGGTGCTGCTGGGGCACTTGGGCATGGAGAATGTGGGGAAGGAGCAGGCCCTTGGACTTCCACTTCAGTTCTTTACTTCCATTCAACTTCCAAACCGCTGCTTTTCCCCTGTGCTGGTGGGATTTACAGCCCCCTGGCCACCCCACTCCCACCCAGCTGCTCTCTCCTGTGCCCCACCTGGCCGTGGAGGAGCTGTTTCAGCCAGTAAGTCCCAAAATAAAGGAGCAAACGCTGCTCCAGCCCATGACAGGGACAAACCAGCCAGGCAGGAGAGTGAGGACATTGGCTTGGCCACCAAACCAGCTGAGGGGGTTCACCACTGTCATAACCCATGCCTGTGCAAGGCAAAACCTGGATGCCAAATCAAGGAGTGGCAGGAAGCAAAGCTCAGCAGCAGAACCAGGCTTCAGAGCCAGCAGAGCACCCAGCAGTGATGCAGTTGTGAGGACAGAGCTGAACTGCCCTCAGGTGAACTCCCTCAGCCCAGGGGTGGTGGGTGTAAGAGCCTGGATGAGGGATGTGGGACTCCAGGGGCTCCCAAAATGCAGTTTATTGTACCCAAGAGTCACAGCAGTCCAGGGCTGTGGGTGACAGAGCTGTGCCCACAGCTGTCAGCTCCAGCTGCAGGCAGGCCTGGAGACCCTGAGTTTGGGTTACAATGCATTCTATACTTTTCTTTGCTGAGCATCCTAATACAGTAGAACCAATCTATACCTTAACTTTCACCTATAGCCTGTCATAACTACTCTAATTCCCACATTCATGGCACTGCTCTCCAGTCACTCACAGTCAGTACATCACAGTTTAAGCCAGAAGTTGTTTTTCAGTTTTCTTGCAGTGGAAAATTCAGAGACCTTTTTTCCACTTGCCACATCGGCAGGCTTGTCTGCCTGTGCTCTCTTCCTGCTTGGTGAAAACATCTTCTTGTCTGGGGTGGGTTTATCCTTTGCTCTAAGCCATAAAACCCCTCTAACTAACACACCCTTTGCCTCCCTGGTTATCCAGTCAAACTGGCTCAGCAATTCTTTTCTTCTATATCAAAACTTGCTTCCAACTCTACTCATCTTCAGACTCTACATTTAAAAATCTTTCTGCCAAGCACACATATCTGTGAGACTTCCTTGTCAACCTTTCATCCTTCCCCATCTGGGGTTTAGCCGGGTTTGGGAAGGGCTGGAGGTTTGGGAGTGGCTCAGGTGCTCCTGTCCTGCCCTCCAGCAGCTCCAGCTGCTTCCTGACCCCCCAGGCCCCTCTGGCACAGGGGTTCTGCCAGCCCAGGTGGGATAAAGGAGAGAAGGGGGACCCAGGGCTGTGCTGAGGCAGCTGGATCTGCCCTGGGGCATCAGGGGAGGCTCCCATGCAGGCAGCAGGTCCCTCGTGGCCTGGCTGTGCAGGAGCCTCTCCAGCCATGGGATGCTGCTGCTGGAGCCACCCCTGGGCAGGAGTCAGAGCCTGAGCCCTGCTTTCTGCTGCTGGACCAGGGCTGAGCATTTCACCCCAGAGAAAAACCAGGTGTGAGAAAGCAAAGCATAACTCGGGCAGGAGGCTGAGGAGCAGATAGGCTTTGCTTTCTTTTTTTCTGTCCCAGCTTCCAGAGCAATTTGCAGGAACCCTTTGACAGTCATTCTCCCTGCAAGAGAAATTGGCATTTTTACAGATGATTAAAGGATTATTGCTCTTAGACAGTGCTGTAGACACACCGGTGGTGTGGGGTAGTGCAGATCAACAGCCCTGTCCATCTGGCTGTGGCTCTACCTTGGCTTGACCAGCCCTGGGGTGGGACACTGGGCTGATGATGATGAGGGTGAGCATCATCACCTCCTGGAACAGCACTTGCCCCTCAGCTTTGTCCCTCTCTGCAGCTCATCAGCACCATGGTGGCCCTCAGTTTGTGCCCTTGGCACCAAGTCCTCACACACAGAGCTCACCTGGGGCCCTCGTGCTTCTCCTGAAGGTCACTGCCATGACCCAGGGGGATTTCTTCTCCCTCCAGGCCTCCTGAAACCCACGAAGCTCATTCAGCAGGGAGAGGTGAGCATTAAGGCTGTGCCAAACACCAGCAGAGAGTATTTTGAATTCTTTCCAGCCCTGTAAAGATGGGGGGCTCAGCAGCAGGCTCTCGGGGCCCTGGCTGCTGCTGGCCTTTGCTGCTCTGGGGTGCCCTGGGATTTGCAGAGACACAGCCACCCTCAGCAAGGAAGGATGAGGCACTGAAAGCCACCCAGCTCTGGACAGTGCCTCTGCTCAGCTGCTGCCCTGGCTCCAGTGCCTCTCAGCAGTTCTGGTGGCCACGGGAGGTTCTTGTCAGCAGATGCTCCTCTCTGCTGCTTCCAGAAATGTGCTGTAAAGCACTGTAATGAAAAATGGATAGAGAGAGGCCTCCAAACACAGCTCTGCCAGCAAACACCTGCTCTGGGGTTCCTTCCTGCAGCCTCTGTTCAGAGGAGGCACGAGAGGCAGAGAGCATCAGCCCCTTGAAGGTCCCTCCAGTGCCCCAGGAGCAGACCTGGGCTGGGTTCTGCTGCTTTACAGAGCAGCCCATCTCAGACAGGGCTTGGTACCCAGCCACAGCCTCTGCTCCTGCATCCTCTGCTCTGACCAACACATCCCTGTGCCCAAACATCCAGAAAACACCAGGAAGGGAAGGATTTGGGACCACAGCCCCGGCTGGGAGCGCTGCTGGCACGGTGCCCTTGCAGCACTGCTGTTTGTCCTCCTGCCAGAGGCACCGAGAGCCTCCAGGAGGATTCTCCAAGGCCAGTGGCTGCAGATGGGAGGGCAAAAGCCAAGCAGCACTCAGAGCTGACAGCTCTGCATCTGGCTCCTGCTCTGAAGGAAGTAATTAACAGGAATAATCACCCAGGAGCAGCAGCACACCCGGGAGGGGAGCAGGGTTCGTCATGGCTGGGCAGGGGTGGTACCACCCTCTCCAGGGGCAGAGCAGCCAAAGGCAGATTAGTGCAAAACACACAGAACAGGAGAGAAAAGGAGGTTCCAGACAGAGCCTGGGGAGTTTCCCTCCATACCAGGCACCAGGCAGATTTTTCAGAAGAGATTAAATAATTCAGTGGTGGCCTGGCAGGGAAGCAGCACCATCACATTCTGAATCTTTCGTCTTGCAGAGCAGGGATCAACTGCCCCAGCTCCTGATGAGTGGGATAAGGGACACAAAAAGCTCTCCTCTGGGATTGCTGCCTGTCCCCATCACTGGGACCCCTGAGAGGGAGCAGGGCCAGACCTGGCACTGGTACCTCCTGTCCCATGGGCTCTGCAGCACGGGGGCACCTCCCACTGCACCAGCCTTGCTGTGTGGTCCCAAAACTCCTCCTCACCTGTCTGCCACCTGCAACACCCACTAGGGAGCAGAAAAATCCTAATAAAATTAAATGAAACCACTCAAAGCATTCCTGGGAGCTTGCAGGCACCCCTCTTCCTTGCACCCCCAGTAGGGTGTGCTCCCCAAATGCCACCCCGTGGGGGGACAGCATCAGGCAGGTACCAGCAGCAGGATCCAGGATCCTGAGTGGGGACGTGGAGCCTCTGGAGGCCCAGTGGGGAGTAGCAGCCACTCTGCCTCCTCAGCCTTGCCAGCAGACCTGCAGATCGATGTTAAAGGCATTTAAGGTTTAATTTTTTATGGTGTCTGACAGTTTATTTCTTAATTAAAGCTGTGCCCGTGTGGGAATAGCTGGAGCTGTTGCTCCTGTGGCTGCAGGAGCCGGCAGATGCTCGTGGTTGTGTTTCACCCACAGGTTTGGGAGAAGGAGCAGGATGGCCTCTGGGGCACAGCCCTTTCCTGGTTATTTCAATAAAAATGCTCAGGATGCCATCTGAGCTTCCTAAGAAAGAAGAACTGAAGAAACTCCTCCAGGTTCCATCACCTCCAAGATACCAGACACAAGTCACTAAAACCCATCCTTACAAATCCTTACAAATGACATTACACACACTGCAGCCCTGCAGTTGCCTTTCTAGTGCTTCTGGGGCAAAGGAGGATGAAAAATGCTGCCCATTTCTGGGAAAGAGGAACAGAAAAGCTCCTGGTTGGGGTGCCCAGCACAAGGCAGTGGGCACTGCTGGAGCAGCCACCCCTTGCTTTGCCTTTCACACCAGCCCTGCTCTCAGCCAGTCGCTAAAACCTGGCATGAAAGAGACTTAATTACGTTAGCAAATGGCTCCCAGGAAATAATTAACTCTTTTATGGGAGTGACCTCATTAGGCACCATTAAACCGGGCAGAAAAGGAGCCATCTGGTGCCTCTGACATCACTGCTCCAGCCGGGGCTGGGATGCGGCCACGTCCGCCTGCTCCTCCCGGGGTCACCCAGGGGTGATTTTCCTGTCCCCACAGCCCGATCCCAACACACGGGCCCGCATCTGTGCCGAAGGACACCCGGGTGGCAGCACAGGCACAGGACAGCCCGTGCCAGGGGAGCCCAGGAGCAGTTCCTGGTGCGGGAGATGCGAGTCCTGCACGGACCTGCAGCACAGCAGTGAAGGTGGAGGAACGCAGATCCTGAAATCCTGAAGGAGTCAAGGCTGGGAACACATCTAAATCAATAACCAGGCAGCGCAGCACAAATGGAGATAATTAATTACCTCTTACTGCATTATTTATTATTGCAGGGATTTATCATTTTCTATCATGATTCATTATTTTCTGCTTGCTCCCTTCTGCAGCTCCTCATCCCTGGTGCTGAGTCAACTCCAGCCCTGGGCAAATGTCTCAGCAGGGAAAAGCAGCCCGGCAAATCTGCTTGCTGTCCAGCATGCCTGCAGCTCCTCCTGCTCCTGAGGCAGGGAAAATGAGCAGCTCCTTTGGCTGGATGTGCTGCACCCTTGTCACTGTTAGGTCGGACGTGACGTCCACACGTGACCAGGGTGCAAGAAGAAAAATGTATTTTATTCTGTGTGTTCTCCAGCTTATATACTCTTAACAAAGCATGATCTTAAATCATCAGCTACATCACAATAACTTATTGTATTCATTGGTGCAAAGCAATTAATGCCAATATAATTGGCAGAAGTTCTACAAAAAGTTTGAAAAGCACATATACACATCTACTGAGGCACGCAGTCTGGCTTACAGACATTTTCATGTGTCTTTTCTAATCTGTCTCCATGCTGACAGCCTTGTCTTCTTCCTTGCTGTGGATACACCTAAAAATCATCAACTGTTACTTCTATTAACTCAGCTTTGCTTGCAGGCCAGCTGTCAGGGCCCTCCATGCACCCTCACTGCCCATGGCTCTGGTGGGGGTGGGAAGAGGGGCTGCACCCAGGGCAGGAAGAGCCCAGGCACCTTCCCCACAAAATCTGAATTTGTGGAAAAGTTGTTGAAACTGAAGGACAGTCGGTGCTGGTTTTCTTAGCTTTTACAGAGATGGGGTAACTGAGAGGCATTTTAAAAGATTTTATTTTAATTCTCCAAACCTAACAAAAAGCTCACACAACCTTATACATCTATGTACAAACACTAAAATAAAATGTAATAACTTTAAAAAAACCCATAAAATAAAAATAACATTTTTTTTATAAAATTA
This sequence comes from Serinus canaria, assembly GCF_022539315.1. NCBI lineage: Eukaryota > Metazoa > Chordata > Aves > Passeriformes > Fringillidae > Serinus > Serinus canaria. The sequence continues at coordinate 16,738,824 of NC_066318.1, forward strand.
AAAGAAAACCAAATTTCAACAAATTTTGAAATAGAACATTGCAAAAAACCTAAATATTTTAAAAATTAAAACTATAAAAATACATTATAGCAAAACCACATAAAGAAAACATAAATACAATTAATATTAAAATAATAACATTATACAACAAAAAATAATGAACTAAAACATTTATAAAATATTATAACCAAAAAATAAGTTAACTTCTTATGGAATGGCATCGAGTTTTACATTTCTTGTGTCTCACTATTCATCGAGGCTCAGAATAAAATCTTTTAACACACCTCTCAGTTGCCCCATCTCTGTAAAAGCTGAGAAAAGCAAGAGGTGGGGATGGGATGGGATGGGATGGGATGGGATGGGATGGGATGGGATGGGATGGGATGGGATGGGATGGGATGGGATGGGATGGGATGGGATGGGATGGGATGGGATGGGATGAGATGGGATGGGATGGGATGGGATGGGATGGGATGGGGCAGTGGGGTGGGATGGGGCACTGGGATGAGCCAGGGCAGTGGGATGAGCCAGGGCTGGTGCTTGGCTGGAGGCAGGATGAGGGAGGAGGCAGCAGCCAGAGCAAACCCTGGGCCTTGGTGCCCCTGCCCAGCTCCCCCAGCATTCCAGGAGCCCTCAGGTGGAAATTAAGCAGTGCCTAAGTGTGAGCATGAGGAAACACAGCTGGAAAGTGACTCCTGTTTCTCCCCACGTCCCATCAGTGAGGCTGCAGTATGTGATTGTGTTTTAGCAGAGAAAGCAGCAATATTTGCCCTTTTAGCTGCCCGGCACTGCAGTGAGCAGCCCCAGGCTGGGAGCTCTCCTTTGAGCACAGTAAATTCCATTTACTGCACCCATCGCCGGGGATGGGTGAGATCTGCAGTTTCCCGCTGGAAGCTGCTCCAGTCTCAGGTTCCACAGGACCCCGCTGGTCCCTGTCCCCCACGGCCCCACAGGTGGGGTTGGCCAAATCTGGGGTGCCCTGTGCTCAGCCCTCTTTGGCACCCACGGCAGCAAGGCAGCCTGCAAAGTCCGCCTTGCCTGCCAGTCTCTCTGCACTTAAAAATACACTTTATAGTTTGGTTACAATGCGAAAATCCTTTCTAGCCAGCTGGGAATAAACTGGGTGACTCGATTGTTTTTTTCCAGGTGTGTTGGTCCCCCGTGAGACGAAGGAGCTGATGTCAGGGCTGGTGGCTCGTCCTGCTTGTTGCTCCCAAAGCCCCGTGTCGGGAGCAGGGACAGAGCCCCGGGGAGCCAGCAGGGAGCAGGACACGAAGGATGCTGACAAATGACAAGGGGCTCAGAGCATCGGTCCTGCAGGCGGCAGGAGCCGGGTTGGCTCCGCGCTCCCTGCGAGCTGCGGGAGGAGGCTCGGCAGGGCTGAGAGCGATTGCCATCTAGAGGTTTTGGGGAAAGCGGTGCCCTGACCCTACAGACACAGCCCGAGCCGTCAGCACCGGCCCGGGTGACACGGGGGTGCTCCACCCGGAGGGTGACACGGGGATGCTCCGGGACCGGGGGTGGCCGTGATGTCCCCGGAGCCCCCCGGCCCTGCCCGGCGGCGCTGGGATGGCTGCGCCCGGCCAGAGCACGGAGGAAAAGCTGATGGTGATTGGGATAGAGACATGGCATGGTAAAGGGTGGAAGGGGACCTTGAAGATCATCTAGTACGAAGCCCCCCTGCCATGGCAGGGACATCTTCCACCATGCCAGGGTGCTCCAAGCCCTGTCCAGCCTGGCCTTGGACACGTCAGGGATCCAGGGGCAGCCACAGCTGCTCTGGGCACCTGTGCCAGGGCCTGCCCACCCTCACTGGATGATTTTCTTCCTAACATCTAAGCTAAATTTCTCCTCTTTAATTTTTACCCATGCCTCGTTGTCCTGTCACTGCAGGACGATGGGGCCCCAGAGGCTGCCTGGAGAAAGGACAAGCTGTCATGGGCCAGGAGATGTGGGCACAGCCTGGGGCACCCACAGGGCTGTTCTGTGCCCATTCCCAGGCCGTGGGCACCTGCCTACTTCTGACCTCTCTGCCCAGGGATGGCTGTGGGCTCTGCCTCGTGAGATGGTGAAGTGCAGAGCTACTCCCAAAAGGATCAGCTGACAAAGATGGGGCCCCCAGATCCATATAACTCAGTATTGCATTGCTCATAAAGGGTTTTTTGTGGCACAGTGGCAAAACTCATCTGTCCTCTCGCAGTGTGTGCAGCCTCCCTCCTCAGGTTCTGATGTGCTCAGCAAGAGCCGGGTGCAGGGTGGGTTTGATTTGATTTTATTTTTTTGTAAGTTAATGACATTTGAGGCTTCCCTGCTCCTCGGTGTCCCCACAGAGCCTTTCCCGCCTCCTCCAGAGCAGCGTTTTTCAGCTGTGGAACCAAGGGGGCACCGGCTGCTTTCAGGAGCACGGATGAATTTAATAAAGGTCTGGGCCACTCTGTGAAACCGCGGGGCTGGTTCCCTTATCGCTCCCTTATCGCTCCCTTATCGCTCCCTCATCTCTCCATCATCACTCCCTTATCGCTCCCCCATCGCTCCCTCATCGTTCCCTTATCGCTCCCTCATGGCTCCCTCATCGCTCCCTCATCGATCTGTTTGTCTGCGGGGCCGGGGCTGTCCAAGAGCCGCTGTTTGGGTGAGAAATGGGATTTGCCTCTCTCCTCCTGCTCTCTGAAGCATGAAATGCTCATTTTTTAAAAAAGCACGGATGTCTGGGAGAGTCAGTTCCTTTATGTTCCATGCTGTGCTGAGCTGCGCGTGGAAATGTTCCCAAAAACCCAAATCCTGCTGTTAAACTTCTGTGTTTTGCTTGAAACTCTCGAGGAAAATTGCTGCTTCCCAAAATCCCGCTCTTGCCTCCCTTCGTGTTCAAAAACGAAAGTGAGAAAGGTGCATTTGGCACAGGCTGCAGCCCTGCCCCGTGGCTGGGGGCTCAGGGTGACCCGTCCTGGCTCACTCGGGTCTCCCTGAAGGGCTGCACTCTGGAAAATGGGATTTTGTTTTAGCCAGTCCAGTGCCTGAGGGCTGGGTGGTGCCCTAACTACCCTAACTCAACTGAGAAATTTAGGCTTTTAGAGAATAATTAAAATCTCTTAGCAATACATGTGTTTTTAGAATCCATTAGCAAAGGGAGGATTTTATGCACGTTTCTATCAAAGTAAACCATGGTTGAAATGTGCTGTTCCTCTTTTCTGTGTCCTGCTGGGTACTGAGTTCTCTTTGGTAGCACATCCTTACCTGTCAGTCCCTTGCCCAGGCAGAGCTGAGTCAGACCTCAGCTCACAAGTGTTTAGAGTTGTCCCCAGTGTCCCTGCCCTGCCGAGGAGGACCAGGAGCACATTTTGTGTGGCTGCAGTGGGGGCTGCAGGGAGCATCACTCTGCTGGTGATGCCTCGTGGCACCAGCACCCCAAGCCCCTGGTTTAGAATTATCACAATTAAATACATATGTTAGCACCAAAATATAAATCTAGTTTGCTCAGCCACTCCATAAAGGCTTTGTTTTCCCATCCAGCCATGGAGTATCTTTTTTTTTTTTTTTTCTGAGACTCAGCAGCAGGATTTGAGTGTTAAACCACCAAAACACCACCGTGAGGGGAGCTGGCACAGCTGCTTATCCTCACTTGAAATGGAACAGAAATCTAGGTTTCATTATCACCACGGGCTGTGGGAAGGGTTAAATTTGGATTTTTGTGATGTGGGGTGTCACTCATCAGCCTTGGTTGGGCTGTGAGAGGGGGAGAGCAGCCCCTGCCCACTGTGTCTGTGCAGGCAAAACTGTTTCACTCTTTGAGCAGGTCAAACTGAGTTTGATTTGCAGCACATGGCTGTGCCAGCTGGGCATCTCCAACTCCTGGTGTTTATTTTCTCAGCTTTAACCTCCATTTTCTCCTCACAAGTTGTTCACAGTTGCCACTAATGCAATTACTTGAATTTCAATTGATATGAGGAAGAAATTCTCCCCTGTGAGGGTGGGCAGGCCCTGGCACAGGGTGCCCAGAGCAGCTGGGGCTGCCCCTGGATCCCTGGCAGTGCCCAAGGCCAGGCTGGACAGGGCTGGGAGCTGCCTGGGGCAGTGGGAGGTGTCCCTGCCATGGCAGGGGGATTTGGAACATTGATTCCTTCTAACCCAAACCATTCTGTGAGTTTATGATTTGGGCACCAGTAGAAGTTTCAGGTTCTCCTTCCAAGGACTTTTCCCATCAGAAATTGTTTAGAGAGTGCAGGATTCTGGCTTGTCCAGACTTTGGGGTTTTAAGTGCTGAAGAGTTCCAGGAATGTCACTTCCTGGCAGCAGGGACAGCAATTTCTGCCCCACTACACATCCCATCTCTGAGCCAGGCAAGCCCCACACTGGGATGGCTGAGAGGGCACCAGAGGCTGAGAAAAGAGGGAAAACAGAAGGATTGGGAATTAATTAGAAACAGTTTTCTCCTTTAATGTTCTGCAATTACTTTGAGGTCAGGAGAATTATTAGTAATATTAATGGCTGTATTTCCAGAGAACTAAAGTTAATAGTACCCTAATTGGGCTGTACCGTCCAGCACTAATTGCTGAGGGCCACCAGGCAGCTCATTAAGTCTTCCAGCCCTTCTCCCTTGGCAAACCTCATTTCTCCTGAGCCCACATCCCAGGTAATGTGGCTGCAGAGGGTTAAAGTGTGGGGATAAGCACACCAGACCAAGGAGGCAGAGGCTCTCAAGGACTCTGCCTCTGCTTTCAGCCTTCCAGCCATGCCAGTGACATCTCAGGCCTCCTGCCTTTGGTTTGTGTCCTCAGCTGGGCAGGGAGAGCTGTTTGCTGCTGGAGGTGGGCCCAAGTGCAGATGGTTTGGCTCTGAACAGGCTGGGATCTTGTTCCAAGCCCCTCTGCCCTGGGCAGGGACACCTCCCACCATCCCACTGCTCCAAGCCCCATCCAACCCAGCCCTGGGCACTGCCAGGGACCCAGGGGCAGCCACAGCTGCTCTGGGCACCCTGTGCCAGGGCCTGCCCACCCTCACAGGGGAGAATTTCTTCCCAATATCCAATCTAAACCTACCCTCTGTCACTTTGAAGCCATTTCCCTGGGTTCTATCACCACATTCCCTGCTCCAAAGTCTCTCTCCAGCTCTTTTGGTCTCTTTTAGGTACTGGAGGGCTGGGTGCTGCAGCAGGGAAGTGCTGGTGGTTCCCACAGGAGGACAGGACAAGGATTTTCCTCCTGCCAAAGGGGATGGATATGCAGACAGGGATATTGTGGCTGTGAATGAGCATGACCCTGGCCTCATCCTGTCCTTTGGGGTGACCAGCAAAGGAAGAGCCACCAAATTACACTCAAAATACTGAAATAAAGAACTGAAAAGCTGCAGACAGGAGGGGTTCTTTCTTATTTTTGAGTTCTGAAATACAGCAACAGGAAACACAAGGGTAGAGACACAAGGAAGTTCCCAACCCGCCCATTTATGTTTGAAAAAAAATGGCAAGGGAGGAAAAGAAAATTTCATCAGGTACAATTAGGTTCTCAAAATTACCAGTTTTTATAAATTGCATGTATTTGTGTGTGTGTGTGTGTGTGTGTGTATATAAAAGCCTTATATTTAAAAGATTATTGCTCCTCCTGGCAAGGCATCCATGACAATTTTCCTCTCCCGTTTACCTCCAGAGTACAAAGTGAAGATTATCTCATTCCAACGTCACTCTATATAAATAGCACTGTAAAAGCACCTTTACAGGGCCAGTGTTTTGCTGCCATTTTATATTATTCTTCCTTAGAGAATTCAGATAAATGCTCCAAAATACATAAAACGCTCCAATTTTGCCTTGGGGAGCAGGAAGGGGAGGCACAGAGCTGTCGCTGGGAAAGGTCCTGTGGCATTATGGAATTTTGCTTTTCTCTGGAGGTGTTTAACAGCAATAACAGGCAAGGCTTTACAATAAATAGAATAATGCAGCCCTTGGGAATGTGCTGTACTCACTGTGCACTGTTTCAGCTTCTAACTACCTCCTCCCACCCATGGGGCTGGCGTGGAATCAGCCACTACACTTAGTGAGGATTTGGAGCAAAGGAGCTTTTTCACCTAAAGGCTGGAGCCAACTGAGGTGGGGGGGGGAAACCCCAACCAACCAAACCAAAACCACCCAGCCTTTTCATTTTTATTCCCTTTTAAGCCCCAGCTCTTGGCAGGCTGAGTAGCAGATAATGGGATGGAAGGAGGTGCCTTTCCCTTGCAGGTGTTCAGCAGATGCAGCAGCAGAACAGGGATGGCCTCTGGGAGGTGTTTAAGTCCAAGTGGGCTGGTCAGCAGCAAAGGTGAGGGCACGTGGAATCCCAGTGAAATCCCAAATCCTCCCTGCATGGCTCCTGGCTGCTCCCCACAGAGCAGGGGTTGGATCTTTGCTGTGAAATGCCCAACTCCTCCTCTCACACCCCTGTGCAGATGGGCCACACTTGTGTTATTGAATAAAGCAGCTATTAGCCAGCTCCTGGAGCTGGGGGGGTTTGTCTGGCCAGGTTGGGGTTTTTTTGGTGGTTGTTGTTGGCTGGTGTTTTTTTGTTTTCTTTGGTTTGGGTTTTTTGTGGTTTTTTTTTTCAGTTTGATTTGGTTTTTGTTTGTTTGTTTTTCGTTTTTGTTTTGAGGGTTTTTTTGGGGGGGTTTTATGTCTTCTTGTTTCTGCTCTGGCACACCAGAGAGATTTATAGAAACAACATCAAAAGGCCTGAGAGTGGAGGGGATGGATGTGCTGAGCTGACCACTGGCCCCAGGATTTGTCAGGCTGGTATTTATTACAGCAGGGGAGGTGACAGCTATGTTAAGATCAAACTCAAAAGTCAACAGTGAAATTGCATCAAGGCTGGCCACTTTCAAGCAGCTTCCCAGTAATCCCTGCTCCCTCCCTCCGACAGCACCAGAGAGGGGAGAGATAAATGAGGAGGGAGCAAAATGCACCAAGAATACAAGAACAAAAAGCACAAGGGTCTAGTGCAGGCTGTGATGTGGAAAAGACTCCCAGGGCTGAAGGCTGCTCGTGTGCTGATGCCCTCAGATGTCTGGGAAAGGGACCAGGCATCAAAGGAGAGGTGGCTGTCACCGCAGCTCAAAGTGCTGCTAATCTGCTGTTAAAAGGTGGGAGCTGGGGCAGCTGCAGGGCCGGCCGGAGGGAAAAATAAACCGGGATGCTTAAGGGAAGAGACTGGAATGACAATTAGATTATCCTGTAAAATCTCCGATTAGGAGCTGAAAACCCAAAGACAGAGGCCAAGCAGTAGTGAGGAGGAGGGAAGGTGAGGATTGGTTTTGATTTGTATTCCATAAGCTTCTCATACCAAACAAATTTACTGCAAAACAAGAAAATCAGTGGAAAAAAGCGGAAAACACAGGGTCCATTCTTTAAAAGTACACAGATACACAACATTTACAAGACTTCTTAGTGCATATTTACACTGACCATTTTGTTTTCTTTCTAGAATTAAAGCTGCCATAAACCTTCAAAGACTTAAGGGCTGTTTCAACAGCTGAATTACAAAACAGCCCAGTCACAAATTACAAAATAAACTTGGATGGTTTAAATAAAGGGGAAAAAAAAATAAACCACGTGACTCACTTCAATATAGATTTGTATAGGAAAGGTCATTCTCTTGACACACTGTCTATGGTTGTGAAATGGTAAGCTTTAGTATTTTAATTCATGCTTTGATATTTTGGGTCCCAAAGAGAAGCAGCTGAGTGGGCCCCTGTTGGACCACAACCCTGCTGGGAGGGAAACTGCTCAAAGCCGTTTGCTCCCCAAAACCCTGCAAGATGATGGTGGTGGAAACCAAACTCTGAAACCAACTTAGAAGAAGATCTTTTTGAAAAGAAATGTATTTTCTTCATAAATACAGTACAATTACATTTTACAATGTCTTTTTACTTCCTAGACATAAAACCACTAACTTTTACAAAAGAGTTCCTATACAAATACATGAAAAGAGACCCTCCCCCCTCCCCAGCCCCTGGCAGGGAGCACAGCCAGGGCAGCAGGTGAATCCAGGACAAGCTGGGCCAGCCCTGGCGAGGGGAAGCTCAGCTACCCCGGGCTGCTCCTGCCCTGGGCACTCCGAGTTTGGGTTTGTCTGGGGTGAATTTGGGTTTGTCTGGGGTGCAGAGCCTGGGTCCAGGGGTGTCACACGTGTCCCACACACTGCTGGCCCCTGGAGCAGGAGCTGGCCTTGGAAATGGGCCTGGCATAAAACTCTGTGAGCCACCCCCCAGCTCAGGCAGCCCCAAAAACCAAAGCAAAGGCCATGCTCAGCTTCCAGCACAGCCCACACGGGCAGAACTTCAGCCCCAGCACACGTGGTGACCTCAGTGTCCCCCTGCAGACCCCTGACACATCCCCTTGAGTCCCCAGACACTAAATCCCTGCTCTAACCCCCCAGGAGCTGCCAGGTAGGAGCTGTTTAATTTAATAACCACATTGGGCCAGGTGGAACAAAAGTCTCTGGATCTCAGGCAGTTCCCCAGCAGTGAAACCACAAAGGAACTGCCCAAGGGAAGGACTTGGGAGTTTGGCCTTTCTGTAAGCAGTGAAAGGAAAGAGGAAAAATAACTAAACTTCATTTGCTTGTTTTGCTCTACAAAGAATATGTGGCTTTCTTTATAAAAGCTACAATTCTGCATCTAATACCCGAGTTTAAGAAAAACTCTTAGTCTAAAATTTTGGTTTGCAAAGGTCGTTGCAGTCATTGTTAAAACCAGTTTCTACTAGAAATCAGCTCTACAGAAGGCAAAGGAACTAGGTGTGCAGTTTGTCTCCTTAAAGAAGCTTCCATTTTAAAAACAAAATAAAAATCTGTACAGAGACTGAAGATTATAGTACACATCTTCCTCAAAGCAAGCAGCTCGTTTACATTCACATCAGGATGGCTCTGAGGAAGCTCCAGGGGAGAATACATTCCTGATGGCTCCCAGTTTGTCAGCACAGGAAAACAACCTCCAGCTTCCAAAGCAAAGTTTTGGGGTTCTGCTTTTTTGGAAGAAACTGAAATTACAAAATAGGGCAAAGAGCCCGACCTAAGCAGTGTGAAACTGCATCATCTTCCAAAATTACTCCAATGGGTAAGGAACTGCCAAGGCTCCTGCAATCCTGATGGTTCAGGCTGTCAGAGACAGCCTGGCTTCCATTTCTGAAAGAGACAGTTGCTGTATTTTATTCACAAAAAGCTACTGTGTCCTTTTTGATTTGTAAAAACAAAATGCAGTGGCCCTCCATTTGAAAACAGTGAGCTGCAGGGAGGATAAACCAATTATTTTCACCTGAACAGCCAATACTGATTGGGGAAAATCAGTTTTCTGAAAGAGGTTTTATCTGTAAAAGATCCAAATTTTCCCAGACATTTTAGAATTTATGTGAATCAAGTGAGTTGTAACTGTTTATTTAGAGCCCTACAGTCATAAAACTTCTTTCCAGATGCTGAAATGTATTTGTAAGGATGGAATATTACTTTTCCTGACTCTAAAGGAAAAGCATTCAAACAGTTCTCCCCCCCACCCTCACCCTCAATGGCATTTGATTTCCCTTGCTCATTTTCAGCCAAACTCACAAAATATAATATAGATACTTATACTGGAATGGCAAAAGGTGAACACCTCGAGCTAATGAGAAAAGCTGCTTTTTCAACAACTGTGGAGGAGGAAGAGAAATCAAATCATCCAGGGTGGGCATTACTTCATAAAGTGGGATGGAATTAAACCAAGAAAAATAAAAGCAAGACATTCTCAGGGATGAGAATGAAGTGGTGGTGGAGAGAGTGCCTGGAGAAGAGTGGGGAATGGCTCAGAGGGAAGGGAAGTCTGCAACTGTCTGGACAGACATTGTGCCACAGGACAGGCAGAGCCTGGCAGTGCCTGGCTGATGGAAGGGCTTTGTGCCTGGCCACAGCATCTCCAGCCCACCCTTGGCCACCTCTGCCTTCTGCAGGACTGGGAATATGGCCTGAAGGTCCCTAACCAGCAGCAAAGCTGCCAGAGATGGTGGGAAGTGCTTTCCTTGGATTTGAAGTGATTATTGTCAGAAGGAAAGCTCAGGGCTGAGCTTTAGGCACAGCTGTGCAGAGAGAGGCACCTCCTCTCCCCTCCCACTGTGGAACTCCTGGGATCCCTGGTGGTCTGGTGAGGCCATTTCATTTAAACACCACAGCAGTAGGGTCAAACAGGAATGAAAGACATTCACTAACTCTGTGATAATGAATTGCTGGATTTCCTTATTTCTGGGGTGAAATGATCTGTAATGAAAATTTTGCTACTCTAATGCTGCACAGAAAGCTGAAACTAGCCAGGTTCCCAGTGTGTGACCACTGGCTAATGAAATATTTTAATTTTCAAGTACAAAAAAAGAGTAGGTTTTAACAGAAATTAATATTGAAGTGTTTTAATAAAATGCAAAGACAGTAACAAAAAAATACTCATGTATTTCTATTGGTCTTAATACCTCCTTAGAGTTTCTGTATCCAAAGCACTGCTGCATCTGTGCTATTTCCCAAAAATCTGGAAGTGAACCTCATGACTTAAATATGTAACTTTTTTCTGTAATGCCTCTGGGACTTTCTTTAAACTGCTCTCTCCACTCAGATGAATTAAAGAAGTATTATGAAAGGAGAGAATCTGCCATCTGAACCTTTGCACGGAGCTTCTCTTTAAAGCTCTACCTCTGAGGCTTTGCTGTGTGAAAAAGAATCCAGTCTCTCCAGAAAGGAGGATATACAAAGTTGAAGGGTATTTGAAAAGTCTGCTACAGAGAAAGATCTCCACAGATGCAGTGGATTAAGTTGTTACATCTATAACAGGGCTTCCCACTTGAGCTATGGTAAATTTGAAGTAGTTTCACTAAAGCCAATGGAATTATGATGTCAGAAATCTGATCTAACAGATCAAGGCTGGGCCTGTAAATTCTCCTTATTAATTTATGTCAAACATCAATGCAATATATTATTTACTATCCACTGTAAAAATTATTGAAAAAGTACTTAAGTATAAAAGTGTGGCAAATCTCATAAAAGGAACTACAAATATGAAATGTGACATTAATCACCAGAGTAGTTTTTTTTAATAACAAAATAATTAAAAAAGGAAATTTGGGAAGTAAAAAAAAATGTTACCACACTGAAAATGAACATCTTTTCAGCCTATGAACATGAAACACCAACTCTGAGTTCTTACACTGAGAGGAAAGAGGAAGTGAAAGGGAAATGTCCCTTGATCACAGCTCAGATTTGTCAAAGCTCCCCAGAACACCTGTGTTCCAACACCATTAAGTGATGCTCACAACCATGTTCCTGGTTCTGACCATTTTAAGGCCATTAAGCTCACCTCACTACATTCAAGCTAGACATGTATCAGCACCTGGGAGAGCAGGTACTTCTGCTTAAGAGACTTTAAAAACACTGAAATGAAATATCAGATGTAGTGCACCTAAGGTCTTGGTTTTTTCTCCAGATGTTACCAGGTCCAGTATTTAAAAAATAAAGGGGGAAACTTTCAAAGAACAAGTGTTACGGGTTTTTTATAATTTAGAACAAATTATAAATTAACCTGTCCAAACTTTTGAGACATAATATACAAGAGCAAACAGCTGAGTGTTCTTTTATTACTCAGGTACTACATTTTTTTTTTTCCCAATAAAAACGTCTTTTAAAATTTTCTTGCTACTGTTATCCCAGCTCAGATCCTGGTACAGCCTTTCAGATGAGGTATTCTACCATCTCTCCATCTGGGAGGTCCTGCCCCACAGTCTGAACAGGGGCTTTTCTTTCAAGAGTGCTGGAGTGGAAGAGTGGCCCATCTATGTGATGAGGAAAAACAAGAGACAATTAAAGGTGTAACTTCAATGAGGTTAGAAATATGACATTAACATTTTAAGTCATCTTGTATCATTGGCCAAAGACAGCCAATAACTTATTTAGTTTTAAAAAATTCAATTCCCACGTATGCAGCCAGACAAATAAAGCTATTTTATCAAATTCCCTTTGGGTACCTCCCACTGATACACAAATCCACACAAAACTGGAGTGACTGCATGTAAACCAATGCAGTCAGGGTGGATTTTCATCACCAGACCTGTTCTCCCTCAATACCCATTAAACAGCACAGCATGGGCAGGAGGCAGAGCCCAGCCAAACACTCTCTGCCATGAAGAACAACAGCATTGTAATGTGTCTGTAAGGAGAAGAGGCAAGGTTGTGTAATCTGCATTGATTTGGCAGAGTGGGCTGGAAAATGAGCAGCTCCTGCCAGCTGGGAGCTCTGTGGGAAGCAAATTCAGCTCCTGGGACAGTCACTGTCAACTGGATCTCCAAGGCTGAAGTTGCTCCTGTGACTGGGATGGTACCAAGACAGCTTTATTGTGATAGCTCTCTCTCCTCCTTCTCCCTCCCCCTCTCTGAGTCCACCTGGCTTTCGATGCCCCCTCAATGCAACAGCCAGTTTGAACAGCCCATTTTCATGTGTTTAAACCCCACATCCTACTCACACCTGACTTCAGAGCAGACACTGACTCAGAGACTGCCCAGGGATTTGCATCTCCCTGTTCTCAAGTCTCAAATCTTGCTGCACCTCCCTGCCCAGCGTGCCCACGCTTATGCTGCCACTCCTCAAGCTTTTCTTTTGTTCCTTCAGAGTGTTTGAGACCACTCAATCACACTTGTCCTCACAAAAACTAACCCCAGTTTGCCTGGAGGGAGGAAGGGACATCAGGCTGCCCCAGAGATGGTGAGTGGGTGGCAGGGTGCCCCCTGGCACTGGGACTGAGCTCTGTTACCTGTTTTCTCTGCACTGTAGCTCAGGTTGGTGCTGGGGAGTCGTGCTGGGGTGGGAGCTGCAGGGGCAGGAGCAGCTTTGCCCTGCTCACTGCCCCTGTCTGTCTGGGTGCTGCAGTCTCTGCTGCCTGTCTTGGAGTGGGCTGACAGCAGTGGTGTGGAGGGCAGGACAGGAGAGGGGGTGGAGGGGATGGATTCAGAGCGATATTCTGTTCCCAGCAGAACACCTGTGTGGGAAAAAGGAAGGAAATGTCACAGTCGCAGAAAACTAACTGGTATCAGCTCTGCACTGATTGCTCCAGGAGCTGCAAAGTGCTCCCTCTCTCAAGAGGCAGCACTGGTTTGCCTTTGCACAGCACCTTCCTCCCCTGGGTGCTGAAGTACCTGAGCAATAGCAGTGTCCCTGTTGCTGCTTGCAACATGGTGGGCACTAATCTGCACTCTCTGAAATCACCTGCAACAGGTCCTCATTTACATTTCAGGAGTTTTTACTCTCAGTTCTGGGCCTAACTTCTCCCAGGGTAAAAAAAAAAAAATCACCTGGGATTTGCTTTGTTACAACTCCATTTGTCAGAACAATGCTGTTGAGCCATTCCAGATGGGAGTCATGTTGGTGAAGGCACAACACTACAGGACAGAAATCCTGACTAAAATCTCTGCTCCAATTCAAGGAGACTTTACACCATCATCTAGCTGTAACACCCAGCTGAAAGCAAGTGCTTGGGAACCCTGGAATCTGTATCCCAGACATCCCTAAAGTCAGATGGCAAGTTGGGAATAAAGGCTTACATATTTAATGGCAGAGCCTGAGTATCAGAAGGCACTAATTCCCAGAAGTGATTAAAATAAGCAGCTATTTCAAATGTCTCCCATCTTACAGCCAGCTTTACTGCAGGCCAGGCCAGCTGCTCTCTCTGTCCAACACACCCTCCTCTGCTGTTCCTGCCTCCCCTCCAAGCACTGGCTCTGAATCAGAACTGCCACTGGTATCTGGAAATTACCCAGGCTGCCCTTCCAGCTCTTGTCCTCTCTCTTCTCCTCCAGGATGGGGGTGCTGCTCAGGGTTGAGGAGTGGGACAGCAAGCCTGAGCCAGCGTTGGAGATGGACATGAGGGACTTGGCAGGTCTCATGGAGGAGAGCTGCTCTGTCTTGCCAGGCTCCTTGCGGGAGCGCTGCTGCAGCACTTTGATCATGGCATCCTTCTCGATGATCTGGGCGTGCAGGGTCTTGATCCTTTGGGGCAGAGAAAAAGAACAGCTTGAGTGTCTCCATCTCCCTGGACTAAGGCCTCAGTGTCCCCATGGCTGTGATTAGGGCTCCCTAGGCACTTGGAGAGGTGAAGTGAGGATGCCAGGAGACTGTCCTGGGCACTGGCTGCTCTCTGGCCCACAGAGCACATCATGTGAGAGAGTGGGACACACCCAATCCCTTCTGGCTACTGCAAACTGCTCTAAACAGCCACGGAAGGAGCTCTGAAACAAACCTGAGAATAATGGGCAGGACATGAGACCAACAGAAAGAATGAACACACTTTGAGGAGTCTGCACTGGGGGCCTAACCCCAGGGAAAACAGCTCTGTGAGCCTGTTAAAGGGTGGCTGGAGCCTGGGGTCTGATGAAGATGCCCTGAAGAGAGAAGAGGAACAACGATGCAAAAAATCTAAGACTTTTTTGCATTAGCCCTCAGTATCAAGACAGGTTTTGGATTGCTGTGTTTATACTTCCTTGGCCAAATGAGTGTCTGGCATTTGACATGGCTGCTGCTGGTGACGACACAAGAATTTCTGGTTCTGAGGCGTCTACCCAGGCAGTTCATCTCAAATCCCTGTCCCAAGGAAGCCAGACAGGACCAAAGTGCACTTCACCTTCCCTCCATGTCGAGACATCTCCTGTTGGCCAGCAGGATCTCCTCCTCCTCCTTCTGGATGCGAGCTTCCAGGGAGGTGTCGTAGCTGGGGTTGGGCGAGTGGCTGATCACCGTGGTGTCCCTGGAACAAGGGACACAGCACATGAAGGACCTGCTAAGTTTGCTGCTTTCCCCCCAGCAGCACAAAAGTACTGCTCAAATGGAACAAACAAGGATATCCACTTTTTTGTTTTGGGTTTGAGCTGGCTCAGTGTCTTTCAAAAATCCAACTCCTAATTTCATTTGTGACCTAGTGAAAAGGGATTACAAAAACATGGAGATCATTACAACAACAACCTCCTGTCCATTTTGGGACAGTGACTCACCTAAACTGAGTCACTGCACTACTCTAAAGTGATCAAGGAGGCAATCCAAGGACACAAGGAGGGGAAAGGAACACCAGGCACTTTTCTTCAACTTGAGATTAAAAGCCTTTTCCCTTCCCCTTCCAACTGGGGATGTGAATACCAAAGGGAACAAGGCATGGAAGTTTCTTAAGCAATCCTAAGCAGCTTGGTCCAAAAAATCTGGAGTAAGGTGAAAAGAGTTTCAGACTGATTCCATAGAAGGCCTAATGTTAACACTGTGATAGTTGGTCAGTCCACTAACCAAATAATGAGTATTTCATACTACTTGTGAATGTGGCAGGGCATGAGAAGATCAGTCACCAAAGAAACCCAACCTGACCCAGTTCCTGCCTGGGCTCTAAAGCATCCTTCCTGCAACCTCAGCTTCCCAGGGGATGCCAGCTTCCACTGTTAAAGGAAAGGGAAAGAAATCTGGACAGTGTCGATGAGGCTGCCACTGGAATTAGTGGAATCTAGATGGAAATGGAAAAGCAGAGGCTCTTTCCTGACTGGACAACATCCTTGTTCATTTAGTGAAACCTGAGCAGGCCTAACACAGCCCCTCCCAGTCCATGATAAACAATAGACCAGGCCCCAACTTATCAGCCCACGCTGAAAATATAACATGGCCTGTAAGCACAAGCAGCAGCTGGAGCCTTTAGGGAATCTCTGGGGAGGTGGAAAACAGTGCACAAGAAGCATCAATACCCTAAAATAACAGCTTCCTTCTGGAGCAAGATAAGATAAGTCTTTAAACACTAACACAGCAGATCTGCAGCTTCACCCCTGTAATTCCAGTGTGATCTTAGAAGCTGGGAAGCCAGTTGTGATAACATCCCTATCTGGACTTGGCTCATGAAACAATCTACAATAAAATCTGCTGTCCAGAACCATGAACTAGTGAGCACTGAAATTACATGCAAGCAAGGCCTAATGCTAAGGAGTTGCACTCCAGTAACATTTCTTGTTTACCAACCAGCTGAGGCACTTGGGCCTATTCACAGCCATAATAAGTGTTTCTGTACAGTTGTCTTGGAATGGGAGCTTGTTACCAAATTTCAGACACCCTTCCCACCCCCACAAGCAGTGCTTTCCATAGACAGCAGAATGTTTTGAGCAGAATTTCCTAGTAGATGCTTCTGGTTAGTAACCAGACAATACCACAAAGTAATTTGCAAAAACATTCTGGAGAACAAGGAAGCCATTCAGGGTGAATGATGTGAATCACCAAGCTCACCCCATCTCACATGACTTCAGCAAGGACTGATTCCTGTTTTAAAAATAAAAAAACCCCAAGCCTCTTTCTCCTTTGAATCAACAGCATCTAGGAATGGCTCAGAACAATTCTGAGTCTGGAAAATGGATCCTGCATGTGGAGGAATCTTCCCCTGGAAAAGCATTTCTAATTGCTGGCAATTGCACAGCTCCCAGGAAGAGCAGCCAAGCTCCACTTGCTTGCAGAGTTCTGAGGAGCTGTTCAGACCACAGGAGGATGGCATGACAACATTCCTGGGTGGGAAATATGACATTCAACTGGAAAAAGAAAATAATCCCAACCCTGTGAAAAGTCCCATTTACCTTTGAGCAGCCACAGTCGCAGCTGCATCCAAAGCAAACTGTCTCATCACACTTTCCTCCAGGTATTTCTGTTCCCACTTGGTCATGTCAGCTTCCAGAGCAAGGATCCTCTCCTCCTTCTCACGCAGGAGCTCCATCAGTGCTGTGGCATTGTACTCAGAGACATTGGCAGCCTGAGATGTGCCCTGACGCTGATCCCCAGGAGCAAAGAACAAACCAAACAAAAACAGCAGTCTCAGATGCAGCTGTAAGGCTCAGGGTTGGCTGCTTTGCTTTTTGTCACTGGTTTGACACAAGAACCCCCCAGAGGGAAATGCAGTGGCTTTATGCTGTGTTGGGCAGGCTAACAAGAAAATACCTGAGATGCAAAATGCTCCTCCCAAGGCCTTTTTTCCCCAAAGTATCTTTTTTTCCAAAGATTTATATTTGGGCCTTCCCAAAGTCTCAAATATGCATCTCAGAGCTGGACTGTGCTATAGAGGTGTGATGTGCACAGCCCTTCCATAAAGTCTGGTGTAACACAGACTGACTCCCAAGTGTTCAACAAGGCACTGACTGGTATCATCCCTTCAAAAAAATACATCCAAAATATTTTAAAGCATTTGATTACTAAATTAATATGATCAGTGCACAGCTGGGGACTGAAATAATTCAGTTCTAAAGCAAGATTTGGAAGGCAGGCAGTGTTCCCTTTTAAAGTAAGGAAGCATGGAATTTGCTCAGATAATAGTTCAATTAATAAAACCTGCAGTTTTATATGGAAGTCTCATGTGGGATTAGCAAGACATTTGACTTTAAAAATAAAATAAATAGTTTAAAGGAATAGGAATAGGGCAGACTAACTATTATATGCTGAGCTCAGAATTTTTAACCATGAGAGGAAAGCAATTCTTTGTGTTGACTAGGGCTCGATGTAAAAAGTTGTGGGGTTTTGAGTACTTGGTCTTCCAAAAATGTAACAGAAAAGTTTAGCAAATTACTGTAACTCCTACTAAAACCTATGCAAACCCCCAATATTTAAATATCTATGCAGAGATGGAAGTTAGGGGATAAAAGTAAGATGAAAATAAATGTGATTTAGAACACAGGCCTGCATCCTATTTCCAGTAAAATTCAGACACCTGACAATTCATCTGTATTTAAGATAAGCTGAAGTTAATGCAGTTCTTAACACATCTGCACAATCTACTTCTCATTCATTCTTTTCACTGAAAAAGACTAATAATAATATTGCAATACAGTCTATGTGAAACTCCCATCTATTTCCACCAACTGCATTTATAGAATTGGCTTTGCTAGTTTAGTCTTGTGTGCTTTTTTAAATTCAAAAGGTTTTTGAAGGGCCTCTTTCCAGGTCAGTTGTTAATGAATTTTATGTAAAATCACAAACTGTGAACAAGAATTTTTAAATAATTTCAAATAACATAACCATGGTATTTAAAGGTACAGCAGCATGTAGCCATGAGGCTGTTTCTGATCTTGCCACAGGATGGATCCCCTATTGCTCCTTATCTAAATTCTCTGGTTGAAACAGAATTAAATCAGGTAAAAGCAATACAATAGCCAGGAAATCCATGAATCTAACTAGTGAAAAAGAAGGTTTTTAAGAACACAAGATAAAAGATGCAGTCCCTTTCTGCTGGGTGTGGGGCAGGGTGCAATCCAGGAGCCCAGCAGGGCCAGGGGTACCTGCTGCATGCGCAGAGATTCCAGCTCCCTCTCCAGCCGGGTGCGCAGCCGGTGCTCCAGCTGCTCCCTCTTCTCACACGCTGCCTGCAGCTGAACCAAGGCCTGCTGCATCTTCTCCACCTTCTCAACATAGACCTGCTTCTTTTTCAGCTGAAACAAAGCAAGAAAAGGCAGCATAAACAATGGGAATGAGCGAGTGAACTTCGGGCTTTGCCAGCAGCCGGGAAGAAAATGTCCCGGTGACTTCCAGCACCTGAAGGGAGCCCACAGGAAAGATGGAGAGAGACAGGACAAGGGGGGATGGCTTCACATGGCCAGAGCACAGGCTCAGGGGGGATATTGGGAGGAATTCTCCCCTCTGAGGGTTTGAGGTCCTGGCACAGGGTGCCCAGAGCAGCTGGGGCTGCCCCTGGATCCCTGAAGTGTCCAAGGCCAGGCTGGAGATGACTTGGAGCATGTTGGGACGGTGGAAGGTGCCCCTGTGGCAGAGGGTTGGAATTGGATGATCCTGAAGGTCCCTTCCAGCCCAAACCATACCATGAGTCATGACAGATACCATGCTGTCAGTGGGCCCTGGCCTCCTGCCCTGGCCTGGCCACTCAGGACGTCACAGCTCTGTCCCAGCTCTGCTTTCCTGCTGGGTGGTTTTGTCCTTCCTGTCCTCAGTGACCCCATGGTAACGATGGGGAAACAGAAGAAATTATCTGTGGCAAATGTCTGAGAGCAGCAATGGACTAGAAAGGGCACCAGGGACTGAAACAGAGTTTGAGTGACTTGACACACGTTTCCAAGGTAACTGCAGCAGTGTTTAGAGCTGATCCCCAAGTTGGGAACACTCTCAGTGTATTGAAAATTGCTGGCAGCATTTTTACAAGATTAAGCAGAAACTGAATCAAAATTTCTAGCATCCTATTGCTTTCCAATCCCAATAAAATAATAGGATCAAAGCACACAGCAGCCATGGCCCAGGCTCTCCCCATGCCAGGTTTATCCAGATTTATCCCAGCAGTCTGGACATTCTTCTTGGCCTGAGAGGTCCTGCTCTGTTCCTGCCACTGCCCTTCCATCCTCCTCCACTGTTCATCCTGCAAACCAAGCTGCCACCCTGCCTCACAAGAAGCAAGAAAAAATACCACACTGAGCCCCCCAGTAACTGTCTTAGCAAGGTTAATCCACAGTTCAAGCAGAATAAAAATGAACTAAAATATGACTTAAAAATAAAATAAAATAAAACATATCCAGGGCCCAGCTCTATTCAAATATAAGAAACTGCACACCTGTGGGCATTATTTTCTGTTTAGGAAAAGATTAACAATTGCAATTAGCTGGCTCTGTACAGCAAATCTGGGGCAGTGCTTTTGTAGCTCTGATTGTCATAAACCCTGAAATACAAAAATAGCAGGAAGAAGGCAACTTTTCCCAACAGTCAGAGCCAAAGCTCTAGACAAGAACCACAATGCAAAACACAGACGCCCTTATGTGAGTTCAAAGAGCTGCTCTACAGCCTGATGGAAGAAAAGTCCACTGAGGGATATTAAAGACAAAAGACACCACTTTTGGCTCAGGAAGTCCTTCTTGGAAGCGGAAAGTATTCTGGGAAAGCATCAGGGCTGGCTGGCCCCATGCTGACAGTGCTCCCTAGGAATCTGCTCTCAGCTTCAGCACACACAGGATACTTTGATCTAACAACATGAGCTGTTCTTACATCACACCTTTGCTCCAAAAAGGTCTTATCGTGTGTTTCTTAAAAAATTTCCCCTTTTCTCACTCCTGTTCCTTCAGGCAATGCAAAGAGCAGAGACAGAAAAATCTCCCAACAATATTAAATTCAGACATAGTATCCTTTTCTTCTCTCCATAAAGTCAGCAGGCATCTAATCTCACAGCATGAATGTTGCTGCCTTAGAGGATTTTCCCCAAACGAGAATTTTATAATAAAAGTTACAATAAACAGTGAGCAATCCAGCCAAAGGACTTGCCACCAGTGCATGTACAGTAGAAAGGTATTTTTATTCTTTGATTGCTCAAGATTTCAAGCTTGTTTGGAATGGGAGGGATGAGAACATTTAAATGTAACTTAATAGTCCACTGCTGCTCTGCAGAAAATCAATAAATGTCTTATTCTTAATAAAGCTTTTTATTCCAGATCATAGTACTTGATAACACCAATTGAAAGTTTGTCAGACTCCACTGAAGTGTGGATTAATGCACCAGTTTTAAACTTAGATTAACAGCAGCTCAAAGTAGCCAAAAGTGAAAAATATAGGGTCAGCAGCAGAACCCAGAAATGGAGAGCACTCAGTATCTTGGGTTTTGACCTGGACAAGGGTGAGGAACAACTTGATAAACTCACTAGCAGTGAAATACCATACATTGAGCTGAAAAATAATCTCTTCAAAACCCGCTCTCCTCCCTCTCTCTTCTTTATAAAAGAAGCTAAGGATGAGGTGATGGACATTGGGTCTCATTACCTCCTCCAAAGCATTTCAATTCCTGAGCAGTTTTTTAACACACAGGTACAATCCTGCATGAGCAGCCACCGACAAGGTTTTACAGTTTCGCAATTAACAAACCTGAGTATGCACATGTGTGGATTAACACTCTGGCCTGCATTCAAAGAATACCAAGAGCCCAGCCAAAAAGCAGAATTAGGACACAGAAATTCCACTGAAACATCCACTTTGAACGTTCTCCCATCAGCCAAACCTGCAGGTGAAAAGTTGCAACACAAGCTGTTGCCCAAGCTCCCAGCACTGCCTGCACACGCCTGACTCGGGCACCAGCCCCAGTGTACAGGCACAGCTTGTTCAGTGGCTTTGCAGAAAGACAACATTTGTCTTTTTTTTTTCCTCCCTTCACAAGATGCACTTCATCTTCCAGCATCAGGAAGAATTAGGAATGTTGGAAGATTTAGGGCTGTTGTGTGTGTTCTTTTCGACAGCTTAAAACTGGAATTAATTCACAAATTCTTCAAATAATTTTCAGGGGTTTGGAACCCAGGTGTTAAGTAAGCTTTAAAGGCATGGGATGTGCTCCAGACAACTCAACTTTCCTAATGTCTTTTGTCAGAATTATCATTTCTCTATAAAATAATCTCATTTCATGCACTTGCTGCCCTCAGTTAAGTCACTGCATATTCTGGCACTCTTGTTCATTTCCAGCTCTCCCATTCTGCTACTGCAAGTATTTGTGAGAAAAATTTTCTTTTCTGTGAACCAGGATTCTCCAGAAGTGCTAGAAGGGAAATCTAAATTTATACATTTTTGGTTTTCACCTCTCTGACCAGATCTAAGTCTCACTGTAAAGAGGATCAGGAATGATTCTTCTAAGCACAGAGTGATTTCATTACCAGAAATCAAGAGTATGATCTTGTTTTCCTAAGACAGGAATTGGAAACAATTTCCTGAGTATTGCCAAGGTGCTGAAGACATAACTAAGATGGGAAGAAGGAAAAAAGGCAGCGAGCTGAGGCTTGTTCTTGGTCATTTGCCACGGATTCCCCACCCTCCCTCTCCCAGCAAAGAACCAAAATTGGCTGCTCAGTGCCAAGGGCCACAGCAGCATCTACCAGGGCAGGGATGGCATCAAAGGACACAGGAATTCTCTCCTCTGCATCAGGCCTTGCAGAGAACACGTGCTCTAGATAAGAGTTCATTCCTGAAGCTTTACAAGGATGCAGTCACACCCTTTGGGATGTAATTTTAAATAAATTTGACAAGATAGTAATTTTCCTTTTGATGGTACAGCATTTAACTAAGAAGCAAGCTCATGTTCTCTTAATGTATCGTAACTGCTTTGCCTCCAAGGGTGCTCTGAAAATGCAGAGCATTTTGCTAATGAGAATATTTTAACACCTATTTATGATGTCAGATCTCAAATAACCTCAGTGCATGTCTGGAAGCACAGCAGGATGACTGTATCCACTCCCAGCATTTCCTACAGCACAATTTCAATAATGTCCTTATCATCTCCAGGTCAATCTCTGACTGCTTTGGAAAATGTCCTAACCAAGCATCAGAGGTCAGGCTGTAATTCTAACTAAACCAGTGTAAACAGGAGCAGCCACTCTCCAGCTGCCATTTACTACAAAGTTTATGTAAATTTTGCAACAGGACTCAGGACAAGAAAAATAAAGATGGCCATAACTGACCTGGGTTCTGCAGAAATCCAGGGCACAAAGAGCAAAGCAATGCAGGGAATATCACTGAAAGAGTCCCTGGCTGCCTGGTCAAGTATTTCCAGCTTCATTTAACTTCCCCTCTCCCTTGGCATGTCCTTGCATGGTCTAAAATCAAGGGCCAAAGACAAGTTTTCCTCTGAGAAACAGGGGATATGTGATTATTACTACAATTGCCCAGCAGAAAGGGAATTAACAACATTCTAAAAGCCAAACAAATCCTGTTCCTCTTTATTTAGGCTTTGACAAACCATGCAATGCCTTTCAGGGATCCCAGGTCCTTGCAGAAGGAAGGCTCTGAGGAGGGCACAGAGGTTCATGGAAAGGGAGCAGGGGCACACAGGAATGAGGAATTTTTAGTCAAGGCACAAGGCACAAAGGAGGCTGTAACATCCTCCAACTGGAGCTGCCTGTGCAGGACAAACACAGCCCTGGACACAGCAGGTGAGGGGGAAGGATCTTCTCTGAGGAAAGAGATTCATTGCTTCCAGATGAGTTACTCAGCAAAGAATTTTTTTTTTTTTTCTGGGGAAGAAGAGAAGACTTCCTGCACTGATTCAGAATTCTCCCAGGCATTTTGTCAAACCCAGCCATTACCCTCTTCATCTTGGACAGCTCCTATTTCAGCAAATTGGTAACACTCATCAGCATCTGCCTGTCTCCCACCCACTATTTCTGATGTCTTCAAAGTCCTTTGTTTAATATATTCAGGGTGTTTTCATAACATTCTGGGTTTATCCTAAAGCTGAATCCATTCAGATGCAGCTGAAAATGTGTTTCCCCACAAGAATTTGCCTGCTATGGCAGAAATGTAGTTAAAAAAAAAAAAAAAAGCCAGCAAGCACGTTTACATCACCTCACCCTCTTGCAGTTGGAATATATTCCTCTAGGATGCCTTTGAACCCTCAGTTTGTTTGAATTCAGGCCCAACAAGGCGCCAGTGGCCTCAGACAGAATTCCTGCTGAAACAATCTGGTAACACTATCCCGTGCTAGGGAGCAGCGCTTGTGGCATGGCAGTGTCACAATGTCGTCGCCCCGCTTGTTTGTGTTAAAATAAAGTTCTGACTCTCAAAGCCACCACTGGAAAATCACTAACAGGCAGAACATGTGAGACAGTGACATGCAATAAAAAGGCAGTTCTGTCACAAGAATGCAGCTCATTAGAGGGAAGCAGTTACAGGGAAAACAGGGAGGTTTCTCTCCTTGGCACCCAATCCATCCAGGAGTGACAAGCCATCCAAAACTTGTCCCTTTTAGAAGCAACTCTTTCCTGAAAGGAGTATTAGGTAGCTCTCAGTCTATGTGAAACAAATCTGTAGAGACCAGGAATATCTTTTTATAGACCCAGGGAAGTGACTGGAAAAAAACTAGAGCAGGCATCAAGCAGACAGTTCTCCTTTGGGTCTCCTCCCTACAAGCCAAGGCTCTGCTCTGAAAGTATCTCAGGCACAGCATAAAGAGTAGATGTCACTGGGAAATGTATTTTTGCATTTCCCCCCAGAGAGAACCCTCAGTGTTATCAGAAATAGAGCATTTGTTCTCTCCACAACAGCACAGTGAGAGATGAACACATTATCTCAGCTGGTCTCTGCTACATTTGGAATTGTGATGGCTGAAGGATCTTAGAACGCCTAAGCACAAGCAATTTTAGAAAAGATATTCCATTCAAACTTGTCCCCTGCCTTATCCCCCAGTTTCTACCCATTAGAGAGATGGTCTGACTCCTCTTCTCACTGCAAGGTGTGTGTGCGTGTGTGTGGATGGCAAAGAGCAGATGTTTTTATCTTCCTGGTGCTTGTCATTATTCTTCAAAGCTGTCTCCTTGAGGCACTTGGTAAAAAAGTGATTTGTAAAGCAGTGGAGCAAAGGAGTACAAGTTAATCTTGTAAAAACCCACACTTAAAAAACCCACAAACTTTTCTTAAGTTGAAGTGTGGTCTTCCATGGTATCAATTAAATAGGATAAGCAGAAATGACCAAGTTTGAGGGGAAAAAAAAAAGTAAAACCAGTAGCACTTGTAGCCTCTGCACTCAGCAGTTGTGGTTAGATAAAGTATTTGGCACCAAACTCCCTCCTGCAACATTCCAAGTCTGGTAAGGACTGGCAGCAAGTCAGCATTTACTCAGAGTCAGGTGGGTCAGGATGGTCCTTTCTGCAAAGCCAGCAGTTCTGGCCCTGGCCCAAAGCAAAGCCCAGCTCAACTGCTCCATCTGCTCCAGGCTGTCAAGGTGGATGTGAGCAGATGGGGTTAAATCCTGTGGGAGCAGCCACAACCCTACTGCCATCCCACCTGAGACCCTGACAGCAACCCATGCTCCAAAATGAGAATTTTTCATTGCTTTAGCTCTAAATATTATCACTGTTTCTGACTGTGATGTACATTTTTAAGCCAAAATTCATTTTACCTCAAATATGTTCAAATTATTTCAAATGTATTACATGTAATGAAAATAATCTGAAGTTTTGATTTCAGAAACCACAGACCAATACTTCACTGGAAACCATTTTAATAAGCTGCTGATTTATGCAAAACTGTGGAACATTTACTAAAGGCAAGAACAAAAAAGGGCAGTGAAAATAGGGGTTAATAACTGTGTATCTTTAGGGAGAGTAGAGAAGCAGTAAAGTTTAAATACTGTATATAAAACATATATACATACTTAACAATTCTGTTCGTAGACACATTTAAGTTTGCTTTAAATATTTATGATCACTCACCCTATTTTGCACTTTGCAGAAACAAACCCCACACTATCAAAAACTTAAATGGCAGCTTGTTCTAAATTTGAAGAGCCATTTCACCCCTGCTAACAGGAGAAGCATTCTGTCACTGTCTACTTTTGCATCCAACTGCTTCACACTGTACTTCAGTATCTCCAAGATCATTCCTTTCTCCATCACATTTAACATCCCATGATCTATTTCACTCTAACTTGGATGTTAAAATCCAGCATATATAAAAACCCTCAAAGCTCCACAGGTGTAGACAAGTGTCTACATTTCACAGATTTTGTCCAGACTGGCAATTCAAGCCAAGGGTTCTGAAAAGAACCTAAAGCTCCAATTCCAATGCAACATTTAAAATCAGTTGCAGTCATATATGGCTTATAGCTCTCCCTAGAATGGAAATATTAATTTATAAAGGATCTGGTGCACACAAGGCAAGGTTACTTTGCTTAATAGGAAGTCAAAATGGAAAGGGTAAAAAGAAAAGCTGAAAACTTACATTACAGGAGGCAACAACTGAAACATGCATCCCCCCCCTCAGGCCCTGAGCCAGAGTAGCTGCCAAACCTGAGCCTAAGAAACTCCACCCTCTGCTGCAGGACCAGTTTGGAAATTCCTGACACTTACAGGGACTAGTACTCAGATTAACCTGGCCAGAATAAAGAAATAATCCACTAATTGTTCATATTTCTTGGCCACTGAATGCCACTAACTCAGAATGGTGTTCCCAGCCCCTTCTAAAGGTGCCCTGAGCTCTGAGCAGCTCCTTGGCTGCCTTTGGGAATTACCAAACAGCCTGGGGATTGGAGAACTTTCCACAGTTCAACACTAATGAGGCCACAAATACTGTAATCCTAAGTATTTCATTAAAAAGTGATTCGGGAAACCTGCAGAAGTGACTCTTTCCCATTTGTTTCCCCTTATTCTCTCTCACCTCTAGGAAAAAGCAGAGTTAATTCCTGCTCCCTCACTGAGACGCTTCCATATTTATCTACAGCAGGAAGGGTGGCACTTCCTGCACACCCTGGGATTCGAGCAAAGGTTGGATGCATGTGACCAAGCCCTCATGCAGATCATTTCACCCTGGATCAGCCTGTGTGTGCTTTTTAAGCTATCATGCAATTTAGCCCAGAGTGACTTACCTATTTCACTATTCTAGCCAAGCAGAAATGCTTTGCCACAGCACTGAACTCAATTCTTCTAGTGGAACAAGAGCAGTCTTTAGTCTTTTGAAAATAAAACACACAATTATTATTACGCCTCAAGGCTTCAACTTTAGTGGGAAGGAGCCAAAAAGAGTGCCTACACAGAGGTTCAACCCAGCCAAGTGCTGTGTGTGCTGGCCCAGCTGATCAGAGCACCTCACCCACATTGACTCCAAGCATCTTTCAGGGAAACCACAAAGATGTTCCATGTCCTTGGAGTTAGTGACCCACCAGACTTTTAAATAAGGAGCTGAAATTTGAATGAAAGCCAGAGAGCTCCAGTACATTGCAGAATCCATGAGAGAATAGTTTGAGAGAGCCATGTCAGATTTAAATTACCCTATAACCTAATGCTCCCTGTCCCCTGAGTGAGTGCAAACCAGCCATGGCAGGCTAGAAGAGGTTATGACAGCAGGTAAACCCACAAGAACATCCTGAATGAGCAGAGCAGGTCCAGGGGAGATCCAGAGGGACTGAGGAAAGGCTTCCATGAAGAGATTAAAAGAAGGGCAAAAAATAAGGAAAACAGGGAGAGACATAGGAAGATTCAGGGGAGGGCTATTGAGGCAAATTCAGAGCTCAGAGAAGAGCAGGCTAAAACTCAGAAATGAGCTTCACCTATACCTGGGAGAGGAGGATATTCACTTAGTATTTGATCATTTCTCCTCTGTTGGCACAATGGGATCCTGAAGGGAGAGAGAACTAAAAGCAGACAAGGGGGAGGGTTTGAGGAATGTCTCTGAAAGCAGCAAAATTCAGGTGGACATAGGCACAGTGCCCAGCTGAGGGTGACGCTGAGCGCTGGTAGCCAGGGAGATGGCAGGGTTGGAGAACAAATCTGCAGTGAGGAAGTGTGCTTGGTCAGGAGATTTCCTCCTGAGACTCTCCATGGAGGAAGAGTAGGAGTAAAGGAAGCAGAGGCTGGAGTGGGAAATGGGGCCTTTGAGAGGAGAGCAGAAGGCAGGAGGAAAGGACGGACACTCTGACGCAGAAGGGACAAAGGTGAGAGCCATGAGTGGCAGGGACAAGGCTACAAAAGAAACTGCTTGAAAGCTGCCCAGCTAAGCAGCTCAAATGTATTATTCCTTCTTGGGAGGAAAGGGAGAGAAAACAACTAAGGTCATGCCCAGCTTATTACAAATGCTGGGCACTCACAGTGATCTGCACTATCCCCACACCTGACAAAGGGACAAGCCACATTCATCTGATATTACTTTAAAGTCCATCCAGATCTGAATTTCTGCCAAGTTTAGCAGGTTTCCAGGGCTGAGATTCCACTTCCAGCCCACTTTTACCAGTTGAAACAAAAAGAAAACAAAATATGGCTGCTTAGACAAAAGCATTTCCAAGGAAATAGAGATTTGTGGCTTATCTGTTTAGCTAGTCAACACACAGCTAAGCCGATAGAAACAGCTTTGAAGAAAGCAGATTTCCTTCTAACTTCCACAAGACAAACTCATTCCCACAGCCACTTTTGCTGGAACACAAGCTACCCTGACTCCTCTTTCTCAGCATGCTTACCTCCTCCTCCAGTTTCACCACCTTGGCCTGAGCGTTGTTCAGGGCCTGGTCTCGGATCTCGATGTGTCTCCGCTGGTCCTCGTTGGTGGAGCGGGCAGCAGCCAGCTCTATTTCCAGTTTCTCCTTTTCCCTCTGTGTTTCCTTGTCTGTGGATAAAAAAGTGATAGCTATCAATGCACAGCACTTGTCTCTACCCAGTTTTCAGGAGCCTTTCATTCCAGAGGTGAAGGGAACATTGCACTGGGACTTCTCAGAAGAAAGAGAATGCAAATCTAGTGCTAAGAGGGAAAAGAAAAGGATATGGCTTTCAAGGAAGAGAAGGACCTGTAATCCTGTAAAACAAGTATGGTACCTTCAAGCAGCAATGTGCCACAAAGATAGTGAGAAGGAACAGAAGGTGCATCGCTCAGTACAGTTACTCAGGTAATTTGCTGTGATTATGCAGATGGTTAGTGAAACTTGGCACCTCCTCACCTCTGAGCTTTCAGCAGTGGAAAACAAACTGAGTAATTTTAATATATCAGGCTGGGGAGAGAGATAGCAGACTAGTGTCTGCTGAAAAACTGTTTCCTGAAAAACTTGTGTTCCTTTTTTCCACACTGACCCCCCAAACTGGTAGGGGATTCTGTCCTGTCTCAGAGGACCGCCCCCCCCCCCCCCGCCCAGCATTATCTTCAGAGGAGTCAGCAAACAAATCAGCAGTGAGAACTCCTCAGTCTTCTTCTATGGCCTGTAAAATTGACCCCCTGGGCCAGAAGTGAGGCACATACATCTGTTCTGTCCCTTCCCAGAGCAGACCTGCCACTCCAAACACAGCAGCTCATCCTTTTCTGCTGCTCTCCAGGAAGAGCTGGAGCAGCAATGCTGAGTGTTGCAGGAACAGGGCACTGCCTTCATAAAAACACAGATAGGATAAAAATAATTGGAGACTGGAGAAATTATCGCAAAGGGTGTAAGGCAAAGCCACAACACAGAGCTGATGTCCTCTGTGTATGTTGCCATTCCCAGCTCAAGCCAACCAGCTCCAAAGATAACATTAACCCACTTGCTGCATACACAACCACAGAATACTCCCCGGAGTGATCTACACCCAGCACTGATGACACCAGAGAAACTGCATTCCAGAAACCAATATCCCACGACAAAGGAATGAGGACAAGGAGTGGAAGGCTTGAAAAACAGGAACGAGGTGCTGGGTGTTAGGACAGACTGCATATGGAGCACACAGGCCCATTTGTGCAAGCATGTGCATAACTATATTTACAGGACCACAATTACTCCCTTTCTTCTGCCAGCAAAGAGCCAGGAGCAAAGCTTTAGCAACACAGAGTAGCTAAAGATTCCCTTCTGCCAGGGAATCAACACAGCCCACACACAGGTTGCAAAACAAACCTGTCCACCAACAGCACCCAGAGCTCTGCAGAGCAAACCCAGAGCCAGCCCAGGACATAAGGACAAATGTCATCACATGATTTTTTTTTTTTTTTTTTCTCCCATCTTTTCCCAGCATTTCTCCTCCACCCAGGAATGAGCTGCTGCCAGTGTGAGCACATTACACTGAGCTGCATTGAGACAGGGTGGCATTGTGCCAGCAGGTATCAGTCAGTGCTACCAGGCTGTTTGTTAATCTGGAAATGCTTGCAGAGAGGCTTTTGGAGTTTTTGTTGCACACTTTTTTTTCCAAATGAGAACTGCTTCACTTGACAAGTGCCTGCAGCACCCCTAGAAATGCTGGGACTGATTAAATGCAGGACTGTGGCTTCCATGTTCATCCAAAAGGAGAGGTCCCACAGCTTATTTCTGGGTGCACCTATGAACCTCAATGTCTACCCAGCAGGAGAGACTGAACTC
This sequence comes from Serinus canaria, assembly GCF_022539315.1. Classification (NCBI taxonomy): domain Eukaryota; kingdom Metazoa; phylum Chordata; class Aves; order Passeriformes; family Fringillidae; genus Serinus; species Serinus canaria. The sequence goes on from NC_066318.1 coordinate 16,768,597, forward strand.
CCAGACTTCCCAGTACCACCAGGAGTTTGGAATTCACTCCCTGACAGCCATTTGCTTGTGAGGCAAACCACAAGAAATAAGCTAAAGATGACACAAGAGAGGGACAGCAGAATCTGTCAGGGTAGTTGCAACGTCTATTACACCACAGAGAAAAACTCTGTTTTGCAATTTTATTGCACTACCTTTTTATATAACAATTGGAGAAAAGTGAGCATTGTCAGAAGGGTGGAGCATGCTGTGGGATGAGAGAAAAGTTGGCCCGACGCCGTCAGCCTCAAGACATTTCAGAGCAAAGGAAAAGCAGCATTTCACACCCGTCATTTTGGTTTGCCTTGTGATAAATCCACTGCTGTGGACAGAATTCCTGACCCTCACCCAGCCCAGCAGACTGCAGGAGTGTTCATCCCCTTTATTTTTGCTCAACAGGATAGGGCAGTGGTAAATTAAAGAGGAAGGAGATAGGAGACCTAGCAGGCTCCTCTCCTACTGGCTGTAACTCATGCCAGGACTCCTGTTGGCCTGGGGAAGGCTTCATTTCAAAGCTTTCAAGGAATAAAATAGATGGATAAAATATGTAAATTATGGGGTAAACACTAATTTTACGGTTTAACTGAAAATACCTTTGCTCCAATATTTCTAATAAATCCCATCAGATGGACTTTAGATACTGACAGAAAAGGGATTCTTGGATCCCTCCTCCTTTCTCCACTGCCTGCTTTGGCTGCCACTGCCCTGGTTTCTGTGCTGCTCATTAACCTGCTACACTGTCCTCCCTCCCAGGTGACTGGAGCTTTCCACTGACCCACAAAGGCTGTGAAACTCACTTTGTGCAAAGAGCTGGGAGATGGTTTTCCGATTGTCTTCAGACCCCTCAAACTCCTTCTCTGCCAGCTGCTTGTTGGCTGTCTCCATGCGTTCTGCAAAACAATTCAATAAAAGCAAAAGAAAGAATTAACAACTTTCAAGCGTTAAGTTACATCTGCTCAGGACATTCCTGATGCTGGGGGAATGGATCTGCTGATTCTACAGCTAATTTCTATCAGAAACTGGCACTCGCCCTTGAAATGTTTTTAATTATGTCCTTAAGGAAATACACTCAATGAGACAAAACACGTTAAAGGTCCAAAGAAATTATTTTAAACATCTATAACACAGAAGTTTATTTTTTCAATTTATACTTTTATTTTTTCCACACAAATCCCACCATGCAATTAAAAGATCTCTTATAACTCTCCACTAAATCTTAACAGGAGATTAAATTACTGTTGTCCAATTACCTGACTTGAGGGAATAGTGTAAAACCCTAAAAACAGCTTAACAGCTCTACTGCTCCAAGCTGCTAAAAACTTGTATCAGTCTGTGAAAATTAGAATGAAATGTTTATGCTGTGTTTTATTATGAATAAGATTATTTCATGCAGGTCTTTGTGGACAGTACTGGGAAATGTATGGCTTTACTCCCTGGATGCAAAACAACTTCTGGGAATCTTAGTAATAGACATGAGGCAGTGAGAGCATGCAGGACAATCAGAAAGCTCTCTTAAAAATATTAAACTTACAGTTTAAACAACTGTTTGTGCACCTTCAAAAGTGTCAAATTGCAGATGATTTCCACCTTCCAAATTAATGCTTAAACTTTTCCCCCCAGTAAGGTCAAATACCACTCAACAGCACTCTGCTGCCAGCCATGGGGCTGCCTCAGCCTCTTAGCAAGAACCAGACACCAATAACATCTCACTCTGGAAAAGGAAGGGAGATCCAAAAAACCAGATGCCTACACTGATAAGGAATGACAAGACCTTCAGGAAGAACAGACACTCTGCAGTTTGTATGTCAGTGCAAAAAGGGTCACTGGACAGGAAATAAAGTGAACGTGCCTGGTGTGGGATTAGGCAGTCAGCAAAACCTCTTTCCATTTGTGTAAACTGAACAAATTGTACAAATTGTCTCTAGGATATAAGACATGAGAGAATTCCAGGCCTGCATCTGGTTTATGGTATTTGGCTTATCACATGTTTCTTGTCAATGAGAAACAGGCTGGAAATGAAAGACTGCAGCCCTCTCCTTAACCTGTCTCTTCCATTCCTCCAGCAAGTGCTTAAAATCTCTGACTACTGACTGCACCTGAGTATCCTGTCATATTCCAGTCGTGTCAGACACTGAATTCTGCAGCAAAACCCTGTCCTGCCAAGTAAGCATAACAATAAAAACCCCCAGCACTGAAGAACAGAAGCTTTATTTCATTTACCTCTTAGATCCCTGTTGAAATCATGAAGCCTACGAATTTCTCCTTCCAGTTTGTTTCTCATGGCTTTTTCCAGGGCATCCCGCTTAGAGGATGATTTCTCCAGGTTTTTGTAGGCCTCTGAAACTTGCTGAATTTCTGTTTCCAGCTGCAGTGGAAGTGAAAACAAGCACTTACTATTTTCCACTAACAAATTTCATTGTCTCAGACAGGAGATTACTTTGTCTCAAGTGTTCTTTATTGAGGAAAACCTACACTCATACACTAAGTAAAAGAAACTCTCAGCTCCATGATGAATCCCTCTATAGAAAGAATACCAGTGGCTGAATAATTTTGCAATGAAATATGCTTTTTCCTTCTTTTTGGGATATGCTTTATCCTTCAGTGTAAAGCTTCTCTGATCATCCAGAGCAGGAGATTCTCTCCTAACTCTCCTTGCTATGGAAGTGTGGATCCAGACCACAGCAAACCACATCAGCACTGTCTACAGCAACTGATCAACAGGGAGGTGGAGGGAAGTGCATTTATATCCTTCTGTCATTATCAGGAAGCTGTCAAACAATTCTCTCAAGTATTTCCTGGCCAGAAACATTCCAAAAAAATACAACCAAACGAACATATGTTCCTGGTAAGAGGTAACATGGGGAATAATGAGTGTGGAAAGCCACACTGGTCACCTGAACTCAAGGACAAGCAGCCACACATTTTTCTGGCCCCAAACACAGCCCAGTGCAAAGAGCACAGCAAGGCCCACAAAGTCCTAAATTGCTAAGTAGCATCAGCCTTTCCACAGCTGCAAGGAAAAAGCAAAGCTGACCTGCTGCCCAGCTTTAAACCATTGATGATCAAGAAGTTATTTCTGTGAGGCAGCATGAAAATACCTCCACACATGCACATTAATGATGGGTCTCACTGGGATATTTCCTTTTAAATGTCTTAGCATCATTTATTCTGTTTGTTCCATAAAGCCAAATGCAGCAAATAGCTGGGTCCAAATCAAGACATTAAGTTTTCATGGAAATTGTGTGGTGTTGAGAGAGGGACAAAAGGAGTGTTAGTCCTAGTCCTGCAGTCCAAATGTCTTTAGTGTAGCCATAGCAGCACTACTTGCCCTGCACACTGTGGTGCCAACCAGTTTTGTAGCAATGTCCCCTGTGCCTCCTTCAGTGGCTGTGGTCCCATGCCACTCCAAGCAGGCCCTTCCTGCAGCTCTGAAGTCTTTTTGGGAAAATGAAATTGCTGCTATCCTGGACAAGCCTTAACTTAGCCAAGCAAGCCAAACAGTCAGCCTCTTCAGCAGCTGAGGAGGATGTGCTTTTGAGCATGGTCAATGAACAGTTAGCAGAAAACCGAAGGCTTTGATTCCATCTTCTGCCAAAGTTAAGCTGATGTCCAAAGGCACAGGACACAGACTAATCAATCTGCACACAAAAGACTCTAAAGCACATCATCAATCCCTTCAGCAGAGGAATCCAACACTTGCAGGTTAAATGATTCAATTAGGGACTAGACCAGAGACAGGAGAATGCCTGAATTGCACAAGCACCCACCTTCTGCAGCCGGGCCACTTTCTCATAGCACCCATCCAGCTCCTGCCGTAGGGACCGGTTCTCCTCGGACAGGATTTCCACCATTTGCTGGGCCCTGGACACGATGGCAAAAGGATCCACTTGCACCTGCTGGTAGGGGGAAGGGATCTGCTGGGCCCGGGGCATCACGGAGTAGGAGTCGCCTTGCTGCTGCTGCGGGCCCAGGAAGGGCTGGCATAGTCGGTACAGATCCCCCTGCTGGACTGGGTTGGACAAGAAAGGCTGCTGGGGCCGTGGCAGAACGCCAGGATCTGCCTGGCTGGGAGTCAGAGGTTGCTGGTGCTGGGAAGGGGACAGCCTAGAGGGTGGTGGAGACTGGAGCAAAGTCAAAGATCCCAGGGATGTCAAGGAAGAAGTTGGGCTGTGGTGGTGAGGTGGTCTCTGTTGTAACTGCAGCTGCACATCTGGGTTCTGCCTGGAAAACACAGAGCACAGGCTCCATCATAGTCATGCAGAGGAAGGTGCACAAACCAGGGACAAGGTGTGTAGCCCCTGTAGCACAGGTCTTCCCATACAAAAGACTCAAGTGAGGCTTTCTTCCATTTTAGAAGTCTATTTTTTAAAAGCATTTCAAAATCAAATCTTTAGCAGAAAATTTATTCTAAGGGCACTAAGATGTTTTCTAGAAACTAATTCTTTACAGAAGTACTAAGAGAAAGTGCATCAACAACTACTGGCCAAAATTATTTTTGCAACTTTTCTCCACACTTTGTGGATAAAACTGTTGAACTAAGGACTGCTAGGAAGAGGCTCTTTTGGTCTGGCCTTAAATGTGCCATCTGTCATCGAGAAAACAATTTTCTTCTGCAAGCCAGGACAGAGAGTTGAAAGCATTGGCTAAGCTTGATGCTACTATTCCAGCATCACTGATCTGAGCTTTCTGAAATATCAATCAATAAGCTGCAGCCTGGTTAAATGAGACAATTAAAGGATTTGAAAACCAGCCTAAGAATCAGAAGCAGCATTTCATTCCAATCTGCCCTGTCCTATGCAGTAGATGTGTTTCCTGCTCCTAACAGTAACCTCTGCAGGCTATCAGAGACACATCTAACAATCTATAACATGCCTGAGTCCACCACAGAACTAAATCCAAGCTATACCCTCTCACATTTCCCAGGCTCTGGAGATCCCCAGCTCAACTCCTGCTGCATTAGCCAAGTAAGAAATCTCCCTGAGAAGACTGTGTGGATTTATCATGCTTGGATGACCTCAGGAGGCAGGATTTGCTTTCTCCTCCAAAAACATTCAACCTTTCACTTCTCTGGATGTTCTTTATTCTAACAGTTGAAGTCCCTCCCTCTTCATGCTGCAGCCAGTCTCTTCTTGAGCATGGAGCTCAGGCCAGAGCAGACCCAGCCTGGAAGCTCAGCATGTCCTGCTGCTCTGACAAAATTCCCACCCTTTGGGATGCACTTCAGCCCTGCAGCTGGAAAAGCACACACTGTTGTTCCACCTGGCCAGAGCTGCTACAGAATACCCCTGTGCTCCCAGGAGGGACTCCTGCCCTGCAGAGGATGGACAAGGCAGCTCACAGCATTCCCACAGCTCCAGGAGCCTTGGAGGAACTGACAGCAGTGAGCAGGAAGCTGAGCTGGGAGCTCAAGGGTTACACACAACACCTCTGAGCCCAAGTGCAAACACTCAGCACCATCCTTCCTGCTCTCCAAGAAAGAAGGAATCACTCCTTGCACCCACCGCTCACATCTGGCAGCAGCACAGGGGAGTTCAGCAGCTCTCAGCCCAGCACAGGGTTCACTATTTCAGCATCATGCCCCTCATGTCTCATTGCCCTGCTTTCCTGCAGAGAAACCTCCAAGCTCCCGCTCAAATTCCTTAATGGGGAAACAAATCTAGCCTTTGTTAACTAAGAAAAAACAAAGAATCACTGCTCCAGCTACTGTTTTTCTCCTTCTCACATTCAGGTGACTGTGGTCCCTGCCAGCAGCATCATTTCAGGAGCTGTATTTCCTCAGAAATGATCATTTGCAGCATGAGGATTTCAGGGGTCATGCAGAAGAGTGATGTGCAATTAATTTCCTCAAGAATGTTCAGTTTAGTAGCAGCAATTTGGTTCTTCTCCTCCCAGGGGGGCAGCTCTACTTATTGTTGCACTGATTTCATTAACTTCATTTGCCAGTCCTCATAATGAAGGATGAGGCAAAACCACCACAGGCCATGCTCAAGGTCACCTGGTTTGTCTCAGGTGGTTTCCAGCTGCTTTCTTAGCCCAGTTGTGTGCAGTTAAAACTTTGCATCCTCACAAACCACTCATCTCCCTGAGTTTATTCTTTACCTATCACCACAGCTCTGCTTTGATGTTGTAATCAATTAGGGAATAACCTTGCTGTGACATTTCATCTGTGATGACCCACAGAGTTAGATCAAAAAGAAATACATTGCCAGTCTGCCTCATGGGTGCAAAAAAAAACCAATTTTCAACCTACAAAACACTCTTTTCCAGTCTGAAAACAACCTGGAGCAGTTACTCAGGGAGACTGGTGTCAGTGAGTTAATCTTAAAAACCTCCTGAGGATGATTTAGATGCCAATGTTAACATTTTGAGCTATTTGACTAAAAACATCTTGTTATTCTGTCACCAGAGGCCCAGTGGCAGAACCTTGCCATCCTAAGCACCAATGAGATGAACAAAATGATGGCCAAAGAAAAACAACAGCAGCACTTTGATTCTGAAGGGCCAGTGGCACTGACATGCCTTGTAATGATCCTTTCTTTTTAAACCTATTGTAAAGAACAACTCTAGGAAATCGTGGCTGAGTATTTCTAAACAGGATACATTTCCAAGAATTCCAGCATCTTGGCACTCACATCCAAAGCCTCTCATAGTCTTGAAATTATACCAATCTTGTGGGCTCAAGCTAGAACATGAGAGCTTGGAGCCTCTAGTTCTGTGGCATTACCAACAGCATTAGGGCTTCCAAAATGTCACAAATGCATTTATATTCCCAGCAGAATGAGACACCACAGCTGGGTTAATACATCCTAAAAATTATATTTTAAAAATATCATCTTTAAAAAAATTGTATTTAAAAATCCTAGTAACTTCACAGTGACACCAGACTTTTTAAGATTTGGTATGCAAACTTTTACACACACATTCAAAGAACTTTTTGGCATTCCCACTGCTTACAATTTTGTCTTATAAAATACTTACATATATTTTGTGGGTAAAAAATACCTGGCTGTGGGATTTCTTCATATTAACAAGAGAAATGAAGAATTTATTTCTCTGGTAAAGCAATTTTGGGTAGAGTGAGTCAGAAAGGTAAACAAACACAATTTGGATTTTTCAATATTTTTTATGCTACACTGCAAAATGTAAAGGTAAAAATGACTATTGGTGTCACTTAACAGTATTGCTGATAAAATGGTAGCAGAAAATTCCCTCCATGAGAGAATGAGTCCTCAGGTAACCCTGCAATAGCAATCACAATTTTATCTGAACCAACCACTTCAGAAAAAATGCAGACTCTCAAAACACGTACACAACAAAATTACACAACCTCCTTCCATTTGCCTCAGTGTCACAGAGACCTGAATAAACCAAATGCAGGGGGAAAACAAAACTCAGAGCAATTACCCCCACAAGTGTTTGGGTTTGAAAGCATAACTTTGAGGGCCACTTCTCTGTGCACCACGCAGGAATTTCTGCTCTCTGGCACGGAGCAGAGCAACTCCACAGGGGCCAAGTACAAACGTGGATTTATGGCTCTGCAACCACCAGGGTGAGCTGAGCTCTTGGGGCAGGAAGGCAGAGCCAGGGAGCGAGGGCAGCTCTGCAGCCATGGGGTGCTCAGGCTGCCAGGACACAGGGTCACACACAAGGTTTGTGACCCCGCACAGCAGCACGGTGGGGAGGCCCAGGAACGAAGGGACCAGGAAAGGTCTCTGGCTCGTTAGGGTTTTTCCTAATGCTTTCCCAGCTTCTCCTGCCTGTTTCATGTTCAAGAAGCTCCAGTTCCCCTCCTGCACAAACCAGGAAATGCTGCCCGGGGGAGGGAGCAGGCTCCACTCCATTACACAGCCGAAATCAAACCCAGGAATTTTAGTTCTGCTGCCCAGTCACACCTGATTAGCCCCCACTTTGATGCTGCTCAGGGGAACGCAGTGCACACAGTGATTTACTAATTATGGGACAAATTCTGCAGACCTCCCTCTCAAAAACTTTCTGTGAAGTTCGATGGGATTAATCACCCCAGCAGGAGCTCAGTCACTTGGGCTCCAGACAGAGGATGGCGCTTGAATCAGAGAGACAAGGAACTTCCTCTGCACCCAAACCTGCACCAGACAGGGGCTTTTTCTGCACCCAAACCTGCACCAGACAGGGACTTTTTCTGCACCCAAATAGGCATCAGACAGGGGCTTTTTCTGCACCCAAATAGGCATCAGACAGGGGCTTTTTCTGCACCCAAACCTGCACCAGACAGGAGCTTCCTCTGCACCCAAAAAGGCATCAGACAGTAGCTTCCTCTGGACCTAGAAATGCACCAGACAGGGCCTTCCTCTGCACTTAAAAATGCATCAGACAGGGCCTTCCTCTGCACCCAAAGCTGCTCCAGCTCTCACTGTGCTGCCACAGGAGCCCTTGCAGCCCCAGGACACAGAGGCCAAGGCATCCATGCTCTGCTCTTATACTGGAGGGTTTTCACTACCAATGCTCAAGTGCAGCTGAAGTATTAGGGAGAGAACCCAACTCTGGAGCTTCACATGTGGCCAGCCCTCTTCTAAACTTTCTGTAAAATTTCCAAACAACAGCAGAGATGCCTCCGGCATGCCCGGTATTTACATTAAACCAACATCATTACCAACATACACTGTTCCCAAACTTACACCGCCCAGGAGCAGGTGAGGCAAACTGTTTGCAGACTGGTTTAAACTTACCACACAGCCCATTCCTTTCCCAGACTGGGGAGGGTGAAGCATGAGAATGCTGTGAATTCCCCAATGTTTATCTTGCTCAACGAGTTTTATTTAACTGCATCATTAGGTCACCCTCAAATTCCCCCGAACAATGAGGGGAAAAACCCGCAGAAAAGGGTGTGGCTTCGGGAGCAGAGAGAAGGGGCTTTGTTTCCCTGACGCACAGTTCAAAAAATGCACACATTTACCAATCCAAATGAATCCCGAGAAAGGCCGAGCCTCGGTGCAGGAAAACTGGAGACTGCAAGGACGCTCCTGGTGAGAGGCAAAAGCTCTCCCCGGAGCCGTTTGCCTTTAAAATCCCCACACCATCACCCAGCTGCACCTTTAGCAACACAGAAGGTTTCTTGTCTAAATGACAGTTTCTCTTACAGCATGTGGGAGAGGGAGGGGAATAGAGGACTCCCTGCCTTCCTTTGCTACACTGCTCTATAATTTATGGATTAGTCTTGCAATTGTTCTACTGGTCCAGCATTTGCCTGCAAAGGAAACCTCTCCTCTGTGCAGCTATTTAGGTTAAAAAGTAACCTCATTAGATTCCCAGTGCTTTGAAGACAAATTTCAGTTGCTTCCCCTACTGGAAACCTTGCCAGCTGAACCTTTCTCCTCCCCCTCCTTCCCCCCACCATGTTCTTTCAAAGCAGCCAGGATCCATCCAATACAGACAAAAATCACCCTGTCTAGAGGAGCTGACTGTTGGCGTGTTTTCAAATACCTCTCCCTTGAACAGCAAGCAGGCTACATCTCACTGCATATAACGTAAGGAGTATTTCTGATGCAGCAGAACCACTGAGGAGCTGTTTCCCTGTCCCGTGTGCACAGAGGTTCGAGGCCTTTGAATTTGCAAAAACATTTGCAACGAGCTTCTACAATCATTACCCCCCCTAAACCCTTTACTTCCCCTTTTCCTGGCCTCTTTATTATTTATTTAGCCAGATCAAAGGGCCTTTTCATCAGGCTTGTATGCTGCTGAAGTCATTTCAGATCACAAACAATGGTGGACAAACTCTGAAAATAGCTCCTCATAGGGCTAGGAAGGTTCTGAGCAGATTCAAATTCCCTAAAGCTCAGACTCTGCTCCCAAATACCGCCTGGTTTCTTCATGCTCCCCTCAAAATGTGCAAACACAAATTCACAGAGACCTCTCAATTTACATCCTCCCGTTGCTCCTTTGAATTACCCTTTTAGCTTCAAAATGAGGCCAAAAATCGTTACACCAGATCCCACCTGGTGTCAGGCTGAGATGAGATGGTATGGGAACAGGTAAAGTGAAGCTGGGGTTTTAGCCCACCTTAATAAAACTTCATCTTCCCACACGGACATCAGTGTTTGGCTCAAGCCAAATCCAGCTCCTTATCTAGAGGGAACCAGAACAGGCTGAGATTTCAAATGATGGAAGAAAAATGAGCTAAAGCTGAACAACCAAGCCTGGGATGAGGCACAAAGCATATTCCATTTTCCTCTCCTACACTTCAGGCCACTGAAAATAAAATTCTAAAAACTCTACAGGACGCTCATAGGTGATTTTTGCTACCTGCACCATAATTGCTTTCATTCACTTTCACCTTTCCTACATGATACAGTTTGAAGAAAAACCTTTTTCTGGAGGATGTAATTAAAGAACAACTTAAGTCTTGCAATAAATAACTGCAAGTTTCTACAATGAATCACACCATAACTTTGGCTTTTGTAGCAAAGCTTTTGTGAGATTCTGGAGCCTCAGCATTGAACTTCCCCATACCATAAAAACAAGTTGGCTTGTTTTGGATCTTTTTGTTTTGTTTTTTTGTAAAAAAGCTTGGTGCCTCTCTAGTCAGCTACTGAAGCAGGTAACAGTCCTACTAGACAGTCTGCAGCTGAACACAACATGTCATCTCACATGGGGTCTTTGCTGAAGGAAAACCTGCCTCAGGAGTGAGGGTGATGGACTGAGTTTTATGTTGTCATTCTCTACGTGGCTGTCACAGGACTTGTTTTAAGGTCTCTCTTACCTGACTGAGCCATACTCAGGAGGATGCTGATACCTCATCATAGGCCCATCAGATCTTCCCTGCTGGCTCATGCGATGGTCACTATAGAAATGCCCCGAGTCCTGAGGCTTGCAGTTCATAGACGGGGTGGACACGTTTTTGTAAGGGTACTCTGGGGGAGGCCCCCGCTGCTCCATTCCTTTGATGCTGGGCTGGGAAGGGGGCTGCACCGAGTTCTTGTAGAACTCATTGGAGCCAGAATTTTTGTAAGGGTCGCTGGACTGCTGGGGAGAGAGCGGGGACAGCGGGGAGAGCGGCGCGCTGGTGACGGGCGCGTGGGCCTTGACCCCGCTGGTGGCCAGGGACAGCTGCATCAGCCGCTCGCTCAGGGAGCGCACGTGGCCCTGCTTGAGGTCCTTCAGTCCCTCGTCCTGGTGCACCTTCCCCGGGCTCACCCGCTGCACCGTGGGCCGCCCCTCAGTCCTCATCTTCTGGTTGGTGACACCCGTGACGTAGAAGGCGGCCCCGACGCTGGCGTGCGGCTGGCCCCGGAAATACTGCGACTGCACCTTGGCCTCCTCGTAGGTCGGGAGGTCCTCGCTGTTCTGGAGCCGCGGCGAGAGCTGCTTCTCCATGATGCTGTTGTCCACCTGTATCTCCTGGCCCTGGGGCTCCTGGCGGGCAGCATGAGTCACGAGCTGGTGGTCCTGGGAGCTCAGCCCTTCGTTCTGAGAGGCCGGGCTGCCGGTGCTGCTGAAAGGGGGGGCATTGCCTGTGGCTTGCTGGTGTAAGGCCAGAAGGTTGCGGTTGTCATTTGGGTTCCCGTATCGGAGCTGCTCCTGCAGCAGGCGCTGTAAAACTGTCGTAGCTGCTTGCTCTTCTGAATTCCTCATCTCAAAGTGTGGTGCCTTTTGGGTGGAATGTAAAAGCTGCCCTTGACCTAAGGAAAGGAGACACGGTTATTAGCGCCTGAGTGGATAGACGGAGAGACATTCAGAAGCGATGGCTTGAAATACAGAAAAAAGCAGGTTAGATTACCAAAGGTTCCCATAACAATGGGGGTCATCAAGGCCCGTGGAGACCTAAGAAGGACGTGCATGCCCGGGGGGCAAAGCCTCAGAAAGGTGATGAAAGGTGACTTGAAAGTTTATAGGCAAATCAATCCACTGCAAGCTGTAGGGATGCGTGCCAAATACCTCAGACAGCATCTCGGGCGAAAAGGAGACGTGGAATTCGCAGGATGATGGTTAAAATGCCTGAAACCTGTTTGCTTTATACTTGGAGTTACCAACAGTGAAATACACTTCCCATATTTGTAGGCAGACAAGGATAGAAGTGTGAAAACAGCAACTTGTCACTTTTAAGGGAAAGAGAAAAAAAAACAAAAAAGAGGCCCATTGAGATAGCATACGGTTCAAAAGAAGTAAAGAAATCTCTCGGCTTGGATAAAGCAATTAATGAATACCTAGTTAGCCAGCAGGTTTTCAGAGTTATGAAATGCCCAGAGTGAGATCAGCACCTCTTCTCCCCGCTGCAGAAAACCCCAGGCACGGTGCAAGTGAGGACTCGGGAACTTCCTGCTGTACAAAGGCAACCAAATCCTCACACATCTAAATACCCTCAGCGGAATGCATGCAAATGCAAGGGGAGGAAAAAGAGTTGTCTGATCTAAGGAACAGAAAAAGACCTCTGAGTGGCAGGAAAAAACACTGCGTCCCAATGAGAGAAACACAAAGCCAATGTCAGGCACATCCTAAGTACAGATTAAACCAGTGACCAACAGCAATTCCATTTTGCTCGGTCTCCCAGTGGAGTCAGGAGTGTGTCATGGAAACTCAGGCCCATTGGCCTTGCCTGAGTTGAAATATCAAAAATTAATGATACCTTTGAGACATGTAACTGAAAGCAGAGCTACTTTTGAGCTAGAACAGCTCAGAACAGAGAGTAAGCCTCACTCACTGGCCAAGCTGCAGCTCTGCCCTGACAGCAGAACACGTGTTGGTGTTTTAGCATTTTCTTTTGTGACCTTTTTTCTGTATTACACTGTCCCTTAGGAGAAGGTAACTCGTTCCCAACAGTTTGTTCTGTGGCAGAACCGGGATGCCTGAAGGGTTTGCTTTGTGCTGCATCTCCACAACCGCCTCGTTTGCTCCCTCAGACCGGCCAACCCCTGCAAGACAAGGACTCCCACTGGGCACACAAAAGCCTTCTGCAAATCTTAATGAAGAGAAAGTTAAAATCCACCTCATTCCAGGCTGCCCACCACAGCAGGAATTCAGGCCCTGTTAGCTGACCTGGAATGTGAGTCCTTTGAAATGCTGTTTGAAGTGGCACATACCTTTGTCCTTCACTTGGAGTTCCCTGGTGAGGAGGAGCAGTTCTGCCACATGGGGGGACACACTCAGCCTTCCTCCTGCAAACCCAAGATCTCCACTCAGAGATGGCTTCAGGCTCCTCTTCAGCAGGCCGGATCACTTGATACTCTCCTCACTCCCAAAATAATTCTGAGGAAAGCATTGAAAACATCATTTTAATCAGCAGATGAGACCCTCAAATTAATAAACCTTGGCCCATATTTCAGATTTTCCTTTTGTAGCTTCTTGTTTTCTCCCAGAGCCCAACAATTTTGATCCCTTTAGGATGAATGAACCCCCGTGTCCCCAGCAATCTACTCCAGCTGCTGCTTTAATCATGGCCATTTCTGCTCCAAGATTAAATGTTGCCAAGTAATGCTTTGTCCCATCTGTGCCTCCAAGTGAAACAGTGATTAAAACCCGCTAATTCTTTAACTCCATTGTTTTATTTTTTGCTCAGAATGAAAGCTGCAGCACAGATGAGGATGCCCTGTGCTTATGGATCCTTTGCCAGTGGTGCTGAGTATTTCAAACTGTGTCAGCAGAAATCCTCTGCTGGACGGTGACACTGTGAAATGCTTGATAAACTTCAACACACTGTGCCTCAGAAAGGACTGTGAGAATGATCAGTTTGTGAATATTAGCTTCATTTTACAGACTGGGAAAGTCAGGGGAAAAAAAGGACACTGACAAGAGCTAATGCCAGAAATACATTGCAGAGCACAGCTCTAATTCCCAAAACACTCTTTAATTACGTTACTTTTTTCCTTCAGAATATGAAGGAGTAAAGAAACTTTAACCATTGAGAGGAGAAGCAGGAGAATACAGAACAATGTGTATTTAGGCATGTTACAAGAAGCAGTTACTGAAGGTGTCCTAAAGAAAAAGACAAGCAATGCAAAAGATGTGGAATATATTTGTGCACTCAGTGTGTTCATACTTTAAGGAAAGGCAATGAAAACAGAACCAGCAAAACTAAAAATATTCATTGATATGTATAGTTTAGCTTAATTTCCTGGAATGTTGCAAAAAATAAAGTGAACAGATGTAGTGAAGGAATGCAGACGTGGATACTTCTGTCTCTGACTTATTACAGCACAAATCCACACCCAACAAAAACTATCTCAGATCTGCAAGTTAAATACTTGAGGTGTCAACAGCAATTTCAAGGCACATGAACAATATCTAAGGAGAGAACAAGGCAGTGTTGTGTGGTGTGGTACTTCAAGATGGTGGTTGAAAAAAGCAGCTAATGTCAAATTCTTAACTGGTGACTTAGCTCGAGAGGGATATATTGAAAACAGCTGCCAGCAAATATGCAGTAAGAACCTTTAAACCAGGCATTAAAGATAGCAGATAACTAGAGCAATTTCTAGCCTCTTTTCCCAGTGTTGCACAACAGAAGTTAAGGATTCCTCATCCCCCTCACACCAGAATCATCACTGACTCTTTCTTTTTATAATTTTTTTTAAACCAAGCTGCCCTGAGCAACCCTTTTTATTAGAGTATAAAAAGGCTTTTATTATGCAATATGATGCTGCCTTTCCACCCAAAGATTTCTTTTGTCTCAACTGGAAAAATCTAAGGAGGTGAGGGGGGGGGGATTGTTTATTTTTTTAATACAAAGATACAATCCAGCTTGAGATTCTGCCTCTCTGCCTTAAAGAATTTTTTTCAACAGACAAATCCAATCTGTGCATGTTTAACTCCTTCAAATGGCTCCAGGAACCATTTCACACGCAGAGCTTCACTCCTCAGCACTACCAGCTCATTCTGCTGAGCTGATGGAGGGAGGGCACAGTTCACACTGAAAACATTTGCTGGAACTGAATACTACTAATTTTAGTGTGGGTGTAAACTAGAAATCAACCTGGAAACCCAAAGCAAAAGGTGGGCTGAGATACAATATGAAGATATTCTGGCCAACAAATCCACTTTCTTTAAATACCAACTGGTAGCCTATTTTTTTCCAGTTTTATCCCATTATTTTTAATTAACAAAGAAAATCTTGTGCAACTAACTTGGGTGGCAGCATTCCTGGAATCTGCTTTCTGAGCAGGCTGGAAACTCCTGGCAGAGCCAGTGAGTTAACTTTTCTATTAACAAAACACAAAAATGAACAGTACAATTGGTGCTGAAGCCCATGTGTTATTTATTTGGAAGCCAAACTCTATTTTTTTGTCAGGCTCTTCCAGCAATTTCGGTTTTCTCTGTGCCAGAGGAGCAAATCAGTGAGATGCACTGGAAAAGTTATGATAGAGCTGGAAGGAAATTGGGAAGAATCTGTAGATACTTTAAAGAGACGTATTTGGGGGTTTAGCCTACATCTATTATGACTGATAGGGCTGAAATCAGACTGCCAACAACTCTGCCAAACTGTATGGATGGGATGGTGCACTCTCCATAGCCACAAAGCCTAGAAACACCTTTTCCAGGGGAAAAATCAGGTTTAGATCAAATCTCATCCAAGCAACCATGGTGAGATTTCCCAGGCTGAATCAATTTTGCAATTTGCTCCCAAGCATTGCAGCTTTATCATCCTACACCTCATTTTAAACTCTGGTCTGAAATTACTGCAGGTAATTTGAGGGAAAAGCTCTGGAGGAAACATCACAACCTAGAACTGGTAGAACTAAAGAATTGCAAATAATGCTTCACTATGCTGAGATCAAGAATGGACAGAAAATGGAGGTAATGTAGGTACTATTTAAGGAAGAAAAGCCTCATGTTTGCAGGGCATTGTGTAAAAACCCAGTAGCTGAGGCTTCTGACTTAAACATCATGTAATTATGCACAGGAACCTTGCCAGTCCCTCGTGAGGAAGGAAGATTAATGAAGAATTTAAAATGATAATACTGCCAGGCTGTAGGGAACCAAAGCAGCACATTTCTGTACAGCATGCAAATATTTTCCAGCATTATAAAAATAAACAAGCTTAGACAAGTGAGCGACTCACCACTGTTTGATGAGTGGCTCTAATGCTATAGCTCAATTAACCTGCATGGAGCAATAATAACCTCACAAGCAAAGAGAAGCATCTTTCTGTAGCTTGTGAAACGAAGAGGAATGCAAGAGTCCCTGTGAGGACAGCCTGTGCATACTTGCCCAGAATTACTGCTTAGCCAAGGAGCTAATTAGCTTACACATCAGGTGGGATGGGAACAGGTTCACCACCTCGTCAGGGCTGCACTACAGTTAGGCACTTTCAGTTTTACTCCTAAGTTTTGTGTCAGTCACACCTGAAACAATCCAGTGTCAGACTTCAATCTCCAGCAGCAAATTCTGTAAAGCAATTCTGTGGTTTCTTAAAGGATGTGCTCGTGATACTGCCCATCCTGGCTGGCAGCAGGGGATGGGGAGCTACCAGGCAGATGAAGTTTTCGGCTGGTTTTTAGGTGCTGGGCTTTCTTCAGACAGACCTGCACTCTGTAATAGAGGAGGGGACAGGAAACAGGGTGGAAAGGGCCAGCTGTGAGGTCCCTGGGCAATACTCCCATGCTGAGTCACCCCTGGGTAATGGAAACCCTCTGCTGCTCCATGGCCCATGCAAAGCCCAGCAGGCTGATCCCTGATCCTGCAGAAATCACTCAACCTGTGTCGTTGGAAGGGTGGCTGTTCTGCACAAAGGCTCACTGTGGAGTGGCTGGGAGCATCAGGGACTCAGAGGCAAGGTCCCAAATTATTTAATGAACACTGGAGGTTATCACTGAATGCTCTTTGCTTCCTTCCAGTCCTACCCAAAAGTAGGAGGAGGAGAAGGGAGAGAATACACACCAGGCTGGTCCTGGAGAATAAAGATTCCCAGCGTCTGGCGCCAACACCCAGACCTGCAAGGCAGCACTCAACAAGTCCCAGCGTTGTGAGATCATTTTAGCACCTGCTCCTAACCAGAAGGAGGTTCCAGACTCCAACCATAAACACCTCCCCAGCTCCCATTCAACCCTCCTGGCCCTGCCTGCCTCCATCTGCTGCCCCTGGCTCAGGTGATCCCGGAGGGTGGCACCCAGCAGGTGCATGGAGTGCTGCCAGCATTACTCATCTTCATTCCAGAAGGGCAGAGTCACCGGGCAAACAAGAAAAACTTCCTTCTTTTAACGAAAAACAAGAACAATGTCACCCGCAGGGGGGCAAATAAGATGCATACCCATTGTATTAGATCATCCTGCTACAGCAAGGGAAGGCCAGGAGGACAACCAAAGACTGGTCCCGGTTTTAACAACTCTCCCAGCCAAACTGAGTCCACCTGAGCAAGGATTAGACTGTCCCTAATCCTGACCCTCAAACACTCACTGGCACCAGGCACAGGGAAGCCTGGCAGGCCTAAACAAAAGGCAGCAAGTTGCTTGGCCTGGCTGGAGATAAATAAGTCAAGACATCACCATGGGAAGATCCCCACTAAATTACATCTCAAAGGAAAAAACTGACAAGACCTTACTTGACCTTTGAATTACTGCTCCCCTCACTAAAAAGTATCAATTTCTTCACAGGGAAGTTCCTATAATCTTCACCAACATAATTTAGGCTTTATATTACAAAGGAAAAAAAGAATAAAGACTTACAAAGCCCAGTATAAATAGGAATGTGTAGTGGCTTTTAAGCACTTTGAAAAGAATGCTTTAGGATTTCAAGTTCCTCCCTAAAATTTTAAAAGTGACAGGAGCAGGACAATTTATTCTGCATATACCAGTCTGATAGGAAAACCAGCTGTTTTTATTGAGACTATTTCTACATGAAGACACCACACCACTCAATTAAACAGTTATGCAGCACTACCTAACTGCTCACACATCTGCAGAGTCACAACCCTTTAGGGGCAGGTACTGCCATTTCTGCATAATTAATGAAACACATACTCCAGCACAGGCAACGGAAACTCTGCTACCAACTCCAAAAAGACCAAGATCTCACCTTTTAGATGTCTTTTTGCTAAAACCAGCTCAAGCTCACGCAGCTTCAGCCACACCAGGTCTCATTTCAGAGGGCTGCCTCCCAGCACAGAGCAAGCAAGATTCATCTGCCTCAAACTTCAGCGATTTCCAGTTATTATTCCTGCAGAACTGGGGAATTGCTGCAAGCCCAAGCTGCAGTTTGAATTCAACATCAAGCTTTGTTTTGTGTTTTGAGAATGCTCCACTTCTGGCTGCTGCTGGCACTCAGGCAGCGCCCTGCTTCTGTCGTCAGCAGCCCCTGTCCCACAACTATCCCAACTATGCCTCAGCACCAGTTTCATTGCATTGTGTGGTTTCTCCATTCCTTCCCTGATTTAGTCCAGGCCTCTCCTCGGGGCTCTCAGATAATGAAAACCATGTGAGAGTAAAATGTAATCTTCAAACACGCAAACCAGTTTCATGTGCATTATCAGAAGGGAGCAAAATGTTGACAGTGCATCATTTGTCCCTACAGATAGGATCAGACTCTTTTAATTGCTGCTGAGATTAAAAAAAAAAAAAAAAGATTGGAATCAGCATCTACGTTAAAAATAAAGTCAAAATTCAAAGCTAAAAGCTTAAGCAGCCCTGAGAACAATGGAAAAATGATCCTCAAAGAGATATATCCATTTTGTGCCACCTTAAGGTAGTTTTTCCTCATATGTCAGTTGTGACATCCTGAAAATTTATATCATAAGTTGACACAAATTAAAAAAAAGGTAGGTGGAGGAGGATGCAGAGAAGAAAACAACCACTATGGCCTAACTTTAGCATGGAATTTTCTGGCTTTTTCTAGCAATACCACAATTTAAACTATTTTAAGCCTCCATATGGAGGAGCTCTTCTTATTCCAGAATGCTGTTTCATAGAATCCAGAAAGCAGGCAGGAATGCCCCTCCTTTGGTCTCAGGTCTCTACTTTTTGTTTCCTTTAGAAAAAGAAACAGCTAAAATAAAGGTAAATTGCCAGTTATCAGCCAGAGATGCTGTGGCCCAAGGAAGGGCACAAACCCAGTGCAGTACTGGGACAGCCCAACACCACTGAGAGATCTCAGTGGGTGCCATGGGTTAAAAATATGAATTAAAACTAAAACCCTTCAGAAGATCCAGCCCACTGCATTTTTAGACAGCAAGGATGTTATAAAAGTGGTTTTGGTGTTGTTCTTTTATCATAACCACGTGGGCTTTTCATGTGCACCTTGTAAAAAAACCTTTAATTACCTATAAGATGATTAATTGAGCCTCACCACCACACTGGGAGGAAGATATTACTCCATTCATTTTAGCACAGCGGTGACTGGCTAAGTCTTGGCCTATACTGATGGGTTTTGTTGCCACAAATATGTCACTCAGGGAATTGATTTCTTTCAATGTGAGTGTTCCAGCAACCACTCTAAAACAGATGCAGTTACAGTAGGAAATAATTGGGTTTAGGTGTATTGCTTAGGAAACCTCGTGTAAACCACACCAGCATGACTTCTGCCTTGCTAACAGAAACTTCTTCACTGCTAGGAAGATTTTCTGCAGTAACAGCAAGCACAGATCCTGCCTAAATGGATCAGGGATGTTGGCACCCCAGGACTTGTGCAAGCAGAAGGCAGAGGAACCCTCTGAGTGTTTTCTACAGCTGGAGAAGATAGTTCTGCAAAGGATCCTCAGCAGCTGCAGAAAAACAGTTAAAGATTCAGAGCCCTAATGAACAAAATGAACTTTACTGAGTGAACAGAAAGCAGAGGTAACACACAGCTCCTGCAGCACAAATCCAAGGA
The DNA here is from genome assembly GCF_022539315.1 of Serinus canaria. Taxonomy (NCBI): domain Eukaryota; kingdom Metazoa; phylum Chordata; class Aves; order Passeriformes; family Fringillidae; genus Serinus; species Serinus canaria. The sequence goes on from NC_066318.1 coordinate 16,788,388, forward strand.
GATTAACCTTCCCTGCTGCCCCTGAGAGCTCAGTCAATGCCAGCAGGGCTTGTGCAGGAAACACACTCAGCGCTCCCCTGCCTGAGGAATGCAGTGCCAGAGCCTCTCCAGGCAGGAAAAGCTGCTGTCCTGGGCTCCCAAGGGAACACATCCTGCAGTTTGCCTCCCCCTGCACCACCCTGGGCCCTGACCTCCATCCCAGCCTTTTGAGACTGCTCCATGGAAGCTCCTTTCAACCCCCCTGAGCAGCAGGGCATGGGGCCAGCAGTGTCCCACACACAGTTCCTATTGCCATCCCTGCTCCCCCAAATCAGAAATCCACTGGGCTTTCAGCACATGCTAAATCCACTCTATCCCCAGCAGTGCTAAGCTTTTTTCATAACTTTTTCTTTTCTAAAGAAGATCCAAGTGCTCCACACCCAATCCCAACTCGATGAGAGCAAAAGCTGCTCTTTCTCATGTAACTTTGGAGTGTTCTTTTGTGCCTGCTCTCCCCAGATCCCTGATCTTACCCAAAGGAAGGGTGGAACAGGCTATGTAACGGCTGTTGGTCTCTTCAACCTTACTCATTTACAGTAAAAAGTGTTCCAAATTTGTTTTTACCCAACACAAAAATCAGCACTCAGCTGTGATGACTCCAGAAAATTCCAGATTACCACCTCCTTGTGCACCTCCACAGGCTATCCCAGGATCCCAGACTGGTCTGGGTTGGAAGGAACATTAAAACCCATCTCATTCCAACCCCCCCAGCACAGGCAGGGATGCCATCTCACACTGGTTTTAAGTTCTGACCCTCCAAAAATACAGAGGAGGTTTCAGCTTTGTTTCTTTTCCAAAAGACAATGGGAAAACAAGGAAGATATATTTTCCCAAGCCCCACAACAAAACAGGCTAGCCCCAGTATGAAGCAATCAAATTTGTTTCAGCTGAACACAGAACCACCCAAATTAGAACAGCAGGAAAAGTCCACCAAACCCTGATGGGAACAAAGTCACTGAAATGTGGAATTACTTTCCTTGAGGGTTACAGTAAATAATCCTAATATATTAAGTAATTCTTTCAAAAAACAAGTTGTGTAGAGACACAAAACATTTTAAAGAAAATATTACCGTGACACAACTCTTAGACAAGGTCTTACAAATACTAATTAACTCATTAAACAAAATCTTAAACTGCCTTAATTCATAAACATCCATATAAGAGAACTGTTCAACAACATCTTGGTCTACAATTGGACACTGTAAGTGCTTTGCTAATACAAATAAGCCTTTAAAAACCAATTTTATTGGATCAGCAAACTTCTTTGTCATTTACACAAAGTCTGGTTCTATACTGTGACCAATACTGATGAGCCTTAGCCCAACAGTGGTTACCAAGGAAAATGACCAAAGACCTCTCCAAACTCCCAAAGAATTTCAAATATTTAGTATTAAAAAAAAAAAAAAAGTTATTTTAAGCTGAGACACAACCAAACTAGACAAGAGTCATTCTCAGAGAGGACGAGAAAGTAAAAAAGCAGCAAGTCTGAATGGCAGCATTTATCTCTGAAGCCCTTCTGCAGGACCAAGAATGCAGAGTGCCTGCCAGGACCAGAGGAGACACTCAGCTCTTGGGAACAGGAGGGAGCCCTCACTTCTCCAGGGCCAGCCAAGCCCTGTGGGAGCTGCCCAGGACAAGCAGGACACATCCAACAACCACCAGCAGGGACCCACAGCTCCATCCCAGGGAGACTCCACCACACGTTCCTCCTGCACCTAGGCTGAGCTTCTCACACAAACCTCTCCACTCTACTAAGACAGGATTTTAAAGCTTTGAGGCGTTTGTTTCCACAGGTCTTTGAATTCGGCTCTCAGGGGGGTTTTTTAATTCATATTTCATTTTCTATTCCTATTCACTTCTCATGCACCGAGCTCCTGCTGACATCAAATGCCTGGTTTGCCCTGAATGGCCATTTATACACAGGTATGTTTTAAATCTATTCTTACTTTTAAAATTACATCCAAGTGTCCACGTAAACACAAATTCCATCAACCACAAAAAATTCCTTTCACTTACAGGCATAGTAGGCAAGTAAGAAAAGACTATATTGCATGTTTAAAAAATTATTGCTCCTAGGAACAACTTCACACTACTTTCCCCCAAAGCTGTTGGATCTTTTTCCTGTCCTCAAGACAACATTTCAAGGCTACTCTGGAGAGCCAGGTAATATGCAAGATTTGGATATTTGCTGACCTTAGAGTTCTCCATACAGCCCATTACTTTCACATGGACACAGTTGCAGTATCAGATCTGTCCAAAGCATGGACCAAATGCTTTTGGAAAGGCTGGAGGTATGGCCATGGAGGCTGCAGCATGAAGTTCTTCCTGTGGCCAGCACTGCATTCCAGAGCTGCTTGGGAATACACTCTGTCTTGTATAAAAGGGTTTAACAACTCCTGCAGCCAGACTGGATTCACAGGTAGGTGCCTGCTCTTTCATAAAAGACAGTGATTTAAGTCTGCAATTTGATGCTGCTGCCACATATGGGGCACATGAAGAGAGAAGATCAGGTACCAGGGAAGTGGAAGCCTAACCTAGAAAGAACCTACTCATCAGAAAGTAAGAAAAGCAAAGAATTCCTGAAAGGAATGAGCTTAGAGAAATGGGTTGTGGCCCAGATTCAACACAGTGGACTAAATCACTTTGACAAATCCACTAGTGCTTCCAGCAAGTGTATAACCCCAGCAACAGGCAGCTTGGAACACTTCTATGAGGAACCAAGTCCTCTCTTGTATTTCAGTGGACAGAAGAGGAGAAAGAGAGCCTGGACCTTATTGCCAATCCCCAAGAATGGCTGTTCTCACACTTTTATAAACACTTGGTCTCCATGGAAGGGGGATACCTAGCAGCAAACACTGGCAACCAAGGACATTCCACTCCCACTATATCGTCCACAATAGCAAGAAGAAGAAAAAAATCCATAAGGCTGCTTTGAACCCTTTGAGAGGACTTCTTCAAAAGTGAGTGTCTGAAAATACCTTGAAATGTGGGAATGTGCAACAACAGCCAGATAGAAGGAAACAGGCATCTTACTTTATTCTGAAAGCATTTACACTTCAGCCCAAAGTGGGAACATCCATTAATCCAAGAATTTTTTGCCAAGAACAAGGTCATCATTTTCCTTTTAATTCACAACAGAGCCCAGCACACAACATATTCTGCACCAAACAGAGAATCTCATCATTTACAGGTGTTTGGAGCCAGGCTTTAGTTTAATGCATACTCTGAACTTGTAAGAACTTTATTATACTGTGTTTTGTCTTCCCTGCAGGTCAGAGCTCTGCAGCTCTTTAAAAGCTGCTAGCAAGAATGAAACAAAAAGTGCACAAGGAGTTCTGCCCCACAAGGGGGGTATAAACAGACAAATTCTTTCACTTCCAGAAGTATTTGTACATTAACACACTCTTGGACTGTTGATAATTCTAAAATTGAAGACCTATTCCTGTGTATACATTACTACAACAATCTAAACCAAGCTCATATTTTACTCCACATTAAGAAAATTAAGCTTTAATGAGCTCAAATTTTCCCTGAGCTGTTTGCTCATTGCAGTGACAGTAAGCCCCAGCCATGGAGCAAGGCATCATTGTGCTGAGCCCTAGGAAGAATTAAATGGTGCAAGTTGTTCTATCAAAATAATCACCAAAAAAAAAAAAAATTAAATCACACTCAACTGGAAACAAAAGGAAGGGCTAAAAGTGGGAGAAGCATTTATGCTCTGAGAACTTGGGGGTTGCAAATTCTCAATTTCACTGTCATGATTAGGAAAATGTGGCAGCAAAGCAATGCAACCTTATTTCTAAATAAACAAAAAGATTGGTCAGTCTGCTGATGCAAGACAGACTAAAGAGAACAAGAGAACTATTAAATTATCTCCACTTCTGGGATTCTGGCTATTCTTTTGCAAAGTGAATGGCTTATGCTAATCAGGATGCATCTGAAATGCATCATTCAAGCCTTCTTGTGCAAATACAGTTCTTATTTATCCCAAAAGATCCCCACCAGCTGGCAATGTTTGCATACAATGTTAAACCCAACCTCAAGAGCCCATGCATTATGAGTCATTTTACACTTAAAAACATTAGTTCCCTTCAGAGTTCTCCAAGACCGTGTATCCCACGAGAAGAATTTTAGTGGAATTCAGCAATAATACACTATGTTACCATCCAACTTCCTCCAGCACAAAGAAGTTACAAGTTTTCTGTTGTTCGGTGGGTTTGTTTTTTTTCCCCCTCCTAACAGTGCTTTTCCTCCAGAACATCTTTGGGGAAGGAACAAAAGGATTTGCACCAATCCCTTCTACATGAATCAAATATTTATGCTATACCCTCTTGAAGCACTTTCATCTAGTAACCTATGGAATGTGATCTCCTGACCTCAACACTCAGGCACGTCTAAATCAGCTGCCCTTTGAGCTGTATTAGAGGCCACTGAGAATTTTTATACATTTGTATCAGGCATATGAAAACCCTGTGGCCCAGCTGTGGCATTCTCTGCCACAAAGCATTAGTCCAAAGTGTGCTCTGGGAAAGGGGAATGCTTTGCTTGTCCCACATTTATGGCACAATCTCATGTTGTGTGTCACAGGAGCAGGCAGGATGATGAGCCACACCATCAGCACATTAACCAGCCAGCACAATTTAAATTCAAGTGTCATGGCAAACTCCAAGATCACATCCCACCACATGGCCACTCTGCCTCCAGCCCCCTCCCCAGGGCAGTCAGCACTGCCTGCAAAATACCTGCAGAATCCAGAAGGCAAAGCACTTGTGGGATGAGCAGGCACCCATTCCCTCCATCTGGAAATCCAACCCTTTCCTCAAGAAAAATAAATCATTCTACATTGTCTTTCTGGCTCCCAGGAATCTTTGAAGGATGGGGTTATATTGCAAATAAGTGTCCTGGAAATAAAAGAGAGGGAGACCAGGTGTCCCAGATGAACCTGCAACTTCAACTACGGCACAAATTTTTCCAGGGTCAGCTCGTGACCCTGCTCCCTCGAGGAGCAGTCACTGAGGTAACCCTGGTGAAAGTCTGACCCAGAGATTTAACAGGGTCATGGGCCTGATGGGAGGGTTCATGTTTTCACAGCAGCCCTGAAAAGCCGAGGTGATGCTGCCCATGGCTCACACGGGAGCAGCACGAGGGTGTAGGGAAAGCTCGAGAACACAGCTCCTGTGTTCCTAACCTGACGTGGTAGAAAAGGCTCAGTGCCCTGAAACAGTCAAGCAGAAAAACGTGAGACAGCAAGCCAAAACCAAGACCCTGTCCTCTGCCCCAGGAGGGATCCTGGCCAGTCACTTGCCCCAGTCCCCTTGCAAGGTGCCCCAGTGGCTGCTACACCTCAGCAGAGACTGAGGCACCCCCAGGTCTCCGAGGGTCCAGCAGCTCAGAGCACGCTGCCTTGCTGCCCCACCTATTCCACCTTCTTTTCCCACACAAATCCCTCCAGGGAAGAGGAAGGAAAAAAAAAAAAACCTTAAAAAAGAAAGAGGAACAGGGAGCAGGACAGACCAATATGTAGCATTTCCTGTATCATCCACAGGAAAAACCCATGCAGCAGGGAAGAGCTCAATGTCAAGGTTGGTTTCACCACATGAACAGGCAGTTCCTCCTGCTGGGGGATGCTGTGTGATTCCACAGGGAACAATACAATCTTCCCTGACACAAGGAGTCCCACTAGCAGCCACACAAAATTCCGCAGGTCCTTCCCTTGCAGAAATGCCTGCTAGCAAAGAAGGAAGGAGGAATGTGGGTACAGAGTTGGGGGAGAAGGAAAATGAGACATTCAGTGTGTTATTATCACTTGTAAACCAGGACACACTCAGCACTTGGCCCCTACAGAAAGGAGTATTCTGCAAAATATGTTTCCCTGCACAGAGACTGGGCCTCCATCCAGTTATTATGTGCACATGTCCCTGCTGCGTTTTCAGTCTTACTTCGGGAAGAAAAAAATCTCAAAACAAAGAAAACATCCCCTCATATTCACTGTGCACAGTGCCAAGCGTGCTCCTGACCATGTTCAATAATCTGTTAAGGAGTGCTAATTATGGGTGCAACACTTTTGCACCTTGTGACACAGCAGTAAAGCACTTAATGTAAAACAAATTCCAGTGTGAAACAAGAAATCAGCCGATGGTGGCAGCCCTGTTTGCACGTGTGATACAGAAATGCATGTAGATGCTCCTCTGCACAGCACGACCAGCAAAGACAATCTCAACACGTGGATTACAAGCACAATGACTGCAATTATTTTCTCAAAAGAAAAGAGCACCACAAGAAACGGCTGCTTTCAAACACAGCCTGACACAAACCCACTTCAGCGACTTCCACCGAGTTTTACTCAATCCAATTACACACAAGTACATCACTATTCGTTTTGGCAATTTACTACCAATGGTGAAATAGGTGGATGAGCATATTTTGTTCTTTTATGCCTTTTGCAAGATAAAAAGCAAACTTTACAGGAGAGAGAAGAGATGGACAAAAGCTGACAGAGAAGAGAGCTAGTCTAACTCCCAGGTTAAGGCCGGAGAAAGAATGCAGAGTCTCTTGCAGCATGAGCACATCTCTTACCTACTGATCTGCTGAAGACAAAAGGGTTTTCTTCTTTTCAGAAACTGGACACTTGTAGCTCGTTGGGTCAGTCACACAAAGCTTCCCTGCTGCCAAAGGTATTCTTTTTCCCCTCGGGTTTTTGTTGTTGTTGTTTGGTTTTTTTACCCCAGAGAGTAAAGGGCAGAACAGTGGATTCAGCAGGGGCAAAGGGTGGAATTCGAGATTTAACGGGCTGGAGAACTGCAGAGCTCTCTCCAAAAGATGCTGTATTTCAAGGCGCTTTCATTTGCAAATCCTTCTTCATCCTCAGTGTCAATAAAACCGGAGGATGGGGAGCAAACTTTTTTTAACCGCAGAAGTAAACCGGACTCCACAGTACGGGGAATGTGATACGAACTGGATTTATAGCTCGACTTTTTCTTTTATTAAAAATAAATATACTTTCAGAACAGGCAATCGAGCTGGAAGCGGGGGTAAAAAAAAAAATCCCAGAGTCAGCCAGGACCTGCCCGCGGTCGCTGGGAGGAGGATAGCGGTACCTCGAGAGAGGCAGAATAAACACAAAGAGGGGAAAGTCCGCGTCCCGGCGGTGGCAGCTCGGCTGTCAGTGGCAGCGCCGCCCGGGGCAGTGGCAGCGCCCGCGGCCCCGGCAGCGAAGGGCGGCCCGCGGCATCGCGCCCGGGCGGGCTCGGCTGCGCTCGCTGCTTCTCCGGTTACCTGTGCGCGGCGGCGGAGCGGCGGCGGAGCGGCACCGGGCGGGCTGGGCGGCACGGAGCGCGGCGGAGCGGCGGCACGGGCGGCTGGGCTCCCTCCTCCGCCTCCTTCCGCTGCTGTGGGCGCGGGCGGCCCGCGGGAGCGCTGGGCCGGGGCGGGCAGGAAGCGCCACCGCCCCCGGGCCCGCCCCGCCCGCGGCACCGCCCCCGCTCCGCTCCGCTCCGCCTGCCCGCCGCTATTGTGTGCGGACACACGGACACACGGACCGGCCCCAGCCGCGGGGAGCAGCGCTGCGGATCCTGGCCCCGCGCACGCACCCCAACAACCCCACCTGTGCCCGGAGCGGTGTCCAAACGCTCCTGGAGCTCTGGCAGTCTTGGGGCTGTGCCCTTTCTCTGGGGAGCCTGGGCAGTGCCAGCACCCACCGGGGCAAGAACCTTTCCCGAATACCCAACCTAAGCCTCCCTGACGCAGCTCCAGCCGCTCCCTTGGCTCCTGCCCATGCTCACAGAGATCGGAGCTGCCCCTCCACTGCGCCTCGGGAGGATGTTGAAGACACAACGAGGTGTCCTCCAGGCTGAACTCACCAAGTGACCTCAGCCACTCCTCATAAGAGTTTCCATCTAGACCTTTCCCCATCCTCATAGCCTCCTTTGTACACTCTTCTAAAAGCTTAATTTCTTTTTTAGACTATGGTGCCTAAAACGGCTCAAAACATTCGAGGTGAGAAGACTCCAGTGCAGAGCACAGCACAGCAGGACAATCCCCTCCCTGGCCTGGCTGGTGGTGCTGTGCCCAGTGTCCCCCAGGACAGCCCTGGTCCCTCTGCAGGAGGTGCCACCTGGGCAACTGTGGAAGGACCGACAGGAGTCAGCCCCACCAAACCAACCTGCCAAGCCCCTGGACTGAAATGGGTTTATTGCAATGTACACCAGCCCAGGACTCACCCCCATTTTTGCTGGCCAAATGCTGAAAATAAATGAAAACGAGGCAAGGACTGATCATGCCTAACTGCATATAGACAGGGTGTTAAAGAAGATCCCTGTATATAGTGTTCTACTTAAAACCAAAATGTACATCATGTGATCTTCCAAAGCTTAGGCTATCCTTATAGGCAATATCCACAGACCTCTACTACTCTGCCACAGCTGGAAATAATGGTCACTGTGGAAAGATGAGACTGAAGGCACTTCAGTTCTTACCAAACACAATTCTGATTTTGCTGTGTTTCAGCATTTTATCACAAGATAAAAGATGGTGGCCACTCAGAGGTGGCATTTGCTGAAGGCTTTAGTGCCTGGAATCAGAGTGTGGAATTTCAACTCCTAAAACAGTTTATCTTTAAACATTCCACAACCTTTATAGCAAAGCATGGACTCACCACCTTTGTGCATGTGACCCCATTCAAAAGCCTGTAAAAGGATCCCAAAATGCTGCTAAAAAGAAATACTTAGGACAGTTTTGTTTTGGAAGATCTAACAGAGGATTAGTAATGGCAGTAACACAGTCAGCTCTGCAGTCTTTGCAGGAGAGAGGCAAAGTTCTTGTTCTGAAAAGGGCTAAGCAACACTAACTTCTCCTCAGCCCATCCCTGTAATCAGGGCAAAGCCCCAGTCTAAAAAAGGCTGAGAGATAACAAACTGGTCCTTCTGTAGGGACTTATTTGTGTACAAACAATCTACCCTGCCTTTCTCACAATCCACCTCCTCCTCCAGCTTTTGCATAGGGAGCATTGGAATCCTCCCCCAGCGAGGCCATTCCTGTCCTGAACTCCAGAGGAGGACAATCTCCCAGGGACAGCTTCCACTTGGCTCCTGGTCCTTACCTTGTAATTTCAAAAAAAAGAGCGAAACAGAAAACTGAATGCAGCTGTCACGGTGTGTCCACAGCTGATTTAATGCATAAAGGCCTGATCATGCAAATATGAAGCCCACTAAGCAGTACCAGTTTGGCAAGGTTTGAGGCTAAGATGCCACCAGTTTCCAAAAAAACCCCTGAAAGTGCAAAAACTGGCCACATGTCAAATCCTTGCACTGTGAAATTTGGCCTTCATGTGAGGAAAGAAGGCATGATTCAGCCATTTACCTTTTAATCACTCTGAGCAAATCAGTCCTTTTCGACATTCCCAAATGTTAGCGTTGAAAAGAAAGACTTGGCCAAAAATTCAGGAAGTCAAATTACAGAAATCCCAAATGCAGCATCTATAAACATCTATTTTTTTCCCCCCCTCATAACCAACATTCATTCACTGGAATGTTTTAATGGAAGAAATGCAGAAACACATGTAAACAGCTCATTAACATCCCATAACCTTACAGTTTGAAACGCCAAAGGAAAAAAAACAGGCAGTGGAGAAGCAGCTACTGAAGGCAGCGTTTGCTGGATGCGGTGGGGCAGCGTTGTAAGGGAAATTAGCACAGCTAGAGCGAAGGAAAGAGTTATAAACTGTGCTTCAGTCACACATCCTGTCTCCCTCCCACATGCTCAAAGAAAATATGGGAGTAAAGAGAGGAGGCAGAGTCATCAGGAAAGCACAAGCATTGCTTCATGCAAGCGCTGGGGAGCAGCGAGCCTTGCCCGAGGCGTGTTAACCTCGGCTCCTCTGCTGCCTATTCGAGGAGCACTGCTCGTGTTCAACCCACACAACTGGAGATACCAACCTTATCGGGACTGCAAAAGAACAAAGCTGCATGAAATCCAAACTCTCTTCCTTGAAGCACTCTCCCCCTGTATCCTCCCTTCACCCAGCTCCCCGCCCAGGCCGGTGCTCAGGAGCTCCAGCACACATCTGAACGGCTGCCAGCGGAGGAAGCGAGCAGTTTCCATACACACATCACGCCACAATGTGGGAATTCAGGAAACAACACAAGAAAGGGGTTCCTAATAACTGTTCCAGCGTGCTCGGGCCAATTTATGCAATCACACAAAGGTCACGGTGGTTGTGCTAAAAAGCACAAAAGATAAGCGCTACAACGGCAACTAATTCAAAGTAGGAGAATAAATCTCGGGCTTAGGAAAACCTGGAGTTGCTCCACCTACAATTTTTTAAGAGGTTGTCCTTCACATTCTTTAAAATTCCTCCATCTTAAAGTTCCTCCCTCCAGGAATGGCTGTAACTCAGGCGCCCTTTGTCCGCAGCAGCTGGAGCTCAGGAAGCTGCTGATATTATCCCTCCTGTACAGACACAGCTCAGCTCAGCTCAGCATCCACTCAGCACACTGCACAGGGCCCTGAATTCATTTCCCTGCATCTCTGATCTCGGGCCAGCCTAACAGAGCTTTTCTTCTTGCACATAAAAATAAAGTGTTAGCAGGGCTCAGAAGTGGCATTTAGCTCTTGGGGCCAGACAGAACGTCCCCGCCAAAGTGAGGGGCTCTTTGTCTATAAAATACATTATTGGGCAAAATAATGACCCTACAGTAAACAGACAGTAATACAAAGAAACAGGAAAAAAACTAAGAAGAGGAACTGAGGACGTTTGCCAGGAATGTGAGCAGGAGCAGGGAGCAGGAATTTCTGAAAAGGGAGAGTGTATTTCTTGTCATAGAAGACAAAGTAGAATGCCAGAATGATTTGGGTTAGAAGGGACCTTAAAGCTCATCTCATTCCACCTCCTGCCTTGGGCAGGAACACCTTCCACCATCCCAGGTTGCCCCAAGCCCTGTCCAACCTGGCCTTGGACACTTGCAGGTGTGTTTGACAGATACTCATCGAATAAAAGGAAGTGAGTGAACCAAGACCACATGTTTGGGAACACAGATCAAACCAAGACTAAAAGATTTCAAAGCCTCATAAAAATCACACAAGAAATGTCTGGAGAAAGCACCAAGGTACCAGAAGGTTGAGTGGTTGGTCCAAAGTCAGGCTGGGAGTTCAGTCTGCACTTGCAGAGGCCCTGCCTTGCTGCCCACATGTACAGTGAGCTCAAACAGTAGTACATGCAGTACTACAGCTTGTGCTGCTCTTTCACCACCTGATTTTAGCACCCAGCACCTTCAGGCTGGCCATGGCTGTCTTTGAGTCATTTGCAGAGGATTTGGTGTTGCTGCTACATTCAGCCCTGAGCTGTAACAAGGCCTGGAAGGCACCCTCAGGTCCTGGGTTGGGTATGGCTGGAGAGCAACTACAATTTCTGAATGGAAAGGGAATCAGACAGATGAGAGACTGAGGCATGAACTACATGAGTAGTTCAAGATGGCAAGAACAGCTATTCACAGATCAAGAGCACCAGAAATTACCACCATCAAACTTGACATGCGTGGAATTGCTAGAAAAAATTCTATTCTCAAAACACACGAGCAGGAACAGTTACACACTACTTATTCCTCTGGCCTTCAATTAGGAACTGCTGTGTCTTTCTATACAAGTGTATTATTTTACCAATTCTACACAATAAAACTTTGATGACCACATAACTTCTGGGACGGCAGTAACTGATACAGAAACCTCTGCAAAGCCAACTTCATGTCCTGTCTCTACTTTGATTTACACTGTAACACAGCCCCAGCTCATCTAAGATTTTTCATGCTGCTTCGTGTGAAGAGCTTTAAAAGTCTGTCAGTCTGGGAGGTGCCTCTAATGGATTGTAACTCAAGTGCAGCGTGGTTCCTGGGGTGAAGAAAAGGCCTGCAAGGAAGGGGGAGAAAAGGAACAGCTTACCACAGTGAAATGTAATATAGAGGTCAGCAGTGACATGTCACCCGTGAGGTGATTGATCAGGTACCACCTGTAAGGAGAATTATTCTAACTGCTGAACCTTGGCCCCTCTCTGTGCAGAACTGCAGAAGAGAGCTGTGTATCCAGGAGAGTGGTAAACAACTGCCAACTATGGAAAAACAAATGTTGCAGCTTTGCCCTAAACACATTCACACCTCAGGGCCCGGCAGTTAAATGTAGTTTGGGCAGAATTAGGTTAGTCTGGACAAAGTGATTTCCTTACAAAACACTGTTCTTCTCCCTAAGATGGACCTGTAAGCCTTTAGCTGATGTCTATTATATGTTAACAACTTTAATGTAGGCAAGTTGACCACACCCTTGCTTCTCTGCACTCTTACCTCTCAAGTCCCTTTAAAAAGAGATGAGTCTTTAAAATCTGCTGGAATTCATTGAAAGATTCCCTCAACTTCCAGTGTATTTGGACCAGAGTGAACTGTAAAAGCAAGGCATGGAGGCACTGAACTTCAGCTCAGTATTTGTTTGCTCTCAAGGACTAAAGATTGTGTGAAATTACAAGTGAACAAGATGTACAGCAGGTTCTGCAGCAAAAACCAGACTTGCTAATCCTGATATTTCAATGACCATAAAGCCTAAGAGGGGACAACCATGGCTGATTTGATACCAAAAAAACCAACCTCTTCAAAGCCTCCAGGCCTTAAAATGGTGCAGCTGTACTGATAAATACCACAGGGATGGGGGACAGGGAGTGCCCTTTGATTTAAAGCTCTTGCAACTCATTTTTAATGCTGATATCAGAAGCAGACTCAAAAGTGAAAAATGAGAGAGGTCCAGCCAACAGCAACCTCTGTCTGGGAGCAACCTTGCAGTGCCTGGGAAGGGTAAAGGCATGGTCTCAGTGAAACACTGAGTGTCATGTGCATGCAGGAGTTCTGATAATTGCAGGAGCAGAACCATCTTCCCCTGCTACAGAGAAGCTGTACGGTAACCAGCTTGTTCTGAACATGAAATTGAAAAAGAGAAATGAAAGGAGAAAAAAATGCTAGGTACAAAAAACGTATTGAAATAAAATAGTTGAATTTCTCTTAAATAACTTCTTAAAAAGTGCCAATTAGAATTTTTATGAATACACAGATATGCTCCTAAAAGCAGTCTTTTCCCTGTAGTAAGCTACAAAAGACTGATAATTAGAGAGAGCAAGATATCAAGTTACAGGTAATTGATTAACATTTCATTTTCATGTAAATGAAAAACTAAAAATAGAATTATGGAAAAAAGTCTGATTAGATTTTCAATCATTTTCAAAAGCTGCTGCCACATTCTGGAAGAGCACCAGCACTCTCTGCTGGTGATCTTTGTTCAACAGTTATCAAGAGAAAAATGAGGGATGAAAGTGCATTATGTTCTTGATATGAAATGCCATTTTTGTTTTAAATTGATGATTAATTAGGTCCCTAACAATTTAGCAAACAGCAACTCTAGGAGCTAGTTATGCTTTTGGAAACAACACAGTCATTACTAAGAACTGCATTTACTCTGGGCAATCATCACTCACTGGAATAAATTTCACTGTCTCAAATAAACATCTGATGTAAATGCTTCTCTCAGCAGAAAGCACTTCTGTGGTGCTGCCACACAAAGACAAGCTGGTGTGAGAATTCCCATAATGCCAAATCCCTTGGCTCCACCCTGACTTTCCATCAATTTTTGGGCTATGCCAAGACAAACAGCTCTCCTTAAAAAAGTCCTAGCCCAGCTCCAACACCTTCCCCAGCCGGAGCCACAGTGGGAATGCTGCTGTGTTTTCATCAAAGCAAACCTGCTCCCAGCCCTGTCTCTGTTCCACCCTTTGCCAGGAAGCTGGAAAAGCTTTGATTCTCTCTCCCCAGGATGCACCCAAGCCATTTCTCCTGGGCTGCCTCGCACACCTGAGACAGAGCTTGCACAGGGACAAAGAGGCAGCAAAAACAAACCCCAAGCCAAGCACCTCAGTGCCAGCTGTCCCAGCTCCCAAACCGTGCTCAGAGCAGGCACCAGGAAGAAGGGTTAAAAACTGGCAAATTGAATCCATGTGCAGCTTGTGGAAGTGTGGGAAACAAAAGAGACAATGTTAAGGACAGAGTATTCATTAGCAAAGGGCTCGAGTTTCTTGGCTTCTGCCATCTGCTTCCCAAAGGCCATTTTTCAAGGTAGCTTTTTGTTCTTCAGTTTTGAATGTAGCTGTGGAAAGACATCCCACTCCTTCTTAGCCAATGTACTAAAGCTCAGTGCACGTTCAATGGCTTAAAATATTTTTGTCTTTTTAATTCCCTGGGGACAAGAAGGGAATGCAATGTCGGAGGTAGGGTTTTTCTCTTGGGATTTGGATCAAATTTTTACCTGACACAGCTGACCCAAAAACTTCAGACACCTCCATAAATATTCATTTACTCTGTGGTATTAAATACATAAAGAAATCCTGTGTTCACAAAAAAAATACACAAGACTTCACAATGCTGTATATATCTGTATATTATGTGTAGTGAGATACACAGCCCTTTTGATTGTTTTCCTTTTTTGAAGTAAAAATTGGGAAGAACAGCTCCTGAATTAAACAGCTCAGAGCCCTAAAAAGAACACACTCTGTGGTAAAAATAAGTGACTTTTAACATAGCTGTAAGTCAAAGTCAGGAATAATTGTTCTAATGCATTCTGCTCTTGACAGATCTCAAATTTAGAAGAGCTTCACATTTGCCCAGAGTCCCAAGGAACTTTTTAAGCATTCAGGGATCACTGACACTTGGCAGAGTGGGACAGAGTGACAGCCAAATGCCAAGCACAGCTCTGAAACACTGCATGAGGACCAGACATTCCTGCCTAAGGGGCAGAGCAAGTTTCCCACTGCAGAGAAGGACAAGAGTTTTCAAACCTGAAGTTTTCTACTCTCCAAGGAATTTAATATCGTGCACATGACAGGATCCAGCCAGAGACAAGTGATCTACAAGGGATGGGAAGATGCTCAAAGCCTTGAGAAACTGAGCACCTATAGGACATTAACATGATTACTTTTTTAATATTATTAACTATACATGCCAGGCTGCTCTTAAATATTTTCTTCCCACATTCCTACCCACAGCTTTACCTTTGTGTCATAGGAATTCTGTATTCAGCTCTGCCCCTTGATCATTAATGCAGACTCCTGAGCTTCAGACTTCAAAGCAAGGCAGGATTAAGAGTCACAGGACTGGGACAGCATCAAACCCTCCCTGTGCAGGAACCTCCACCTTGTGTTCGACTCCACAAACACCTCCTGGGTGTCAGGACTGGGAAATCCAGGGATTTACATGGAGCTTCCCACAGGTGAAGTTAATCAGGGAGCCCAACAGTGCCTCATCTCCTTCCAAACACTGGTAAATGAAAGGAAATGGAAATTTCTCCTGGGGTTAGGCAAAGAAAGATGTGAGTGCTCTACAAATGTGCAAGGGAAGAAACCAAAGGCTTCATTGTAGAAATGCACTTTTCCAGGAAAGCTCTTCTCCCTCTCCTCAGCAGCACACGAGAATGTTCTTCATCATCACCCACAACCCTGGTGGTGGTTTAGTCTTCATTCCTGACTTTTTTATTTTTCCCCCTCATCCTCCCTCATTCTGCTGCTCAAAATGTCTGCACTCCCAGTTTCCTCATCTCTGCAGGTCCTCCCATGCCATGTGCAGCACATCCCAGCACCACCAGCATTACTGGGAGCTCCAGCCATGCCTCACTACTCAGAGCTTCCAGCAATGAGACTGACCTACAGTCAACACATCACAAATGAAGAAATTACAGCACAGATATATCAAGATACAGGTCTGTCCAAGACCCTGAGGAACTTTGGGACTCATTTCAATGTAACTTGCAGTCAGCAACCCTTGGAGTTACATTTGAAAATTGCACCAACTGGGCCAAGATTAAGCCCCACCAGGCTTAGGCAGAAAGGAAGCTTTATTTGTAGCTGCTCTCATATCACCAACTTACAAGGAAATTACACAACACCAGACCAACACAGGTGCAGTTCCTTTAGTGGTAAAAAAGCTGCTAGAGATCACCAGACTCAGGAATTTTCATGACTACGTGGTTGACACCTGCTCTGAGTTAGACATGGCAATGCTACAATGGGAGAAGCTGTTGTAGACACTCACTGCCCCAATCAGCCTCATGATCCCTCATGAACACTGGGCTGAATTGATAGTAGATGGTGTTCAGAGCAGAGATTTACTTGCTGAGAAGGTGAACTGCAAAGCCAAACTCAGAAATTTCTATGCCTAACAAGAAAGTTGCAATTAGGTCATTGCAGAGAGCTGGGTAAGCCCAGATCAGAGTGAAAACATTCCCACAGAATTACTCAGACATGACAGCAGGTACTTGGAATGAGAACAAGGACTTCATCCACATAGTCCTGCTGCTGAATTATGTGGATAAACAGTGATCCTGATGGAGCCAGCCCCCAGCAGGACAGCAGGTGTCGGGACACACAGACCCAGTTTAGCACAAGCAAACTAAATTCCCAAACAGAAAAGCCCATGTCCAACATTTGAAATTTGACAAAGAGTTCAGAGCAAGTGTCAGGTGAGAATTCTATTAAGGATGTGGATCCAAACCGCAACCTTCTTTTGTGTCTTCTGGACTCCAGTCTGAGCAATGCTTCTTATTTCTGAACCCTATTTCTGCTAAAATACTCCATCAGTTCGATGCCCAACCCTGCTCAGCTCAGGCTGGACATTTTGGTGAACACAAGACCTTTATTCAAATGTCAAGGAACTTCGGTAGAACACTCTCCAAGCTGCTTTTGGTCACTGAGACTCCCTCCCTTGGATCCTGCACATGGAATTACCTGTCTAGGGGCACACAGGTCAGGAGAGGGGAGATTTGTGGGTTAATGGGATCCTGTTCTGATCAGGGAGATTAGGTTACAAGGCCGTGCCTTGTAACACACTGCCTTCTTCAGTGTGGCACTTCAGTTTACAACTGGTTATTTCTTCTAATTAGATTGTACTTTTAATTATTTATGGCCTGTATTATCTGCAGAAGCTACCCAAAACCTAAGCCTTAATAAGGATAATTGGAATAATCATATTTTCCCTCTTTTGTAAAGCACCTTGAGCCTTACTGATGAGAAATGCTAGGATGTGATTAGATACTTAATGAGAAAACATCATTAGAAAGTGATAGAAAGAATAAAAATGAAAAATGAACTAAAATGGAATTTTCTATTTTATACTGCATTTGGGCTGAATTAAGAATCATTTATCAGAGGCGATGCTGAAAATTTTAACCTGAAAACTGAGTGGAGATCTTCTTTATGCATGTTATGATGGGAGAGTGCAGGTGAGGATGCCGGAGTCGGGGTGTGGATGTTGTGAGAAGTCTGAACAGCCCCCAGGAGCCTGAAATATGCAAGTGCTGGGCTCTCCCACCTGCTGCAGCCAGCCCTTGGCTGGTGCCAGCACCAAGAAAAGCAGTGGGTGTTCGACATGCCCCCAGCTCCTCTATCCACCACAGCTCCCCCACACTGAAGATTTGGCTTTCCAGCCCTCACCGTGCCCAAAAAGTACCCGGGAATTGAGGCAGAAGGGGTTTGAGCTGCTTAGACCATGTGGCAGAAGTCAGGGTGAGTATTTAGGGCCCTGCCTGACTCAGTCTGTGAATGAAATCCACAATGACCGTACACCCCGGCCGAACCAAGGCATGGATGCAAAGCTTTTAACCCTTTGGGGATTATCACCCTCCAAATTTGCTCTCCCGGAGACCAAAGCCAGGAGGATTCGGAGACGTTCCTGTTAAATTCAGAGCTGGGGCAGGTGCGGGAGGAGAAGGGCAGAGCAGGGACCATCCCTGGCGGCTGGGGCATAGCCTGCGGGAAACAAAGCATCCCCGGCACCACCCGGACCTGACAGCGGAGCCGGCAGGGGCCGGACAGAGGAGCAGGGACGGCTCCCACAGCCCCAGCAGCCCCCGAGCCTCGCCGCCTCCCCGCGCCCAGCCTCCCCCAGAGCCACCAACAGCGCGGGCTGAGCCCCAGCACAGCCCCACACCGCCGGGGGAAGGAAGAGATGCCCGTGAGGGCAGCGGGAACACCCGGCTGCCCTGCCCCGCCTCGGGGGGGCCCGTCCCGGGCAGTGCTTGAGGGGACAGCGCCGGCCTTTCCCCGCGCCGGCCGCCGGCCTCGCCCCGCGGCCGCGCCCTCACCCGCGCAGCGCCCTTACCCCGCGGGCGCCGGGCCCCGCGGCCGCCCGCACATCCATCCCGGGCCGCTCCCCGCGGGCCGCCGCAGCCGGCACGGCGCTGGGCCACGCCGGGGAGCTGCGGCAAGGGCCCCCCGCCGATGCCGTGGGGAACTTTCAGCAGGCGGCTGCAACTACGGCGCCCGGCATCCCCCGGCGGGCCGGCGAGCGGTGCCGGCCGGGAGCTGTAGTTCCGCACGGGCGGGGGAGCCGCCGGGCTCCTGCGGGCAGCGCCCCTCGGCCGAGGGGAATCACGGCACTGGCGGGGCTGGAAAAGCTCTCCGAGAGCAGCGAGCCCGGCCTCTGAGCGATCCCGACCTTGTCAGCCAGCCCAGAGCGCTGGGTGCCCCGTCAGTCCTTCCCTGGACACCTCCAGGGATGAGGAGCTCACCACCGCCCTGGGCAGCGCCTTCCAATGTTTAACAACCTTTTCCGTGACGAAATTCTTCCCAATATCCAACCTGAACCTCCCCTGTCCTATCACTGGTTGCCTGGGAGCAGACTCCAGCTGTCCCCTCCTGTCAGGAGCTGTGCAGAGCCACAAGGTCCCCCCTGAGCCTCCTTTTCTCCAGCCTGAGCCCCTTCCCAGCTCCCTCAGCTGCTCCTGGGGCTCTGGCACCTTCCCAGCTCCATTCCCTGCCCTGGACATGCTCCAGACCCTCCATGTCCTTTCTGAAGTGAAAGGCCCAGAAGTGAACCCAGCACTGGCCTCAGCAGTGCCCACTCAGGGGACAGTCACTGTCCTGGTCCTGCTGGCCACACCATGGCTAGGACAGGCCAGGTGCCATTGGCCTCTTGCCCACCTGGGCACACCTGCTGTTGACCAGCACCTCCAGGGCTTTTCCCACCAGGCACTTTCCAGCCCCTCTGCCCCAGCCTAGAGCGTTCCATGGGGTTGGTATAGCCAAAGGATTTAAGTTCTTTACTTTTTATTTCACCTGGCTCTTAGTATCAGCCCCCTAAACCTGTTGTATCTATTAACTCCATCACATAATGAGCTTTCTGCAACAGCTTTGCTTCTAAAATTTCTTCCACTATGTTTCTGACAGGGACCGTTCCTTGGCCCAGAAACTCTCAACAAAAGCAATAAAAATGTAAAAGCCAACCTATCAAAGAAGTATGAGCAGGCAAAACTTAAAGACCCTGGAAAGTCAGTCAGTGAAATACTCAGCTGCTGGCCATCAAGGGTTCAGCTACTATGGTCTTATGGCCCATTTCTATTTACAATTTATTTTTATTTAAAGCTGATTATCTCTCTGGCCCTGCTGTGCCATGTTTCCTGTGTTGAACACAGTACAGTACACAAAACAAGCCATATGGAAACAAAAGAATATTTTAGAAATGGGAGTAGGAAGCATCCAAATTCAGGTAGAAAAATGGTTTTAAGCAGAGACATCTGTGTGTACAGAGCATTATTACTGCTTGCTGTATTTAATCACAGATAGCTTTGTTTTGTTGCTTTTGATGGAGAGAGGAAAAAGCCAGCAGAGATTGGGCCACACACCAACCTTCCACTGTAAACACCCAGAAAGGAGGGCTGGAGGAAAGTCTGTTATTGCTCCATGGGAGTCCAGCAGCACAGGGGCACAAGAGTGACACAAAAACGGGCTGTGCTGTCACAAGGTCTTGTTTGCCAGAGCCAGACAACCAGGATCTGTTACAAGACATGGTGGAATGTTTGTTTTTGTAGTAGTGGATTTCCAAAATCCACTGTCTTTTTGTGGCTGACAAGCCCCCTCCTTTCTTTGCCTCATTCCTGCAGCTGTCGGAGGTCTGCACCCTGCCTGGAAAACATGAGCACAGCACAGCAAAAATGTGCATCCTTCATGTGCCATCAGACAATGCTTGGGAGAGTTACAAAGCAGGGGAGGAAGAGGAGAAGGAGACCACAGCGCTGCAATAATTTGCATTATTTCTACTTTCTTTGCAATAGTCACTTTTTAGCTTTACACTGTTACAGCTATGTATTTCATAGCAGCTTTACCACTCTTCAGCAATTATTGAGTTTTAATTCACACCCCCTCATGACCAGGTAAAATTTGGCAGTGTGTCTCTGTTCTAACACATACTACCAAAACAAAATGAAAGTATTTCATTTATAGAAATGAACTGAAAAGCAGAATCTGTGCTGTGACCTGTTGCTTACCTCAGGGATTGCCTCCATGGTTCATCCTTAATGCTCTGTGCTGTGCAGAACCTCCTGGGAGACCACTGCTGGGATTTCACTGGGAATCAGACCAGGCCCTGGCTGCCCCACACCACTCACTCTTCCTGGATCCAGCAGGAAGATCCAGCAGTTCAGTTGGAGCAGTGCCTCTCCTCAGAGCAGAGCTGTGACTGCTGCCATAACCCAAAGCTGAGGCCAGGCTGAGGCTGGACAAGTCCCAGGTTTGGTTTTGTGCTCACATTTGGGCCCTGCAGTGAGCACAGGAGCCAGCACAGGGCAGCCCATGTGGAAATCCAGCTCCAGGCTCTGGAAACACCTTGCTGGGCCTTCACTGACAGTACCTGCAGTGCTGCCACGTGCTGAATCCACACACAAACCTCAGTGTCCAACTGTGCAGTCTCACCATGCTACTTGCAGTGCTTTTAGGACAACAAACTGGAACAGAGGCACATTGCAATTCTGTTTGTCAGGGACTTTGTTTTTACCTCAGTCTTCAAAATTCTCCCTCTATTAACATTAAATACAGTAGTTGCCCACTATGAGGCAAGTTCTCTAGATGACAAGCAGCTGAACTTGCATTTTTACTTGACTTGCACATTGAAAATTTCATCTTACTTTATTATGAGAGGCACTGAAGTTTTAACATAACAGCTCATCTGTGGCAATTTACTGTCTTACCAGCCAAGTTCACTTTGATGATGACTGGGTGCTTATAGAACCACTGGACAAACAAAAAAAGAGATTTGGAAATATTATAATTAGAGCAAATAGGAAAAATAGCTCAGATCCCAGCTGCTGGAAGACACTTTAATGCAGACCATTCTAAAAATCTGAAATAAGGACAACATACAATTGGGAGCACTTGAAATATGTTTATTCAGCAGCTATTACAACCAACCTCCAAAAAACTGGAGTCCCCTCTGGTTTCTGAACCGTGTCAAGTGATGAAAATGCCTTTAGGATGGAAGCTGGACAGTGCACTCCTTTCTGAGATATACATCTAACAGGGATTAATCTCTTTGAAAAGGCAAAATATAAATATATACACTCTAAATTCACAACAACAGCTTCAACTCACTACGTTAATTCAAGTGGGGTAACAGTGGACAAACCCACATCATGTAAACTGCAGTCAGGAAAATCTCTGCTCTCTGCTGCTCCCTCCTGCTCCCAGGTCCCGTTCTGGTTTACATTCTGGGATCTGCCTCTGGCAGAGCTGGAAGATGGAAGCGCTGAAGTGCTGATCTCAGGGGCTGTGCACGGGACCGGGCCTGGGGCTCTGCTCTCTACACGTTGCTCAAGGCATCCACACCAGGGAGAACCTTACCTGGGGGCAGAGAAAACACAGCAGCAGGGGTAAGGACCTCTCTGTGCTCAAACAACTTGGCAACATTCAAAGAGATGGAATGTTAAAAAGTGAATCAGGAATTATAGGTTGAAAATGGAAGAGTTTGGCTCCATGCTGACCACAGTGATTCCATGGGCCTGCTCCACACAGTGAATCCACCCAGAGCACAGCTGCACTCAGATGTCAGTAGATTCCTAACACAGCCCAGCTATCAACTCTCAATTAACAGTCATGGTACATTTCTGTCCAAGTCTCTGCTAGGGCCAGATCCAAACACCCAACATCCTTCTCCATTAAATTTGATGGCAAACAGATTTTTGATTGGATTTAGGGAGTTGCTGCATACTTTTCTAAAACCCTAGTGGCATGTAAATAGAATTCTGGGGAGTGTGGTGGAAATTTTGAGAATGAATTAAGAGAAAAAGCCTCCTATGAGTCTCAGGTCTTTAAATAACTAAAACACTCGGGTTGAGACATTTACATGTCTCATTCCAACTGATGGAATCAAAGAATATTTTCAACTTTTTGAGTACCAGGGCCTAAATTAATCAAGTACAACGTTTTCTAAAGCATTTTAAGCTTTTTGTCCTACTTTAATAATGAACAGACACCACTCTGGTTCTGCCTTTCCTCAGAAAAACAACCTTCTAATGCTCAAAGCTGTGCAGCAGGACTGAATTGTAACACTGTTCACAACTCACTAGTTTGCTGAGTTTTCAGGGATTTTTCCCCTTTCTTCATCTTCAGAAGCTTTTCTAATTAGCCAGACTTCCGTTACATTTAAAAGATCACACACACAAACCCATATTTTGGGCCAAAACTTAGACAAGTTTGTGCTTTTGAATACACAGCGTTTCCTTCGAGCCATCTGCATTCTTTCCCTTCCCCATCACTCCCTAGGCAACAGAAACAAAAGCTCTGTCTCCCATCTTACTCCTGCAAACAGCAGCTGCAAGGCCGTTTATTGAAGTTTCTCCTCTCCAGAGGAGTTGACAGCACTGGATAATTTACACACACTGGGAAACGGCAAATTACCAGAGGAAATGAAAAGTCGTTTAGAGAACAATGGAACTCGTTACAAGAATCCCTTCAAGCCTCACCATTTTGAATTCCAAGTACCCTCGTGCAGGTCTGTCGGTGAGCACTAGAGGGCTCCCCAAAACCAAGGGAATTCCAAACAGGAAGAAGAGACTCTTGGCAAGAATTCCAGACTATTCTGATGAGGCTTCCCTATCAGAAATCAGGCATTTTCAACAGGCTGGTTGGCATGTCCTGAGGGATCAGTGATAAAATCCAGCCCACTCTTATTTTCTATCCCAGTATTTTTGCTTTCTGGGAGAAGCACACTGTGCTGTCTACAGGAATATTCCATTTTTCTTCCTCTCTTCCTCTGTGAGGGCTACAGAATAGGAGAAGAGGAGCTTGCAGCTCCAAAGCTTCATGTAACTAACTCCACATGGTGGCACAGGAAAGACATTCCTCTGTGTCCTGGTTTGATAAGGAAGTGAGTTTTTTGGGAGCTTGTGGTCAAATTAATTAGTGCTGAGATGTGAATATGGGTATTTGGTGTGGCTACTGAAGACATGGATATGTTTTTGAGAATACAGGGGGTTAAAAGTAGAGAACTTTTAGGGGAATGTTTTTTTTGTTTTGGTTGGTTAAAGAGGTCAGCGTCAAACCATGACACTGTTATTGTGCTTTCCTGATAAATGATAATGGTAAAGCACCCAGAACTCCACATTTACTCAAACAAATGAAGATAAAAGAGGATTTACCCTCTAGCAGCTCCAGACTGGCACCACCTCCTGTGCTGACATGGCTGACTTTATCCTCAGTGTTCCACTTAGCACAGCAAGTAGCTGTATCTCCACCACCTGTAGCACAAACAGAATCCATCAGACACACAAGAAATTCAGATTCAACTGAAGGCCCAAGCTGAAGGACAGAGGAGAACTTGAGGAAAATAATTTGACCAGTATTTTTATCACACTGCTGGCCATCATAAGCTTCCTCCACGCATTTAGAAACAGAAGAACACAACTACTTACCAATAATGGTGATGGAGCCTTTCCCAGTCACTTCTACCACTTTGTCCATCAGGGCTTTGGTTCCTTTGGCAAACTTGTCCCACTCAAAGACTCCCACTGGACCGTTCCACACGATTTGCTTGGCCCTTCCCACAACTTCAACAAACTTCTTCACACTCTCAGGACCACAGTCCAGGCCCTAAGGGAAGTGAGAGAAGTCACTCACTGCTGGCCCCCAGCTCAAATCACCCATGCCCAGCCGAAGCTTCCCCCTCACCCCAGACATGAAACAAGAATTTCTCTCTATTCACAGACAGATTTGTCAGCAGCTGCTGCAGGAGGGTGGAGTCTGGGGGTGTATTTATCTTCCTAACACTTCTTAATCTTCCAGTAAGTCAATTTTAAATCAACGACAAATTCTTGAAGCCTTAGTTAGAAAACTTTGCTAACCCTACTTAAATTCTAGTCAAATAAAAGGGATTTCCACTGCATTCAGATCTGCATGTTGGGAGAGGAATTTTTTTTTTGCTGTTTTAATCCAAATCTCACAGAAGCTACTTTAGACTTAAAAAATCAGAACAAACAACAGGGCTTCAATTTCATTAAACCAACAAACTCCATACAGCTTTGACTGCCCTCAGGAACATTTGCCAAGGCTCACAATTACTCTTTCTACTCCTTTAAGAGGAGTCCCACCCACCCTATTCCTTACTGCTCCCCTGTCAGTCCCTTTCCCATTCAAACCTACCATCCAGCCAGCAGGAATGCCTGAAGCCACTGTGGCCTCCCCTGTCTGTGCATTCTCATCAAATTTGTCAGCAGTGATGAAGTCAACAGGCAGAGTGATCTTCACACCATTCTTCTCTGCCTTGGCCATCAGGTCCTTGACAATTTTTGATCCCTCTTCATCAAACAGAGAGTTGCCAATCTGAAGGAAACATTTGGGAAAAGTAAGAGAGGTGTTCATTTAGCTCCTGGTCATGACAGAAGAGAACATCAGCATCCAAACTGCTCAGACAGCAATTCTGGAAAGATTGTTTTCTTAAAGCACATGGAGAGACATAGCAGCAATCTCAGTTTTGCACAGAGATTGTCAAGTAATTTCTCAGTGCTCCCTCCTCTTGCAGAGAGCAAAGAGAGCCAGTGCTCAATCCAAGAACATGTAAGGGACATTCAGACCACATTCCCCACTAGGAGCAGACACAGAATTGTTCTTCTCGTACCTCCATGTTGTTGAGCACTTTGAGGAAGGTGAATGCCATTCCACCACCAATGATCATCTCATTGACCTTATCCAGCATGTTACTGATCAGCTGGATCTTATCCTGAACTTTGGCTCTGTAAGAGAGAAAAGGAAAAACAATGAATAATGAATATTGTGACTTTGGTATGTCAAAGCTGTTCTAGAGAATGATCCAACAAAAGAATTATTGGGAATGGGCAAAAGAGAGAATTTTTAAAGTTAACAAGCCAGCATTAAATTCAACTTACTAGAGCATTATTCAGCCCTCTGTTTCTTCTTTTCTATTTAAATATAAACCTCATTTAGCCCTTTAGAGCCTGATTTCCCCTGACTGCTCAGCAGAGCCCATGCAGCCCCAGCAGGGCCCGTTGCATAACGAGAGGTCGTGTCAATTTACAGGGTGCTGAGCCTGAGCACTCCTGTACCCTGAACTGGGGGAAAAGGTCACTGACAATGTCTGGGCCATCTCTAACTGCTCTCCTTGCTCATCTGGGCAAAAAACTGCTGGGGACTGTCTCGATTTAGGGAATGACAATGAACAGCCAGATTGTATCATCACAGGAGCAGATCAGTTAGCTCCTCTCTAATCCACATCTCACATCTCAGGAGTCAGCTACAAAACTGAACTGCAGGTACACTAGAAAGGAAAGCACTTGCTTAAACAACATGCCATTTGTTAGGGCAGTTAGAGAAATAGTCACAATGTTTTTGAGTCTTACCCTCCAAGAATTGCCAAAAATGGTCTCTCTGGACTCTCTAGGGCCTTGGCAAAATAATCCAGTTCTTTCTTCATCAGGAAGCCAGCAGCCTTCTGAGGCAGATTGACACCTACCATGGAGCTGCAGAAATAAAGCAAAAAGTGAGGAAAGGAAAAATTTCCTTTTCCTGTGAGACATGGAGGTGTAGAAACACCCCCATGTCTCACAGCATTACAAAGCCAGCTCTTCAGTCAGCTGCAGCAATGAGAACAGCTACCACCTGCATGAAAACACACACAGGGGCTTTGTTTTCCTAGTTTGATAAGACAGCTGTGCATGCTTCATTTCTGACATTGGTTTTGCATAGAAATATTGGTCTGCAAGACATTTATCATCTCAACTAGTGATCCAACAAACCAGAGGACAAGTAAGAATAGCCAAGAGCAGGGATTTCTTCTTTCAAGAGGACAACTACAGTCTATCTGCAAGTACACATATCCAAACACACTCCATGAAATAGTAACTTTGGAGCGATGAATCTTTTGGAAAAGAGGGCTGCTGTGATTGCAGGACAGTTTATACAAGCTCTAAACAAGTAATCATTAGATGTTCAAAGTCTAAAAAAAGTCAATTCAAGTCTTAAGATCTTGTTTCAGCTTTCTCCTGTACCCCAAGACAACCTGAAAGAGCATACACTGAGGACAACTACCTCCAGTAAATACACTACTGAGGAACAAACACAGCACAGTGATAGTGGGATAAGCCCAAAAGGAAGTTACAACTCCTCAGGGGCAGTATTTGATGTGTTTCCACAGCAGACATTGTTCTGTAGTTCTGCCTGTGGAAGGGAAATGGGTACCCACCTGTGAGCTCGGTGTGCAGTGCCAAAGGCATCATTGACATAGACATCTCCCAGTTTGGAAAGAGAGGCTCTGAAAGCCTCCACTTTTGCAGGCTCAGCTTTGATCTAGAAAGAGAAAGGACAAGTTTGTGTCCTGAGAGTTTGACTCTGAATCTGAGCTCAAAGTCAGCTATTTGACTAAAACCCAAAGCAAAGGTCAGTTTGAGGAACTCATCAGTTCATCTGGTGGGTGTCTTCATTTGCTTTTTCCCAGTCCAGCAGAAGCAACAAAAAAGCTTAAATTATTTAAATTCCACTTTAAACTCTCCATGACTGCTACTGCTGAGGCCTGTTCACACTTCTGAACTGCAGCAGCAAAAACCTTTCCGTCCCTCTCCAAGAGACTTCCAGTGTTGTGCGGTGAACCCAGGTAGCACAGGAAGGGTGTGGAGAGACAAGGCACTGCTGAGATCAGGCTAAACAAATTCATGCTCACTCACTGAACAAAGCAAGCACAATCTCCAAGAGACACAAGTAAAAGGTTGAAGGACTGATTTAGCAACTGCACTGAAAATTAACCAATGAACAGTCTGATAAAAGGCCTGCACACTATAACAGGCCACAGTGAAAGCAGCCAGTGCTGGAAATGCAGATAAGTGTAGCATGTAGTGGGTAAAACCAGGTGTATTTCTGTTAAGAGACTCCTCCAAGCATCCTACTAAATCCTCCCAGCATGGCTTATGCAGTTCAGCTCTCCCTCCCAGCATGAGGAGACAGCAGAGCCCACTAGGGCAGCAGGTGACTGCTCAGAGGTAGCTGGCAGCCACTTGCTGCAGAGGAGCAGCCCAGACTGGAGTCAGGCCAGCCCCTCTCCAAGGGCTCTCCTTGGCTCTCCTCAGTCAGCTCAGCACCCCACGGGAGGCCTCTGCCAGCACTCAGATGTGACACCACAGGGACAACAGCAGAAGGCACTCCAAGAGATGGCAGCAGGGTTCAGCACAGCTTTGGGGACCCTTTTTAGCAGAGCCTGAGCAGGAGACAATGCAATGGACCACAGAGATTCTAGAACAATGCTGCCAACTGCTCCTTCACTCAGCAAACTGCCTGGCTGCACAGAGGCTAAGTGCTGCAGTTGGAACCAGTACCATCTGTGAGCAGAACACAAGGGGCTCTGACAGAAGGAACCACTACCACTGCATCTACTTTGGAAAAACACAGTTTAAGCACCAGTCAGCAACCTGCAATCCTGTACTGCATCACTGTTTCCATAGCACTGACTTTCACCTCTGTCAGGAGAGGCAGCTCTGACACTGGCACCAGTCCCCTGATGTGCTGAGTGCAGTGTGTGCTTCCATAGGCACATACCCAGCTAAATCAACTGGGAATTACAGAAACACACAAAACCAAGGGACTCTCTCCCAGAGAAAATTAAATTCTTGCCCCATTCTTCTCCCTGCCACTATACATGCAATGGCACATAGTTCTAGCAGGGAATAATTCCAGATTTGCTCAATTTCCCCCTTCCACCTGCACAGGCTCACCAACTCTGTGCTGTGTTCCTAAGCTGCAGGAGTCCTGCGTCAGCCCATAAAGGGCAGCACTCCATGTCAGCATTCCCTCCAAGCACTGGATCTCTGTAAGCCAGCGGGGTCACCATCGCTAAGAAAAGCAGCTGTCTGGAGCAAGCACTCTGCTGACCTTCAGCAAAATGTCAGAGGTGCAAGGCAGCCTGCTTCTAGAGAACTGCTCTGAAGAGCAGACAGGCTTACAGGAGGGTTTGATAATCCCTGTGCTGCAGAAATATTAGGCACTTAACCCAAAAAAGAAGCATCATTCTTATGGGCCAGGTGGCAACAAACTGTCTCCAAATTGGTTTTCATTCTAGCATCCAATACTGAAGCCTAACAAGCAGCACAGCTCTCTCTCATTTTTTGACAGCCATCTATAGCCTTTCACTTGAGCTGTTTCATCTTGGAAATTCACTGTATTTCACTCAAAGCTTTTGCACAACAGTGGGACACACTGAACTAAAGATCTCTGCCATGCTGTTAAGAGCAGGTTCACAATCAGTGCTTTAGAGAGGCTGCTGGCTCCTTGTCAGTCTGCAGCAAAGAGCAGGTAAGACCAGAGCAGGCACACATGAAGTTTCACCTTGTTCCCTGAAGCATCCTTGCCTTTGCCTTCCTCTTCAACGTGGAACCGGAGGTTCTCCAGCAGGATGACTGAGCCAGCAGCAGGATTGGCACAGGCATTCTCCACCTCAGCACCAACACAATCCTTCAGGAACAAGACCTCCCTGCAAACACAAGACACACACTGTAACCTCACCAGTGTCCTGGTCCCTTGGCAGGGAAGGCCTGGTGCACACCAGGCTGCTTCTCCATTTTACCTGCCCAAGAGTGCCTTCAGCTCCACAGCTACTGGGGCCAGGGAGAACTTGTCAGGCATGGGGACACCATCCGGGCGACCCAGGTGACTCATGAGAACCACGGACTTGGCCCCATGGTCCAAGCAGTGCTTGATGGTAGGAACAGCTGCCTTGATTCTGTAACAGCACAAAGAACCAATTAATAAGCACTCAATTAGAGTTTACCAGGCAAGCACATTAGTACCACTTACACATGAGCCCTGGGAGCTGTCCCTCAAAAATGACAAAAGAAACAGAGCACAAGAACTGGACAGAACAATTTCTTAAGAAAACATCAACAAAACTCTCCATCCCAGCCTGTTTGCATACATTTCACTGTTACCTTCCAAGCAACGTAGGACATGAAATTAAAATGCATTTTGTAATCTAAATTCTGCTAATTGCTCAGCTAAGAAATCCCAGGACACACCTGAACACTACCAGGCTCCCTGGGTTACTCTGGGATCCTGCACCAGTAGAGAAATTATGAACAGTGAGAACACTGTGGTGAGCAAAGCTTGCACCTCCTGCAAGTGGCAGAGCAGCAGGGCAAGACATCTGGTATCACTGTTTCCAAACTCCAAGGTTTTGTGTGCTGCACTTTAGCAATTATTCTAACAAAAATAGTTACCACAGCCCCAGGGTAAGCAAGAGGCACAGAGACCTCTGGATAGTAAGAGAGACAACTTTCAGACACAACCTAAGGGATGTGGCTGTGAAATGGCCAGGGACAATTTAAAAAGTTTAAGTTAATCTCTAAAATAACAGATTTTTTTTCCATATGCTTTTCACAGCAGTGAGTATCAGCCTTGTATTTAAGTGTAGTTTGCTAGCAACTGCAGAGGGTTTAATTAAAAATTGTTGGACTTTCTCTGACACCTTTAATATTCTGGTATGAGCAATAACAGTTTAATCATGGTAATGTTCCAGGTACTGGGGTGAAGTCAGACACACAGCAGACTTTGGGGCCTCCATTTGGGATGGAAATTACAGCTCACCTCTGATTGTTGGTTATTTTGTGATCCTTCATTGGAACATTGAAGTCAACCCTAAAAAAAAAAATCAGAAGCAAAATTAAATATTCAACAAATTTATTTTATTACTTATTTATTTAATTTTAAATATTCAACAAATGAGTGAGGGAACCTGCCAGTAAAGGTGCTGGCTAGAAAAGCAGTGTTACAGTTAGAGTTAGGTGTTCACCTCTGCCCTGTTGACAAGTTCTGGTCTGAAATCAATGTGTTCTAAGCCATTTCTGCTTGTGATAACACCACAGATGGAGAACCACCACTGCTAGAATAACTCAGGAAAGCTGGGCCAGCAACACATCCTAATGCTCAAGACCAGAGCAGCAGTAATGCTGAGCAGGAAATCAACCCAGACAGAACTTTTCATATTTAAGCAAGATCATTTCAGATCCCCAACGAGAAACATCCAAAAGAAAGGGAATGAACAACAACTAGTGACCTTGTGTCCTCAAATAACGTTTCAGAAATACTTGGCTGGACTACTGCGACCAATAGGCAGTTCAAGGAAGCTTTAACTTCTGCCCCCTGCAGCTCTAATCTCCCTGCTGTGGCTTATCACATTCTCCCTGGAAGACCTGACTTGGATCCTGAGGTAACTTCCTGAGCCGTGCCAGCTGGAGGGCTGGCAGGGCGGAGTTTCAGCAGCCCGTTCTCCTGGCATCCCTCGTGCCCATGTGCAGGAAGCTGCGTTGCGTAACCGCGGAGGCACAAATTGCTCACTGAGCTACGGGAGGGAACACCCATGGCTGGAGCAGAGAGCAGACTGTGCATCCTTCATCCTTCTATACATTAAAAACATCACGTTCAGCAAGCTGTGAAACTGAATCCCCTGCAGCCCACTCAGCACGTGAAACAAATGGGAAGAAAAGACAAAAGCTGCCAGCAAAACAGGAGTAGCTGAGCAGAAAGAAATTGAACTGGCAGCCCCACAGCACAGGGGTCGAGTTCTAGAAGGGGCAAAGAAAAGCACCATTATCCTAAAAGGAGAGAATAAAAGGTCAGTTTGCTTTACAGAGCCATCAAAACTACAAAAGAAAGGTCCAGCTCAGCCTTCTTCCCCCCTGCAGACCACTGAAATCCGAGCTCCCCTGAGCCCTCTCTCCTCCCCATTCTCAACTTTTCCTGAAGCCCCGGCACTAGGACCCGAAGCGAAGTAGGATGTGAGTACACCAAAATTACCATGAACATGAGGAGAAAAAGAAGAGGTATCGATTTTAGTACTACTGAGAGCACGTGGTGGCTCGTTTCAGAGAGCGGAGATGCAGGCGGGACACAGGGAGCCTGGCAGCTCACCTGCTGTGTTTGGGTAGCCTCTCACGGAACAGCAAAAATAATTATTTAGCATTAATTAACGGAGATTTTGAGCGGGCAAACCCAGCCCATCACCTGCCAATGCACGGTTGCTCTCTGTAACATGGCTCAGAAACGGAAAAAAAAACAGTCAGATGACCAAAAAAACAGTCAGGTACAGACTTCTACAGAGAGAACTTTTGTTGTACCAGACTTAGAAAGTGCACGGAAATCCTGAGCAAGCTTCTTCAGTACCTGCTACATGGGCTGGTTTCTGATAATCAAATTAGGGAACTAGCTCAAAACGAGGTTGAAGAGACAAGGGGTAAAAAGAGCAAGTTGTCTGTCAGACTGCGAGTAAGAGCAGCTATATTCTTGCTATCCCTGCCTACTCACAGACCAGCTAACACACACACGGTAACCACGTTCTAGTGACCTTGAACAAACTACCCCATAATTAAAGCATTTCGAGCAGGACATATCACGATGTACCTTCGTGCCCTTATCTCCCAGGACTTGGCAACAATTTTAACATTACGCTTTCAGGCACTGATGCTTTATAAATAAGCAAAGACTGCCTATTTTAGTGTTTCAGAGCAGGATGTGATGAAAACCTGCGGTGACGCCCCACCCCTGGAAGTGTCCAGGGCCAGGCTAGAAGAGGTTTGGAGCAACTTGGTCTAGCAAAAGGTGTTCGTGTCCTTGGCAGGAGGATGGAAAGAGATGAGCTTTAAGCTCCCTCCCAACCCAGCCCATTCTATGATTCTGTGATTCGATTCCTGCTAAGAATTGAATTATCATTGGTATTTGGAGAGCTGAGCAGAGCTATATCTTCACTTTTTTATTACAATGCTTTTTGAATTTGTTTTAAGGAAAAAAAATTACAGGGAAATAAGCGTTTTTTGGGGTAGCTCTCTGGAATAAAAGCACGGCAGGCTGGCTGGATTTGCCCTGCAGCCTCCTGTGGCCGACACACGTGCGAGCGGGGCGATCCAGGGCGGCAGAGCCGGGCCGGGATTTACACCCTGCCCGGCCGCCACGGCCCCCGCAGGGGAGCCGGGCCGGCTCGGCGATGATGCAGGAGCCTCTCCAACACCCAGAAAGCGGAAAAAAAAAAAGAGAATAAAACCGCACAAATCGACATGTGCCAGGCTCGGGCAAAGGGCTGCTACCGGGGGGCACCGGCCCGGCCCCAGCGTGGAGCAGGGCGGCCCTCAGGCGACACACATTCCCCCCGCAACGCCTCACCTCATGACGACGCGCTTTCCCTTCACGTCCACCTTGTCCAGGGTGAGTTTGTTGGAGAGAGACATGTTTGCTGCCGGCCTCAATCACTATACTGCCGCTGAACCAGCTCCGCTTCGCCGCCTCCGCGTTCTGCCGCAGCGCCGCCCGCGCCGCCACCACCCAGCGCGCCTGGCTCCGCCCCTCCCATCAGCGATTGGTCCGTGCTGTCCTCTCTGTATTTCTATTGGTCAATCCCCCTGTCCGGCAGCCGACATCCCGCCTCTCGGGGGCGGGGCTGCGGCGCCAGCCCCGGTCACGTCCCACACGCAGCCGCCGCTCCCTGAGGGCGTCCGGAGAGCGCGGGGTCCTGTCCCCGAGCACGAAATGAACGGTTCCGCACCTTATCTGAGGGAAAATCACCCATAAAAGGTGTCTAAACGTGTGTCGGCTGGTGGGAATCCTTTAGATGAAGGGCAGGCACTTCACGGCTGAGCCATAGGCCTGGGGCAGGCCACGCGTCGGCTCTAAAGGACGAGACAAAACCTGGGATATTTTTAAGTGACCTACATAAATACTTCTCAAGACAAGTGGGGACAAAACAACTGTTTGAAGGGATACACCTTGCAGCAGCATGGTTTAGTAGAATCACGGAGTAGTTTGGGTTGGGAGGGACCTTGAATATAATTTCATTCCACCCCCTGCCCTGGACACGGACACCTTCCGCTATCCCAGGCTGCTCCAAGCCCCAGTGTCCAACCCAGCCTTGGGCACTGCCAGCGATCCACGGGCAGCCACAGCTGCTCTGGGCAGCCTGTGCCAGGGCCTGCCCACCCTCACAGGAAAGATTTTTTTTCCTAAAACCTAATCTCAACCCACTCTCTTTCAGTTTGAATCCATTCCCCCCTGTCCTGTCACTCCAGGCCCTTGTCAATAGTCATTCTCCCTCTTTCTAGTAGGCTCCCTTCAGGTAGTGGACAGCCACAAACTCTTCATTTTTCCAGGCTGAACAATCCCAGTTCTCTCAACCTTTCTTCATAGGTGTAGTATTCCATCCCTCTGATCATCTCGGTGCCTCGCTCTATGTCCGTCCTGTGCAGGGGACCCCAGAGCTGGAGGCAATGCTAACCCTGCCCTCTGTCAGGTCACAGCCATTCCCTGTTGTGTCACTCCATGCCTTCATAGCAGGTTCTGGGTGCAGCCAAAAATCACCTGCCCCAACATAGGTGCATCCTCTAACACAGTGCACTGGGCTGTGCATTGGGTGAGAATAGCACAGTGCAATGCACTGTACTGGGTGAAAAAGGAGCTCATGGTCTTTTGTCTTTTGCCCATAGGATAGGGGCAAAAGACAAAAGACCATGACAAAAGACAAATAACCCTGTTGCTGACAGGGTTATTTTTTTGCCACACTCACAAAAATGTACAGATACCGCTGAGAAAGTGGTGGTGACAAAATCAGTTCTCTGCTGACAGAATGGTGCTGGAGAGAGTCAAGAGAAGGGCAACAGAGCTGGGGAAGGGTGTGGAGAGTCAGTCCTATGAGGAGCAGCTGAGGGAGCTGGGAAAGGGGCTCAGCCTGGAGAAAAGGGGGATCAGGGTGGATCTTGTGGCTCTGCACAGCTCCTGGCAGGAGGGGACAGCCGAGGGGGTCGGGCTCTTCTCCCAGGGAATAGGGACTGGACCAGATGAAATGGCCTCCAGTTGTGCCATGGGACGGTCAGGCTGGACATCAGGAAGAATTTCTCATGGAAAAGGTTGTTAAACATTGCAATGGGCTGCCCAGAGAGGTGTAGAGTCACCATCCCTGGAGGTGTTCAAGGAAGGACTGGATGTGGCTCTCAGTGCTCATTGATAAGGCAGTGATCGGTCAAAGATCAGACCCAGTGGTGTCCGAGGTCTTTTCCAACCCAAAAGATTCTCTGATTCAACTGAGCGTGCACTGACAAGA
Source organism: Serinus canaria (assembly GCF_022539315.1). Lineage (NCBI taxonomy): Eukaryota > Metazoa > Chordata > Aves > Passeriformes > Fringillidae > Serinus > Serinus canaria. The sequence goes on from NC_066318.1 coordinate 16,822,836, forward strand.
AATGAAACACAAAGGTACCTGGAGAGCCAGACTAAGGCACTGCTCTCTCATGGTTGAAAACACCCAGCCTGAGGCAGAAGAGTGCGAGTCTCCTGCTGCAAGAGTCAGGAAAGCCTGGACGGGCCTCCAAGACATGTTAAAGGTATCTGTCCCAACAGCAATAAACACTGAAATACATAAGTGGGAACAAACTGACTGGTGACATGAAATCTCCTGTGAGGTGGTCTCCAGTTAGGATGGAGGAGAGCAGGAACATCCCTTTAGTTTGTCAGTGTGTGCCACTGTAGTTTATCTCATATTGCTGTAAATCTACAATCGAGGTGTTCAAATTAAATTAGGTGCAATAATGGTCTCAATGTTGACTGCAGAGTAAACCTGGGGGGTACCCAGGGTCCTTCCTGTGACATAGCAAATCAGACCTAACCTTGCAGTCACCAGTGGGGTCCTTGTAACCCAGAGCCCCTGGACAGTGCTTGCAGTGTCCTCTGTGGGCAGGGACATCTGGAAGTGTCACTGTGAATCCAGCCTGCACCAAGGCCTGAGAGTCAAATCCTAAAGTGGTCCTGAATCCAGCCTCCCCTCAGGAGCTGGGATCCCCTGCTCCAAGCACAGCTGGCCAGAGCCACTTCTACTTGCCAAGAAGCACAAGTGACAGCAGGTGAACAAACCTTAGAGGCACTCTGGTGAGGAGATAAGGGAGGACTTCTCTGGATCCACAGGAGCTGTAACTATTTAACTGTTCTGAAATTAATCCCTTTCTTTCTTCCTGTACTTCATGCTGTGCTGCTTTCCCCGAAGGCAAAGGTTAAATTCCTTGATGCTGACTCAGAAAGGAAAGCTCTTCCCAGCTGCAGCCCTCAGCCCTGCCTTCCCTGGGAAATGGGTTCATTCATTAGGACAAGGCTTTCATTTCAAAAGCTCTCCTGTCACCTCCTAGGGGTAAAAAAGTGTGAAGCAGGAATGTCACAGCGTGCGGTGGCACAAACACAGTGACCTGGGCACCCACAGCGATTTGGCAGAGTCGTGTGCCAGCTGAGGGTAAAGGGACAGCAGGACACTGGTGAATCCCCAGGTAGACAGGACACTGAGCAAGAAAGGACCAAGCAAGCCATTAATGAAAAAGTGCACCAAGAGGACTCTACTGAATAGAACCAGTTCCACCATATCCCATGGGTTAGGAGAGTATTGGATAAGAAGCCTGGAGCAATCTTGGTGCACTTACAAAGATCATTGTTCTGGCAGAAGTGCAGCTCATTCAGTGTTGTCTGGTTTTATCCTTGTTTGCTTTTTCTCCTTTTTTTTTTTTTTTTTTTTTTTTTTTTGTGTGTGTGTGAAGAACATGAGATAGAGGAAGAGGGAGGATGTCACATGAAAACTTGAGGTGGCAGAACACAATTACAGATGGGAAATGGCCCAGGCACGAGAATTTGTGTCTTATAAAAGGCGTTACAAAGAACAGGGAAGAAATACAGACACACATTCAAAGCTCACTTCCACGCTTGAGTCACCTCTCTGTCCTTCCATCCTGTTGTGAAATATTTAGAATATACTGCAAATATTTAAAGAAAAAAAGCCCATGCAAGCAGTTCAACCCCTGCACTTTTAAAAGCAAAGCCAGGAGGGCAAAGGGCTGGTAATGACAAACCCAAGGAGCTGGGGTTAGACCTGTGACCATCCTAGGAAGTCATTGCTAGGAATATGAAGCAGCAGCTGTACTTTAGACTTGCACATCCCTCTCCTGCGTGATCCCGCTTCGTTGATCCAGCAGGAACAGAACTGGGCAAGTTTAGGCAGACCAAAGGCTCTGGTGCTCTGGGTGTGTTTGTGAGACCAATAATCTGCATCTCCATCCGTGTCGTGTGACCCGGGCTGCAGAAACTTCCTGCTTTTGGAACCACCCACTGCAATTTAAACCTCCCCTTAAAAACAGGCTGCAGCACAAGGTCTGAGTGCTCTGTTCTCCTTGCAGGGGGAGATGTTCAATATCCAAGCACAGGGATTGTGTAGGAAAGATAAAAGAGCAACCAATCTGGAAAAACTGCCTGAAAAACAGGCACAGTGCTCAGAGAATAAGGGCAGACATCCGGCTGCTCCCTCACCTGGCCAGTGCCTGCAAACGTCATTCCCAACACCTGCAGGGACAAAGGGCTTTATGCTGTCCGTGCCTGAAATTGATTGAGGGGTTAATAAAAAAATGCTGAAGAATCCTCTGTGTCTCTTTTTCCTGCACCTAAGTTTGTGTGTGTGTACAGCTCTCCATTTCTCCTCAAAAAAATTATTTTAGAGATGTGTTTAATGGGATATAGACAAGCCAATCTTACCTGGTCAGCAGTTTTCCTTCGTGACCAAGCAGACATGGTACAAATTCACAGCTACTACTTAAATTGTCCAGTCAACTGGAAGGGAAAAAAACCCTCACAATGCCCATAGCACAGCTCTCTATCAAGGCAGATGCTGAATTTGGAATGAGAGTCTGACCTTAAGGGCTTGTCATACTGCTCTGCAGAGATGGGATCTAAAAATGTTACTTAAGAAGGAAAAAAAAAAAAAAAATAAAGAGCATCTTAAAAGATGATGTAGCCACCCTGAACTGAAAGCATCAAAAATCCATGCAGGAACTGCACGCTGGTAAAATGGAAAATGGATTCTATCAAGCCTGCAAAGGTGATGCTTGAGGCAGCAGCTGCAGAGGCTGCAATGTTCACCCTGGCTGTGGCAGGCTGCAGGAACACAGCATTGCTCTCTCTAGTGCCAAAGACAGTTTTAAATTAACATGAATCCTACTCTATCTACAGTATAAGTTTCTATCAGAGCCCTTAAAGGTGGTATTTGTTCCACTGATTTTTACAATGCAGAATGAACCTCAATTTGATGACATGATTTACCCATTTTTGTTTTTAACAAAACAGTGCTATGGAATGCGTGAGCTCTGCTCACCCCTCACACGTGCTCACTGCCACCAAGGGAGGTGAGGCTCTGCCAAACTGAGCTCAAAAACTGAAATCAGGGGCTTGTAACAGAATTGACTCTGGGACAGATCTCCTTTTCACTTGGGAAACATCATTGACTTGTCAGGTTTCAGGAAAGGAGAGACATTTTAAATTCTAGGAGAGTCCTAACAAGTTTTAGTTGGTGTTTCTTGAATCACAATGAAGGGTGTTGGCCAGTCAAATGCAGATTTTTGTATCACAGCTTAGTCCATAGGATGTGGGGCCTCCTGGCTACTTAATGAGGTTTTTTAAAATTTATTTTTAATTCAGTCAGGGCTAAAACAAAAGTTCCATTTGAAACAAGAAGGCTCACACACTGCCTTAACTCAAAATTACTCAAGGCCTAAATTAAATAGATCCAAATATTTTGGTTACTATTTTTGTGCAACAAACCTGCATTTTCCAAACCAGTGCTAAAATTGTGCGTTTCCACACCTGTTGGGGCATACTAGGCCAGAGGCAGCCTAGGAGGATGAAATTACAGGGTTGGATCTTAAGGAAAAGCAAAATTCTTCATCCTGGAAATACGTGGATACAAATTGAACCTGACTTGCTCAGTAAAACCAGTGACAGAACAAGAGTTAATTGGCACAAACCAAAACAGGGGAATTTTATCCTAACACAAGAAACCCTTTTTTACTGTAAGGGCGAGTGCCCCTGGCAACTCCTGCCCAAAGGGTTGGAGATGTTACAAACCTCAGTCCTGGGCTCTGCTGGGACAGGTTCTGGCTGTGTGAGCTCCAGCAGCCTCTGCTCCTCCCCCCTTTGCTAACACAGGGATGCTCCTACATGAGATTATTCCATAATTTCCCAACTTTAACCAGCCCCACTTGTCCCCAGCTCTACAAGGCTCAGTGTTTGCTCAAGGTTGTGTTTAGCAGAGCTGGAACTACACCTAAACCCCAATCCTTGGCCTTTTGCTGGGACAGCTACAAATATTTAAAGGAGATGAAAGAACATGCTTTAAACCAGCCTTTGGATGCTACATTTTTATTACAGAGCTTATAACTGCCATTAGAATGATGGAGGCACAGTCTTAAAAGAACAGGAAACGTGAGACAACATGTTCTGAGATGCAAAGAACTGTAACAGCCCTACATTAACATTCCAACCAGCCTTCACTTCTCCATCCCTAAAACTGAATAACAAAAGTTCTCCAGTTTAAAACAATTTGCTGGAAGTTCTAAGCAAAAAAATAAGCATAGATTTTAATAAATAAAAGTGTGTTCTTGCTTCTATTGTGTTCTGGCAACTTCACATACTTTTCGTTTGTTTTTTTTTTAAATTTCAAGGGTTTTAAACTCCTTTAAAAGTAAGTTTGGTAAGATTCAAAGAGTAACTTTTAAAGCCTGGAGCATATGTACTTTTTTATTAAATAGAGGATAGGTTTATAAATAGCTAGACACAGAAAACAATAAAAGAGACAAAGGAGTAATACAATATTGTTTGTAACTGAGTGTTTCCAAGTGATAGTTTAAATTCCTGAATCCAAACTGTCTCCAACAGAAGCAACCTATTTACATATTAAAACATTTACATTTGGGAAAACACTGAGCTCCCACACATGATTCCACTTGCACTGTACATTCAAACAGAAAAGGATTTTGGTTCTTCAACGTAAAGCACCTTTTGTAATATTTTAATGTTAAGATAAACATCCTAGAAGTCATTACCTCACCCTCGGGGAGTGCTGGACAGAGAACCTGCTTTCAAAAAATCTGAGTTTATCACAACCACCTTGCCCCCACCCCGCCTTGGGCTCAGTTATCTCCTCTCCCCAGAGCCTGATCCTCTGGCTGTCCCTACAAGCTGCTCTCACATCCCTCCCAGCCAGCAGCTGCTGTTCCTTACTCCCTGATCATCATCCTGCACCTCTTTAGGTGTCCTGGTTTGAAAAAGAGCCTTATTTTGCTGTACCTGGATCAAACACTGAGTTTCACAGAAAACGATAAAGCCTAGAAAAAACAGCTGTGTTGGGAAAACGTTGGAGGTAAAGCTGTAAACATTCAACCTACACAGCATTTGGACAATGAAATGTTGAAGACAAAGCGCTCTAAAATATATCTGGAAATTGTTTAACAAGTTCTTAATGCTGCTTTGTTTACTAACCAGGAATTCAAGCCTGAATTACCTCCCTGTTTCCTGCAGTGGGAGGTGATGTGGCATTTCCAAGCCATCCCAGCCAGCACTGAAACTCCCATCTGAAGGAGTGGCTGAGACCACCCACAGACAGAAATATGTGAATACCTCCCTTGCACCTGCACAACCGTGCCAGGAAGGAGAACGAGGGTGGATAAACAAGACAACTGAAATCTTTGCATGATTGTGAAGCACTAAAACCCATCCTCACACAATCAAACAGCTTTGGGTAACAATCTGCTTTGTAAGAAGAGCTCTGCTGCTGCAAACTGAGAACAAAACCTCATGGAATGGCTGTGCAGTGATAGATCTCAGCATGTAGCACCACCACATATTACATACAGGTGTAATCTAATTTATAAAAATACTCTATATTCATGTAGAGATATTAAGAACCCAAATCCTGCTACAGAAATATTTTGTTTCTTGAACCAGCAGCACATGATACTGCTCCCCTCACTGCAATACAGGTACCCTGATTTCCTAACAACAACATCCCCCAGCACAGCTCCACTGCTCTCACACAACAGGATTTTTCTGGCGGTTCTCAGATAAAATGCAAGAGCTGTTTACTCAGGACTTTTTACATACACAATCTGTGCCCTGATATCAGGCTTTGAGTTAAAAAGCAGAACACTAAAGAGAATCTTTTTGTCTTCACCAAACTGAGTATTTCTCCTCTACAAGCACAACTGGTACACATTTACATCACGGACTGCACTTCATAATGAAATTTAACATTATTGAACCCAATGACTGCCTCAGCAGGGGATGGGGACAGCAAGGTTCAGGGAGTAACAAACAGGTAACCAGCCACTGCTGATAAGCATCTCTTTCTCACTGAGGATATTTTTGATATCAATGATTTCATGATCAAGAGCTGCATTTTGATATTGCAGTTCAGCCACAAATGACAACTGTCTGAATTCATGATGCCTGGATCTGCACAGAACAAGCAGAGGGTGTTTGGATCAACCAATGCAGTGATGCTGGGCCATTTCTAGAATACAGACACTTCACAGGCAAAGCCTGAACTGTAGAGACTTTAAAGGCAGTCTGTGACAAACTCCCCTGGTTCACTGGAGTAGTGCCAGTTGATCCTGGTGGTGAGCACTGCTCCTTCCTAAAGCTGAACACTTTGGCTAAAACCACCTCACACTGATATTGCATTCAGGTGTTGCAGGAGTTTTTGGCTTAGGAGAGGTTGGGAATGAGCAAACCTTCCAACCCCAAACCTTCATGAAGGCAGGCAGAGCTCAGTGTGGGTATGGCCCCAAACCTCCCTGTTTGCTGCCACGCAGGAATCTGGATCCCATGGAGATGATTTGAAGCCTGGAGTGTGAAAAGCTGGAACCAGATGTTGACAGCAAGAAGAGGCATTTGAGAGGACCCATTTCTGGCACAAGGCAGGCTGTGGGAGTGAGAGGGTTCTGAAGTAAGGCACATCTCTCTGCAAACAGAACCTCCAGGATTTTGCAGATGCAAATTCACAATTTTTTAACACAGTACTGAACTCCACTGTGCATAAAATAGCCTGGTAAAAGGCTGGGAAATCAGTTTCTGCTTTCTTAGTTTCCTTAATTGTATTTTGACAATTTGCCAAAATAAATGCTATACGGCAAGCTCCATGGGATGGGAACACAGCCCTGTTTGTGAGCATCAACAGCTCCGCACCAGATATTTTTGGTAAGTCTAGATTAAAAACCACAAAAGGCTCTGCAAAGTCACTGCAAAAACTACCTCTACACTGAAGAAGAAATGCATCCAGAAGACCTCCACAAGGATCAGGACATGCACAGACCTCACGAGAGCTGTTTTGGTTGTGTTTTTTGCTTCAGGGTATTTTTGTTTTGCCTTAGTGGGGTGGGAGGAGCGAGTCTTTCATAAGGCTGTGTCATCATCTTCCCCAAAGTCCCCCACCAGCAGCGAGTGCTTGTCTGGCTCGCTGAGGACTACGCTGTTCACGGAGCGCTTGTCTGAGAGCAGGGAGTTGATGGAGGCCCTGCTGTAGGTGATGATTCGATCCATCAGGCTCAGCTTGGGGGAGCCAGCCCCGCTCTCCTCGATGCCCACGTGCACACTGATCTCCGACGGGCTCTTGTGCCTCAGCTGGCCACGGGCACGGAACTCCAGCTTCTCAGAGCTCGGCTTCTGGTACCTAAGGAAGGAAAAAACAAAATATATTGTTGTATTGTGATTGCAGGATTTACCTCATAACCTCAGATCCCTCCCTGATAATTCCCTGCCAGGTGTGTCAGTCACCTCTCCTTCCCCCTCCCTTGCCCCCTGCAGAGCATTGTCCGTCAGTCCTGGCATTCCAGAAGGGCTTCGAGTGATTGGCAGAATTCAAAAGATGCCCTCTACCCCTGGGGGGACATGGGGCCATCCAGGAGTCCTTTGTCCCTTAAGATGTACCTGGTTGGTGGCTTCTTACCCCTTCCCTCCCCCCCTCCCCCTCCCCCTCTCCCCGGGGTTAAAAGGAGCAGCACCCACGCGGTTCAGGAGTTCTGTTGGAGCTGTTGCTGGGTTCAGGGGCGTGTGGGTCAGAATAAAGCTCTGGATCCAAACCCTCCAGCAGAACTGACTCCTTTCCTTCACCATTTCACCTTAAAGGTTCTCTGCCAGAGGGAAACCTGAGCTCCTGCATGCCTGGACTTGCCTCCACGTGCCCAGCTAGCATCCAGCTAGCCAAAGGTGTCTCTGGGGTGAAAACACCACAGCTGCCACCATTTGGTCAAGCAGCAAGGGCCAGACAAGCTCAAGCACATCCCATCCAGCTATATTGGTAATTATTCCAATAATATATCAATACCTCTGAAGCTCAAGTACACTGAAATATGAACTGATTATGCACAAGTCAGAGGCATTTAGAATTTGACCAACAAGATTTCTCACAAACACACAAAGGTCATTAAGTATCACAGTCATATTTTGTGAAAAATCTCTTTGCCCAGGATTTTCTCCTAGGAAGTTGAGAAGCTTCAGAGAAAAAGGAAAATAAATTATCATTTCATTTGCTTCTCCTGTGCTGTGCTCACATGTAGAATGTGTTTGGAGATTTTTTTTACCCACAGGTGATTATTTCATTGGTTTCATGTGAATTGTTTTGACTTATTAGCCAATCAGGGCCAAGCTGTGTCAGGGCTCTGGAAAGAGCAATGAGTTTTCATTATTATCTTTTTAACCTTTTGTAAGTATCCTTTCTGTATTCTTTAGTATAGTTTAGTAGAGTATTCTTTAATATATTATGGTAATATAAAATAATAAATTAGCCTTCTAAGAACATGGAGTAAGATTCATCATTCCTTCCTGCCACGGGGCACCCTGCAAATACAATAATTAAGGAATTTCCCATTCTGAACACTTCTGGTTTGTACATCTCTTCCCATTAAAAATTACATTTCTAAACATTGCTGTCTGCTTAACACAGACTTGTGAACTGCTCTTCAAAAGCCTTCAAAATCTCTCACAGTCTCACATTTATTTTCTGTCACTCGAAGTAAAAGACCTGAACTTCAAATCCAAGTTACAAACCACAAGACTGCTCCTACTCACATCTTCAAGAGCAAAGAAGAAAGCACAACAGAGACTGAGGAGGCAGCCATGGCTGCAGATCCCATCCAGGGCTGCAGAACCAAACCAATGGGCAGGAAGACACCTAGAAAATTACATCAACAGTAAGTTCAGCACAGGAACACTGCATTATTCATATATTAATAGATACAATTACAATTCACACAGACTGTCCAGTTAGAGTTGTTTTTTAATGCGTTAGTAAATGGGATTTTAGTTTAAATGACCAATATTTAATACATAAGGATTTGTGGTTTATCTCAACTAGAACCTCAGCCTGAAACTCAGAGGTGGCATGTCCTGCCCACCCTGCAATAAAAACTGCTTGCTCACAGGATCAGGCTCTTGCAATAAACCTTTTATCTTGATGTACTGAGCACATCCATAGTGGCCAGAGTGTGGGAGGAGGACAGGACAGCTCACTGATGCCTTGAGAAGGCTGATGTAGAACAGAGACTAGGCAGAGCTAAAGAATAAAGCAGGGATTTATTAAAAGGCCCCCATGGATGAACCTTGGGCAGCACAAGAGCCCAGCCAGGGCTGCACCCAAGATGAACCAAAATGGTCACAAAATCCCTGACTGGTCATGGGGTCTCTCACTTTGATCAGTTCTGCTCCATTTGCATATTGGAGTTAATTGTCCAGTTACAGCTTTAGGTGATCAAGTCCCATCCTTCTTGTTTTTCTCTCTTCAATTCACCATTGCTAATGCTTTTTGGGCCTGAGATTTGGACCATTGGTCCTTGTCCCCAGCTAAAAAAATAATTGTTTGGTCTCCCTACTCTGTGAAGAGAGCTTACCAACACTTCATATGAAGCTCAGAACTCTACACTAAAACAGCACAGAAGCTGAAAAATATAAAAGCTAAAATTTAAGGTACCATCACAGATAGTCCACTGCAACTTCCCCAGGCAAAGAACTCTGCCCTTACTGACAGCCAGAAATAAAGACAATGGAAACCCTCCCACACAACAGTAAATCACTGCAATCTTCTACTCCCTGAGCCCAATCCAGTTAGTGCAGGCAGCACTCACACACCTGCAGCTATGGGAACTCCAATGAGATTATAAATTAGAGCAAAGACAAAGTTGATCCGGATCCTCTTCACAGTTTTCCTGGACAAATCTATGCTTGCTACCACATCCATCAGGTCATCCTGCAAGTGAAAATGTTCACTGTAGCACTCAGAGACAGAAAGCACACAGGTGGTGTCCCCACAGTCCTGTGTTACAGCTCACTAGAGTGCACTGGATGGAACAGGCTCATCACAGTGAGCCCTCTGGAGGCTGCTCTGCTCAGGCCAATCCATCACAAGCCAAGTAATGTCCCCAGCCCCTCACAGGACAGCTCCAAACATTGACCACAGTCTGCCAGGGAGTAAATGATGTGTAGGAAGTGCCTGTAACCCTGGAGGTGCCATGGTGAGTTACCCAAATGTAATTTATGTTTGCCAAAGGACAGGTCACTTTGTCTTCCTTTGCCACTCTCAAACTTTAATTACCCCAAAATGTGCAGTACCCAGAAAATGTGCAAGTTTCCTTCATGGGATAATCACTGCACTAAACACAGTGAAGACAATCTCTGCTCCAGTTCCCCAGCTGATGGAGACTGTGCACCCCTGCACACCCAAAACATCCTGGGCCTTCTGACCCCTCCTACCAGCTCCCTTCAGCTCTGATTCCTTACCCTGATGAGAACCACATCGGCTGCCTCGATGGCCACATCCGTGCCCGTGCCAATGGCAATGCCCACGCTGGCCATGGCCAGGGCTGGGGAGTCATTGATCCCATCTCCAACCATGGCCACGCGCTTCCCTTCGTCCTGCAGCTGCTTCACTTTGGCCACTTTGTGCGAGGGGAGAACCTCTGCAAACACTTTGGTGATGCCAACCTGAACAGAGAGAGAGGACACAGCTTTTCCAGCAGCTGTCAAAGCTCCTGCCTGGAATGACATGGCCAGGAAGAGTGAAATACAATTTTATCACTCATGAGCTAAAGAGCAAACCCAGCTGATGATACGAAAACAACTCTGAATTTAGAGCTGATGTACTTCCATTCAAAAACTTCTTGCAGTCTTGATTTCAAATTTTTTAAAACTACCAAGTTTCAAAGCAGAGTAGCCACCAGCAATGTGAGCATGCCACACCACCCTTCCTGCTGAAACCAGGCCCAGGCCACCAGCCCACCTGGGAGGCGATGGACCGGGCTGTTTTGCTGTTGTCACCGGTCATGAGGACAACTTCTAACCCCATGCTCTTCAAAGTGTACACTGCCAGCTCAGCCTCTGGCTTCACAGTATCTGCAATAGCTATCAAGCCACAGAGCACTCCTGAAAACAGAAAGAAAGTGTTTGTAATGAAGATCTTTATCAATTTAAAAAACTAACTTCCCCCAGTAAGTCCAGTTCCAGAGCCAATTCATACTGACAGTAAAGGGTGGGATGATAAGAGGTATTAAGGCAGCAAAAAAGGAAAAAATTCCTTTTTTCTCTCCTTTTTCCCCTTTTGCTTCCTTTGAAGTCTTTGCACTGTACTGCCCAACTGTTCTGTCAGCTAAGTGCAGGAAAAGCCCTTCCCATAAGAAAGTGCTGTAAAAGTGATGAATGATCTCTTTTCATCCCATTACTCTGCTTCAGTGTAGCTGCTATGACATCACTACTTATTAATCTCTATTTATGTGATGTTTTATGTGGTGTTTAGTGGCAATCAAACTGAACTCACCATCCACAGCTGCCAGGACGGCCGTGCGGCCTCTCCGCTCGTGCTCCATCATGGCTTTGTCCACCTCATTTCTCACCACGAGGCCATTCCTGGTCATCCATTCCCTGTTCCCAATGAGAACTGAGTATTTCTGAGGGGTCACAGTAGCTGAAGGAAGAAAACACAATGTGGATAACCAGGGAGCTTCCCTGCAGCTCATCCCAGCCAGGCTCTCCCAGTATGCACTGGAACAGCAGGGAATGCAAACAGAAATACAGAATTCCTCAATACTTTCTGCCCTGCCATCTCTTCATGTGACCTTCACAGGAGGGACACCAACATTTCTTCAGTCCTGGGGAGCCACCCCATGTCAGAGGGCCAAAAACCACAGGTCAAAGGACAGTAAAAGACTTCTCAGTGCTTCTGATTTCTATGAACAGCCCAATGGAGTTGGAAGACCTAACAGTGAGCTGTTCTTGAGTGAAAACTAAAAACCAGTTATGCAAATACACATAATTTTGACTAGCAAATGGTACCTTGGGATGAAGCAAAGTAAAGCCAGAGAGAGCTGACAAACAACTCTTGTCTGATTTTCCAGTCCCATATTCAACATCGAACTTGAAATTGTATTTAACTTACATGTTCTGAGTGATGTGTGAGCACAAAATAAACTAATGAGCAACTATTTAATGTGTGCCTTGATGTCAGCCCAGTTCTGCAAGGTGGAAATAAATGACCTCGTTCCTAAGAATCCTAAAGACACAGAAGCAAAAATTGTCCATTTTATTCTCAAACCCAGAACTAACTTACTTGGCAGGTCAGCATCAATGATCAAAGCAGGCTGCACTGATTCGTCTGCATTCTCCTCAATTTTCACAAGTGTCACGTTTTTAACATTGTTTTCTTCAACCATTCTGTTTTTCCTGTAGAGTAATGCTTCAATATTGGTGACTTTGCAACTAATGCCACAGCCAGGAACTACCTGAAAATCTGTACATGTCCCAAGGGTTTCTGAGTTCAGCTCCTAGAAAAAGAGGATGGAAACTGATGAAGTTTTTAACTACATAAAAGCACGATGCAATTAGAAACCCCACAAAATTAAAGTGTAGTTGAACAAAGAGGAGGAGGGAAATCATCAAAATCTAGGTCTGAATGGTGCCTCTAATATGATGTGATTTATGTGGCTCCACAATTTTCAGCTTTCCCAATTAAACACAGCAACTACTCAATCTGCATGAACAGTCTTGTGGCATTGAGGCAGTCCTGCCAGACAGATTCTTGCCCAGGGAGAGCAGGCTGTGTGTGGGAGCCCCTCACCTTTTTGCAGTACTTTGTGATGGCTGCTCCCAGGGGGTGCTCGCTGCTGCTCTCGGCTGTCCCCACGATGGCCAGCATTTTGTGACGAGGGAGGAGGTTCCCCTCCACCAGGAACTTCACCTGCATCACCTCTGGAGTGCCATGGGTTATGGTCCCTGTTTTGTCAAACACAACCACCTTCACCTGCAGGAAAGCAGGAAGATTTCACTCAATGAACCGAGCGTGGAGGTGCAGGTTCCTTGGAAAAGCACCCACTTGAACCAAATCCTGAACACGGAGCCATGACCTAACATGGAACACCCCGAGCTGGACAGGACCCACCAGGGCTGCAGGACCATGTCTGGATGGGCTCTTGGGGACTAACTCTGGCCAGCTATGGACCCCAGCCCACACAATCCTACACAGACAAAAGAAAAGACCAGAAGGGCTCTTCCCCACGGGGGAACCTCTGTGCTATGTTTATTTCCAAGGTGGGCAAGAGGCCATGGAGCCAGGGCAGGAGACTTTTATACCCAGGGGAATGGGAGGTGGAGAAGGAGGATCACAACCAATGGGATACAAGTGGGGAGGGACTGACCAGGGAAGAGACCACCAGGGGGTACTGGGCAAAGGGGTGGGTGAGAGAGAAACCATATGATAGGAGAGGGGAATAAGAAACCACATTGTCACACTGAGTTTTTAAGATTTTCTAAGCCTTCTGATGTTTACATTCTTGTACCAAACTTTCTCACACACTTTCTGTAAATAACTCATTGTTTTGCATTCTTTTATGGAGGAGGAGAAATTGGATGAACTGTTGGGTTGTCCAGTGTCATTGAAGAGGTGGCACTTTGACCCTCCAATCCACTGCCACTTTTAGAAATCTGTAAATGTTGGAGTCAGAAAATAAACTTCCCTTTTTTCACCTTGAGAGCAGCAGCGTGCACTTGTGTTGTTTCATGTCCTATAGTGACACCACGTGATATAACAAATTATTCAGTGCAATACAAAGCCTACTCTGTGCAAATCTCTAATAACCCAGTGCAAAACAATAACCAAATAAACTATTTAGTGCAATACAACGCTGGACATTCCATCATCATCTCCAAAGAGCAACAGACACAGCACTGCTGAGAAAGGCACCTCTGGAACAGCTGCTAACATGGGGGAGAACATCAGCTTCAACCTCCCCTCTGGAGATTTGTTTAAAAGAAAAGAGTTTTCCACTTGGACAAAGCAAGGGCTCACCTTGTGTGCCATCTCCAGGGGTTCCCCTCCCTTGATGAGGATGCCGTTCTGGGCGCCCACACCGGTGCCCACCATGACAGCAGTGGGGGTGGCCAGGCCCAGTGAGCAGGGACAGGCGATGCACAGCACCGTGATGGAGGCCTGGAAGGCGAAGCGGATGATCACCTCTGCTGCTGAAATGCTCTTGTTGTAGCCCTGGGCACAGAGGGGAGTGGGTCAGGGAGAAATCAAACAACACATTTGGCTATGCATTGTCTTGGAGGCTGGAAACATCTGCTAATGTATCCACTGAGTATTAATACTCAGCAAGGTATGCAAAACCTAAGATGAATGATTAAATTAACGATTAATTAACTGACTTGTGCTCTATACCATGTCACCATGATATTTTATGAAAAATCCCTTTGCCAGGATTTTTCTCCTGAGAAGCCTCAGAAATGAAATGTAAACAATAATGATCTGATTGCTTGGGATGTGGTTTGGAGGTTGCTTACCAACAGGTGCAATCTTGGATTGTTCCATGGGAATTGTTTGAGTAATGACCAATCCCAGTCCAGCTGTGTCAGACTCTCTGGTCTGTCACAGGTTTTTATTATTAATTTCTTTCTAGCCTTCTGATGTCTCCTTTCTCTTTCTTTAGAATAATTTTAGTATATCATTTTCTTTTAATATAATATCAAAAAATAATAAATCAGCCTTCTGAGAACTTGGAGTTAAATTCTCATCTGTCACTTCATCCTGGAGACCCTCACACTGCAACATCCTGCATCTACCCACTGATAGCTGCATCTACCCACTGGAGCTGGGGGTGCTCAGCCTGGAGAAAAGGAGACTCAGGGGTGCCCCCATCACTCTCACAGCTCCTGAAAGGTGCCTGTGCTCAGCTGGGGCTGGGCTCTTCCTCCAGGAACTGACAGACCCAGGGCACACAGCCTCCAGCTGTGCCAAGGGAAATACAGGTTGGAAATCAGGGAAAGGTTTTTTTCCAGAAAGGTGATAAAGTTCTGGAATGTTCTGCCTGGGGAGGTGGTGGAGTCCCCATCCCTGGGTGTGTTTAACAAAGCCTGGATGTGGCACTGGGGGCCAGGGTTTGGCTGAGGGGTTGGGGCTGGGCTGGACTCGATGAGCTTGGAGGTCTCTTCCAACCCAGGGATTCTGGGAATTACCCTCAACTGTTTTACTTATAGGACATTCCCCTAAACAGGACACCATGTGCTACAACTCTTTAATGATGCACTCTAATAAAAGATACTGTATCAAAGATATATACAGTAAGGAGGAAAAAAGGGGAAAAAAAGGCAGCTATGAAGATGGCTTTCCTGGTAATGGAGAATTTCTAAGTTTTGAAACAAGAAACCCTGTGACCTAAGCAATGCTTAAGTCCAAGCTGGGATCCTGACCCTCCTCTGGAATTTGTAATCAAGATGAATTCCACTGATTGCCAAGATGAATTTACACAGAGCTACATACATAACTGGAGCTTGTGACAGGAGGGACTTCTTTTTCCCACAGAGGAGGGATGGATGGTGGGCAATTTTTGATGTTTAATATTTCTTTTAATTAACTTTTTTTTAAATCCCAACATACAAGAGTTGATTAATTACTGTGGATTCTCTTTACGTATAACTGCAGGAATGATATAATATAAAAAATACATAATGTAAAAAATGTAATAAGAGCAGTAATGGTCAGAACTGCCTGCAAGGGTAATCCAGAAAGGGAACCACTTCAGTCTAATAGAACTGTAAGGCAGTTTATTAATTAAATATTTCAGAAGGTGTTTAAAGAAATGTACTTACCAGAAAGTATTTTTCCACTATTTCAAAATCCACAAACCCAATTATAATCCAGGCAAAAAGGGTAACCACAGAGACAGCCACAATAAAAGGAACAAAGTAGCCACTAAGTTTGTCTGCAAATTGCTGGATGGGAGCCTGGGAAGGAGAAACATCACTCAGCACCATCATGTTTGTGTCTGAAGGCACAGAAGAGAAGAATCTCAGCTGCTGCTTGCAGCACACTTGGCTTGCCACACTTGGTAATTACAGATTTACTTAATAAGAGGATGAGACTTGGCTCAGTAGACAGGATCAGAGTCCTTATTCAGCAATTCAAATCCAAGCAGTCTCAGCCACCCCCACAGTGATTTGGTGTGCTGGTGCCTGCATGAGACAGCAAACCTCAAGAGTTAAAGTGGGTGATACTCTACCTTCGAGGTCTGGGCCTCCTCCACGAGTTTGACAATCTGGGACAGAGTGGTGTCAGCTCCCACGTGGGTGGCTGAGATGAGAAGGGACCCGTTCTGATTGATGGAGCCTGCAATAACTGTGTTGCCAGGCTTCTTGGTCACAGGCATGGCCTCACCTGAGGAAAGGGCAGCAACAGACACAGCACTGCTGAGAAAGGCACCACTGGAACAGCTGCCAGCTGCTGACGTGGGGGAGAACATCAGCTTCAACCTCCCCTCGTGAGATTTGTTTAAAGGAAAAGCAAATGCTGACCTGTGATGAGAGACTCATCCACCATGGAGTGTCCTTCAATGACACGGCCATCCACTGGGAATTTGCCTCCTGGGACCACTTTGACAATGTCCCCTCGCTGAACCAGCTCCACGTCCACTTGCTCCTCACTGGAATGGTGCAAAGGTTTTGTGAGGGACTAGAACTGGAGTGACCCAAGCAAAGGAGCTGGCACTACACACAAAGCACAGCCTCACTGGCTGGCATTAGTGCATACAAAAATGATCACAAGAAAGTCATAGTGATCTTTGAAATGGCCTATTTTATCATAATTTTATTTACTTTCCAGTTAAGAAAATTCACTAATTGTCTTATCACAGGAAAAAAAAAACAACCCAGCAATAAACCAAAGCAGAACAGTGTTAATTCTGCATTTTAATATTTTCATCTGCCAGCAAATCTGAAGTTATTTGCTTTATAGTTCTATACAATAGTAAAATTTGTCTGTGAATTAAGCATATTAACAACAAAAAATGAACAACAGAAAAAGCAAATGATAAAGCAAGATACCTTAAAAGAACGTTATCAGGGCCCAAGGTAACAATAGTAGCTTCAGTAGCTTGTAATGAAATTAGTCTTGCCAGTGCTTCTGAGGTTTTACCCTAGAATAATAATTTTCATATTTTTCTGACTATACTATTGGAAAAAAAAGCTGGGTAAATGACAACTATGTATGTTGCAATTTACCCTTTTGAGAAAACATTTTCTGCAAACAGGCTGATATTCAAACTTTTATTAGTTCAGTTATTAAAGATGATTTTACAACACAGAAAGTTAAAGAACCCAGACAAGCTTGTGCATGGGCTGTTTTTAGAGGGTTCTGAGGTGGTTCCCAGTGCCCTGGCTCCTGCTTGCTCACCTTTGCCACGTGCTCCAGCCAGCGGCCCAGCGAGATGAACACGAACAGCATCGGCGGTGTGTCGAAGAAGGTCACAGGGTTCACTTTGGCCCTCTCAGCCATGGCCACCAGGAGGATGATGAAGGAGTAGAGGAAGGCAATGGATGTTGCCAGCACCACGAGCACGTCCATGTTGGCTGTGTTGTGCCTCAGTGCTCGGGAGGCCTGGATGTAGAAGTGCCACCCCCCGAACACCTGCAAGGGCATTTCACACGGCTGTAGCACATGGCAGCAGCAGCTTTCCCAGTTTACTGCGGCATTTTCCCCTTTTCCTGAACAAAATCCCAGCTCTAGCCAGGGCTGTGGCCTTCCCACAGCACTCCCAGGTATTCCCAGTGCCCTCCCAGTGGGATTCAGGAGCTGCCTCAGGTGCACAGCTGCTGGACTTCTGCATGCTGAGAATTTTAAACTTTCTATACTGAAGGGGACAGACCCACAGGAATATTCTATATTTGACCTGAGGATTTGGAGAAGGCTTCCAAAATTGATTGGCAGCGCTGGGATTGTAGGTTTGTAGTGTGACAGAAGTGTGTAATGTCACAGGGTGGAAAACTTAGAGTTTGAAGTTTTAGAATATAGCACTATATATGGGGCAAGGTGGAAGGTTTAGGGCAGCTGCTGCTCCTTCTTCTTCACCTGCTTCTCCACGGGTTTGGGTGGTATTTTGTAATTGGACAAACAAGTCCACATTGCAGACTTCAGGTGATTAGTTATTGGGTTAAAAGTGAAAGTAATTTTAGGTGTCATTTCTTAATTGGATAGTTTAGTCTTAAAAGACCTTGTAACAAAAGATTGTTAGCCATTTTGTGCCTTGTTAGTGAAGAACTGCAGAACTCCCTGCTGTGAGACTGTAACACAGACAAGAAATAATAAACACCTGAGTCTGAACACAAAATATCATCTCGAGTGCCTTCAATCCCAGCCTTGATAGGGGTGGAAAAAGAAGCCAGGAACCAGCACACAGCAGCTCTCCACAGCCTGCCCTGCCCCTGGAGTCCCCAGCACCCATTATTTTGGCAACAGCAGAACCATGTAAGAACCTCAAAAGCATTTTGTATCAGCAGAATTGCATTCACTTTTGAAACTTAATCTCTTCATCACCTTCCAATTTCTGCATTTAAACCCAACAAAGCAGGAGCTGGCATAACCCCACTCACCTGTACAGGGACACAGAGTAAAAATGACAGGAAATTCATGACAGACAATCCTGGTAGGAGCTGGTACTCCAGGACCATGGAGGAGTGGAGGGCCTCCATCTCCTCACTGCTCATGTTGTGATGCGCGTGAGCATGCGAGAGCTGGCTGTCCATCACCATCATGTAAATCATCAGCCCCATCACAGGGATACAGAAAACCAGGCTCACCACAAAAGACCTTTTCCACCTCAGATTTAAAAAAAAAAAAAAAAAAAAAAAGGAGAAAACCACTTGTATTGCAGTCAAGTGCTGGAGAATATTTTAAGTAGTAAGTCTGCACAGTCACAGAAAAAAAAATCCTAAATTGATGTTGAGCAACAAAGAAGAATCCAAGATGTTTATGGAATCTTAGTATGTTCAGGAGTACTTACTGCCTAATTTCCTGTTTGTGATCCAGATGACTGGCAGATCTATCCTTTTTGACTAAGGAAGTAGTAAAACCTAAATCCTAAGGGAAAAAGCACAATAATAAAAAAGAGAACAGTCAGTTCTAAAATGCACTTTGTGCTCACTTATTGCCAAATTACTGATGGTGCTAGTCTTACCTTTGATAACTTTATTAATATTTCTGGTATAAAGTGTTTTTATTGCTTAGTTCCTGTGGTCTGTTACTATTGTTTAGTTACTTTTCAAGAAGAGAAAGGCATTCTGATGTAGAAAAACTAACCCTTCTGGAACAAAATACTGTTCTAAAATGTGGCTTTCCAAAATGGTTGTTCCTAAAGCACAGAAACTGAGAAACTGAAGGAGAAGGCTGAGAGACTTATTTCACCTCTCACCTGCAACAGTACTTTATTTTTAAATAAATGATCTTGATTTTTCTACAACCCTATAGCTGGTATCTCCAAGTCTACCAGGACCTGGCTTTCACAGCATTTATTTTTAAAAACTTAGGCAAAGCTGTAACAGAGCATTTTTAAGGGAGAACACACAAATTAGCTGCAGAAACATGCACTAAGAAGAAAGAAGTTGGAAGGAGAGAGATCTGGTTTCTTCTTCAACAACCTTTCCTTCTATTTCTGGGATGTATAACTCTTCCAAGGACAATGGATGTTTTAGGAGACTTGGTGTCTACATGAAACTCACCTTTATCACTTGTATGACATCTCGAGGACCAATGGCCTCAGGGTCATATTTGATGTGGGCTTTGTTGGTGGCAAGAGCCACGGAGCAGTACAAGACACCATTGGTCTTCATGAGGGTGGATTCTATCTTGTGCACACAGGAGGCACAGGTCATCCCTCTCACCTGGAAAATAAAGATTCCTTCCTTTTGGCAAAGCACAGGTTACCTGGCAAATGCACCTTAGCAAGTAGAAAAAGTCATTGTGACTGTGCTGCATTATTTATTGCTTTGATCTGGGATGTGAGCACTGTAGAATCACTAAGTAGTTTGGGCTAGAAAGAACCTTAAAGACCATCCAGCTCCAACCCCTGCCATGGGCAGGGATGCCTCCCACAAGATCATGTTGCTCAGAGCCCACTCCAACCCTTCTAGAGGAAGCACAGCACAGGGACATGGTTATTAAGCTCTGCTAAAGCTCTGTTGGATGTTCAGTCTCAGAGCTGGGGGACACTGAGCTACACTCAGCTTCAAAAAGTAAACAAAAAAAAAAAGAGAGTAAATTCTAGAAATAGGAAAAGCAAATAGAAAAAGACAGGAATATTTCTCTGCATTTCAGTGTAGTAGCAGTAAGGCAGCACAGTTTGCAGGACAGATAAAATCTGTGATACGCACCTGATGTACCATTATATTTAACTTTTTATAAACCAACCTCTATGACACTATGAAACTCTAGGCAGTGGGCACTAACACAGGCACACCCAACAGATAAAAGCAATAACAGCTGAAGGTGTTTGGGTTTACTGATCTGCTTACAACAAGCTCCAGGATGCCATCTCCTTCCCCACAGTTTTCCATCACGGTGGCTCCGAAGCCCAGCTCCCGGATGAGCTCTGCGATGGCTGCAGGGTGAATCACAGCAGGGTTGTACCTCACTTCTGCCTTCCCTGCCATCAGGGCAACAAGGATCGAGTGGATTCCTAGCAAACAAAGAGTGTGAGGGGCAGATCAGGCTTAGGAAACATCCTGCAGTTATCGTAACGTGAGGGCACGACACAATTTATTGAAATTGGGAAAGCTTCCTTGTTGTATATAAAGAGAAACATCCTCCTGTTTGGAAGCTACAGCAGCACCTCAGTGCAGGTGTGACAGATAAAGCATCACTCCACATGAGCAGCATGCCTTTAACAGTCTAATTACAAACATACTGTCCATGCTATACAAAAAAAATATCTATTTTTCCTTAAAAGAAGTTCTTCTAAACCACAGTGTTGCATATTTCTCTGATCTGCATTTACCATTTCTGGAAGCCTTTTTTAAGGAGAACCTGTATGAGAAAGTGCCCAGTAGGATTGCACTGCTAGATCTGCCCTGAGAGGATTTAGTCATCCATTTTCAAGGATGAAAAAAATTAAAATCCAGGCTGACTTGAAACCCGTCCATCTTCATTATGATAATTAAACACAGTCTGCATTAATGACTCTGTTACATCACAGTCATGCAGCCATTTGCTCCTGCAAATATAATCACAGACACCAGTGCCCTGACTTGCAGAGCTAAAATTAACCTGTGTCCCTTTAATCCACTCACATTGTCCCTTCTCACAGCTCCCTAAAGCTCACATCTGCTTCTGCCTTTCAGCTGCACACCTGGAAACCTCCCTCCAGCAGCAAAGAGCTGTTCTACCTTCAAAAGGATTCCCTGTTTGATCCCTATATTCTCTGGAGCTGCTGCTTTTGCAACAGCAGAGTCTGGGCAGCATGTCCATAAAGCAGCAAGGATGTCCCTGCTCCTACCCTAGGGGCCAGAGGTGAGGAGGAACACCTGTCCTTAAAATCCACCCCTTAAAAACACTGCAAAAGCCAGAAGGATTCTCCCAACAAGTGCTTGGAACTGTAACAGCCCACGCTGACAGACATCTCACCATCCTCCCTTCTCAGATTCCTCTCGATGTTGGCCACGCACGAGGCACACGTCATTCCTGTCACCTGCACGTAGCACTTGGAGATGGCCTTGCTCTCCTGCCTGCCAAGGTGGGCTGGGGGCACTTTGGAGGGTGGCTCAGGCTTGTGAGAGTCCAGCTGTGCTTCAGGGCAGGGCTGAGCTTTGGCCACAGGGAGCTCTGCCTTTGCTGCAAAGGAGACACAGTTTGTGACAGTGTGAGCAGCCAGTGCAGGGAGGGATGAGCTGCTGTGATACACTGCTGATCTCTGGGACTGAAAATGTGATTGTGCACACCTTGTCAGCCTGACCCACCCAGCCCTCTGTAGTTCAGAGTCAGCAAAGGAAAACAAGACAAAGGTGGGCCACTGATTAACTTAGTGGCTTGTTACTATTCACCTTTTGCCTTTCCTCAATGTCTTTGTTCTGTTGCACATCCTCTCCTGTAGCTGGAAGCAAAACCTTTTTGTTGTAACCTTAGTTTCACACACAGTTGCATTGACTTTACCTGGAGCACAAAGCTGAACTTGTAAGCAAGTGCATGTTTCATAAGCAAAACCAATGTTTTTAACCTTAGAGAGGGGCTCTGGAACTACAGGCTCCTTACAGCAGTTCAGGGGATGCTGTTTGTGCAGGTGAAAAGGATTAAATGTGAGCACCCAACAACTTCTGCAGCTATTGACATAAATATAGCATTTACCTGACATATTTATAGTGCCAGACACCTCAATCATTTGAATCAATCTGATGTATTAAAGGATGTGCACATTATCTTTAATGATCTCATCTGCAGTGAAGATATCAAGCTTCCCTTGGCAAGCACAAAGTTTATGTCAACTGCTAAATTTCATCTTGGGTGGTACCAAATTGTAAATTGTAAATTTAAAAGTTTCACATGTCATTACCTGGAAAAGATGCATCAAATCCCATATCCTCTATTGAGGACCTCAAGTCTTCTGGGCTTGTTTGCAGTGGGTCATATTCTATAGTTCCAGTTCCGTTTGGGAGAGACACATGAACAGATTTCACACCTGCCTTCTGGGACAGCACTCCCTCGATGGACTGCACACAGGAGCTGCAAGTCATGCCCTCAATATTGACCACAACAGTTTGAGTGAGGGGCTGGCTGGGATCCTTGGAAGCAGGGCGAGATTTCAGTGGAGATGCCAGCGTGGGGAAAAGTGCCAGGTTCTCGTTCTCCTCAGGAAGGCTGACTCTGAACCTCTCAGGAGACACATTCTCTACAGCTTTCCTCAGCTTCTCTATGCTAATCAAGCTTGGGTTGTAGTTTATAGCAGCAGATTTGTTCTCTAAAGAAACCACGACGCTCGTCACCGCCGGCAGCGCCGACACAGTGCTCTGGATGTTGAGGACACAGGAATTGCAGTGCATCCCCTCAACTCTGAACACAACTGTCTTGGTGCCAGTCCCACTGGAGTGCTCTCTCTGTGATGCCTCAGAGCTTCTGGGTTGAGCATTCCTCAGCCTCTCCAGGTCAATCCCACTGAGCTTCAGGGCTCTAGGCTGCTTTTTGAAGGCTGCTGTGAAACCCGCCGCTTCAATTTGCTGTTTTATTTCTTCTGCTGTGATTAGAGGAGGCTGGTAGACAACAACAGCTTCCTTATTGTCCAGGGACACTGGAAATTAATAAAATAAGTGTGTGTCACTGCCCTTAAGCATAATAACCACATCACAGGATCTTGTCAAAGCTTTCCAGCAACACTTTAAATGGTCAGAAATGTAACTGCAACAGAAAGGAGATTTCATTGATCAAACAACTTAGTTCTTTAACCAGTTTTTACCTAGCACTACAACAATTTTCAACTCCTCCTCAAATTTTTCCTCTTTCCCCAGGATTTTCACAAACGGCATCACTACTTCTTACTGAATTTATCCTTGTTTTGTGGTCTATGGCAATACAATTATCCCAAAACTACCTATATCAGTAAGCTGGTCTTGCCTTTTAGATTTTTAATTGGACAGAAAATACGAACTATTATTAATTACAACTTTAAAAAGGCATCTGTTATTAGAGATTTCTATAACTGGTAATAAAATTATGGAACACAACTACTCCAGACTGCCTACCAAATGCAAATCAACCACTGAACACCCATGTAACAGCCAGATCCTTCCCACAATGTGGGCTCCTTTCTTCATTTCTAGTCCACATTAAAAACATAATTAAATACCAGTCCCAAAAGAGTCACTGTCACACTCAGCTATCTCATCTAAAACCTGCAACGCCATCAGAGGGCAAACAGCACAGCCAACCTCAATTTACATAAAACTCACTAAAGCTGTACTTCTAGTCTTTCGAATTCCTTGCAATTTGCCAGCTTCAATTTCCATAAAAACACAGTGAGGTTTTACCTCTAATCCTCTGAACTCCCTGCAGTTTGCCAAGCTTCCCCTCGATGGTGCTGGTGCAGGAGTGACAGGTCATGCCATCGACTTTCAGGCGCAGCACAGCGCTGCTGGCCTGCGGCCAGCTGGAATCTTCCCACGTTCCAGGCGTTACCTCTGGCACAGAGATGCTCAAATCCGCTCCTGGGACCATCTGGGTGATGTGCCTGCCATTGGTGATGGAAGGGATGAAAGTCACCACTGCAGTTCTTTGATCAGAGGACACTTTCACATCCACGATCCCTTTGTGGCTCAGCAGCGTGGCACAGATCTGCCTGGGCGTTAGGGCTGACTGGGCAGGCAGGGTGAGGAAAATTGTGTCAGGTAGAACAGGTTGTGGGCTTGAATCAGCCAGGCTTGCATCAAATCCCATGTCACAGATGGCTTCCTGCAGAGTCACTGGGGTTTGCAGCTTGGAGTCGTAGATGACCACGGCGTTCTTGTCCTCCAGAGAGACCTCGAGGGGATAAACAAAGCAAGTGAGCAAACTGCACCAGAGCTGGGAGAGACACTGCAGCACACTGCAAACTGCTCTGACTTGCAAAGATTAGCAACACTCCTCCAGCACAACTTTCACTACCCACCTTAAAGAGCAAAGGCACACTGAGTGACTCCTGCTCTGGAGAGAGCAGATCCCAGCCCCAGCATCCAGAGTCTGTCTGGCCACTTCTACTTGCAACACCCAGACAGCACCAACCACCTAATGAAACTTCCAGAGCCAAACTCACTTCAATTAGGATGATTAACCCAATTCAACCCCTGGAGCAAAACAGCCCACAGAAGAAATTGGAATCAGTTAGCAGTAATTCTAATGCAGTTAGGAGTAACTGCCCCCAGGCCACAAGGATGGCAGAAAACACTCTTTGAAAAAACCCACAGCTTTAAGCAGCAGTAAAAGGAGCCCAACATTTCCAGGTAATGGAGGCACAGGCTGGTAACTTGCTGTGACCAAAAACCTGCATTAGACTTCACCAAAACTCCCTTTAGACACCTGATATGTGACAAACATTAAAGATGTTTTTCCTCTCTCTGTACATTTTGGTAATCCAGAGACATCCTCATTGGTAATAACCTTTCCCATCTGATGGTACACATAGCCTCAATTTAATCTGCTCCCAACAGATGATATATCAAACACAATAACTGCAGTATCCAAAAGGAAAAAGCAATGCCTGCCAGAGGCCCAACACATTACCAATTCAATTCTATCTTTCCTCTGGGCAAAGGTACAACCCAAAGACCACAGCCATGATTAAATTATTTCAGTGAAATCATTTTAAGAACCACCTTTCCTCGTTTCTGTCCCAATTCTGCCTTAGCAGAATTAGCAACATTTATGGGTTTCATTGCAGAATAACCTAAAAGCAGCTGTTTGTCTGTATTAGTCATTTAACATTCATGCCCCTTGCTGACCTCATTCATAATCACTACACAAATCCCTGTTTTACTATTCCCAGAGAATTTTCTGAATCAACTGATCTGCCTAGACTGAAGCTCCGATGTTGTAAGAAGGATAATTCTTAAATATGACCTCTTAAAGTTTAAGAGTCCTGCTCTACTCAGACTGAGGTTTTGCAATGTATCTTTTGAAACAGCATTCAGCTTTGGGATAAGGTATTTACCTAAAAACCTAAACACAAAAAGCTTTAATACAGTCCTTTAAAAAACCTACTCCATTCCTTATGTAAAGGACACTGGGGCTGCATATAGACTTCATACACTTGGTATAAATCTCCCTATCCTACCCAAAGCCACCTGTGCATTCTCAGAAATCACCTGAGAAAGTGCAAGGCTGACAAAATGACATCTTTTGCTAGAATAAGGAGAAAGAAGATTCTGAAATCAGATTTTTGGGGGTATTATTTTACAGGCTGCTTTTAGCCTTTACCTGGGCTCATGCTTGCAGACACCCAGTGATTTATCTGACCATGCACAGAGGGCTGTTCAGAGCTGTCACAGGACAAACTCACATCAAAGCTCCTTTACAGCTGAAGGAAGATGAAGAATTATCTGTCTTGTAAATTTTGCTGCTTTTCACCAAAATTTCCGTACACAAACACCTATTTCAGGCCACAGGGAACTGCTCTGAGCTGTGTAGCACCTGCTCTGCAGGGGAAGTGCACTGCAATGGGTCCTGCAAAACCAGCTCCAGACAATGATCCCACACACCCCAAACTAAAATTGTACCCAGTTCTAGGAAGTGTTCACCTAAGATATCCCCATAAAACAGATGTTAACTGTTGATAAAACCAGGAAGATATTATTTTCTTTGGAGTAAAGTCAACAACTACAGAATGTACGAGGATGCTTTCAGAACACAGACATTAAATAAATAAACTTCTCAATTTTCTGTGGTTAGAACTCTTCTTTCTACCACAGGCTTGGGTTACAAAATTCATAGAAGTCTACCAGCTTTTCAGTTACTTCCATTATTAAAACTACTCTAAAATTATGTATTCTGTAAGGATGATCAGCTCACCCTGGAATATTTTACAGTCCAATGTTTAGCCCATGAGAGAAGAAAGCAACATTGTTAGTCTATCTCCTCTGAGCTAAGAAAAAAGTTAAAAGTAAGTTAGGCAAAGAAAGCCTGGACTAGGACAAACCCTCTTCTTGCCTTTTTTCACCCCCACTGTCTCACAATACCAAGTTAATTGTAAAGCAGAAAATCAATTAAGAGCAACAATGACTTAACTCCCTCTGCAGTGAAGCCAGCACCTGTTTTACTCTTATTTACCAG
Organism: Serinus canaria; assembly: GCF_022539315.1. Taxonomy (NCBI): domain Eukaryota; kingdom Metazoa; phylum Chordata; class Aves; order Passeriformes; family Fringillidae; genus Serinus; species Serinus canaria. The sequence continues at coordinate 16,849,542 of NC_066318.1, forward strand.
AAATACACCAGTGCACCTCCAACATCAGCCTGCCAAGAAACATATAGAATCAACTCTCCCTATGTTATTTTCCTCTCTCAGAGCACAATTTCTCATGGCTTCTCATCCAAACCTTTGCTAGGAGCAGTGCTAGGGTCACTCACTTGAATGTTGTGGATGCCATCCATCTTCCCAAGGTGCTGCTCAATGCTCTGGGCACAGGAGCTGCAGGTCATCCCCTCCACGCCGATGGCCACCGACTTCGCTTCCATGGTGAATTTCTACTCAGGTCTGCTCATTGCTGGAGGCTGAAGCCAGGCAGGACATTAGCTCCTAAAGAATTGCACAGAGATGGAAATAATACAGATGGAGAGGAAGGAGTCCCCGTGGCAGGGGCTGGAGTGAGAGGAGCTCCCAGGTCTTTTCCAATCCAAACCATTCTGGGATTCTAGGGGTTAACAGAGGCCCTCCTTCACCTCAGATGTCAAAACCTGAGCAGGTATCAACAGAATGGAAAAGTCCATGTATTTATTCCCATGAATTCTCAAAACAGACAAGAGTTCAGACATCTACTATTCAATTTGGGATACACAAGAGATCATTTAATTGCATGCAACAAGCTGTGGTTCACTGGTGAGAGATATTAAATTACAGGGGGGAGAGAGAGGGACAGCAGCTCTTGGAATACTGAAACAAGAGGATGAAACAACTGGCAACTCTGCTTTTCCACACCTCTCTCTCATATATTGCAGTCTGTTTGCAAAAACAAGTGATGTTGAAGTTAGCCCAGGCAGCAAATCAAGCTTTTTGCCACACCTCGTTCAGAAAGGTCTCATTTCTACTCCTCTGAAGAGTTTAATTACTATTTTTGCTCATAAAAACAAGCCCAGAAAAAAAAAATTACTGAACCTAAATGAAATTTGTAGCAATAAAAGCTAATGGAAAGGACTTCTTTTGCCCAATGCACAAACTGTCAAGTGAGTGAGGGGGAAAGAGGGGACAAGAAGAAAATCTCCAGATTTTTTGTTAATATGCTGAAAAAAAGTAATGCAAGGTTTTATTGACAGAGAGGCCAGTGACCAGGGAAATGATCACAGGTAATGTTTGGCAGCAATGGAAGCAGCAGTAAAATCTGATGAGTAACTGAGGAGCTGAAGTGAAACACAAGCTTAACTTGTTTTCTTACCCTGAGGACTTATCTTGGAAAACTCAATTACATTGATGTTTAGTAAAATAAATTTTTCCTGCTCCATGCTGACATTTCCAGGCTGTTCCCTGTTACAGAAGGCCTGAAGGGTTCTGCTTTCACTTTGAGACGTGACACAAACCATGTAAGAACACAAGGAAGTTTCATCATTGAAACCAGTTTACCTCCCTGATGCACAAAATGAAATGTTGAACTTAATTAACAAGCACTGAAAGAAGTATAAAACTGGGAATACTGACTTTTCCAATAGATTAAATACATCTCATCCCTGCTAAGAACAGAAATAAGATAACTGTACCTGAGGAGTTATTACAGATCTCACTTGTCCCCTGCTCTTACAAGAGCTGAGTTGCTGGAAACACTCAATATTTGTGTGTGAATAGCCACACCTTACAGAAATGCAGAACTGTCACAACAAGTATCAACCAACAAGAAAGAGTATTTTAAGCAAATTTCATACAGCAGCTCCTTTCTCAGGCTGATCTGCACACTCAGAGGTACAAAATACTGAAAAACCACTAAGTTACCTAAGGAAATTCCTGCTGTCCTGTCATCCCATTGAAATGTGATCCCCTGTGCCCCCCAGCTGTCCCCAAGGAATGCCCTGTGCACACCCAGCAAACAAGGACAGCACTGTAACCCCACAGCCAGGGACACACCAACATTTCCACAAGCCTGAAACACAAATCGAGTTGCAAAAAGCACTTGAAACATGCAGGGAACACTGTGAGCACAACCAGGCATGTGGGACTGGGACCAAAAATCAGACAGCCCAGACAGAACAATCTGCCCTCCAGGAAGGTTTGGAGATGTGAATTTTAAAGCATTCCAGGTACATGACCAACTTGAAACTGCCCTGTTACTGTACTCTGAAAACAAAAATAAAGTAAGGGCACACTGTGAGCTGATGTCTAAAATAATCGAAGATCAGCAAGATGCTGCCTTGGAGGAGAGCTGGGGTCCAGCTGTGAGCCAGGGAAAAGCTGCTGAGCTCCTGCCTGCCCTCCTGGGCTTTGGTTTAAGGGACTCAAGGTGCAGGTACAATAATATCCATTTTTACAAAACAAGGATACAATGTTAAAGGTTCTCTGTCAGACAAACAGCAGCCAGACTCACAGTACAGTGAATAAACACTGATTACAGCAACCAGCAGCACTGCCACCAAATGCACACCCACACATTCCACACCCAACTGTTTAAATATGTAAAAATAACATTACACTTCTTTTCACATCTATTATTATTACTGTTTGTATGGACAAAGTGTCTCCTCCATTTTTTCAGTCTGTTTCCTTGCCCTTCTGCTGTTCATTCATAAACACAGCAGAAAAAACCCTTTCCTGGAAGAGGCTGAAATTAAAACAAAAACCACAACGGCATAAGAAAATTAAAATTTATTTTCCTTTTTTACCCCTCAAGGCCCTGAAGTACTAGGACTCAGACCAGAACTTCCCTCACCAGAATTTATCTGTTGGACCAAACTGGCTCTTCATTTTGTTCTCTTCCATTAAGAATAATCCAGATCTCTCTGACATGAGCATCACTCAGAGCTCCCTGCTGGTGGGGAAGACAACCAGGGCAGATTTTTATTTGCTTTGTTGCAGGTTGCTAACAGTTTTTATACTAATTTTAACAACAGGTTGTTCTCTAAAAGATGAGGCATGTCCAAATCTAATGGTCTCTTCAAACAGTCACATTATTATTAACACTGAATCGTTAATGAGCTGTTTCTCAATCTCTGTTTTCCGTACAGCCTTGCTGAAATTTCCAAAAGCCAAACTGTCTGTGTTTCCAGTGCTCCTGAAGCTTCAAAATTATCTTGTTCTCAGAATGAAATACAGTGTTATACACAGTGACTCTACATAGACAAATCCTTTTTTCCTCCTCTTGCAAAATTCCCAGGAGAACCAGTTAAATCTAAATTTAATCTCAGGCTGTATTCTACTTTGTCATATTCAATTCATTTCTGATGCTCTGCCTCCCTTACAAGTGCTTCAAGGCACAAAGAATGTGGCTGAAACTGGAATGAAATATTTGTTATATTTCTTCCTGAAGTCCATGACTAAGCAGACTGAAAATACCTGTTACACCAATGAATTAGGGCTAGATGCAGACAAAAGGCAGACAAATATTAACAATTTAATCCCAGTTCTCCTCACTTGGGTTAACATTTTCCCAAGAAAACAGACTTAGAAGTCAAAATATCTGCAGCACTCCATATATTCCACATCAATGGCTTGTACAAATTAGCATGGACACATCATTTTAATTATAAATTATTTTCTTACAGAGAAAAAGACTTGAAGCTGAGGTCCTGAAAAGACCTGAGATGCTAAATTGTGGATTACACAGGTCTTAAAGAAAAAAAATAATGCTTTTATTCTTAACCAATTGCTCCATCTATCAAACAGCTTTACCATCAATTAGTAAAGAATTTCAGGATTTGACAACCACAGGAATGGCAGTTCCCTTTACAAGTTACCAGCATTTAGTTCCATTTTCTTGAAGGAAGTCAGTGCTTCTATGAAGTAAATGAAGCAACAGAAAGAGGTGATTTCTACTTCCAACAGAAATTTCTCCCTATGGAAAGGAAAATTCAATAGTGATCAAGCACAAGGTGACTGAGACATTCATTCATCTCTCTAAACAGTTTTTTGATGTACTAACACCAGTCACTGTAAGTAAAATATCTGAAGAAATAAGGCTTGATGAGGTCAAAGTTAAGTAATTCATAAACCCACACTATCAAAAAAAATTGAAAAAAAATGAACAATACAAAGAGGAAGTTACAAGACCAGCAAAAACTCAAGAATCCCATTTAACCCTACAAAGGCACTTCGGTGCTTCTAATTTCTGAGCATCACGGAGCAGCAGAGCTCTGTGCCCCCCAGACACACTTTGAGCCAGTTCTGGGATTAGCAGGGGTACAGCCAGGGAAGACAGATGCTTCTGGTTACCTGCACAGCTCCAGTTTTCACCAGTTTATAATCACCTTGAATTTATAGCTCCTGAAGTTAAAAGAGGTCACAGCTTGGCAAATACCATACAAATGCCAGCAACAGAATCTCGCAGGTTTAATTACAGCCTTTGGATTTTATTAAATTTCTAAATGGCCAAGTGCTACTTAGCTTTTCTATTTATGGCAGCAGAAAGCTAAATTACTTTTTACATTAAATGGAAAAAAGGTGCCTGTCCCTCAGTGTCTGCAGGGAGCTGTGGAAAAGAGCAAAGGGCAGGAGAGGGGAAAAGGCTGCATCATCTCACCCTTGGGCTTGAAAAGTGCTACAGGAGATGGGTCCAAGAGGGAAGAAGGAGGTTTATAGGGTTCATGGGCAAACAGAGCCACTGGAAAGGGTGACTGGGTAGAAGATATGTATGATAGGCCCATGGGTAGGTGAGGCTTAATCATTGAGAGAGAAACTGTGCATCTGCAATAAATGTCACAGCTACGTGACACTTGTAATAGGTTGTAATTCATGTTGCTCAAGACTTTAACAAACCTTGCTTGGTCAGCGGAGCGTGGAAATTGCTCTCAGGGAATTTATTTCTATACCAACTGCATGAGGGGGGAAAAAAAAACCCACACATTGCAAACATTCTACTTCATTTCTAATGAGTTTTACAGTATTTGAGACAAATTCTTAGCAAATCCTTTAAATTGTTCTTGGCTTTCCACAATCTCCTGAAGTCAGATTTTTGGAGAACATGAATATTTTCTTGGAAGAATCATAGGAAATATTATGAGTAGAATATAATTTATAACCCCTTGTTATGTAAGCATAGCAAGGTCAATGGGGGCTCCTCAGTCTTGAGCTTAGTCTCAAAGTACTCAGCAGAACAAGGTGGAATGCATGATACAGTAAAAATAAGAAGAGTAAGACAGCAAACTACATATAACATTAGCTTTTGCTTCCCTCTTTGCCACCTGGGAAAGAAAAAAAGCTTCAGGTCTTTTCTCTACTAAGAAAATATCTTATAATTATTAATTTCCAATCAAACTGTGCTTGTGCTCACACAGGACATTCTTATGCACTAAGTCCCACACTACCAAATCTTCGCCTATTTACATCCACACAATTCAACAAGTGTTTAAGAACAGAAACTCAACCTTTGCTGACTGCACGGAAGATTTTAAGATTTTAACTTTACACTACTTGCATACAATTTTCAGAATATGAACACAGAGAGGCAACAGTTGTGTTGTTCTTGCTCATTTTTGTGAGATGTCACCCTTAAGCATCATCAACAATTTGCCCTTTTCTAGAATACCCACACTATGCTTTTAATTAGACAAAGATGCTTGTGCACAGAGCGCAGCCAGCACGAGGTGCCATAAGAACAAACACTAAGAAAGGAGCTTCAGAGGGCCAAGCTGAGCAGCTCAGAATTGGAACAGGAGCTCAGTGACTCAAGCACTCCGAGACTTTCTCCGCCCGGTGACAGGAGCACAGGAGGCACTTTTCCAAGTGAGTGCAGACTTCCTGCGGGCCAAGGCCCGAGCCGTGGCTGCTCCCAACGAGCACAGCCCGCGGGTCCCGCAGCAGCCCCGGGAGCGGAACGGGCCGTGCCGGCCCCGGGGCTGCCTGGACACGAAGATGCCGCCGAGGCGCTGTGGGGGTGAAGCTCCGGGTCACCCCCGGGTTGAGGGCACCCTCACGCACCGGACGGCCCCTCTGAGGGGCTGGGCAGAGCCCGGCCGAGCCGGGCGGGTCTCGGGGCCCGGACCCTCTCGTCCCGTTCGGTCCACGCAGCCCAGCACCGCCGCAGCCGCACCCCCTCCCCGCCGGGGACACGATGACAACAGCCCGGGGGCAGCCAGCACGGGAGAAAGCGGGAGCCCCCAAGGCGGGTCCGCACGCACCTGAGGCCGCGGGAGCGCCCCCGGTCCGCACTCGCGGAGAGAAGCGGGAACCCCCTGAGGGTCCGCACAGCTGGGGACAGCCTCGGGGATCGGGGTGGGGGGGCGACAGCCCCTAGGCGGGGCCGCGCTAGTGGAAGGAAACAACCAAGGCGAGGTCCCGGGGAGAGTCCGCGCTGCCGGAGGGAGGGAAGCCCCGAGCGGGGCCCGCACTCACCGAGACCGCGAGCTCCGCTCCCGGCCCGGCACCGCCGCGCTCTTCCCCCGCCGATCCACGTGACCGCCCCGCTCGGCCCTGCCTACTGCCACGTGACAGCCCGATCGGCTCCACCTACTGCCACGTGACGCAGGCGGACACGTGACGGTGGCGGGAAAAGGTGGGGCCGCAGCCGCGGTCGCTATCGCTGTCACCGTATCGCGACAGGAGATCACCCGCGGCGCAGCGGCCGCAACTAGGAGCGCTTACTTCCCAAGCCAAAGCAGCCTGGGATCTCTGATCATCAAACACAGCATGAGCCCGTAACTGTTCTCCCACCTCATTTCTCTCATTACTTCTACTGTAAACAGAAATCAAATGCACAGACAGGGCTGCAATCACCCCAAATCATTCTGAGATTCCCCAAGAATTCATTAGGAAAGTCCCATTGATCCTGGGATACTGCCTGCTCCTGTGAAGCCTCTCCAACTCAAAACTGACTTTTTCTTCACAACTCTCAGGGGTCTCAGGAGAAGCAGAAGGATACTGGCAGAAGGATTCAAGCCATAAAAAACCTTTTGTAGGGAAAAAAATGGGGTCTCAACTTTGTCATTACAAGTCAAATGTACAGGGATGTGTGCTCTGCAGTGGGAATGCAGTGAGGTTGGTGCACACACACCCCTGGCTAAATAAAAACAAAGTTCTGGACTTGTCCTTTATCCACCAGTGATCTCTACAGCAACTGGGACTGTGTAAATTACTTGGAGTTTTTACACTATTTCTTACACTTCAGCAAAAGCAGAGCACAGAGGAAACCTGGAAGAGCCAGACAGGTTTCTAGTATGTTTATTAGACCAGGAATGCCACTGTCCAAGTGGTAATCAGGGAGCAAATGCCACTACATGACCATTTTCTCAGTGAAAGTTTAGACCAGTTCATTAGAAGCAGAGGCTGTTACTCCCTCCATTCACTGGGAGTGACTCTGCCAACAGGTGAAATGCCCCACTCAATTTTCAGCGTTGTGAACACCTGTAAAGGGACAAAAATCAAGATTATTAATTCTTAAATCAAATAAACCTTCAGACATAAGGTTATTTTTATTGTTTTCAGCTCAGATTTCTTGTAATTAGAACATGACATCTCCTTAACTTTTTAATTTAAAAAGTAGAATATATTTATATTGAATAGTATTTCAATGTTTCAGTTTTCTGTTTCAAAATACCCAACTGTAGAAGAAAGAATCTGGAATTAAAAGCCCACCACCATATTGGTATTTTCATCCAGAAGTTTTGCTGCTGAAAGCTGTATCTGTAGAGGTTTAAAATCCCAAGTAAAATAGAGAACACTTCTGTTTCTGATACATTTTCAAATCAGGCAATATACTGATGCAGAAATTTGAGTAACATCTCAAAATCAAGCTGGCAATTAAAAGAACTTTCCCCTCTATCCCATCACTGTTTGCTTATGTAAGAAGCTCCTAAATTCTGACCACTGAATTTATTTCAAACAGGCAAAACAGACACTTTTAAAGTCTTCAGTCGAGTCACAAGGGAGATGTGACAAAACCAACTCACATAGGTCCAGACAGCAGCGAACATGCCGGCTCCCCCAAGGAGGACCATGGTTCCATATTTATCGTGGAAGGTGGGTTCGTGCTTGCCATGAGCTCCTCTGACTGCAGTGTGCTGGATTCCACGAGCTGAGGAGGGTCAACAAGTACAGAAATCAACTCAAATACATGCTCAAACCATTCCCAGTCCTCATCTCCCACAAACAGACAGGCAAGTGTTCCTGTTAAAAGACTAAAAATGCTGGAAAAATATTAATTTGGTTTTACAACTCTGGAATTACTCCAAAACACAGGATATACAAAATTACTTTAATTTTTTTTCAGCTCTCTCAATTTCTCTCTAGAAAGTTATTCCTTACGTCTAATTCCAGGGAAAAAATTCCCCTAAATTAATTTTTTCATGAATATGTTTCCTTTAGTATTACTGTTTCTCAATAAAATATTTTGTTTAGTGCTAAGCATTTTTAGATTTCTATATGCAAATACATCTATCCTGGCAGTGCGTGTACCTAAGTAATGTCAGGATCAAGCTCACCATTAAATTATGGGGTAATACCTGCCTCATTCCCTCAGGATTTTTTTTTTTTTTTTTTTGAAGGGAGTGGAGGAAGGAAACTGAAATAACCCGTGGGCATGAGATAAATAATAGAGAAAAAAATACAAAGTGATATCTTCAGATGATGTACATTATAAGTGTACGTTATAAGAGGTACACTTATTAAAGAGAAGGCAACAGTGAAAAATCAAAACAAAAGCTACAAAAGGCAGATTGCCCATTGGTTGTGTACAAGGCATTTGATGAGAGGGTGATGTGTGCATAAAGATATTACAAAATAAACCCTTTCAGTCTCAAGTCAATGGTTTGCATTTTTACCCAGCCGTGATTAGAGATGGTGATACCCATGTTACTACATCCCTCGCATGCTCTAATTCTGCAGAAGGCGTTTTTTTAAACATAAAAAAAGCTGAGTATCATTTGAGAAACACTTATTTTAGGTGCCGGCACCTCGGCATGAGCAGGAGCAGAGAACAGCTCCTGCGGGGTCTGTATCGCTGAAGGGCCGACTCTAACCTTGACTTTAAGGGCTGGGTATGGCTGCCCCTTGTCACCGCACGCCACCAGGCCAGAATGTGCCTTTACGTACTAGGGAAAGAAAGCACCAAGGAGAGCGTCCTATACCAAAAGACAAATACGAGATTAAAAAAAGGCTGAAAGAAATAAAAAAAGCGGGAGGCGAAGGACGCCAGAGCCGTCCGCAGCCCCTGAGGTGCCTTCACGACCGTCCCCGGTAGACAGCGAGTGGGGGGCTAAGGGACAGCCCTGACAGGGGAGGGCACAAATCGGGAAAACCCCTGAGGAACCCCCCACACCCCGAGAGCCGCCCCTGCGCTTACCGACGAGTCTCTGCGCGGCCCTGGCCACCGGGAACATGATGAGAGCCGAGCGCGTACCCTTGACGCCAGTGAAGAACAAAATGGTCGCGGCGGAAGTGGCGGCGCTGCAGGGGCCTGTGGGTAACGCCGGGCTCCTCCTCGCTGCGGCGGAGCTCCGCGGCCGGGCTGGGCCGAGCTGGCCGTTCCCTGGCTGCTGCCCGGCACCTCTGGGGTACAGACGAGCTCTCTGTGATGGGCTAAGGCACACAGAGAAGAGAGTACGGCTGTGGTAACAGTGCTAAGGACGTTACAGACGCAGAGCGTAGCGCAGTGTCAGGATGGCCGAGTGGTCTAAGGCGCCAGACTCAAGGCGTTCCGCGCCTTCCCGTGGCGGGTGTTGGGTGTTCTGGTCTCCGTATGGAGGCGTGGGTTCGAATCCCACTTCTGACACATCTTTTTCTTTTTTTTCCACGTTGTGTGGGTCAGTTTCAATTTGCTAGTTAAAAAAAATCGCGAAAAAAAATTTGGGATTTCAGTGCAAATAGAAGTCAGAAATAATTTAAAAATTAAACCTGAGGCGTGAGCAAATCCTTATCCCTCCCTGGAGATTCTGCATCAGAGCTTTAACCCAGCACACACCTGCTGAGGCATTCCCCTGTGCATTTGGATTTTAACAATATTTGTAACACACAACCCAGCAATATATAGCGTGTGTGTATAACATGAAGCATGTATCTGAGGCAAGAGGGAGTACTTCATTACCCTGAGGGTGGCAGAGCACTGGAACAGCTACCTAGGCAAGGTGTGGAATCCCTCTCTTTGGAGATACTCAAAACCCATCTGCAAGCATTTGTGTTGTTTCAATACGTGGATTATGTAAAATTTTCTTAAGAAAGGATGTTCTTTGATGTTTGATCTTTGTGTGCTTTCCAGCCTAATCAACAAGGGAGGAGATTTAATAAATGAAACAGCAGGTATCAAGCTCTAAGTGACGTCCAGATGTTGGGGGAAAAACCCTAAGGTTTAGGGCTTGACATTTTTCAATTATCTCAGGCTTAGAGGGAGGTTAACAAAGCTTGGGAAGGAGGATGTGCCACTGATTGCAGACACAAAGAATGCAGAATTTATGGCCCACAAGGACATTTTGCAGCACTCCCATGATAAGGAAGAGACTAACAAAGAGACTAACAAAGCCAACTCAGCAACAGGGCTGAAATCAGTTCCAACCGAGGAAAGGGAATTCCAGCAGGGGCAGATCATGACCACCAACCCACGACCAAAAAGAAAAGAAAGTCACAACCTGTGCACTAATTAGTATGGGAATCAAAGAGAAGAATTGGCCCATAGAAGATAGAATAATAATTAATAAGAGAACTACATTACTTGTACCCAGTGAACACAAATTTGTTTGTTAAAACCCATAAACAGTAAAAAGTTTTGAGAATTGGCGTGTTTGATTTGTGGAACACCACTGAGCACTCAAGGCTAGCACAACTTTGATATAAATCAATCTCTGAGCGTAATTATTGGCTTGTTGCACACCGGGTAGCGAATCAGGTATCTTTGCGGGCAACACTGTGTCACTGCCGGGAGCCCATGTCTCGGGCGACCTGCAGAGATGCCTTCGAGCCGCACGGGTTCTGTGAAGCGGCTGAGGGACCCCTACAGCTGCCACGGTGCTCTGGGCTCCCGCCACACTTTCCTCCCTCAGGGCCCGCTCCGCCCCTCCCTCAGGGCCCGCCCCGCCGCCCCTCAGGGCTCCACCAATGGCACGGCTCCAGCTCGCCGCGCTCCCACAGGCTCAGCCAATCGAAGACCGGCAAGGACGCTCGAGCCTGAGCCTCGGCCAATCGGTGTCTCGAGGGCGGGGCCTCACAGCCGGCGGGGCGGGGCGGGCGAAGTGGGGCGGCCATGGCGGCGCTGCCGGTGCCGCTGCTGTCGCTGGTGCTGCTGCTGCTGGCGGGATGTGGCGGGCCCGGCGCCGCGGGGCAGAGGCGGAAGGAGGTGAGAGTCGCCCGGAGTCCCCGTGCTGCGCCGGGGCGGGTTCTTTCTGAGCGGGATGAGGGCAGGACCGGCCAGGGCCCGGGGGGGTGGCCTGGCCTTATACTGGTCCCCGCCCTAAGGTTCGGCCGGCTCTGAGGGGAGCCCGCAGGGAGGGAAGGTCCTCGATTCCAGGTTCTTCAGATCTTGTTAGGAGCACTGTACGAATGTTGTCTTCCGAGTGTATGGGATTTGCGGGGGGCAGGATGAGTGGTCTTTGGTTCTAGTCGCTAAGGTGCAACTTAATTCCACGCACTTGACTTGCAGGGTTTAGAAAAATCCTTCCATATAAGTGTGTTTACTTGTGTCGGTCGTAAGTCAGAGAATAATAATTTATTATTATTATTATTGTTATAGGGAGGTTTTTGGGGCTGTCCTGTGCATGGTCAGGAGTTGGACTTTGATGCTCCTAATGGCTCTCTTCCAATTCAGGATATATTATGATAATTTCCACTAGCATATTTATCTGAAGAACGGTGTTAATGAGTAGAGAAGTGCTTTGTGATAAATGTAACATTTGTGAGTTTGTCAAACTAACGCCCCTTCTTAAAATGTTTGGAATTGATTGTCTCCTTTTTAAAGAGTATTTTAGTGTTGAGCACTCCTGAGTTTTTCAAATATATTCTGAATTATGGTTCCTTGTTTCCAGCAGTGCTGAAAATGAGAGGTTGAGATTGGTTCCATCTCTGGTGTTGATTCCACTGCCACAGTTTTTGAAAGCTGAAAGCGTTTGATGCTTAGTATAGGAAAAAGGCTGTGGAGGGGACGGAGGTGGTTGGCACACCTGAAAGAAATCCTACAGCTACTGTGAGGAGGGGCTGCTGAGCTGAGGGTCTTCACCAGCCTGGGCATGCTGAGTGCTTAAAACTCTGTGTGTTACTGGGTGGCTGAAGTTAATGAATTGTGTGAACATGACTGTCCAAAGCTTCTGTAGCCTTGCAGAATCTTACTGAAGTGTCACATTACCTGGGTGGCATTATGGAAAGCAGCGCAGATATTTGTTGTATCAAAGCTAAAACCTTCTAAGACTGTACTGTGAGACTGGGAGAAAATAAAACAACCCAACAGTTGCTCTGACCTGATTTTCAGATGGTGTTATCAGAAAAAGTGAACCAGCTGATGGAGTGGGCCAGTAAGAGATCCGTGATCCGAATGAATGGAGACAAATTCCGGCGCCTGGTGAAGGCTCCTCCCAGGAACTACTCAGTGATTGTGATGTTCACTGCCCTTCAGCCTCATAGACAGTGTGTTGTGTGCAAGTATGAGCTCCTTTAGTCCTAAATTAGAACTTGAAAGTCATCTGATGCTTTGTAGGAGACTAAATTTAAGAACAGAGTTGCACTTTGACACAGGTGGGAGGAATAAACATGGGCAAGTTACAGTTGAATTGTCTTTGCAATTTAATGTGTGGTAGTATGTGTGTAATGTCTTTGTGAGGAAACATAATCCTCAGTTTTGTCTCCCTCCTAAAATAATCCCTGCTTTGCAGAATGAGTGTTTACTCTGGAGAAAGACACAGTGACAGCTCAACTTTCCAGGCATAAGCTGCTGAATAAATGTTTGTAGAATTATTGCTGGCCATGGAGCTTAAATATTGTTTTTATTTAATATATTGCTTGGCACTTATTTACAATTCCAATATCCTGGATCCTTAACCATATTATAGCTTTTCTCTATTAATCTGGAAGTGGCAGAGGTCTGTAAGGGTGTTTTTTATACCTACTCCATTGAAATTATTGGTTTCCCACCCTCTGACCTGGAAGAAAGGGCACACCTGGCCACACTTTGGTGCTCTTGTACTGGCAGATCATGAGTAGCTAAGTTCCAGTTCACCTTTCAGTTAGAAATTACCTCAGCTTGTGTTCGTGGATTCAACAAATCTTGCCCTTCCTTTTAAAAAGCAGGTGCAAATGCTTCCCCTGGTGGTAGATGAGTGTCTGTTCTTAAATGAGTTCATTAACACTTAAACATTCTTCTGAACCCCAGAAAATTAATGGTGTGGGTGTGGGATGCACGCATGGATGGGGTGGGTGGGCATAGCTCCCTCAGCTGCTTTACAGCTTGCACAAGTGCTGTGGACAAACCCATGACACAGCTCTCACTTGGTGTGTTTTCCAGGCAAGCTGATGAGGAGTACCAGATTCTGGCAAACTCCTGGAGGTATTCCAGTGCATTTACCAACAGGATTTTTTTTGCTATGGTAGATTTTGACGAAGGCTCAGACGTGTTTCAGATGGTAATGTCTTTTTCTGTTCTAACACTGGTTTTAGTTTGGGTTTTGGGAAAGAAGGTAAAGATGTTAAATAATTTAGTGTACCTGTGAACAAAGGAATGAAAAGTTAAAAGCTGTCACTCTTGAAAGAAAGGTGGCTTGAGCATGTAGGTAAGAATATTAACAGAACTGACAGATGTGGAATAGGTACAAGGAGTGAATTGGTTTCTTTGACTTTTTTCCCTGGGTTTGTCTCCTGTAATAACTTATGGTGTAATTCTTAATGGAATTCTGTGGTATGTGAAGAGGCAAGATAGAAAGCACTGATGTCATTAGGAGCAGCTATTACAATTTTTAGATTACAAGAGAATGATAAATTAGGCTTTTGGTATTTCTTTTCAAGTACCCAGCCATTTTTCTCTTCTATTAACAATGTGTGACCACATTTTTTTTGTTCTCCAGCTGTGAGAACATTCTATGTACACTTGGAATTGTAAGTCACATTAATAGTTCATTACAGACTTGCAGATGTTAACTATTTTTTTTAAGAGGTACTAATCTCTATTTAACAGCCACACAGTTTGGGCAGTGATATTTTATTAAATGGATGCTTTTGAACTGGAGAGTTGAAGAGAGATGTCTTTTTATTCCTCTTGTTAATTTTTTCCTTAGTGTTACATTAAAAATGCATTCATCAAGCTATGGCCTTCCTAGAATGCCATATTTTAGAACCATGGATTGTTATTTTGCATGTTTCTTTATCAAAAGTAGTATTTGGAGAAAAAACAGAGTCAAAAAATGTGCATGGCATACAGAAACGCAAGCTGTGTGCTGCCTACTGTTTTTTTTTAATAGTCATGGCCATTGAATCAAAGCGCTAACTTTGCTGATTCAGTAACAACATTGCAAGCCAGAAATGGCATAGAATTGTGTCACTAAATAATCCTTTCATAGGCTATATCCTCTGTGAACTCTCTCCCTGCAGCTGAACATGAATTCTGCCCCCACTTTCATTAACTTCCCTGCCAAGGGGAAGCCCAAGCGGGGGGACACCTACGAGCTGCAGGTGCGCGGCTTCGCGGCGGAGCAGCTGGCACGCTGGGTGGCCGACAGGACAGATGTCCACGTGAGTACAGACACCTGACCAGTGTCAGCACCCCTTCCCTGTACAGGGCCAGCACCCCTTCCCTCAGCACCCTTGTGCAGAGCCATTACACCTTTGTGTCATTCGTTCTCTGAAAAAATTCCTTTGCCCAGGGTTTTTCTCCTGGGAAGCTGAAAGGTAGTGAGAGAGGCCTCAGAGAAAAGGAGAACAATTCTTATCTCATTTGCTCCTCCTATGTTGTCTCACGTGGAATGTGTTTGGAGATTGTTTACTAAAAGGTGATTGCCTGGTTGGTTTCTGCTGTGAGTTGTTTTCACTCATTGGCCAATTAGGGCCAAGCTGTGTCAGTAGAAAGTCATAAGTTTTCATTATTATTTTTTTAGCATTTAGTAAGTATCCTTTCTATATTATTTAGTATAGGATAGTATTTTTTTATATAATATAGTATAATAAAGCAATAAATTAGCCTTCTGAGAACATGGAATCAGATGAATCATTCTCTCCCCTCGTCGGTGTACCTGCATTTACAATACACCTTCCCTCAGCACCACCCCCTGTGCAGGGCCAGCACCCCCTCCCTCAGCACCACCCCCTGTGCAGGGCCAGCATCCCTTCCCTCTGCACCCCCTGTGCAGGGCCAGCTGGGAAACATCACTTGTGTTCTGTGCCTCCTGAGCTGCTCTGCAGAGCTCATCTACAAAATCTAGTTCAGACTCACAACTGCATCTTTGAATTTCCTTACAGTCTCTATGCTGGTGTTTTGTGTAATGCTGTATTTGAGAAGATGGTAAAACTCATGTTCTTCCTTCTCGCTCTCTGTTCCTGTGGAAGGAAAACAATCTCTAAATTATTGAACAGGGTAAAGTTGTGTGAAACTGAAGTTACAGTACCGCTGGAAGAAGCATTGCTTACCTCCCGAGTCAGATTTATTACCTAGAAAACATGTGTGTGCCATAGTTTTTCCACTCAATGTGTTGTGGGTTTTTCAGCAGGAGTGCAGGTATGATGTCTAATCCTACTGAGAGAAAATAATTCCCTTGTGCTCTGCTCAGATCCGTGTGATAAGGCCACCAAACTATGCTGGACCCTTGATGCTGGGGCTGCTGCTGGCTGTCATCGGAGGCCTCGTGTATTTGCGGGGCAGCAATCTGGATTTTCTCTACAATAAAACTGGCTGGGCCTTTGCTGCTCTGGTGAGTCACCATGACTTGTTTCCCTACAACACTGACTTTTTTAGCAGTTCAAGTTTTCAAAAGCTTCTATATTTCAAGCTTCTTAAAACTGGTAGAGGGAAATGAGGTAGAGTTAGTTTTGCTTTTTCATAGATTTATAACATTATGTGATCTTAGTCCCTTCAGCTCACTGAATGCCTTTTGTACAAAGAGAATGTGGGACAATTCTTAGCCTGTGTTCCAAACCAGTACATTTTGGTATGAAGTGAAAAGATATCAGGTTAAATTAAAAATAAAAGAAAATCTTTATTAAATAGCATTCCTTCTTTCCTTTTCAGTGTTTTGTGTTAGCAATGACATCAGGCCAGATGTGGAACCACATCAGAGGGCCCCCCTATGCTCATAAGAATCCCCATACAGGACAAGTGGTGAGTGTTGCCTTCACATTCTTTTCTGCTGAATAAGGCTGATACTAAGAGACAAACCAGAGTGCAAATTCTGCTTTTGGCTTCTCTCTTTGTGGGTGAGACCAACCTCTCCTGCAGTAAGCAAGGCAAATCAACATTTCTTGCACCTGTGTTGTATCTCCAATGGTGAAGGGATGTGATGGTTCTAAATTGCTTACAGCACAATAAAGGTATTTATAGGTTCAGTCTTAGATGCTGAAATTCCTGTTGCTGAGCCTGGCAATTATGTTTTAACCTGGTCTTGTTAACTCACACACTCATGTAATGACTTCCATGTAAAACCATCTTTCCTCAAGATTCTTGAGGTCAATTAATATCTAGTGACCTCAGATTTATGAAGCCTCTTTCTTGGGAAAAATTTCTTTAACATTATTTGAAACATACTGCTCTGTTGATAACATAGAATGAGATGTGAAAGTAGTCACAGTGTTCAGAGAGCATTGCATCTGCTCAGGTGCTTACACATCACATACTGGTTTTTTTCATGTTTTTACTCAGGGAATTAATTTGATGAAAGGTCCTTTTGGGCCTGGTTAGATGGGTCAGGCTCTCTGTATTCTTCTGTAGAAAGTGGATAAAACTTTTTTTTTCCTTAGATACGACATCATGGCCATAATAGGGTGTCCCATAGGGATTAAAAAATGGAATTTTTTCACAAATTTCAATTTTTCTGTTAAGCCAGAAGTGAAAAAAATTCCAAATGTTTGGTTCACACACAGATTGAAGGGATTGCCCCTAAGCTAAGCAGCATTGTACACAACCTAAGAATCTCAGTCAGGGAATGGATTAGATTTGGATCCCATTATGATGCAGGAGGGACTAATCTGGTGGTATTTTACTCAGCTGGGCTGAGAATCTGGACCACAAAGGTTGTAGCTGCACTTGCACTTGCTGTATAATCTGAGGCTGATTGTGCATGGTAATAGAAGAAGGATCTTTGCTTCTGTTGCAGCTCCCCCAAAAATCCGTGATCAGCAGCTGAAATTGTTCATGCTCCAACTTCTGCTCTTTCCTGTAAAAATACCCAATGCAAGCCCCAGTTCCAGGCTCTATAGCTGTTGTTAATTATGTCTCCAGTCTTTTCTAAATCTAATTACTCTTTGTCTCTTACAGAATTATATCCATGGAAGCAGCCAAGCCCAGTTTGTGGCAGAAACACATATAGTTCTGCTGTTCAGTATCCTTCCTGGGAGAGGCATGTGGTTGGTGACAGATTTTTAGTCAGCAAATGCTGCTGCCTTTTCTGTGGTGCTTTGTCATGGCTTTAATTGCCACCTAACACTGAAGCAGAAGCTTGTAAAACCTTTCTGCACTGCCAACTGTGCTTTTCCTGTGCCTCTGATCTTTGAGTAGAAAAATATTTACTGCTTTCTCACCTTCTTGTTTAAATACCAGGCTGAATACATCACTAAAATTGTGGATCTCTGTGGAATCAGAAGATTCTCCAGCATACTCCCTGTTCCTCTGTGCATGTCTCTTTTCAATGTCACTTATTTCTTGCTTTGGTGTTGAATTCATTCCTCTGTCACTGATCTTTTATTTCTTTGCTTACCTTTTTATAATCTTACCATTTGTTCCGACTAGTGATGCAGGATTTTGCCATGCAGTCAAGAAAGACAAGTGGAAATTTTCAGATTGAGAGCTTTTACTTTCCTCATTTGTACACATAATGCTTCTTTGGGGTCTTAAGAATACCTTAAAATTCAAAGTTCTGTTTTTCTATTCCCACATGTATGTTTTTGATCCACCATTTGTAACTTTGGTCATTTCTGGCTGGAGCTTTTCTTCTGTGTCTTGTCACCTGTGTCAGCATTCCTTTATTTTTTATTCAGGACCTTTTCTTCTATTTAATTTTTTAAATTTAAAACAGGCACTTGTATGAAAACTTCGGATCTTTTTCTATTACTGTATTTTTGATCCACTTGGTCAAATTCAAAGTAGAAACTTTTTGTTGATATTTGTGTTATTGTTGTCCATCAGACCCAACCCACCTAAATGTCTCCCCTGGAGACATTTTAAATTATTAAATTTGGTGAGGTTTCTGTGGGTTCAAGTCACTTTCCTCCTGTGCTGAAGGTGAGCTGTGTCTGAAATTGAAAGATTCCTGATGGTCCTGATGCAGTCAGTGATGAGAATTTTTCCTTTCAGGAAGAGATTTGGGACTGGACATTAGTAGTGAAATGGAATGAAATCTGTGGGAATTCTGTCTTTCATTCCACTGGATTCACTACTTTGCTTTGCAAGGATTCATTCTTGGCAAATATCAGGCCTTTTGTGTTGTCTGTGCTTCTTTAAATTTAATCTTTATTTTTTTAAATTTGAAGAATTAGCAAAGAAATATTGCCACTTGAAAGACAGCCTTGGATGTTGGATTAAATACTGCATGTGTTCTATTGTTCTCTTGGCTGAGTGAATGCAGAAGCTGAATTAATTTGGAGATTTTCCAGTGGAGAACAGCAGTAGGAGTGGACCAAACTTTGGGAAGGAATGCTGCTGCATTGCAAGCTGAGATAATAAATGCATATTTTTCATTTTGCCTGAAGACTTTCCAGATTATATTTTAAACTTTGCATTTATTTTCTTTTAAAAGCTGACATGATGAATGTCTTTCAGTTATTCTTTTTTTTCCCCCATAGTTGCTAATTTGGCTGGGAAGTGTTTGATTTTTCCAGTAAGTTTTAATGCCCCAGGTATGGTGTGGGAACTGAATTTAGGGGATTAGGAGTGTTGTTTTGAGTCTATTGTACTTTTGTTGGTTAGCCTTAAACAGCATTTGTAGATGGTGGAGTTACTTTAGGAATGGTCCTTCTCCACGAAGCTGCTACTTCTGACATGGATGTGGGGAAAAGAAAAAGTAAGTACTGACAGTTTGCTCTCTGAGCAAAGGCACATTCAGTGAGGTTTGATACACCATTTAACAGAAATGGTGCACTGGGGGGCTTTGTCCACTCCCCACCTCTAAGCTGACAGAATCATTTGGATATTTGACAGTTTTTGGAGTTGCTTAGCAAACTGTAAGATAAATCCTTTTGGCAGATGGAGAGAGATAAAGATGCTTTGCAGTGTTTTGTAAGAGGGAGAAGAAGGGATTTTTTTCTCAAAGCACTTATATAAAATTGATGTAAAATTGGTGTTAATTTTGTATTTATCAATGACATGAGCCCTCATCTGACCAAATCTGTAAACATTGAAGAAGGCTTTGGAAACCTGAGTCCCTGGGGTGTTTGCAGGGGCAGCTGTCCCATCTCAGCCTCTCCCTGTGCATCTCTTGCAGTAATGTGCATTGCTGGCATTGGCTTGGTGGTGCTGTTCTTCAGCTGGCTGCTGTCTGTCTTCAGATCCAAGTACCACGGCTACCCCTACAGGTATGGCAGCCTGGGCCCTGCAGCCCCTGCTCTGCTGGCTCATTTGGCAGGAAATACTTCTCTAAAAATGCTCCACTGGTTTCTCAGAGTAGCAATATTGGTTGATAAAGTCAGCAGGAATAAGAGTGTTACATGGATATTGTGATTTTTCAATCTAACCAAAGCAAACTCTACTTTTCATGCCATTGCATGTTATAAAAGACTTCTATTTTCAGAATATTTCAGCCAGTTTATACTGCCAACAAATGTATTTCCCCCCTATTTTTCTCTCTTCTATATTCATACATCTTCATTATTAATCCTTCTTTGTGAGAGCAGGGAGGATGCCTGATGCTCTAAAGCTGCCTGCATTTGGGGATTGCTTGTGTAAGGAGTCCAGAGCTGTTAGTTGACCACTTCTGTATGTCTGACTGGTACAGATACCTTGGGTGTGTTTGCTAGCTTTTCTGCATTTTGAAGCAATAAGTACATATTAAAGGACCAGTTTCTAATGATTTCACCATCTGCAGTGAGCTGAATTTGTCTGTAAAGCTAAACCCACAGACAGATATTATGCCTTCTCTATGAGAAATGTCTTCTCATTTAAAAATATCTAAATAATAAACCCTGTTATTTTATGAAGACTTTTCTCAAGAGCAAAAGACAGCTGAAATTATTCCCTGTTTAATAACTAGTCAGCTTTTATTCTGGTTTCTTCAATGGTCTTAGGTACTCCTGCTGACTTTATTGAATGGAAGATGTGCTTGTCTTTGGTTTTGAGTTATTAGAAACTCATTTTTAAGTGGTTTTGGTTTTTCTTTTACAACTTTTGTTGTAGCAAAATCAGGCCCATTTCTCACTCTGATTTTCTTGGCATTTATAAAAGCTAAGTGGAATGTTGCACACCTTTGTTTCTTAAAAAATTAATATTTGTTATTTTGCTCTTTGCAGTTTCCTAATGAGCTAAAGGATTCCAGTCTGTAACATCAGGAAGGTGGTGGCTCTGAACTTGGATGTGGTGGAATGAGGAGCTCAACATGTGTGGTTTGTGCTACCTCTGCTTACACTGAGACAGTAAAACACTGAACCAAAGACAATGTAGTGCCTTAAATACAGCAAGCAGTTTGCTCTGAAGGACACAGAGTGTTAAGATGCAATCTCTTTCATAAGCTTTACATCTTCTTAAGCAGCTCTACTTCTAGCAAAATTCAGAACATAATGCTTAAAACTACATTTCCATGGACTAACTAGAAATGGTACTTTCAATTCATTTGGATAATCTGTTTTCCATGGTTTTGTTTTTTTCCCCTTGAATTATCACCTTATTTCCTGTTTGTGCATAGCAGGTGACAGCAGCTTCTCTGTCGTGCCTTTTCATGGTTGAGGAAACAGCTCCATGTACCTGGAAATCTTTTCCTTCAGTCTGTGTGCAACCCTTGGAGCATGCTCCAGGTTCCAGTGTGGAATGTGCAAATCCTAGAGCTGTGTCTCATTTTTGAGAAGAGTTCTCAACTGCTGTATATTGCAAGAGGGTGTTTCACAGATGAAGGGGGAGTTTTCAACATGTTGAACAGTTATTAATTAGTTAAATCTTTCTTTGCCAAATGCTGAAATGGCAATGTTTAAGTTGCAAGTTTTGACTCAAAGCTGGAAAAAGAATTCTTAGACTGGCCAACACTCACACTCTTAAAAATATGAACCAAAAGTACAAATGTAACTGTCTGTGTGTTGCATGAATTCAGAGCTGCTAATTGGCTTTCAAGTTACTGCCTAGAGCCCTGGCAAACCAACAGATGCCAGATTTCTGGTCACTGTATAAGTTCTTGCATTCTCCACTTGTTTTCTCCACATTTTTATCCTTTGGACAGAGATGTCTGCTCCTGGGATAAACATTGTTACCCCAGGACACACTTGATAGCCTTACAATTGAATGCATGTGCTGCTTGCTCTCCCCTTTTGTTCTCTCACCTCACAAAGATACTTTGCCTTAAGAATTCTTGAGTGGAAGACATTGTGCCTCAGCAGAAACTGTTGTGCAATTCAGCAGTTATGCTACAGGAAATCTTTGCAGCCTGATTCAGTAACACTTCCTTCTGTAGGCTCTGGTGGCCTTTGAGGTTCGTAGGCAGAGAGACTTTTGTCTCCTGCTTCTGTCTCTCCTCTCCCAAGGGGTTACAGAATCTGGATGTTGGAAATGAAATCTCAGAAGGGATTGTATCACTCTGAGCAGAATGTTATTCTTATGCAGTTTTGCTGAATTAATACACATCTCAAGTGCCTTAACATTCTAATTTCATTGTTTGATGTTTCAACTCATTGAGATGCATTTTTCTATGCCATACAGAACGATGAGCCTTAGTGGAATGGATTAATTGTGCCTGACTGGATTTTGGACAAGTTTCAATAAAATTTTTAGTCTAATCCATGCTCCTGTGTCTTTTGAATTTTGACATAAAACAAGCCAACCTCTTTTCTTCCACTGTTGTTTCAACATGTTCATCACAGCCTGTCTGTATAGAGAGAGTAAACTGAGTATGGGTGAGTAGACTGGATTAGTAGCCTCTATGTGTTTATGTGGAGAATTACATCCCAGAATGTCAGCACTAGAGAGATGCTTATGTAGCCAGCTGATAGTATAAAGATTACATGATTTTGGCTTGTCTTTGACAGCTGTCGTGCTGTGAAAATCTTGGATTCCTGGAGTTCTAGACAGATCAACTCCTGGTGTTTCTGGAGGTAGAATCTTGTTAGCATTGTAGATTTACCTGGAACAGCTCAGCACTGCTGAGGCTTATTTTCCTGCCCAGCTGGTAAAATGCTTCCCATAAACTTTTTCACTTATAATTTATTCTGTCCTTCTAAAACCATCCAGTTCCCTATTGCTTAAGTTTAAACAGTCACACCTCATGCAGGTGAATGCTGAATTCATGTTTACCTTTCACTTGAGGTGGCCATGATGCTGGGCTTTTGGGATTTTCCTTTTTTCCCATGGTGAGATGAAAATAATGCTCCTTTTTTCCAACAGTTTTTCTGCTCTCTAGGCTGAAACTGAAGTTCATGGAGAAGGAAACAGGTGTGATAGTGGAGCAGAAGATGGAGTGCTTGCAGGGACCAATGGCAGGTTTAGAGGGGATGAATTCTGGCAAGGTTTGACTTGTGCAGCATTTGGGAGGTAACAGCTGGCTCTGGTTGGTACCCAGGGTGATTCTTGGTGCCAGGGGCACTGGCAGCTCACTGCCTGCTTAATGCAACACAGCTGGGGCCAGCAGAACAAAGGTGACCAAGGCAACACGTTCAAGATGTCCTGTGGGGAAACTGAGAGCTGCTGAGGACATCTCCTTTAGAAAGGGAATCGTTAAATAGCTCAGGAGTGCCCTGAAAGCTCACTGTGAGAGAGCACTTGTGATAAAGGGAGGAAATGGTGTATTCTGCAGCTGAAAATGGACTCTGTGGTTTTGGTAATGGGGCTGGCCTCAGTGAATGCTGCTTTTTTCTGCTTTTGAGAAGGAGCTGTGGTGTATTGAGAAGATATTTTGGAATAGTAGCTAGAAATAATTTAGGGAGCTCTCTGCACTAAGTGCAAGGCAAGACAGTAAATTTAAATGGATTAATCTGTGTAATGGTTTGCATTATGTACAATTTACTGGATGTTCCTGCCTTCAAACCATTCTAGTGTTCAGCACAGAATGTGATTTTCAAGAGGCCCTGGCACAGGGTGCCCAGAGAAGCTGTGACTGCCCCTGGATCCCTGGCAGAGTCCAAGGCCAGGTTGGACAGGGCTTGGAGCAACCTGGGATAGTGGAAGGTGTCCCTGCCCATGGGATGAACTTTAATGTTCCTTCCAACACGAACCATTGTGGAATTCTGTGATGGTGGTGCCTAGTGGTCATTCCTGCAGCTAAGCCTTTTACAGCTGCTCCATGAGCTCTTCAGGACCAGAACTGCCCTGTCCTCCAGCAAGGTTGAAGATGTGCCCAGCTCTGCATCTGCTGTGTTCTTGCTGCTCATGCAAATAACCTTAATTAATCCCCTGCTGGTGATGGCCATGAGGTTAAGATTCAGCCATGAGGGTAAGAACAAGTTCAGCCTCTGGGCAAGGCAGGGGTGGCCATCCATGCTTGGGGGATATGATGAGATGATGGCTGGCTAGGGACTTCAGGAGGAAAATGTAGATGCTTCTATGGTCACAACCACTGGAAGTGTAAACACATGTACAGCCAGGTTTGTCCTGAACCCTCAGAACATAAAAGCATAGCAGGCATTTTTTGATTCCCAGCAAATCAAAGTCAGAGTTTTAGAAGTACTGAAGAAAGGCAGCTTAACCTTCAAAACATTTGGAACATCCAGAGGAAATCAGATGTGTGAATGGCTTCTGCTTGTTTGAGGATGCTGCCCATGACATCAGATGATGCCAAACTGTGGAATCTTGTAGCCAAACTTGGTTGGGAGAGAAGAACAGTCTGTAGTGTTCCTCCAGGGGCTGTTGGCAGTGGTTTGTGGTAGTTTGCTTTAAAAAAATACCCATTCTATAACAGAAAAATGCTTAAACTGAAATCAGATTATTTAAGAAGTTGAAATAAAGTTATAATTTAAAAAGTTAAAGTGCTTTAATCTGCTGTGAGAAATAATTCTCACAAAGGATTTGAGAAAGTACTGGCACTTGGTTTCTGTGCTGGACCTTGGTGTTTGTTGTTTTCTCATGCTGGAAAAGTTTAATTCTCAACTAGAAACCACTGCTCCAGTGACTCCACACCATTCCTTTGGACTTTCCTGGGGGGAATAGAGCAACAGCAACACAAAGAACAAACCCAGGTGCTGGAGTGAACATCACCTGTTTTCAGTTTTATCATGCTTTTTGTCTGAGAGAGTTTCATTGCACATAACCTGTTCCAATTAACAGCTCAGATCTTGATCATTCCCACAAAATTAATTTAAGCATAGCCTTTTATTGGTCTGGATTAATTGTGCTACTTTTATCACAGATAATAATATGAAAGAGATGTATATGTAGTTTGTATTTCTAGGTCAGGAGCACATCAAACTATTAAAATATCCTCTTGTCAGTTGATAGCTATACATGTCTTTCAGCCATGTTCTTTAAAAGTAGGGTAATATGTACTTAAGAGAGCTAATTGCTATCATTATGAAGAGAAACAATGGGTGTGATGAGACTCTGCAGTGGCTTGTCCTGCAAGATGAGCTCTGAATCCTGGCTCTGCAAGAGGAAAGGGTCCTGGTGCTGGGGAAATGAACTGGGTGCAGGTCTGCTGGATGGGAAGTGTTTCCCTGCAGATTTCAGTCTACAAAAAGATTCTGTGCTTCTCCAATCTGTTTTTTGACAGCTTCATGATAATCTCAGGTTTTGTCTTCTGGAGTAATTGCTGGGAGATGGGAGTATTTCCATTTTTACTCTATCTCAACCTTTTCTCACAGTAGGAATCCTTTTACATCTGTGACTTCAGACAGAAGTTATGAACTGGAGGCAATTAAATTTGGGTTTTTAAACTGCTTTCAAATACCTTCCCCAAGGAAACAGTGAAAGAATAAAATATTACTAGAGCAATAGTAATAAATCTGTGTTATTCTAAATCAGTGGGATATTAGTTGGTAATGCTGACTAAATCCCTTGAGGAGGAAAATGAATGTTTTGTGTTCTTACTTTAATCACACAGTTGGGATCCTAATGCAGAGCTAAGACTGGGTAATGCTTCCTGTTTCCTTCACCTCACTGGTGGCAGAGCACCTAGAATGGCTTTTTTCAACTTTTAATGGAATTTGTGGCAGTCAGTTAATATGGATTTTTTTCCTCCTAATATCGAGTGAGAAGGCAGGTGATGTTTGGTCCTCTCCAGCATGAGACAGAATCTGGTAACAAAGCTGCTGCTAAATCTGCTCTCTGCTATTACTGAATTCAGCATTTACAGGGTGCAGCTCTTGAGTAAAATGTTGCATTTAAAGCAAATTGTGTTTAGACCTGTTTGGAGAATTTCCCTGGGAGATGTGTAAGCTTGGATGTGCTGAAGTGTGAAAGCGCTGTTGATTCTATTATCACAGAATGAAATTGGTGTTAGGGGTGATTTGCTTGGGTATTTTCTCATGTTTCATACACTGCTTGATGAAACCAGGTGAGGAGGTAATTTTTTTTTGGTTTAGTTTCTGCAGAAAAAGATACTCATTTTCAAAACTGGTTTTCTTTACAGCAAGTGGCTAATGCTTGTCACCTGTTTCAGATTCTGTGTGATACTGGGCTTGGCTTTGGTGAACCTGGTGAAGCCTGCTGAGTTCAGTCATCTTCTCACAAAAACCTGCAACAACTTACCCTTGAAGAGGGCTCCATTCCAGTCCTCCTCCTTTCACAACTTCTGACAGGAGTGTAGAAGCTGCTAGTACCAGCAAAATTGTCCTGGCACACTTAGGTGTAGCTGCCAGTGATGCATTTCCTTATCTGAGAGGTTTCTGCTCAAGAAGGAGAAGTTGTAGCCAAGCTGGGCTGAAGCTGCCCTGTACAGGGTTCTTGGGGCTGCTCACCTTCAGCCTGTGTGTGGTCTATGTTATCCCTGTCTTGCTGTCTTTGTGCTTGGGGAACTCTGCTCCCAAGCTTGCTTGAGGGCTTGGAGTTCCAGGGCTAGCTCCTGCAGAGGATGAGGGTCATTCTGGTGATCCCCATGGAGGAGGAGGGTCAGGATGGTGAGCCCTGGAGAGGCTGAGGGTCATTCTGGTGACCCACAAATCAGGGGGATCACTCTGGTGCTCCTGTTGAAGGGGAGGGTGGTTGTGGTGATCCTTGCAGAGGAGGAGGGCTGTTCTGGGGATCCTCATGGGGCAGGACAATTGATGTGGGGATCCTCATGGAGCAGGAGGGGCGTTGTAGGAGTTTGGGCACCTGCTCCATGTTACTGTTGGTAAGGGTGATATGTCTGAACGCTGTGATTCACCTGCTGTGGTTGGCTCGAGGCAGCAGAGTGGCCCAAGGCTGCGGTACTCCTGCGATGAGGTGGCACCTGTCCTGCCCCGGTGTGACACTGCCTGTCCTGTCCCACTGTGACACGGGCTCCTGTCCCCGCTGTCCACCCCCGGCAGTGTCAGTGCTGGGCTCCCGCCGCCGTGGTCGCAGCCGCCCGCTGGGGCCCCCTGCTGGGCATAGGCGTCAGTGCACTTTGTTGCGAAATGATGTCACGGGCTTTGGTCCATGACGGCAGCGTGACGTCAGCCCCGCCCCAGCCAATCAGCGCGGGGAAGGTTGGGATGGTGACGTAAACGGCCCTAGCAACAGTCGGCGCGGCGCCGCCCAATCAGAAAATAGCCGTGGGCGGCCATGAGCCAATGGGAGGCGGCGGAGGAGGACGGCGGCAGGAGGCAGGTCCCCTCGGGCTCCCTCCGATAAGATGGCGGCGGCGCTGGCGATGGCGGCGGCCGTGGCTTTGTCTGCGCCCAGCGCCTGAGCGCGGCCCCGGCCCGGGCGGCCGCTCCGCTCCGAGCAGCGGCGGCGGAGTCATGACCGCAGAGCCCGTGAGGTACGGCCGGGCCGGGCGGCTCCGCGGCGGCCGCGCGGGGTGGGGCGGGGCCGGGCCGGGCCGGGCCGGGCCGGGCCCGGCGCGGCTCAGCCCTGGCGGGACGGGCGGGAGGCGGGATGGCGGCGGGAGGGCAGCGCCGCGCTCGGCCTGGGCGGCGGGGCCGGGCCCGGCGCGGAGGGCGGGAAGGACCGCGCCGTGCGGCGGGAAGGCCCCGGGGGCGGCCCCCGCCCCACGTGCGAGTGCGGCGGGAGCTGCGCCGGGCCCCCGCCCGCGCCTCGCGCCCTGCGCAGGCAGCGGCCGCCGCTGCTCCGTCCGTGCGGCCGCGGGGCTGACGCGGAACGGCAGCAACCGACAGATGCCCGGGAAGCCGGGCTGAGAGAGGCGCCATGTTAAAGTGTTAATAAATAGTTGTCTTTGTGCGTTTTCGGTTTTGTCCGAATCGCCGGGCTCCGAGCCCCCCGGTCCATCTCCCGCAGACGCCGCGTGCCTGAGGCGCTGCGCCAGCCATGAGGGGATGTCGCTTGGCCCTCACGCTTGACCCACACACGTCTGCAAACCGTGATAGGGAAGCATCAACGTGTCTCCGGTGCTCGGCACTCTGGCTTTAGTGCTGAGCCTTGGGTAAAGTTTTTCTGGGGTCATTTTTGTGTATCTGCACCTCCCGCCTTATTTTGAGTAGTTCATAACAACTATCATTTTAGACAAAAGTTGAAGGGATAGTGGGTGTTCTCCTCTTTTGTATTGCTTGTTTTTGAAGCCCTAACACTTCCAATTAGGAATCTAGAAGAAAGAGGTTTTTGATGATTATCATCACTGTTGATGTTGATCACATGCTGATGTAGGTCATGAGCGTTGCAAATACACATTACTTGGTGCATGACTTCCCAGCAGTTAGCAGTTTCTTCTGGATGTATTTTTTCCTTTATTTTGTAAGACAGAGATGGTCTATCTCTCATCCTTTCTCCTCACTCCCACTTTCTCCCCTCTGTGTTCTGTAAGTGCTTTGACAGTTTAAACAACTTTTTTTTGTTGGAGTGTTTATTTTGTTGTGTAGACTGAAGTGCTAATTAAGGGGCTTTCTCCTTTTTATTCTCCAGCCCTTGAAATCAAGTGTAGAGTTTTATTTTTGTAGAACAAAAAGATCTGAGTTACTAATATTTATGGTCTGGTTTGCAGTCACCATTAGTATTTTATATTCTGAGAAACGCTCTTCCATTTGGACCACTTTACTTTTTGTTTTATTGTGATTGTCATATTTTGTTCCTTGTTATCCATAATCTTGTTTGGTTTCTTTTGAACCACTGGTCTGTGATGTGTGGGGTTTGTACTTAACCCTTTCCATATTCCTGTGTTGTTATTAGTGCCACAATTAGTGTTGCTAGCAAGAGGCTGCTTTGTAGGAAGAGGATACAGAAACTCAGACATTTTCCATGTAATTCTTAG
Organism: Serinus canaria; assembly: GCF_022539315.1. Taxonomy (NCBI): domain Eukaryota; kingdom Metazoa; phylum Chordata; class Aves; order Passeriformes; family Fringillidae; genus Serinus; species Serinus canaria. The sequence goes on from NC_066318.1 coordinate 16,878,023, forward strand.
ATTACCTGCAGAGAGGATGGGATTATTTCAGATTGTTGGTGATCTTGCAGATCAAAAAGCGTGGACAGAGTAGATCTGAGATGGTGTGCAGTCTTGGGTGGGATCTGCCCACGGAGCAGACAGCCCAGTGACACACTGCTTTTAAGTAGATGGGCATAACAACTTTTTGATGCTACAAATTTTCCTTCTTTTCATGAGCTCAGTTCTCATTCAGTTTAAATGTTTGTTACAATTCCCATCCCGTGTAGAGCTCATCTGGAGCAGTTTGTAACTCACCAGAACTGTGCCAGGAGCTGGACATGGCACTGCAGTGTCATACATGGCACTGGCCATTGCATGGGCTTTGCTTTATTGTCCAGTCCAGTTCTTCCAAGAACTGGAGGTGGAGAGAAGGAAATGAAGAAGAAAAACACTCCCTGTCTTCCTCTTCTGTTCCCATTTGCCACCAGTGCTGTTGGCTCTCAGTTGCCTATGTTTGTGTCACTTCACCCTCTGCAGTTTGTCCATGTCAGAGATGTGCAGAAATAAAGGACTGGGGGATTGCTCTTACAGTTCTTGGGAAGATGTGCAGAAAACTAAATTTGGATGGAAAAGCTATTCCCAGCACTTGTGGAACATTGGCTTACAGTGTTTCAGAGGAAAATCATCAGTCCATACTTGTCTACTCCCAGAGAAGTTTTAAACTTTTGTTACAAGAGTACTTTTATTCGATGTTAAGATTCTAGGGGTCTTCCATGTTCCTAATGAGAAATTTAGAATTATAGAAACTGGAATAACCTCCTAAGAAACTTTTAAGTGCTGCCTTTGTAAATATTCATAAAGATGCCTCAAAAATTTTTGCGCCAAAAACTTCTTTTTCTTTTTTTTCTTGTTCTTTCCTTTTCAAGGGGAGGAATCCTTGTCACAGTGACCTAACCTGTTCCTACCAATTCATACATTGTACAACATAAGCACAGCAATAGGAAAAGCAAACAGGTTTTGAATTTTCTTCACTATTTGGTAGTCAATGAATGTAGTTTGTTTGTTTCTTTTAAAGTTGGCAAAATAGGCTTAGTTCTTGGGGAGTTTTTTATCCAGACTTTTCACCTCACATTGTGATACTGGTTACTTGGTTTTACAGTTTTTATTAAATTGACTGCATTTTTGAGTCAGTTGAATGTCTTGGTTCTGAGTGATTTTGCAGGGTTGCTTGAGGTGTGTTACTTGATGCCACAATGATATAATTGGAAGTAAGTCAACACCAATCTTCTATATTCCCTAAAGGGACAGTGAAAGTTCTCTGTCTTCCACACTGTTCTGGAATGGGCATAGGCAGATTCTTCAGCTCTTCCTGAAGAAGAGCAAAACTGTGTCATCTTCAGTGCCAGCTGTGCCCCAGAACCAGGATCTGCAGCACTGAAATGAAATTCTTTGGGAGAGGAATTTTCTGCAGAGACTTTGTTATTTATGGTTTTCTTCAATACTGTCTGTTAGAGCTTTGCAAACTTTATATTAGGGTCTTTCTAGAGCTTAACTGAAGATATCTTAATTTTCTAGGAAACAATTTGGTGCATCAGAGGGGTGTGTAATACAAATTCTGCAGCAGGGTGACCTTAACATTGTGGGGATTTGAAATTCTCAGTTTTCTGTTACAGATTAACTCCCTTGCTTGAAGGGTGGAAAAGAGACTGCTTTTTATGTGCCTGTACCTCACCAAAAGAAAATACAAAGTAATGCTAAAATGTGCTGTGTTCATCAGAAAAACAAATGTCTGCATCCTGTGACCAAGTACATTTAAAACTGGATTACCAGAAGTGTCTTTTCTAAAGGGAAAGCCTAAGGATAGTGCTGAACCTCATGAAATCACACTTGGTATTGCTGGAGCTCAGCTGGTGCCTGCAGGTGATTTGGAGACATGGATGAGTTCATGGATGGGTCAGTGGCATGTTGTTCCCTTGGTGTGGCAGCAGGAGAAAGAAGAAACTGTAGAAATTCAGTGGCAAATATAGTGGAAGGTTTTATGTTGACTTTAAAAGAGGTGAAGTGTCCTGATTTATTTACTAAAGGAGGAGCGTAAAGCTTTCACAGTCTTGTGATGAAATGTAGTTGTCACTCAGTTGCAGTTGTCACTCAGCATGGGTGATGTGTGTTGGGGGTTTTTGGGTTTTTTTTTTTTGTTAGAAAAGGAGTGAAACCTTGAAAAAAGCAAGAACTTGATGACACAGGTTGCTGACCAATGTCAGCTGCAGTGCCATTGAAGCAGTTTATTTGCAAGTCCAAAAGCTGCATAGTTGTAGAAATTTTTGTCTGAGTGGGTCCAACTGTAGGTTGTAATAGGTTCACCTAGAAGCTTTGTTGGGCAAATGCATCTGTCATGTAAAGCAAGACTAAAATATAGGCAATAAATTTGAGACTGAGGTGGCTTTTGTCTTGTAAAATGAAAACGTGTGCTTTGGATGGGCTTACAGCCCTCAAAGCTGTAACAGCTGTGATTGGGATTATGTGGGAGAATTGAAGGGCCAGGCTTTGATTTTCAGCAGAGTTGCTACTGAAGGAAGTTTCCTTGAGAAGCTATGATAAGCTCCAGGGAGCAGAAGGCACATGAAGCAAAAGGCATTTTTAGAGTTGGGGGTCCCTGATGCTCTTGGTCATGGGACCCTTCCCCTTCCCCCTCCCCTCCCCTTTTAAATTCAGCTTGTTTTATGTGTTATATGTGCTAGACTAAGCTTCCTTTCCTGAATGAACAGAGTGAGGTGTGCACTTCACATGATTTTTGTCTCATAAATGTTGTGTTTAGGTTTTCAAGTAGCAGCTTCAGTCTTTCTCAGCTTGCAGGGTATTTCACCATTGAAGTTACACTTCAGTGTGGCATTGAAACCAACCAACAAACAATGAGATTGTTTGTCTTACTTTTGCCTTGTGGATTTGTGATGATGTTCCTTGTTTGGGTTTTTTGAAGATCTCATTAAAGAAACAGGTTAAAAACAAAGTTTTTTGTTTTCACTTCTTAGTGAATGAAGTGTGATAACTCCCACCACGTGAACAGAAAGAAATCGTGTAAGCTTCCTTGAACAGAATAAAGGGTCTCTTAGTGACTTTGAACTGTTGCTTTCTCATTCCCCTTGTGTGTCTGGAGGAAGATAATTCTGTTTACTTATCTGAACCTGTTATGCTGTATTTAAGCTCCAAAATTACTTCGTCCACATCATGGAGTGTCTTCAACTGCACCAGGTATCACTTGATTAAGCCCCTGTGGATTAAAAGTCAGTTCTAAACAAAGTAAAAAAGTGAGTGTGTGTTAACAGAGTGTTAGGTGCAGAATCTCTGATGAAGTGCTGGATGCCTCCATCTCTTTTTAGTCAGAGCTTTGGTGTTCAGGTATTTCTGATGTCTCTGATGCAGTCAGTTCCATGTGGTACAATTCCTCCTGACACAGGAGGAGTGCTTTGCTGTGATAGTGGTCAAACGCAGGCAGCTCACCCAGAAAGATCGTGGGGCTTCCAGCTGTGGAGTCACTTGGAACCTGGCTGGACAGTGTCCTGGGTGGCCTCCTGTTCCTGCCTCTGCTTGTGCTGAGGGCTGCACCAGGGGATCTCCAGAGGGCCCTGGTGTGGAGTGGAGGAGGAAGGAGAGCACTGGGTGTGGATGGCATCAGGTGTGTGCAGGGTGTAAAGGTTTGTGTGCTTGGGCAGCAGAGCTGCTTCATGCCAACACAACCAGATTGTGTGAATCCTGAGTGTGAAACCTCACTTGGCTTGGCAGAATTGGTATATCACTGTAAGTAAGGGCCAAAATGTGAAGCTGATCTAGGACTTAGAGTGTCAAGTTGCTTTTGCCTGCTGAAAATCATTGTTGAATTAAAAAACAAACACTGGGATGAAGTGCTCTGTTTTCCCACCATTATAAAATCATATTTTCCTTGTTCAAGTAATATAATGGTAGACTGATTTTATTTTCTGGTTTTATATTTTTTCTGACAGAAATAGGTTTCTTAGAACATGGCAGGTATGGTGTGTTCACTCCATTTTTTAAATTGGGATAAGAAAATAAAACAACTCCTACTGGACGTTTTTTCCTCTTTCACTCTTTTCCACAAGTTTAAGCTATTTCATTCATGTGTGTTCAGCCACAATATTGACATATTTTATGTGAAACAACAATGTAGGCTCTACCTTTTTAACTGAACTCTTTGAATTGGGCTAATTCTAACCCTTCTCATCAGGAAAATTTTTAATGAATATTAGCAGGTGACAGAATACTAGCCTGATTATATCAAGGCTTAGGAGTAGTCTCTCTTCCCACCATCCTAAATAAAATACTGAGAATTTTGCTGTGAGTTGTTGGATTTCTGCTATTCACACAGGGCTACAGTCTGAAGCAGAGGATGGCGGTCTACAGACCAGCAGTTTAAAAGTCCATCTGGTTTTATTTTTCTTTAATTATTTTTGCTAAGGATTGTTTAATTTTGTCTGCTTAATAGTTGTTCTGCAGAGTTTCAGTTTCAAAAGTGAAAAATGACTGAGACTTAATCTGAAGCAACTGTAAACATGAATTGAAAAAACTTGTGCCTTGAACTATGTGAAAAGTTTAAACATAAAAAAATCTTAGACAAGTGTTGAATTTAAGGAAGACATATGGTTAAAAAAAGCATCTTTGTCAACATTGGGATAGATAAAAGCTGCAAAGGACTCCTGTGCCACTTTCAGGAGCCACTGAAATGCACAAGGGACACTTGTTTAGAGTAATAGTTGGTAGGTGTTTGTTTAAAGAAATTGCAGCTTTCAAATTACTGTTCCAGATGTTGACAATAACAGGGACATTCCCCACTTCCACTTTTAAAGTATCTTAAAAAAGCAAACAGAAACTGAGTGCAAGAATGAGGTTTTCAGTGCAGTTTCAGAAGAAAGTCCAGTGTGTCCTGGGTTTGCTGCTGAGGTGGTCAGTGCTGCTCCTTCCACTGCCCTGGTTATGAATTTTCATCACCTCACCTGCCTTCAGAAGAAATATGATCATGTGAATGTGTGGCAAGTTGGATCCAAATAAAAACTGTTAACATTTTATTTGTCCCAGGTGATGTGATATGCTTTGGGGAAGGACAGTTACCAGCTGGCACAGGGGGTGAGGTTGTGGTGGGTTCCCTCTGTGTCACTGCCCCTCCTCAGCTGGGCAGAGGAGGGAGAGGACAATGAAAAGTTCAGGTTGGTGTAAGGGCAGGGACATCACCCAGCAAGTGCCCTCATGGGTAAAACAGACTGCTTGGGGAAATCAGCTGAATTTATTGCCAATCAAATCAGAGTACAGTAATGAGAAATAAATCCCCTGTGTTAAAATACCTTCTCCCCATCCCTTCCTTTCTCCCAGGTTCAAGTTTACTTCATTCTCTGTCTCCTCCTGGTGAGCAGTGCAGGGAGTGGGGTCCCTCCCATGGGAGATGGTTCTCCGTAGACTTCTCCCATGTGGGTCCTTCCCATGGGCTGCCGCTCTTCCCGAACTGCTCCAGCGTGGTCCTTTCCCATCCCACGGGGCTCAGGAAGGGGCTGCTCCAGCAGAGGGTTCCTGTGGGCTCACAGCCTCCTTTGGGCATCACCCTGAGCAGCTGTGGAGTCCTCCTAATGCCTTGAGAGGCTCCTAGAGCAGAGGCTGGGCAGAGTTAAAGGAATAAAGCAGGGATTTATTAAAAGGCCTTCACAGGATTCACCTTGGGCAGCACAAGAGCCTGGCCGTGGCTACACCCCAGCTGGACATGAGCTCTCACACTTCTATCACTTTTGGTCCATTTCCACTTTGGGGTTAATTGTCCAATTCCAGCTCCAGGTGATGCAGTCCCATCCTCCCAGACTGCTCTCCTCAATTCTCTGTTGTTTGCGCTCTTTGGGCCTGAAGCTGGAGTGGTGTCCTTGGTTCTGGGGCTGGAAAAGGATTGTTCTGTGTGCCTGAGCTGTGAGAAGAACTTGTAACACTTAATGTGAAGTTCAGAGTTATATACCAATGCAGTCCAGAATCTGGAAAACATGAAAGCTGAAACTTAAGGCATCACTCCATGGGCTGCAGCTGGGTCTCTGCTCTCCTGTGGGCCCCCATGGTCTGCTGATGGATCTCTCCTCTGACCCTGTTGTTCCTTCTCCCCTGGCCTCAGGGTCTGCAGGGCTGTTGCTGTCACACACTTGCTCCTCTCTCCCAGCTGCTGTTTTGCAGCAGGTTTTTCCCTTCCCAAGTGCATAATCCCAGAGCCACAATGGGCGCTGCTGATGGGCCCAGCCTTGGCCAGCAGCGTGTCTGTCCCTCTTGGAGCAGGCTGGTGTTGGCTCAGCTGAACGTGGGGGAAGCTTTTGGCATCTCTGCACAGAAGTCTGTCACCCTTGTAGCCCCCCATTTCCAAAACCTAGCCACACAAAGCTGGTACAGGTAAGGACATCCAGGGAACAGCACTCGACAGCCACTTGGAATGGAGCCTGTCATGTCTAGATTATGACACAACCTGGCTCTTTATTTATTCTAATTATTTATGGACTCATTTATAGGTAATTAGCTTACTCTGGATGTTTTGTTACCTTGTAAGGGCCAGGCATTTAATTGTTTGCTTTAACAGCACTTGCTCTGAATGTAGGTGAGGAATGCTACATTCCAAGGTAGCTCCCAAGGTCACGAATCAGGTTCATGGCCAAACCAATAATAGCAGGGCACCTTCCCTTCTAGTCCTGTTTTAATTAGGCTGAACAGTGTTGAAATAGTTCTGCAGTGGTGGGGAAGCCATTTGTTTCGAAAACTCAAGTGTGACAACACAAATAAATAGTGTGGGGACTGTCAGTGTGGAGGAGCCTGTTTGCCTCAGTAGTGCTTCAGAGATGGTTCTACATTTTCAGGCTCCTATGTTTGTTAAACACCACACGTTTATAGGTTGGGATCATTTTAATACTGCCTGGGTCTGTACTGCGAAGAATAAGCATTTTTCAGTAGAAGCTTTAAGCAAAAATAATGGATATTATTTTTCAAGTATAAATGAATGACATAAAATCACTTTTGTACAAAACCAGATGAAGCGTTGCCCTAAATTAATATTTCGTAAGTGTAACACCTTTACTTAGATTTGACCTGGTATTCCTTAACAAAGGCTTATGGTACAAAATGATGAATAATCAAGAGAAAAAGCAAGTTGAGAAGACTTTTTAGTTTTAGTTTGTATATCATCTTTTTTGATTGGTTGTCAGCAAGAACATTTTGCTCTGAAAATGATAATTTTACATTAGTTAGGATGGGTTAATGAATGGTAGTAGATAATCTTCCAAGTATTAGTCACAAAGACACATGTATACTATTCTGAATTCATTCTGTATTGACAATACTAATACTGAACTCATCTCTAGCTTCCATTTTCTTTTTAAAATGCTCTTACCAAAACAAGTTATTTATAAACCAAATGAGCAGAATTCTACATGTGTGGCTTTTTTTGTTGTTGTTGTTTTTACTACCAAAAATGTACTTTCTTGTGGCCTTTCTAAATGTGCTTTATTTCTTCAGACCATCTGGAATGGATGTAAAATCTCTTTATATGCTTTTACTATCAAATAATTCTGAACAACTCTATTTTTTTTTTCACTTAATGCAAGTAAATTGTCATTAAATCTCCTTTCTAAAGGAGAGCACGCAAGCTGTTAAGACTGCAGTGTACCATTATCATCTTCTGTAATGTTTTCCAAGTATGCCTTCCATCCATGAGAAAAAGAGAAGCCCAAGATTAGGGAGCTGGCAGTTGTATAGCAGCATGAGTCCACTAATTAGAGGGAAAGACTTTTGGACAGATTGAGAGGAAAATTTTAAGGTACTCTTGAGAGTTAAAGAGCTTTGTTCTGCTCTTTCAGGCTTGCTCCAGTGATTGATGGTGCATGTGTAGTCTCCAAAGAAAAGTGCCCTTCACTCATGCAGAAAATCTTTTCATTGCAAAGTGCTATTTTGTTTTATTTTGAGTACCTCAGGTGATTTAAAGAAATAGCAGATTATTTTTTTTTTAAATGGATGGTTTATGCTGTTTTATGTGGTTATTTTCACTGGTTGGAATAGTCACTGGCACTGATGTGGGGATGTTCACTCACGGCTCAAGAGAGCTCTCAGCTGCACATCCTTCTGATAAAATGAAAATTTTTCTTAGCAATAACAAATTGAAAGTCAGAAGTTAATAAATTGATGGGCTCAGAGAAACAGTAGTGATGGTAAAGGTGACTGCTCAGGTTGAGTATTCAGAAGTTCTTATGACCAATAAAATAGGCACAGAAAATGTAATTTCTACTTGTTATTAGAAGACTATTTTGAAATTAATGGGGAAACAAGCAGTGGGAAGGGTGGGAATCCCTTATCCTTCATCTGGGCTCACTTCTGCTGGGGATAGGGCAGGTCAGGAGTGGGAAAAGCATCTGGAGCAGCAGATAAGGGGTGATGAGTCAGGGCAGATGAGCTGCAGATTCCAGAGTGCTGATAAGGAGGGTAGGGAGCAAACAACTCCCTGGCATCTTCTGAACAGGGGCTGAACACCCTTGGCCTCAGAGCAGCTGGAAAAGCCTTGTCCTGGGAAATTGTAGGAGTTTTGGGAGAAATAAACCATGTGAAATGCCAGGGGTAACATGGAGGTTATGAAATGGAACAGCTTGTTAAGGCAAGATGAGATGTTGCTTTTTGCTGTAGTCAGGAAATGTACTCAGGACTGTTCCTGGGGTCTAAAAGTGTCCTGTGAAAGTTGCCAGGGGATTATTCTTTATGAATTAATCATCAGCACTCAAAGAAACAGATCAAGGAATGATCTGGTCCTGAGTGGTTGTTTCTTGACAAGATGAACAACAGACATGTATGTAGATGGTAGATTTAATAAAAGTTTTGCATCAGCAAACTTTCATATCCAGTGGACCTGTCATGTTCAGTGTGATATTCAGTGGACCTGTTTGTGTCTAATTTTGCAGGTGAAACTCTTCTGTTCTAGTTGGGTTTATATCCCAAAGGTGACATTTTTTAAAATAAAATAAGGATTATTCTTACCTGTCTGGTTTCTGACAAGTAGAATATTAATTTTTTGCTGTCTTCATGTCATGGCAGCATTATCACTCAGACTTTCTTGAATTTTGTCAACAATTGTATTGAATATAATTGTATCTAAACAGTGAAAATGACTTAAAATAGACTTTTTATGCATTTTTGTCAATAAGGCTGCACCTACTATTTCACTCAGTATTTAGAAAAATTACATTTTTTTATTGGCTCTGATATACTCATGCAGAAACAAATGTTTATATCTCTTGTGGATGTGTATTAATTGAGATTAAACATAAGCTTTTAAGCTTGATAAATTGGAGTGAGATGTGTAGGTAACTCTGAGTATTACTTGTATTTTAACAGTGAAAGCAAGTTGAATACTTTGGTGCAGAAACTCCATGACTTCTTGGCTCACTCATCAGAAGAATCTGAGGACGCAAACTCTCCTCCAGCAGTATCTAAAAACAAAAGTATAGGTAAAAAGACATTTTATGTTCATTTTCAATGTATATGTGATTCTAAAGTCAAATAACTTGATGTTATTTCACTATATCACACTTCGCTGGCGTAATTATACCGAGTCTTAATGTGATTTAAGTGGTGCTAGCTTGATAAATGCACAATAGTTCTTTGATGCAATATTTATTTCAGTTCTGAATCTTTATAAAGGTGAAAAAATCTAATCTTCTGGTAATTTCCCTTCTCTGAAACATGAGCTATCAGACAGACAGGTATTTGCTGTGCTTGGAATTCCTTGTTCAGTGTTCCTGAATAATGCAGTGTCTTGGTTTTTCTGCTGTAGTCATGCTTTTGCAGTCATTGTAGGTGTGGGAGAAGTTCTGGAGATAATGCTTTCATAGTAATTTGAAAAAGACTTTTTTACATATAATCTAGAAATAATACTTTTAAAAAAACTAGAGTCCTACACTTGGTCAAAATTGGAAATTTTTATTTCTAAGTTAGAAATAGGTAACAAAGTTTAACCAGTTTGATGACAGTGATTAAAGGTGAAATTATTTCATGTCAATACTGAATAAAATCTGTTTCCAACTTTACCTGGTTAAATTTGTTTATTAGTTTCACTTGGACTGGATACAGGTGCAGAACCTTTCAATTTGTACTGCTTAATGAGCTAGAAGTTGTGTTCATGTGGTGGAGTGCAGGAGAAGAGTGTGCTGGCTGTATTAGAGTTTATTTTCAAACTCCTGTTGTCTTCAGTAATATCTTCCATGGGCTTTCTGGCTTGCAGTTTTTATCTTTTAATGTTTTGTTTAGAGAGAGAGTCTGCTGCCTGTGACACTCACCTCCTCATGGCTGCATCAAACAGAACTGTTAGCATGGGAAAAAGAAACTACTCTTGTGGTGCTTCAGCAGAACAGTAAAATAAACTGTGTTGTAGATGCATCTCAAAGTGAAATTTTTCTGAGGAGCACACTGGGAAAAAGAATTCTCCCTTTATCCTCTGTACATAAAAATTAGCATTTGGTTCCTTGCCGTAAAACACAGATTGTCTTTGAAATGAAGACACTTGCAAATTCAGAGCAGATATATTTTAGTGTTGGTTTTGAGATCTAAGAGAACATGTTAAAGTTGAAGAGTCAGGATTAAACACTTAAATATTGGGAATGCCAGAATTTACTATGCAAATTTCCTTCCCTTCCCAATGTTCTGTGCATAACAAAAATGTCTTTAGCAACTGTGCTTGCCTTTTTTTTTTTTTTTTTAATCCAGAGGGTGCTCATTATGAGCAGAAGTTATGGATGTGACTGGGGCCAAATCAGATTTATTTAGTAAGAGATCTTGTTTTGTTCCAGCATTTGGAGGATGTGTGAACTGTTGGGTAGAGTGTTGTGAGGAGGGAGATGATGATGAAGGTGGGTTAGTGTGACCCAGGAAGGCTGGCTGTTAGAAATCAGTTGGCTATTAGCTGATATTACTTCATACCCTAATCTTTTGTCCCTGCCACACACAGAGGTCAGTTAAAACAGGAAGCAATACTTGCTTTATAGCCTTAATAATGTTCTTTATCCCCTCTGCACTGGCACTGGATGTCTTCCTCCTTTCCACTGCATGGCTGTCAGCAGCAGAGTCACGGAGAGCTCAGGAGAGCCAGCCTGCCTGCTCTTGTTCCAAGAGTGGAGCTGCAGTCCCAGGGGAATCTCTGCTCCCTGACAGCCCTGGAGTGGCTGGGCAGGAGCAGCAAGGTCAGCTCTGAGCTGGGAGGGGGTGGTTGCAGCACAGGGGGCCCTGCAGTGGGCACAGGGAGAAACTGGCACTGCAGCACGTTCAGCTGCTTTTGGAATAGCACATGTGCATCAGGCTGCCAGTCTGAGTGCAGAGTCTGCACTCACTGGGGCTGCCAGAGCAGGGGAAGCTCTGCCAAGCTCTCCAAGCTGGTATTTTCCATGGGTTTATCACTTGGGCAAAGTTAGTCAAGAGTAGAAGGTGGGCAGTATCCAAGCTCCAGCAGAAATGTCACCTTCCTTCCACATATCAGGTTCCTCCTGCACAATAGGGAATGCCTGTAATATTCCAGAGAGGAAGTTTCAGGTACTTAAAAAGGCCACAGACATTGTCTGCTTCCATTTTGTGTTTCCTCCTTCACATGTGGAAATGGCTGGATGATTTTCCCTGCAATTTACTCAGTTCTGCAGAGGTCAAATATCCAGCCCTGAATTCTCTAAGTGATTCAGTTTTTTCAAAGTGTAGAAATAAATAGTTTGGTGTTCCCCAAAACTGAAGTTGAAGGATAGAGAAGTTGCAGTGCTAGTAGTCTTCTGTTAAAAATCACAAATAATCCTGATAATCCTGTAATTATGCTTCCTACTCAGTAGCATCTGTTAGAATCCTGCTGTCCCTAAACTTTTGGAGCGACTTCATGCAAGAATCATTCAGTCACTGAACTCCAAACTTGCCCTTCCATTTCCCAGACTGGTGGATTGGAGCAGGTGCCAGCAGGTTGCAGGTCTTTAGGCTTTGTATTCCACAGTTCCCAAGCTTGAGAAATAGGAATTCTCATCAGAACTTGGATCAAATGGGATTTTTGTGTGTGGTTCCAATGATCCCAGATGAAATACTTTGTTTCTTATGTCAAGATGTGTGAGAGAAAATACTTGTAGTGAATTCTTAGTGATAGCAAAAATGCACCAATGATATTATTTCTGCATGCAGTTGCACTTGCGGTGCTTCAGTATTTCTTCACCAACAGCAAGGCTCCCAGGGACTGAACTGAAAGGGATTTCTGAATTATTTCTGTAAAATTTATGCCACACAGTGGAATGTCTTTTCTGTTGTGCACCAGTTGTCTCTGGAAGTCACATTTATCTCTGTCCAGGTGAAGCATAAACAATGCTGTGATGTGCAATGTGAAGAACTTCTGATGTTCCTTGCATTTCAATGGACTCCTTGAATTTCTCTCCATAGGTAAAAGTAGAGAACCTAAAGGAAGTCCAGCTTCAATGGAGAACAACAGGGACGAGGTAGGAATAAAAATGCTTTTGAATTCTAGTTGCATGTCTGGTGCACAGTGGCTGAGTTCAGTCTGTTGCTTTTGCAATAAATACTTCATTAATACTGTCAGAAGCCCCCATTAAATGTCATCCCCCTTCACCAGTTACTCAGATAACAGTTATTCTTTAGGCAAATATGCTTCCTTTTTGAAAAACCATTAAAATGGGCACACTGGATCTATGGTAAACTGAGCAGAAATTTTTCATGTGGTATTTCTTACTTCTGTCCTCCTACTGGAGATATTCTGATGGACAAGATCTTAACATTGTAGAGAAAGCACAAGTGCCAGTGTCAGGCCTTAGCTTGCCTTTACTACTGTAAATTCAGGTTTTTTCAACTGCCTAGCCCTAGTTGTGATCTGAATGCAAAAACAATTGAAAAAATCAGTTGTGCTCTGAAGGCAGCCAGTGCTTTCTGGCACATGAGCCACACACCAAGAGTCTGTTCTGCTGGCAGTTTGTGGCTGCAGGCTGCTGCTCCTCCTGAGTGCCAGAGCCCTCTGCAAGGGTGTGTTGGACAAGGGATGGTTTCTTCACTCAGCAAGAAGAGCATTCCCGAACCTGTGTGAGCTGCTGACTCCTGACCTGAAACTCCAGAGATTCAGTTGAACTGAACTGGCATGAATGTAGAAATTGTCACTTGTAGTTACTGCTTTTCCTGCTGCTCTTTTTAAATTATTTTTTATAAGGACCCTGTGATTTCTGAGTTGTTTCTAGTTAATGCAAGAAACTGGTTTTTGACAGTTCCCTTGGATATAAATGTGTTGACTTTTACTTTTTTTTCCTTGTTTCTAGGGAAGTAGTTCTTCAGAAAGAACCAAATCCTTAGGATCATCCCGTTCCAAAAGGTTGGTTTGGAAAATAAAAACAAATAAATTAGTTTTTGGGTGTGGGAAGCTATAGAAAAGTGGGTGAACTGTATAAAATATTTTTGGTTAAAATCCATGAAGTTATGGAGTGCTGGTGAAACAAATGCCTCATAGTGCATTTTAAATTCAAACCATTTCTCAGGATGAAAGGTTAAGATGCTAAAGCTTGATTATTATTTACAAAGACAAGATTATTCCATATCTTCAGGACAAAGAAGTTTATACAAGAGTCCCTTCAGTCTTGCTATTTGTACATGTAGGTTTTTTCCCAAAATGTAATTTGGGTCATACAGAAAAAAAAGTTTTATGTGCTTCAGTACTGGGAGAGTGCAGCATCAGACTATGCTGTTGAGTTGTCCTGTGCAGAAACTGCTTTTTCTTTTTCCTTCTTTATCTATAAAGTATGGAGTGAATTGTTTAGCAACTGCTTGAACCTAAGGAACCAAATCATTTGTGTCCCAAGTAAGAGCAGACTTAGTCCAGTCAAACTCCTCCTCATCTGCTCTCAGCTGGTGCTTACTCAAATTCTGTCCTCTGTGATTTTTATTACATCCCAGTGAGCAGTGCAGGGAGTTGAGCTTTCAACAGCTGCCTTAGTACTGCTCTTTAGAAGTCTGTATCTCTTTTCTCTCTCCTTTTTATCAGAGTTGCTTTATTTTATCATGTCTGCTGGAATTAATATTCTTCAGTCTCCTTTTTATGTTTGTCTTGATGCCATATTTGCAAGTGTGATTTTATATTTGGCTTTAGTTTCTCTCTCATCTTTTGAATCCAGTGTCCTGCTGAACTCTTTATATTTTTCTTTAGTCCTGTGTTTTGATCCTGTCTTATCACTAAAGGAATTTTCACTCATCCATTTACCATACTGTACCTTATATTAACAAAACCAGTATCCTGCAGTAGTTCATGCTTGGCCTGTATCCTGCAGTAGTTCATACTTTGCCTTCAGACTACTGAAAAATTTGCTCCATATTTTGTATTATTTTCTCTCCATCCTGACATGGTAAATTCATTCATTTTCATGGATTCAGTGTATATTGTTTGTGTGGAATTCTGTCAGCTGATCCTTTTGTTCAGTAGTCAGCTTTTTCATTTCTTTCTGCATTTCCTTCATTTTCTTGCAAGCATCTCTTCTGCCAAGATGCTTTTTGTAATTTGCTAATATCTGTGTGTTCTGTTTGTGCTGCCTGTTAAACCTGGAATGATGGATAAAATTCACGAGCAGACATTCACCTGTGTATCATTTAGACTTCTTTCCTGGAACTGTGACTTTCTTAAAAATACATCACCCCTAGATTTTACAACAAAAATATTTTATTAGTATATACTTCTATTTCACATGGGAGGGGAGAAATCCTATTCCAAACCAGAAAATTATCCTACAATTGTATAGTAATAACTTGGAGCATCCCAGCTCATAATGTCTTTAATTAATTTAAAAAGAACTTAGTTTTCACAGTTCATATGGTGTTTTGCCTGCAAAGCTTACCTGAATTGCAGTTTGTACTGTTTGTCAGAGCATGGGGTTTTTTCTGTCTATGCAGGAAACCTACAGTTGTAACAAAATATGTTGGGTCAGATGATGAACAAATTGCAGATGAAACTGTAAATGAAGATATTTCAAATGAGAACTCAGAGAATGATGTAGATATGCAAAGCTTGCCTAAAGGTAGGTCATGTCTTTCTTTATTTTTGTTTCTGAATTCAGCAAATTATCCAAGAGTATGATGCAGCATAAATAATTCACTAGAATGCACATTTATCAGTAAAATGCCTCTTGAAGGTCCTGTTGGTTTCCTGCCCACAAAATGAGGAACCTGAGCACTTTCAGTTTGGGACCCAGCAGATTTTAATCTGTGGATGTGCTGGTGGCTTAATTTCAAGTGCCTGCTGATATCTCTATAAAACCATCACAAAAGAGGAGAAATTATTTATTCTGTTGTTTTGCAGGAGTCTCAAGCTCTGTCACTTGGAGGTCTTACTGTTCTGTCTTTGGGGTTCTTAGCAAGTAGATCAACAAAAGCAAAACTAACTCTGGGGGGAAAAATGCCATTATTGGATCTATTTTTAAGCATCTCTCTGCTCTTAGCTGGGCCCTGCATCCCTCTGCTCTTAGCTGCAGTGTGAGTTGGATTAATCTCCTCCATTTCTTTTCTATGAAAGTTACAGGAAAAATTGCTGCTGTTCACTGTGTGAGTAGCAGTATTGAGAGCAGTCACTCTAAAATGATTTTTTTCAGAATATTAGATTATTTTCAGTGTCCTCACAACAAAACTGGGCTCTTAAATAGGAAAGGTGTTTTTTCCTTCATGTAATTTTGATTAGTACTTTGTTTAAATGAAAACATCAGATTTTGAATACTGTTAAAGACAAAGCAGGTTTTATTCTATTGCTTTTTTGTGCATTTCATACTGAAATAAATGAAGATGAGGGGAACTGAATAGAAGGGGGCAAAGAGAGAGGAGCATAGGGTTTTGAGGGGTTGAAGTGATGTCCTTTATTGGTAGCAAGTTCCTGTCCTGCACCCCCAGCAGTGTGACAGTCCTGTCATGCAAGTGCCACAGCAGAGCACAAAGAGCAGAATTTGCTCCTCAACCCATTCAGTCCTTGGCTTCTGTCCTACAGTTACAACAGAGAGGTAGTTTGAAATGTGTGGTGTTGGTTTTGGGTTTTTGGTTTGGTTTTGTTTTTTTTCTGTGAACATCTGTGCATTCAAAACTATGTTGAGTTTTAGTCAACAAATTGCTCTCTTTTCTTTTTTTTTTTTTTTTGTTGGCTTTATTAATCAGAACTTTTGCACTTCACTTGGATGTGTAATGGTTTCCAATTTCTAAATAAAATTATTCTAGGTACAGTGGTTGTACAGCCTGAGCCAGTGCTGAATGAAGACAAAGATGATTTTAAAGGGCCTGAATTTAGAAGCAGAAATACCGTTAAAATGAAACCTGAAGCTCCCAAAAAGCGTGGAGGTAAATACAATTTAAAACATCTGTTGAAACGGGTTTAAATTGTTGCTTATGACCACATTTGGTACATCTAAAAATTGTCCATATTTCTGATAAATTATCCTAAAAATACCTCCACTCTTCTGGCTTTTTGTTCATTAAGGATTTTAGCTGATAGAAATTAGCCTCCATTGCTGCCCCTGCAATGCAGCAGTGAAAGCTAAGATTAGTTCCCATGAAACTCCTTATTTCCAATAGGTATAGGATGCTTCATTAGGTGCAGTTGCTTGGTTGCAATCAGGTGTTACAGGTATTCCTTTTTTAAAGGAATTGAACACCATTGATACAGGAACATTCACTGACTGACCAGGAAAGCAACCATGTTTGAGCAGGGACATGTATGGGCAGATTATCCATCAGTGAGCTAAGAAAAGTCCTAAACCCTCAAACAATATAATGACCTCTTTCTTTTGCTTTGAAATTGTGGGAAATTCCCTACCAGTGGGCCCTTCTAAGGATTGCCTCTGAAAAGCTACTGTGTCAGCTGGTTTTCCATAGCTGCTGCTAAAACTGAGAAGTTAGGTAGATTATAATACTAACAGAAAAGAATTTCTCTTTTTCCCCCAAAAGCAAAGGAGGGAGGATTATGTATAACATAGCCAATTAGAAGGTAGATACTTTTGTTAACCCTACTGCAATATCTTAGCTCACACACCTCCAGCAGTATTCAGGGTATTCATACAAACAGCTCTTGCACACACTCTTCATCCTTCCCATTGTATCATTTGAGATCCTTGCTCTCCTTTAAAGTAATTTATGGAGTGCTGTGGGTGAAGGGGAGTGAAATATGACTGTAGAAATGTGCTTGTGCATCCACCTGGCCTTGTGTGGTGTCAGTGACTTTTGGAGCATTGATGTTTTCTCTAAATTACCAACTCTGGGAATCAGTTCTGTTTTATTCATGCAAGATGTCCTGTTCATATAAGAATGCTTTTTCCATTTGTGCTTCAAACAATTCTACCTATGGTCCACCAGAACTCTTCAGGGGTACAGTGTTAAAAAGATGAGACACTTGTGCTTGAGCTTTGTGGCCTGTGTCTGTATCCCCAGGACAGCTGTGCCCTTCCAGCTGTTTTAATCTCCATCCCTAGGGAATTTGCAGGCCATCCTTTGTGTGTCTGGACTGGTTACTCATGTACTATGCCTGACATAAATATATCTATTAAATATTTGCATTTCTAGTAGGAACTATATGTCCTGTGTGTATTAGAAATAGAGGTAGAAGCAGAACTCTGGCCTTTCTAGCATGCACATGCTCTTACCTAAGACTGTAAGAGGCACTGTGTCATTATTTTTAAGTTTTGTGTCTGCAGTGTGGTTGTATTTTTGCTAATAAATTCTGTTAGGAATGGTTTTAACCAAGTAGTCTCTCTGTATTAATGAATTAGTGGTAGTTTAATTTCTTTGGATCATCATCATTTAGTAGTAACATGGTTTACAAAGGTTTGCCTCATAAATTCTCTCTTTTCCTGGTGCCAGCTTGCAGGTTTGAGGAAGGAGGCTGTAGTGCATCCCCTTGGTTGTGGAAAAGAGGGAGGAGGTTCAGGGCTTGCCAGGGAATATCATGTTCTCCCTGGGTTGGCTGGGCCCCTCAGTGATTCCTGCAGCAGGTTAAGTACTGTGGTGTGTGTCAGCCTTGCATTCTGTGCTGCAGAATGTGGGATTCTTTCCTGAGGAGTGTGATGGGATGGATGAGTTCATCACAGCAGCATTTGAAAGTGGGGCTTGAGCTGGTTTGGAGCTCCTGAGAGGGGCTTGCAGGTCCACAGGGTCTGCAGGGTGTGCAGTCAGGAATGGCTGGAGGGTGCAAACACATCCTGTATCCAGAATTTCACTGAGTTAGGAGCATGATCAGCTGTTTCACTGCCCCCTGAGCCATCTGAGGTTGTGCTTCAGCAGCAGATTGCTGGGAGCGTGTACTGTGTCCTGAGAATGTTCCTTTAGTTCCTTAACATGCTGGTGTTGGAGCTTGGTTCTTATTCTGGGGTAGTGATTATTTAATTAAAAAAAAGAAAAAATACAGGCTCTGTACTCAGATTGCAATCGTTAAATTCAACTGTTTGAGTTAATTTCCTTATTAATTTAATCACTGAGCATGACAGCAAAGGACAAGTCACAGTTCAGTGATCTCTTACCAAACCTGTATCTGCTTGATCCAAATTGGCCTTTTGGAAGTGCAGAACTTTCACCAGTGATTTTCCTTTTTCTGCTGTTGAAAACAAAAAAAATCTCCAAGTATTAATTAAGAGTCTGGCATGGAGTGAGCCTGCCAGGCCCAAGTTCATCCCTTCTGAAGTGAAATGGGGGGTGGGTGTTAAAAAAAAAAGCTTTTTTGACCAAATGTAGATGCAGCAGCAGGGTGGTGCACACACCATGGGAGCAATCAGCATGGGGAGAACATGTGGATTACAGCAAAAGTAGTTTCAGAAAAATCCAAAAACCACTGGCAAGAAGGGAACAAAACGTGAGAAAATGTTTTTCAGTCACTATTACAGGGTTTACTTGCATTTTCTATCAGTTTTCTGTATTTTTCTTTGAGAAGCTAAAACTGTTAAATAAATATCATAATACAAACATAAATTGCAGTGGTATTTGTTGAATAAGATTAAATGGGGAAGGTTGTCCAGAATATCAGAGCTGCTCTGAAGGAACTTTAGTGATGACTCTAATTTAGGTGTGTTTCCATGAGGTGACCAGTTAACCCAACTTAAACCTCTCAAAGGGAAAGAATTGTGCCTTGAGACCAAGTGCAGCATAAACATCAGGGGAAAATTCAGTCTTAAAATGGCAAATGATTACAGAAAGATTTCTCTGGTGCTGGGTGGTGCAGAAACAAAGGCCTATGAAAAACCTGACAGGCCAGAATATTGCAAGAAAATGCAATAGGTATATTCAGATTTCTTAAATGAGAATGAAGACAATTAATGTGTTGTTTGTAATCCTCTCCCTAGAAGAAGGACTCCATGGAATTGTGAGCTGTACAGCTTGTGGGCAGCAGGTGAACCATTTTCAAAAGGATTCCATTTATAGACACCCTACACTGAAAGTACTTATTTGTAAGGTATGTGGTAAACAGTTCTGTTTGGTTTTGTTTCAAAATGTCATATAAGTTGGTTTGGGTGGGATTTTTGTGGGAGTAATTCTTCTTCATTAGTTGACAAAGCTTTCAGTCATTAGCTGTTACAATTAAGGAAAATAAAAGGAGGGAAAAAAAGCAAATATACTGATGAGTTCATATTTCTTTTTTCTTATATGCCAGTTAAACTGGTGGTGGTTTCTTTGTTATTTACTTCTACAGCTTTAAGGGTACAATCTTGGTGAATTTTTAATGTAAAACGATCTGTCTGAAATTTCTGCCTACTCATAATGTATTTTAAGAACAGCTTCAAGTCTGCAGCTCCTGGTAAAACATTCCATGTAAAACAGCACTGAAATAAGGAGCAGAAAAGCAGCTTCAAAGCCATCTCTATTTCTGCCAGCTTTTGGACTGTTTTAAGCTATGGCAGCTTTGCAATGCTGGTCTAGTCCATAATCTGAGTCTTCAGCTGTGTGGCTTCCTGGTGGCTCCACACAGGCCCTGAGTTGGCAGCAGAGGGAAGAGGTGGGACAGGGCAGGAAGGAAATGTCCCTGCTTCCTGCTGTGGAGACCTCTGTTAACTTTCAAAGGGCTGCAGAGATCTCTCTTGCATATTTCTCTAGTGGTGGAGATTTTGTAGTTATAAGATATTGCTAAAAATAGAGATACTGTTCTGTGTTATAATGTACATGGAGCATTTCCCTGCTCTTCCTCTTCCTCCTCCTCCTCTCCAGCTCCTCATTAGTGTTACAAACTCAGCCATGTCCATCTAGGCTGGTTCTTCTCTGCATTCTGGCTTGTTTCTTATACAAAATGTGCTTTAGAAAAATCAGCTCACAAGGTGACCTTTTCCCACCTCCACTGGAGTCCCTGGCCTTGCACACCCATGTTCCTGCAGTGTGACCAGTGACCTGGGTCATTTTTGGAACCTGGTCAGGCTGTTGGGCTCAACAGCAGCTCTTGATTGGGAGCTCTGCTACCTGAATTACATCAAGAGTTGTTCCCCTTGATTTTCTCTGGTTTTACTGACTTGAGCCTGGCCTTATTTGAATGTGAGAGTGAGAAATGGAAGCCCCTCATCTCCAGCTCTTCCATTATTTCTCTGCCTAGTTCTGCCCTTATTTTTCTCCTACTTAGGTAAAAGTCCCATACCTGAGAAACTTTTCCTTTGGCTGTGAATGTTCCATTAAGTTTCTAAACATCAGATTATACTGGGGTTTTATGATGATTTTGGTTGTTTGGATAGTTTAGTTGAACAGATGTGCAAGTCTGTTCCAGATAATGGGGCATCATCCTTGTCAGTTCAGATGATGAGGCCTCTTCTGCATTCTGAATTGTATTAATGCCTGCTCAAAGTAGAGCTGCAAGTCTGGGAGAGCATTCTTCAGTAATAGCTGGGAAAAAAAATGACACCGACCTTCAAAATTTGGTGTCAGCAATTCAGCAGCTGAAGCCATCAGTACTCCTGGCTGAGTCATTTGTATTTTTTTTATTACCATTACCAAATTTTCAAATGATAATGCTTTGTTTGCACCTGGAAATGGAATTCTTGGATGTTAACATCATGATAAATGCTGAAGACTTTTTAATCTAAAGCTTTATGGCATCAGATGGTAACATAAGGAGTATCCAGCTGAAGGTTGTAATTTATGTGGGATTAATTGTGTCAGGGAGGATGTAGTGTTGACTTACCTAGGAAATAGATGGAAGAATCATTCAGACTGGAGAGAAGTATTCAACTGATGTTCTAAAATACACAAATATGCAGCCATTAACAAAAGCCTGTTAAATTTTCCAACAAACTTTGAGCCATCTAAATAAGTAATGGTTTGGAACCATGAAAGATGTTTTTTAGATTTAAACAAATGTATAAGGCTTACAATGCTGAAGACCTTGCAGCTGCTGCTTTTGCTGGCTTGCTTCTAATGCATGCTGAAATCTAATGAACTGCTGAAGCCCAGTTGAAGAGATTTAATAAAGAATTCCTTGTCCTCTCTCTTTCTTTACAGACTTGCTACAAATATTACATGAGTGATGACATCAGTCGTGATTCAGATGGGATGGATGAACAGTGTAGGTAAGTGTGCAAAAACTGCAGTGTGTGCAAAAACTACAGTGTGTGCAAAAACTGCAGTGTGTGCAAAATGGGCAAGTGTACAAAAACTGCAGTGTGTGCAAAATGGGCAAGTGTACAGAGACTGAACACCCACAGCTCTGCTGATTTGGGGGTCTTTTTTCTTGCTGTTGTGACATTATTGACAAGTAAACACAAGTACATAAGAGCTGAATCAACAATTATTTGTCAGCAAGAAATACTGAACCTCATGATTTTTTTAACTGTTTGTTTTTGTAATAAGAGGAAAATATTTTTAAAGAAATCTAATAAGAAACACTTGTAAGAGATCACATTTCTAGTTAAATAACATGCCACCTTCCTAGCTCCTTGAAGATAGTGCTAAAATCTGACATTGTAAACTTTGTGAGCCTGATAAACTCAGTTCTTCAGATGCATCTCCCACTTTTGAAATATCAAAGAACTTCTCTGTCCTTATGTCAAATATCTAAATGTGTAATTCAGTAAAAATTGTGCAGTCTGTGGTTTCTATGAGCTTATTGTCCACCACTTTTCAGTTTTGTGTACTGCAGTAGTAATATATGAGTTAGGACTAGAAAGACGGAAGCTCATTAATTTTGCTGTAAAATAAATCACAGATTTTCAGAAGAAACGGGGAAAATAAGATTTAATTAATTTTTTCTCTTCTTTAAACAAATCAATGCTGAAATTCTGTTTAAAAATTCCTGACCCTTTCAGCTCTGTTAATCTAAAACATGAATTTTCTGACTCGGCAATTCTCCAGTGAGCTTTTCAGTAACAGCTTCAAGTAATGGATATCTGTTCATCACCTGAATTTTTAAATATGTGAACTTAATAATGTGTCACCTTGCGTGGAGACAAAACTCTTACCTTTCTCAATCTCATTGCAGGTGGTGTGCTGAAGGTGGAAATTTGATTTGCTGTGACTTTTGCCATAACGCCTTCTGTAAAAAGTGCATTTTGCGCAACCTGGGCCGCAAGGAGCTCTCGACCATCCTGGATGAAAACAACCAGTGGCACTGCTATATTTGCCATCCAGAGCCTTTGTTGGACTTGGTCACTGCATGTGACAGTGTCTTTGAAAATTTAGAACAGTTACTTCAACAAAACAAAAAAAAGATGAAAGTTGAAAATGAAAAAAGTAAAATATATGACCACACAGTCAAGTTTTCTCCAAAGAAAAATAACGCAAATTGTAATGGGGAAGAAAAAAAATTAGATAATTCCTATTCAGGTTCACTAACATATTCTTATAAAGCACTAATGGTGCCAAAAGACTTGCTTAAGAAAACAAAAAAACTGATTGAAACTACAACAAATCTGAATTCTAGCTTTGTAAGCTTTTTGAAAAATGCTGCAGAAAATGTAGAAATAAGCCCAACTGTGCAACTGTGCCAGCTGAAAGCTTTTAAATCTGTGCTGAGTGACATGAAAAAAGCTCATCTGTCACTAGAAGAAGGCCTGAACCTGGAGATTCAAGCATTGAATGTTAAAATCAAAGAGAAAAATACCAAAGAGAAAAAAAACGAGGTTAGACCAGAAAAAAATGAGGTGAAAAAAGATGAAGGAAAGGAACATGTGGCATTAAAAGAGGATGACGCCGCACAGACACCGAAAAAAGTCGTGTCGGAGCAGCCTGACAATGAGCCCATGGATCAAAGTGTTCCCTCAGTGGAGCAGACAGATAACAAGGCAGCTCCTGGGGAAGAGAAAAAGTCTGGCAGAAATGAAGAACCGCAGTATGAGCCCAACAGTACAGAGGCTTTAGACATGGATATCGTGTCCATCCCCTCCTCCGTTCCTGAAGATATTTTTGAGACTCTGGAATCTGCTATGGAGATTCAGATGCCGTCAGATGAGCAGGACAGTGGAAACACAGCAGCAGATCCTGAGGCTCCAAATTCAAATACAAAAGTGAACACTCCTGTGAAGGACACCAAAGGTGGTACCAAGCTAAAATCGTCGGCTAAAGGAACAAAAGAACTGATTGTAAAATTGACTCCTGTTTCCCTTTCGGAGTCCACAGTTAAAGCTGAAGATCAGGACAACAGCCTAGGAAAGGACAGTAAAGAGGTTGATGCATCTAAAGAGGTTGATGCATCTAAAGACGTTGATGCATCTAAAGAGGTTGATGAATCTAAAGAGGTTGATGCATCTCAACCTGGGGCAGCAAATTCTGATTGTGGAAAACAGAACCACAGTGCCGGCAGCGAGCCCTCCACAGAGAACGACGCCGTGCCCGTGGAGGACTCGGATCTCCGGAGGTCACCGCGTGTCAAGACCACCCCACTAAGGCGCCCCACGGACATCAGCCCCCTGACATCCAACTCAGAAGAGGACAGCAATGACACGAGCAATGAAAAACAGAAGAGGAAAGCATCCAAGCAACCCAGGAAGAAAAACGATAAAAGAAATACTTCTGACAGCGCTGCTGATGGTCCCAGTCCTAACAAACTTTCCAAATCCAAAAAGCCATATGACTTAGATCACAGCTCAGACTCTGATGAGGTGCCAGCTGTCCTGAAAGAAGCAGGGATGATGAGTCGCAGCTCCTCAGACAGCGAGAGCAACAGTGAAGCACCAGCAAAGAATCAGAAGAGTTCGGATTTTCAAAAGAGTCAACCAGTAAAGGATGAAAATGGGAAACGAAAAAGGAAGAGTTCCAGTTCCGGTTCAGATTTGGATGCTAAAAGAGGCAAATCAGCCAAAAATGCTGCTGCTGCTAAAAAGAAACGACAAGACTACTCTGATTCTTCAAACTATGATTCTGAGTTGGAAAAAGAGATACAAATGTTGAGTAAAATTGAGGCTGCAAAGAAACCGAAGAAAAAATTCTCAAGAAAAGATGATAGTTATGATTCCTCTGAAGAAGAGCAGAGGAAAAAAGTAAGCAGTAAGAGGAAGGTAAATCTGAAGAAGAAGAGAGGTAAATCTTCTGAAGAAGATGATGATGGTGAGAAGTCTTCTCCAGAGAAGGAAATTAATCACTCTCCTAAAGATAAAAAAATGGGTACGAGGTCAGCTGCTAAGGACAAGCTAAGCAGAGACTCAAAAGAAAAATCTGCAAAGGGAAAACAGGATGAGTCATCTGATGCTGAGAAGTCTTCACTGGAAAAAGAGGAGAGTCCTGAAGTTAAGAAGAAGAAGGATCTGAAAAAGAAAAAGGCACAGGATGATTCTTCTTCTGAGAGTACTGAGAAATCTGCAAAGAAAGAGCACAAGTTGGAGTCTTCAAAAGACAGACTCAAGAACAAAAAAGGATCAGAAAGCAAAGCAAAGAAATCTGAAAAATTAAAAAAGAAAGGTTTCAAGAAAGAACAAGACGATTCCTCATCTGATCTTGATAAGTCATCTGCAGAGAAAGGAAGTAGCAATTCTTCTGAAAACGACAAAATTAAAAAGGAACCTGTGTTTACAGAAAAGAGAAAATTGAGAGAGAGAGTAGCTAAAAGAGTACACATTGATTTATCCTCTGATACTGAGAAATCTCCCCAAAAAGAGGAGAGTTCTGATGATGATGCCATGCGGCGTAAAAAACGAACTGAAACGAAAGAAAAGAGGAAAATAAGCCACAAAAAGAAGATTTCCAAGAAAGAACAGAATGACTCATCCTCTTCTGATGAGGAGTCTTATGAAGACACTAAGAAAAAGGTTAAAAGAGGATCAGTAAAAGAAAGTAAAAAGAGCAACTTAAAAAAGAAGGTGGCAAAAAAGAAGGTGGTTGTCACTTCCTCTTCCCCGTCTGATAAGGAGGAAAATGATGATCAGAATTCCACAGGCGACGGAAGCAGCGACGAGCAGAAGATCAGACCCGTGACTGAAAGCTTGATGCTGTCTGCTGATGCAGGATTTTGTCAGTCATCAGGTGTGCCAAAGTTGTTAATTTGGGTGACATTTAATAATCTAGAAGCAAAAAACCCTCATCAGCTGGTAATGATACATTTAAGTGTTTGCAGCCTGGCGGGTTTTCTGATATGGATTTGAAAGCACCTGTTGTAAAGTTCCCTTCCAGCCAAACTATTCTGTGGCTGTGAGATTCCACAACTTCAGATTGTGCAGCTTGTGCCTTGAGGGAAAAAATGATGTCACTGTAAATGCAGGTGCTTTGGAAACTCCAGGCAATATTTACAACAGGTACTGCCTTGCAGTCCAGCTTTCCAAAGCCTGGCCCTTGCCTCACCTGCCCAGGGACTACCTAGCAGTAGCTGGTTGGAAGGAGTAGGTAATAAAAATAGTAGATAATGTGAACTCACATTTATCACCTCCTGTCTGTGCACTGGAGGTGATGCTGGAGACCTGTGGCATTGCGATACACATTTAAAAATCAAGTAGATGATTTTTATGCCTCCCAAGAGCCATGTAGGCTTAGAACAGCTACTTAGAAATCTGCCATTGTTTTCATATGTGCAGATAATACTGGCACTTTTAAGGCTTTTCCATGAGTGCTGCCTTATCAATGTTTTCCCCAGTGATGTCACAGCTGGGGGAGATTGCAGATAATTCATGATTTGCATAGTAACAAATTGGTTTTTTTGCATATGGTCACTGCCACAGCCATTGAAACTCTCCTACAGACAGTTAATTGATGGCACTCAGTGACAGTTTTCAGCACCACTGAACCATCAGTGAAAATGCCTTAACAATTGAATTGCTCATGTACAGTTCATGGACTTGGCATTGAAATGGCCCAGGAGGTGAAAGGTGGTTTTAATTTGTCAGAAGAATTTGTCTGAGGCATTGGGAGCTGTTTCATTTGTAGGTCACAATGGAATGATTAGGTCATTATTGGAGAGATGGATAGCAGGGTACAAACTGAACAAGGTTGTGGTGTGGCATGATTGACAGGAGAGTTTGAGAGAAAAGTGGCTTGTTTTAGGCTGCAGACAGAATGCTAAAAATTGAGTGTCTGCATTTCTGTCTGCAAATCACCTCACGGGCAGCTTTAGGGGGGGCTGGGCTGGATGTGTGCCCAAAGGATGAGAGGCAGTGGATACAGCATTTATCAGGGAAAACTGATAGAGATGCTGGAGTATTCTTACACTGAGCATGGTCAAAGCTTGGACCTGGCTGCCCTCCTGCACTTCAGAATCTTTGTCCTTGGAAATGCTCAAAACTTGACTGGCCGAGACCCTGAGGTAACTGACCTGACTTTGGAGTTAGCTTTGCTTTGAAGGTGGAGTTGGAGTAGAGCATGTCCAGATGTCTCATTCAGCTTTAGTTATCATTTCATTCTGTGAAATTCTGCCTGTGTTAGTGTATTTTCAGAGGAGAAGAATGTGGCCTTTGTCTGCAGTTTGCTTTTGGTTTAATAGGTGAATTAATGAAATAGTCTGTTCTGTGTCTGAATAAGCTGTGTGTTGTAGATTGATTGTGGAATTAGACTTAAGATCTGTTTTAACCAACCAAGGATACTTTTATTTATCTACATGAGAGACTTTCTGTGATCACCTTGGAGTGTGCCCCTTACAGCCTAGTGGTAATCCAGTCCTCCAGTCCCCACAGATAAAAAATAAACAGAAATTATGAATGGGGGGATCTCAGCTCATTGGGATTGTGAGGTTTCTTTCCCTTAATTTCACTGCCTAGCAGATTTGTCTGACTTGCATGCAAGATGAAAAAGAGAAAAAAAGCAAGGAGAGAGGCCTGGGAATGTGCTAGAAACAATCCAGATTCCTCAATCCAGCCAGGAGAGTGCAGAGGAGCTCCAGGGCAGGATTCACACTGTGCTGTTCCTTCTCTGCCACATGTCCCACACTGTTGGTCTTGATGTCCTTTGTACACGAGACAGTGCCATGTAGTGCTGCTGAGTTTGGATATTTGCAGTAAGGATAGCATGTGGAATTCTCAAAATACAACTCTTTACACACACTCATAGTGTGAAAGCAAAAATAGGAAGGGTTGGTGTTCTCCAGTATTTCCCTCCTGGCAGCAGGGCAACCCACAGGCTTGGGATGCAGTTCTGTCCTCTGTTTGTTGTGCCTTCTTTTCAGTTTGCACAAACTCACTCGTGAGCTTCTGACAGAGCAAATAACTTCTTAGGGAACTTATTTCTGATTCCTGAGTAGAGCATTTAGTCTCTTATGTTGTGGTGTAAAATCCCAAATTTGCAGTGTGTAATTAGGAACAAGTTGCAGGTAGTAGTGAGCAAAACTGAAAAAACAAGATTTGTTGCCGTGATATTTTCTGAAAAATCCCTTTGCCAGGATTTTGCTCCTGAGAAGTTGAGAAGCCTCAGAGGAAAAGAAAAACAATAATTATCTGCTGCTGTGGAATGCAGCAGGTGCATCTTTGATTGGTCCATGTTGGTTGTTTCTAGTTGATGGCCAATCACAGTCAGCTGGCTCAGACTCCCTGAGAGTCATGAGCTTTTGTTACCATTCCTTTCTGTTCCTTGCTAGCCTTCTGATGAAATCCTTTCTTCCATTCTTACAGCATAGTTTTAATATATCATTTTCTTTTAATATAATATATATCATAAAATAGTAAATCAGCCTTCTGAAACATGGGGTCAAGATTCTTGTCCCTTCCCTTGTCCTGGGACCCCTGCGAACAGCACCACAAAGATTTATTTTTGTTTGTCAAGACAGGTAACTGGTAGAAAAGTGGTATCACCAAGCTGTTTTCAAATGGGGATTGTTGATAGAAATGCAGTTCATACCTTGTATTGTTTATTGTGCTGTCAACTATTGTTTACTCTTGTATTTACACTTACTAAAGTTTTCTGTTGGGCTTTTTTTTTTTCAGGAGATGAGGGAGATGCTCTAGCAAGGACTATCCCAATGGAGGAGGAGGAAGATGATGATGATGACGACCCTGAGAATAGGTATGATACCCTCCATAAGGACTTAAAAACGATTAGAGCACAGCCTAGGCGTGGGCGCGAGCCGGCGCAACGGAGGAGCAAGCAGGTGGTAAAAAGCACGGCTGCCTGCCCGGTAAAGACTCGCTCACGGGCCTCCTGCAAGTGTGAACATGGGGCCAGAAAACAGAGGCCCAGAGCCAGGAATGCAAAGCAAATGTTTAGAAGTGGTAGAGCCAGGAATGCAAAGCAAATGTTTAGAAGTGGTAGCTGACACACCTGGCTGGGGGGTGTTCCAGAAGCGCTGCAGCGCTGTCCCGCTGTGGCTCCGGCTGCTTGTGGGAGGGTGGGGACAGGGATCATGCAGGCAGGGCAAAAGCTGCTGCTGCTAAATGTGAATTTCAGCTAGTTGTGGGGAGTAGAAGGGGACAGTACATCTGTGCAGTATGCAGTGCTGCAATATTTTCAGAATGAATTTGGTTATTACTGTTGCTTAATATGCTTTTCTAATTGAAACGCCTTTTCTCAATAAAGAGAAAGCACAAATGTGGGAAAAACCATATTAGATATTTTCAGCTGTTAATTTAACTGAGTTTTAATCCACTAAAAAGTACCTGAAGTGAATAATGTGAGTTAAGGCCATGATTCTATAAGCACTGTGCATAGGCTCAATTGGTATCAAAGAGACTAATTATATATTTTAAGTCTTTGCATAGATATTTTCAGAATTGTGGCTTATATGTATTGCTTCAGTTTGGAATTTAATAAAAAAGAGTCACTGTAAGATACAGTTAGCTGAGACATGTCATATTTTACCAGTACCATTGTAGCTGTCAAAATCAGCCTGGCTAGAAATGTAAAAGCTTCATTTCCTAAATGCACAACATGAAGTGTCACTCAACTGGAGCCACAGGTTCTTTTGGAAGTTACTGTAGTTAGACTGATGAGCTGCTCAACAAATTTTTATACAGTGTTTCAGAAACTGATTTTTTTGTTGTTGTTGTTTTGGCCATGTAGCATGTGTGGGACCAGTTGCTGGTGGAGTCTTTTTCTGCTTCTGAGCCTTACTAGTTTAGAATATGGAATCCTTGTTTCACAGAGTTGTATGTTTTGAGATGTGGCTGAAGTAAATTTTAAAAACACTGTTTTCTGTCCTTTGAGGACCTCAGTTTGGCATCACAATGCTGCTGCTGAATTAGTTCTTGTGTGTTTTCAGTCATCAAATTTAACCCAGTAATTCAGCTCTTTAAAGAAAGATGCTTTTTAGGGACTTGACAGCACAGGGTCATAAGCAGAACATGTAAACTTCAGTGTAACAAGATTTATTTAAAATCATGCTTTAATTTCAGTCCTGTTTTAATTCATTTTTTTCTTTTTCTTTTTTCTTTTTGTGGTTGTGAGTTTCTGGTTAACTAAACCAATACACTTTTGTCAGAAATTCAGTATTTACTGCACAAACATTTCTGACAGAACTCAATCATGATTTAGATTAAGAGCTATATTGGGAAATAAATGAACCTAATTGATAACAAACAGTAATATAAATTTGGGCTTTAAAAATCAGTTTCTGTACTTTGTTTTAAAGCTGCCTCTTTGTTAAGATTTTATTTAGGAGACCTTTTGAACATCTATTTATGAGATGGGGAGGTATTTTGTCAATAAACAGTGTTGTCAACCTTCAGACATGTTAACTGGTAATGCAGTCTGACTTTACCTTCATCATGTGTTGTACTTGGCACCAAAATCAGAGCTATAAACTGTAAAAAAATGGAACAAATTTCGAGAAGTTAAAAAGTTGTTCTTCTGTTTACTCAACACAAAGTGTTTAAATAGTTTACCTACTGATTCAGAGAAGTTGCCTATTTTCTTCCAGGCCAAAGAGGGTACCTGGTACCTGCTGGGTGTTTGTAGTGTGGGAACTCTCCTGTTTGCAAGTCTCTAGTTTAGATGTTCTGTTATTTGCATACCTGGGGATGTGCATGACATGAATATTGATAGCCTTGAAATCATCTTTTTGCCAAAATGCAATATCCAAGTGGGTCATACTATGCTATACAGTGCTGTATGCTTTCATCTTCTGTTGTGTAACTATTATTGGTCCTTCTGATCTTTTAAATGGTACTGTTTGATATGTTTGCAGTAGTTCTGTTTATTAAGAAGTTAATAGTGTATTAAATGCAGAATGCCTTTAAGTATTTGATGGTTACAATAAATTTTTGTAAAACGTTTTTCTTGTCCAAGCATTTAATTTAATCCAACTCTGACAGCTTGAAAATCAGCCTCTTCCAACAAAGACAGCACAGTATTTAGAACAAAGTGTTTGGCAGTTTTCACTCATTTTTTTTAGACATGTATGACATTTCATCCAAATATTGATGTCTTAAAATATATTTTAAAGGGTTCTGAATTTTCTAGTAGTATCCTGAAGGCCCATTTAAAGCAGGAGTTCTCTAGCTGGAATTCTAGTGGTTTTTATTAGCCACATCCCGCCATCCTTCCCCACCCAAGGGCTTGTTTCAGGCAACCTTACTTCTACATATAATTAGTAGGTATTTATGAACACTGAGTGTGAGTTGATGGAATCTAATTGGTAATAAAACATCACAGTCATGAACGAAAATTTAAAATCATGGCATTTTAAGAAAAAAGATTTTTGCAGTGGTAGCATTGTCTCACCAAGATTTTGAACAATCCCACTGTACTGGCACTGTAAAATTCTTGAACAAGAGTGGTGCAAATTACCATGGGGGCTTAACTCCACAGCATGAGAGGCTGCACTTACTGTTCCAGTTTGCTGCAAGGTCTGAAGGAGCTTTTAAAGTAGTCCTGCAGTGTAACCAAGCAACCCCTGGGTGATTTCCAGTCTGTCTCTTGTGAAAACTCTTTTCTTTTAGCACGACTTAAAAAATCCATAGTAATCAATTCATTGTTTAGAAATGTGTTCTGCTGGGGCTGTTCTTACAAATGGGGAATATCTTTAAATCCCAGTTGCTACAGAACTGTGCATGTGTGCTATCATTTTATTCTAGTTGCTTTGTGTGTCCTGGTTGAGGCTGCAGCCCCATTCTGTGAGGCACTGGCTAAATGTGTGTTCATACAGATGTCACCATAAATTTAGATAAGATGGAGTGGGGCAGCATGACATGCTCAAGGTCTCAGCAGATCAGTGCAAGAAAGAGTAAAATGCAGGGATTTTAAAATACTATTTTATTTTTTACTTTGTTTTTTTACTGCCTGAAACCCTGTGCTGGAGGTCATATGGCTCTCTGTGCCTCTTAACTAAATCCATTGCTGGTGCTCAGCTGTTACATCTGAATGGCCAAGAATCTTTTATATCCTTGACCTGAGTAAATATTACAGTCCCATTGGATTTCCTTGGTTTTCTCTAGAAGAATATGAGTGAGGGAATTTTCACACTATCGTGGGTTGTTTTTCTTACTGCTATTAATGCACATACTAAAATGTTAAAGCTACCATGTGAAGTTTCTTAGCTGAGAAACCTGGTGACTTTAAATGGGTTTTATCATAAAATAGAAATATGATGTGTTATCCTGGTCAACATCTATTGTGGTTTAATTTAAACCCAGCTTCCAGAGTCCTGTACTCAGTTTATAATAATTCATGTAAACCATTTGTTACATCAGTCATTTGTCAATGTGCATTTACAAGGCCTAATCTCTTTGGGTCTGATATTGCTTACACTGATCATTCCTATCAGATGTGTAGTTAATTAAAAATGGGCTTCTTTTAAATCCTGACCATAATAATGTCTCACTTTTTTGGCCTGAGTTCACACCAGTAAATGCATTGAAGGAAATGCAGCTTTTCTCACTAACAAACAGTCCCATCTCAGTTTGGTTGCAAGTGGTTAAGTCTTTATCCTAGATAAAAAACAGGACTTATTGTCTATCACAGCAATAACTTCTTAATCAGTATTATTACAAATAATTAGAAACTAATCAGGTTACCCAGTCTGGTGGTTGGTTATGCTGGTGATTAATAGGAAAATGAGATGGTAGGTTTTGTGCATGGTCTTTTTAGGTGTTAGATACATTTGCTGTTTCCTATAGCTCTTAAAAAACCAGATACTTCATTAAAGAACAGATGAAAATGAAGGTCTTGTTTTGCTAAGAACCAAAGTCAGCCTTTTAAAGGTGACTTGTGTAGAGGTAAGTATTGCCATCCAGAAGATCTGTTAACTTTGCTAATGCACTTGCCAGAATAAGTCAAAGGTAGGACTTCAGGATTCAATTTCTTTTTTTTTTTTTTTTTCAGATCTTTTAGATTTTTCCTCTTCCAAAACTCTGGGTTTTTATTAAACAAGAAGAGCAGCCAGACCACTGCTCTCTGCATTTTCTGGAGTAGGAGTCAAGGTTAATAATTTAGGTTAAAAGCTGTTCAAGGGAAGCCAGCCTGTGACATTCCAAGCAGTTTCCTTTTGAAGAAAAAATTCTGACCATTAAGAGATGGAAGAAATATAATCTGAGTTTCTTATATGAGGAGCTGTTTATTTCTGCTGCTGTTACACATGGTCTGCTGGGTTAAAAAAAAAAAAAAATCAACATTTAACCAAATCCTAAATCCCTTTTCCAAATATCCTCTGGGAGGACCTAATGCAAAAAGCATTTGGAAGAGGATGTTACTTATCTGGGGACTTTAGTAAGTTTTCTTTGGGTTCATGCTGCGATTTCTTGATAGATGGGGAATTAAAGTTCTCCAAGGGT
The DNA here is from genome assembly GCF_022539315.1 of Serinus canaria. Classification (NCBI taxonomy): domain Eukaryota; kingdom Metazoa; phylum Chordata; class Aves; order Passeriformes; family Fringillidae; genus Serinus; species Serinus canaria. Next base: position 16,911,097 of record NC_066318.1, read on the forward strand.
GCTGCTTGGTAAAGTTTTAATCAGCTTTTTCTTCTCAAGAGAGAGGGGGAGGAGGGAGTGTTTTGGATGCTGATGGATGGTCTGGCTCACTGAACAATCTGAAATGTTTATTAAACTATTTTGCTTCCATCTTTTAATAATGACTGAATATAAATTAGTGCAAGAGCGTTTGTTAAAACTGCACTGTTGCTCAAAAATTATAAAATACTGTGTGGAGTGTCAGGAAGGATAGCTTGGGAAGAGTGCCTTTGAAAAATGATTATGTTTTAGGGACACATTGCAGGCTGGAAAATGAAATACTGATTGTTAGAAGCCCATTTTTTAGTGCTCCATAGAAGCAGCAGCTCAGTTTTCTGGTGGATGGGAAGTTTTGCTTGTGAGATTCCTGTTCCTTTGCCATTCCCAAGTGAAGGCTGGCTTGTGGTTCAGTTCCATGGCTTTTGAGCTGTTGTTTTGACTGGAGTGAGAGCTTTCCCATCCTGAACTATGTACACACAGCATCCATTAATTCTCCCAAAAGGCAAGACAGATGAGGTTTCACCTAGGAAACACATATTTCATTTAAAATGGATGAAAGAAGACTGTAGTATTCCTGATAGTTATACGAGGAAGATCTGGTTGGTTTTTTTCCCCCTGGAAGTACAAGTACTCTAAGTCCACTATTTTCTGGTGCTTTTTGCATACCTGCCTTGGGTAGACTCAGAAGATTTTTATGTTGCAAGTGCATGTAAAGAAATAATTTTTCCATAGTCACTTGTGCATTGGCTGGAAACTTATTCTGCAGTGAAACCATGGAGAGCTGAGTGGACAGTTTGTGGAGCAGGAAATAAGATGATGATTTTTATCTGAAATTCAGGTCCTGTAGTGTTGGTCAAATTTTTGGGTATAAACACAGAAGGGTTTTTGCAAGAGCTGCTGTAAGGCAAGTGCTTGTGGTTAGTTATCCAGATAGACCATGAATAAAATGAAATCTCTAAGTCTGTGCACTTTATAACCATTTCAAGTCTGCTTTAAGCAGGCAACTTCTCTTTTTAAGAAGCTTTATTACAAACCTGCTTTCTAAAAGTCACCACATTACATTTAATGTGAGATTTTTGCTGATAGATCCTGTCTTGCCACAATGACTTTTCATCATGTGTCTTTTTTTTTTGTTCAGCTTTCAGCCCTTTTTTTGAAGTTCTGAATGGTGTAGGATTACACTTGTCGTTCATAGATTTACTTGAACAATGGAATAAATAGTGTTTTCTGTTTTACTTCAAAGAATTGCCAAGAAAATGCTTTTAGAAGAAATCAAAGCCAATCTTTCCTCTGATGAGGATACGTCTTCAGATGAGCAGCCGGAGGAAGGAAAGAAGAAACCTGCAAAGCAAACTGAGACCACAGGAGATGATGGTAAGCACCAAAAAGCATCTGGGGAAAAGTGGTGCTGTGGCACCTGGCACGATTTCAAGGGTCACTTGGGAAAATGATGATTGTTAAAATTCTCAGCAAAAAAATATTGCTGATTTTGATGTGTAGTTGCCACTTAAAAGCCGACGTGCGTGGTCATGGGGATTATCATCTCTTTTAGTCTTCTCTTTGTTTATTTTTTTGTTGTAGTCTGGGTTTTGTAAGCAATTAAGAAGTCCTGGGGGTTTGTGAGGGGTTGTTATCCATACGGAACAGTGAGTCCTGCAAGTGCACAGGAGAGATTTGGCTGACACAGCCATTGGAACAGCCATTCCAAGCATTCAGGCAGTGGGAAATGCTAAACATGGGAGGAAACTGATATGTTGGTGCTTGGAATTCCCTGGAAAAGCACAGGATTTAGGCTAAATTTATTCAGATTTTAATTCTTGTAAGATAAGAAAGTGACTGGTATGCATGTGGTACTGACTCTTCTGTGTGACAGGAGAGAAGGAGAAGGAAGACAAGAAGTCAGAAAAGGAAGAAGCTAATTCTGAGTCAGATTCAGAGGAAGAAGAAACATCCAAGAAGCCCAGATACAGACACAGACTGCTGAGGCAGAAGCTCACTGTGAGTGATGGGGAGTCTGGAGAAGAAAAGAAGGTGGTGAAACCAAAAGACAAAAAAGAAGGGGCAAAGCGCAGAAATAGAAGGAAAGGTACATGATCCACATCTAATTTCTTTTTTTTTTCTTTTTTTTTTTTTTTGGTCATAAAAAGTACTTGCTTCTGTAAAATAAATCCAGAGCTTGTCAGAATGAAGATCTCAACCTTTGTGATTTTAAAATCTCTGTCTAAACTTCCTTGTGTATGAAATCTAGCATTCCCTTATCTTTGTTTGATAAATAGTTTTATTTGAAATGTCAAATACAAGGGCAGCTCTCTCCTCTGCTGTATCCTTTGAATTGGATTAATCCTGTGGAATCTTAGAACATCCATCCTAAACAGCAGAGGCAAGGCCAGGATGCCTGAATTTGGGAAAATCAGTCTTGTCCTTTGTGTGATTTCTCTCTTGGAGTGGCAGTAGTGCATGAGCAATGTGTCCATGCTGGAGTTGCAGTGGAGCAGGCTGGAGCTGAGCAGCAGATGGCACTGTGAAATGAGCCTGGCCTGCCCTTTCCTTGGTGCAGGAACAAAGAACCTGGGGGTGTTTCCTGGTTTCCTGGAAAGGTGCACTGGGCTTTCCTGCTTTGTGTTGCACTAATGCCAGCCAGCTTTTCTGGTCTTCCACAGAATAAAAGATGTGGTTTGTTTAGAATTTTCCTCTGTGAAAATGCTCATTTTTATCTGCTTGCATTTCATTTTTTTCCTCCCTGATAGGATTAAAGCTCCACCTACAGCATTTCATACAGGAGGAGTAACTGTAAATTACCTATGAAGTAATGTGCAAGTAAGAGGCAGCCTAGGGTTCTTCAGTGCAGCCTTTGAAGCTGACTGCCCTCAAACACAATATATTTGATTTCAGTTTGCCATTTTTAGCCCTGTGTTATTAATGTTACCATTCCCCATGGATGTAGAACATCTCATGTTTTAAGCCTTGTCATTCATAAACCAGTTAAACTTTCCACTGTGTTCAAGGTCAGGCTGAAATTCAAGGTGTTAAATACCACACTGGTGTCTTCATTACCTAAAAATGTCAGGAACAGCTCCTCAGAGTGGTTGGGAGAGTCTTGCTAATGCTGCTCTTTTAGGTGTGTTTTTAATTGCTTTTTGAGGCAGTTTTGAGCTTGCATTACCTGAAGAAATGCCAAGCCATAAATGTAGTGATGCAGTTTTATATTTTGTGTGTAAATTAGAGCCCTTTTCTCATAGTATGGTTATAAAATGACCTGTAAAGCATTTGAAACAAAAACTTCTGTTTAACTAAAAATCACCTTTGGTTTTCTGAAGTTCCATACTGTTCCCTACAGTTCTCAATCATTTAATGCTCTCTTCCATTTGCTCCTAAAATAAATGTAGATGTTCATACATAAGGACCTCAAGGCTTGTGGCACAGTAAGCCACCCACCAGGACTCAGCTGGTGCTTAAGTTTTAACCTTTTCTTCTCTGTGCCCTTTCTATCTTCTCAATGTGGGTCCCATATTGTCTGGGATGAGTCCTGGCAGTGCTGGTTGCTCTGGAGCAGTTTGTTGTGCAGTGAGCAGCTGCTGCCTTTGTAGTGATACTCACCATGAAATAAATGCTGCTTTCTTTTCCAAGTGAGCAGTGATGACTCCAATGACTCAGAGTTCCACGAGTCTGCAGTGAGTGAGGAGGTCAGCGAGTCTGAGGATGACCAGAGGCCAAGGACAAGGTATGAACAAAGCTGAGCTGTGTTGATTTGGGGTTTTAATAGTGCAGGGAGATGCTAAAAGTTAAAACACTTTGGAACAGTTCTTAAAACCTTGATGATATTTGTCTGTAGGAATTATAGAATATTAATTTATTTTGCAACAAATGTGGGAATTTTGAATTTGTACCACAATAGGGGATACACGACAATTTGATGAGCCAGTACCAAAAAAAAAAAAAAAAATCAACAAAAAATTGGCATTTTAATGCCAAATACATCACTGTCACCTGGTGGATTGCAGTATTAAACTAATGCTTTATAGTTCTGAGATTCTGAAGGGTTTTCTCTTTGCTCTGGGTGTCCAGTGGGCTGAGCAGGAAGGAATTTAGAAGTCAGCTCTAACTGCACAAAAGGAGTGCATATCTTATTAATTAATAATGAGTTACTACTCCTCCTTGACCATTGTTTTTCAGTGAGGCAGAGGATTACTATGGTTAATCAGTAATACTGCCTTTTGTTTTTTAATAGATCTGCCAAGAAAGCTGAGGCAGAGGAGAACCAGCGCAGCTACAAACAGAAAAAGAAACGAAGGAGGATAAAGGTTCAAGAGGATTCATCGAGTGAAAATGAGAACAAGGTGCTCTGTCATGTTTTGAAGTAATAAATTGGGATTTTCTGTCTCTTCTGCTCAGGGTATCTCAAACACCTCTGCACAAAGTACAGTGAAAAAATTAAAGCTTTTCTCAATGTCAGTTCAGGCTAAAATTTGTAAGATGCCACCATTGTGGAGGTAAAACATTATGTTTGAACTAAAACTTTTCCTGTCTAGATCTTGATAAAAATGCATGATATTGAAGCAAATGGAATTTTTAATCTAAATGTAGATGAGACAAATTGTGGATTAAGGCTTTGGTAGTGTTGGAGTTTCTTTTCCTGTGTGGTGTAAGTAGGGGCTGCTCTGGTTTAGCCTCAGTATAACAGGAGAAAAAGTGCTTTATTAATGATCATTAGCTACTACCAAATGATAACAGTCCCTTCAGTATGGCCTTTGCACAGCTGGGCTTATCTTTTATCTCAGAATACTTTAGAGTGAAGGTGGCACTTCTTTTGTCAGACTTCTAAAAAAGGCATTTTTTTCTTATTAGCTGAACTTCACCTGTGTGTCTAAGAATTTCTGGGAGCTTGTCTAAGCAAGGAGGGTTTGGTGATCTTGCCATAATTTTCTTGCTAATGTGTATTTCACTTAATTTCTAATAGAGTAACTCTGAGAACGAGGACAATGATGACTCAAAATCTCCTGGAAAAGGCAGGAAGAAGATCAGGAAGATTATTAAAGATGATAAGCTCAGAACAGAAACACAAAATGCACTTAAAGAAGAAGAAGAGAGAAGAAAACGTATAGCAGAGAGAGAACGGGAGCGAGAGAAATTGAGAGAGGTATGGTCTGATTCTCTGTGAATTTCTGTCAACTTGAATTCCTGATGATGTTTAACTTCAGCCTCAATGCAATTTGATGAGTAATTTTTGAGAATCCTTTACATGCAGCCTTATAAGCCCCAAGTTTTGTCTGCAGTTTGACCTTGGTAAGTTTTATTTGACTGCTGTGACCTTAGAAAGTTGTTTCAGCTCCCTGCTGCTTCACTTCAGTGCCAAAGTTGTGATGCAGTAAAGAATTGAAGGTTTCTTTTTAGTAAATAAATTATTGCTTCCAGTTCTGGTGAATCTGAAGTGTCTCAGATGCTGGGGGTTACTCCTGTGAGAATATTCCTCTAATGCCTTTTCTGTTTGCAGGTGATAGAGATTGAAGATGCCTCACCTCTGAAATGTCCCATCACAACCAAGCTGGTTTTAGATGAAGATGAAGAAACCAAAGAACCATTAGTGCAGGTTCACAGGAGTATAGTGACCAGACTGAAACCACACCAAGTAGATGGTAAGGAAAGAGTTTAAAGGAAAAAAAGAATTCTTTTCTCTCCAGGGGCACAGCACCTTATGCAGGCTGAATGTGACTAATAAAAAACTCCTCCTGGTGAAACCAGAATGTGTCTTCTCATCTCCCTGTCCCCGGGATCAGGCAGTCTGCATCCTCACAGGAATATTTTCCAACCCAGTGGCCACATCTTCAATGAAGCTGTGAATATAATCAAGGCAAAGATCATCCCACATACACCCCACTGGGATGGGAATTGAATCAATAATTATCCTGACAGCTGCTTTCCTAACTCATGATCTCAGTGATCACAGCTGTCTCTTATTGGGTGAACTTCAATAAAATGAATGTTTAATCAGAAAACTTCCAATAATTTTCTTCAGGTGTTCAGTTCATGTGGGATTGCTGTTGTGAATCTGTGAAAAAAACCAAGACATCTCCTGGCTCTGGCTGCATTCTTGCTCACTGTATGGGCCTGGGAAAAACATTACAGGTAAGAACCAAAATTTATTTCCAAGGGTTGTGTAGTTCTCTTGCAACTCAGAACAAGAAAATAAATACAGCTGGTAGCGGAGAGGCTCCAGGAGCCTGTTTCTAAGTCTGTGGAATAATCTTAAGCAGGTTGTGTTTTTTTCTGTCCTTCTCATTCATTTTTTTTTTCCCTTAAATGATTTATTTTCTTGACTGTTTTAAAATTAATTTGCTGCTGCTGAAGTACAGGTTTATCAGATTTGGTTGGTTTTATTTTTAATGCCAGACCTTGTGTGAAGTCAGATGCTGGTGGGTTTGTGGGGGGTTTTTGAGTGGCACAGAGCTGAGGGTGCTCGGGGAACTGGGGTCTCTCATGGTATGACCAGTTCAGGCAGAGCTGGGGCTGGGGCTGGTGCACAGCAGGATTTCATCTCCAGCTCCAGCACATCTCAAAATGTGCTTTGCTTAGGGAAATGGGGGTGGCACACACAGTATTTTGACAGTCTGCAATTCTGCAGTACATTTCAAAAATCACCTTTGAAAGGTGTATTTTTACAGACTTGATCCCAGCTTAGCTGCTGTGGTTCTTGAGGAGTTAATCACACCTTTTAGTGGAGATCTGCAATGCTTTGCAGAGCTGTTGTGTAGGGCATTTTTCCACCTACACTTTACACACCATGTAGTCTGATGAAATACAGCAGAAGGGATTTTTATAGTGATCCAGATGTGTTAATGACAGTAATTTTGGCTATAACTTCTTGATAAATCAAAGAAAGCCATAGTTAGAAACATGTATCAGCATAAATGGTTTTGAGGGCTGGTGTATGAAGCTGAGGTGGTTGTTTTTTCCACATGTGTCCATTTGCCAGTCACTGCTCTGCTCTGTGATTGTTGCCATTTGTTTTTAGCTCTTAAAAGAGCTGAACCAGCCATGAGTTGTGGCAGACTTTGCCAGCTGCAGGGCAGGGTGTCAGCACAGATCAGGGACATCAGGGAACTGGGGACCTGCTGGCCATGGGACTTCCTGGGTAGTTGTGTCTTACACAGAACCACCAGTAAATCCTTGTTTTAAAAGCACTTTGCTGCCCAGTGTTCCAAGCACAGTCATGCAGTTTCAAATCCCTCTATCAAATCAGAGTTGCCAGATACCAAGATGTGAACTTGTGGTGTTGTACCAGAAGTCCAGTGGGAGAGCTGGAGCTGCCATGGCATCACTGACTCTCCTCCAGTCCTGGTTTGTTTGCTGCTGCTCAAACAGGCAGCCCAGCAGAGGCCCTGAGTGGCAGCACAAGGTTTTGGGTTTTTCCCAGCCTCAAGGAGGTGTTGCCATCCCCAGCACACAGCCAGGCTGGCTGCAGGGTGAATCCTTGGCAAACACTGCCACAGGCTGCTGTAGAGCTCTGCTGAGAGAATTTGCCTTGAAAAAAGTGTGAGGAACTGCTTCAAGACTGAAATTCACTTTTAAGAAACTTAATTGTGAATTTAGTTTGTGTTTGGGATGAATGTTGGGAAAAGCTTCAAAATTATTGATGGAAGTCTTTAATAGATTAAAATGATTGGTGGAATGTAGAGGGAGGGTTTTCTGTGAAGTCATTCAGCAGTTCAGAAGTATCTCAGTGTGTGAAGGATGTGTGCAGCCATGGAGCACAGAGTAAGCAGTGTTTGAACTGCAAATACACCTGCATGAAAATGTAACCAGAAATTCTGTTTGTTTAACCAAAAATGTATTTAAACAAGGCTGTTGTTGGTGATTTAATTGCATAAATGAATAGAACTTTTTTTTTTTTCCTGGCATTTATTTGGTGTTCTGGCTGTTTTTTCTCTTGCAGGTAGTAAGTTTTCTCCACACAGTCTTGCTATGTGACAAACTGGATTTTCGGACAGGTCTGGTTGTGTGTCCACTCAACACTGCCTTGAACTGGCTGAATGAGTTTGAAAAATGGCAGGAAGGTTTAGAAGATGAGGAGAAACTAGAGGTAAGATGCTTAAAAAGAGTTCTTCATGAAATAACTGGATGATTTGCAAAATTGGGAAGCTCCACCACTTAAAATAAAATCTAAGAAATGTACTTTCACTATGTGAAAAATCTTGCATTAATACCTCAGAAGTATTAAAAATTAGATCACTATTGAATATTTTAAGAGGAATTAAAGGGTTTTTTTTCCTCTTTGGCAGGTGTATGAGCTGGCAACTGTGAAAAGGCCTCAGGAGAGGAGCTACATGCTGCAGCAGTGGCAGGATGAGGGAGGTGTGATGATCATTGGCTACGAGATGTATCGAAACCTGGCACAAGGCAGGAATGTGAAGAGTAGAAAACTGAAAGAAATATTTAATAAAGCTTTAGTCGACCCAGGTAAGTGGAAATTTATACAGCTTGTATAGTTTGGACTTGCAGGTTTATGTATACGAGCAATGAAAATAAATAGTGTTGGTAAGATTCATCAGATTTTCTTGGTTGGCTTTTGCTGAGTTACAGAAATTTGTTCAGAATCTCCCCATCTGCTTTTTAAAATAGATTTCTGTAACAGTCTTTTCTATTAAATCAAATGCAAGGAATATTTTCTAGAAACTTTTCCTACCAAATATTTTTATTTACTGGCTTTGCTTCCTTTGCAAAGGAATTGGAGGGGTTTTTTTTGGGGACCCAAGGCTGTTTTATTTAAATATATTTTATTTATTTATCTGTTAATTGGTTACAACCACAAGCTGGTTTGTCCTTGATGGAAATCTACCACTAAGGGGGCAACTACACATGAAAATAGTAGACAATGTGCTTTAGAAGTGTGAAAAAACAAGTGTTAATGAACTGCTAATTAAGGGAGTGCAGATAAAGCAGTTAATTATTTTTTCAGTCTTGGAAACAAATGTCTGGTTTGAGCTGAGCTGAACTTACCAAACTTACGTCAGCATGTATGGAAGCCCTTGAAAGTATTCCAAGATGGTAGAACTGATTTCTCAGGTGCTCCCCAAAAAGGACTAACAATTTTAGGATTAGGAAGGTTCACCAAATAGCAGAATTTCCCTAGAAATTCTGAACTGGCAACTGATACCTTAAAAAAATATAGAGTTATGCAGAAAGTCTTAAAAATTGGTTTTAAAAGTTTGTACAACTTTGCTGTACTGTTGGTATTTCTCCTTGAGAGTGCAGGTATGGCAGGCAGAGTAAGTGGAGCTGGGTTTTCTTGGATTTAAATTATCTGATGGACTTTGCTTTGACAGTGTGTGATTGATTTTCTTTTTTTTCCCCTCCTTCTGATTGGTAATTGTACTTGTTGAGCTTGATTTTGTGAAGTTTCCTAATAAAGTAGGGCTGTGAATTCTGTTCAGACAGACAAAAGAGTTTATTCTAAGGGGGAAAAATACCTCCATGATTTTTGGCATTGCCCAGGTGGATCTGGCATCTCCAGCTCTGCAGAAATGCTGTTGGAGCAACTGAAACATTAATTAATTTTCTGCCAGCTTGACTAAGTCATACAATGGCTGTGGCATCAGGGAAGCTCCAGGACAGCAGCTGATGAACCATTTGAACTGTTTTTGTTGATGTTTTTGTTTGGTGTTTATTCCACACCCATTATTTAAGCAATGCAGGAAATGCACTTCTTGCCAATGGGTTTTTTGACTCCTCCTACCTAAGCTGCAGTTGTTAAGAGCAAGAAAACCCAACAACAAACCAAAAAAGAGGGGGGGAACCCTGTTCTGTCAGTGCTATTCTGTGTCTGATTTTCTCAGGATGTTGCATTTATTGGGAATATTGTCCAGGAAGTGAAAGCTAAGGGAGAAAAGGTGGGAATTGCTGTCCCAAAGTAGTGGTGACAGTAATTCTGTATTTAGTGGGTTTTGTTCTGGTACAGAACAAGATGAAATAAAACGTTATACAATAACTGATTTTTGTGGGTTTTTTGCCCTGGTGGAAAATGTAAGGGAGGACAAACAGAAGGGTTGTTACTTTGTGTCTTTGCAGCAGCATTGTCCCTTCATGGATTTGTGTTTGTGTAAGCCCAAAAATACTGGAGTGTGGGATTTTAGGAGGAGACAGTGACTGCTGTGACCTTCCCTGTCCCATCCCAGGGATTTTACATCCTGCTGTGTTCCTGTTCTCCCTCCAGAGCTCTTCAGGCACTGGCACAGGGCAGTGTTTGGGCTCAGCTCATGCCTTTGTGTACTTTAACTAAGTTTGGAAGCTGCAGCACATTGACCCTCAGAGATTTTGGATAATTCCAGATGGACGTGGAGCCTCCTGTTCTGTTCCCTTCTAGGACTGGTTGATAGAGTGCAGTCAGACCATTGGGAAACCCAACCTTGAAATTACTCCTTAATTATTTTTGTAGAATCATGGAAACTTCAAGGTTGGAAAAGACTTCCAGGGTGGAGTGCAGACTCACCATGCTCACTAAACTGTGCCATCATCTTCCATCTCTGTTCATTTTTAGAGCACTTCAGGGGTGATGACTCCAGCACCTCCCTGGGCAATTCCTTCTATGCTTAACCAGCCTTTCAGTGAAGAAATGTTCTTGATATCCAGCCTGAGCCTCTCCTGGCACAACTTGGGGGCATTTCATGTTGCCTCATCCCTTTCTCTATTTTAACTAATTGCAGGGAGACAGAAGTGTCTGTGTGTTGTTACCCATTCATTTTTGGAGTCATTTGGATTGACTAAGTGTGCATTGCAAGATTCTCATTTGTTTCTTGCTCCCTTGGTGGGTCAGCTTGGACAGTTGCAGGAGAAAACCATGTACAGGTTTCTACTGGGACTGGAAATAGGGAACCCTTGGCCTCTGGGAGCACTTCCCAGTCAAAAAGCTGCAACATTGGGATTGGAGTGTTAATTTAATGAGATGTGTCTGGTGAATGCTGCTGGGCTAGGACCCAGTGCAGGAGAGGCTGTGTTCCACTGTCAGGGGGAGCAGAGGGGGAAGGTTTAGCCAAAGTTTATGGGTGGAGAAGTGATTTCATTAATTAACCAGCTCAGCTATGTGGAAGAATGGCAGGATTTTATACACATGCAGGGTTTGCAGGCTGCCTTGTGCCACTGCTGAAGGGCTGTTGGTTATTGATCATTGCTGTGCTCTGCTTGAGGAACTTCAAACACTTTTTTATTTAATTTTTTTTTTAAACTTGTTGCTGCTAACAAAAATTCTGGTACTGTTTAACTTGGAGACTTCTCTTTAATTGGCAGTTGTACTTCAGAGGAGCAGGAGAACTGTGTGTATATATCCATACCTGTCTTTTATGTATTTCAATAATTTAACATGTGCAAGTACAGTCAGAAGGGTGAGAAGATGAAGACTTTGAGGAAGGATTGCTTGAGTAGGGCTTTTTAGCCTAGGAAAAAAATACCAACATTTTCCACCATTTAAGAGCTGGTTAATGAAAGGAGTGTTGTCAGTTGGTTTTAACATGATCAGGAGAAAGGAAAGGGCAGAATTTATTCAGATTTGTAGCAAATTGGGTGTTCCTGCACAGTGTTTTAGCAAGAGAGAGGCTGTGGAGTTTCCCACTTCTGTCAGGTCTGCCCCTTTCTCGTAACCCTAATCTCAGATGGAGAAAATGATCTGAATGATCCCCTGAGGTCCCTTTAAGCTTTACATTCCTTTATCATATTTTGAGGAATGTTCTGTCCATAATGATTTGCATTTGTTTTGGAAGAACAAGGGAAAACCCCCACAAATGGATGAAAATCTCTGCTGCTGAGCTGTAGCCAAGATGTTAGTTCAAGATATCAGTGCTGCATTGCTGCCAAGCAAACCATGAATAATTGTACTGATAGGGGTTTTTCATATTTTTACTGTCATTCACTTGCTCTAAACAGTTTGAGTTTTGGTTTTAAAATTTAATTTCTTTACCTTCATGTGAATGAATCAGTCTTTAATGAGAAGAGGACTAGAGAAAGGATCTGTCACTGCTAGAGATGGTTACTTCAAATGAGAGGAAGCTTTTGTGTGTAGGCACTGAGTGTTTTTCATTCTCTCAAAACTGGGGAGGTACAAAAGTCATGAAATAATATGGGGAAATGTTTCTGTGGCAGGTGGGAAATTCAGAAATCCATTGGCTTGGACAAGCCTGAGTGCAGTTGGAATTCATATGTGGATTTTCATAATTGTCTTCCAGACTTGTTTTAAAAGGTTGGGGTTTGTTTTGTTTGGGTTTTTTGCTTGGAAAGAAATATCTTCTTGATTCCTTTCTCTTCACATGTAAGATTCAAATCACTTTTAAATCACCTTCAAATGGCATGATTAAGGTGACTGGCACTGGTGTGTGTGTAGTCAGAGGTGTAATCAATTCTCTGCTGTTGATCACTGCCCTAGAATTAATTTTATTCTTTAGAAGGCAGTTTGAATTTCATCTGAGACAAAACATTCTCAATAAATTATAAAAGATTAAACTGTCCTTGCTGACAAATCCTCCTCTGCTCCTCAACTATTGGCCTTTTTAGTGCTGAATTGCTGAACCCAACTGGTGGCTTTTCTCCAAGGGGCAGCAAATTGTCATGAGCTGCTTTCAGAGTTGAGAGTGCTGGAACTGAGGTCAGGTTTAGAGCTGGTAAAACATTTATTCTGAGTTACTACTTGGATCCTAGAATATCTTTGACTTCATTTTCAAGGAAAGAAATTCCAGAAATTGTGCTAAGTCTGAAAACAATTAAGAGTAAGTCAGTCCTGCCAAGTTGGGTATTATTTATCTTATTATTAGAGTTGCTTTGCATGCTGTGGGAATGTGTTGTGGTTTTGACATTCCTTGTGCAGCTCACTTAAACCAGACTGATATTTTATCTCCTGGAAGAAAGATGAGGACATTCCTGAGGTGACTTTCAGCTGCAAGGTGGCAATTCACTTGTCTGCAATTCAGATCAAATCTGGTTGTGTTTTTTATTATCTGAGACTTCTGATTGCACTCTGTCCCCCTAGTGTTATTCTTGCCTTAATGAAAAATTGCAGGTTACCTGAATTTTGGGTGTTTTGGGATTGCCCAAGTGTCAGTAGATGGCAGCCTAAAGCTGGAGAGAAGGAAGTTTCACTGAGTTTTGACAGGATGGATGGAGGTGCAGCCATGCACAAGCAGCAGCAGGAATGGACCATTTTATCAGGAAAATGCTGCAAAGCTGAGTTGAATCCTTGCCATGAAGACTTTACAACCAACAGCCTTGACTTTACCAGAGTGGCTCCTCTGAATGCTTGTGCAAAGGCTGAATGAGAACCCAATCAGTGCTAAAAAATCTCACCATAAAAGACATCCAAAAAGTTTAAAAAAACCCCAAAGTAACATAGTTGTAGAACAAATTTTGGATACTTTAAGCTGTCAGGTTCTTTGTGGCAATGAAATATTGTGGGGAGATTTAATATTGTTTCTTTCCAGGTCCTGACTTCGTAGTGTGTGATGAAGGACACATATTAAAAAATGAAGCATCTGCTGTCTCCAAGGCAATGAATTCTATTAAATCTAGGAGAAGAATAATTCTGACAGGAACACCACTGCAGAATAATCTTATAGAATGTGAGTTGTTGTCTTTTATTTCCTTCAGTGCACTTTTGCCTCTCAGCCATAGAAGATGTTTGTGGTGCTGTTCACAGGGGTCCCAGGACAAGGGAAGAGATGAGAATCTTGACTCCATGTTTCAGAAGGCTGATTTGTTATTTTATGATATATATTATATTAAAAGAAAATTATATATTAAAACTATACTAAAAGAACAGAAGAAAGGATTTCATCAGAAGGCTGGCAAGGAATAGAAAGGAAATGGAATGATAATAAAATCTTGTGACTGACCAGAGAGTCCGAGACAGCTGGGCTGGGATTGGCCATTAATTAAAAACAACCAGATGAGACCAATCCCAGATGCACCTGCTGCATTCCACAGCAGCAGATAATCATTGTTCACATTTTGTTCCTGAGGCCTCTCAGCTTCTCAGGAGAAAAAAATCCTAAGGAAAGGATTTTTCATAAAACATGTCTGTGGCAGATATATTGAGTTTGATTGGAAGAAAAGGATTTGAAGCAGCGCAGCTGCCCACTGAGTTTCTAAGATTCTCTGAGACCTGTATTCAGCTGTGGCACATTTCTCTTCTCTTTGCATTAATGCCAGCACTGTGCTTTCCATTTGGAAGCACTCATGGTGACCTGTTTCTCCTAGATCACTGCATGGTGAACTTCATCAAGGAGAACTTGCTTGGCTCCATCAAGGAGTTCCGGAACCGCTTCATCAATCCCATCCAGAACGGGCAGTGTGCAGACTCCACCCCCGTGGATGTCAGGGTGATGAAGAAACGTGCTCACATCCTCTATGAGATGCTGGCTGGCTGTGTTCAGGTGAGAACACTTTGTCCCTAACTCATCATTTCCCTCCAGGGAAAGAGAGGAGTTCTTTTGTTTCGCTCTGAAATCACCCAAGTCCTGGAAACTTCTGATTTGACAGCTCCATAAATCTTTTAACTTAAATATTTTCACTATTTTGCAGGAAAAAAAGATTTCACAATATTTTGCAGGATTGTTAGATCCCTGACTAGAAAACTTCATAATTTTTCTCCAAATGTCAATGTATTCTAAAATACGAATATTAGAGGATACAGCTATTTCCTGCTGGGAGACAAGAACATTTTATGGTAGAGTAGGACATTAGTTGCTCTGAAATATTCCATTTTAATTCCATAAGCACGTTTAAGATCTGCCCTAAAGTCTGCAGAGAAAGTTGCTAGTCCTCATTTGTCAGTTATTTCTGAACATGTATTTTTTTCTGATCTGCAAGAATCAGAACAACTGAAAACAAGAGAGAAGGAAAATTATTCAGGAATAGTTTGTCAGTTTTGTCAGTTATTTCTGAATATGTATTTTTTCTGGTCTGCAAGAATCAAAAGAACTGAAAAGAAGAGAGAAGGAAAATTATTCAGGTTCAAAAGGGTGAAGAACTTGTTACTTTCTAGACCTTAGATAAAAAAAGCTTTGGATGGAGCCCACGTGGATTTTGTCCAGCCCTGTGCAGAGCAGGTGCTGTCCATAGAGAGCAGCTCTGTCTTGGGGTCACTGAGTGGGGAGACAGAGTCAAAAAAACCCAAAACAGAGGTAAAAATCTGGTTTAAGTATTCTTTAAAAAAACCCCAAAAGTAGTTCCCAGAGCAGCTCCTGGAGTTGCAGTGAACTTTGCAAGGACTTGGAACTGGGCATGGGCTTGGCAGGTCATGGCCTTTGGCCTAAGAAGCTCCTGAGTGGGGCAGGTGGGTTCCTCCTGCAGGGCCTGAGTCAATTGTATTTCTGGGCTGATTTTCCCCCTCTGGGGCTGAAAGCACCAGGACACCATCCCTGATCCCACAGTGCTTTGTCCTTTGAGATGCCCCAAGTGCTGAAGCTCTCAGGAGTGGTTCCCATGTTTCTGTGACTGAAGCAGTGTCTGTGAAATTGCAGAGGAAGGATTACACAGCCTTGACCAAGTTCCTGCCCCCCAAGTACGAGTACGTGCTGGAGGTGAGGATGACCCCCATCCAGTGCAAGCTCTACCAGTATTACCTGGATCACCTGACAGGTCAGTGCCTGCAGCTCTGATGGCATTTCATAAGGGGCATTTTGACACACTTGCTAGGTGAAAATCAACTTTCTGGCATTGCCCTATGGACTAAAGTGCTTGGACAACAAAAAAAAAAAAATAAGGTTTGTTTGTAGTAGAATACTGCAGCATTAAAGGTAGCTCAGATTAGTTAGATTCATTGAGACCTAAATGCAAATGCTATTTTGTGTTTTCCACCTTGGGCTGCTTTTACAAAACCTGAATAGACAAGTCTGTCTTTTTAAGAGGATTTCTGTATATTCCTGTACTGGGGAGCAATGTGCTTTTATGTAAGAAATGTAATAATGTTTCTCATTATCAAGAAAAAGGAGAAAATCTAATTTTGACAACTTTAACTGGGAGAAAAAATGGCTGTGAGTGAGTAATTTGAGTCCTTTTACAAGAGATGTTGCAGTATGATGTGCAGCTGGAAAGAACACTCAGATGTGCTGTGCTGGGCTCTTCAAAGGGGAGCAGAGTGTGGCAAACTCACTTCAGGGCTCACTCTAAAAGCTGAACTTTATTGTCAGGTGTAGGTGGTGGCAATGAAGGTGGAAGAGGCAAAGCTGGAGCTAAACTATTCCAGGATTTCCAGATGTTGAGCAGAATCTGGACTCACCCTTGGTGTTTGCAGCTGGACTATATTAGCAAAGAAAATAAGGTAAATTAGATATATCAAAATACTCTCACTTGAGAACTTTCCAAATAAGCTCTGCCAAGCTCTAGGTAAAGTTTCGTCAAATTAATGGAAATCTTTGTTGCTGTGGGGTCATTTTGCTGCTGGTTTTGTCATATTTCTCTTGCTGAGTATGTTGTCATTCTTAAAACATTTTGCAAGGCCAGGCCTTTGTAGAGCTTCCCATTGTTTAAATGAAGAGTGAGCAGATGGCTAAAGGTTTAATAAAAGCTTCTGGGTGAACACAGTTAATAATTTCTGTTTTTTCTCTTTTGAGGGCTATTTTGATGAAGACAGCATGGATGACTTCATAGCTTCAGATTCAGATGAAACTTCCATGAGCTTAAGTTCTGATGATTATGCAAAGTAATTGACCTTTTATTTACTTTGTTGGTGTTTTTTCCCTTGTAGAACTGATTTCTATAAAGTGAATGTTCATTTTGTATTTTATCTGTCTGATGGAATATGTTTTCTTTTACTGGGATTAAAAAAAATAAAATAATGGGGTGTGTAATGTTGCTTTTTAGGAAAAAAAAATCCAAGGGGAAAAAGGTGACAAAAGAGTGTAGCTCAAGTGGGAGTGGCAGTGATAATGATGTTGAAGTCATTAAAGTCTGGAATTCAAGATCTCGTGGAGGTGGGGAAGGAAATGTGGAAGATCTGACAAACAACCCAGCATCAACAAAGTCAGATGAAGGTGAGGATAACACAGAGTGGTGAAAACGTGAGGCAGCTTTGTTTTGCAAAAGGCAATTTGAGAGGGCTCTCAGGAATTCTGCTGTGTGGCAGAATGGCAAATCCCTCAATTCACACTTACAGCTCCTGCTACTTCTAATTAAGTATTTATCCTGGAAAAACAAGGGGCATCAGCTTAGAACTTGGGGGTTTTGAGGCAGGGAAGCTGCACAGTGACATTTTTAAATTCAGAAGTACAAAATTATATAACCTGGAAGATTAATGGAAAGATTAGGAAATATATCTGTCATAATTTGTTGCATCTGGAATTTGAATTGGCTGCTGAGCAAGCAGATCCAGTGCAGCAGGAACACAAGACCCCTTTAAAGTTGTTATTCAAACTTCTTACAGCTGCACACTGAATTTTTGGGTTTTTTTCCTGTAATGATCTAGCTTTTGTCTTGTATTTGGTATCACAGAGATAATTTTCTGATTCTGTTATTTCACCTGTGTCTAATCTCTTTCCCTAAGTAATTTAAAATTTTTTGGAGAGTTCAGGTGAGAAATCTTTTTTTTGCCCCCATTCCAGTGACAACATCTTGTAAATGTGTAAGGGGTGGAGGGTGTTATATGTGACAGAGATTTCACAGAGATTAAATGTGTTAAAGGAATCACACTCTAGGCAGGCTGAGTTTCTGTCTCTGCATCCCCTAAATATTTAACTCTTGTAATTGCTGGTAGTGCAAATGCTGGGTTTTTTGGTTTTGGTTTTGGTTTTTTTGTTTTTTTTTTTTTTTTTTTTTTTTTTTTTTTTTTTTTTTTTGTCTCTTTAACTTTTTTCATACCAGTTAAGTCTGATAATGAGGGGACAATTCTGTAGTTCAGAGCATTTGAATGAAGATCCTGTTCTCATGTTTGTTTTTTATCTCTTTTTCTTTGGTTTTTTTAAAGGCAAAGCTACATCCTCTTCCAATCCTGGCAGCCCAGCTCCAGACTGGTACAAAGATTTTGTCACTGATGCAGATGCTGAGGTGTTGGAACATTCTGGGAAAATGGTGCTGCTCTTTGAAATCCTCAGAATGGCAGAGGAGTTGGGAGACAAAGTGTAAGTTCTGGACAGGTCCTTGAAGACTTCTGGAATATATTATATGACAGTCACATCTATGTAATATATATTAGTCTGACAGTGTTCCCCACCATCCACTCTTCATTCTGCTGTTTCTGAAGCAGACAGGCATGGTGCACTCATTTTTGGCAGGGATCTTCCCACACCTGCACGTGCCCCACTGAAGTCTTGCTCTGTTTGTCTCAGAGGGAGGAGGAAACAAAAATGAAGCAGTGCAACAATTAAAACTACTCCAGAGATGAATTCTGTGTTGCCCTGTTTCTTTTTTCAGCCTAGTGTTCAGCCAGTCCCTGATATCTCTGGATTTGATAGAAGATTTCCTGGAGCTGGCTAACAGGGAGAAATCTGATAGAGATCAGCCTCCTATCTACAAAGGTGAGTGTCTCCTGCAACAACTGCAGTGCTCAGTGCTCTTTCCCAAGGGTCTGTTCAGTGCCTGAGGAGTGGTTTGCAATCAGTGTTTCCATTAGGGTGTTGCATGCTCTGGGCTGCCCCTGAGGCTGGCAGGGTTATTGGGCTCCCATTGTGGACTCTCTGATTTCACTCTCTGTCATCCAGGCTTCTTGTAGCCTAAGCAGATTAAATGTTCACATCTAAAAGAAGGCATTTTGTTCAATTCTGCACAAAAATGATGTTAAATTCTGGTGTGTGGCAAAGCCTGATCCTCCTGGGGGAGAGAGAGTGAAGGGAAATGAGGCTGCTTTAAACCAGTGTGGAAAATGGGAATTTAGGCTTTGTATGCACAGCAGCAGGTTGGCTTGTGGATTTCATAGGGAGCAAGCACTGAATCAGTTATTATCCTAGTGATGCTCAGATGGCATGGGATGCCTCAGTGAGATGTTCCCAGAGCTCTTGAGGGTGCTGTTCCTCCTTTCCCAGAGTTTCATTGCCAGGACATGTGGATTGAAGAACTCCTCCAAGTCTGCCTTTCCTTTCCAGTCTCTCACCAACTCTTCTTTGAATTTGCACTTGAGATAAGGGAAAAGTGGCTCAGTGATGGTGACAGGAGATCTCCAGGATGTGTCTCACAGATTTATTGTTCTTGCCTGTTGTTCCCATTCTGAATTTTGTCATCTCAGACGTTACAAGGTGTCTTGTTGAGGAGCTGTGCCTTTGTTCTGAGATTTTAAAGAGCTTGGGGTTTGCCACGTGTGGTAGCTCTGGCCAGCAAAATTAGATCATGGCAAGGTTCACCTTTCCTGACAGAAGTCACAATCTGCCTCTCACAGTGGATTGAATTGAGCAGTGCTGCTCCCAAAACCATTGTTTTCTTTATGATTGGTGGCTCAGGGATATTAATTTTGTGTACAAATACCTTGATGGCCAGAGAGGATGGAAGATTACTGAGAGAAGAAAATCCTCCAGCAGCTGTAGTTATTTTTTCCCCCAATCTGTCAAGAAGTTGCTCTAATTCACAGGGTAATTAAACCCAAAGATTTTGCTGGGTTTCGGTTTCAAAATGAGTTTGACCCTTGAAATCTCCTTTGGAGCATGGACTTCTCTGTGCTGGTTGTGTGAGAGACTGACACTGGTGCTGTAATGTGAACCTGCCTGGATCCATTGGAAAAGTGCAATTAACAGCACCTAAAGATGAGATGTAACAGCATCTTGGGACTTCTAGAATTAACTTTGGCTCCCAGTTAAGGCACAGCTCTGCAAATTTATAAATACAGCTAGAAAGTGTGAAAAATAAGAGGACTTCCCCCCACCAAAAAAAGCTCAGATTTTTCAAATAATTAAATTTAAATTTAACCTCAGAACTATTTTTTTGAATATAAATTTCTGTTATTAAATTCCACTTGGTTACCAGTCTGGTCATTTACACCATCAGCATTTTCATAACTTGGCTGTTGCATTTGCAGGTGAAGGAAAATGGTTCAGAAATATTGATTATTATCGCTTGGATGGCTCAACCACAGCTCAGTCCAGAAAGAAATGGGCTGAGGAGTTTAATGATGAAACCAATGTGAGGTGAGATCTTATCTGAGATATATCTGCTTTATTTCCCCCTTTTTCTTCCTTTTGTTTCTTAATTATTATTCCTTTTATCAGCTTAATGACCTCAGGACCAGGCAGATGGTGAGCAGAAGTCACACAGAACCTGCAGGAATGTGTTACTGACTTCAGGTCAATCCCATTGTACTCAGCAGAGTTTCCTTGCTATTTTCATTGTCCTTTAGATTGGAACCAGTTTAAATCAGAGGCAGTGTTTTTATTGCAAGCACTTAAAGGATGCAAGGACCTAGGAAGGCTCTGCAGTCCCTGGGCCACTCAGGAGCAAATTAATTCTTTCAGCTGCCTCCAGAATTGGCTCCCAGCCCTCCACTGCTCCTCCAAAATTGGACTTTCAAGTCTGATTTAGAGAGAGAGGTACAGACTTGTCTTTGAATGAAGTTAAGGAGCTGCACCTTCCTAGATTTGTTTAAAAAATAAAGTATGTAATCATGGTGCAGTCATTTATAATGTGCAGGGAGGAAAAAGTTAAATTAAGTGAACTAGCCCAGTGTTAATACTTTTAAATAGTTTTTCTGTCAGGTGTCTGTCAAGAACTGGTTCCAAGGTGAACCAGAGTGAGATTTTTCTGAATTTCAAAAAACCCAGATATATCAAAGAGACAGTGTCATTGGAGAGTTACCCTGAAAGTTTGCAGGCCAGGAAAGAGTTTCTGTGGCATGGAATCTGCCTGTTTAAAATTAGGGTTTCATTTGATATAACTCATTTCATTACAGCTTGAAAATGCAAACCCCAAAGTTTTTTCTTCCCCGCCAGTTTTTAGCAGCTCATTTGCAAAAGGCCTTGGTGTGTATTTTTGGGAGTGTATGTTTTGCTAAAAGTGTTGTTCTGGTAAAATCTGCATCTGTTTTCTGCTTAATACATTATTTTAATGAAGTTTCAGAGTTATTTCAGTATATGAACAACAGTTATTTTCCAAAATACTCAAATTCTGCCACTGTTCTCTGTTCCAGAGGCCGCCTGTTTATCATATCCACTAAAGCAGGTTCCCTGGGAATAAACCTGGTGGCTGCTAACAGAGTCATCATCTTTGATGCCTCCTGGAACCCCTCCTATGACATCCAGAGCATCTTCAGGGTGTATCGCTTTGGGCAGAACAAGCCTGTCTTTGTCTACAGGTTCTTGGCTCAGGTACTTTCCTGGCTGCACTTTCTGGCTCTTCCATCCTGCAGTCAAATCTGGGAGCTGGGACTGGGGGGGACTGTGCCTGTTTGGGCTGTGTTGGGGTCTGTAGGGACCCAGATTGATCCAGTCACATTCCAGCTCTGAGCTGGAGCAGGGTTTGGCCACTGAAGCAGCTCATGAAGGAAAGAGTGGTAAAATAAATGTCACATTATTTCCTGTGATGTAGATGCAGGCACAACTTCCTAAGGATATTTCCTGAAAATCACAGCAAGGAACCTCAGAGAAAGAGAAAACAATTCTTATCGCCATTCTCTGCTCCTGTTGTTTTGCACATGTGGAATGTGTTAGGAAAATTATTTACCTGAAGGGAGTTCTTAATTCAGTTCTAGTGATGGTTGTTGATATTAATTGGCCTGTTAGGTCCAAGCTGTGTCATGTCTGTCAGAGACAGCCATGGGTTTCTCTGTAGTATTCTTTTAGTATCTCTTTAGTAGAGCATTTCTTTAATAATAGTATAATGGGATATAGTTTAATAAAGCAATTGTTCAGCATCCTAAATCATAGGATGCCAATAATTCCCTGCATCAGGATCTCCTACATTGGATACTGTGAAGTCCCCCTTGTTTGACACTTCATTAACCCAAATTCTGCATTTCCACCAGTGGTCTCATGCCCAGACCAGACTCAGAACAGGAGTCTTCAGCCTTTTCAATTTGCACACCACTAAAAACTCTGAATGGAGCAGTCCCTGCAGAGGATGGTGGTGGTGGTGTTAGGGCATAGCCCTGCTCAGGGCAGCTCCTTCTGCAGACCCTGATGGTCCAACTGCAGTGAAACCACATGGACAGAAGTGAATTTTTGTAAAAAGGCATCCAGTCTTCCTTGAAAACTCATAGCACACCCTGCAGATGTTAAAGATGGGTAATAGCTTGGGTGGACAGTGATCTGTTTTATGTAAGGCCATTGGTTCTGTTAGGAAGTGCCTCTTCAGCTTCTGCTTCCTCAGGTGTGACAGAGGAGCCTGGAGCCCTTTCCCAGGAGCACTTAACCCTTGGTCCAGTCACTCTTTCCATCCCAGCTGAAGCAGATCCTTGTCTGAGGCGTGTTACTGTCACAAATGGGGTTTTTCTTCAGGCTTCAGTTTATTTTTGTAGTTTTCTCTGTGCACTTTTGAACTGTTGATATCCTTTTTAAATTATGCTGTTCAGAACAGGCTGTGCTGTTCTCGTCCTTCTCAGTCATCTTTTTTTCCAAAAAATAAGTAATTTTCCTTTTTTTCATCAAAGATCTAATTTTTTTGTACACAGCTGTGGTGAATTAGGCTTGACTGCCTCCCTTCCCCTCTCCCCTCCACCACAGTGATATGGGTATCTGTTTTCCTTTTCACAGGCTGCTCAAAGCAGCAAAATAAGGTACATGCTGTGAAAATTGCCATTTTTTGGTCAAAATCCTGCTTTGGGGAATTGAATCAAACTGGATCTCTTAAAAACACCACTAAAAGACCAATTTTCTTCCTCTAGTCAACAGCTAGATGACATCTGTCCCATGCACAGTTCCTGCTGGGAGGGAAGGAGGTTTTTCCTTTTATTGCCCAGCAAACAAACGGCTTCAAAGTGGCGGAAGCACAGAAAGAAGGCAGAGAGAGCTGCTGGGTGGGTGGCTGGGCTGTTTTCCACCTGTGAGTGTTGCTGTGGGTGAGCAGTGGGTGTTGTGTGTTCAGGGAACCATGGAGGACAAGATCTACGACCGGCAGGTGACGAAGCAGTCGCTGTCCTTCAGGGTGGTGGACCAGCAGCAGGTGGAGCGGCACTTCACCATGAACGAGCTCACCGAGCTCTACACCTTTGAGCCAGACCTGCTGGATGACCCCAACTCCGAGAAGAAGAAGAAGAGGGACACCCCCATGCTGCCAAAAGTGAGTGCTGGCCATCAGCAGGAATTCTGTGCAGTAAAAACAGCCTGGCTCTGTTCCAATGTGCTGCAGGTTTGTGGTGTGGAGCAGCTGCTTGGAGTGGAGGTGAAGAGCAGGAAACACAATCAAATCCATAATTAATAAACAGTGTAGTTGACACTCTGAGAGAAAGATACTCATTAAAAGACCCAACTTTTAAGTCAGAACAAACAAAGACTCTTTTTCACACATCTTGAATGATAGAAGTTTTACTGCATGAAACTGTGGAAAATTCAAATTAACATCTGAGTGGGTGCTGGTGAGCTCCAGCACACCCTCAGTTTGTGAGAACACATCTGTGAGGTGGCACTGGAGGTAAGAGTTATCTTAATCCATGTTTTCCCTTTGCCAGGACTTTTTGGGTTTTAGTTCCCTATTTAACTTCCTTTAGTAGAGATAAGAGTTGCACTTAGATAAGACTAAACTTAAGGGGAAAGAATAACTGGTTCCATTATTTTATTCTTTTTCAACTGGTTCCATTGTTTAACTCTTTTTCTCCAAGTCAGTTTGTATTTAGTATTAGGCTGTGGGTTTATGTTTCATTTATAGCCTCTGTGTTTGTGAGCTGCTGAAGACCAATTCATCCTTCAGCTGTTGTGGAATTCTCTGCTTCTTGAACACATCAGGGAGTGGCCAGTAGTTCATGAACTGGTTAAATTTCTGTGGTTTGGTCACTCTGCAGTGTCTGGGCATTATATTAAATAATTAATAGTAATTTATCTTTTCTTTACATTCTGAATCTATTAACTTGAAACAGTGATCAATCCAATGCAGTAATTGTATTTTGAAGGTTTCTGGTTTTCTATTACAAAATAAATCAGTTAATGAATGTGTTTATAAACTCAAACCTCTCTCCATCACTCAGTTTTATGTATTGAGTTCCATATTAATGCTATCCTCAGTGTAAGGTTTGTGCAAGTCAAGTTGAATGTGAGCTTTTAACCATTTCCTGCCTGTAAATAGAGCAAATCTGGGGACTGGACTTATTTTTGTGTTGTCTCATGGTATTTTGTGCTCTTGAAGATCTCAGTACATGCTGTGTGCAAATTTCAAATTCCTTTTTGTTTGATGGCTGAAAAGGCTGTAAATAATCAAGTGAATTCATCTGTGCAAGGTTCCTCAGCCATGATCTCTGTTAACTCTTCCTTATTTCAGTGTGATTTTAGCAAAGCTGCATGATTCTGCTTGGTTAATAATCTTCTTAACAATTAATTTAACAACACACAGCACTTTTTTAGGTTGATTTAAAAGTGTGTTGAAAAGAACACATTTTATTGTCACCGAGCAATTACACAGCATTTAGAGATAAGAATTCTCTTTAAGGTCCTGTAACGTGAGGGCTGGGTAAAAATCCCACATTTTGTGCTTTTACATTGTTTTAGAGTGCAAGGGGAGAGCAGAGCCTTCAGAACATGGGGACAAGGAGGTTTGAAAATGCACCTTTTAGAAGTGCCCCTTTCTGGGAGGGAATTGGGAGCAGGAATTAGGGGAAATGTGTTCCATCTTTTCTCCAACCATCTGAGCACAAATGTGGAAAAACCTGTGGGGATAATTGGTTTTCTTCTCAGAAACCTGCCTGGCTCCAGGGCATCCCCCAGTGGGAAGGGTCTGCAGGAATCCTGAGCCAGGATTCCTGTGGGATGAGGAGGAATAATTCAGAGCTGAGTGCTGGGGTGCTTCTGACTCCTTTTGAACTTCCTGGATGGAAGAAAAAAACCCCAAATATTTAATTCTTGTGTTTTAAATGGGATGGGAGAACTCATTCTGTATTGTTTTAAAAGTCTGCAAGTGCAGAAACAAATCTTGCTTGGTTTTAAACTAGATCCTTGAGAATTTTGGCTTCACAACATCCAGCTTTGAGTCCAAGAGCAGTTTTCTTGGAAAGTGCTGCTAAGGGGGGAGAAGGTATTGAATGCTTTTATTTGCTACACAAATGACAGTGCAGATGTGCAGTCTGTTGTTTTCCTGGAAGATTATTCAAATTTCATGGCCAGTTTTTATCGGAGCAGCAGTTTTCTGCCCTCTGTGGTCTAACAAGACCTTGGGCTGTGGAGATTGTCAGGGAAGAAATGCTGCAGCCCTCAGAAAGAGCTTCTGGTCTTCAGCTCTGCAGATCCTTGGGGTTAGCAGAATACTTGTAATGCCAATGTGGTTCACATCAGTTATTTACTCTTAATTTCCATTGTTTGATTTCATTCATCCCCTATCCCTGCCCAGCTGGAAAAGGCTGCTTTGGAATTTCAGTCCAAAAAAGGTTCCTTAAGGCTGAATGATCACTTGGTCACCTTTGCTGTGCTGAAGTATAGAAATAAGGATATATTTCTGTAATTATAGACAAATAAGGACATGATAATTTCCAGAACAGCTCAGAACAGTCCCTGAGCTGGACAAAGGCAGGCTTGGGGCACTGGCCCTGCTGTTGCACCCCTGCCCTGGGCTCACTCCCCATTCCTCATGCAGGGAATTAGACTTGAAGGCACTTTTTTATTGATGTGAGATGAAGGCTTGGCTCAGCTGAGGTCGTGTAATGCAGATTGGAAAAGCAGATTACAATCACAGTTCAGGTTCAGTGGATGTGGGTATCAGTGGTTTATGCTGCCTCAGGACAGACACATGTGCTTTACTCTGCTTCCATACCCTGGGACAGCCTTGTGAATTTGGATCTCAGCATTAGAAGAATTTGCTTCTTATTTAATTATTTTTTTTAGCTTTAGGACTAAATATTCAGCTGGTTGAGAAAAACCTGTGAATTACAACATAAATTGCATTCCTTCATGGAAGATTTCCTTTCTAATACAGTGATCTCTCAGTGTAGCATTTACTTTCCATCAGGACTTTAAAAAGACTTTTTTTTTTTTTTTAAATTCAAACCCCTTTTTCAGTCTCTCTTCATATTTTCATTCATCACCAGGATTTCATCCTAAAGCTTACAAACCAATTGATGATCACTATTCTATCAATAAGCTAAACAAATGTAAAGAAAGAATTATTCTGATGGCTTTTTATGTGTAAGGTGGATTTTTTTTTCTTGTAAGATTGAACTAAATGCATCCCTGTTTTCAAGCTCTCATCATTAAAGTCAACACAAAATAAAGTTTAGGCAAAGAAAAGCAAAGCCCCAGTTGGATGTGAATTAAAGCACATTTGGAGGGCTGTGCAGGCTGGGGGAGGCTGGGTTAAATTCCAGGGCTGTTTGCAGCCCTGCTGTTCCCAGGGCAGTTCTGCACCTCCAGGAGCCTCCTCAGCCACCTCCTCTGGGCTTTGTGTCCCCCCATCCCGGGGGTGGCAGCTCCCAGCCCCCCAGAGCCCCCCATGCTCTGCTCCCTGTGCCCTGCAGGGTGCAAACCCCACCCTGGTGATGAGGACATTGACACCCAACAGGAGGGTGGGACAAAGAGCAGCTCATTGATAATTGGTTAATGTAATTAACAGCTCAAGCACACAGAAACAAACAGCTGTGACAGAACCCCTGGTCAGGACTTCCACACTCAGTTCCCAGAGTGGCTGCAAAAATCTGTTTGTTTGTGGGGACTTTTTTCAGGCATTGTTCAGCTGAGATTATAAAATGCCAGGGTGGGGTGGGCTGGATTCCTGCTTGTGCAAACCCTGGCACAGTGAGGGCAGGACCTGGAGGGGCTCAGCTTCCTCCTGGACTGTAATTCCCTCTCAGGAGTGGTTCAGTGATGCTTTCACATCAGCAATTTTAGCCTGAACTCTGAGGTGTGTTGGAGCTTCCTTAATTCATGAAGCTCATCAGGCACACAAGTCCTGTAAAAATCCCTGTGCTAGAATGACCTTAGGAGGAGCTCCTGAGGTGCAGCAGGAGCAGCTCTTCACAGTCCTGAAGGGATCTTTCTCTTCATCTTCTGCAGCATCACCTTGCCTGTCAGGCAGAAAGGTTTGACTAAAAAACATTGGAGATGTGGGACCCAAAGTAGTGCTCAGTGTTTGAAAGCTGTGGAGCTGCTGTTTCTGTACAATAAATGCAGATGTGTTGATGGGTCCTGTCTGTTGTCCAGCCTAAGCAAAAGAGAAGCCACTGAGAACATTCCATTCTTTTTAGGTGCATTTATTGTTGTGGAATCTGAGTGCATTCCTGTGGTTTATTAAGTGACTGCACTGTCATCTCTGCAACAGATTGTTAATCCATTGCTCTCCCTCTGAGGAAATTTGTACTTTTAAATGATTTCCAAGTTTTATTGTGCTGTGCAGTGCTGATAGCTGCTGTGTGTGGAATGGGGGAGGGAGCAGGAGGGGGGACCCAGGGCAGAGCTGCTGAGTGACTCCTCCTTCACCCCCTGCTTTGAACAGGACACCATCCTGGCAGAGCTGCTCCAGATCAACAAGGAGTACATCGTTGGGTACCACGAGCATGATTCACTCCTGGACCACAAGGAGGAGGAGGAACTCACTGAAGAAGAGAGGAAGGCAGCCTGGGCAGAATATGAAGCAGAAAAGAAGGTAAAGCTGTTCAATCTGGTTTATGTACATGAAAATAACCTTTCCAGGTTTAGAGTCCCAATAACCTTTTCAGTTTGTCTTTGGATAATTAAATATTGTTATAGACCAAGAACTAGATACGTAAAGCAAATATTGACATAGGAGAAATGGAGGCACTGTGTCTTTCTTCTCCTTCTGGTTCTTTCTGTGTGTTTGCTTTGCTACTTTAATTACAAGTTACTTTTACACCTGCATTTTTTTTTCTAATTTATGTTAAAACTCAGCTGATGTCCTGTATAACCCCTCTTTTCCCATATCAGGTGTCCCTGTCAGGGGCTCTGTGTGGCAGTGTCACCTTCCTTAGCTAATACACACTTTCACATATAAACCAGTACTTGATAATACAACAGAAATCTGTGAAATTACAATGAGGTGGAACCCTGTTCCCATTTTGTTGCCCTGTTATTGTATCAGATCCAGTTGATGGTGATTTTTCCCCACTAATTGGGTGTCTGAGGTGCACCAAAGCTCTTTGTGTTGCTAAAACTAAAGCTGTGCCTTCACCCTTGACAGGGTCATAAAGGAAGTTAATGGGATGCCACCAAGGTTGAAATTCTCAGTCAGATTTGTTGTTGTTACCCCAAATTACCTTTTGAATTTCAGTGGGCCAGGCACCCTCAAAAGCCTTCCACTAAAAGTAGAAAAACTGGGTGTATAAATTGCTACTGACTACCTTGAGTGAACTGATGAAAAGGTTTGGGGAGTGAAAAGACATAGGGAGATAAAGAGTAAAATCTGAAGTTGCCCTGTGAGAAATCCAAATGGGCAATGAGCTTCACATTCCTGAATAAATTGTGCATTTTACTTCTTCAGAATTTCATTTCAGGTTGGTCAAACTCTACATTAAATAGTGGGTTTTCAATATAAAAAATTACCTTACTGTACTGATAAGCTGTGGTCATTTATGTATCAAATACCGACAAGCTAAACCCAGAGATGATTCAAGACTGGAACTTGGATTCCTCTGTGACTGAAATGGGGTTCTGAGCTGAGCTCTGGAAGCCTCCATGGTCCATGTGCATGTGGCTGTCTCTAGGGCTGCTTTGGCTGTGTGGTTATTACTATCAGAGTTGGTGAGCAGTGCACTCTGTGTTTTCCAGGGCATGACCATGCGTTTCAACATGCCCACAGGGACCAACACAATGCCCACAAATTTCAGCTCTCAGACATATATTCCTTACAATCTGGGTGCTCTGTCAGCAATGAGTAACCAACAGCTGGAGGTAAGGAGCACTGCATGCCTGTGTTGCTGCAGGGCTTTTCTCTCACAAATTGTGAATAATGTCAGTCAAAATATTTTTATATTTTTGGATGTTTGGGGGTTGGGGGGGTTTGCATGTAGCCTTACTGAAGTTTACCTTGCATGTATATAAACCTGTATCTGGGCAGATTGTCAGGATTCTGGAGCATCACCTGCATTCTTTGCAGACTTTAATTACTACTTTTGAAATTGTAACATCTTCAAGTCTGTACGGTAGAAAATTTACCTGGGTTTTTACCATTCTCCTGTTGGTCTGAAAACCTGTGGGTACAAAAATAGGTTTTTACAAATGCTGTGTACAAATCATAAGGTTTATACATTTAGTTCAACTGCTCTGTGCTAAAATTCAAATAGGTGGCAGCTTAGACTCATTGACTTGTGCAAATTGAGAGCAGAGAGGTAATTGAAGTCTAGGTATGTACAAGAGAGAGATGAAGAAGGCTGGGGAATAAATGTGTTTGTGGTTTCTGTGCTTTATAACTGATGTTGTGGTGTTTTCTCAGGACCTCATTAATCAAGGAAGAGAGAAGGTAGTGGAAGCAACCAACAGTGTGGCTGCAGCAAGAATCCAGCCCCTTGAAGACATCATTTCCGCCATAGTGAGTGCAGTGGATAACCCCGGGCTTAGATCAGGAGTGGAAAACATTAAACACTGTCAAAGATACTGCTACTGCAAATGGTCATCCAGCTAATGAATTGCATTATTAATGAGCATCATTTCCAGTTGGGAGTGACCCTTATCCCAGCAGTAACCCTTGGTGGTGGGTGGCTGGGGCAGTTTAGATCCATAAGTATTTGCCATACTCTGAAAATGCTGGTTTTTCTAGAAATCAGAATAGCAATTACAGGCAAGTAGCTGTTGTATTTTGTGGGCTGCTAATTGCCAGTCAGAAGAACTAATAACTCCTGGTTCTGGTTCTGGTTCTGGTGAAGCAGTTCTGCACTCACTGGAAGTTGGGCTATTTAACTCTCGGTGCAACTGCGAACATGACATAGGGCCTCGGTTTCTGTCAGGTTTTTGTTCAAACCACCTGTGCCAAGAAGGTTTTGGGTTTTTTGCTTTCCAGTGGAAAGAAAACTTAACCCTGACGGAGAGCCAGGTGCAGGCCCTGGCCCTGAACAGGCAGGCGAGTCAGGAGCTGGATGTGAAGCGCCGAGAAGCCATTTACAACGACGTCCTCGGGAAACAGCAGATGGTAAAATATCCTCCATTTATTTATCTACTGTCAGAGCTTGAATGAGGATCTTGTGTGTGTTCATTCCTGAGCTACAAGTGTATGTTTAGGCACATAAATATCCCTCACAGAGTGGTCAGCAGTGCGCTGGAGTTCATTGCTTGGCCTCAGTGAGGGAGAGGCTGATGAAAAAGCCACTCGCCAGGTTCTGGAGCTGAAGGGCTTTGCTGCGAGGTCATGAGGCGTAAAGAGAAATCTGATTCCCAGCGCTCAGCCAGGAAACACATCTTAGAAAGTGTTGGTAGTGTTGTTTTAGCTTAGAATTACTTTGCAGAATCTGAAAGTTGCCCAGATGATGTCAGAGGGAAGAGTTTTTCTCTCAGGCAAACAAACACTGACAGTCCACAGGCGGGACTTTCAAAGGGAAGATGGATGGTACCTGACAGATGATGATGTAACTTATACCTGGCAATAATTTCACAGTAGAGTACATGTTGCCATGGCAACTCAGCTAAATGCTGCCTGCAACACAATAGCCAAGTCTTCAGGAGAACTGAGCCCTAAATGCTGTTACTAAATGGTTTCTCCAGTAATGGGCTGCTGAATGCCATCACATTAGGGATGGTGATAACAATGGGGCTTTTTCCCCCAGCCATGCTGTCCCTAACAAATTGATTTCAGCTCTGAACCTGATCCTGGGAGCAGGGGGACGGGTGGTGCACTCAGGCAGCTCTGCTTTCCCTCCACAGTTGATCGGGTGTGTCCAGAGGATCCTGATGAACAGGCGGCTCCAGCAGCAGTACAACCAGCAGCAGCAGCAGCAGATGTCCTACCAGCAAGCAGCCATGGGCCACCTCATGATGCCAAAGCCTCCAAATCTAATCATGAATCCTTCCAGCTACCCAACCATAGATGTGAGAGGAATGTATCAGTCAGTGTCTGGTGGGATGCAGCCACCACCCCTACAACGAGCACCACCCCCAATGAGAGGCAAAAATCCAGGGCCTTCCCAAGGGAAATCAATGTGATTTTGCACTAAAAGCCTAAAGGATTGTTAAAATCAGAGAAAGAACTTTTATTTTTTTAGGAATCAATGGCCTAACAGAACTCAACTGTAAAAAAAAAAAAAAAGTTAAAAAGAATAGTTTGGTTGCTCCCCTTAAATACCATGTTCCATATTAGTGTTTCAGCTTTGTTTAAATAGGTCAAGATGTTTTCCCTGTTGTCAGTGATGTTGCCTAGAATCTTCTTACATATGTTGAGTACAGGAGATAACAAGTTGTTTTCAGTGAAAACAAGTCCTCCCGTTACAGTAGCATCTCCACAGGTTTCCTGTCTAAACTCCTACGCTTGCTTTTTGTGGCTGCAAAGCTTTGGGAAGCTTAGGAAGGACTGCAGGTCTGTAAGTTCAGTCTGACATATGTGAATTGAAAACAGCTGAGTTCTTGATTAGAGTTGATTCCTCAAATTATGGAATACTTTTCTGCTTGCCCATTTCTTTCTATTAGTGGGAACGTTGTAACAGAAATAGTCTAGTTTCCTTCACGGGTCATCTGTGCTGAATGGAACAGGAACTGAAAATGCTCTCTGAAACAGAACTGAGTGCAATATTTGTAACTACTACTGCTCTGAGACACAGGGAACTGTGCATCCAGCCTTAAACGTGACTGGGCCTTCCCCAGTCTGCTGCCATTTCTTATTGTCAGTTCCATGTGATGGAATAACAGCTGATGGTCTGGGAGTGGGAGATGCTTTTCCTTCACAGGCTGATCCCTCGCTGTGGAGTCCAGCACAAAGCACATTTCTGTAACTCCTTCAGCTGGTGCTACTGTCTCCTCCATTGCCGGCAATGGGGGACGGGCCAACCCAACTCAATTCCTGTCTTTTGGGTAAAGTGCTGGTGCTGGCCAGGGTCAGGTGGCCTGTCAGAGAACCCCCTTTAGTGTGGCACAGCCACTGCCCATTGGAAATCCATACAGAGAAAGTGCTGTAGCAACTTCTGGAGCTGCCAGAAGCGTGAAACAACTTCACTGGTAGAGATGGAGTTATGCACTCCTCCCCATCCCTTCAGTTGTGTGAATACATGGGTTAGGACACAAAGAGCTTGATTTTGCTTTTGTTTCTGTTCTGGTTTGGGGTTTTTTTTAATGTAGGCCAGAGATAAATTTCAGGTTTATTCTATACCATTATCACTCTTTGCCCGCACTTGTTGTGCTTGTCGGGTTCTTATTAAATACAAACAGGGCTTTCCTTTGCATAGACTTTGATTGATTCTTATCTCCCAAAAAAACCCCATTGATCATCTGGGGGCACAAGGAAGTGGCAGGAACATGGAGGTGGTGGTGTGTGGACAGCACAGGGCTCTGGAGACAGATGGAGGCCGTGGCTCCACATTGTGCTGGACTCTTCTGATGCTGGCATAAACTAAAATCATTTTGGTTTCTGGGAAGTTTCTTGCAAGAGTTTGAGTTCTTGCCCTGAATGGACAAGTTTTGCATTCAAACGTGCAGATGTTCCACGATGTTCTGGTGTGTGACTCACACTTGGTTTGTGACGTGGACAGAGGTTGTTTGGGCTGCTGCAAGCCCAGGTGACAAGTTTCTGTCCTGGACTCTTTGATGACAAGATACCACAAAAGACCCTCAGTGTGTTCTAGTGCTCTGCCAGCTCTGCAACTAACTCTGATCTGGGGGAGGGGGCAAAGAGAGACATGTTGGCACTAGAAGAGACAAAAGTGAGATGTTGAGACAAACATTTGAAGGCAAATGTACTCTGGGTAACTGTCACCGATATTCCTACGTGTTGTGAATAAGAGAAGTTCTTTCTACCAAACCTGGGAATGTTAAGTGGAGTTTTACAGTAACTCAAAGACTTAAATGTGGAAGTTTTAGGCAACATTGAAAGGCACATTTTATTTCATCCTGGACAAACCTATGGATAACAGAAGACTAATGCACAAGAAGGAATACAAGATAAGCATTGAAGTTAAACCTGGACCACTTTGCTTACGTTTCTCACTCGACATTTTAGCTGCATAACAACATGCTTTGAGTATAACAGGCTTTAACCAGTACCTAAAGACAGAACATACATCAGTAAGATAATAAAAGGCTCATTTTTATATTTGTTTTAGATGTTTTAACTAGATAAAAATGGCTTAAGATGACAAATAAAAATGTTGCTTGTAATACAGTTTTGCCTGCTAAATTATCCACATTTTGTAACCTGTTTATTCCTTTGGATGTAAAGCGTTTTTGCTTAGTATCGTGATATTGTATATGTTTTGTCCCAGTTGTATAGTAATGTTTCAGTCCATCAACCAGCTTTGGCTGCTGAAATCATACAGCTGTGAAGACTTGCCTTTGTTTCTATTAGATGGCTTTTCAGTTCTGTATTAAATATCTTAAGTACTATAGAAAAGGTGTCCCCTCTTCCTATAAGGCTGTTTTGTAATATATATAAGGACTGGAAATGTGTTTTTAAAAAAGAAGAAGCATTCAAGTATGATGATATACTATGTGTTTTCACCATTCAAAGTGCTGTTTTAGTAGTTGAAACTTAAACTATTTAATATCTCATTTAATAAAGTGACCAAAATACATCAACGTGCCTTGTGCTACATTCACAGTCCAGTGCTAACTCCACAGGGATTCAGCCTGGGAATGTGTCTTTGGAGAACTGTGCTGTGAGTTGAAGCTCTTTCTGTTTTCTACAGTGACTTTAGTGGATATAGACATAGATTTCATTTAGGGAAGATAGCTGTGGTCCAGATTTTCAAATTACTTTATTAATAGCAGCTTCTGCCAATCTGTCTGTTAAAAATGAAATGAGTTGTCCAGCAGTGAGATGGTTAAAAGGGGGGTGAAGTTCTGCTTAGTCAAATCAGAATAAGGTGCTGCTGTGTTTTAACCTGGTAGTTGTACTTCTCCCTTCCCTAGTTATTAAATCCCACCTGTTGGGCACAACAGCCCCTTTCCTAGGCAAAGGAAAGTGCAATAATTGTGTTTAAAGGTGCCCTCTGCTCGTTCCCTGGCACTGCAGGGCTGCTCAGGGGCACAGTCTTGGTAAAGCTGAGGGAGGTGGGAATGTCTGAGGTGAAAATGTTGGAGTTGTGCTCCAAGGGGCCCTGTGGGCAGCGTGTTTTTAAATATCCCTGTGACTTTTAACTTGGCTGAACACTGGTGGAAGGCAGTGGGCAGCTCAGGCTGGATGTGGCTGTCTGTGTTGGGCTGGGAGGTCTCCTGGGACGAGTCCCATGTCCCAAATGTTGTGCTGAGGTGTCCTAACACTGACCAGCCCCGTTGCTGTGTCAGCTGTACCCAGCCTGAGCAGCTTTTGCCTTTATCTTAAAAGCATTCTGCACACAGTAAATAAAACTAAATTCATCAGTTCAAGCAAAAAATAGTTTTGAAGTTGGATAGATTTTCAATGTTTATGGAAAGCCAAATGTCCTAAATGTTCCCAGCTGGAGGAGTCTGGAAAAAAGCTGGTGTTGCAGCACCAGCAGCAGTAATCACGTGGTGTCTGAACTTCCCAGACCTGCTCAGGTGTCAAATAACCCCCTGGGCACCCTCTGTGCTGTGGAACCCCCCCCTGGAGATGTGGCCTGGGACAGAGCACCAGCAGAATTCCAAATGTGGCTCTGGCCAAGCTGTGCTGCTGTGAAGGGTCTGGACACACTCCTGCCCTGCTGTGTGTGGCTGGGATGAGTGGGATGAGTTCATCCTGTGTGTGACCCTTTTATCCAGCCACAGCTCCTGTTCCTGCTTTCCCCAGGGGTGGCTTGGGGGTCAGTGAAGGAGATTGTTGGAAGGGGCTGTGGCCTGAGTGGGGACACTGCCCTGGAGAAGGGCAGGGGCTCAGGGAAGGTGGGTGCAGGGGGAGGTGGGGTCACCTATGGGTCTGTGCTCAGCCTCGACCTCAAACACCACCCTGACCTTGTGTGCACAAAACCTGCTTGAGAATGAGTGAGACTGGAACTGGTGCCTGAGGCACCCCTCAAAGCCAATCCAGGCACACCAGCTGCTTTAGGAACTCAGTGTTGCTCATTTCCCTGGGTTCTTGCCATGCCCACGAGCAGCAGCAGTGGAGGCCACGTGCCCTGGCCATGTCTGGTGTGGTGACCTGCCCTGCTCGGTGGCATCTTGGTGCCAGATACCTCCTGGCACAGGGAGGGGAGGGCCTGAGAATCCCTGGAATTCACTTCCCAGAGCTCCTGCTCAACCCCAGCACAGGTGTGAGGTGACAGACTTGGTGTTCTCCATGATGAGAATTCAGCAGCTCTGGGGCAGCTTTGGAAAAAGCAATAACCAGCACTGATCCAAGGGGTGCAGATGTCTTTGTCTCCACATCAACACAAACTTCAGCCCTTCTCCTTCAGGAATGCTCCATTCCTGGGTGCCCTTCCAGAAACATCTCAGCCAAAGTCTGGCAGCAGCAGCACATCTCTCTGGATGTCCAGCCAGGTGGGACAACACCACGACATCTTCATTGCCTTCCAGCAGTTTCTGGATTTCTTCTTTCTGGATTCCCTCTGCAGTTTTGGGCTCTCCATCACTCTCTCCACAGGAGGCGAGTCTTTGGGGACTCCAAAGACTCACCAAGGAGTCCCAAGCCATGCATTGCCCCAAGCCATGCATTCCACCCCCAGGCAGCAGTGTCTCCATGGGGATGTCCCTGAGGGCACATGGGTGTTGGCATTTGTATGTCAGTCTCCAGACAATCCATCCCTGTGCCTTGGATCATGAGCCAAGGCCGGGGAGAAAGGCACTGTTATGCTTGGCTCCATGTTGGCCTCTCCCAGGCAGCTCCCCACTGTTTCTGCACCCTCCATAGTGAGACTGCAGTACTTTCTCACCTCTTTGCTGGAGCCTCCTCCCTCCTGCTCTGCACAGCTGTCCCAGGATAATGTTTCACAGAACAGGCTCACCCCTCTGGGGTGGAAGGAGAAGGTTTGAAGAGATGCCTTTGTCCCGTTTGCTGTGGTGTTTCCAGACCCACAGCCTTGTGTGTAGAACAGCTCTGGGCTCAGGGGCACAGTGGGGTTTCTGGGGATCACAGCCCTCCCTGCACCAGCCCCTGCCTCCCCTTGGAGAGAAGTTTTCCAGTTGGCTGTTGTGACTTTGAATCCCATGGAATCTACATGAGCAGAGACCCCAAACAAACACTGTTTCCTTTTGCTGACTTGGAAGATTCTGTTAGCTTCAAGCAACCCAAACATGTTTTCCTCTCAAACTTTCCTTTGCCAGCCCTGTAACACCTCCAGGCCAAAGGTGCAGTTGGCATCTTCAGGTGGGGTAACAGCTGGACCAGGGGGACAGGATGGTGTGAAGAGATGAGTGTGTCCACACAAACCCACTGTGCATCACAGCCACCTCCTGGGCCACTCAAAATGCACCCCATGTCTGTGATGGTTCCCTCTGCTGCTGTTCAGCTCCTAGCTCACTCAGGTCAATCACATCTTCAGCTGCTTTGCAGAACCAGAACCAAACAATGTAAATTCCTGTGAAAGAACCATTTGAGTGGGATTTAGCAATGCTGACTTCCCCATTTAATGAATGCCCCACACAGGACAGGACACCAGCCTTTACCAAGGGGTTTCCAGTAAATTCTTTGTGGATTTTGCTTTTTGCAAAAGTATGAGTATTTTGAACCCAGATCCTGAAAAGGTGTTTTACAGCATCCCTGGTACCTGTGTGTCCCTTTGCAGCAGGAGGCTCTGCTGCAGCAGCTCTTTGAGTTGGGTATCAGAAGAACAAGTCCAGCATTGCCCCCATGGGCCAAATCATCTCCCTTTGGAGTTGGTAAAATATGTACTTGGCATGGCTGAGATCAGGTTTTGACCTTCATTTTGAAAAGGAGCGGCATCTTAACCACCAGATTTATCTTCAACCACAATGGAAAAGCCCTGGCTGGAGGGACCAGGATCATCCCAGAGGGCAGAGTGAGGCTCCAGGGCTGGGGGGGTTTCCCTTCTTGCAGGGGAAGGTCAAAAGTGCACCTGAGGACGCCTCTCCTGAGCGCTGGAGCTCCCGACTCGGCAGCCGGGGATGAGATGTTCCGGCAGTGACTCAGAGGAAGAAGCTAAATAAACTCTTTTTATTTCAAACATGGGATTAAATTCCTTCATGTCTGGATCATTGAAGGTAAAGCTCCTGTAATCTCCTCATTGCCAACCCCAGCCTGTCGTCTGGTGGCTGCCGGACCCGCTGGGACAGCGAAGGGATGTGGGAGGTGGCAGAGAGGGTGAGAGACAGTCGGGAGCAGAGCTGGCCTCTAGGGCTGCTGCTCCATTAGTGATGTAGCTCATGAAGAAGCTGGGGTAGATCATCTCTAGGTCAGTGAAAATGTCCTGGGAATTCACAGGCTGAAGATGAAGGAGCTGAGGTGTTACCATGGCTGTTTTGCAAGGAGAAAGTTAAGAAACACTGTGGACAAAGCAGTTGTGATAAGGAAAAGCCAGAGTCACCACAGCTGGAGCTGTTCAGGTTTTTGCACACTCCAGAGAACCCTGTTTGCTGTCAGTCTCTCCTCGTGCTGCAAAGTGCCTGTCCCTCTGCAACCACACACTCTTGCTCACACCGTGTGCTGAAATCCCTCTCTGCTGATCACGGGGGACAGAACATGAGCTGGCATCATTGCTGGAAGCTTTCCCTGCAGGTCTCTGACATCCTAAGCAGGCAGCAAGGGCAGACGTGGCACAAATGTCACTTGAGGGCCTGTGCTGGCACAGCCAAGCCACCCCCATGAGTGTCCCTGGCCTGGTCTGACTGGAGGAGGGCTGTGCTCCCTGGCACTGTTGGGCACCAGCTGGGAATATGGGGCTGGCTCAGGGCTGCCAAATATCATCAGGTTTGCTGAGCCCAGCTGGAGGCAGAGGAGAGGTGACAGGACTGTGGGACCAGGCAGCTTCTGCAGAGGAAAATGCCACACAGCCATGAACATCCAAGCACTGCCTGCAGCAGGGGATGACCCTCATCCACGGTAATTGCCTGAAAGTGAGGGCGTTTAGAATTGCTGTTGTTGCTTTCTATTTCTCCACAGATTTATCATGGTGCTGCAGGTAAATCTCATGCAAGATGTGCTGGTTTTATTGTGGGACTGATGGGTCCATCCAAAACACAGCAGATGCTCCAAATGTTTGTCCTCTTGGTTTGGAGCAGGATGGTAAATCCACAGTGCTGCCTCACGCCCCAAGGAGACCGAGCTGGTGCTTCCCACAGTTGTGATTTGATGTCATCTTCCTGCAGAAGCTTGGGGCTTAGGAAATTGATCTTTACTGCACAAAGCCCTTTTAGAGGTGGATTTATTGTTCATGTTGCTGGGGAAATACCGGGTTAGTTGTTGAAGAGTGCCAAAAAAAAGGGCTAGCGAGAAATCTATAATATAAAGACAATTTTATTGCCGATAAGCTCTTAAAACTCATTTTTTTCCTGTTTCAGTAGGACCTTATTCTTCCTGATGAAAATCCGGTCATAGCATCTCTCATTAAAAATAAAATTATTTTGAAATAAATAAATATATAAAA
Organism: Serinus canaria; assembly: GCF_022539315.1. Classification (NCBI taxonomy): domain Eukaryota; kingdom Metazoa; phylum Chordata; class Aves; order Passeriformes; family Fringillidae; genus Serinus; species Serinus canaria. Next base: position 16,949,777 of record NC_066318.1, read on the forward strand.
TAAATATCATATACATTTTATAAATAGTTTTGTCCTTATGCACAGTATCCATGCTTACATCTGAATAATGTTCCTTGCCCCATTCCCACCCCCAACAGCAGGAAGAACCCCACAAATCAGGACCAGTCCATGGAGCATTATCCATGTAGCAAACTCCCAGGCTGCTTAAGCAGGGCACCACTCAAAGGCTTTTCCTTAGCAGGGAACTATCCCAACTCAGCAGCAACATCTGCAGCAGTTCTGTGGTCTTCGTTTTCTTTTCTTCTCTTCATTTTTATGTCGTTTTGGGGCTTTCTTTTCCCCAGTGATCAGGTTTGCCCACCTGCTCGTTCCTTTAAGCAACCATAACATTGAACATTCAGCCTCTCTTGTAGCAACCGGGTACCGAAAGTGAACGAAAATGGAAGATTAAATGTAGGGTTCCCTCCCTTCCCCTACCCCCGCCCCATAAATAACCCAGGTTCGATATACACTGGAAACAAGGAGGAACAGCAGTGTCTGAATTCAATGTAAGTGCTTCCCTAGGTCATCTACTCTTACAGGAATGATGGAATGACTATTAATAGAGTGCTCTGGGAAAAAGCTTGGGAGCCCAAGTATGTACACTGACACTGCAGGAACCATCACCTGTAGTGGAAGAGGTCTCTGTACATGGCAGGGATTTTGGCAGGGTCCACAGGCCGGGGTAAAAAGTGGGTGAATTTCTGGTGTCTCTTAGTCCTGTACCCCTCGCGGGGGGAGCCGTCCTTGTTGAGGGCCACGTAGTACTGGCGCTCCGAGTCGGGGTGCTTGTAGAGCGTCGAGGCGTACGTGTTGTACCAGTTCTCCTCAAACTGCTCGCGGAAAACGCACTCCCGGGTGAGCTTCTTCTGCCGAGGGCAGCGCCGCAGGGGAACAGAGAGACACTCGTGTCAAAAAGGTACAAGAGAAAACATTGCCACCATGCCTTACTTTGTTTTTCTAGCATTTTCCCAGCTGCCTTCTCCTGGCTCCCCTGAGGATGAGGACTGTGCTGCTGGGGATGACTCCCCTGGATGAGAGCTGGAAATGGGCACAAGTCAAGACCCATGGACCTCTGGAGTTGGAGGAGGAAGGAGACAAAAGCAGAAGGTGGGCATGGATTTTGCAAAGGTGCTCCATGAATAAATCAGACAGGCACAAAACAAAGCTCCAAACCTGTCCAGGTGTGAGTTTGAGCTTGCCGGGATGGTCGTGCCACCAGGCAGGGACACATCCCCCTGCAGCAGCTCCCTCCAAGGTACCACAGACCCCAAATCCCCTCTTTTGGGTGAGAGAAGCAGCAGGCAGCACATCTGAAAGGTTCTAAACAGGAAAACAGGAGCAAGCACTGCTTTTGAAGTTCAGGGCACATAGGAAGATGCACTGAGATGGGAATGAAAGCATTGCTCAGGATTTCACCTCCTGGAGTGGCAGCGAGCTGTGATGGGAGGCTGTAACAAGACCCAGAGGGACGTGGGATGTCAGACCCCAGGGAACATTTAGGGTGGTGACAGGTGATGTGATGAGGGTGTGTGGCCGGTGCACCCCATGCCGGCATGGGGGGACAGATGGCACTGGTGTCACCACAGCCACAGCCAGCCTTCCCATCCAGCCCTTACTGCTGAGGGCTCTTGGCAGTGGCTGTTTGATGATGGACCTTTCACTTATGTCCAGTGTTCCTTCCCTCTCCCTCCCATCTCCATGTGCCAGCTACAGGGATGTGCCTGGCTGCAGTGGGGAGCAAGGCTGTCCCTCTGCCCCACAAGGACACAGGTGGCTTTGCCAGCTCTGCTGTGCTGTCACAGAGGGTCCAGCCATCCCATCCCATCCCACAAGGGTACTGCCAGGCTGACTGGGAGCCCTTTCAGCTGAAGGGCAGCCTGCAAATGTAGAGTGCTCTAATATTACAGCCTCTGTCCCTCCACTGTAAACTATCTGGGCAGGGAATGTGTCCCCTCTGAGGCACACTGAGTGCTCAGTAAATGTTACTGCTTGCAGTAGATGTGTTTTGTAACACAATCCAGGAGCTCACCTGTGCTCAGAACCTGTTTTCAATGTTTTGCTGCTAATTAAATAAAGCCTGAGGTGAGTTGTGAGCCCTCCAAAAGTCCTAGGCCACAGCCTTGGCCATCTGAGACCCAGGGAACTGTGGGCTTCTCTTCCCAGCTCTCAGGCTGGTTTTTTTCCCTCCTCTCAGATGCCATCTACTTGGAATATGTTGGAACCTGATGACTGGCTGAACTCTGGCTGCTGCTTTGCCCCCATTCCCCCGTGCTGCACTGGGCAGTTTGGAGTACAGTGCTTGTGGAAAATGTTTGGTGAGTCTGGGGTGATTCTGCAAGGTGTGATTTATTCCTTCCAAGCCCTGGCATGTCCCCACTGAACCTGACACCACACAGGCAGCAGGCAAGGTGCTGCCCGTGACTTTTGCTGCCCTAAGTATTAGTGGCATTTCTGAAATCCTTGGGGAGCTTTACAGCAATGCTGGCTAGAGGCCAACAGGGACAGGCGGAAAAGCTCTGTGTCCTGAGGGGACTCCACGTGTCGCTGTGGGGATGGCTGGCTCTGGCTGCATCAACACAGGCATCAGGCAAAATTGGCACAGAGGGAAATAATAAACTTGCTGAAAATTTAAAAATACCGCTGTACTGTGATCTCCCAAAATACCATTGTAATGCTAATGCTGTTGTCAGGCTCTGTTTTATGGACCTCTAATTAAGAATACTGTAGTGGCTTTTGAGTTCCAAAAGCCATCATTGTACAACCCACGTGTCCCAGATTTTAAAACTCCAGGGTTATTTGGGGACCTGGCTCGTGAGGCCGGCAGTTTGGAGCAGCCTTTTGAGTGTGTCCCTGCAGTGTCCTGCCTGGTGCACGAGATCCCAGAATGGTTTGGGTTGGAAACAACCTTAAAGATCACCTCATTAAAGACCCCTGCAATGGGCAGGGACAGCTCCCATGACTATATTCAGGTCAATTCTGTTTCCAGATTCAGTGCTGTTACCCTATTTTTGTTTCTGTGTTGTAACATGAACACGGGATCTAGAATTTAATTAACCCATCATGAAACTCGATTCACAATCAGAGCTGCAAGGTTTGAAGGCAAAGAGGCGGGGGATACAAAGGCTCATGTTCTCCAGCAGGCATGAGTGAAAGCTGAAACTCCAGGAGCTGCTGAGCAGCCTTAGAGTTTGACAGGAGAGGAGCTGCTCCAGCCCTGCTTTCTGAACTGTGCTTCAGGATATTTTGTGGTTTATGGAATCCTGGTGATTTTTCTTTTTTCTATTTTGCACCTTTTTAATTTAACCACTGTCTCTGCATTTAACAGCTGTGCTGGGCAGAAGCTGTTACAGAAATGAGGTGGGAAAAGAACAGTTATTGGTGCATGCAGTATTTGATGATCAGAGAATCACAGAATGGTTTGGGTTGGAAGGGACCTTAAAGCTCATCCCTGCCCTGGGCAGAGACACCTTCCACTATCCCACATTGCTCTAAGCCCCATCCAGCCTGGTCTTGGACACTGCAAGGGATGGTGCAGCCACAGCTTCTCTGGACAACTATCTCATCTGTGTCAGCCTCAGGTGGAAAGAGGACAAGGAAAAATGAGCTAAACTCGTGCTTTGCCAATCAAAGGTTTTCTTACAGCTTCTGAGAATGCAGAGTACATGAGTTTTAACTTGTACACTGAAGCTTATCTGATGGTGAGAGGAAGTGCTGCCTTCTGCTTCGGTTTAAAACCGGTTTATTTGATTTTATTTTATTTTTACTGTGATCCACCCTTAATTGAGCTAAATAATTAGGAACTGAGTTAAATTAACCTGTAGGAAGCACCTCTGCCCAGCTGTTAAGACCTGGCATTTTGACTGTAAGTCATAACACTTAACGAGTTTACACTTGGGGTTTTAGTCAAAACATGGAAAATTTTAGCCTGAAAACGGCACTTCTAGCAAATCATGAACAGCAGCCCTAAACTCCTAAAAGGAGTTACAGAGAATTTTACAATAACATTCAGGCCACAGTTTCAGCTTCTCTTGGTTAAAGAGCCATAATATAAAGACAAGACCTGCAGATAGGTGCAGGCCTGACCATGAGAAGTGAATACAACTGATGTGTTACTCAGGCTGGGAAAACACATAAACAAACATAGCCTTTTGCTAAATGTCCCCCTGCCTTTACCTGGCCACTGCCACACCATTTCTGACAGGCAAAACCTCAGTGTGATGCCTGGGGGCTGGGCACCACAGTGGGCTCCCACAGCAGGAGTGAATCCTCCCTTAAACCCAATTTCCTATATATCATTTATGTTAAAACAGCAGCGGCATCGAGGGTAGGTTGGAGATCACTGGCACCCCAAGGATGTGGAGGGCCTGTGCCAGAGCAGCTTGTGGCACTGTAGCTGAGGCTCCAGGCTGCAGTGCTGCCTGTGGGACAGGGTGCAATCAGCCCAGCCTGAACTTACCGACCCATAGAGCTCGCCTCTCTCATTCATGCCGAGGTAGAGTCCAGAGTCCACCCCACGGATGCTCACCAGCCCCACTGCCAGGCTAATAAACTCCAAAATCCCTAAAAAAGAAAAAAAAAACCTGCAAATCATACAGAGGAAAAAAACACCAGGCTCCAGCAACAAAAACAAACCAGCCATTCCCAGTAACAATACAGTTCTTAACTCCATAGTCCCATCTGTGTGCAATCTTCTGATTTCCAGTCTGGGCTTCTCCCCAGCATTGTGAATTTGAGTTCCCTAAGAGGGATTGTCTTTGCTAATGAGAAAAGCTTTGCAAGGCTTTCTTGGTTTGGATTTTTTTCATAATTATCACCAAGAAGACAGATGTAGAAACTTGGGCCTGGCCACTAGCAATGTCAGAAGGCTGTTACCATGCTAGGTTTTATTCTTCACCAAAATGAGTGTCATTTTGTCTTCTAGAATAAGATGATTGTCCTACAGGTTTTAAAGTCATGGGTTCAGTAAAAAGAAATGGAAAGCACTAGAAGAGATGTCTGTGAGGACTATCTTCATCCTGGCACCCCAGTGGGATACTTGTCAACGCAAAATGTATATACAAGCCATAGGAATAAAATCCAACTTCAAAGCATACAGGTTGAAAATGCATCTTCCTCTGCAGCCTTTGGAGCCAGGGAAATGCCAGTCCATTCTTCATCACCCCTGCCACTGTTACTGCCAGAACCCCCTCCTGCCCCCTATGTCCTGCTGCCTGTCCCAGCCTCCAGCCTCTTCCCACTCCAGCAGCATCTGTCCCTGCCATCCCTAGCCCTGCAACAGCAACTGTTTTACCCATGGCTGCAGCCTGCTATGACGGTGGCAGCTTCATTTCCTCTGGACAGAAACAGCAGGGTCTGGCTGCTGCACCCCCACAGCTGCAGCTGTTTCAATGGGGGAAAGACTTGTAACAGGAGAACCTTTGGTGAAGCACTTAAAAACAAACAGCCCCTACCCAACACCACAAGTGGTGGGGACCTTCAATCTTCCCAGGAAGACTTCCTGAAAGGAGTGGTGGGACTGTGTTATTATGGATTTCACACACTACCTATGTGGAGGTCACGGGCAGTTTTGCCAGTGTCCAGTGGAGGATTAATTAGCTGGGAGGCAGAAGGAAGAAGGTTTTCCTCATCTCATCTGATGACTGCATGTCTCCATTGACTGGAGGGGAAAGTTGCTCTAACCTTTAGCACGGCTCCAACTCTCCTAATTTAGCTCCCAAAACATCCAGCCCTGGGCAATTGATGCTCTGATCAGGTTACCTCCCAGAGTGCCTCTTGGAAGTATTGCCTTGGTTTTAAGGCACCGCATGACAAGCGGCCACCTGAGCCAGCTGACTTCAGTGGCAGCCACAGCTCTGGGTCACCCCACAGCCTGGGGCATGGATGTGACAACTCTCAGATGACACTGCATCACTGCCTAAATACAGGACAGGGCAGACGGGGATGGACACCCCTGACCCACTTTGTGCAGTGCAGACTCATCGTCAGGTGCTGGCGGCTAAGCTGGCTGCAGGAATTCCTCCCTACCCTCAGACCCGTCCTCCTTTTCCCCTGCCTGCTCTGGGGCTTGTGCAACCAATCCAGCCCTCCCTGAAACCAGCAGGTGCTAGGGGACACAAAATACGGACTTGGGAGCGGCAAGGCCTGGGGACAAACAGGGAAGCAAACACCACAAAACACACTTTATGGACCAGAGCAGACATTTTACACGCTGAAATATACCCAGCTACACATCCTGGCCTGGGGACACATCCTGCCTGCAGAAACATCAGGAACAGGCAGCACTGGCAAGGAAGGCAGCCTTTCCAAGCCAGACAGGCACAGACCCTGGCTCTGCTCTTCTCAGTAGCTGTTGTGGTTTCTTAGCTGAAAAGAATCCCAAACAGGGAGGAGAGAGGTGCAGATGAGGGTGGTTTCCTCCCTTCACTACCCACCAGTTCTGACATGAGGGAGGTACTGAACTGCTGAGTGCTTTTTCCCATCTGCAGACTAGAAATTAACACAGGGAGTGAAGAAAGACAGACAACTACAGGGAGTGTAAAAAGTAAAGCTGGATTATACAGATACACCCAGGAATGGGGGAGTGTTTCCCAGGCTGGAGACAAAGGAATATTCAAGTGAAACATATCAAGTAACTGGAGAATGGTAGACGGACCTTCCTGTAGGTACAGACACAGTTCTCATCATCAGCACTTTTTTTGTCTCCTGTCACTTCTGAGAAGCAGGAAAACGTTGCTGGTTCCACTAAGAAACTGAGGGATGTCTAAGGCAGGGGAACCCAGATCTTTTCTGGAGTGTGCCCACACGCATGCTCTGTATGAAGTACATCAGTCCAGGTCTCCAAAGACCTGGGAAGGACCAAGGCAGGAGCAGCATCAGCCTCTTCCCTCTCTGAGCAGGAATGAGACATCCCTCACCTGGTGCAGGTTGGGTAGATATGGGTATTGCAAATGAAATTTCTTCCAAGATGTGCCCATGACAATCTCTTCTGACAACACCCCTTGTACTATTCCTCTTTTCTGATCTCTGAGTGGCATTTGGAGACGTGCATGGAAGATGACTATGTTGAAAGAGCATTAAGAACATAACTTGAACCCACAAGTCAGGAGACAGAGTGAAGGCTGAAAATATGTGGGCGGATATCCATCCTGTCCTTAACTCACTCCAATTCTAGACAAAATTGCAGCTTCGTACATCTGATCCCCAGCAGCACAGGGAGTGGCCACTGGGGCCAGCTCAAGAATTCTCTTTCCAATTGTAGCGGTGTGTTTTTGTGGTAGAACATGCTTTTGTTTTTTTCTTTTGCTTTCTTTTTTCTTTCCCCCAGGACTTGCCTCTTTTTTTCCCTCACTTTGATTATTCATTCTCTTTGTTCCTTGAGCCTTTCCAGATAAGACTTGGAGAGATTTGATTAAGACTCTGACTGGATTCATTTACCACTAAAGCACTGAATAATCTCCTGAGCTTTGCCATGGCCAGACCCACACACTCTCGCCTTACTCTAAACCATCCCTCAAAGAACATTTCAGCTCCCTGCACCTGTCTCTTCTTACATGACTGTATTCAGGAGCTGGGGTACAGAAACATCAGATGTTGTATTAATGGCTACAAACCTAAAGCTTCGGCTAAAAACCTCAACAACTGTTCAGCAACAGGTGCACTATGGTCTTAAGGTCAAAATTACAGCCAAACTTTCTCTGGAGGTCTCAGAAGCTTCTCTAGGAATCTCTGTAATATATCCATGATCAGGTTTGTACCCCAGAAGAGCTTTGATTTCTGCCTTTATTCATCTGCAGTGCAACCTCAAGGCCTCTTTCCCTCCTCCACTGCAGTGGGTGGCACCGTTGGGTTCGCTTCTTTAATGCTGCTGTAAAAGAGATGTGAGGCAGTAAAGGAGCAGTTCCTCCTGGCAGGGATTTTCCTGGCAAACTTCTCTCAGTTTCATTCTGAGAAGGATTGTCATAGGGGTGCTAATGTCAGTCCAGACCCCCTCCAGATTTTGATTGTCCTTTATTTCTTTGTAGAGGAAGGTTCTGACTAGGTGCAGTGAGGGAGATACATTTTGGAAAACACTTTATCCTTTTGGGGGTGACCTTTCCAGAGCTGCCAGTTGAGAGAGTGAATTTGGGCACTTCTGTAGTGCGAGAATGAACTTTATTCCAAGAAACCTAGAGGGCTTTTCCACATTTTGCATTAAAGCTCCTCTAAGAAAAATAAGCTGTGCTCCATTGTTCTTGCAAGAATCTGTGTGTTTAGAAGTATAAAATATCACATTCCAGAAGACAGGTGTGATTTAGGAAAGCTCCAGTCCTTGACAGATAAAAGGCAGTAATTCCAGTGATTGCTCAGGCAGTGTGGGTGGATGATGCCAGTACCTCCCCTGTGTCCTACAATCGCACCCCCAAATGCTGTGGTACAAAAGAATCTCTTTTTTTAAACCCTCACTGTTGGGACCTTGGGACTGTTCTGCATCAGTGGGGCTTTGGCTATTTTCCTCTCTGGAAGATGAGGATGTCTTGCACATCTGGTAGCTTTTGGGATGGCTGTGCATGGAAGGGTGCAGATACCACCTGTCTATTCCTGAATCCCTTCCAAATTAAGAGATGGGGATGCCAAGTCTGCTTCTACCCAACATCCCACCTGCAGCTGGACACATGCCTGGGCTGTGGCATCTCTGCCATCCATGAAGCACCTTAATTATCTGCGCACGGTACCTTCCAGCCACATGGGCTTGATCCTGGATTTCTAAGTATTTCTCCAGGTGCTTCAAGATTTAAGGCAGCTTTAAAGTGCTCCCCTGAACCCCTTGTCTACCTCTGCACCCCTCACCACAGCTTTGGAGTCCCCAGAATCGCTCAGGCTGCCTATTCCTGTTATAAGTTACTTCTTTCTGACTGTTGCATGCAAAATTTAGGAATGCATCGATACATGACATCCTAATATGAACCATACCGGTAACATTGGAATTTAAATATTCATGGCTACTGAACGCAGATGGTGAATACTGTGTGCCAATACATTATTGCTTTGAGTCTCTGCTGAAGCAAGGCTTAGTCCAACTTGATCTGAACGCAAGGATTCCAGCCTAATCCTTTGGGGCTTTGTCTTGCAATTACAACAAATAACTATTTATTTTACACCGCCTCTGGGAAAACCCTGAAGCAGAAAACTATAATATCTGAATCTGGCCTAGTTTACGGAGCTGGATGCGGACTGCTAAAACACTTAGGGAATGCCAATGTTTCGATTTATTGAAATCACGGTGTGACTTAAAACTTCAGCGTGCAAAATCCACGAAAACTTTTAGCACGTCTAACATGTTTTTTCCAAGTTGGAAAATATACTTGTTTTACTCAATCTTTATAACACATGGATCTGAAACAAATGCTGCCATTTGAAACTGGCTGTTTAGTTCTACAAAGGTAAGGAAAAAGAACTGATAGACTAGAAACACTACGTGGCAGCTTGAACTAAAACCAACCAGATGCAATGGGTTTGCTTTCAACTCTTTGAACGTGGAAACCCATCGTGTATTACAGCATGAAAGGTTAAAAGATGGGTGTTTTCAGGAGGTAATTAAAGAACACTCGCCCCACGAGCATATTAGTACCTGACTCTGACCCGCGGGTTATGACTTTCTTGTTGATTTAGGCAGGGACATGCCATGCACACACCTGGTGTTTATGGAAAGATAAGTTTCCCCAATTGTTCCAGAAACCTGCCTTGCACCTCCAACAATAGCAGTGGCAGCACTTCCCGAACTATCAGAACTGACTGCTTGCAAACAAGTATAGGCAAAAAAAGAATTCCTTTCACCGAGGAGTTAAATCACTTGAAAACTATAAAAAGTCTTGTGAGCACGTCTTGCAACCTGTTGACAACATAGCTGAGATCACTGGCATGGGACTTGTTGATAGCTTATACAGACACCTGCACTAGATGCTGGAGTAGCGGGAATTTCTCTTACTGGGCTCAAACTGACTGTACTCTTTCGCCTGTGGCTTGGGATGCATTTTTTGAAGATTACATATAGTCTCATTAGAGATCGCTGCTCTTGTATGCCACTGACACAGGCACGGCATTCTTCCAGCTGTTTCCCGGGCAGCAAGGTAAATCCACGGTGCTCTGCCTATTGTTCCATCTTCTTTCTTTCCGAGGTCCCCTAAGTATTTTTCCCTCTTCAGCTTCCTCCTTTCCTTTCCTTTCTTTTCCTTTTCCTTTCCCCTTCCCTTTCCCCTTCCCTAACCCAGCTACCGACACCCCTCCAGCCAACAGATCCCTGCCCACTCTGGGGAGACGCTCTTCTAATCAAAGTCATGCACGTAAAAGAAAGCAGCTCACAAATATCGGCAGACGCCAGAAAGAAGGAGGCGTTTAAAAAAAAAAAGAAAAGAAAAAAGAAAGAAACAACTAAAAAAGCAAGGAATTTCTTTTTCCAACCTAGGAATTTCCAAGAAATTCCAACGAGGAACGTCTCTGTTTTGCCTCCCTCACGACTAACTTCAGAGGCAGAGCTAAAGCTGGACACCGTCCTCTTTTTTTAATTTATTAATTTTTTTTTTTTTTTTTTTTTTTTAGTTTTTCTTGCAAAGGCACGTTTTAGTGCACCTGCAGAAAGGCTGAGCGCCGGGAGACTAGGAAATTGGAAATAAAAACTCCCGCATTGCTAGGGAGTGAGCGCATTTGTTTAGGAGACCAATTATATCCGTCCCGGGATGATTTATATTAGCGGGGTAATTAGCTGTGCGCGCAGGGCACCTGCTCGGGCACCCCCCGGCCCCTTACCGAAGCGGCTGTGGTCCTGCCGGGTGCCCTGCACCGTGCCGTTGGGGAAGATCTCCAGGTGGAAGCCGGTGCGGCAGTAGAGCTGCCGCCGCCGCAGGATGCCCTTGAGGTGAGCGAAGTCGGTGGGGGAGCCCCGCTGCAGTCGCCCCTCGATCTGCCCCAGGCGCTCGTTAAGGAAGCCGGGGGAGTCGGCGAGGGGCAGCCCGGCGCCCAGCGCGGGGGGAAAGCCGTGCAGGTCGGGGTCCAGCGCGCCCAGGAAGCCACCCACCTCGGCCATGGGCGCGGAGCGGAGCGGCCCCGGGGGCGCGGGCAGAGAGGCCGCTCAGAGCGCGGGCTGCGGCCGCCCGGCCCCGCGCTGCCGGCCCCGGCCCGGCCCCGCGCCGCCCGCGCCTCCCATCGCTGGATCCAGTGTCCCGCCGTCGGATGCGAACTGCACTTTATATACGTACACACTCCCCTTACATTGACATATTGGATATTTAAATGCAAGCCACACCTCACTGGCATCCCCTTTGGCTATTGCTTCCCTCCCCCCCTTCTCTGATGCATTTGGCTTTTTTTTTTGCCTTTTAAAAAAAGAAGAAAAAAAAAAAAGAAGAAGAAGGAAAAAAAAAAAGCCCGCTTCACTCCCTCTTTTATTATGAAAAAAATGGCAGGAAAAAGCTACACATCGCAGTGAGGCGTAACAGCTCTTGGCAGGTCCCCGCCAGCCGACGATGAAATCATGGAGCCCCCGCACGCACCCGCTCCCGCACCGCCGGCAGCCCCGGCCCCGCTCCCGGCCCTGCCCGGCCCCGCTGCCCCGACCCCAGACCCCGCACGGGCCGGGTCGGTCGGAGCCCCCGGGCGGGTCGGTGGCACCGGGGCTGTCGGAAGCCCCAGGTCCGTCGATGCCGCAACCGCCTCAGCCCCGAGCGTGCCCCCCACCCACCACCCCCCGGAACGGACACGGTGGAAAAAAAACAACACGTGAGGAGAGGGTCGAGACGCGTTTTTCAGCCGAACGTGTAAAAACGGAATGCGATCTTTCTGAAAGGCGATCCCACGGGCTATACGGCCGGGTTAGAGCCGCCGGGAGAGGAGGGAGCCCTCGGCGGGGCCGGGCAGTAGCGCTCGCTCTCCCTCCCCACCTTCCCCATGTTGGAAACAGGTGTTTCCGCGCTCTCCTGGCCCGCCGACACCGTATCTGTGCAGGCAGCTGCGGCCGCGCTGGAGACAGACGGAGCCGGGCGGGGCGGAGTGGAGCGGGGGAAACCGGCGGGAAGCGGGCACAGACGGGCCGGGTGGGACCCAGGGCAGGGAGCGCCCTCGCCCTGCCCGGCAGGCGGCGCTGCTGCTCGCGCCGCGCCGCCCCGGGGCGCTGGGCCCGTCGCGGGTGCTGAGGGGGCCCAGGTGGGCCCGGGGCTGGGACTGGGTTGTCGTGTCCCTGGAGCGGGGTGTCGCCCGCCCCCTCTCCCGTTCCCCGCCAGGAGACAGAGACCCCACAAATAAACAACCGTAAGCACCCCAAACTGCCCCCAGGCCACCAGCCTACTCTGCTGCAGCGGCTCCCCCGTGGCATCTGCCTGCACAGCTGAGACGTCGGTGATGACCACTTCAGCGGGTCTCCCCCACGGGGTATCCCCACCGTGGGGTCTCTTCCCGAGCACGTATCCTCTCAGAGGGTCTCTCCCCTCAGCGGGACCCCTCATAGGGGGTATTCCCTCAGCGAGTTTGTCCCCTTATCTGGTCTCTTACTTCAGCAGATCTCTCTGTAGTGTGTCTATCCACTTAGCACATCTCTTCCCCCAGCAAGTCTTCTCTTAGACGATCTCTTCTCTCAGTAGGTCTCTCCTCAGCAAGTCTACCACAGGGTGGAAGAGAACTCAGCAGGTCTGTCACTTGAGAAAGTCTCTGCCTTCCAGTGGATTTTCCTTCAGGGTGTTCCCGTCTCAGTGGGTCTATCCCCTCATCAGGTCTCTTCCCTCAGAAAGTCTATCCCATGGCAGATCTAAGCCCTCAGCAGGTCTTTCCCCTCGGAGAGTGTCTGCTCTACTGTGGATATGCTCTCAGTGTGTTCCTGCCATAGTGGGTCTCTTCCCTCAGAGAATAGGTTCCCTGCTGTAGATTCTCCCTCAGAGGGTCCCTGCCATGGTGAGTCTTCCCTCAGCAGGTCTCTCCCCTCAGAAACAGTCAGTTCAGTGTGTTCCTGGCCCAATTGTGAGTCACCCCTCAATGCATCTCTTCCCTCAGCAAGTCTATCCCATGCTGGATAGACCATCCCTTCAATGGGTGTCTCCATCACAAGTAAATTCCTGCTCAGGGGGTTCCCGCCATGGTAGGTCTCTCCCCTCAGAGAATGTCACCCACACAGTGGATGTGCTCTTACCCCACCATTGTGGGTCTCTCCTGAGAGTGTCTCTTCCCTTAGCAGGTCTCTTCCTCAGCAAGTCTATCCCATGGTGAGTCTCCCCACAATGTGTGTCTCCCCCACAGTAGATTCCCCCTCAGAGTGTTCCCATCATGGTGGGTCTCCCCTCAGCATGTCTCTCAACTTGGAGAGGATCTTTCTCACAGTGGATTCCTCCTAAGTGGATTCCTGCCATGGGGAGAAAATCTCTCCCCCTCAGCTGGGTTCCGCCATGGTGGGTCTCTCCCCCTCAGCTGGGTTCCCGCCATGGTGGTTCTCTCCCCCTCAGCTGGGTTCCCGCCATGGTGGTCTCTCCCCCTCAGCTGGGTTCCCGCCATGGCAGGTTTCCCCTCAGTGAGTCTCTTCCCCTCAGTAAGGCGCTGCTTCCCACATCACCCCAGAGGGAGGGTTAAAATGGTCCCTGCTTGCAGGTCCTTTCCCCCAGACCCAGGCAGTGTTCTCTTGTGAAGACGTGAAGGAAATTGTGATACAGTGATGCGAAACACCCACCTGTGTGTCTGCAGTGGGTGAGGAGTCTGGTTTTCAAATGGGGTTTGGGGTGGTTTTCCTGTCAGAACTGTGGCTATAATAGGGGTGTTGATGCAGAATTTGACAGATGAAGCCTAAACTCGTGTTTTTTTATAGAAATGTAGGCTGTTTCAGAGGTAGTAAAATCTACTGAAGTGAGTTTGTTGACTAATTGTTTATCATGTTTGGTTACATGGAGATACCACTGTCTGAGGAGCTCAAGCATCCTACTGCAAAAATTATGGTTTTATTGCTGTAGTAGCTATATGAAGACTCAGGTGTTATGAGGTAACTGAAGGAAATAAATTGTGCTTTGGTGAAAATGACAGAGGTCCAAGATGGGAAGGGGCCAGACACAGCTGATGGGACACCCCAAACCTGGAATTACTGTTAAGGATGTAATCCTTTAAGGCTAGGAACTTAATGCATAAGATTAATGTAAAGTGAATGATCCTGCTACAATCAAAGACACTTTTCTGTGAAACCTGGTTTTGCTGATGTAAGTGTGAGGTTTGCCTGTGGATCCATAGCAAATTCATGGTTTTGAATCCTTATTTCTGCACGTGTCTGAGGGCTGATCCCAGGGGGATTAGGAAGTGAGGAAGACCTAGTTTCTGCAGTGCAGGACTAGCCAAACTCTGCAGAGGCCTCTGTCACTGACTTCAATCTCCTCTGGATATGTCTACAACATCCTTAAACCCAAATCCACACTAGCACTTAGTGGAACACTTAGGAAACTGGAAAAGGTAACAGAGTTCAATTACACTACAGTAAAATCCAAGATAAAGTAAAAACCCACAAACCTTCGTGCTTAACTAATGTATAACAAAAGCAGCACACTCCCCCATCCAGGCTGACATTCCTCACTTAACTCTCCTGATTATGGTCAGCTTTTGAAGTGTCCCCGATACATTTTATTGAGAAATCCTACATGCTGGTACAACATGTTCTATTTAGGCACAACAGGATGTGGAAAAGGTAGCTTTCTCATCTTTCTTTTTTCTTTTTTTTTTTTTTTTCCTTTTTGTCTTTAATTTCCTTTATGTTTTTACTAAGCTGAGGAAAAAAGCGGAGATTTGTGCCCTGTGTTTTTGAAGAGAAAGAGGGATGTATTTTAAGTACTGAAAGCTAGAATGACTCCTCCAAAAGCAGAAACAAGTTCAGTGATTTTTTTTATGGATGACATAGAACACAGTTCTGCACTCAGTAATTTCTTAAAGGAGGACAAAAACTGATGTACAGTTTGTGTCACAGAACACAGATTGTTACAAAATTAACTTTCTTCTCTGCTTTGTTTCAGTTAATTCTCAGTTCCCCCAAGTTTATTCTTTGATTACAGTTTGTATTGCCCACCTTGGGAACTAAAATGGCTACTGCCAAACTGCTCTGTCTTTCAGTTTTCAGAAGAATTAGCAATGACTTTTATACCCAGTTTGCTAAATCAGACCTTGAAGACTCCTTCCACACACTTTAGAAGTGTAGTTAGTGAGGTAGTAAAAATATTAATGGCATTTACTGACAGAGTAATTTCTATCCATGGAGAGTAGCCATATTTGGTATCTGGCTATAAAATCAAAGGAAGAGCAGGACTGGGATCTGAACAGTAAATAAATTAGAAAAGAATAAGATAAATAACTGCAATGAGCCAACCCAGTATCCGAGCTACTAGATACTGCATATCCTCTGCCTGGGGCTATTCCATTTGGTACAGAGAAGATCAAGACAGCTGAAATAATTTGAAGTAGCAATGACCATAAATGCAAAAACAGACGTGAAGAATATCTGAGGATAAAGAAACAACAGAGCCTTGAGCTTTAATAAATAATACTTCTGCTTCCTTAGCACTTCCCACTTGGGGATCTTACAACAATCTATATACACTAATTAATTAAGACTCACAACCGAGGTCACTCTGCAGCTCCTTTTCTCTGTCTGGTCTCCTTTTCCACTAAGAAATGTTGTCCAAAGGATATTGATGGCTTTCTGTATTTGTTTGGGATTTTGGATGCATAGCAGCCCTGCTGGAGCAGAAGCTCTGACCAGGTTTCTGTATATCCAGAAACCAGACACGTCCACTGTGAGCCTTTCTGCCTTTTGCGGTGTGGTGACCATCTGTGCTGCACATGCAAGGAATGTCTGAGCTCTCCGGGCAGATAAACAGGGCAATCTCCTTTGTGAGGGGGTGAATAAACAAATTTTCTTAAGGGGAGCAGAGGATAGTTTATTGGTTTTTATCTTTGATTGGTTTTACTTAAGCTACTATTATTATTATTATCATCTTTTGCAGTACCACTTCCAGGCCACAGACCCTGTTTTTGCTGCGTTAACAAGTATGTAACAAACCTGAGTGCTTGACCTGAGGAATCCCACTGCTCTGCCTTGTGGAAGGATTCCTACTGGAAGGAAAGAGAATCTCCATCAAGGTATAGAACTAGGTGTAAAAGTATGGGGCTTTCACATATTTAGAATTGGTGGCAGAATGAAGGTTAGGGTCTAAAGGATAAAGCTCTGAACTTGCCTACCTGGGTCTTGGAATCAGATGCCTAAATATATGATGTGACTTTCAAAAGAGGAAGTACCTAGCTCTTCCACTTATTGATAGTTTGGTGTCAAACATGGACCTGTTTAATTATCCCAGTGTGGATTAACAGTAAAAAGCAGAACTGTTCTGGCTCAACTCTGGCTCATGAAAACTCCTATTTTGAGAGGATTATTGTAACTGAGATCTGCAGTTTTTAGGGGAGCAAGTCAGGGACAAATATGTGCAAATGAGCATCATGTGCAAATGAACAGGGGAGCTTTGCTGACCCTCAGGTAGGTTGTTTTGCCATGGTTCTGTCCCTCTTGAAAATTGCAGGTTCCTTGGCATGGCTAAGGACAGGTTTGAATCCTGACTCAAATTATTCATGTTAATACATCTCCAAGTGCTGGGTGCTGACTGAGCAATGGGGAGGGCTTCTTTCTTGGGGTAAAGTGGTGCATGATACTGTTGTCTCACCTTGTAACTTTTTTTCTGGGGATTTGAGCTAGTATTACAGGACCACTGAGTCATTAGGCCTAACAGCTGACATTTGGAGTTGGTTCTCAATAGGAGCTTGCCTCTTTTGCTGTAATTAGGGAATATAAAGGAGGTTAACACTGCAACTCCTCTGGAAAATACAGAACACATGAAATTAAATACAAGAACTGGTTCTGGTCCTCCTCAAATAAAAAATGTTGTCCTTTAAAATGTTACTCTTCTAAGTGTGTACCTTTTAACTGTAGCAGCTTCTTATGGAATTATCCATGACCATGGTGGGGTGTATGTTTATTTGCATCAGTGAGTATTAGTCAAATTCAAAAAAGAGTTACAGCAAAGTTCTGTCTAGCCTCACATCCTGCCTTTTGATAATGGTTAATAACTTGTATATGGAAAACAGGACGAGTATAGAGTGATACTTCCTTTGGTAAACCCTCCCAGCTTCCAGTGGTTTCTGGTTTAGAGACCTTCCTGAGCTGGAGGCTGCAGCTGTATCATTGTTTTTGATATTCCTTGATGGACCTTTTTCCATAAAATTGTCTAATCTTTTTTTCTGAAACCCACTTGTATTTTTGGCTGCCATAACATCCCGTGGCAATGAGTTCCACAACATCATTAGGCATTGTGTGAAAATGAACTTCCTTTTGTTTGCTTTTGAACCCGCTTGCTGCCTGCCAGTTTGAGTTGGTGCCCTATTATTTCTGTTAAGAATACTTTAAAATAATCATTGCTGTTTACCTTTTCTGTGCTGTAAGAGCTTGTCTAGATCTTGGTCGTTATTATCCTTGTTTTCCATGTTGAAAGGCTCTGGCTTGCTCAAGTTTTCCTTGTGCTAAGGCTTTCTAACACCTCATGAGCAGCTTCGGTACATTATGCTTCTTGCCCTTTCTGTGGCTTTGCATTTCCCCAGTTACTAGAACTGCACTCAGTATTGAAGAGATGGGCATACTGGGGGTTTATTCAGAGGAATAATACAATTTTCTGCTTTGTTCTCATTCTTCTGAAAATTCTTAATAGGATAGTTTCCCCCAAATGCTTACAGCTGACACTGTGCTGGTCTTTTTGGACAATAATCCACTTCTTCAAGATTTCTTTCATTACTGGTAATAGAGGATTTAAAGTATGGCAAGAATGGCTTTTTCCTCATCCATTATTTTTTATCCATGGATTTAGAGTTAAATTTACTATTTTAACACCCACTGGCTTTGTATCATTAGCCACCTACCCACAGCATTTCCAGATCATTTCTGGATTATGAAGCAGCAGGAGACACATCACAGACCCTATTCTGAGTCTATAGGGAGCTCCAACATTCCTGATGTCAAACATTTATTTCTTGTGGTTATGATCACCAGTTATGTCACTTATTCTCTCATTCTTGCAGTAAGGCTTGTTCATGACCTGGATTTCATACCAAAGTTAATGGCCTGGCAATTTCCCATGGCATACCTGCAGGGATCATCAGTTAATCCTCATATCATTGTGTTATTTTCATCTGTGCTGCTGCCTTAAATTCATTCTCCTTGCAAAACAGCTGTAGGTGTCTGTATTGAACATCAATACAAAGATTCATTGAGTTTTCTTGCTATCACCTTTTCACCTGGGACTGTCTTTTGAATGCCTTAGGCAACTCTTGGTGCTGTGACTGTTCAGACCAAGGCTCAGATTTACACAGTGGAACAGAGTCTGTAATTTTCTGTGGTCAAGTTGCTTTGGGACTTTTGGCCCAGTATCTCTGTATCTGTCTTTAGGGATGACACTGGTTCCCTCACTGGAGACTAAAACTGAAATATATTGGTGTGTGAGGTGGAGTTAGGAATCTGAACTCAGGGTTATTCTAGAAGTGGATGATTAGATGGGACATCCTAAAATAGAGGGACAAAAAAGGGAAAAATAAAGTAAAACCAAAAAAACCTCTCTCCTACTTATGCTGAAAGGCTCCAGTTTGTGCATTTTTTGGTGACTGAAGCTTTTCATCTTTACTGCTGTTCATGTGAATAACATTACTCTAGTTCCTTTGTACAGTACTGGGTTAATTTGTGTAGCATGCTTATAAAAAGACACATAAAAACTTGAAAAACATAAATAACTTGATTTGATAATTATTCTGTATTTATTCTTTTCTGTATATTAATTCAGTATACCTTACAAAATTTGTTCTTTTCTCTAACGAATCAGGTAATTAAAATGCAGCATTAAAAAAGCATCTAGGTACTTTGCAAACTTGGTTAGAGAAATGACAATTCCACAATCAAGCAACCAACTGCTCCACAAATCATGGTGCTTCATCGCTAGATCTCTGTGGAGAGAAGAATGAATGGACTGAGAAAAACACTGTAAAGGTGTACTTGTGATGAGTTCTGCAAACAGCCAAAGGATAGAAAGGACACAGTAAAGAGAGCACAGATCTGCTTGCATCCCAAGACACCCACAGAAATGTTTGTTTTCAGGAGAGCCACTTGAGTTTCATAACATGAGCTTCTTTAAAATATGTCCTGAGAAATCAGGAGTTAACAGAACCCAGTTTCTATAGCCTTAACCTTTCCTAAATGCAGTATTTAGTAATCACAGTTCTGGTAGATTGAGTTTCATGTGAGATCTCAAAATGTTTATTTTACAGCATCCTTTGCTGTGTTTGTGCAGTGTTGCTGTTGCCTTTCTCCAGATGAGAACATGCAGGAATGCAGGAGCCAGGTGGTTTGCTCAAGGACATGAGGATCTGTCTTGGGTGCAGTTAACCGGTGCCATGCTGGCACTCGTCTTAGCTGTGCTTTGGTCTGAGCAGTCACCTGGATTGTGTTTACTTCCCTTAGCATTCCTTAACTCCATGTCTTGCAAGGAAGTTACCCTGAGGTTGTGTAGGGTCCTGAGCAACAAGCAGGAGTCTGGATTCTCAAACTTCTGCTTTAAAAGTATGGGCTATTTATGGCCTTGATAAAATTTGGGAAAAAAGATGAGGGGCATCTTCTCATGCAGTAGTGTTGGGAAATCTTGTTGCTGAAGTTTTCTAAAAGATTAGAAATTTCTCAGATATCTCCCTCAGCATTAGATTAGTCAAAATATGAAAATTCAAGTATCCTTCTCAAAAACTTGGGAGCATCAGTATGGCAATGACTTTGAAGATCATGCTGGGGCTTTGGTTTAGTGTAGTTGGAGTCTGGTTCTGTCATTAGAAAAATCAGAATCAAATGAAAAAAAATTAAAAAAATAGCACTTCTGCAGCTTCCTTTGTAAACAAATATGAAACCTTAAGGTCAGGAGAACACTGTGGCTACCAACTGGTATAACTCATCTGAGGCTTCATAGAAGGAAATGATAGATCTCAGATATATACTACCTCACAGGAATATTGTAATGAAATCCAGACAGCTTCAAGGGAAAAACAAAACCTATTGATTTTATTCCAAGGGAAGAGAGAGAAAAAGAACAGATGTGTGGAGTCTTCTGTCCACTCACTGCAATCTGTAGTGCCGACTTAGCCATTGTTTCTTCTCATGCTTCCTTCTGTAGAAATGCCTTGGTTTAGGCACCAAATGATTCAATTTGGGATAGTAGAGAGGAAGGGGAACAAGGACCTCACGCAAGAACTGACCTAAACTCTGAGGAGGTTTGTATAATCTAATTTGCAGTAAAATGGTATTTACAATGTTATCAGACAAAGCTTAGCAGTGTTAAGTTAAACAGCATATAATGTGATTAGTGGGGGAGTCATGCCCATGATGTCATACACATTCTCTGAACTCTTGGAATGGGCAGATAATGTCTCAGGCATTTATTCTCTTGTGACACACACGAAAAGCTCCGTAAAGCTTTGGGGGATGGGAAGGAAATGTGCACATGCTCGGCACCGCGCGTGGAGCTCGCAGCACCAGAGACGGCTTCTCCCTTTGGCGCAGAGCTCGACCTGTGGTTGCACCCTGCCAGCACAGTGCTGTGTAGTGGTTAAACCAGGCCTTTGGGAATAGTTTAGAAGCTTGAAATTCTATTCTTGACTCTGCCGCAGACTTGGGTTTTGACCGCTAAATCTTCTTTGCCTCTGGTAACTCCATTTTTAACTAGCAAAGGTAGTCAGCCGTGTCTGTGGAGTGCCCGGAGTGAGGAGCTGTATGGAGATGGAAACCACTGGCATTCTGTTCATTATGCAGAACAAATACAGCTAGACCACAAAGAGCTTTGCTGTAGATAACAGCGAGCGATTTCACAGCTAGTAATGGCCCATTCAGAGAAAATTAAATCTTTATCTTTCTGTCTCTCCGAGGCATGCAAAATGGTATTTAAAATTTTGTCTAGTCTAATTCATACGGATAAGCAATAAAAATCTCACCTATAGGTTCACATCACATGTAATCTAGATTGTATTTATTTTAATGTTTTGCTTTAAAAAACTCTTGCTGAAAGCTGCTGAATCAGGCAGAGCTCCCTTTAAACTTTCAAGTTATTTTAGTGGTTGTGAAAGGACAGGTTCTGGAGCATTTAAGAGTATTTTACTCCCCAGGTCCACCAGGGACAATAAGCCCATATCACTTTGTGCATGTTAATGTTTTATAGAAACACCAAAATTGCATAAACATTTTTTCTACCATGGTGTGAAGGCTGCATAAACTGTTTAACTCTGCTGCAGAGATTGACTGGATAGTATTCCTGTTTTCAGTGATGCAAGGAATTAATATGGACTAGACATGAGGTGAAATGAGAGTTGCAGATGTGCAGAATGAGATGGGCGCTGTGAAGGAAGGAGGTGGACAGGAGGGAGCAAAGGAGCTTGGAAACTATGGCTCACGCAATGTCAACTCTATTATGTGTTAAAATCAACTGCAGCACTTGCATGATCCCCATCTTTTATCAGAACAAGTAGTGATTGTCTTGGCTGTAACATTCATGTCAGTTTATGGCATTGGTGTGGATTTGTTGAGAAATGCATACAAGGATTTTATTTGACTGCAGAGGGATGCCATCAAGAATAAATCTTTGTTGTTCAGAAAGGGAAGCCAAGCTTTTGTCTCTGTGGCTGATAAATGAGGAACAGGGGCCAAGTGTAATATGAACAGAGCATTGGCCAGTCTGGTCAGACATGTGGGATGTACTAACAACAACAGGGAATGAAAGCAAAGCCTGCAGGTAGACACCTTTTAAATAATCAAGGCTGACAGTTTTACTACAGTAGCACTGTTTAACACTTTGTAGGTATGTGCTGCATCACAGATGCTGCTTACATTAAATAGTCTGCCAATATTACACAGCTTATTTAGAGGATAACTTTTATATCAGGCATTTTTATGTTTGTTAATGTAATTACAAGTGAAATATCCCATTGTTTCAGATGCTATTGCCAATGGATGATTCTGAATGATGTACCAGAAAGACATTTTAGATGACCTAGATTAAACTCACAGAGGACTGGGCATCCCAGTTATTTCTCAAACACAGAACATTTCCAGGAATGGGTGTTTCTGACACTCCTTATTAAAGCCATGCACAAATAGTTATTGGATACCTGAGTAATCAGAGAAGCTGTGTTGAGGCAGTTTGCACACAGTGTCTTGAATCTTGAGGGCTGGATTATTGACATGCTGCACTACCATGTCCTGGCCCGTGCCTCAGTTTACCTATCTGTCAAAAGTGGGCGTGATGCTGTGTATAGAAACTGGCCTAGGAAAAGTATTTTGAATTGCTAGTGACAAACACCAATTAGGGATATACACAGTCCTTAAGGCAAAAGACTTCACAAACTGTAGAGCCTGAAATCTCAGTAAGCAAAATGCCTTCCTCCCAGCTCTCACAGGAAGCAAGTTAATTGGGAGGCCAATAACTATAATGAGGCAGAACCTGGGGTTTTGCATGTGTATAGCAAAATCCTCCCCTTGGGGCCAGATTCCTGTTCCATATTATGAAAGCAGTAAAAGGTCCCCTCAGCAGGTGCTGTGTAAAGGCATTTCAGCTTTGCCTTTGCAGTGCAGGAATTGCCAAGCTATTGCTTCCCTGAGTCTCCAAATGAATTCCCCAAGTCAATGTGGAACAGCTGTGTGAGAGATACAGCCTTGAGAAAAGAGGTGGCAAAGGAATACAACAACTGGGGATTTAATCAAATAGCACATGGCTGTGAAACAGCATCAGTGTCTTTTGGCTCAGCTTTCCTCTGGGTAAGGGAGAGAAACTCTCAAAGCTCAGAGAAGAGAGGCAAGGTGTGATCACTGTGTGTTGTTGAGGGCCTTTTGTGTGGTGAGAGTGAGCCAGGCAATGGCTGGGTTCATTCCTGCAGTGAGGAACAGCATGGCTTCCCTGCAAGGATGCCCAAGAACTGGAGAAAGATCTTTCTTTTTTTCACCTGCCTGAGTGTGACTGCTGCCTCTGCAGAGGTTTCCCAGAGCACCCTGGCTTTAGTCATTGGAGCCAGGAAGTGAAGTAGGACAAGTCTGGGCAGGTGGAGACAATTCTTGTGCCCAGTTAAGGCAGGGAAGCTTTTCCTTCATATATGATTGTGGGAGTAGCTGTTTCCTTTCCTTATTGAAGCCTTCTGAAATATGGTTTGCACCAAAAAAAAAAAAAAAAAAAAGAGTTCTCTCAACTGAAAAAAAATATTTTGCTAAGGGCCACAAATTATGAGACTTACTGTTTTTCACTTGAAATTATTTTATTTAATAATTTTTGAAAGGAAAGTTTGTTTTGTGTCAAGTTGACCTACCTGAATTTCCACAGTGCTTCATAAGAGCTTTTTGGAATCCATCTGCTCTGTCAAATACTGTGCCTGTTGGAGTGATTGCTAAGTTATAAGTGTTATGTCTGAAATATAAAGCAGACAGGGGATAAAGGAAAATGAAGGAGAGTTTGTAACAAGCAGAATATAGCTGGCTAATTACTGTGGCAGGATAATGTCTTAGAAAAAAACACCATTATGAAACTCATTTTTTCTTGTTTCCATGACTTAGAATTTGCTTGAAATCTTTTGCTTTTGAGTGTGTGTGCACTTTCCAAAGTGATCAGAGCTAAATGGCAGCATCTGTCAGAGAAGATAAATGACCTACCAGCAAATCCTCTCAGTTAAAAGGAAGACAAAAATCTATGGAGTAGGGGAATGAGTTTTAAATTAGCCATTTCACTTAACTTTGCCCTAATGAAGGGCTAATCTTTGGACCCCTGCAAAACAAATGAGAGCATCTCGTTAGATCCAACGGAAACTGGTCATTGAAAAGGCTTTTTCCTCATGAACCTAATTGGAAGCAAAGTAATTCCTTTGATAGCTGTCTTCATTGAACAGTATCTTTCCTTTTTCCTGATTTATATACAGTAAATGAAGGACTCTGTTAATTACAAACACATTTGCCTGTTTGCAGATTGACAACTAAATATGCTTGGTAGGCACAAAGGTCTGTAGTGCCAGTTCTTCAAGGGTTGTCTGAGCAGAGCCTCCTGCAGAAGACAGAAAGGGAGCTGCTCTTAAAAATCCTTTGCTGGATATTGAGGCAGCCACGTGCTCAGGTTTAAGAAGACTCTGGGCCACTGTGGAAATTGGCTAAATTTACACAAGCTACAACCTGATCTGGGATTTCAAAAATATTCTATTTATTAAACTAGCTTGCTCTTCTTTTTGTACCCTAAATAAGGAGTTTTTCCCCCTAAAATCCAATTAATGATAGAAAAAACATTGGACACTTGATTGCTGTGGAAGCAGGATTGTGCCTTTAAGGCAGATGGAAGGAATGTGTCAGTCATGGCCCCTCTAAAACTGGGACTTATCTTGATTATAGTGTTAGCTTGGTAGCAGAATATGATCTCATCACTGTGAAAGATTACATGAAGTATCAACTTGACTGGCCTTAAACCAGCTCTATTCTCAGTTACATTTTCAATTGCTGCAGCTGACATGGGGTTTTGTAAATGGAAGAAGTGGCTGTAAAGATGGTTTGAAGGATTTGGCCCATGAATTCAAATAAAAAAAATTAGGGAATGGGTAAAAAACATGGCTGCTTCTTATGCTTTGTCTCTGAATGTGTATATTTTTTCAGTAGTGTTTTTTTTTTGAATGTCATGACTAAGCAAGACTTAGATACTCTTAATTTTACAGTACTTAGAACTGATATAAAACCTGGGAAGATAGATACCTGTCTGGTAGAAAGTCACTGAAGTCCATCTAGGCTAAAATGTGAATTTTTTCACCTTCAAGGAGTTATATTCTTGAGGATATTGAGTGTGTAAGACAGTCTTGTGCAGTAGGTGTTCTGGGTGCTGTAACCAGAGGCAAATTTGGGAGGTATATTCATTTGC
Organism: Serinus canaria; assembly: GCF_022539315.1. Lineage (NCBI taxonomy): Eukaryota > Metazoa > Chordata > Aves > Passeriformes > Fringillidae > Serinus > Serinus canaria. The sequence continues at coordinate 16,974,760 of NC_066318.1, forward strand.
TTTCTGTGCACATGCAGTGCAATCCCTTTGGGTCTTGATCATTATACCTTATGCCCAAACTCAGGGATAAACGCTACTTTTTAAAAAATACTGTTCTCAGTGTGACTTCTGCAGGGGTTTAGTAGATGCCATGCACTAAATGAAAGAAATGTCAAATGATGGAGGCCATTTGGGCATGATTGGAGCCATGGTGTGAACCCAGTCAGTAGACCTGCCAAGCTTAAGAAAACCTGTTGTATTTCTAGGGATGTATCCCAGGAACTGCATTTGGAACACTGACACCATTATAAATGATGTGTAGAGACAGTGATGAAACAAGGTAGCTCTTAGCCCTGTATCTCTGTAATAATCCTGGAAAAGAGTGCAGAAAGGTGAACCGTGAGGAAAGCCAATGCAGAGCTTTCCATTAAATTGCAATAAGTGTTGGCTCAGAACCACAGTTCCTTTATTTTGTCCTTTAATGTTCAGAAATTTCCATCTTTGCCATGATGCTCAGAAATCCTGGGAGCATAACCTGAAGCTCAGAGGTGTTTTCTCTGCAACAAAGCTGCAGTGGCTCTCAGGAGGTGCAGAGAGAGGTGTGAGGTTGTGGTGAAACATTCCCCTGCAACTCTGCAGGGTCTGACAGTTTTTTGGAGATGAAAGGGAATTGTGCATTGAGTACCTTAAATTCTTTCCAAGGAATCTCATAGATAGTTGGGAGTGAAGACAATGAGTCATTTCTTGGGAGAGGATTTTGGTTTTACATCCTCAATACAACGCATTGCCATAATAATAATAACTATAATTATTACAGATAGAAACAAATGCATTCAGCCTGCAGTTTTGACCCAGAATGTTTCTGCTGCTACTTTGCATTGCTATTTGTTGGTGTGAATCGTGTGGTTTTAATTTTTCTCTCAGAAACAGTATTTCTCATTATGTCAAGTGGGAACAGCAAGAAATAACACAACCCAAGTCTATGCTTATGGTGGGGACTTTATGCCTGTTTCATATGAGCCAAGCCTATGCTGTAGTTTTTTGTTTCTTTGAGGAGGTTTAAATTTTGTCTAAATAAACCCTGAAGCATTTAGGTTTTCATTCATGAATTAGAAATGTGCAACATATGTTACACTGGCTTAAGGGAATTTGCTTTTCTTGAACTACTGAGATAGTGTACATTTTTCATCAGATTTTTTTCTTTTTTCCCTCCATAATTTTCCTGTTCTTGGTCTCTGCTAATCAAATCTGAACTTAATACTTGAATCCAATTCTAAACTCAGATGTTCAAAGTAGATTTGTGACTAGGCTGAAATAATTCATTCTGGCCATGCTGAACCCATCTAATCTACTTGCAAGTTGTATTCTTGCCCTGTGTAGTGCAACATTTATGTCACCCAAGCAAGAATAATAGATCTTCACATGCTTGGCTGATTCATGTAAGCCACTGTCTAGTGAATAGGCCCTTTGGTGTGTCTTTTTTTTTTTTTTTTTTTTCCTCCCCTGCTTGTTTGATAAACTTGAGACATAGTTACTTTGAAGATTGGGCATTATCTACCTGCTCTGGGAACAGTTCCATGAAAACTGAGATTGGATCTCCGGGCTGCTGACAAGCTAATTCTGGACATTATTGGGAGCCTCAAGGTCAGTGTGCTTTCAACAGCAGAATAGAATTTCTGGTGCATTCATCTCTCATTTTAAATAGGCCTCCCTAAACCTCAGCTATCCTTTCCTAGTGCTATGAGAATTCAGGCTTACATACATTGTAGAGGATTTTAAAGATACTGAGATAGGAAAAGAAGACCCTAGAGAGGTTATTAAGTAACAGTGTGAGTTTTCACCCTAATGAACCTCCATTCAATGTCCTGGCTGAACAAAACCACCTTACTGTGTTACAGTAACTGAAAAGAGCTGCTGAGCACATCCATGTTTTCTGGGAGACAAATGCAAGGGGTTTCTGGAGGGTTTGTTGCTGTTATTCATAGGCAGAACTGCAATAAGCCAATTTGTTGGCAGTTTCAGTGGGGAGGTGAAAGAGATGAAAGACAGAGATGCTGAACTTGATTTTTCCAGAGCAAAAGGAGGGTGTTGATCTGAGGCCACAGGGACCAGCGTGATTTGTAGGTGCCACTCTTCTCTGACTGTCTGTGGGAGCATTTGCCCCTAAAATTCACCATCCCTGGCAGTTGTGTGTAGTTAGGGAACTGTACTGCTGTCAGATTATTGGGTGACTTCTGCTGTGCTGTCAAAGCCTGCTTAGCTTTTCAATTGCTACTAATTAGTCTGGATCAAGGATTTAGGCAGAGTAGAACTCTGGTGTGAGTTGACAGTGTATAGAAATCTGGCAAAGAGGACACCTTGCAACAAATAGCAAGTGATAATTTGATCTCTTTTTCCATTGTCAAACACAGTTAATGCTGTTACCTGCAGTCTGGCAGGGTTTTTTCCCATAGAGCAGTTTGGATTGGGAAGGACTTTTTAAGTCCATCTGGTCCAACCCCCTTGCAATGAGCAAAGGGCATCTTCAACTAGATCAGGTTGCTCAGAGCCCCATCCAACCTGACTTGAATATTCCTAACTTGAATATCCACCACCTCTCTGGGCAACCTGTGCCAGTGTTTCACTGCCCTTGTCATTAAAAATGTCTTCCTTATTTCTAGTTGAGATCTGTTCTTTTTGAGTTTAAAACAATTGCACCTTGCCCCATTGCACAGGCCCTGTTACAAAGTCTGTGCCCATCTTTCTTATAGGCCACCTTTAGGTACTGAAAGGTCTCCTTGGAATTTTCTCCAGGCTGAACATCCCCAGCTCTCCCACCCATCTCCATAGCAGAGCGGCTCCAGCCCTCGGAGCATCTTTGTGATCTTCTCTGGACTTGCTCCAACAGCTCCGTGTCCTTCCTATGCTGGGGACCCCAGAGCTGGGCAAAGCTCTGCAGGTGGGGTCAGACCAGAGCAGGGCAGAGGGGCAGAATCCCCTCTCACCTACTGCCCACAGTGCCTGTGGTGCGGCCCAGGATGCAGTTGGCTCTCTGGGCTGTCAATGCATGTGGAATGGCCAGGGAATGTCCAACTGTTCATCCATGAGCTCCCCCAGAGTCCCTCTGAGCAGGCTGCTCTCAGTGTCTGCACCAGCCTATGCTGATAGCAGGGGCTGCCTTGATCCAGGTGCAGGGCTTTGCACTCTTCAGGACTGAGTTTCTGCAAAGAACCTGGAGTAGATGTTGGATTTGCCAGCCCTTACAAATCTGTAGTGAAGCCACCTCCTTATGGAGTGTCAGGAGAAGCTGGGCCAGCGCCCCCTACCCTATGAGATCAGGGTCCCTCAACAGGTGTTGGGTGTGCCAGAACAGAGGATCCACCTCTTCCTTGGGAAGTCAGCCAGGAGGCCTGGCTGCTTCACACTGCAGTCTCTGTGTATCTCTGACCAACAAATCTGCTCTGGGGTGTAAATAATTCCCAGCTAGTTGGAACCAAACAGCTTTGTGACAAAAAAGACCAGCAGGCAGAAACACTTCAGTTTTCAGGCAATAGGGTAACAAACACAAACACAGTAACATGTAAAGCAGGAGATTTAGGAGTACAGAGTCTCTAGTCATTCCTTTCCAGGCAGTGGAGAAACAGAGAGGATGTGTCCTGCAAGAGATGTGTGTTCTGATACAATCACTGTGCATGAATGTGGGCAATTTGTTATCTTTCTCTGTGCTTTGGTTTGTCCAGGAAATAGGGAAAAATTGCAGTCAGATGAAATATACCATGTCAATTATTTTTCTTTCTTATGAAAGATCCTTCCTCTTTATCCACACCCTGCAATGTGTGCCATGTTTTGCATGCTCTCTCTGAACACTCTGACTTGCTGACCTTCTTTGGGCAAATGAAGGTCTGAAGTAACTTCCCATGAGTCCCATCTGATACAACTTCCTTTTGAACCCATCACAGCTGGTTTATGATGACTGGAGGGAATGCTGCAGAGCTCCCAAAGTTCAGGTTCTTGTCTCACCACTGCAGACCCCGACTGTCTGGAAAATCAGAACTGCCTCTGGAGAGAGGCCCTTGGCTTGCTGGAAAGTAGCAGAGAATGGCAGCTAAATTTAAACTTTAATAAAGCTTTTCTGAGCAGGATTAGGTGTTTATGGAACGTCTGCACTAGTGCATAATATGAAAGAATATCTTAACATTATTGCAATTACATTTGAGCAGGGGAGAAGACACTGTAATTTTTAATGAAGTGCTTATGGCTTTGTTGATTGCAGAAGTGTCCAGTTCCAGTGCTGTGGAAGTGCAGAGATACTGAAGAGGTGGTATTTAGCTTGGGTCTGCATGTTCAGACTGATGTAGCTGAGTCTGTACTACTGACTGCTGAAATCCTGCCTTTGACCTTGCATGATCGGAGTAGAAGTTGGCAGAAATCTTGCAGGAGTAACTTTCTCCCTCATAGAGGGTCCTGTCAGCATGGGATGAGATTTGCTAAGGCAGGACTCTGGTTTGGTCATGCTGGAATCAGCTCTGTGTTTCTTCTGAATCAAAGTCTGGATAAATTAAAACCAAAGAAGCATGGTACTTGATTCAGAGGGTTTAAATCCAGCCTGTTCATCCCCTATTTTCAAGAGGTTCACATCTGAGGGTTGGATTTCAGGAAACTTTCATTGAGAGAGTGACTATTAAAAGCCCTAGAAACCAGAGTTCTTTGTTCACAAGCCATGCACAGCACAGACAGCAGCAATTGCAGCAATCCTTTTCCCCAGGAATTGCAAACAAGCTTAACCCTGAGCTGGAAAGACCATACTCTGGAGAGGTGAAAGGAAATTCAATATCTGAGCTGAATGTGTGCTGACTTCCTTGCAAGACAGAGTGCCAACTGTACAAAGTTATGATGATGATGTGATGAGGACCCAAGGTTCCCGGAGGCCTCCATCAGCCAGGGACATGCATGGAGGACTCCAAGATCAGCAGTCCCATGGGGTGGGGGACATGGGGTCAGTAGTAGGCCTGTGTTATTCTTATCCCTATTGCACTTGGATGCCTTGGACAGCTTCAAGGTAAACCTTTTGATGTTTCTTTTACAATGATCTGTTTCTCTACATAGTTTGAAATATCTGGTTCCAATGGTACTAAAAATTTGCTGCGACTGAGAACTTTTCCAGTGCAAAGTACTTGTTAAAATACAGCACATGTCCAGAGCAGCCTTGAATAAAGATTCTTCTATTCTTCACATTATATTAGAACTTTGGCAATTTTCTTGTACTTACAAGGTAACTTTCCATTGAAGTCTAATTATAGGCTTAAAATTAAAAAGTCTTCCCCGTTTTATAGAGAATAATAGTGATATTCACCAAGTCCATTCTCTATTTTTGAAGTTAGATATTCAGAGATGTTACTATTTGTGCTTTTTTCTTCTACTTTATTTTTAAAATGTGATTGTAAAAAACAGTGTCATCTTCCCCAGTCTGTTTTCTGAGCAATGCCATTTCTGTTTGCAGCCCAAGCTTTGTCACAGTCTGCTAAATGTTCCTGCTGGACTATTTATGTCTCCTTTCCATGTGCTGCTTCTGTCCCCATTGGTGTGGGTCTTGTTTCTTTATCCTTACAGATGTTATTTGGCCCTGGTCTGTGTTTGTTCCCCAGCTGGAGGTGGATGTTGCATGGTGCTGCTCCTTTTGGATCTTTCTGTTCTGTCAAAGGGAATTTTTCTACAATAGCAAGCAGATGACATTTTCTGATAAAAGGAATGTGCTCTCTGTTCCTGAAACCAATATTGTCTTCTCAGTCCACTGCTTGGATTTTGAGAGTTAAAATACTGCTTTTATTTTCATATTTCTCATAGCTTTAATGCACTGCCTGTTCTGTCAATCTATTTAATTCAGCGAAAGCTCTGGGGTAAAAAGATACTGTGGAAAAATGGCTATCTTTGATTCTGAGGACCTTCACAAATTTCTTTCTGTTCAAGTTGAGTTGATTATTTTATGCTTTTCCACTAGTGAGATTTATACTGTGCAACTTTGTCCAACTAGCAAAGCCTTTAGTACAAAATATTTTGATTGAGAGCTTCATAGAGATAAATTTAATCAAAAGCAGCTATTTAAATCTTTCTGTAGAAAATATCAGCCAGATTTTTGAAGGAAGGCTTGTGTATATGTTTTATTTTTTTCATTTGTTCATGTTTTTTTGCCTGTCTTTCTCTACCTTAAATATGACAGGCCAGAAATTGTATTTTTGTGAATGGATTGGAATTTTGTTTTTGGATACCTAATTCCTTATGGCTCTTGTGAAATTATTCAGAAGAAAAATCCTTGATCATAATTATAGGAACTAGATAATTAAGGCCTTGTACCTTCTGACATAATATGGCTAGACAGGTACTTTTCATTTGGTACCCTTGAATTCGGATCTTGAGTCCATTATTCTGCTTAATAAAATATTTCCATGCAATGACATAACATTTTGCCATTACTGAAAGGAGAGAAAAAAAATAGATGGAAAAAGCAGGTGAGGAAGATAAAAAAGGAAGGCTGTGGTATTTTCTTCTAAAAGAATTATGAACATTGATGTGAGGCTTCTCCAGCATGAGATATGTAAAATATTAGAGATGTTCCTTCTCTATCAAAGTTCATTTTTTGTTCTCATAAACAGTCTGTATTAGATTTTGAAACCTAACCTGAAGGTTGTTCAGATTGGAACAACTCAGTCTCAGGACCCCTGTAGAAGTCACTTCCATAAAGAAACACTCAGTCCTGTTTTCAAAGCAAAGGGTGTCAGATCAATACTAAAACCATGGAACCATCTGAGGTTTTGTCATCGCCTTTATTTTCTCACATTTGTGTATCTTATACATGAGCTGTGTAAAAGTGTACTAACACCACTAGGGCTTTGTGTTGCCCCCAGTTACAGCTGTTTTTATGATTTATTATATTATGGCAATGCTGAGGGGCTGGGATTCCCCTGTGTTGAGTGCTGGGCAGGCAGAGGGAGAAGCTGGGTCCTTCAGGATCCTCCTTGTTTTTGCTTCAGCCCTCCCTGGGGAGGAGGTGGCATTGCTGCTGGAGTCCCCTGAAGGGGGGCAGGTTTGTGTTGTCACTGCTCTCAAGCATAATTTTCACTTGGCACAAAGCCAGGAGTTGGCCCAGCTGGGTTAGACCAGACACATGCTGGGAGTGACTGCCAGGGACATGGGGATGAGCATGGGGGGTGTTTGTGTGCATTAATCCTGAAATCATGCTGAGAGGAACAGTGCTCTGGGTTGTATTCTCCTGTGTGCTCCCAGTGCTGTACTCTCACGTCTGATTTTGATTTGAGCAGGTGAATGACTCAAGAGCCCATTAGTGAGTGTTTGACCTGCTGTGTTCCCCATTTCCCTTCCCACTCTGACACTCCCTGTAATTTATGTAGCTATTACACTTCAGCTGCAACTCAATTCCTGGATTTGTTCCTTTTACAGAAATTAGTACTGAAAGGCATAGCAGTGATGGAGGGCTTGGAATAACCACCTAGTTATTTGTATATTTAATAGACTTATTTTAAAAAGAATAGCATTTTAGTGTTTAGGAGACCACAAGGGAGCTGACTGCACTTCAGAAGTTAAGGACTGGTTTTCAGACTCTTCAAATTTAAGGCTGCACCATCAACACTGAGTGATATCACTAAAGAACTGTGAAATGCACAGCTACCCTCTCCCCCCTTCCTATTTCCCTTGCAGAATAAAAAGCAGGGCAGAAAAACAATGCTACCCTGCCTTATTTATCTTTATCCAGTTCCTCTGTCAGTAAGGGGATGAAGCGAAAAATTCAGAACAAAGTAACTTAAAAAATCAAAGGATTAAAGCCCCATGTATGTGATCCTGATGAATTGGATGATTCAGAAGATGTTAACCAGAGCAGCAGCTGTAATGGAAGGAGAGTCTGTAACAAACAGGTTTTCTGATTTATCGGGGTAATCAAGCATAGAAGTGGGCAGGCACTGGGTGGTACAGAATACCAACATTTTTTTTGTGCTGCCTGGGAGATATATTTGAACCTCTAGGGAAGAATTGCCCTCTCCCCCTTAATTCCCCTGAAGATTTTTTTCCCTTTTTTTCCTGAAAATGAAAGCAGGGAACAAGCATTTCCCTGAATCCCATTTTAAATCTTCCTAAGTTTTAAAAGGTTATTGCTTGTTTATTATTTTTGGCAATATAATGACAGGAGAGACTAATCCTGTTTGGTGAGGACTCCATTCCCTAACATAAGGGAGATAATGAAGGTGGGGAACCTGGCAAATACAAATCTAGAGTTGCTGCTCTGCTTAGAAAAATGCAACAATTGCCCTGTGATGTTTTCAGGGTGGTTTGTTCTGGTAGCAACTACTGGTCCTTGGGTTGAAGACTTCTAAGAACCCACCCCAGAATTACTCTTAAGCCCACCTCTAATGCTTTTTTCCTTGCTAATGCAATATCCCAGCCTCTCTTTCATGTGTAAAATCAATGGGAGCATGACGCAGACAAAGTTTAACAAGACCTGGCTGTGCTCAGGATCTTAGAGAGAATAATTTACATTCAGTGTGGTGGTACTGAAGCTTGCAAGCTTGCATCCAGTTTTGTCCCCTCTAATACCCATCACATTCTAACAGGCTGTTCAGATTTGCACTCAGGAAGCACATCCCAGGCTCTCTTGGGGTACTCCCTGAAATCACTCGAGTGGTGTATTTGCTGAAAAATGACCAGGCTTGGAATTCTCAGCCTGGGAGTTTTCTCCTGCACAGCCTTTTTCTTCTTAGGGATAGGAATAGAATCCCTGTCTAGCCCTGACTGGGCATTTTGAGCTTATACAAGTCTGGTTGCATCATCTATTTCTTTGGTTTTATTACTTGTGGGTATTTTCCAAGGTGTCCCCAGCAGCATGATGGGCTCATCTCAGTCCCATCCACAGAGCACCTTGCAAAGCTGCCTCTGTGCAGTACCAGCCACAAGTAATCCATGTGTGTCAATTCCAGCCACTCCTGACTGGAAGGAGGAAAGCTTTTGTTGTCATCAATATCACAGGGTTTATTCTTACTCCTATGATCTTTCTCAGTAGTGCTTTTGTCTGTTGAATGTTTATTAAGAAAATAATTTTTGTTTGCTTGTTACAAGAAGAAAGAAGTTCTCTTTCTTCTTCACACATGGGATAATATTTGTTTGATTTCCTGATGCGGTTCCTGAAGCCAGAGAGTGAAAATGTTGATATTGCCTCTTGAGATTAATATCACAGGAAAGTAGTCTTTTCCACTGTGTGTGCACAATTGCCCAGATTTACTTACATTTTTAAATTATCACTATTATTTTAGTATTATAGGCCCCTCAGAACAGGCTATTAGTGGTTGTTATTATTGGTTTTAACATGATACACGATTTTGTGGTCAATAATTTCCCTGAAAGACTTTCAACAAAGCCTTTACCAAGTCATGACTTTGTTGACAGAGTTGAACTCTCTTTCTCTTCCCAGTCTGGATCCAAGTTCAAAACCATTGCCTACTCTTAGCTTTGGCCATTTGCTCTTTCTACTGCTGGGTCTGCTGCAGTTAGTACTTTGAGATTAATTTTTCTGTGAGGGAAGAACACTCAGAGACTGGGAAGCCATTCCATTAAACTGAATCCAGTGTCCCCTTAAATGAGAAACCACCTAAAAATAATATTGGAATAATATCACCGAGCATCCAAACAAGCAAAAGGAATAAAAAACAAATGAAAAAAACAGACTGCCTTCTGTGCCTTCAGGTGGAGCAGATCTGGCCCTCAGTAAATATTTTCCCTGGGTTTGTGATTTTATAGCTGAGAGACTCCCAACAGAACCACCAGTTTGCCAGCTTTTTACCAGCCCCAAGCTACTCCTTTCTCCCCTGAGCCTCCAGAAAATGTTCCTGCTTTGAGCACCCCCAAACCAAAGCCCCTGAAACTGCTGTGGTTGCCTGCCTGGCTGTCACATCCCCTCTTCCCTCCCACACTGGTCTCAGCATCAGCTCTTTGCCTCTCCTTGGCCACTCTGGTGCACTGAGTCCACCATTTGTTCACCTTTCACTGCAGAAAGCAGTTCCCCATCTTCTGGGGCATTGCTCTGGTAGCAATTTAGCAATTAGCTCTGGTAGCAATTTAAGAAAACCTGGATGCCAGCTGGGACTTCCAAGGAAGAAAAATAAGATGTGTCTGAGAGAAAACAGGTGCACCACAGCTCTGGGTTTGGTGAGCTCTAACAATACATCTGATGAAGCAGCAAAAATATTTTGGGTAACCTTAAGAAAAGCTGTCTCCTGCACTACATTATCATTAATAATGGCACATTCCTGGTTTCAGTAAGTATATCAAGGATGTTTATTTTAAGGAGAAAGGGCACAGTTTATTTTGCACAGAACCTGCTTGGGAATGTTTGTCATGATGTGTCAGTGACAATCCCAAAGACCTGGTGTTGCCCTCTTTGCCTATCACTGCCTCCCTTGACTCCCATCAGTTTACATTCTTGGTATTGAATGTGTCTCCCCCAGTGAAATGTAGGTAGTATTTTTAACAAAAAGAACCTTCGTATAATTGATATCTGCAAGAAACTGAGCTCCAAAAGCATGTTTTAACCTGTGTATTTTGTAAACACAACATGAAAAATTCACAGAGAATTTCTGTTACATCCTGAGGCAACTGCGAGTCTTTTCCAAAGTAAAGGCTAAGGAGCTCTATGGTGTATAAGGAAGAGAAAGTGAACAAAGAGATGCCAGATGGGAGTCTACAGGTAGAGCTTGCAATTAGTATGTCTTGTGCACCCAGCAAAAGCTATTTATTGTGCTGTGGCTGCAGGACAGACAACCTCGTGGAGGAACAGCATATTCCACCAGCAGGTTTTCTGGTGGCTTAAGGACTTCACCTTCCTGAACAGCAGAATGTGCACTCACCTGCATTCTGCTGCTAGCACAGATTATCTCAAGTCCCCAGAGTGCCACCATTGTAACAGTGTCAGCTATAGGATGTGTGTTTTCCATGCCCCGAGCTGACCTTGGGTGTGCAAAAACTTTGGCGAAGCTTTACTGCGCAGACATGGCCTAAGGCAGGTAGGACTTGCCAAACGTGGTGTTTAATGAGACAGCCAAGTGTGTGTAGCACACAGCAAGTTCAGTAAAGCCCCTGAGGGCTGGGGTCCGAGGAATGCGCTGTGATGGAGCAAAAGAAGCCAGGGATCCTTTTCATCCACCTCCCTGGTTAGGCTGAGCCTGGCTCTTCAGGGATGCAGCAGGGTGGGGCTCAGAGCTCAGGGACACCAGCAGAGCTGGTCTGTCAGAGCCTGTCTCCTGAAGTGTTTATTGGTGCCTCTCTGCACTGACTGGGCTCTGTCCTCCTGTCTGGGTGCTCAGGGCACAGCTGTGTCCCCAGGACACTTCCCCAGGCAATAAGAGAAGCACGCAGAGGTGCTGTACCTGCCTGGTGCAGAGCCAGGCAAAAGCCATGAGGTGTCATGGAAGCACTTCCCAGGCCAGGGCACGGTGAGCCCAGAGGGAGGGTATCAGGCAAGGACTAGAGATGCCCCAGCTGTGAATTTACTCCCTTATTATGAGCTCCTGGTATAGGAGATTTTATGTGGGATCCCCAAATTTGGACACTGTAATTTGGTGCCACTACAGAACAATCAAGTATGTAATTTTTTGGTTAGAAACATCGTTATTCTGAAAAGCCTATTTCCTTGTTTGAATAGTTTTTATCTCAAGGACTTGAGGTACAGCAGTTGCATGTTATTGTATTCCCCTAAAATGTTGTGACACTATTATTGCCAATTCTGTACCTCTTTTGGAAGTAAACCTGCACCCCTGCAGAAATGAGTGCATCAACTCACACACACAGAGTTCAAACCTGCCTACTGCCCTGTAATTCTCAACATTTCTGCAATTGGAAAGATGAAGAAAAGAGTAATAAGTGGATTTCTAAAGGGTTCCAAAGAACAAGTGAGTTTTTTTTTTTTTTTTTGGGAGGGTCTATTTTTTCTTTTTTATCTCTTCTTTTTTTTAAGGCAAATTCTTTCATGTTTTCTGGTACAAGAGCTGCTCACTGATCTTGGGGTTTGTGGATGAGGAGCAGAACCCATTGCTGTACACAGGAGGGAAAGCTCTGATCACTGAGTGAGGCTTTCCTGTCTTTAGCACCTGCTGGGAGATGTAACACCTTTTAAATCTCAGAAAATGACATTTGATTGAATTTCTTTCATTTCTAGATAAAGTTCTTTTCTCCTTTCACACAGCTCTTGTTCTTTTAGATTGATTTAATCATAGATTAGAACCATTAGAAACATACGGTTTGAGAGACCTCCTGGATGGGCATCAGACCACACCCAACAGATTTGTCTGTATTTTGCTGGCAAAAGTTTAAACTGCAGGGAGAACCTAATGGGGATGTTAGGAGTTGCAGTTCTAAAAACGGAGCTCTCTCTGAAAGCAATCTCTTTGAACGTGAGAGAAATTAGTTCTGTTTCATCAAGGAGATAAGAAAATAAACATGATCATTCCTTGGCTCTGAAATGCTTTTTATTCAACAAAGTAATCTGTGCTTGGAAAGACATTTAGAGCTTGCCTGCTTGACAGCAGCTTGCTCTTTGACACTCTTCTGTGGATTTTAAGAAAAACTTGACTAGTGCTGCTCATTTTGTAGAATTTGGAAATCTTTTGAAGACACTGTGAAGCAAACAGAAATTTAGGCCAGAAGGAAGGCCTGGAGGGTGGAAGCATAGCCCTGGATGGGTAGGGCATAGCACAGAGAGGGAGGAGAGAGATTGAAGTGCTGCCTGCTTGGCTCCCCCTTCTCCCATTTCTGCTCTGTGAGCACAACCTGAAGCAGATCCCCTGCTGATATGGAGGTCACACAGTTTATTTCTGTCACACTCATGTGGCCTTGCCAATACCGGGGGAGCATGAATCAGAAGCTTATTTTAAAACCAAAAATATATGGTGTCACTTTGTATTCTGATAGCATCCAAGGACCAGTTTGGATCAGGGCTTCGTCTGTTACATGCTGAATCTATTACAAGGTGAACACGTGTGGTGTTTGATCCTCTGAGAAATTTCAACCCAAGATGCAACCAGCTGTAGGAGGAGAAGGGAGGGCAAAGGAGCTGAGTGTTGGGTGGTCTGCATAATGCTGGAAAGGAGGCAGAGAGCTGTATGTAAAAAACTGTCACTTAGAACTATTTAGGCAAGTAACTGAAAGACTTGGAACAGAGGAAAAGACCTTCTTTGTTTAACTAAACATTAAAGACATCTGAAAGATCTGGGGTTGATGTGGGGCTGGGGTGGGAGGAGGCAGGACAGGCAGGTGAGCAGATTAATGGCATTGTTGCAGCTTGCCCATATGGTGTTTGGGCTCTATTTCCTCAGCTATATTTCTCTGCTGGGATATTCTTAAGGCAAGCTTGATCTGGAAAAATAAAATCAAGTTATTTGAAAAGGTCAGCTTCATGAGAATTCTCTGATTGAGCACCTCCTGTTTTTCAGAGCCCATGACCCCTGCGTGCAGGCGACTGACAGAAGCCATGATTGCCAAGCAAACTGGAGAAGAGATGAAGACATGACTTGTGCTGAGGATGTAAAATGGGGAGAAGAGAGAATGGAACTGGTTTGCCATATGTTGCAAAAGTGTCTCTCTCTGTCACATCTTCCACTTCTTAATTATTCTCTCCAAGCACTCAAATGAAAAGGCAGAAAGGCAATTAAGTGATCTGTGCATAGATGCTACTGCCATCTCCAGAAAAAAAAATTAATCAGAATAAAAAATTCATTAAACTCTGGCTAATGATACTCTCCTTCGACCTAAGCAGCACTGCTGGAATAGGATATTCAAAATCTTCCTGTCTCCTGGAAAGTCCATGTAGTTGGAGGCAGTATGATGGAAACCTCGGCTAGGTATGTAGCATTCAGCAGCTTCACAGATGAGCTTCCAGGAAATCTTTACAGCTTTTGTAATAAAAATAGCATTCATATATGACTTTGTTTATGGTGAGGCCCCAGGGTGAATTGTTTGGGCTTTGTCTGTGAAATTTCTTGCCAGTTGGTCTTGCAGAGAACAAGTGTAAGCTGGAGCCTCATGGAGTTTAAACTCCATGAGAAGGAAATAATATTTGAAGAGAAATAATATTTTGGACCCAGTAAGTTTGACACTAGCTAATGCTGCCATAGTTTGAATATTATTGAATTCAACAATCTTTTCCATCAAATTCCAGAATCATCTGGAACATTCCCTCTTACGTGAAATAAATGCTTGCAAGCTGCCAGGTGATTAACTCTGTTAACTGAGATGTGAGGGCGTCTCAGGAGACTCTGCTTTGTTTTGCTACTGTAGTTTCCAGTAAAGATTTGGTCAAGACTTGAAACTGTCTCAAATGATGTATTTTGCAGCTTTAAGTTAAAATTCAGACCTGCCAAAAGGTTCTTGATTGTTAGTTTTTCTGGCTGAAACCTGCTGATTTTTCCACTGTGCTTTGTCCATAGAGTTATGGATCACTGTTTTATCTCTCTGGCTTCAGAAAAGACAAACACTGTATCATCTTCTATGTGTGAGGGGAAAAAAACCCTACTAAAATATTAGTAAGAATTTTCAAAGGATTGCAAATTAATCAGATATTGTACAAATAAACACTGAGAGTGTCAGGCTAGTGAAAAGATTTAAAGCCCAAAATAGACAAGCCATTGGTCGCATTTAAAGGAAAGCATAGAGGTGGAGAAAGTACTGGATTTGAGAAGGAATCTAAATTGAGAGGACATTTGGCAGACAAAATGAAAAGCTAATCAAGAATAAAGAACAGTAAAAAAATCAGTCGCAAAATAAAGCAAGTAAGAAGTAAAATCAGTTAAGGAATTTAGTCACATTTGCCTTTTCACAGTTGAAATACAGTCAAACAGATCTAAGCATTATTTATAGGAAAGAAATGCATTTGGAATGAAAAAACATCAGATGCATGTAAACATTGCTGCTTTGTAAACCATAAAAATACTATTTATAAAGAAATGGTGACTGGGACTAGAGATTTCAAGAACCATTCCTTCTGTCTATTATCCTTCATCTGTATCCTCCATCAAGGTGAGTGACAGGTCTTGCTCTTCCCATGCTGGTTAGAGTTTGGAGAGTCCCCAAAGCACATCACAACTTTCTGAGAGGAAAGGCCCAGGATAGGATGAACTTTCTTTCTGTATTAGACTTCAGTGTTCAAGAGATGAGTTACTACGAGGAGACCTTCAGAAAGTGACATTGAAAAGACAACTCATTTGCTTGAAAAATATATTGGCAACATGCAGTAGGAGAGCAAATTCCTGAAGTCTTGCTGAGGTGCTGCAATGTCAGATAACCTCCAGCACGGGGCGTGGATGGCAGAGGAGGTGATGTGGAAGTCAGATAAACTGAGGCAGGATCCCAAATAGATCCTTCGAGGAAGAGCCAGTTGAGTTTTCCAGGTCAGCACGTGAAGCTCTCAGCATCCTTCATTACATAACCTGGACAGGAGCTCCTGCAGCCTCTTGGGTGTGAGCCAGGGTGGAGAGCAGCAGTGGAAGAACCTTCCCTGCAGGAGCAGGAGGAGATGCAGGACTGACCTAGGAGGTATTTCCCCTACTCATCAAAAGGGAGCAGGCACAGAGAAGACACGGGGAGCACAGATTGCCTTCTGTGCAGCTTGAGTGTCTCACCTTCTATTTTTAACTGTCTCATGGAAGCATTTAGGAAAAGCAATATAAAAGAGAAAGAATGTAAATATTATGGTTTCAAGGATATCAGCCCCAGTCCAAGTGCAAAAATCTGCCTTTCAGTGAAAGCTTTGAGGGGCTTCTAGTTCAAAGGATTCCAGAGCTGTAGAGAGGCAGCTATGCACATTACTTACTTCTCTATCAGTTAGCCCTTATTGATGGCAGCCAAGTTAAAAAAAGGAAGAGAATCCCTCTTAAACAGTTCTGAGAGGATAGAAACACTGCCATGGGAAAGAGCAGCTACAAGGTGGTAAATACTTTTTCAAATGACAGAATAATTTTTCTGCTGAGGCTGGAAATGTCAGTGTTGAACTTTTGCTCGTGCCTCAGACCTCCTGAAGCAAATGGCTATTTCAGTGTGTGGCAAAATACTCGGGGAAACTCCCCACAGTTATAAGGCTTTGTTTTAGGAGGGCTTTTTGCTCTGCATAAATGAAATGATCTTATTCTGGTTTATCTTTCAGGATTAAAGGACTACTGGCAGATATTTTAGGATTAAAATGTGGCTTAGACTTGGCTTTTTGTTTTGTTTTTTACAGAGTTTGATATGAGTGGGAATATCTGTGAGCTGGAAAATACATCCACAATAGCCCTCATGTTTTTATTTAAATGCAGTCCTGCTGTGTTTAGTGTCAGAGCTAAAAAGGGAACCTGGTATGAACAGAAAATGAAGCAGAAAACTACAGTTTGGCTTCCCCAAATCAGTGAATGGCAAAATCAAGAGACTGTAAAAAATGGATGCTTAAAATGTTTTGGATTTAATCACACTTTTTGTTGTTAACACTCACTTAAAAAAAAAACCACTGTTTGTTAAAATAGCATCTCACATATCCACAGACTGGAGAGCAGCCTGCAAAATTCTGGCCAATTAATTCTTTGCTAAATTAGCAAAAGCATACGTTCAAAGATTTTGATACTTTTTGGATTTATTTCTCAAAACTATATTCACATAAGGTCTCTGTGTTGACAACATGAAAATTCTTTCTAATTTGTAATTAGTGCAGAGCAGCAAGAGGAAGAGTTGGCATGAATAGCTCTTAACAAGTAAGGTATGTGATTCTTTTTTATCTCTCAGCCAGGGCTTTGTCAGAGCAGAGGAGCTGAGATTGGTTAATACTCAGACAGCCTGCTGAAGTTCCAGTCTGGTTTTCTAATTTAGGAGTGCTACTGGATGACATAAATGGTAGGAATAATTGTGAATTCTATGTGAAAAAATCAAATGGGAGTTGGGCAGACTGTAGGAATAGGTCTAAAGTAGCCCTTAGGAAGTTAGAAACAGCTTCAAAAATTATTATACTCCCAGTGTGATTGTTTTGCTTATATTTCCAGTGAATATTTTTGTCACTATGCATTGTTTAAACTCACATGATATTTATTTGCAAACTAGTTCAAATCAAGGAAACTAAAAACACTGAAGGGTAATCATGAGCAATGCTTGAAAAAATACACGACTGAGAGACTGGATAAAGCCAGCAAGAAAAAGTGTATTTAATCTTTTCAGAGCCCTTCTCATCTCTGGGAAGACTGCAAGAGAAAAAGATTGAGGGCAGATAATGGTAATACAGGTTTGGGGAAAATATTGGTGCTATCATGTTTCTTTTCTTTTTTGTTGTCTTGGCTTTTTTTGTCCGGTCTTATTTTCCCTATTTTTTTCCCCACTGTGCAGTTTGAACAGAGAGGAACATAGAAAACCCAACAGGACATCTGTAGCCAGAGTATCCTGCAGCTTCAGCACAGACTCTTAGGAGATGCTTCCCTTCCCTCATCCCTAAAAGCAAAGGAAATCTTAGTTTATCTTGCTTTTCAACTAACCTGTCACAGAAGGCAATATTTCAAAAGTACCAAGTTTATTTGAAACCCATCAAGTCTTGCCATGGATTACTTGGGCACAGGGTCTGAAGATTGTGGGGGACTCTAAGCAGTCTCAACTGGTGAAAGGAAAAGATTGGTGGAGAAGGAAAAGCCTCCTGTGCCTACTAAAATGCCATCTACCTAGGACTGGTCCTGTGTAAACTGTCAGAGCTCCCAAGTCCTGGCTTTTTATACTGTACTTGAAGTGAGACCAAAGGATGGAAAACTGGTTGTCTGAGCTATTTTGAGGTTTTTATTATGTTCAGGGATTAATTTGGATGACAACAATGGTGTTTTCAATGCAGCAAGTAGAATTAAATAAGCAGTCTGGCAGAAGATCTGAGAAGCAGAAGGTGAAAATAAATAAAATGGAGCAGTGAAGAATGCAGAAAGAAACAGAAAGTGTTCAAAGGCATGTAAATGCCATGAAGGCTGAAGCCAAATTCATATGCAAATGCCTAAGGTACAAATCCTCTTCCCTCCTTTTCTCCTTGCCCTGACCAGGTGCCTGTGCAGCCCCTTGTCCCCTCTTGTGTTTACTCTCATGGCAGAATTTAAGCAATGGAACAGAGGAAAAAGGAGGCAGTTGTGACTATGTGGGAAGTTGCTTTGCCACTCAGTTGTGTATGGGAACCACATCTTTTCCTGTAGCTTGTAGAAGAGGGATTTATTCTTTCAGCATTTTGAGAAAGACTTATGATTCCACCTGGATTCATGCACAATAGCTTTTCTGTCTGTACTCTTTATCTTTCCTTGAGAGCTTTCTGACTAAGTTATTTTCCTCCTGGGATGTATAAAGTATACTCTCACCTACAGTGGGATAAACCACTCTTGAACACAAAGGCCTCTGCTGAAGGCCTTTTGCAAGTATTGTCCATTCCCATCTAATTTCACCTGGAGCTCATCTGTAGGGTCTTGCTCAGGTTGGGCCATGTGGTAGGGCTGTATAAATTCAAAATGGTGTAGCTGTGTGCTGTGATACTCACTCTAGGAAGTTCACACCAAGGCTCTAAATTAGCCATTTAGGCTTTCTAATTGTAATGGTTTTTAAGTCATCTCACTCCAGGCAGTGGTACAGTGAAAGCTGAAATCATGCTGGAGTGCTTTGCTGGCTCTCAGCCCAAGCTGGCTCTCAGTGTGTTATAGGCAGCCTTTCCTGGGATGGTGGTGAATTAGAATTGTGGTAAAGTATTTCTAGCAAGATGACAAATCACCTCGCATCTAAAGGTTTTATTGCTTTTTCCGCTGTCTATGAACTCAAAAACGAGGCCATTTCTATGAAAAATGGCACTTGAGAATATGAAATTTCCAGAAGAATTTGGGATCTCTTTTCTAACAGAAGCTGAATGCATGGTGAACAATTCCTTTTGTTACCTCAGGAAATAGTGGTCACACAATTGTGTAAAGCTTTGGACCTGCAAAATTAACCAAATGATGGGATATACATCTGGTTCTAAATTAAATTTACCTTAGTGCCCCATCCTCCACTGAGTTCTGCCCAGAGCTGGTGTGAGGGGGCTTCAGAGAAGCCTGTAAACCTGCATGTCTGTGTTCAGTTCCTGCTAAGGCTTCTGTTCCCAATTTCTCAGTACAGAGCTGCTTAGTGAGTCCACCCAACATCCTGCTCCTGAAGAAGAGACTGCTGTGTATGAAACAGAAAGAAAGTCATGGCCAAGAGTTACACGGTATTGAGAATTTCTGCTCTTTTTGTGTGTTTCTCCAGACACTTTTGTTGTGCTCTAGCAGGTACCCCAAAGAGCCAGACTCCTCTGTAGTCTGTAGCTGCAGAGTGAGTAATCTGAAACCATGTAATTTATTTAATGCCACTTCACTACTTAGCTTGCAGAATCTCTGTGAGAAATATTCCAGGTGCCTTGACCTTATTTTTTTCAGATTTGTTTTGAACAGCATGTCTGGAACATGTGTTTCATGTGTTATATTTCCTCTGTGGATTCATCTTTGACATTCAATGTGTGAACTTTTCTTATAATTAGTTCTGATCAGTAGAGCTAGTTCAAGAACCACTGCAGATAGTTTAACTCAGATTTCTTGTTGGCAGTCACAAAACACTCACAGGATGCAGTGCTGGAGCTGTGCAGGAGCGGAATTCTGCCCCTAACTCGCTTTGTACTCAAGTCAGAGGATATTCAGGCACACTTTGGATGCCCACAGCAGGGTTGCAAAGCCAGTGGTCAAGTATCTAGTAAATGTATTCAACACACAAATTTACTCAGATCCCTCAATTTTTTTAGTTAGATAAATCTGTCTCTCAGCTGGATGAGGTTTATTCCGTGATTTCATAAGTACTTGCTTTACAAACATCTGTAAATTTAAAGCAGACTAACTTTCAATACCTTTACCAGTTGGGTTTGATTGCTTCAAGTGCCACCTGAGGAGAAAAACAAAAGGAGCATTTCAATGGTTAGTGCAGACTCATTGAATACTAAAATATTCTTTTTTTGCCTTTGCTTGCTTGGGGTTTTGAGTAGATTTAAGGAAGGGATGTGTTAATTAGTCATGGGAAAAAATCCAAAGTAGCAAGAGCCTAAAAGCCAGACTGCTCCGGAAACGGAGTGAGATTTTTTCTTTACCTTTGATTGTATATCTTGCCTGCACTATTTTTTGCCAACAATTGCAGAAGTCTTGCCTTTCAGGAAGGAGATGAGGCCACTGGAGAAACGTTGACTGTTTTATTCATGATTATCTTAGTATCATTAAATAGTTCACCGTGCTGTCCCGGCTCGTATTATCGGGTGACTTTTGTGTCTCAGTGCGAGCGCAGAGAACACGAGCTGCGTTTTGGGAACGCCTTTGCCAGGGAACCTGTTGCCCATGGGCTGTGTTCCCTGGCCCCCAGCTCTCGGCCTGCCCGGCACACCCTCTGTGTACATTCTGCACATTCCAGCCGGGAATTTGCTTACATAACCCCAGCTGCCCTGCCTTCCTCTCCCCGCACAGGTGAAGCGCCGGCTGCCCCGGGCTCCGGCTCCCGCCTGACCCGCGCTGCGGGTTCGGGGCTCTGCTTGCCATGGCCAAGCACAGTGCCAGGCTCGGGGAATTTCTGTCAGGGCAGAGTTAAGGCAGTTGTGTGGCAGCTGCAGGAGTCCCGCTGGCTTTGTGCGTTACTGTACATTCCTGAACTGAGCTCCTCCAAGCTGCCCCCCAGGGAGACCGGAGCAGTGTGGGTGCTGGAGGGCTGAGCCCAGCACACGAGGCTGCTGCTGTTTGCATTGAGATGCCTCACGCCGAGCAAACCTGGGCACTATCCTGAGCCACCTCTTCCCTTCCCACAGAGAAGGGAATGCTAACTCAGCTTGTTAAAAAAAAAAAAATATCCCCAAAAAGCAACCCCCCAAACAAACAGCCCCCCAAACCTGTGAGATCCTTGCATGCAGATGTGCTTTAGGTACCAAGAATACCTACACACATCTAAAATATTTATCCAGGACATGAGTTCAGGTTTCAGCTTTTGTTGCCAGGTGCTGGTGATTCCACAAAAGTGAGCATTTTTCTGCTTGGATTGCTCTACCAATGCTGTCAATATTCTGTTGGGAATGATGGGTAACAGTTAATTCTAATGATAGTCTTGTCAATGGCAATACCCTTAACAAATAAAGAAGTTCCTGCTTAATGGCAGGTTGCACATGCAAAGGGAGCAATGGTCTCAGAAGACTCTGTTCTATAAACAAGCTTATTGTGTGTTTTTGGTTTAGGATTTCTAGTTTTAAAATTTGGTTTCCAAAGATTTTAAGTGTCCCCTTTTAACCATCATTGGATTCATCTGTGAAAATTTCTGCTGGAAAGAGCAGAGGACAGTTTTCATTTCCAGAGCTGCAGAGCATTTCTGGCTTCCACTGCAATTGTGGGCATGCAGGAACTTTAGGAATGAATTGTTAGTTGTTGTTATTAATTTATTTGGGAAACACAAACACTGTGACTCATTAACTCATGTCTTGAAAAATGCTGTACTCTTTCTTCACAATCAGCAAACTGCTGGAAAGCTCTCTCTTCTGACACTGACATGAAGTAGAATCTGAGCAACAGAATTATGAATGTGGACTTACTTCAGTAACCTAAAAAGCCCTGGAAAACTGGTGATGATATACAACACAGACAAAAACCCCAGGAGTTCAAAATCATGTGCTTTGTATCTTTAATGAAACCACCAGAAAATGTCTGAATGACATAGGACATGTATAAATATGATGTCACCAACTTGAGAGCATGTCTTCCTGAGGTCAGTGCATTGGTTCCTGATCTGGGTTTTTAATTTGATGTCATCTATTTGATCATTATATCCTGTTTCTTTTAAAATTCTTGGCTAATTTACTTTCTTTTGCTGTAATTTCCATTTCCAAATTCTCTGATAAGTGTCAGCCAGTGCCTTTTCAGACATTTCCTCTGTATATAACCCAGAGCTGCTTAATCACAAGTCATATGTGCAGCAATATGGTTTTATTATTATTCATGTCTTTCTAAAAGCTGAAGCCAGATCTTAATTTGAGAGCAGAATAGCCAAGGCTTTGAAAAAAAGGGAAAGAATAGGAAGGCAGTCACTGTGCACCCAAAAATTTCCTTAGCAGCCTTTCATAGTGCAGAGCTCTGTAAGTCACTTTTCACTCTTAGATTCTGTCACCTGTGTGTCTCTGCATCTGCCCTTTTGCTCTCGTGCCAGTCCTTTCTCAGGGAGATTCTGTACCAGAATTGAAGGGATGTGTTTCTGAAAGCTGGACTTCAGAAGGAGTCTCCTTTCTGACTCTTCTTTGCACTGCTCTTTTTGGAAAGGTCAGAATCCCTGTGGGAGGGACCTCTATGTCACTGAGGGCCAGTTCACGGTGTCATCTTTGAGAGTGACAGAAGTCCCAGGACCTCTCAGTGCCGTAAGTAACATATTTCACATCTATGTTTTTATTGAGAAATAGAAATAGAAATCAAAACCAGTTGGGCAAATGTGTTCTGTAAATAAGCTGCAAAGAAAGGCCTCCTGCCTGCCCTGAATCTCTGTCTGTACTTCCCTCGATACATTCTGTTTGCTGGTTGTAAATCAAAATCACTGTGTCTGAAGATACTTGCAAACAGATCATCTGGTGTAGAACTATTAAGAGAGAGAGAGATCATCTAGCACAGGAAATATTTTATTGGCATGAAGAAAGAAATTGAGAAATTGACTAAAATGCATTATGTTTTGTATGTTTAACACTCTAAAAATAAACTGGGAAACTCTTTGCCTTTGTTCTTCTCCTTCCCAGACATGTGTACTCATAATATTTAATGGAGTGGAATTGCCTGAAAGAACTGGAGCATTAATACACCTTTCTGTGGCTCCTTGGTACATATGTGAACAATTTGAATAAAAAAATGTTGATTTGTAGTGATTCTTAGACATCTTGTGGTAGATCATCTGTACTGGACAGATGGATTTGGTCACTGTAAGCCAAATAAATAAATTAGTGCTATCTTTGAAATGTATAGCCACAACTGGCATCTCTAGTTACTGTAGTCCCCTCCCTCAGCTCAGATGCCTTCCCCTACACTGCTGAACTGGCCTAACTTTATATTCTGCTTGGCCTTGAGTCAGAACAGAGGACCACCTGCAGGAGAGAGATGTGAAATGTTATGCGTGCCTTTGCAATGGGATAAAGCACCAGAGTACCAAGTCTGCAAATATTTTACTGAGCAGGTCATGTATTAAGTAAAGCAATGAAAGGTAAAATGATAAATGATGAGGTCATCGTTTTAAAAGTGCTGTCCAGGTGGTGGAAAGCCAAAGGGCTGAGATGTAGAAAAAAGGGACTTCCTTTCAACTTGCCTGACTTGGTGTGGTGCCTTCATTGCATGGGATGAAGCTGGACTGTCTCGGGGAGGGTTTTGGCCTGTTTGTGTAGAGATCTGCCTATAAAGCAGAAACCTTGTAAAGGAAGGCTATAAATCTGCTTTTGGCTGTCTTGATTCATCTTTTCAAGTGCCTCATAAGCTGCAAAAATGCATTCTGTATAATGCTAGATTTTTACCTAGTCTAATAAGTAACTACTTGTGAAATGCTTTAATCAATTCTGCCTGACAGGGCTGGTCATGATGGCTGAATTTACACATTTTTCCTTTCCTTCTTTGCCCCATTTTTAACCCAAAGCTGGGTGTCAGCTGGTACCTGCAATCTCCAAACCAAGGTGAAAACTTCCTGTCCTGTCCTGTGTTTTGGAGTTAGTTTTCTGCCAAATTACTTGTTTGCAGAAGAATCTAATAACTGCAGGAAATGGGGTAAAAGGTACTGGATTGAAGCAGGGCATTTTATACAACTTCTCTGTCACTTCTATTATGAAGTGGTGTTAGTGTATCCCAGAGGGAGATGCTGTTTGATTTGAAACTGCCTCTCTCAGTTGGGACAGGTTCCTTTGGTTCTGTGTGTGATCTGGGTGCCTGGGTGTGAAAATACTCATGTAGACTGATGTGGGTAACACAAAGGTATGGGGTGGAGGGCCCATCAGTCATTTTTCAAAGCACTCATGCTTTGTCAACTATGCAGCAAGCTGCTTTATTCTCCTCCTTCTGCCTGGGGCAGTGGAGCATCAGTCAAGTATTTTCAGAGTGAAAGTCAGTTGTTTTCTGGTGGTCTGGAGAGCTTAGTGTGCTTCCTAAGGGTCACTTCAAGCCAGGACTGAGGTGAAGGGAGAAGTGAGAGGGTGTGGGCAGGGGAAGGGCAGGTAGAGGGACAAAGCTGATCTTCTGTGGCAGCAAGCTGGGAGCAGGTAGAAGAGATGGTCCTGTAAACTGGCACGATTAAAAGAGAGTTTCAAGAAAAGAATTCAGGATTGAATGATATGCATATGTAATTTTTGCCTTTAGGCTCCCTACTTAAAAAATTAATTGCACTGATGTTCAAGGACTGTAGTTTTCTTATTTCTCAGGGACAGAATTCATCTCCACCTTACCTGTCAGTGCCCTAAGGCGTTTCCCTTTCAGTAATGTCATTGCCTCCTTTCCTGAGAGGAAAGCTCATCACAGATTCAGAGGCAGGAGTGGTGGCCCACTGCCATCATCCTGGCAGTCTGTACTATCTGGAAGGTGCTGCCTTGTTGCATAGAAAGTTTTCTGATGGAAATATATCCTGGGGTGCCCGTGGCCAGGGCACAGCAGTGGTGAAGAGACAAGAGAGTTGTGTCCAGCCTGGCTGTGCACTTGCTCAGTGCCAAGTCCCAAACTCTGTTTGGAACATCCTTTATGTTTGGAGAGAGGAGAAAGTAGGAAAATGCACACCTTGCCTAAATGTTGTGGAGAATTAGTCCTCAGGCAGGAGAATCACACAGTTAGCCCAGGAGAATTTCTTTCTCTTTCTGTGTTTGTATGCATGTAATAACACTTGGAAAGCACACAAACACTCATGGCTCAGCTCTGAGTGAGGCAGTGCTGAAGCACATAGTAGGCAAATTTGAAATTGTTTGGAGACTTTTCAGAGCTTCTCATTATCTCATTTGTGCATTTAATGATTCCTGTGGGTGCATTTTTTGAGGTTTGGATGCCACTGGCAGCAGCTGGAGGAAATGTCCTACCTGCAGCAGGGCACAGTGACAGCATTGATAGCCTGGGGTGTTCTGTGTGGCCAGAACAAGCAGTCCTGTGTGGGATGGGTGATCTGTTCTTTTCTCTTGGGGAGGCAGGAGTTTGGAAAGAGTTCTGGTACATTAAAAGTGGAAACATACCTGAAAAACAGGGGGCTTTTATGTTTTTAAATCATCTATGAGCTTTTGAAAATGATGTTGTCTCTGAAGTCCTCAGCAGAAGCTTTCAGTTAATAAAAGTGCTCAAAGCAGAAAATACTCCTCACACAGCAGGGGTGGAGCCCAGGTGGGTGTGCAGCCAGGGGGGCTTTGCTCAGACAGACTGAGGTGGTGCTCAGGACAGGCTGAGAAGCTGACAGGGCTAGCTCTCTTGTGATGATTTGTCTGAAAGGCCATGAAATCAGTACAGGATTCTCATGATGTGTCATAAACCCAGTCCTAGCTGAAAACAGAGAGGCTGAACAATAAGGTTTAGAGGTTTTTACCTGTAGTTGCTCCTATCACAATAAAATATGAAAGTATGAAACTGAAGGCTGCCTACAAGTCCTGTCCAAGGCACTGCTTCCTTCTGAGTGAAGCAACAGAACGCAGTAAGGTGAAGAAATTAAACCACAATAATTGAGTTAAAGTTTTGATGAATTAAAAAATTAAATGAAAACCTTATGTAAAAATTCTACAGATAAATCAATTCTTTTTTTCCCCCCTGTCTTTCTTTTTCTCTCTTTCTGTCTTTCTTGGAATCCACCCTGAACCAGATGTTGGGAGTCTGTAGTTTAGTGTTGTTGGATTCCTGCCCAGACTTTTACCTATCTTTTCAGCTATTTACATGGGTTTTATTTCTCCAGCTGTGCTTTCACTGATACTGTACAGTCACAGACCTCCTCAGTCACTAATAGAGGCAGTTACTGGATTTTCATTGAGATGAACAGTGATACCAAACATCAAGTGGAAATAATTTTGTCCTTACTCAAATAGTAAGAGGATCGGGAGTAAGGAAGGGTGTGAAGAAATCTGCTGTGGACAATGACAACACAGGAGGTGGGAAGACAGTGGCACAGGAATTTTCTTTCCAATGCCATCACAGAGAAGGAGCAGACAGCTGCTGCTGCTGTGTATAGGAAAAGGTGCAGGGGAATGTCTTTTGTTTAAAACAGACTCAACTTCCATTGTGTCATTTGGCTTTAAGTGATTTTTTAAGTTTTGATGGTCCCTAAGTTTTCATTTCCATTAAAATGTTTTTCTCCTTTTTATACTTAGCCATTATTAAAGATTTTTAGTTGGATTATTGATCCATAAATATTCAGTATGGAGGAAATTAAAGATTGTTGGCATAACTGCTCTGGGCACAGAGACCTGCTGTCATTTGTCTCTTGTGTTATAGTGGGACTATTTTTGAACAGAAAAATCATGAGCCTACACATCCCTCCTCTGAAAGACCACTAAATCTAGTTCATGGCATTGCTCAGGCAGTTGCACTAAAACTTTTCTTTTGTGTTGGCATAACGTTTTGCACGTTTCTGAATTATCTCAGTGAGGTTCAGCCTGGAGAGAGGAGAATGTTTCTCAGCAGAGTGCTGGTGAGGGCTCTCCTGAGTGAGGCTCTCTGGTTTTTAAAGGTATTGTGTGGCAGCCTGCCTAAGAGACTGATGCTTCTCATTTGGTCCTGACTCTGGATTGGAGCCAGTGCCCTAGAGATTAAATATTCCACAGCCTGTTACCAATCCCCTGAGCAATCTCTTCTCTCCAGGTGCTGGTCTTTTACACAGACTTCTTCTCAAAAGCAATTTCATTGGCAGGAAGAATCGGCTAGTTCAGTTCAACTGGAATGTTTTAATGAAGTCTCTCATACCAGCCAGGCTGAGGATCAGCTAATGGAAGGAAAGGCAAGGGAAAATGGGGATATTCTGGAAGGCTGGTGTGCAGTGCTGTGCTTAGGAAGAGATGTCAGAAGTGAATGACTGATGCCTTTTGGTGCTACCTAAAAATAGAGGCCAGACAAAATTAAGAGAATAAAAATCAGTTATATCTATTGCAGGGCCTTCAGGTACAGATGTAGCCCCCCCCCAGGGGCTACAGCCAAAACGGACCACAGGTCACAGGTTTTCACACTTTTTTTTTTGGTCCATTTGCATGTTGGGGGTTAATTTTCCAATTACACCTTCAGGTAATGAAGTCATTTACCCCAGTTTCCTCCCCCCAAACTTACTTTTGTTTCCATCTCTTAGGGCCTGAGGCAGTGAGGTGTCCTTGATTCCCAGGCCTAGAGAGGAATTGTTGTGTCTGACCAAAATGTGAAGACAGTAGCTAGCACTGTATATGGAGTTTTGAGTTATACACTAAAGAACTGCAGGATTACAAATACATTAAAAATAGAAAATCTAAAATCCTGAGGCATCATAAGAATGGCTGTGATGAGCCCGGGTGTCTGAGCTAGCTCAGGACAACCAGGCTGTGCTGAGTGTGCTGTGGGAAATGCAGAACTCATTATTTCCCAAACAGCTTTAGCAGTAACTATTTGAAAGAAACCCCTCTAAACCAAAACTTGTCAGGATGGTTATGAAATGGGGGCCTGGGCTATTGTGACCCAGCACAGCTGACAGTGGCGGCCCTGTTCTTTAAGGGGATTATATCCTACAATCACTGTGCTTGTCCCCTGCTGGCGGCTACTCTGCAAATATCCAAAATTTATATGAATCTGGGCACTCATGAATGTTAATGGAGTATTAGTAGCTTCCTTTAGGACAGTATTTCTGAAGGCAAGTTAAAATGAGACATTTAAAGTTACTAACTTTAGTTTCCAGAGCCAGAGGAAGGTGATCAATGAATCAAGACCATATTTTGTAACCCAGACTCTCTCCTTGGTGCTCCTAATTCAGTTACATGTTTTATATTTAGGGCTACATTTTGGCCCCACAGTTCCTTTTCTTCCATACCACTTTCTACCAAAGACAAGGTCTACTACCTCAGCATGGCCATTTCAATTAGTACTTTTTGAGCATGTGGATTTTGATCCCTTTGATTCCTAAATAGGTTTTGGGGAAATTTAAAGTTTTGTTAAAAGATTGAAAAAGTGCACAGCTTATGTGTAAGAGGTACAAGGGGATCAGTTTGTGCAAAAGTGTATGGCCACATGAGCCAAAAGAGACTGTTGAAAGAGCACTCTTTATTTGTTTAATTGATGCAATTTGTTAATGCTCTGTTGCATTTTAAGGGCCTCTTGAGGGTGCCCAGTTTGTGCCTTGCAGGGATGCTTTGTTGCAAACATGGCTCCTGTTAAAACCCAAGGCTCTGGTTCTCTACTTACATTGTGATTGTGATTTGATCCTTATTTCTACAACTCACATTTCACCATTTTCTTCCCTTCAATTTTTTTCCCATCCCAGCAGCCATCTGGTACATTTTTCTGTCAGCCAAGTTTCTGTTCCTTACCTGGAGCCTTTCAAACAGCCACTCTTGAAGAGAGTGGATTAACAGTTGTCACTGGAAAATGAGTTTACTTCCAGCTGGAAAAGCTGTGAAATATAGCTATTCATTCACTGATATGTTATGCACTTCTGCTTGGACACTCTTAATTCTATTTGAAGGCAAATACCTGGGAACAGTTTTCCTTAAAAATCTGTGAGAAGACCATTAGTACCTTTAAAGTGAGTTGGCTGATTTGACTTGCTCCTATTATGCATGGGGTCTCAACATTACAAATATGTTCTTTGGCAGGCAGGTATTTGGGATTAGCTAGAGATGAGTTTTGAGACTTTAATCTGTGTCAGATTTAGTCCAAATGGAGGAGATTCGTGAGTATTTTATTATGCTTATTTTTTTCTTTTGCCTTCCCTTTTTCAGGAAAATCTATTTGTCCTGCATAATCTTTGTTCCTTTTATAATAAAAGTAGAAGTGCATGGGTCAATTGAGAAGCAACTTATTCTCTTTTCTCTGGTTTATTTTAAGCATCCAAAGAATAAAATTTGCTAGTGTACTATTAATTATTTCAAGAACAAAAATATCTAGGCCAGTAGTAAAAGTATCATAGAATTACTGTAAGGTTGCTTGAGTTTTAGCTGTAAATCTTATTCACCTTGACTAGATCTCATACTTTAATTCACTGGGGTATAAAATACCATTTACATTAGTTCTTAGTTCACTTAATCATAATTAAATGACTTCAGAGGCCAATAATTCTTAGAGACTCTTTCTTTGATGTGACACAAATAACAAACTGTGTTTGTAATGTGAAGGTGTTCTACTTCACTTTTACATTTGTCCCAGCCTTATCCAGCATATAATGTTCTCTTTAGGTGCAGACATATGCTCTTGTTACATGCACCATATGGGTCACAGATGTGGCTGACATGGCTACATGACATCTTTTTTAATTTCATTGCACTATACCAAGGCTGTGCACAGACCTTTTCATGATGGTTTGAAGAGATTTCTGCTCAAGATTTCAATTTTTTTTTTTGACCAGAATGATGAGTGGGGGGAGGGAGCCCACTTTTTCTGCTATCAGGTTATATTGTGGTAATAAAAACCCTCAGGAAGGTAATATTTTGTGGCTGCTGAATTCATTGTCACCTTAAGCATGGCTTCACTGCAAGTTACTTGTAGTTATCTTTTCTAGTACTTAAGCTTTACCTTGCTTAAGAGGAAAACTCTTCTGATCACAAAGGGTGATTTTTGGAAGAAAGAGTGCATGGATTCACCATAAACTTAAAAAGTTTGAAATCCAGGTTTCAGTTTTGCAACTGCATTTTGATTTAAATCCAACTTAAGAAATAGTTTTATGGTAAGGAGCATATTTGGAAGCAGGGGTTTGTTACAGTGAATGGAACATTTGGATGTTACCTTAGTCAGAATATCTGTCTGACTAATTAACTAACTTACAAACTAACAAACTAATTACAGGCTTAGTGAACTCCCAGCTTGGTTGTGAGAGGTTGGAGGAACAGGAGTGATCTGAACAATAGTGCTGGTTAGGAAGTGAGCTAATAAAATTCCAGAGCAGTACTTGTTATAGGCTCTCATCATTTATTAATGGTTTTTTTATTGTTGCCTCCAGAGGAAGCTGGGTTAGTTCTGAGAGGAAACATATCATTTATCATATCAAATTTGAGCAGGAGATTGTTTGTTTTCTCCCAGCAGCGGCAAACACAGCCATGGAGGAAGAGTGTCCATGTTAGGTTAGAGGTGAAGATGGGTAATGACTTGGTTTGGCTGATAATCAGCCATGGGCAGGCAATGAGCATGAAAAGGGACATTTGGATTAGGCAGTTGATCCCTGCTCATCCAGTGAAACCCATTCTTGACCAGACTGAAAACTCTCTGTTTCATCCACCTAAACTCTTTTTGTCAGTATCTCATGTAGCCTAATGTGAGGGTGAGGGCACAGAAGGGCACAAAGCCCCAAAGGACAAGGCTGGAGCATTTCTGAGTGGGGGAGAACCTGTCACACTTAGAAACTCTCTTAGCTGCAATTTGATGTTCTGATGAGTGGCTGATTGCTGCTTGGTAGTTCTTGAGGTAGAAAAAAATCATAATTAAGCCAGAAATTGTTTCATTAAAATATCTTATACATGTAAAAAAAATATATTCTTCGTTTCCAATGCATGAAGAAATCCATGTGCAAGTATGGCATTTGTTTTTAACAAAGTGTCCACACATGAAACCAGACACTGAAGGGACAGGGAGTGACGTGGAGCTGCTTCAAGTGCTCTGACAACCCAAAGAGCAAATTTGGTGTGAGTGTGGTGGAGCTCAGGAGATCTCTGCTGTCTCAGTGCACAGAGTTCCAGGGCATGTGGTGGCTTCCTGTCGTTAATGTTATCTAGGAGATCAGGACAATTCTTTGTATGACATTTGGAAAGTTTTCATCTCAACTTTGACCTTTTATTTGAATGTATGTTCGTTTCAATTTGAAAAGCAGAAGTAGATTGCAATTCAAAGGAATTCATTTGTTCAAAATATTTTGGAAAAGATATTGGGACAGTTTCAAAAGGTTTTGGCTTTGTTTTAATGGGAAATTTGCCCAAATTAATTTGCTTCCACAGTTTCTGTTTTGCTGAAACAGCAGAGAGTCTTCTTGTCCCTCCCCACCCAAATACTCTGTTCTTGATAAACCTCCTTTTGAATCTTACTGGTATTGCCAGAAATTAGATATCAATGATATTCATGTGAAAAAAGTAAATTCAGAAATGGATTCAAATTGACATTTATCACTGTTGGCAAAGATAGTTGGACTAATTATACCAAATTTGCCTCTTTATTTTGCAATCCACAGAGGCTGGGTGCTGCAAGTGGGACCATCTCTGGTCTGGATCTCTTGATCAAAGTTTTTCCATCAATACATTCAATATATTCAAGGCCCTCCTTGATTCTTTACAGCTCTTAAGGAATCATTTCAGCTCACAGCACTGCACCTTTTCCCAAGGTTATCTTGTCAAACATTATGCAAAGGGAAGTAGTCCTGTTTCTGCAGAATGATTTTTGAAGGTCACAGCTTTCTTCCTCCTTCTGAAGCCTTAGGAGAACCTTAGGTTTTGTATCCCCTACAGTCATTAAGAGGTCCATTTCATAGCAGTGCATGTGGGAGGTGTACTCATGAATTTTTCTAACAAATAACTGGGTTTCTTTTTTGACTTGACCTTTTTAAGGACAACATTGAAAACTTACCCAACAACATCCATCTGAAAAGTCTTCAGTCACTCTCTAGGATAGAGAATTTATGGGCAAGCAAGGTTTGAGCTTTGATTAATTTGATCTGTGTGACTGGAAGCAAATGCTAATTAATTGTCTCCTGGCCATTTAGATTCCATGGGGCAGCTGCTGCCAAAGTTGACCATGGCAAGGTCCAGTTGTACTGGAGCCTACTGATTTCTGTAGGGGGAGGGATGCCCATAGCCCTGCTGCTGGACAAGGAACTCATTTCCCAGCCCTGTTGCTGGCCCATAACATCCTGACACCCCATGCTGGTAAACTGGCACTTCATCCTGTCAGCTGCTTCTGCACCAGCTTTTCATAGCAATCTGGAATGCACTTTTTTTGAGAGATTGCTTCTCTATGTCGTGTTAAGGTTCAGACAGCTGAAATTCAGCTCTAAACCATGGGTATCCTGTGAGGAGGAGTTCCCAGCACAAAGAACGGTCAGCTGAGAAAAGAAACTGGTGGCTGCAGAGGAGAGGTGAGGGAGGGCATTCCTTAGAGCAGGGGCTGTGAGAGATGTACAGGCAGGATGGGATGGTGAGAGTGTAGTACAGCCATTAAAAGTCATGCTGAGCATTGAAAGGGAAGACTGAAAAATGAACCCCAGGTTCACTCCCAGTTCTTCATGTCACAGGAGTCCTTGATGTGAACAACCTGAATTCCCCTGGCACATTTACCTGCTAGACCTGCCTGAACTCAAATGGGCTGACCCATTTTTCCTCTGCAGAGACCATGAAGTGCATGGCGGGCTTCTTGTTGCTTTGTGATATTGTCACTCAAACCCAGACCTTTGGCACGTCCTGTAGAGAGGAATTCTCTGAGTTTGGCTTCAGCAAGGCAGAGATCAAACTTGTACTGAAGGTGTTTCATGGATTCAGGACAGGAGCTGCACAAAGGCAGCTGGGACCTAATGGGACCATTTCCTGAAGTGCTCTCAGACTATCTGTGCCCTGAGAGGTTCTGAAAGAGGACCTGGCTTTGAGCCAGAAGCAGTCTAAGGAAATAAAAAAGGACGAATTAGATGGAATAAGTAATATAATTATTTAACTGGATACAGTCAGAGGTAATTCTAGCAAGTCAATTTTTGACTGTGCTCCCAGACATTAAATCTCCAATACCACAACATAATTCTGTAGTCTAAATACCAGTATGAACCCAGAATAAATCAGTGGAAAAAACTTTCTATTACCTCTTAAAGAATGAGGACTGAGGGTTGTCATTTTTATACTGTGAAAAACAATTGCACTTAGCCCTGTAGCTGTAGATGAGGTATTTTTTAATAGTGTGTTGCTACTGATCTATGGCCTCAGAAGATATCCTCCATCTGGATGATTCATTCAGCTGAATTACTTATCCAATCCTGGGATCTCTAGTAGAAAAGCAAGCAATTAACCTTTCCTAATAAGAGCCAGAAGTAGGCCTTAAGGAAGTTAAAATGAAGGAGGAAGCTGGTGTTTAATTTCCAGAGCAAGTTTTAACACCAGCAGATGGTGCTAAAATGTCCATTAAAAGGGGAAAAAAACCCAACAACCCAAACATCTCAAATTTCCTTAAAATCCTAAACTGTCAGGGAAAGATAAATTGAGATACTTTAGCTAATTGCTGTGGAAAGTTGAATCTAGGGTGATGTTAGTCATCTTTTACTTAGACTAGCTTAACACACATGAAGATGTGTGGAGCCCTTATTTTCTAGCTTGCTTTCAAGATGGATCAATTTTCCTCAGGTCTTTACCTTGAATAAGGCAACTCAAGTATTTCAGGAATTTTCATTCATATTCAAAGCAGGGATTAAAAGCTTTGTTGTATAATTTTGCTGATTAATTATAGGAATGATTTACAGTTTTTAGACTCATTTTCACTCTGAATAACTACTTGAAACCACTGGCAGTTGTTTTTCAAAGGATATTGCTGTATAATTTAGTTAGTCACTAAAGAAAAGCTATGTGAATTTTTTATATACAGAAACCCCTAAAATCACACAAAGAATAATCTTAAAAATACATTGTAAAGGAGTTGTAGGGTTAAATGAAGGAAATTGGCATAGGAATGAAGAAATATTCTGTTCTAATTCAACATTGGTCCAAAGCTGGTAACTACTGAAGGCTGGTGGCCACTAAGAAGTGTGTTAGGAGAGTTTAGTGGGGCAGTCTGCAGCCACCCCAGGCAGTCTGCAACCAGAACAAGAAATTAAAACCATCTTGACAGCCTCTGCAAAGGGGGAACACCATGAAAATGGCTCTTTTCCTCTTAGATCTAAATGTAATATGGATTTGCACACGTAGTAGCAAAGACAAAAATGGGTGTTGAGGGGGTAGGTCATGGAGAGGAGGTGGTCTCAGAACTCCCCAGCAGTTTAGGGAGTGCCCACTTTTCCTTGGTTCTCTGCTTGGATCTCAGCCCTTCAGGTATGGGATGTGTGGAAAAATGGAAATACAGGGGTTAATAATGGGGGCATTTAGGGTCAGTGTTGGGCACATTTCTTTAGGCAGTGTAAAGAAACTATGCTGGAATTTCTGAGCACTAATGCTGCAGTAGAAGCCCAAAGCAACTGGCAGGCATTCCAAGTGCCATATTCCAGCTTAAAATGTACTGCCCTGGGAGTTAAGGACTCTGCAACAAACTTGGTTTATATTTAAAAGTCCTTGGCTTCATAACCAGTACTGTTCTATGTCTCATCAGAGGATGAGGAAACATCTAAGTACTGCCAGTCTAGAAAAGCTGCAAAGCCAATCCTACAAAACTACAGCATCCTTTCTAAGGATCTAAAAGTTATTCCTAGCAAGATAAGTAATACAAAATTATTTCTAGCAGAATAATTTTGCCTAGTATACCTATGAGTGGTGGGCTACATCCTGGTGCCTCTTACATGCACTTGTGACTGTTGTGCCTGAATAAGAGCTGAGAAACACCTTCTAAATGTTCATTAATTGTGTGGCCAGTTGGGACTGCACATCTGCACCTTCCTGCTGCTCCCTTCATGAAAACTCCTCTGCAAGAACCATCCAGGTGACAGAGTGATGCAAGGTGTAGGTGTACACAGTGATGCATTATAATATCCTATTTAATTATTTTTTGGCAGGGGTGGTGTATAATTATTTACTGACCTGTGGAATTGGTCACTGAATGACTGTGAAATTCAGATTCTAAGCAGCACTGTCATTTTGATAATTACAGGCTCTGCCCTACAAGAATATGTGCTCATTAAGTTGTAATTTGCTTAAAAAAATAAATTAAAGACAGAGGTTATTTAGGAAGGAAGGCTTAAGACCAAGATTATATTCAAAGGAAATTAAAGACAGGAAGCCCCAGGGTATTCCAGCCCTGCCATGCAGCTCCTATTAATGAAAATGAAGTCTTACAAGCAGCACAAATGCTGGTGTCTGCCATAACGCTGCCCAGCAATTTCTATTATAAGGTTCTGTTTTCTATTGCTTATGGCTTTGCCAAACTTAACATTTTGGCCAAAATGATTTCCATGCTGTTTACCTTAGGCAAATATTTTTGAGAGTTTATACACAAAGTCCTCTGCCATTTCTCCAACTGGAATTAGGAACAAAAAAACAACAGCAAAAAAACAAACCAAAAAACCCAACCAAACAAAAATATTCTATTTTTTACCCGTGTTTACAGAGCTGTGTGTAGGTACAAAGGTAATTATGGCCATCTGTATGTACATGTAAGAAACTCAAGAAATTTTGAGAAATATTGGTGCCTCCAAGGCCTGCAGTGAGGAGGTGAGGACATTTTTTTTGAATCTGAAAACTGACAATTTTAACATGATCAGGTGAGGGTAATTTGAATTTTTCAACTGTATTTTTGAGAGGTGCCACCAGAATGCTCTGATACGGAATCAGCTCACATGCAGCCCCCTGTCTCACAGGCAGACAAACTGAGCATGGGCTGGAGAGGCCTTGGCGAGCATTTGCATCCCCTTGGTTGCACTGTAGCTGTAATAAGTCTGGTCAGAACAGAGAAAAATGGGAATGGCTGGTGCTCCTAAGCTCCCTGTGCTCCTCCTGGCTTGTGCTAAGGCACTGGAGAAGAGGAGGACTCTGCCTTGCTGAGGTACAAAAGTTGGAGGGCAGTGGATGAGGGGAAGAATGGCAGAGCAAGAGCAGGGGGGTAAGGGAAACAAAAGGAATTTAGGAAGGCAAGGATATAAAAACCCTGGAAAAAATAGTAGTGGGAAGTTGGAAAGGATGCTCTGGAGACAGTGCAGAGAAAGAGGGACAGAAGTGCTTTATCATCATTACACCTCTGCACTTGAAAGCCAGAGAGGAAGTTTGTTTCTCCATCTTTCTGTAGTGGCAAATCAGGCAGAGTGTGGCGTGTATCCTGGGCACCCCTGGAGGGGTGGGGTTCTGCCTCGTGCCATCTGATTTGCAGTGTAAGCTTTTTCAAGGATTTATTCCAGTCCATAAATACCCCCCTTCTCTCTACAAACTGTTAAAATAATCCCTACAATGTGAAGGCAAAGGTCTTATGCTGGTTAATTAAGAACTTAAACATTATTTTAATATCTTAGGGTGTGTAACTGTTCATTTATGTCCATTTGCCATTGACTTACAGCTTTCACCCTGTGCCTCCCACACCATGTTCCCATTTCCCATCTCATCGCTGCCCTCTTCAGTGAACTCCTTTAGTGCTCTCCTTCCCTCATACCCCGATTTTTCCCATTTCTGTTTTATTCTCTTTGTTAGACCATTTCCCTCAAATCCTAGTTCCTACATTTACACTTTCTGTTGCATTCCCTTTTCTTTTCACTCCCATGAGCAGACAGAACATTCTCCTGTTGCTGAAGGTTGGATCTTGATTTCTTTTTCATCTCTTCTCTAGTCTGGCACAGGCTGGCCCTGGGAAAATCCTTCTGTCTCTTCAACAGGGCATGCAGAGCCCCTGCTCTGTCCATCACCAGGTGCCCTCATTTGCAGAGGTGTTTCTGGGCTCCTCTTGGCTCAGGTTTTACCAAGGCAGAGCCCTCCCAGAGCCCTTGCTCTTGACAGCCTCACCCTCTCACAGTCCCTTTCATGCCTTGTGGAGGCTGAGCTAGAGCAGAGGCTGGGCAGAGCTGAAGAATAAAGCAGGGATTTATTAAAAGGCCCCCATGGATGAACCTTGGGCAACACAAGAGCCCAGCCAGGGCTGCACCCAAGATGAACCAAAATGGGCACAAAATCCCTGACTGCTCACAGGGGCTCTCACTTTTATAACTTCTGCTTCATTTGCATATTGGAGTTATTTGTCCAATTCCAGCTTTAGCCCATGCAGTCCCATCCTTCTTGTTTTTCTCTCTTCAGTCCCTGTTGTTTGTGCCCTTGGCCTGAGATTTGGATCATTTGTCCTTGGTCCCAACTAGAGCAAGAATTGTTTTGTCTCCCTGCTCTGTGAAGAGAGCTCACCATCCCCTCATATGAAGCCCAGACTAAAGCACTGTAAACACTAAAGCAGTACAGAATCTGAAAAATATAAAAGCTAAATCTGAGGCATCACCTTCAAACTCTGCTCCTTCGAGCATTTTCCTGGCTCTTCATCCCATTTCACACGTTCTGCTGTCTTGCTCTTCTCTCTTCCACTTGTTCTGTATCTCAGCTGGTGCTGCATCATTTACAGCTGTCTTCACTCCCCAGCAGCGCAAGCTTTTCCCACGTGGGAATTCTGCTCCTGCAATAATTTCCATGCTTTCTCTTGTAATCTGAGGTGTCTAAGAAAGCCTACAAAACTCACAGTTTATTGTCTGAAACTTTTAAAACTACCTTCTTGCAAAATGCTGGCTGAACAATGCTGGCATGCCAAGCTGCATGAGCATCTCCACTGATTTCTGCTGCCTTGTCTTTCTATTCATATTTCTCAGCCTTTTTTCCCTTTCATTCCTCTGTTTCCTGAAATTAACCCAGAGTATAAGGTATGACCTGTCTTTTTTTACAGGTTACATACAGATCTTACACACTGTGTCTTTTTTCCAATCCTTGACAAGCCTCAGGCCATCATGAGCTACATAATTTTAAAAGTGATTTACACAATTTTGAAAGAACCCAAATAATTTAGAGATTTGTCTTTTGAAAAATGGGTCTTAAAGCAGCCAGTATCACAGCAGTAGCAAAGTCTCATTTTATTTAGTTAGGACAGAGTATCTTATGTTGTTGTTGAGCATTTTAAGTATTTCTGGAGGTTTTTTTCTTTAATCTTACGTTGTGTGTGTTGTCTTTGCAACAATACTTTTGCTATGGTAACAACTCTTTTATTGGAATCCAGAGCATGAACATGTAATGCTGCATCGACCCGTTTACTCCTGAGACAAATTAACTTTAGGAAGATTTGTTTTGGCCAAACTTTCAAGGAGGAAACAAAGTGTAAAAATGTGCATTAATTGAAAAAAGGCTTGCTTTTAAACAATACTTCCCATTACTATTGCCATTATTGTCCTTTCATTAGAGCCTAGGTTTGAGGTCATTAGCAATTTTTCTGTAAATCACAGGGTGGGGAATATTATTTTCCTCACATTATTTTATTCTCATAATTTTGCACATCAGAAAGTAAATGATTTCTTGAGTCAAATGCACAACAGCTGGATGTTCCTGTACCCCCTCCCATTCTTCCAGTTGGGAATCCACATCAGCTGTGGCTTTCTGCAGAGGCACAGAGTGGGATCAAGGCTGATTTAGCATCTCATTCAGCTGATATGAATATGTAATTATAATTAGGAGCTCCAGGGTCCATCAGCACATGTACAAGCCTGGAATTTAATTTGTGTTTTGATGTATTATACCTCTCAACTCCCTGGTGGGTAATAAACCTGCAAGCCAAGAAAAGCCAGAGGTGAGAACTTTGTCTGGAGGTACTGCAGGGCTTCCCTGGAGGTCCTTCAAACAGTGAATCATCAATGTTGAAGTGCTTGCAGCTGAATTCCCAGCTCAGGCTCAGCTACAGAAAGAAGAAAATTGAAGGCAAATTGGGTGATTGAATTGTCCTCTCAGGGTGCCTGGTGCTTGACAGACCTCTAAAGTTGGGATAACACCAAATCCAGAGGGCACAGAGCCTGACTGGCCCTAATTCTGCTGTATGCCAAGGACTTTTTAATATCTTCCAAGTATCATCTTTTCTGTCCAAAGTCAATGGGAAATACTGCCTGGTGATCAAGGAAAGACAAGAGAGTCCAGGGCTCTTTTCCTGGCACTGAGCTTCCAGAGTGTTCCTTCCTGAGGCAGGATCTTGCATTTCATGAGGGGCTTCAGCTCTCATTTAGAACAGAAACTGTTGTGCCCCAAAGTACAGGTAAGGATTTGGGGTTTTTTAACACTGAGAGGTTTTATAAATTCAGTGTATTCTTTACCCTTATCTGTGTAGTAGTTATTAGACTATTTTGTCCCTGAGCCACCTTTCCAGTACCTCTTGCTTTTGCTCCATTTTAATATAAATAATACAGGAAGAGGCTAAAACTGCTGGTTTTCACTCAGACAAAACTCCATGTATGTCAGTGGCTTCAGATCTAATTTGCAAAAGTCCTCCCTCTTCTCAATGAGGTTTAGACAGGTTTGAAATGAGTACCTTGCTGGGATATCCATTCTCACAGAAATTAGGGGCTAGAACTTCCTCTCTCCTATAGACCCTGCTTTGGTTTCCACAGCTCCTGCAACTCAGCCTTTCCAGGAAGGATCTGCCCTCAGCTCACTGTCAGTGCTTGGTCCTCAGAGGAACCAGGAATCAGCTCTGCTTTGAGATGTGCCTGTGGCAGCAGAGCAAACTTTGGGTGAACATGCACTTAATCATCTCACCCTAGCTGTGGGCACTAGCCAAGGTTTTCTCTTGGTTTTAGTGCCCAGGAGAAGGAGGTTACACTGATCAAATAAATTTAGCTCTAATTTATGAAGTGACTGATTAGAATGTAAGCTGACCTGAGGCAGCATTCCTGGCAATCCCATTTTTCCAGCCACAATGTCAGAATGGTTGGGATGGACCTGGACAATCATTTAATGTGAACATCAGCCAGGGCTTAGGGGACAAGTGACCCCTCCCAGATTCAGAGACTTTCTGCTGCAGCCCCTTTGATCTCGTGGTGATGCTGAGCGACAGCTTCCTTGAATGAGACTTATCTACCTGTGGGGAAGGGACTATTAGAGCAATAACCTTTCAT
The DNA here is from genome assembly GCF_022539315.1 of Serinus canaria. NCBI lineage: Eukaryota > Metazoa > Chordata > Aves > Passeriformes > Fringillidae > Serinus > Serinus canaria. Next base: position 17,014,678 of record NC_066318.1, read on the forward strand.
ATCCACTTGAAGAAAGGAATTTCACAAATGCCACACAAAAAAAAAAAGGTATGTATAAATGAATGTGTGCTAATGGGAACTGTCAGCAGGGGAATCTTGTGCAAGCAATTCCCAAACGGATGCAAGATATTGTGGATAACCAAGACTGTCCAGCTCTGGAAATAAAATAAAGCACCCAGAATGGAAAATGTATATTTAACACATTTGCAGGAAAAATCTTCAACTTCATATCAGGTAGAATGAATATTCTTCTTTCTTTTGAAATTCCTGGGTAATCTATGGAAAACTTTGTAACTCTGGAATGCTGTCCAGGTGCTGTATTAATATCTGTCAAAGCATGCAGTGCAAAAACTTTAGGTGAATGCCAAATTATAGGAATCCCACTTATTTCATAGCAAAATTCTCTTTTTTCTTCTTTAACTGCTGCTTTTTGATTTATACCAGTCCTTCCGCTCTGGTAGTCCTGGTTTCCTTCCACTTGGATATTTAGGTACAAAGCCCCATCAGATGCTCATGTGAGCACTTCAGAGCCTGAGGTGCCTAAAATGCACCAAAGCTGCATGAAACAGAGGCCAGTTAATATCCAGTGAAGAGGTGTGGTGGGACAGGGGTTTTTGGAAAGGCACTGAAGGATGTGGGTTCTGTAGTTCCATTCTTCTGGATGTAGGAATTGAGAAAATCGTGTTGGTTTAAGCTGGAGGACTGGGTGAGAGTGTCTCTAACATGGAAAGGATTCTGTCCAGGACTGTGTAAATAGGAACTTTGATGTTAGGCTCCTAGACTTCATAGCTCTGACTATTGATACCATTAACAAAGCAGAGATAGCTTACAAATTTTAAAGAATCTTACATGTGAGTGTAAATTGGTGATTGTTTTATAGCTTTGGTGTTTACATATTTCAGTTACTGAAGAAAATGGGGCAAATTATCCATATTTGGCAGCCCCAATACATAAGTTTCCTTACTTCTTTATTTTTTCTATCCTAATTTTATTTAATTAGGAGACTTTTTAAAATTGTGCTGTAATTACCTGGTCCTAGGCATTATGTAGAAGGATGTTGAGAGACATGTGATTATAAAATCCAGACTGCTGTGTGCTGACATTTATGGCTTTCTCTCTCAGCACTAGCATGAATAGATGCTAAATTTTGTCAAGCTAAAATGTAGCTGGAAGGTTTCTGGTAAAAAGCAATTTGCATTTTTGGACAACAAACAGTAAAAAGGGCAGATACAATTTTCCAACACCTGCTCTGGTTTTAACTTCTTCTGTTGAGTCTCTGTATTGTTCAGAAATGGTTTTCTGCCTTTCCCTGGAATGCCTAAAATTGGCCTCTGACAGAAATAAAATATTAGAATAATTGGATTCTGTCCCTTTTCATTATATCATTTTATGTTTCTGTCAACATGAAATCCATTGAGGAGATGTTTCTAACGTTTCCTGAAAAATGTCTTTCAGCATAATCTTTTTCCATCTGCTCTTGGAAAATCAGAATATTTTATAAATATACAGTCATCTTGCTAGAGTTACTTGTTTTCTATTAAAACATTTTGTACTGTTCAAGGTATCATCTAAGAAAGATTTACGAAAAGTTAGAACTAAAATTCACCTTTCTGTCTAAAAACTGCTCATAGAGAAATATCACTGGACAGACTTGCATTTTTGAGAATGACGTCAGAATTTCCCCTCTAGATATCAATTATTTATTAGCTTGTGATGCAATTACATCATTCATCTTAAACATTGGGTAATGAAGTCTTTGCTGTTTCCTAACTGTGGTTTAATGGATGAAGCCCCCACCAGTTTCTTAAAACTGTTATCCAGCTTGGAGCTGACACACTTGAGATAAATTTGGACCATTAAGTGGGAATTTCATGGAATCATGGAATTGTTTGGGTTGGAGGGACCTCAAAGCTCATCCAGTGCCACCCCTGCCATGGCAGGGACACCTCCCACTGTCCCAGGCTGCTCCCAGCCCCAATGTCCAGCCTGGCCTTGGGCACTGCCAGGGATCCAGGGACAGCCACAGCTGCTCTGGGCACCCTGTGCCAGGGCCTGCCCACCCTCCCAGGGAGCAATTCCTTCCTACCCTAAAGGCTGCTGTGAGTTAGGGTCCAGTTAAAATAAACCAGTCAACCAGTGTGGTAATTGGAACCTGTTCAGATGTTTGAGGCTGAGATAAATTGGGGGTGGGGGATGGACTCAATCTAATGTACTTCTAAAATTTTTAACTTCCAGATCGTTGGAAATTAGGAAGGAATAGAGAAACTTTTAGCAATAAAATGCATTTAAAAAGTTATCTAAACTGAGAAAAAAGAAAGTAGCTCATTTGAGACTTGTCAGGAGTAATCCTCACCCTGCTGGGCTCTGCTTGCTATTCTTGGAACACCCTGAAATGACCAGCACACATAGCAGGGACAGCTCTGCCCTTCCCTGGACTGTGCTGGGCAGGTTTGGGGCCGGGCAGGGCCCAGCAGGGAGCTGGGCAGGTTTGGGAGCCGGGCAGGGCCCGGCAGGGAGCCGGGCAGGTTTGGGAGCCGGGCAGAGCCCAGCAGGGAGCTGGGCAGGTTTGGGGCCGGGCAGAGCCCGGCAGGGAGCCGGGCAGGTTTGGGGCCGGGCAGAGCCCAGCAGGGAGCTGGGCAGGTTTGGGGCCGGGCAGGGCCCAGCAGGGAGCTGGGCAGGTTTGGGGCCGGGCAGAGCCCAGTAAGGAGCTGGGCAGGTTTGGGGCCGGGCAGGGCCCAGCAGGGAGCTGGACAGGTTTGGGAGCCGGGCAGAGCCCAGCAGGGAGCTGGACAGGTTTGGGAGCCGGGCAGTGCCCAGCAGGGAGCTGGGCAGGTTTGGGGCCGGGCAGGGCCCAGCAGGGAGCTGGGCAGGTTTGGGGCCGGGCAGGGCCCAGCAGGGAGCTGGGCAGGTTTGGGGCCGGGCAGGGAGCTGGGCAGGTTTGGGGCCGGGCAGGGAGCTGGGCAGGTTTGGGGCCGGGCAGAGCCCAGCAGTGAGCTGGGCAGGTTTGGGGCCGGGCAGGGCCCAGCAGGGAGCTGGGCAGGTTTGGGGCCGGGCAGAGCCCGGCAGGGAGCCGGGCAGGTTTGGGGCCGGGCAGAGCCCAGCAGGGAGCTGGGCAGGTTTGGGGCCGGGCAGAGCCCGGCAGGGAGCCGGGCAGGTTTGGGGCCGGGCAGAGCCCGGCAGGGAGCCGGGCAGGTTTGGGGCCGGGCAGAGCCCAGCAGGGAGCTGGGCAGGTTTGGGGCCGGCAGAGCCCGGCAGGGAGCCGGGCAGGTTTGGGGCCGGGCAGAGCCCAGCAGGGAGCTGGGCAGGTTTGGGGCGGGCAGGGCCCAGCAGGGAGCTGGGCAGGTTTGGGGCCGGGCAGAGCCCAGTAAGGAGCTGGGCAGGTTTGGGGCCGGGCAGGGCCCAGCAGGGAGCTGGGCAGGTTTGGGTGCCGGGCAGAGCCCAGCAGGGAGCTGGGCAGGTTTGGGGCGGGGCAGTGCCCAGCAGGGAGCTGGGCAGGTTTGGGGACGGGCAGAGCCCAGCAGGGAGCTGGGCAGGTTTGGGGACGGGCAGAGCCCAGCAGGGAGCTGGGCACTGTTTGGGGCCGGGCAGGGAGCTGGCAGGTTTGGGGCCGGGCAGGGAGCTGGGCAGGTTTGGGGCTGGGCAGAGCCCAGTAAGGAGCTGGGCAGGTTTTGGGGCCGGGCAGGGAGCTGGGCAGGTTTGGGGCCGGGCAGGGCCCAGTAAGGAGTTGGGCAGGTTTGGGGCCGGGCAGAGCCCAGCAGGGAGCTGGGCAGGTTTGGGGCCGGGCAGAGCCTCGTAGGAGTTGGGCAGGTTTGGGGCCGGGCAGAGCCCAGCAGGGAGCTGGGCAGGTTTGGGGCCGGGCAGAGCCCCGTAAGGAGCTGGGCAGGTTTTGGGGCCGGGCAGGGAGCTGGGCACGGACAGTGCCCAAATTCCCTCGGCGCGCCGGGATCGCGGCTCTTTCCCCGGCTCGGAGCGCGGCCGCTCCTGGCCCGCTCACAGCAGGGCACGGGCAGGTTAAGAAAACACTGACTTATGTCTCAGAATGGTTCGAGGCTCAGCTGCTACCAAGAGGTGCAAAACCAGCTCTGGAGAAGTGGCTGTGTGTGCGGGGCAGTCCTGCCTGCCATGCCAGGAGCTGTGAATTATTGGGTTTGCAGAAGGTAAATAATGCATTTTAACTCAGGTGCTGTGCGGATGGCTCCTGCTGGAAGGAGCCGTGGCTCCCACTGGCTTCAGTGAACGCTGCAAGTGCACGGGTCTGGTGTGTGATATGGTTCGTAAATGCTGCCTTCAAAGGAGAATGAAGCCCTGGATTAACCCTTCCAAACCCAGAATTCCTCCAAAAGCACTGCTGCTTTCTTCTCTCAGGTTTGTACATGCAGGCATATACCAGTGTCATCATGCTCTGATTGCTCCAGAAGCCTCACTCGTGTGTGATACACAGGTGTGCAGGGTTCAGTCCATTTAATTGCATTTAATTGTGTGATTGTGATTATGCAAATCATGTGCTTGTCCGAGAAGCTGAGCAAATTCTTCTGTTACACACAGACAAGTGGTGTAATGGAAACAAAAACCTGTGTATTTGATAATTACATTGGATTAGATCCCTGGTGGATGGTCCCCATGTCTAAAAAAGGGAGAGTAAAAGGAAAGGCATTTGAGAGTTTTGCTAGACCACAGACTTGGATATGGAAAATACAGGAACCAAATAACAGTGACAGTCTGTCCATGTCCTCATTGTTCAGAGTGGAATGACCAGGAGAAAGAGTAGAAAACATATGTCTAAATGGGCCAGTGGGAATTCAGACACATGGACTGAAGAATTTCTGTTATGGAAAAAAAAGAAGGACAATGTTGGTTTGTATCTGGAAGGTAATTACAAAACCAGGGATGTTGATGGGACCTTTACTGTAGGTGTACTGTGGCCACATTTCCTGGAACAGGGAGGAACATGAATAATTAGGTTTAACAGCAATTAGGTTCAATATTCTGGATTATCTGAATATTTTTAGAACCAGAAATGGAGGTAAGATAATAAAGATGTTCTTTTGTGGAAGTGTTTGACAGACTGTGTTTATGGGGGTGAATAAAAATAAATAAAAGCAGCAGAGATGGTAAAATTTGCTAATGCTCTTTCACTTCAACTGAACCCATACTTGTCAGGGAAGGTAAGGCTTAAAAAGGAAACCCTCTGGAAAAGTCTGAGAGCTGCTACTTTAATCTTCATCTTCTGAGAAGTTTCAAATATCAAGAGCAGAGAGAGAGGCTGAGTCTCTAATTAGTGAGGGAGGCAGGTAGGACATTAATTGATTTGCTATGCTACTTCTTTGACCTGAGCTGTTTGAGAACAATAGAGGAGCTGTAATATTCCTCCACAACAGAGCAGAGCTTTTATGTGATAGCAGCTTAGAGACCTTTGATCACAAACTGGGGCTGTAAATCTGTAATTTTTGTTGTAGTAATTTTTGCTACATGTATTTTATATTTAGTCTTTTTTTTTTTTTTTTTTTCTTGGGAACTAGTTTCTCTGTCTTTGGGCTACTTTCTCATCTTTCTCATTTTACACAGTGTTTGAAAATCCTGAAATCAATGTCACTTTTCTAATAATGGCATAGTACAAACCTAGCAACATTTGTGAGGAAGTGGAATAGTCTGGGTTTATGTATGATCAAGTCATTATAAAGGTAAAAAAAAAAAAGAGAGCAGAAAGAAGGTGCAGAAAGACAGAGGAAGGATTACTTTTTATCTGTCCTGGATTGTCATCTAGGGTCTCACCTACTGTGTAACTGTGTCAGTCATGGCTCCACAGTCCCAAATTTCACAGTGAAACTCAATCCTGTCACTGCACAGTCCTTTGAAAGCTGCCTTGCTAAAGGTGCTTATTACTGCAAAAGAGTTTCATTAATGTTTTAGAAAGAAAGAGAGTTAATTTCAAGAGAAAGGTAAAAATAATCCTATGAAAGCAGTGTACCTATTGGGAAAATTTAGTACCAAAACTGTTGGTTTAAAAAAATGTGTGGGTTTAGGCCTAATTTAATCTGTTGGGAAGGAGAATTAATAACAAAAAGGATGGTTCAACTCCTGTATAGTCCCAGAGCAGAATAATTTACTAAGAATTTAGTGAAAATGTGCAGCACAAATTCACAAACATCAGAGGTCTCAAAAAAAGAGCCAAGAGCTTTTATTTGCAAATAAAAGGTCCTTAACACTGAAGATAACTCCTGATAATCAGTTTTAACCTTTTTTTTTCTGAGAAGGATGGCTTTCCCAATGTCAGCAGACAGTTTAAAAGAGATCAGGCAATCAGCCAGAGTTCCAGATAAAAGGTTTAGATTTCTGTTTGCCAGGGTTCCCTGTGCAGCCAAAAAGGAAAGACAGGGATGATCCATCACACTATAGAGAGATGGCTGAGATATTTGAGATATTGTGGGATAAAATGTCCTTTGCAAGTGCTGGTCCAACATCACAATCCAATGGCAACAGAATGATCTTGAATCTTGGATCTCAGCTAGACTGTGGATGGAAAACAACATCATTGCATGGCAAAATATTTCAAGTAAACACTGTTATCTGGGCAAGTCACTTTGGAGGGGATTTCACCTGAAACAAAGCAAACCATTTTTTATTTGCTAGAAGAATGCCCAGATAGGGAAATGGGCTTGTTTATTTGTAATGGTTTAACTCAACATCTGTGTAATGAATAACATTTTAGCCGTGGGACAAGTCCATATATCAAAGCAAAGTGTTGCCTTTCCTGAAAGGAGCATTTCTTGGCTGTGGCCAGATGGCTCTGTGTCCTTAAGAGCCTCCAGACTGTCTGTTTTGTATTGGGTGGTGGGTTTGAACATCACATTTCTTGTTTGTCCCTCTTTACCTTGAACCATGCTTGTGCTTGTCATTCTACAAGATTATGTCAATTGCAGTTCAGTGTCCTATGTACAAAATTAGGGAATTCTTTATTTGGTTTTGGTACATGAAGGTCCAAGGAAAGAATGAACTTTACATTTTCAGGAGAACACAACTGTCTATTTGTTTATAAAGTGGCATTCTCTTTCATGGCCCTCTGGGTAGTAGAATAGAAAATAATACTTGTGGGTGGGAAGAATATCCAGCCTTGCTCTGGAAAAAAACCCTTTCATCCAAAATAAGTATTTGACTGTTTTGCAAGATAATGTCCAGCATGATGTAATACCAGGCACCTGGTGCAGACTCATCACTGTTGGTTTCAGCTTTTCATCATGACTAATAAAAATTAGGCAACATATTCCAAAACCAAAACAAAACAAAAAACCAACCAAAAAGAAAAGAACTCTAGGCCAGATGGTTTTTGAGAACTGACTAAAGTGGGAGGTGAAGTAAGCACTTGACAGGAATGCATGGGGAAAGGATTAATCACCACTTCATGTTCTATGTCCAAAACAATAGTGTCTTTGTTATCTGTGATGCCTGGCTTGCAGTAAGACAACAGGCATTCCTTTTCTGGGACACTCAACTGTCCCTATGAAGGAAAAATGGGATTGGGCAGATGCAAACAGCCTGCATAGGACAGATATCCACAACACAAAGTTCATTACAGTTATTTACACCATTTCATCACAAACTACCACCATGGTATGCCAAAGTAAACAGATGAGCTGTCTGAAGCATAGAATAATGCATATTTAAATAGATTAGAATATTCTCATCTCAAATTAAAGGCCACCCTGGCTATTTGTGTTTGTTTATTTGCCATAGGATTCCTGGAACATCCTGGGAACATGCAGGAGTTTTGTAAACTGTGTCAAGGTTGAGCTGCAGGGGCAGCAGGCAGCACCTTCAGACAGCACCAGTTTGTTCTGAGCTTTCTATCTGTGTACATGACATGGCCTGGGAGTGATGTGAGTGTCTGAATCCATCCCTGGGTGTATTTCCACATCCCCAGAGCTAAACACCTGCAGAAAGTTGGATGCAAGTGGTTTATAAATTGAACATTGCACTTGTCAGGGCACTCATGGACTTGAAGAACATTTGTTGTGTAGATCAGAGAGCAAACACTGGACAGAGGAACAAACAAGGGGACAGGAAATCATAACTATACCCCCATTAGCCTTTTCATTCATGTAAACACATGTTGAGTATGTTGAATTTTGTATTTTAATGACAGTGCTTAGTGTGGTCCACCAAACTATTCCAGCATTTTAAAATTTTACAATCAAATTCCAAAAGCATTGATCAAAGTTCTACAACAAAGCTAATAACTGTTTGCATATAACCTGTCTGATATAGGCTATAGGTTTCTGTGATAAGAATAATTTTGTTAAATAATGTTCTTTTGGGGCAGTTCTTTCTAAGGACCTGGCAGCTGGTTATTTTTGTGCACAAAGTGAATACTTAATTCAGCTATATGCAGGAGTCTAGAAGTGGTCCTGGTACACACACAAACACACTCTCTTTGTCTATGTATGTACATTTATATTATATATAAGTACAACATTTGACACAAATATAAATTTCTGAATTTTTATGTCCCTGATTAATGTTATCTTGTAGTATTCCACAACTATTTGATATATTAAAGCTTATGATATTTAGACTGTAACACCATTACAAAAGCAAACTTCTTTTGATTTTTTTTCATTACTCTCAGGGCTATCAGCCCTCGTTTCACATCCTGTTTTGTGAAAAGAGAGGCCAGTTTCAACAGGTTTGGATTTCACTTTTGGGAGAGAGAAGAATTAGGAGTTCAGAGACAGCTCAGATAAGCCTGACCTTAACTGACACAGTGTATGGTTAGTTTGTGCTCAGTCAAGGAGAAAAAGGGAGAAGCAGCATTGCCAAAAACTTAAAAATCAGGAAGATTTCAGTTTAGATTTTTTACAGATGACTAAAAAGACATACAAATTTTATAGTTAAGCATATTTTATCCCAGTGACCTCACGTCAGGATACCCTGGGCAATCCCTTTTTGCCATGAGCACAGTCCCTGCCGCAGGGGACACTTCATGTGTGGGTTTTGATTCTGACCCTTCCAGCTCCTCTCATTTTTGTGGCCCTCACATGGTTACACTGGATGGCTCAGCCTTGGCTTGAAAACAACTTGGGTTTCTCTGTTCCATCTTTCTGGATTAAATGGTGTTTGCAATTGCTAAGCATTTTTTTTTTCTACTGTATTTCTTTTCAGCTCCTTGAATAGCTTTGACAGTAAGAAACTTCCAAATGATCTCTAGGTATGAGCTGCTTACAGGTGAGTTTTGCAGTGGCATCAGTTGTCTTTGTTCATCCAGGCTGGTGCTGTGCCTCCAAAACTGGGATAAAGGCACAAGGAATATGACAGCTGCTAGTTTCAGAAAAACTCCCCCAAAGAAAACATTCTTTCCTGATATCTGGTAATTAAAAATTAATGTCTTAGGGTTTATTTCCATTCTAATTCTCTCCTGAGGTTCAAAAATGTTTTATTTCTTAGTAACATAGTTCTTGGTGTGGTTGTCATTGATGAAATATTCAGTTCTTTGGTACGTAGCTTTACTCTTGGTCCTAATTATGTCATGGAGCATTAGGTGCTCATGGAAGGACAGATAAACACTGCAGGCAGCAGCAGCAGCACATGTTCTGGTGCTATCCAGCCAACATTCCTCAACTCTGACCCGAGGACCACCTCTGGAGATAAGAGTCCCTTCTTATCAGCGAGTCCTCGCTTGCTCTGCCAAGACTGTCAGCAGAAAAAGGACAGCCAGAGCCAGCAGTGCAGTTGTACAGCAGGGGCTTGTTCACCAGAAACTGCTCTGTGATCACTGAAGTGATTTCACATCCACCACCACAAGATTTATATTGTAACATATTCACGTTCCCGTTTCACCCAGAGCTTGAACCCTGCAGATTTGGCAAAGGGCCAGGGCTGTAACTCATTTGTTTCCTCCAGACCTGGTACTTGTGTAAGTGTTTCTATCTGAAGTGGATCAGGAGTGGCGCCCATGCTGGCTGTGCTCTGCAAACCAGGAGATGTTTTTACCTTTTTAAAGGTGAAACCTTAGAACTGTTGAATATTCTCTAAAAATCAAACATTTTAATCACTACTATCTCTACGATTACCTACTCTTGATGTGAGCAGTCATGATATAAAATTAAAAATATTCACCCTGTGACTAACTATTTGCCTAAATCACGTATTTTAGTTTTCCTTCAGAGATAACTGATATGGAAATTGCTGATTTTCGGTTCTCCAAAGTCACTGTGGCTTACAGACCAGTTGTCTTAAAAGTTTTGGTCCTGCAGACTTGGCTGTCTGCTGTGCAGTAGCAACATAGAATAGCAACACGAAAGAGCAACACGGGTTTCTCAGTGCCAAATCATCTTGAGCAACTCTGCATTCAGTTTTCCATAATGTGCATGAAAAGATTAGAAATTAGTTAATAATTTCTCAGTCATGACCTTCCAGTTATATAATTTTCCTAGGATGACCTTAAAACATTTAATAATTTTGTTTCATCTATCTGTCTGAGTATAAAACTGTGCTCATGCATCATTTCACACTGATCAGCTGAGGAGGGTCCTTGTTTTGGCAGAGCTGGGTGCTGATGTCTTTATGGATGGAAAATGTTGGTTTTATATTATATCAGTGACTCTAGAAAATGTGATACTGGGATTTAGGGATCTCATCTCCTGGAAAATGATGGGTGAGGCCCAGCTCTGTTATTGCTAAGCTTTGAGAGGCAGGCTGACACCAGGGGCATGTGCAAGAGCTGTTTAGTTGTTTGCTTGAAACTAGAAGTCTGCAGAACACTTTTAGCCTGGCTCCAGCATATGTATTTATAGAATACCCAGATTCCCTTTATATTTTATTTTTAAAGTAAGACTTTAAAAAGCCTGAAACTTGAAATGTTATTCTCTTGGAATAGGACATTATGGAATATTTATTCTTCCTGTTGTCCAATATTTATTGTCTTACAGCTTGCATCTACAGTCTCACAGCACAGAGAAAAGAAAACCTGATTAAATCTGACAATTTCACCTTTGCTATGAGAACAACATGGGCTATTTTCTGTTTCTCCAGAAGTTTGTTTGGATTTACCTTGGAAGTTTTGTGAGTGCTTCAGGTTTGTTATTCTCTATATGTGACCTGTCTGATTATCACAGAGAATGTTCATCCTCATCTCCTTGGCAATGAACTTTGCCTTTCTTCTCTTCTGCATGAATTAATGTACAATAACTGAAGATTAGGTGATCAAAACAGCAGCCACCTTTCCACCCTCTGTGGGCCAAAATCATGTGGGGTCCATTTTCAGGATGCTACCACAAGGCAGAGCAGGTCTGTGGCTTCACTGTGCTGTGGAACAGGGAATTCCACAAACTTGAGGTCAGGCAGCTTTGCAGGATTCTTCATAATGCTCCATGATACTTTGGATCCAGAGGCAGTAAATCCCAAGTTTCCCCCTCCTGGCCATTAAAGATGATGTCTTAATCTACCAGCACTTAGAAAATTCTTTTTTATCTCTTTGTTTATAATACATTTTTAAATTTATAACAGAAAAATACAAAAGCAAGTCCCACAAGATTTCAATTATTTTTTTAAACAAAATGAGCTGTCCTGAGTCTGTCTACAGCAGGCACTGTCAAGACAATTCCATCTTGAGTACTTTCTGTTTTAAAAATATTCTGCCCAGAATATATGTTTTAAAATTTTGATTAGTCTTTTTTAAGTGATAGGCATCTGTTGTTGAATATGTTGAGATGAACAGGGAAAGTTTTTCCTGCTAATTACACTGTTAACACTTATGTCACATTCCAAATTTATTCCCAAATTTGGGAGGTAGGTAAATAAAGAGAGAGAGATTCTCCTTCTGCAGAGGGAAGGGCAGAGGTGGAACATCAAGGTGGACCCAGGTTCTGCAGTCAGCAGTTCACAGTTCTAAGTTCTGTGCTCAGATCATTACATACATTACACTGGTTCATTCAGGGCCTCCAGAAATCTAATCATTTTTGGATTTCCAGTGGCCCAGCTCACAGTAACATTAATTACCATGCAGAAGTCTGGCTATTTCAAGACAATTAAGAGATATGAAGAGAATTGGTGGAAAAGTGAATCAGGGGTCATAGTGTAGTTCAGTATACAGCCAAGCAGCACTCAATCTGACAAATGAAAACAAAATACAAAGCTTGAGAGAAGCCAAACAAGACCTTAATAAATAATTAGAGTTTGTGTGGTTCAGGGAGCTGGGTTTTCTTGGCTGCAGCCAGCAGCAGTGGTTTCTGAACAAACAAGATTGAGCTGGTGTCTCGTGGAGCAGAGCTGGGAGCTGTTTGTCCTGCTGCACCGTGGCTGCTTCCGACACTCCCTGCCAGCTGAACTTCCTCCAGCTCCTGGAGGTGGACAGGAATGTGCTGCACTCACAGCATGTGCCTCAGCTGAGATCCTTCTGTGCTCCAAAGGCATCTCAGGCAGGGATGAGTGTGTGGGACAGTGCTGGGTGCTGGGGACATCTGCTTTGAGCTAATGAGGAGCTGACAGGTTGTAGCTGTGCTTTGGAGCCCAGGGGTGCTGAGCTCCTGCACCCAGCCCTGGCCAGGGGGTTCCTATGAGTGCAGCAGATAAGAACAAACCAACCAACAACTCCCCGGGCCTGCAGGTGAGATTTGTAGTCACAGCAGTCCATTCCTGTCCTGAGTGTGATATAGGGAATAAATGCATTTATACAAGGGGGAGTCCTGGGAAACACCTCCATGATCAGCTGCCAGTTCATGCTCACAGAAGGGCTCTGCCACAGCAAGGTGGTAACTGGTGGCAAGAGCAAAATGGAAACCTGAGGAGCAGGAAGCAGCCAGGGCTGCCTCTCTCCTCACTGTGTGTGGTGGTGGGGAGCCCAGACTCTGGGTTGTTGTCCTTTCCCATTCCCTGGGGAACCTTCCTCCCTACCCACTGCAGCACAGGCAGGGCTGGGGGTGAGCAGCCAGAGGGGCTCTGGAGCAATGGGCAATGAGGGGAGCAGGGTTCACCCTACTCTGGATTTGCTGCCTGTGCCAGAGGCTCCTCTCATTCCCCCAGAGGCCTTAAAACAAAGCATCCCCTCCTTTTGCACCCTCCCCTCTGTGCAGCTCCTCCTGTCCCTCAGTTTCCAGGGAAATGAAAAAGCAGGTACAAAATTAACACTTTTCTCTTTTCCACAGCTCTCTGGCACCATCCTTTTGTCCCCTTTGGCCTCAAGGGGACTGTGCCAGCCCTGGCTGCCATCACCCCTTTAACTCCTGGCACCTGGTGCCCTGCTCACATTTAAGGGTTTGTAGCCTTTTAGAGAGGGTTTGCTGCAATTAGAGGGGAATGTAAAAAACCTGTGCCAATGAGCTTAGTTGGTGCCAAAGCCTGGTTGGTTGTGAGGAGAGGTGTAGATGTTGCTTCCTGCTCCTCACCTCTGCTGGAAGGCAGCTGGGCTTTGCTGGAGAGAGATTGTGGAGGGGACCTGAGGTGTGTGAGTACAATCCAAGTGAGGGCTGGCAGGAAAAGGGGGGTTAGAGGTGGCCTCATCTTGCTGCTGGCTTCAGCTGGGTCTGATACACTGGGAGAGTTAATGCTGAAATGCTTGGAGTTATGGAGCAGAGCTGGTGGGTCTGTGAGGAGAACCTCAGGCTGGGAAAGAGAGAAGGCTCTCTGGATCTGGGATAATTTGGGATTTTTTGGGAGGAGCTTCTCAGCTGAGCTAGGGAGACTTGGTTCCTGCTGGTATGGCTCAGCCTTCCTAAGAAGACACTTCAATGTGTGTTTAATTAAGAAGAAAATGGGCAGAACAAGTGGAAAATAACAGTATATCTCAAAGAAAATTCCAGTGGGCAAGAGCTGTTAGTTGGCTTCAGATAGAAAGGCTGGGCTGTTCTAAGTGATCAGAAGGAGGTGAGGGAGAGGGGTACAAGTGTACACTTCAGGGTGTCAGGAATTAAAGGGCAGCACAGCTGCTAAAAAATTGGAGTTGATGTATTTGCCTCTCTAAATGCAGCATGTTTGCCAGAACTCTGCAGCTGGATTAAACTCAAAGCATATGTTCTCTGACTTCAGAACTATCCCACACTGGGATGCATCCATCGCTCCTGCTCTCTCCTCAGCAGATCAGCTGAAGTTCTGGAAATGAGCAGAGTTGCCCTTCTGAAGTCCAGCAATCCTTGCACTTCCACTTCCTTTTCTCCTTTGTCCACTTCTTTCCCCGTATAAGTGCTTGCTAATTTTTTTTTTTTTTTTTTTTTTTTGCTTTCTGGTGTCTTGATTTCTAACTTCTCTTCCCTAATTTTTTGCCCCTCTTTTAGACATAAGGCTCTGCCATTTATTCAGTGTTATTCCAGGTAAAGTAAGTTTATGTTCTTGCTTTTGCCTCCTTCATGTTTTGGAGAGGCTCCTTAGAAGCATTTCAAAATAAACCAAATTTTCTGTTTTCACGTGGACAAAAATCAACTGCAATTGGTTTCTGGTTTCCTGAGATTACTCCTGTTTATTGTTATCAATACTGATTGGGTGTTTCTTTGCTATTTTCAGTCTTGTTTTGATTGTATATAAATTATATCAGGATCTTGTCCTTTTATTACTATTATTGAAAAGCAGGACAATTAAATGTTGGCTTGTCTTTGAGACTCACAGTGAATCCTGAGCTGCTGATAACAAAATAATTCAGCAGAGTGAAATTAATCTTTTGTGTAAGGTATTTTCTACAGTCATTGAGAATCCATAAAAAAGATGAATATTTTCCAGTGAAACATGACACATACTGATGACCTCAAGCTGTCTACTTATCTTTGTAACTGGCATGAAATCCAGCATGGCTGGGAGTCCAAATCCTGTCATTCTGGCTGTGTGTGTTCTGCTGACTACCTGCCTAATGAAATAAATAGGCAAGATGAGCCTTTTGTCATCCTGCAACATCTGTTCATGAAACCTCTCTGGGAAAGTGGGTTGGAAACATTTAGGTGAGGATTTTTATTCTAGTGTAGACTTGCTGGTTTGTAAAAGCATAAGAATGTTACTGCCAGAATAAAAGACTCTGAGCTTTCCTCTTGCAAGCCATGGTAGTTGCACTAAGTCAATTAAAGAGAAGAAGCTCTTTACAATGCAGTGGTTTTGCCACTTTTGTCTTAGTCAATTTTGATATATTAAAATTGAGACTGATTTTTTTTTAAAAATAAGAGTTTAATTCTGCTACTTAGTGGAACTGTAGCTTATGAATTCTACTGGACAGAGCAGTAAAAACCAGGTTTGCTGCAATTACAGAAACATACTGATGTCAATATAGAGCTTATTTGTGTCAATGGCAAACTGCCAGGAACATTGATTTTTTTTTTTTTTTTTTTCCTTCTCTGTTCTTGCCTTGATTTAATTTTCTCAGCCCATTTTGTCTCATCTGCACCTCTTTTCCAAATCTGCTGTACCCAAGCTGTCTCTTGTGCCCAGGAGACCTCTCTGCCCTTCTGGTTTTGGGTGAGGCCCCTCTCAGAGGCTCTTGACTTCCAGGGTTGCCATTGTTTTAGCTCCCTGCTTCAATTCAGGAGATGAATTCTTTCTGTAACCATCCTAAAGGAATGGAAGGATGTTACAGCATAACTGGGAGCTGGTTTATGTGCTGGCCTTGAGATAGTGTCATGTGTGGCTTCAGTTGTGTGTGAAAATTTCTATTTGTGACCATCCTTTCCGAGGTATTCAGCATTTCTGATCCAGGGGAGGTTTCAGATCCAAGGGAGGAAGGAGGTGCATAATTAAGAATTAGCTGATACTAATTTAGATTGATGGAAGAAAATAATAATAAAAACTTTAATAAAAGATTTAGCAAGTCCAACCATTTAGGATGTTGAGTTCCCTGGGGACTGATTGCCCGGTACAGGGTGTGAGCCCCTGGGATCCGCCCACATCAGGAACAGAGGAACCAGAGGGCAGCAAAAACCAGGGAGAAAACATCATGAGCATGGCCCAGAAGGATAATGGGAATAGGACTCCACAAGATGCAGAGAAGAAAGCAAACTAGAAATTGTGCATGATTAATCTACTCACTGTTTTCTCATTGTGTTGTGGAGACTTGAGTTTATAATCTGAATTGTGCCAAAGGAATATCTGGTTTGTATTATCAATCTTGTCTCCATATGGAAGCAAGTCAGATCAAATGTCAAGATTTCTTATTCTTTTAAGTGCCATTGTGTTTTACTGCATCTTTTGATATCTCTCATAATAATTTTCATTTTATTCATCATAAATGATTAATTCACTAGGCAGTCAGCCTCCCTTGAGTATTGCATGGCTCTAAATTGCTTATTTTGCCAGCAAATATTTGTTACTGGATCAGAAAAACTTGACTGACTACTAAGGAGGGAATTCTTCCCAATAAATATTTCTTCTCAGTGAGCATGCCTGTACATTGGAAAAAAGAGAATATTTCTGAGAATATTACTCACTGTACAATTTGGAATGGTAAGAGGCACTTAGCCATTCCTGCCTTGTGAAGATGTCCTGAAAGACAGAAGAAATTTTATGATGATTTTTGATTGGGAAGGAGATTTTTATAATGCACAATATTACAAGAAAACCCCCCCTCAGATTTATAATTCACACCTTAATGCAGGTACAATAATATTGTCAGACTGATGTGCTAGTGCATTTTTCTGGACTCTAATTTCTGAAACTGCCCAGAGAGAGGGACAGACTTTCTGATTTTTTGTCAATATAATTATACAGCTCTCAAAGGATTTGCTCCTATTTTCAACAGTTAGGAGAGAAGTAGTAGACTCATAATATGCAAGCCATAAATTCCACTTCCTGCCTTCAGATCTCTGCCAGAGAGATGAAGGAAGATAAAGGAAAAAAACACTCAAACAAAGGGGTGAAAGCCATGTTTGGTCTTTTTGGAGAAAATGAGAGTGGAGCTGCTCTGGCTGCACTGTAATAAGAGTTGTTTCAAAGAGGAGGGGTGGCAGGAGGTGGGTCATTCCCTCTGCCAGATTTTGATTTAAACCTGAACACAATGCTCAGGCACCTGTTGAGAGCTGAAAGCTTTTCTGGAGATTGTGGTGCTAATTGTCCCTCCAAGCTGGGGGATTAAGTGTAACCCGAGCCCCCAGCACTGCTCTTCTCAGGGCAGCCCTGACAAGCACTGAAGGGGAAAGTTCCTCTGTTCTCTGCTCTTAATGCCACCAAATGGGGATTTGTAAAGTTTGTCTTTAATCTCATCTTGCAGTGATGCCCTCTGCAGAAAGAGAACTACAATCTGCAAGTAAAGCCACTGTAAATAAAAATATTTTAACTTCACAAGAATATTATATCTCATACACTGCTGACTCAAATCTCACATTCTCTGTGCAATAGGCCAGTGTGCTGGTTTTTTTTTTTTTTCTCCCCTTCTGCATTATAAAAATGCCTTTCATTGTATAAACACACTTAATCTAAATGGATCCTCTGATGCCTGGAATTGCTGAGCTAAGAGAGCAAACAAGAGTTCATTTAATAACTGTTGAAGTCTCCATTCACTTCACTGAGCCATCCTGAGATCAGGGTGTTTGGATATGAGGAGAATTCATGCAGTTTTTTCTTGTCCCGAGGAAGCAGAGTGATTTGGGTGGTATCAACCTTTCCTCAGTCATCTGAGGCCAGGCAGTGGAAAGCATCCCTAGAGGAATTGTAGCTGGGGGCCATGCAGAAGGAAGAGCTGTGAATCATGAAATTAGGCTAAAAACTTTGCTCTCCTTCACTTATAATCCAGAATAACTCTGGAAGCTTCTTAAGGTTTACATTAAAATGTGGTTATGGATGAGAGTTCAGCACAAATTTGGGGTTAATTTTCTGTAACAAAAAATAACTAAGAAGTAACTTATTTTAATGTTTCTTACATAAGCACTGCAACCTGCTCTTGGAGAACATTAGCTAGGAGTTACTTCACAAGCAAATCAAACCAGCTGCACTCATTATCTGCCCTACTTTTTTCTAAAGTTATCAATCTAGAGTTAAATCATTGTGGAAGCATTAAGAAAAGGAACCAAAGAATAGTGATTCTTCCACAGCTGTGTCTTTAAAAGGTACTGTGTACCTATTGAGCATATAAATGTTTATATGAAGTATGACAATGTTGGTGACAAAATTTTGAAGACATTCTAGCACTGGATTGGTGCATTAGAAGACTGTGTTGAATTCTCTTGTCTTCCCCCTTGGTATCACTGGATTCTTGTTTGAAAGCTGCTTTATTTTCTGTACCAGGCAAAATGCTTCATATTTAGGACTAGCTCAGCTTCTGTCAACAGAAGGCATCTGAGTATCAGTAGTATTTCTAGTCATTTGTTTAATAACAAAAGCTACAGAAGATGAATACAGAACATTCCTTTGCACCAAAGAAATGCCACTGGGTTGCACAGACAGCTTTTAACTTATCCACCTGCAGTTTAGCCCCTTTTTTTCAGAAGGAAATGATCCCAATGTTTACAGCACAAGCAATAATGGAATTATCTTATTTAGGTTCAAACCTAGCAAAGAAGACACAATTTCTGCAGTGAGGAGCTGGGTAGTGACTTGATAACACTGGCAGAGAAAGGAATAACACCTGAGACTGATGAGCACTGGAATAACACCTGAGACTGATGAGCACTGGATGAAAGCTCCTGTGTGCTTCAGCTGTGGCTTCCACCAAGGTAAATTGCAAAACTTTCATCAGAACTGCTAAAAGAGTTTATCTTGAATATTTCAGTGAAAGAACTGTAATTCCTGCAACTGAGTGTTTTTTGTTGTTTGTGTACACTATTTGCAGGAGTGGAATGCATTACTTGCACTTGTTGCCTTTAAAAAGCTTTCTTGAAAACGAGAAAATATTCTGGTTTGCCTGGTTTATCTTATTATTCATGTTCTGTATTTCCAGTGAGTTATCTACAGCTCACTGAGCAGGCAGACATAATTTCATAAAATTGAGTTTTATTCAGTGGAATGGGGATAAATCTAAAGCATAAAATACCATTTCAGTATGGTAAGCACGGCAATTTGTATTATTTTAGCTCAGTGTGGTTGCAGATATAAATCTCCTGAAAAGAACCAGGAGAAAAGGTACATTTACACAAAATATTTTTAAAAGGCATATTCACTTGCTTGTGTTAGAAGCTGCTCATCTGTAGGAAATACTGGGAACATTCAGGTTTGTGAACGATTGACTAATTAAAAAGAAAAAATTAAAATGTGTGGTGAAAGGAAATCTTCTCAGTGAAGAAATGTGAAAGTAACATTTCTGGCAGGCTGCTTTGGGTGATGTCATTCTCCCAAATGTGCCAAAGTCTGGTGTTTTACAGCAAGAACTGTAAAACACCAGACTTTTTTTCTCAAGGCAGGCAGAGTCCATGGGCACTTGGTGCTGCTCTCAACTTCAGCCAGCCAAGCTCTGTGCATTTTTGCAGCCTGTTTGATGTAATAAACCATGGACACTTCTAAACATGGCACTGAGCCTTCATTTTGATGTGTAACACACTCAGGTGGAGCTGTACAGGCTTTGCACACTTTTCATGGTGTGGGTTTGTCTCCTGGTGAGGTTCTGCTCGATGCCACTGTTGGGTGTTCCTGTAGTAATTGTTCAACTGCTTGGGCTCTGTGTAAATTATCCAAGAGAGCACAAACCCAGTCATCTCTGGGGGACTTAAAAGATTGTCCCACTAAGGGCCAATAAATGTAGATCACTTGTTTGAAAACACAACCAATATTTGGATTTGTTGAAGTTTATTATTATTTTATTCCATCAGTTTGAACCACTGGGCTCAGCAGTGTGGGATAGGTACTTTAAAATAAAAATTGTAAAGAATACACCAGGGAGCAGAGTATGCTCAGGGCCTGATTCTGGAGGAATTTTGTGGGCTGCTAGTGGAATAAGGTGTTTCTTGTCCCAGGGTAGACTGGCCTTGTGGTTATTGCATCTGAAAGGAAAACTGCTGCATACTTTTCCTTGTTTTACTTCTACTGACAAATACCATGGCAACAGTCGGAGTAAAATTTTTGTTACCTGGTGTATTTTGAAATAATGTTATATAAATCAAGATATCAGTGTCTTATGAGCAGGTTTATTCCTTATGATATTAGGAATATAATCAGTATTATAAATCAAAGTGATTTATATCACAAAGTACTAAATCAATATTTTCATGCTAGCAAACAGAATAAAAGAATAATGATACTCCTTTATTCTGTTTGCTAGCATGAAAATATTAATTTGGTACTTTGTGATTCAAGGACTTTCTACATCCATTGAGGAAAATCCATTTGGTAAAGGTCTGGAAAAAAAATCCATCAAAGCCTCTCAAGCTTTATCAAGTCTTATTGACATTAAAAAATGCATATATTTGATCTAAGCTTGGTAGGCACCTTTTATTATAAGACTGTCACTTTATAATGTTGTATATTCTTAAGGTAAGTGTATTCCAAACTAGAATTTTGGAAGATTTCTGCCTGTAGATAGATTATAGTAACTCTTTGGCTGTGGGATCCCAAAAGAATAGCACCTCTTCTAGGCACACCTGCATGATGGTGGAAAGTGCATCAGGACCTCAGTTTTTGTCCCAAACAAAGATTGCAGGTAGGTTACAGCAGAGGAAGGGTGTGGCAGCATTGGAAAAATGGAGGTAAGAGAAAAATTTCAAGTTCTTCTCGTTCACCACATGATCCCTGGATAGAGAATATTTAAAGCTGTCTGAGAAGCAATGTTTAAAAATGTCTATCCATATATGAATTATTTGGCAGTAGTGAATGTTTCAGAGTTCATAAAATGCAGTGCAAAATTGTATCTGATTCTAATGCAAAGTAGTTATCAATAGTCTTCATTGGTACCATGAACCATTTACCATTCAATATACTTGCCAGGTGCTGAAGGTGTAATTTCATTTTTAAAGTCACTACCAGCAGGCTCAGGTTCCACTGTCACTGTAGGACTCCTTGGCTGTCATAACCAAAGCTGAAATTTGGGGCTCTGTGTCTGGTGTTGACCAAATAATTTCACTTATAAGTAAGTAATTTTAGCAAGTCTGCATTAACAAAATGCAAAAGTATTTTTGTTATGACTACTAGACCTTCCTAATAAGAAGAAATAATCAGTGAATATTTGAAATATAATAGGCTTAGTATCTAACTGCAAAATGTAAATAACTGTAATGGAGATTTCTGTAATTATTCAATATTTTTATCCTGTTTATGGTCTTGGACATGCCCAGCTGTGTTTGGATATTTAAATGTGCCATTGAAACCTGCTGTGCCTCTGCAAAAGCTCTTGGGAGCTGCTGCTGCTGCCTGGGCTGGGCTTGCTGGGGTGCAGGAGGATTCTCCCCACTCTTCCCAAGCCAAGATTTTATTGGGCTGGTTTGTAAATCAGAGAGATGGATGCCTGCTGAGTTGGGATTTTTGGTTATTGCTGCACTGAACTAGGATTTTGGTGGTTTAAAGATCCCGGAGCTCGACTGTATTGAGTAATTTGTGAGTGAGCAGCAGCTGGGGGAGGTTCAGCACCATTTGCTGGCAGAACCTATGGACTGACTAAGAGCCACATCTGCACTCAGGAGAGTCCTACAGCCACCCCATGGACATGAAGGTTACACTAAAAATGAGGGAGGAGAGGCTCCTTCATCTAGGGAAAAACTGCTTTATCATGTTGTATAACCCATGTCCTCCCTTTCCATTGTAGCACTTTATTCCTCAGGATTTGGGCTTTCTGGGAGTCTTGTTTTAATTTTACAATGTAAAGAATTACAGAGGCAGAGACTGTGTCTTATTTATTGCTTTTATGAGTCATTTAGTTCATTTTTGGATGCTTGACAAATAATAATGTGTTTGATTGCATCATGTGGTACACCAGGTCTGGAGGAAAACAGACTTTCAACTCTGTAATGAAGTCTTAAGTTTGATTTACTGTTTACTCATTCAACAGCAGAAGCAGGCCAGAATTCAGCTCATTTAAATTCTATGGAGTGGCTCAGCCAAAGGCAATATAAAATCAGGTATCATCAGTGTGCATCTAATAGTTCACACTGTGTAATGCTGTCTAGATTTTCATCATTAATGTTCCTGGACTAAACATGGAGCATTGGATAGCAGAAAACTTGGATGGATTTCAGCTGGAAAATATTCCCAGTGTCTAAGAGTTCTGTAGAATAACATGTTAATGGTTGTCACTTTGCAGTAGTCCTTATACACTCCATATTTCCCAGTTGTGGAGCCCTACTCTAATTGATCTCTCAATAAACCAAAACAAAACCTTTCCCCTTTTTTTTCTCCCACCCCACTTGTGTGGTCTTTGGAAAGCCAGAGTTGTGGAAATATCAACAAATTAATTCTTAACAGAATAATTGAGCTGACAGCTAAAGAGATGCTCACTTTCTCAAGCACTTAAAAAATAACACTTTTGTTAGAATTTTGTTCTCCATTATTGGTTTTTCCTTTGAGTGAAGCTGAGTCTGGTGCAGAGGGTTATGGAGGGCTGGGATGATTTTGGCCAGGCCTGGGGACAGGGTGTTCAGCCTGAGCAGCTGAGGGAGGAGCTCTGGACTCCTTTTCCTCCTCAGGGGCATGGCAGTGGTCAGGAGTTGAGGACAGACCTTGTTCTGGAGCACATGCTCAGCCAAGGAAATTGGATCAAGCTGTGTTATGTGAGCAACAATCCCAACCTGCCTTGGGTGGGCAGTGCCAGAAAGGCAGGGCAGCACTGCCTGGGGTGAAATTCTTGTGGCAGAGGGGTGAATTAACTTCTCCTGCAGTGGGGCTGCCTTGGGGTCTGAGCCTCCAGTCTCCCTGAGGATTCTCAGGGAGCTCAGCCATAGCAAAGGGCTGAGAAAGAAAAAGGGCTTAAATGTGATGGGAATTAATTGAACCTTCTTGGGAAGGGAGGGATTTCCAAAGGGGGGAGGCCAACGTGGTCAAGTCCAAATAATGCAAAACTGACTTGATATGCTTGATTTAGATTTATAACATGTCTCAGTTGAATTGCTGGACAGAATCACACAAGTTAATTTGGACTTCCAGGGCAAGATCAGGAAAGGGAGACCAAAGGTGCCCTCAGGAGACCATTGAGTTCATCAGTGAATCCTAATCATTTACTGGAGACGTTAAAAGAAATTGTCTTAAATGAGGAGAATGAAAGTTGGAAACTATTTTTGTGCAATTTTATCTTTTAACACATCCTAACCCAGCTTATGATACATGAGAAGATAAATTCCAGATCTGAGTTGTCAAATTGGCATTAAATACAGGCACTAACTGCAGACTTAGGCCCATCCAAAAGCTGAACTGTTTTTAAAAAAATGGATTTCTGGAATTAAAAAAAATCTTTGTAGCTATGAAAATGAAAGAATGAATTGGTTTTTTATTGTGACTAATACCTTTATTGAAATGCCAGACACATTCAGGCATTAAAGGCTTTAATAAGGTGGCTCAGATTGAGAGGTGATTCATTTTTTGGGTTGCATTTTTTGTTGATAAATTGCTGTGTTTTGAAGGACACAAGGCCTAATGTCACCATAACCTGCTTCTGAGAAGATAAAGGGAATATCTGACACTTATTTTGAAATCTGAAATCAGCTGTGGAAGTTCAAATATTTTCCATTCATTCAAACTGCAATAACTCAAGTTTCCAAATTTCAGCTCAGTTCTTGGATCAATAGTGGATAATAATATTCTGGTTGAGTTATCAGCTGGTTTGTTCCAGAGCCTTTGTATTTAGGTTTATCAGACACAATCACAAGCTTTCAGAAGGAATTCTTCATTCTTTTAAGTGCTACTGCTATTATCCAAAATGTTACATATATGAGGGAAAACACTTCATTGGGTTGTCTAGGAAGATTCAGATAATTCTCTTGCTCGTTATAGTTCTTTATATTGTGTGTCAGAATTCCCTAGAGACTCTTGGAAACTCATCCATGCCTCTGTGTACACACAACCTGCTCTTGACTTTGCCTTTTAAGCCATGGATGTGTTTGTTGCTGTTAAAAGAGCAAATCCTATGGACCAGATGTCTCATGAGTGCCAGATAATGCTCCCACATGTAAAGATGTTTGTAAAGGAACAGTGTGAGCTGAAGCACTGTCAGACCAGAGCTTTCTAAAATCTCTGTTGTAACCACTAAGTTGTTGAATCAAGGGCCAGGTTGTTTCTCTAAGCATTTTGAACAGGTAGTTTCTAAGAAACAAACCCAGAAAAAGCAGTGAAAATTGTGTTTTCACTGAAGCCTGTGATAGCTTTGCAATGTTTTAAGCAGGGCTGGTGTTTGCTTCTTGCTTAATGGCTGTATCTTGACTTGTAGTTCTTGCCAGGGCTGGGTCTCATGCACTCTGACCACAGCTGCTCAAAGCCAGAGGACTTGCTGGCAAAAGAGCAGGAATTCTTTCAGCAGTTCTTTGAGTAAGGATCAGCTACTTTTAATTTACCATGGGAAGAAAACATTTCCATGATGTTCCCACAGCACAGGTGATGCACCCTAGAGGTTCATAACCCAGTTTACCCTGTGCTGATTTGTTCATGTAGCTCTCTTTTAGTTTTCTGGTAGCTGCTTTATTGTGTGAATCAGCTGTAATTACCATGAACAAGATGTTTATGTCATATAAAGGAGACAAAACCTATTTTGAAGACATTTTAAAATCTCATTAACTTAAATATCAGTATGGTGGAACATAGCAGTCAGTAAGTTCCTCTGAATGCTTAGCAAAGAGCATTTCTAATTAAACACATTGTGCTTGCCCTGTGTTCCTTTTGTATTACACAAATGGTTGGAGCAGAAAATGGTCATGAAAGCCAGCAGTGCCTAATAACTGTGTGATAGAAAAGCAAATTGGTAGCTCAGAACCTTTTAAAACAGCTGTAAACTTTTTACTTGGTAGCAGAAGTCAATTGGTTTTTTCCTTTCTTCCTTATTTTGCTTTTGGGCTGTAGTCTGAGGATATATTTTTTTTTCCTGCCACAGCTGCCTGCAAAAGTGCCAGGTTTGGCAGTTCCCACCTGTGTAAGCACTTGAGGTAGAGTGGTGAGAATTGGCCAAAAACTGCTCAGCTCAAACTGTTGTGCACAGAGGTGGCTGAGGAGGGAGCTGCTACCAGGAAGGGTTTCCTGCCTTGTAAACTAAAATCATTTTTATAAATATGGGTTTCTGGTTTTTGGTTATGTTGTGTATATTCAGGGCTCTTTATGTGAGATTTTTGTTTCATTGTCCAATTAGGAAATCAGCTGGACTCTCTGGCCTCTGCCCTTGGAGGCTTTGTTGGTTTACATATTTGTGTATTGAACCAGCATCAGTAGCAACTGGGAACATGAAATAAAAACTGAACTTTCAAGAAGGGGTTGACCATTTTTATCATTGCAAGTTTTATTAAAAAAAAAACCCCAAACCTCTTAACTTCTGCCTTGTAAACATTTGATAACCCAATTGTTCCCATGCCCACTTACACTGAAAATCACCTTCCACTGCCCAACCTGCTCAATCCACAGAGAGCATGCTTTGATTTCCATGTTTTCTGTGAGCAATGGGAACAGTGAGCTTGTTACAAATGCACAGCTTAAACATCTCAGTTGTGTGGCTGGTTTCAGGTTGTATTTCATATTTATTCCTTGGGGTTTGTTGCTGCAGAAGTAGAACTGCTCTCTGTCTGCTCTGCAGTCCTGGGTATCCACCTTGGGCTTTCCCCTTCCTGAGGAGGGAGTTTCTAGAGGCTTTGAGCTGACAAGATATAAGAACCAGTGAAATCCACCCCATTAGTGAGGGCTGCTTGGTGTATTCACACTAAAAAGGGAGGAAAATTTCAGGTTCCTTCTTGTTGTGTTTGAAGCCAACTCAGGTGATGGCTGTACAGACCAAAACCAGCTGAGTGAGGACCCAGAACTCAGTTGGAGTGGTTGTGATGTTTATCCAGAAGCTGACAAATCTCAACTAGAAGCCATTCTCAAAGTACAGCTGAGACAAAAAACTTGATGTGTGCTCAGGAAATGTGCTCTCTGGGTGAGTGGGTAAATTCATGGAATGAGCAATTTTGAATCTGTGTGCATGTTTACATTTGTAGCTGTGTGGATGAGCTCCTTTGTAGCAAGTCCTCCTCTGGAAAGGAAAAGAGGAGGTTCTCTTGGTTCTTGCCCCTCTGGAGGACATGGGGAGGGGTGGGGTTGGAGCAGGTGGTTGCTACCAGAGGTTGTGACTATATTTGAGCACCACCTTGGCCTCTGAGTGAGAATTGCTCTCGTGGAGAAGGGCTGCTTTGGCAAAAGGGGCAAAGTGTTTCCTGGGATTAACAGCAATTCCTGCTGCCACTGTTATCTGGGGTTTGTGGTTTTGCTGGCAAGTGATGGTTCTGCTTTGGTTAATTACAGTCAGTCCCGTTTAATGCTGTGCTGTGGTGAAGCCATGTGGTTTATGGCCCACAATTGTCAAACAGAACAATTCATTAAGCTCCTAAATTGGTTGAATCCTCCTTATTCCCTTTTAACTCAGTCTAGTGTGTTCCCTTATTGCCATCTTAAAGATGTCATAGCTGCCCAAAGCTGTTCATGTTTCTGGAACCCTTCTATGTTACTGAAGATCTTGTTTTTCACTGCCAGCTTTGACTGGGAGTTTTGTAATTCAACTGAGAAATTTTACAAAAAACCTGTCTCAGCAATAAAAGGTTTTAGAGGGATAGAGCATAGCTCAGGAGTCCTTCCTTTAGAGTCTAACTCATGAATCTGGGATCCAGTGTGAATACCTGATGTTATCTTGGACCTTGGAGTTGGATGGGTTTTTTCCTCATTGACCTGTGGCTGATTATCCTAGGTTTGTGGCTGGAGTTTGTACAGTGAACTGTCATGGGTAACTGTGAATATTTTGTGTTAATAAATTGAAGCATGTTTCCAGCTTGGTCATCAGTCAGTGGAGCTGGGATGGTCACTTGAGGGGGAGCACCTTCTGTCTTTGCAGTGCTTAGGCTTAGTTGAGTTCAGAAGTCACAAACCCAGCCTAGCAGTCTGCACCACTATTCTGGGACAAAAAGAAGGTATTTACTATGCTAAAGAAAAAGAATCCAAAACAATCAAACCACATTTACTTATTGTAAACAAACTGTGCAAATTTCTATCCCATGCAGTATCACTGCCTTTACCACAGATGCACAGTGGGAATCAGTGACTGCAGTGATTCATCCTGCAGTTCTTTTCTTTCCTTGCTTTATTTTTTTAGCATAAATGTGACACTTGCAGAAATCAAGGAGAAAAAACCATTTGGCTTTGGCAAGCAAAGTGAGGGTTGAGAGTATAAAATTCCAAACACAGCTGTGCCAATGTGCTTCAGTCCTAACTTACAACATTTCCTGCTCTTCCAGAGCTGGGGCTGGCTCAGGGATTGCCAGTCATGACACTTTTTATGGTGGTTTTGTGCTGTGCACCAGTGGGGACCAGAATGAAACCGGCAGACTAATTTTAGTTCATGATCTGAGGTTTTGAATCCAGGTCTGCAGAAGTGAAAGATTAGTGTGTGTTAGCTCACTGAAAATTTGAGCCTGTTCTCCAGCTGGACTGTCTTGACCACCTGCTAACTTGTTGATAAGGTGAGAGATTGGGCACTTTGGGTCCAATTCTGACCTCATGTGCCCTGGTGTAACTTACATGGGTTTGAAAAATCAGTTTCAATTGTTTGATTTAAACTTTAGCTGAGCCTAGACCTCTCTGCTCTTTATTATTTTAAATAAAACCATAGCACATTTGCTTTTTGTTGTATAACCTTTTTTCCCCCCTTCCAATTTCTCAGTTTCCTAAGCCATCTGTTTTCTACTGGTCTTGCTTTTCATAATACCACCATAAAATAGCTTTGTGTTTGTCTTCTGTGAGCCTTTCTTCTTTCAGTGGTATGGAATGTACCTAAAATGTGTTGGTTGTCTTGGTATTGCCTTTCCTCTGCCATTGTAAAGTTTCATGGCAACAATTCAGAGACTGGATAGAGCACCCTGTTTTGTCCTTGCTTCAGAAAAGGAGAATATTGATTGTATAGGATGGGCTGCAGGTGGGTCATGGCATCCTGTTCAGAACTAGCTACTGTATTTCAAATCCTTGGATGCTCTGTCTGAGTCCTGAAGGGAATTTGCCTGTTCCCAGTTGGATGTGAGAACTTTTGAGGAAGTTCTTACCTCCTGGGTAAGTCACTGACCTGGAATAGCTTCATTTCCTAGCTCTGACACAGATTTCCTCTGTGGTTTTGACCATATCATTTAATTGCTTGTAGGCTGGATTTCCTTATCAGTGTGCTGTCTAGAGATAACAGAGCCTCCTTGCATCCCCACAGCTCTGGAAATAGGTGCATGCCAATTGGTCTGGCAGAACACACAAAGCCCTTGTTGTTTCAGGGCAGCTGAATTTTTGCATGCTATCGACTCTGTTGACTTGTCCAGTGTTTACAAGGGCAATCAGATTTTCAGAGATTAATCATACCTTTTTCTTGACTGGTTAGTGGCACCAAGAAAAGAAACATGTCAGCATAGTGTTTTCCCTGTAATTTAAAGGTTGTTCTAAAGTTGCTTGCAGTGAAGGAAACTGCTTGTTCTAATTAAAAAAAAAAAAAAAAATTAATGTTTGCCAATGTAGAACAGAAGAATGCTTTAAGTTTTTATTTATAATGAGGCACTGCTATATTAGATGGTATTTTCTAGGAGACATTCCCATGTAAAGAATTAAAAATTCCCGTTGTTGACCCGAGTGAAATTCAGGTGCTTGTGTGTGGAAAGAGGATGAGCAGGGGGCGGCCCAGGCTCTGAGGAGCTGAATGCTCGGGTGCCACCTAGTGCTGCAGGAGCCGGGGATGGCCGCAGCTCTGCCGCTCCTGCCCCACCTCTGCTCCGGCCAGGCTCGCGAGATGAATGAGGTGCCTGGAAAAGCACGATGAACCCATTTCCCCCTGAACTTCACATGATTTGGATGAATTGCTGAGAAACTCTGGGCTGGAGTTGTAAGAGGAATATGTAATCTATGTCTACATATGTATCCACACACACATGAAACATCACAACAGGTTGAACTTTAAGGATCTGATTCTTTATCTCGTAACGTTGTTTGGAAACGAAGAGATTAAGAAACATTTTCTGATGAGAGAGCAGGGTGAGGAAAAAAGAATAAATTCATCATGCTTCAATTAAAATAAGCATCTAGGAGTTTGGGAGCTAATCCAAATGTAGAGGAATCTCTTGAGGCTTCAGTGTAATCTGGATTTCCAAGTTCTGCAATTTCTTTCACTGCTTTGGGTCTTTCATTCATGAGCTCCATGCAAGAACCCTTCTGAACTGAGAAAAGGAAAGGAGCAGATTTAGTTTATTTCTTTTAAACTTAGGGTACATTGCAGGTTGGTGGGAATTTAGCAGCTCTTTAAATTCCTCCACACTCTTATTTGTTGTTGTTTTTGGTTTTGTTTTTTTTTTTAAGGGGGCTAAGAATGTGATTGGCCAAGAATGGCTAAAAGTGATTTAAGGGTGAAATATAAGAGCTGAATCATCACAGGTGACAGTTTTGATCTGCAACAGAACATAATATCACCATGATAAGAGATTTCAATGAGCATAGGACTTCTTCAAACTTTCTTGACTGTAGGTGATGTTGGAAGTGGGAGCAAATGTACATTTAAAGAAGAATCTTGTAAACAACTTTATAAATATGAGCACAACCTTTCTTTCTGTACCATGAAGGTAACTGCATTCTTTTTGAAAGAAAATTAAAATAGAAGAAATATCTGTAAGTACCCCTAACACCTCTTCAATGTATTTTTGGTCTCTTTTTTAACAGAGCTTTTTAAAATAGCAAAAAATGCATAGCTGCTTTCCCCACAGCTGTTCAATAAATGGTCTCTGAAAGCTGGCTGCAAAACTCCCCTCTGATCTGCTGCTGCACTGCTGTGCATTTGCTTTTTGACCAGGCTGCTCACATGATAAATTTGCTCCCTTCCCTCAAGGAAGGAGAAGGAAGCAGTTTCAAATAACAAAGCAAAAGTCTTTCCTTAAGAAGAAGTGGTCACCAGCCCAATTACAGAGGAGCCTCCCCTACCTCAGGCTGGTGAGCAGAATGTTTTTCTGGCATGGAAGTTTTCCAGTCATGTGAAATAACCATGAAGGGATTTCTAAGGCTCTAATGGCTTTTGAAAAAACTGCACTGTGTGAGCCATTACAGCTCTGGCTCAGGATCTGTTTCCCAAGTAGAGCTGTGTGGAAGCAAATGGCAACTGTTGCATTTTGACAGTCTTAAAGCTTTTGCTTTAATCTCTTGTCCTCCTTAGAAATTCCTTATTAGAGGATCTCACAGTATCTTGCAAGCCCTGGTGAATTAAGCCATGTGCTTGGCTGAATCCCACTTTGTGTTGTTAACTTACTGAGTGATTACAAGTGAATCACTTCCCACAAATGCAAAATAGGAATTAGAGTACTTGGATGATAATTTCTTTGGCCCAAATCTGTCTTTTGTTCCATTCTACAAGAGTAGCACAGCAGGGGTGCAATTCTAGACTGGGTCCCAGAGCCCAGGCACTGCTGCCTTTAGCAGTGCTGCTGAGGGATTCCTTACTGGGATTCCATGGTGGAGCATCATCACAATTATTGGAACAGAATGAGATAAAACATATGAAACCCTTTTGCTTTAAACTTCTTCTGTAGAAGGGTTTGCATTAATTGATGTTTGTGTTCCAAGGTGATGTCACATGCCAAGCTGGCTGTTAGAACACGCTCAGATTGTGACTCTGGGTTTGGATTTGAACCAGCTGCCTTTGGTAGAGGAGGTGGAACCCTGGGGTTTGGCCTGAGCTCCTCTGTAGATAATGAGAAGCATTTAAAACCTTGCAGTTTTCATTCTAGGAGGGGTTTTTTAGTTGTTACCCAGAGAGGTTGTGGATTCCCCATCCCGGGAAGTGCTCAAGGCTGGGTTGGATGGGGTCTTGAGTAATGTGATCTGGAGAATGGCATCCCTGTCTATGGCAGGGGGCTGAAACTAGATGATCTTTAAAGTCCCTTCCAACCCAAACCATTGGGTGATTCTATAACAGAATATTCCACTTGACAGGGAATGGAAGTGCCATCTGGTTTTCTTGGAAGTTCATTCAATGCATTCTGTCCTTCAAGGAACAGCCTACTTTTCTTCATCTTTGTCCAAAACCAAGACACTTGTTTGATTTAAATTTAATGATGAGAAATACTCAACCTCCTTTCTGTCTCTTTCTAAATTCACTTGCTTTGCTAAAAGATTTTCAAGGAAGATGTAGAAATGATGAATTCTGTATTCCACAACTTCCTGTTGAAAGCTGCTCTAGATATTGAAACTTGCTCTTGGTTGTACATGGAGGGGTTTTTGGAAGAAAGCTTTTTTCCACTTCTGGAAAACTGCATCCTGTTAAAGGTTTTGTTCTTATCAGGGAATGCTTTTTACTTTACTCAGGCAGGTGATGCATTATCCCTCCTGGAGAGAATGGAAGTGCCCATGGATTTTACAGAGGGCATCTAAGTGTGACTAATGTCTTCTAGTGAAGGGTTTTGAGAGCAGCTAAACTTAGATTAGATACTGCATTGCTTCATTTTGATGGATTAATAAAGACAAAAGGGGGTAGAAGGAAATTGTATCTCATACAGATTTAATGCTGAAAAATCCTACAGCACTTTGTCCAGCTGTTGAACACTCATGAAATCTGTACAATGATTAAGTCCAAGAATAAAAAATACTATTTGAGGTAAAATAGTTACCTAACTTGAAATGTTGTAAGATTTAGCATTCATAGTCCTATTAAAGAAAAAAGAAAAAAAAAAGCCAGGGGTTTTTGCTCAGCTTCTGCATGTTGCCATTTGAGAGGATGCTGCTGATTCCAGAGCCTTACTGGTGATTCTGGGGATGAAAAGATGGAAGGAGAAGGGAAAGCTGCAGGTTCACAAATAATTACAAGAAATCTTTAATTTGAATGATAATGTCTGTAACAGCACAGCATTCTTAGAGCCAAGCTCAGGCACTGGCTGAGCACTGAGTTGGAGGAGAAGCTGCAGGGCATTGCTTTGACAAAGAAGGGATGGGATCAAGGTGGGAATCCCTCCCTGCTTGGGGAGGGGTTGAAGCTCAAGTCAGTGGTTTAAAGCCAGTGCTAGATTATGGCAAGTAGCACTGGTGTCAGAGGATGAAAGTCTGGGGGAGATCCCACACTTTAAACTGCCTAACTCTGGAGAGGACCACAGAAATGTGTGTCCTTGCAAGAGCAGCTACAGTAAGGGAATCACCAGCAAGGAAATGGTGCAGGGCTATACAAAGAGAATCATTAGTGGCCTGTTTGACTTATTCTGTCCTGAACTCTTCTGCAGGTTGGCAGGTTCTTCTTTCTGTGTCCTGCATGCACAATTTTCTTATTCTATTGAATTTAAAGTCATGCCCCTGCTGTCCCTGAGGCCACAGTCCTTTCCAAGCTTGGTGTTGTCTGATTCCCCAGCACTGTTTTTTCACTGCTAGTGCAGTTTGCTTTGGCCTGCTGATGAGCAGATATCCATGGAAAGCCACAGTGCCCAGCCAGAGACCTATTTTTGTCCTGAATCAATAGAGCTCTGCAAGCACAGGTCCAGGATCAACAGAGATCCATGGAAACTCTTGCAGTGCTCCCAGCAGAGAGGGCTCTACACACTTCAGAAATTGCTTTGTCCCTCTGATCTGTGTTCTGGGTAAAGCACAAACCAGTGCAGGGGGAAATGGGGGGAAATACTGAATCTGTGAGATATTTCTGGAATGAGTAGATGTTCTGGTACCTACAGTCTAATCCTTACTGAACTTTCCCCCACTTCATCTTGAGCACAGGTGTGCACACAAGGCACAGCTGCTACCACATGGCTTGGAGTTTTCAGAATTGGTAAAGAAGAATCCAGAAATAACACAGGGAGAAAAGACATCCTTCTCTTTTAATAGCTGCAGGAAATGCATTGTGTGTTCTGATTGCAACTTCTTTTATTTTAATGCATGGCTGCTTTAAAGGTGGGAGCTTATCCCAGTGGGGAAAGTGAGGCATAAACAAATAACCTGCCTGGTCCTGTAAAACACAGAATTGTTGGGGTAGGTTGGGAGGGCAACCTGGGCATTCCAGGCCCTTTGTGAAGTCACCAGTAGATAACTGTGCAGCCTGAGAGCAGGCTGTTCCAATCAATCAGCTGCAGGACTTGAACCCCAAACCATCTTCCAGGCTGCACTGCCAGCTCAAGGATGGAAATGGTGCAGGATTATTTATTTATTTATCTATATTATTTGTCTGCCTTGCTGCTGACACAGGAATTAATTACTCTAGATAAGGTGTGAGGCCTTATAGAATAGGACCTCATTTTACCTCGTGATAAGCCTAGGGAAAAATATTACAATATTATTTTAGGGATGTTTTCTCAAGCTTTCTCCCAAGAATTCTTAATTCAAGAACTGCTGCAGACTGATTGTGCCTTAAACCCCTCTGAATTTCTTTCACTATCTTGTTTGATCTTCCCTTGAGCCCCTGTAAACTTCCAGCACAGACAAGTCCCACTGAGCCAAGTGTTCCACTGTGCAGATTCTGTACTGTGAAACTGAGGAGCTGTGTAAAATTCAGCTGCATTCAAATATTTTCAACAGAAGCCTAAGTTCCTTTTTAGCAACTTGAGAAAAAACGTGGTGTGAGATGCTGGTTTTGACTTAGATGTGTGCTGAGAGAACTTTTAAGAGTTAACCATGGACAACCTGCTTTGGTACACCTGCAAAGGAAAGGTCTCCTCCTCACAGGTATCATTTCCAGGTGGCTTTTTCCCCCCTCAGAGGAAGATGCCAGCTCTCTTTGCTGGTTGTCCTTCTGAAGTGAAGATTTCAGCACAGCTGCTGACTCTGCTGCTGCAGCAGATTCTGAAGCCTTGCAATGGAGAGCAGACAATAGCATTTTCTTAACTCTGTTTGGCCTCCTTGCTCTGTGCCATTAGAGAGTTCTCATCAGTGTTCTCAGTAATTCTATTAAACAAGGTTTCCATCAAAACTTATTCTTGGCATTTCCTGCAGATTTTGCCAGGACTGACTCAGTATGGCTCGTGTTTCATGCAGTGGAACTTATGGCATGGTGGAGTTTTTTTCTAGAGGATTCGAAATTAGGCAACAGAATATTTTAAAATTTTTTTAATGATGAGACTTCTGATGTTTCTCAGTTGAATAATTTGCCAGATTCTCTTTTTAGAGTTGCTTGGCTTAGAAAGTCCAAGTTTGTTTCTGTGAGAGAATTTTGTCAGGAACTTAATGTTCACTATTTGGGTGCGCAGCCTGCAATTTAGCTTTTGAGTGCAATATCTACTTTTGATATCAAAATGGAGTTTATAAATTCAAAGTTGCCATAGTGGAGGAAAAATAGGTAGAGAAAAACACTGAGAAGCAGGGACAAGGCAGCAGGTAAAGAATGGGCTGGAGCTGGGGCTGTGTTTTCAGACAGCCTCATCCTTGGAGAGCAAAGACAAACTTTGAAATAGCTCAGATTGCCTATGACTGGTGAAGGTTGTCTGAGAACCAGTATATTTGAGATGCTTCTTCAGGAGAATTACATGCCTTGGTTAAAAAAAAAAACCCAAAACCAGGAAGGATTTGCATCTCTCTCCAGTTCCCCAGAGTCACAGGAGTTATTTGGGAATGGCTCCCCAGATGTTATATACTGGTGCTCTTGTTGTAAGATAAAGCATGGACATGAGAGCCTAACCAGAGGGCTATGAAACTTTAGATGGAAAAATAAGATTTCAGATAAATTACATACCTGAGATGGAGATACTCTAAACAACATAATGTGTATTTCCAGAGCCCTTTACTTCACTGGCATATGGGGCTGGATCTGACTTCCTCATTGAAAACCCTCTAAACTTTTCCTATTCTTTTCTAAGGCTGTCCTTATCAATATTATCTGCATTTATGTGAGAAATTATGTGGGCTGGCAGTTTCTAAGGTTGGTGATAAATGGAAATAGAACTAAAACACTGGTTGTCAATTATGGTACATTTTATTTTCACCATTGCTTTTGTTTCTGCGTGCCTTTGTGGGTTTGTTTAGTTGGGCTTTTTTTAATGGTTGATGGCTGTTTGGTTTGCTTTGTTTAAATTTCAAATTGACTCAAAGTTTTTCTAGTATTTCTGGAAAATACTTGTGTGTTTTCTTGGGAGGAAAAATACAATTTCCACTAGCTCTGTTTGGTACTTTGACTAAAGTTTCTGCAACTGCTTGCTCCTCTTCTTGCCTGAACTTTGTAATTTGGTCATTTTTATCAGCTTCCTATAGAGTAAGGGAAAATAATACTTAGTTTAAAAAAATAAATAAACAGCTTATGCTTTCTTTTTATTGTGGCTCTGACATCTTTTCCAAATCCCCTAGGAGGGGAAAGCAGCTTCTCCTTAGCTGGACAATACAGGGAGGAAAAGAAATCTGAAATTTTGCACAATGCAGATATCTTTGTAGGGAAATTTTTACAGCATCAAAAGGAGTTGCCTCTTTTTTTGGGGTTGTTTTGGGTTGGGTTTTTTTTTTTTTTTTTTTGCTTTTTCCACACAGTGGAATGCATCAAATTACTTCTCATAACTCTGGAATTATATTCACCTCACTTCCTGGAGGTTGGTGGGAACATTGTTTCCTGGTGCCCAGCACTCTGGGTTTTCATGGAAAGAGAGCAAATGCTTTCATTTTTACAATTTTTAAAGCATTTTTGGACATAGAAACTGGCAGAAATTTTCTTTTCATATGAGTATTTGATTTGGCATGGAATGGTCTGGCTGGAATTGCTTTGTATTAGAAGTATTCCTCCAAAGAGATATAAACATGTGATTTATTAATCACTGGGATTTTATTTTAAGAGAGAAATTCCTGCCTCCCTTTCTTGTTCAGCATGTGGACAAGGTTTACATATTGTCACTGTTAAAGCTGGAATCAACATGATTAAATATGGAATTAGCTCAGGCTTGGGTGGTTTCTGGAGCTGGGCTGATCCAGATGTTAGCAGCAACTGGTATCTTAATAGCTGCAAAATTTTGGAAGTCAATCCAGTTCATATGTAGTCAGATTTTAACTAACTCCTGGAATCCAGTGATGCAGAACAGTGAGAACCAGGGAAAATTCAGTGCCTGGTTCTGTGGTGCTAATTCATCACAGCTTTTATCTGCTGCCTGGGATTACAGATCTGATCACTGGCACCCTGCTGGAGGGGAACTGCTGTCTGTGGCTTGATTTTTAAACATGTAAGTTTATTCTCTCTCCTGATTATTTCTGCTTAATAGTCAATGCAAGGGAAAGAGATCCTTCTCTAAGAAATAAAGGGTTTGGTTTTTAAAACCCTTCCGGGTCAGTCTGCAAAAATCCATTTTGTTTCTCTTATTCCATGATGTTCAAATACTGCCTTTTCCAAATACCACATATCCAGCTTGTCTCAAAGTGTTTGGAAAGTTTTTTTCTAGGATGATTCACTGTGTGTAAAATGAAATATGTATATGGGGAAATTCTAGACGTCCCTAGCTTTCTCCTAGAGTTACTGAATCCTGGCCCTGGGAGAAGCTGCTACAGGCCTTGAACATCTTTGGAAATAGGTTTGGCTCTAGCTTAACAATGAAAGCTCTTCTCATTCTCTGTCCTTAACCCAGAGAATGTAGGCATTGGTTGTGTGTAGGCCTGGTACCTTAGTGATAGCAAATATTTGCTGCAGGTTCTGCCTCATCCTTCTATGGCATGGACAGCCCTGGCACAGTGCAGAGCGAGGAGCAAGAGCTCTGAGGTCAGATGTTGTTCTTCTCCCTGTGTGGGGACTGACAGCTTGGAAAGCAGAAAGGCATTTCTTTGTGGCTCTTCTAAGTTCATCTTCTTTAGGAAACTGAACTGGTGCTCCAAAGCCTCCCCACTGGTTTGGGAATCATGTGGGAAATCACCGGTTCCTCTGGGAACCAGAATTTTGTTGGGTATTTCTTGGTGCATTTTACATTAGTTGTTATACTTGCTTTCTCTTGTACTAATACTCCTTTTTTTTTTTTTTTTTTAATATCTTTTCAATTTGTAAAGCAGTTCCAAATATTCAGTGTATGGGCAGATGCCTTTTAGTGTCTCTGCTTAGTGCCCAGCACTGGAGCCGATCCTGTTCTGATTCACATTTTCCTGAAGCTCACAAAGACAGCAGAGAAGAGATGGAAGAAAAGCAAGATAATTACATTTACAGAAGTGATAGAAACACATAATCCTGATGGGAAGTTTTGGAAAAAGTTTGTCTTTAGCTGGAATTTGGGGCTGTGTGAGTTCAGCTTCACATACTTCCCGTTCTTTCTTACCATGCATTTCATCCAGCAGTTTATGCTGTTTTTTGGAGGAGCAGTAATTAGGTAATATTTTATGACTTGACAGGCAAGATGCACCAGAACTCTTCTTTTCTTTCCAGCACACACTCTTGATGGCAGCTTTATGCCAGTTGTCTCTAGGCTGAGCTGTGAGTGACAGACCACTACCAGCAGAGCACGGTGCATCGACACAAATTCAGCAACAATTAACATCTTTTGCTTGCAAAACTTCATTTTATCCTTTCACTCTTTCCACCTTGTTCTGAGATAGGATCTTTTTATGGATAAGAAAACATAGACAAGAAAATAAGGGTGTGCTTGTGCAGAATAGTGGATACAATCAAAACCTCAGGCTTTGAGTTCCATCCTTGGGTCACTGCACTGCTCTTGGCTGTGCTTTGTTTTTTTTGTGTTGTTGAGGCAGCAACGTGGGCTAGTTCTTAATTGATTTAATTCAGAAATCTTCTGTGGTGGCATCCTTTTATGGCCTGAAAGTATCCCCCAACTTGGGATGCACTGACTGTGGAAATAACACTTCCATAACATGCCTTATTATTATTCTTATTCAAACCCAGTGATTTAGGATAATGGAAGTGCCTTGGATGTGTAATGTTTTTTCTTGCTGGCAGGGACATGCTGCGGACTCAGGCCTAAGAAAACTATTGACCTGGACATTCACTGACCAGCTTTTCTGAGGATTCTGTACAGGGTCTTTCATGACATTTTGGGTGTACCTCAAATTCTTGCCAAACCCCTTGGAACAGTTCAAAAGAGCTTTGATTGTGTGCAGTCCTCTGAAGTTGGAGGTGCCAAAAATATAAAGGTCTTTTTTAATATTTTCCACAATGTTGCAAAGCTATTAATGTAAATTACAAAAAGACTTTTTGATTACCAAGGCAAGCTACAAAAAGGGAAAATGTGGTGTAATCCGTATAAATCACTTGACTAAACCATGCACAATAAATCTAGTGTTGGTGAAGCTGAATTCCTCTATCTGGTACCACTGTTTGCTCTTTACAATCAGCATTTACTTTCTTCATTTGGCAATTGGTGTTTGCCATGGACCCCCTTCACCTTTGTTCACATCCTTGTGATCTGTAGCTGTGCAGAATTCTGGCCTTGTTGGCATCATTTAAAAAAAAAATAAAACTTGAAAAGCAGTGGGGAAGTTGCCACAGAAACAGTTAAATATTTGACCCTGTTTACTGCCAGCTTAGATAAAAATCAGATTTACTTCCTTGTGAAGAAAAATTCTTCAAGTTATTTTATGTGCACTGACAGTGGTAGGTTTGTTGCAGCCCATTGGAATAAGGGATTTCACATGTGTTGCAGTGAAAGGAACATTTTAACCATTTGCTCCTGTTTGCCACCTGTTTCCTTCACCCACTCAGTGAATTTCACAGCTGCAAATGATGCCTTAGGTTTTAGCTTTCATATTTTTCAGATTCTCTACTGCTTTAGTGTATAGTTTTGAGCTTCATATGAAGGGATGGTGATCTCTCTTCACAGGAGCAGGCAGACAAAGCAATTCCTTTCCTAGCTTGGGACCAAGGACAACCATCCAAACCTCAGGCCTGAGAGCATAAACAATATGGACTGAAGAGAGAAAAACAAGAAGGATGGGACAGCATGGGCTAAAGCTGGAATTGGACAATGAACTCCAATATGGAAATGAACCAGAACTTACAAAAATGTGAGACCTTGTGACTGGTTGTTTATTTTGTGCCCATTTTGGTCCATCTTGGGTGCAGCCCTGGCTGGGCTCTTGTGCTGCCCAAGGTGGATTCATTGAGGCCTTTTAATAAATCCCTGCTTTATTCTTGAGCTCTGTCCAGCCTCTGCTCTAGGTCAGCTTTCACAAGGTGTCAGTTCTGGTGACCCAGATGGGACAGGACATCACAGATGGCATTTCCTAGGCCAAAAAGAACCCAGGCATCCCTGCTTCCTTCCATGTGCCCAGCTCAGTCCCAGCAGGGGCTGCAAGGTGTTTGTTCCTGCCCTGTGTCCCTGATGTCCCTGCTGGGCTCAGCCCCACATTCCCTCAGATGAGAGATGGCTGTGCTGGGGCTGGGTCCCTGCTGACACCTGGGAGCAGGTGGGATGTCCACTCCTTGTGCAACTTGGAGAAACCTTTGGGTTTTCCTCTGTGAAAACCTGTTATTACAAATGTACACCTGCCTTTCATTGCCATCTAAGCACTTGATTTACAATCTTCCTAATCCAAATACTAATTAAGGACTAAGGGCTTTGTTGTGTGGCCTTTGTTAGCTTGGAATTTGGTCCCTTCCTGGGAGTGTTTGGTCTGGAGCTGGTGAAGAGTTGGTTGTTTCTTCTTGGCTTAGCAATCCTTCTGCTGCTTAGACTGTGCTTGGTTCTCTTCCCCATGCAGAACCTTCCAAAGGGGATGGCTGAGGGAAGAACACAGAGTTTGTAGATGTGATCATGCTCCTCTGTGAGCAGTTGGAATTTTAAGAACTCTAAAGGACTACTGAATGCCTGGGAACCAAGGAATTCAAAGTACTTGCCAGTTGGTGGCAGATTTATCTGACTCAAAAGATCAAGCCAAAACTGAAATGGGACATATGGCTAGACTGTGCTCCTTTTCTTTTTGTTGTTTTATTATTCTTTTAATGATTGAAGGACTTGTATTCAAATAAAAGACATTATTTGGCTCATTCAATAGCTTTATTGAGGAATCCTACTATAAAATGTGATAAACAAGTACAGCTATTCTCCCTTGATTTGTGCATGCCTGTCTGTCTTGGGGTTCATTTGAGTTCCGGACTCTCTGGATATATTCCTTGGAGCAGCAGCAGGAATTAAGATCTCTCTGGAAAGGTCTCATTTCAAGAGGGTAAATTTGAGAGTGAAGAGAGACAGTGGCCTTGGGGATAGCATCAGTGCCTCTGGCTCTCTTGGCCTGCTCCTGACTCTTCTCTTTCACTGCTGATCTCCAGGATTCCCAGGGGTGATACTTAAAAACACAGACAGTGCTTAGGAGTCCTGTAGTCACATCTCTACAAGTTTGTGTGTTTTTCTGAGCTGTACCTGTAACATCCTGAGGAAAACCTGAAATAAATTAAACCCTGGTAAAGGATAAATGTTATCCTTTCCAGAGTTAGATATATTTCCCATCTGTTAGTGGCTCTCAAATCTTCCACCTCTAACCCGTGCCATTGGCTGAAGAGCATGTAAGTTGGCTGCTAAATCTGCCTCCTGCACAGTGCTGTGACATGACAAATGCCACCACCCTGTGACACCAGCTGCAGGATTTTGGAAGTGAATTGATGCAGTGAAGCAGATTCTGGTTTTTGTGCAGGAAGTCAAGTGTATGAGATGTGATTGATCAATATTACAAACCCTCAGTAGGGGACCCACAGAGGCTTTGGAGTTTTGTTTCAGAAAAGCACTCACAAATCTGACAAAAGATGACAGTTCTAAGGTTCTTCAGGTTCTTGGATGTACAAAACTGGGTTATGAGAAGATTTTTTTCATGAGGTTTTGGATTCACATACTGGGAACCCTGGCCTGTAATCCCTCAGAGACTCAGCTAAGCAAACTCCAGCCTGCAGGTGATGGTCATCAGGAGCTGTGGATGCACCGTGGGTGGCTCAGTAAGCAAAACCTCTGCCCTGCTGTATGCAGGATGATGGCACCAACCTGATTAAAGCCCTGTGGTGCAGAGCAAGGGATAGTCAGAGCTGTGTATGCAACCTAAACCATGATTTAAGAAAGCAAGATTGCCCAAATCTTGATGTGGAGCTGCTGTCATCTCCACCATGGAAGCAACCTTTCTGGGAAGTTGTGTTTGTCATTCTGGCTGCACTGCAGGTGAATATTTGCAGTCAGGTGCTGCTGTGGGCAGGAGGTGAGCACACCATCCATTTCTGGCTGGGCTTGCTTTTATACTCCCCTTCCTTCCTGCACTGTCAGTGAACTGCTAGCTGCAGGTGCAAGTTGGTGTTGAATTTTCCAATTAATTGTCAGGTTCCACAGCCACCTCTCCATCTGGCTCAGCAGGCAGTCCCTGTTCAACAGGGGCCCAGGGCACAAACCCTGGGGTTTGACAGGCCAGCAGTGAGATGTGTTGGCAGAGCTGTCTGGGGCTGCAGGGTGTTCACAGATCAAGGCTGAGTGGACTGACACTGCTGTCTCCAGGGAAAACTGCCCTCTCTCTCAGTGCTGGCACTAACTAGTGCATCATTTTTGTGTGCCAGAGCTGGTGAGGGCCGTGCATGTGGTAGTAGAAGAAGCAGGGCTGAGCCTGGCAGCCAGGAGTGCTAATGGTTGTAATCCTGCTGCACTGACTCACATGGCAGCCTCAGGTTAATCGCTCGACCTTCTCTGGCTGCTCTGCTGCAGCTGTGAAAATGGGCAAAAGTGAAATTTCATCAGCCTCCAGATGCTGGGTTGGAGCTGTTTGCTTGGGGAAGCAGCTCATACAGAATATTAATATCCATCATAAGTTAAAAATGGGTGAAGGTGGCTGGGTAACTTGTACTTTGTAAGTGAATTGTCTCCTCCTGAATGTGACATTGGATTGCAATGTACACTAAAAATGTATGTTAAACTTTTTGTTTATTTTGCTAACTGTAATGTTTTGTAAAGCCAAGCATGAGGTCCTTTTCATTCAAACTTTCTCCAAAAGGGAAAGGATATAGAGTAAAACACTCTAAATCCTTTCCATTTGACAGCTCTATGTATGTCCCCTATTGTGGTGTTTGAGCTATAATAGCTCCTTGTATGAAAGACTATATGTTTTATTTATAGGTATTTGAAATTAGTTATGTGGGAGAATGAATACCAAAGGCTCCAGGCTAATACAGGATTTTTCTGTCGTGTGAATGAAGGTTGCTTTGTTTTGGTCCCCAAGTATTTCTTGAATAATTGTGGTTTGGAAAACCAAGTACATGTTGAGTCCATTGCTGTGTTTCAGCTGTGGATTTGATTTTTCAGATGGGAGCATATAGACTGGCACATGGACTTTGGCATTTGAATAGTCCCTTCAGAGAGCTGCCATGCAAGACTTGAATGTGGGTCTCAAAGTTTAAAAATTGGGATGAAGACACACTGAAAAACTGGAGTTAAGGTGTAAAATAATCAGCATTCAAAATAAGCTGGCCTTAAACCCTGACTATTTGTTAATAAGCTTTGATCCAAATTCATCCTTAGCAAACGTCCCAAAAGTACAGAATACAGTGAATTTTGGTTTTAGCTTGTTGCCATTTTGGTCTGGATGAGTTTGTCTGTAGCCTGTGCATGGGTCTGGAGTCATTTCCCTGCAGAAGGCATTGTCTCTGCAGTGGTGCAGAGCGTGGCACGGTGCTGTGGTTTCTTACAGGGAGATTTTTAACCTGGTACGTAATTCTTGTTAACATTCACATGATATCCATCCCGTTGGTAAGAGTGCAAGTCAGGGCTATCCCCTCAGGCAGACTTCATTTAAACACTCTTCCTAGTGCCAAATTTCTAGGCAT
Source organism: Serinus canaria (assembly GCF_022539315.1). Classification (NCBI taxonomy): domain Eukaryota; kingdom Metazoa; phylum Chordata; class Aves; order Passeriformes; family Fringillidae; genus Serinus; species Serinus canaria. The sequence goes on from NC_066318.1 coordinate 17,057,378, forward strand.
TTTTCTCTTCTAATGAATGCATGTGTTTGAGAGCAGGGACCTTTCCAGCCCTGCTCTCCCCTTCCCCCAGCCCTGCCTGTTTCAGTGCCGTGTATTGCACGGGGTCGTTACTCAAATGTTGCTCTGAAGAGTTTCAGAAAACCTGTCAAAATGATTAAGAGTCTGAAATTCTATATTACATTAATGTTTTTAAAACATCTTATTCAACAGACAATATAATATGAAATATAACAAAAAAAATTCAAATACTGGCTCATACATAACACTTCTTGAGGGGCTGCTGTCACATTGTTGAAAGCAAATATTTTGAAAAGTGTGTCTAGCTCTGCAATGTGAGGAAAAAAATTGAAATAGTCCGTGCTGGTGTCAAATCATTTTTTAATAAACTGAGAGCATTTATAGTTTTCAGTCTCCATTAGAAGATTTTCTTGGGCAGATTTGACTGTAAACTCACAGGGTTTATTTTAAAAGGGCTTCAAGACCATCTGGGATTTTGAAGTTTGGGGTTTTAAAATATTTTGTTCCTTACTGTGATGAGCAAGAAACTTCTTTGGAAATGCTTCGTGTTGGCTAAGCTGGCAGGGCCATCCAGCTCTTAAAGGGAAACTGATTCATTTAATAATTTTACACAAGTAGGGAGGAAAAAGCCCAGTACTGGTAAAGTAACAAAAGAAATGCCTGGCTAAATATTCAGTGACTTTAATGAGAGAGGACAGTGATGAATAAGGTGGGCAGCTCTGAATAAAGACTGCCAGACATGAATCAAGCTGATTTTCACCAGCTAATTATAATTGATTCTTTTCTTCCCCTCAGATTTAGGTGCTTAAATTTTTAATTTGGTGTCAGAGCTACAGACCCCATGTTTCTTGTAGGCCACCTTTGAGTCCTGAAAGATCACCAGAAGGTGTCCCCAGACAGCTTCAGGCTGGTGTTCAGGCTGAGCACCCCCAGGTGTCCCAGCCTGGCTCCAGAGCAGAGGGGCTCCAGCCCATGGGGCATCTCGTGGCCTCATCTGCACCTGCCCAAGAGCTCCCTGCCTCCTTTCCTGCTGTGTCTGCTGCTGGTTTGTACCCTGCCTGTGTCTGTCCTGCTCTCCTGCTGTTAGCTGGGGCCCTGCACATAAGGAGGGGTGGCTTACTAAGGTGTTTTGCCCACCAAGTGAGTACAACCAACCTCCACCTGGTTTCCTTCCAGCTCTTTCAACTCACCTGTTGTTGAAAGCCCCAGTGATGCCATTCCAACCTTCTATCGGCAATTTAGTTAATTAAGCTACAACTGTTGGGTAACTCCTTACATGCCTAAGATGAATGTTTTGTGATGAAATTCAGCCTTTTTTCTTCTCATCATACTCATGGAACACTCATCCTTTTTGCAGGGATGTGTCTGAAGACAGTTACCCATCTGCCTCCACCCCTGTCTCCAGACAGAATGATATCATGTATTCTCTTTCAGCTTGGCATCTCCAGGGAGTTAAATTTCTGCAAGTTTTGTGGAAAAGAGGAGTCAAATAAAGGAAAGATGAGGGAACTGGTGATCTTACAAAAAGACATATACAGAATTGAAATGTTACCCGTTCTGAGGCATCATCCTGCCAATGAGCTGGCTCCCAGTGTCAATGGCTGCCTGTTCTCCACACAGATAGGAAAAGGTGGGAGCTGGAGATCCTGGGAAATGTGACTGGGGAAGGAAGGAAAGGGGATGCTGAAACAAGAACTGTCTTGGAGAAAATAAGTGCTGAGATTGGAGTGAATAGGACTAAACACAGAAATTTTTAGTTTCAATGCTTGCTGAACTGTTGATGTTAAGACTTGTTTTGAGCAGGCGTGGGAGTCTGGTACACATCCTAGGACCCAAAATTCCTGAACTTTCCTTAAGGTCATTTTGTAGTCTGAGCCAGTCTAATTATTTTATAATGGGATGTAAATTATTTGGAAAACATATTGAACTGAGTGTTCAGACTCACAAGTTTTGTTCCATGTTTTACATCTGGAATGAGAAGAAAGATCTTTTTATCAGGATTTTCATTATTAAATTGGTGATAATTATCTGCATTTTGAAGTACATGAGTGAAGAACAGCGCAGACATACTGAGTTATCAGTCTATATCTTTTATCAGAGGAGGGAAAAATGTTGAATATCCTACAGAAGCATTATATAAAGAAAAAAACAGTGCAATTTGCCTAACAAAAAAATACCACGTCTCTACAACTGAGATCTTGGTACCTTGCTCTTACATGAGATAACATGCCAATCTAAGCATTTCAGCAAGTATATGATTTATACTCAGGGTTATTTGTGCTGGAAAAGTGTGGTGATCTGTAGAGGAAAAAATCAGACTTGTCATATGAACTCATTTCAGCACAAGAGTCAGTCAAGAGAAACATGAGAGAAGTGTGTGTGTGAAGGGGGACTCACTGCCAGGATTTACTTGCAGGCATTTTGTTCCTCTGATTTCCATTGCATTTTCTGTTTGGAGAGAATTTCCTCCTGAATGGCTCTAACTCCAGTTTAGGTTTAGTGAGCATTATTTAGTGTGCAAGTTCCCAGCATGTCAGCAGCCATGGACGTTGTCATGTTCCTACAATGTTGTTGCCTCTACCATGTGTTAATGGTCCCTTTCAAAGTTCCCATTTAATCCATTCCTTCACCTGTGTCCAGCAGAATAAGAGAAGTTGAATTACTGCACTCAATCCACATAAGAAAGCTCAACAACAGATTATTCTTCTTTCCTCAGTACTGGTTTTATATATATATATATTCACTATTTCCTGATTTTACAGCTTCTGAAGGAGGTGTTTTGAAACACACAAGAATAGGTTAATGTGATGGGAAACCTAGAATTTGCTTCAGATGTTCCTTGAGACTCTCCATTTTTGGATTGACTAGGGATTTAATTGAAAGAATGTTCATGAGTTCTTAAAAGCTAGGAGAAAAACAGTGACAGCTGAAAAAATCCCCCAAATGTGGCATTTGAGTTTGACATAGTTTGTCTTCAAAGTGGTGTTTCAACAGAAACTTCTGGAATGATTTTTTCAATAAAACAGTCTACATGCCTCAGTGGAAATAATGACACAGAGGTTGGTGCTGGAGGAGATTGATAGTGGAAGGGTAGAAAAAGTGAAGGAAACTTTGTTCTTGTTAAATGGTAAATGAGATTGTGTGGCTGCCTGTTAAAGAGCAGATGTACCTGCTGGAAGCAGCTCTGTGAGGAGATCCACAGGCTGGAGCTCAGAGTGCTTCCCTACAAGGGGAATTTTTCCCTGAGTGGCTCTGTAAGAACCCCTGGCCCTGGGGGATTTTGTGTCACCAGGGGACACCCATGTCCTGCTAGCACAGCCTTTCCCACTGGCCCATTGAAGAGTTGATAAGAAACTTTCAACTTTTGGTCATGTTTTTCACAGGTAAGGAATGAATGGACAAAATGTGTTGCTGAACTATTTTGGCAAACAATCCCAAGAAACCCAACCATGGATGGCATGGCTGAGGTCAGGGACCAGGCTCCACTGGGCTGAGTTTTTCACTCAAACCACTAAACCACACTTTGGAGGCAGCTTGCAGTAATACACTGTCAAAGCTCTTTTTTTCCCTTCTGTCCTTCACATTCTCTGTGTCTATCCTTGGCAGCCAATTCATGGTGGCTGTTAAAGACTAATTAAACCTCATTCTCATGTTTTGAATGTAAAGAATATCTAAAGTGCTGCTAAATAATTCTTATGGGATTTTAACTCCCAGGTGGTGCAATGTTCCCTTCACATACAGGTGTCATCCTCTCCAGCTTAAGTCCCCTCTGCAAATCTCATGGCTTCACTGAAATAAATAAGTAAAATTTATAAACTAAACCCACGTGGTCTTCAACCTTGTAAGCTCTGGTCATCAGGTATCCTTTGAAATTAAAATGTCATCAGTGTGCCCTGCAGCATCTGCAGGAGGTGTGTGGAAGTAAATTTTGGTGAAAATAAGCTGTACTTTGAATACAGAGCTGAAACAGAAGAATATTTTTACATCATTATTCTGGAACTTACTGTCTTTTTCATGAAGGTGGTTATTAATAACAAAGTTTGAAGCCTTCAGTCTCATAAGATTCTCCTTAAGAACCATGTTAAGGCATTTATGTACCTGGTAGTGAAGGGAAGGGAATTGTGTAGTTTGAGTGTGGAGATGGAGGGAATGGACAAAACTAAATTCAGCTAAATTGTGACATAAAATGCCTCAGGAAATGCACCAGACACTCAAAGTGATGTAGAACTCTGACTTCTGGAACTCTGTTGGACTTTTTTTCTTGCCCAGATTGCTATAAAGTCAATACAGATTCCAGGATCTGATTATTGTGGTGGCTGAAGAAAGAAAGTTTGATTCTCAATGGTCTCTGCTGTTGTGTAGTTCCACCAGCTTCACCAGAACTTGCTCCTGCCTATCAGCTATTTCTGAGAGCAGTAACTTCCAGGTCTGAACTGGGAATGGTGGATTAGTGGAAGTTGGAGGGCCAAGGTGGTGAGTGTGCTATCACCTCTCTGGTGGAATGGTCTCATTTATTGAGTCTCAGAAAAAGCCATAGTGTTCCACTCCCATGAAATGATCAACTCAGTAATGTGACACAAAGATAGTGATTGTTCTTTGCTGACCCACACTTTGGAGAACAAAAGGAAACTCAAGCCATAAGTCTCAGGGTTAATCTGAACCAAAAAAAAGGGGAAAACCAAGCTGTGTGTTAAAGGTGATGCACTTTGCCAGCATTTCCCATTTTTCTTTTATTTTCCATTAGTGAATGTCTGCTCCACTGTGAGGCTTTTCTCTGAACATTTGGAAATATTTTAATGCCCCTAAAATTGCAGATTTCTCTTAACAGGCTGTGCTTTCCTCTTGCTTTGGTATCCTCACACCTGTTTTGCCTTTGGCACTAGGCAGTGGATAATGAGGTTACCTAATGTGTTGACTGTTGGCTCCAAGCTCTTATTAGTCCAGCAGGATGCCTTTCCTGAACTTGTTTGGGGTTTTTTTGGTGGGCACAGGGGAGAGATGCTGTGTAAGGAGTCCTTCCTTCTAGAGGCATATGTTTGGTACTCTTTTCAGCTGAGTTTTTTGATGCATCATGAATTGAAAGAGAGCTGTGTCTGCTTGCAGTAGGAAAAAGTGCTTGTCTTGGCTTTAGCATGGTGCAGGGTTTGTTGTGGGTGGGGAGGTGCTCCAGGTCTCATCCTTTTTCCTCCCTATAGAAAGCCATGACCTTGGAGACAGTGCAGCTCCTGGTGGAAGCTGTCACAGCCCATTCTATGGCAGCTGATGAAGCTGCAAAATGAAGTTTGACCTTCTAGTGGGAAGGAAGAACGTGAACTCTGCCTCATTTCTTCCCAGATTTAATAAATAGGTTAATAACCATTTTTAAAAGTACTGTTTTATTGAGAGATTTCATCTTACAGTTATTGGTGAATTTCTGTATTTTATTATCATAATTTTTTGACTCTCACTACACTTAGCAGAATAGAAGAATGGCTTGGATTGGAAGGTACCTAAAAGCTCATCTTTTCTTCCCACCTAGGACATCTTCCACTATGCCAGATTGCTCCAAGCCCCAGCCTGGCTTTGAACACTTCTGAAGTCCCACAGTGAGACTTTCTTAGGTGTTGCACCTGATGAACAGAAAGAAGCATAGGAAAAGACCTGCAAACCAAAACTTGATATTTTGAGGTTCTTCTTCTCTTCCCCACTGGAGTTTCAGTGATGCCTGTCATGATAATCAGTTCTGTCCCATATCAATGTGTTCTTTTGTGTTTTTCATTCAAACTGCAAAGGGAGAACCTGCTTTTGGTCATCAAACCCATAAAGGGCAGGGAAGGATTGTGGTGGAAGGAATCAGAGCAAACATGGAAGCAGCACAGTTGTGTGTCAGCTACACTTGTAGCTCTACCTGATTGGTTTCCTCCGTCCTAGCATGGAGCAGAACTAGAAAAATCTAGAAAAGGGCCAGTGATACTGAGAGGTGCAGAATGGAGCAGAGCTGGAGCAGCCTCAGTCTGTCTGCATTGGGAAAGGTGTTTGGAGGGAGAGCAGGGAGGAGCCTGATTCTTGATTATTGTCTGGGGGGTTTTCACAGCGCAACAACTGGGGGATGTGCAAGAAAATTAATAGGTGAGGTGTTAAAACAAACAAAACCAAGTGCTTTTTAAGATAACTTGCTTGAAAACTTTAAAATGAGACAATGAAGATATTTTTTCAATAACACAGGTAAAATCAATGGAATAATGAGATTCCTGATTCAAGTACCTCTGAAATATGTAGCAGAGCATGTCAGTGTCCAAGTTGTCCTCACCAGGTGCCAAATCAAGTGAAGATTTCCCTGCTTCTGAAGGTATGGAGAGACAGCAGGTTCTCTTGGTGGCATGAAACTATTTAGGAGCAAACAAGCAAAAGAAGAGAGAAAAGTAGGTGTACAGAGAGATGAAAAGGTCTTCAGGATGAAGAAGTCTTTCCCACTGAAGTTCAGAAAGTTGGTGTTGAAGAATCAGGAATTTTTTTGGCAAATTATAACAAAGGTCTCCTGAGGGATCAATTTTTACACTTATGATCATAGCAGCTTAACTGAATTTCATTCCTCACTTAAAAGCATAACTGGAAGCAGAACCAAGCTTTATCTGTATTTCATAATAGGGTCATACTCCTACTTTTCAAAGAAGGCAATTATTTTTTTAAAGGTTCTGCAAGTTACGTGGAAAAAGCTTGAAAAGAAATCAAGTCTATGTAAGGTTTAGCAATTGTTGTTCAAATGTTCCAAATTTCCCTTGCCCGGTGCAGCATTCAGACCCTGATTCTTCTGGGCAAGATTCAGAGTTAGTTTTGTGGCACCCTATAGCAAAACATTACTGTAGTTCCCAGAATTTGGTGAAAAATGTAGGGAAAATGAAATCCATATGCTACCCTCTGAGGCAGACCTGCATCCCCCCAGTTACTCTTAAACTCCTGAATTTCATAAAGCATTTTTTTCCTTGTTAAAATTAATACCAGATTTAAGTTAGATAAGGTCACATGTTGTTTAGTCCCCATTGAAGATGTCAGAATAGAAATGATTTACACTGGAAATAGAATTACTTCTTGTTGTTGCACAATGGTGAGAGGAGGTGGTTGATTATATAGAGATATAATATGGTGAGATATATTTATATATTTTTGTGGAGAGATCACTCTTTGATGCTGTTGGTGCTTTACTCTGAATGGGCTACCTCATTTTTGAGGCTTTAATATTTTTAAAATTATTATAAAAATTATTATGCTGCTGAGAAATGGGTGTAACTTTCTAGAATGAATGAGTTTGATGCATACTGTGATCTAAGCTTCAGCAGGGTTCCTGCCCACCCTGCCAGCCTGACCTGAAAAGACCATCTTCAGAGCTAGAAGAGAATTCATGCAAAAGTTGCTTTTCTGGTCTCATATTTAGTTATAATCATAGGTGCCCCTATTTCTAGGGAGCAAAGCAGGATCATGGATTCCTGCTTCTTTTATTCAAATTAAGATAAACTGCTTTCTCAGATTATTATACCCTGGATATGGATACTTTGTTTGGGTAAAAATGAACTTTGAAGTTGCTTGGGGGTTTTTTGTTGCCTTTTTTATTTTGTTTTGTTTAAGCCTTTGCTGAGGATTCCCAGGAACTCAGAGGGGGGTGGCTCAGATCATGTTGCTGGATGTCTGGGAATCCTGGATGTGCTCCCTCTGTGCCCTGATCACCTCTGCAGTGTGGAGTGAGCCCAGCACTCCTGGGAGGTATCAGCCCTAATCCACATGAGATAAAATAAAAATATGTCCTTGTCTAGTAAGCTGGATGCATCCTGGAGTTGAGATCTTGCTGCACATGTGCATTTTTGCCTTTGGGGCAGGGTAGAGAAACTCTCCTGACACCAAAAGCAGAGTAAAAATGTCATCAGGTCTGGAGTCAGACTCGCTTTTATGTCTGACTCACTAAATTTTGACAACACATTTCAGTCTTCTGTGCTTTTTTCCCTTCATATCTGCAGTCTGTTTACAGCATGGGATCTGCAGAGAAGGTCTGCTCCTCAGTTTAGACACAATCCCTAGAGCATGGAGGGAGAGGCTTGAGCTCAGCTTGGCCCTCTGGGAAATTCTGTACTGTAAATAGAAGTAGTAAAATCTATCAGGTGATGACACTTTTTGGGCTGAGTTTTTTTGAACTGGAGACCTAAAGGTGAAATCATCTGTATCACATTACCCACCACTGTGCTGTCCAGACACTCTTAACTTTCCATGCACTGACAGATTCCTACTGGAGTAGCACACTCTGTCTTGTGGAAAGATTGCTGCTGTGCCCACAAACCAAGCTGTGCTGCTTTGGAAAGCCACCTTGGGACACTCCTCAGGAGCTGCCACCAACCCAGAAGAATTTCTCAGGCATTTATAATGTTCAGAAGGAAAAATTAATTCCTGGATTTCAACGTTATAGCTTTTGTTACAGTGTTTATTTCCTGAGAAACTGTCATGTGGAGTAGTGTTTTTCACAGATCCACTATTAAGGGCACAAAATATTGACAGTTCCACATAGATGACAGCTGGTCAGGGCCATCTCAATATCTGGGAGAATTGTCTGGGCTGGTTTTTACTGTGGTTTTTGTGTGTTTTATCTTTTCTATTTTCCTACTTCATGTTCTCAACATTTCCTTCATTCCCTCCATCATCCATTTTGCTTCTCGTTGTATTTTTATCTTCCTGTCCTTTTCTTTAGCAAAAAAGCTTCCAACAATTCTGCAATTCCACCACACCTTTATTCCCTTCAGTGAGTGTAAGAGTAAATCAGTAAGGCTCTTTGTATATGCACAAAGCCATAAAGGCTTGGGAGTGCAGCTTTGCTCATGGATAGAGCAGCCACTGAGCTCTTCTATTCACCTTCACTCATTATTCAGCTAAGAGCTCAAATGCCATTTCCTGTGATGATTTTTGAGAGGTTTTATTCCACTGAAGAGCATAACCAAATGAAAACTTAAAGTAATATTTTCAGGGGTTTGTTCACATGCCTAGACTTAATATTTTATCATTATCTTTGAGATAATTGAGATGATTGTAATGTAAAGCCTAGACTTGGCTTTTGGTGAGATGGAAAGGTGGTTCAAAGGAATCATTTTGAAGGTGATCTCTCAGTTTGTCTCTCCAGACTTGAGCCATCTTTTCACATTGCTTCTGCCCAAGTGGAATTTGGATTGAAAAAGCCCGACTGCTGAGCACTCAGAGTTAACTACACCTGTGCAGGAGCACCAGCAGCCAAGTTCTCTTTCCCGTAATTTCTAAATAACTGCAAAACACATAAATTCCTGGGGCTGACCTCTCAGAGCATTCCACACGCTTTTGGCACGGGAACAGAGTTGCCTCCAGCCCAGCCGCGCGTTGCGGAGCGGCAGATCCCGGGCAGGAGAGCGCCACAAACGCTCTCTGCACTTGCACCTTTATATCCATTTCTTCAGGGCCCATAAAGCAGGAGCTGCTGGGGTTTAATGCACAGCTCCACTTTTTCCCGTAAGCATTTCCAGGCCGTTTGTCTCAGCTGGTTTTTGGTGTCTCTGGACACTTGGGGTTGGATTGCACCTTGTTAACGTTGGCCTCTCCTCCAGAATCTGGACTGCTGCGGGGCTGGAGAGGAGACAGAGGATGCAGAGACATGGAGAACCTTATCCCAGCAGTCTCAGCAATTAAGAGAGATTTCTTAGCTCTTAAAAGCTGGAGAAGAAGGTAGTGGAACCTGAATAGGAATTAAGTTCTTTCACTGTTATCAGTTAAAAACAATTTCAGCAATATATGTTCGAAATTGATCCAGTCTTAAAACAGTGACCCAAAATGTTTGGCTGGTGCTGATTCTTGAATTGCTGATGTTGAAGGAGCCAAAACCTTTGAAATTCAGCTGTTGGAGAGTAGGTGGAACAAGGTGTTTGGGATGTTTTTCTTTCCTTTGAAGGAAATGGCGAAGATATTTGTGAAAATGTGCTGCATCAGGGATTGGGATAAATTGTTATATTTTCCCTTAGAGAATGCAACTTGAAATATTGGCCCTTGTGAAACAGAATGGAGTGGTGAGGTGGATTTGCCATATTAATCCCCTTCCCAGCAGAGATAGAGAAGCTGGTTGTGAATTACAGACAAAGTTGTTATCTGTATATCTGCATCTGTAAGGAATTCCTCGATTGCTGAACAAAGCCAAGTGTTCCACTACAGCACTTGTACTGATAGGATGAGAGGAGTGTAGACTCTGGGATTCATCTGGGGAGTGATCTGGGATGGCAGATCTGGAAATCCTGTAAGGATATACCTTTATAAGCATTAGATCCACACAACAGAGTCAAGAGGACTGGTGATTGAAAGCTCTGTGGAGGAGGAGAAGTATTATTTATTTACATATTATTTAAATCTATTTCTTAAATGTTAAGAAATAGATTTAAATAATAAATGGTTAATGTTAATTAACCATTCATATTGTGGTTAATAGTTGGTACCCTTTTAACATCAACTGAACAGATTACCTTGTTAAAAGAAAAGAGAGTTGGCTTTGATTTCTGCCCTGAGAATGAAGAAGAGAAGCTGTTGATTTACACTGGTGGGTGCAGAGGGAAGTGAATATTTGTGTATGGTAATCAGGGTTTGACTATCTTAAAAGCTGATATGAACACAGATGTTCCTAAATTGAATTACAAGTTCTTTGTAAGGAAAACAAAAAAGACTGTGCAGGTTAAAAGGAGACAGGGAAGCAGCTTTGAAGGTAAAAATATTCTATTTAATGTCCTGCCTGTCTATTTCTCTCCAGGCAATCACACCTACACAGTGCAGGTATGTATGAAAGCTTGGCTTGTGGTGCCATGCTCAATTACAAAAATCAATTAAGTCTGATGTAGCCTATTTGGACAATGTGTGCATGCTGCAGATCATATCTTACATCTTTTTCAAGTTCATCAAGTTAGCATTTTGTTCTCAATTTCTTGTAATTATTTTTCTTTGGAGTAGGTGGTACTCACTACCATTGAATTATAGGCTTGGCTTTGTTGTCTTAGTTTTAGAGAAATGTTTTTAAGGGTTTTTTTACTTGTATTTAAATGTCTTGGATGCTTTGGTGCTCCTTTTTCTCCCTTTCTGCCTCATGTAGATATTTGCTTTGCATAAACTTGCTTTGAATTTGACTTTTTTCCCTGTAGGTATTGCAAAAAGCATGATCTCAGTTCTTCTGGCTTGTTCTGTTAATAACATACCTGAATACTTGGCAAAGCCCCATCATTTGATGATTGCTGAGCAGCTCCAGGTTTCTTTGGCTACCCAAAGGAAATATAAAATTAATTAGCAACATAATTTAGGTTTTTACCTGCCTTGTAAAAGTGCACAAATGTTTGTACTATTTAGAGGCTTCTGGCTGCAATCCTGTTCTCCTGTTTGAGGATATCAAATGCTGAAATTGAACTGAATTGCTGAGAAGTTGACAATTAGTACTGGAGATCCTCCTGCAGTCTTCCACTGTGTATTCATTTGCATGTCAAATGGCTTTTGAGGTGAAGTAGATACTAAAAATGGGAGACTATTTTGTTAAAAACTGCTTTTCAATGCTGGGAGTGATGTTTTCCTAGCTGAGGACATTGGCTACCTTGAAGTTGCTTCAGAGTTTTTACCATCAGACCTAAATTGTTTAATGTTGTATGAAATGACTATCTCTTCTGGATGATGAAATGCCTGATTTTCTTATCATAGTGGGTAATAAAGCTGCATCAACACTTTTCATTTTATATCAGGCTCTGATTCTTGAATTTTGATGGGAATTTATCCCCTGGAGAAGCTAAGGTGAGAATCTAATTCTGTGATGGCCCTTTGTACTTACAGTTCATTTGTCTTTGTTATTTAAGTGTTATTTCTTGGGTTTCAGCTGATTTTTTGTAGTGTGGCAAGATGACAGAATCTGTCCTTTCTTGCAAGGTTCCTTAATCTGATTTTCAGGAGGAAGCAGTTCTGACTGCCTTTTATTTCCTTGGCAGGGGACCAGCTTTGAATGAGGACATGTGTCCAGACAGCAGCTGGTCCCTAAGATGCTGAGCAAGAGCTGACTCAAGCCCTTCTTTGGGGTGACACATGCTCTCCCAGCTCCCACTTTCCAAGGTTCCATGGTAACCAAAAGGTCAATCTTATTCCCTCAGCAGTGGAAATCAAATGAAACTTCACAATCCTGAGCATTTTTCGTCCATCAAATCCTTCAGGGCCGGTGTACGTGTCCGGGTGGATCTCTGCTTTTCCATGATCCCTCTGTCCAGCTGGGCTGATGTGAGGGCCAGGTGAACACCCAAAGCTGTCCTGATGGCTTCACACACAACTTCAGAGCATGGGGAGCCTTCCAAATTTAATTTTGGCTGTAATTGTTGAAGCAAGGTTATTAGATGTGCTTGGAAATGTGCAAACACCCCTTTAAAGGAAGGTAAAGCTCATGGTGTCCTGCTCCTAGCACTGCTGATGGGCAGGGTTTGATTACCTGGGTAAAATGAGAGAAGCTGTTTCCTTTTCTGTCAAACTCACTGATTGGTAGGGTCAGCAAAAAGCCAGCTGAAACATTCTGAGTGCCACTGAGGGATTAGAGCACCTCTCCTGTGGGCAAAGGCTGTGAGAGCTGGGGGTGTTCAGCCTGGAGAAGAAAAGCTCCCAGGGGACTTTATTGAAGCCTTTTGGTACCTAAAGGGCTCCAGGAGAGCTGGAGAGGGACTTGGGACTGGGATCTGTAGTCACAGAACAAGGAGAAATGGTTTTAAACTGCCAGAAGGCAGGGTTAGGTGGGATATTGAGGAGAAATTGTTCCCTGTGAGGGTGGGCAGGCCCTGGCACAGGGTGCCCAGAGCAGCTGGGGCTGTCCCTGGATCCCTGGCAGTGCCCAAGGCCAGGCTGGACAGGGCTTGGAGCACCTGGGACAGGGAAGGTCCCTGTCCACGGCAGGGAGAATGGAATGAGATGAGCTTTAAGGTCCCTTCCAACCCAAACCATTCTGTGATTCTGTGATAATAAATAGCTTCTTTGCTCTGCTTTTACACCAGTGTTTTCATATTGACTCATGTCTCATACAACTGTGCAATGTTTGATAATGAGATCCAGCGTGTCCAGAGAGGCTTGGAACTCTTTTTAGAACATGGTTACCTAAGAAGTTCATGGCCACTTTTCTCTGGCCCAGATTCAGTGGCTGAGCCCTTTTTTCTTAAATGTGTGTTTAGCATAACATCATGTGGCCTTTTAAAAAGATCTGGGTCTGCCCATTCTAGAGAGTTCCAACTTAAAATAAACAGCTGGTTAGAAAAATGCATTACTTACAGGTTCCATGAAAAATTTTGAGTGTTTTTTTTTATTTCAGATATATATATGTATGTATGTATGTATTTTATATATATGTATTTATATATATAGAGAGAAATATATAGATATAAATTGGAAAATTTTATCTGGAATGCAAAATGTGTCCATTCCATTAAATCAAATAGCTATGATAATGTTGCTTTTAAATTTTTGGTCACCCACAGTGAGAGAAATGAAATTAATAGAAGGGATAGTTTAAGTACATGGATTGTACAGTAATAAAAGCAAATACCTAATGTTTATTCACCATTGCAAATAATATCAATAAATGCAAATTGGTTATTTTTTTTCCCAAAAATGTGTTAGATTGGCTCTGAGGTTATCAGCCTGGAAAGTCATGCTGATAAATGCCTTTTTGCTGTCCAATTGCCTCAACTCTCTGCTTGGCAAATCTCTTGTGTTTTGTTCCTCACAGTACTATGGAGGTGAACTACATTTGAGTGTATTTTGTTTGGTTTTAAACTTAGAAAAGTACTTATCCAGGTCTTGATGTAACTGTCTGTTGTTAATGGTAACCTCCAAATAAAAAAGATGGGAGACAAGCAGTGATCATCTGTGACTTCTGGCATTGCACGAGGAAGATTCAAACTTGAAAAAAATGGCTTCTCTTCCTTCTTTCTTGCCCTTTTAGTTTAAAAGTGCAATTTTATCAAGGTAAATACTGCAAAGATCAACCAGATTTTCCTTGTGAGTAAATGTGCCCTGTATTTGGAAGCATTTTCTGGCTTGATTTTTTTTCCTTCTGGTTAATGTTGAAGTGAAAACCCAGTGCCCTGCCTGGCTTCTCATGCACATTGCCCTGGATCGAGTGGCACAGGCAGCATGGGAAGCACAGGCTCAGTGCCAAACATCTGTTCTCTTACTCAGGCTAAAAGTGGGTGCTTTCAAGCCCTGAAACATCCCATATATCCCAGAGGACCATTGCAAAGGCAGTCTCAAGGCTTTAGCAACAGAGATAATAGGAAATATTTGCCAAAGGATTTGAGGTCATTGTACCTGGGTCTCTTGGCTGTCTCTGGGGCAGAGGTTGTTGCTTCAGCAGAAGGAAATTAATGATTGCACCTTGAATTGCTCCATTGCTTCAGTTCATTTTGTATCTTTGTGGAGATTCTTCCACTCTTGAGTACTACCACAAAGGAGGAATTGGAAATTGGAGGCAGAGCTGACACCCTTCCTTTTAGCAGCAAAACGTGCAACAATGCTGAGCGTGTTCTGTGTGCAGAATTCCATGGTGAACTCCCTGATGGCACTGCCAGACATTCCTCCAGGCTTGTGCAGCTTCCAGCCCTATATGGGACTCCAGCAGGTGCCAGAGGAAACATCCCCACATTTCCTCTCTTTGGAACTCCTCCATCCCCAGGGAAAGCAGCAATATTCAGCCTCCCGTGACAAACGCTCTCGGTGACTTTTTGCTGACACGAGACCATTTCTCCAGTGGCCTCTCATCTTCCTGCTCACTCAAGGCTGCTGGAGCTCTCTTCTGACATTTGTGGATGTGTAACCTTCTCCTGCCAGAAGTCTCAGTGTCCTCTGCACAGTGGTGTTCTCTCCTTGGTCTTGGGAGCAGAAAACAGGAGTAATATTTCTGCAGCGTGTCGGTCTCCTCCATGCCAAAGCAACAGTTGCCTGTGTTTATCTAAAGTTTATTTCACTGCCTTGTAAAATACTTGTTTTAAGCAGCAATGGGCTTTCAACACCACAGATCAGCTGAACTTTGCTGCAGATTCTGGTCAGAATTTGGCCTGCTCTGTGTTTTCTGTTTGGTCTAAAGTACAAGAGATCAGACTTTCAGAGAAACGTTAAACTTGAGTGTATGTGCACATGTGTTTTTTTGCTACAGTACTAATGATTAAAAAGAGCATTTCTGACAGCAGGAAAGTTTTGTGTTACAGGATATTTTTGTGTAGCAGTCTCCTTCACCTGATCTGTGCTAATTCACTCCAACCTGGAGCACTGCAAGCACTGACAATCCTTGGAAACATTTCTGAGCACCCTATCCTCTGTTTTGCTCTAGGCTTCTAACTCAGGCTATTTTCTTTCTGCTTCAGGCCTTCTGTCTCGTGTCTTAATCATCTTTTGTTCCCTTAGGCCAGGAGCTGAGTCCAAACCTCAGCCTGAGCTCTTGGACAGGTGTTGTGCCTGAGCTTCAGATGGCACAGGAGTGAAAAGCTATATGCTCTAAAAAGTGGCCATGGACTTAACACTGTGGTTTAGTCCCAAGCTGTATCAGATATTTCCACCTACTTTTCAGTTTCCCAAGGTTCTTATGGGATTCTCATTTCTGTAGCTGCTCTAGGCATTGGTTTTTTCCCTCTTACACTGTGCTTCAGCAAAATGCTTCCCCAGAAAAGGGAGCAGAGAGCCCTGAAACAAATATTTTTTAAGACTTTAATCATTCCATGGAAATACAGCTTTCCAGTGACGAGCTGAGACCTGATGGCAGAGGTTAAAACAGAGCAGTGCTTTTAGAAATAGCTTTACTGTCATCTAGGATTGTGACTTTTTAATTCCAGCAGTGATTTCTTAGGGGTCACCAAGCTCTATGCATTAAATAGTCTCATCTGCTTAGGACAGGTCAGCACTTCAGGACAGCAAGAGAAGAGATTGATCCACTGACTGTAGTGGGATATCAACTTGTTCCACAGTGCTCACAGGCCTGGACACTGCCATGACACCATCCTGGTGTTTGGCTAGGCTTGAAGCAGGGGTCCCTCAAAATGCAGATCCTGGCATTAGTGGGAGGACAGACCCTGTGTCTCTGAGCTGTCTTGTGTGCTATCTACACTGTACTTTAAAAATCATACATTTTTTTTTTTATTATTAAAATAAAGAAGTGAGTCTGGAAGTGAGGGAATGATAATTTGTGAACCTAATCAATCTTTTTGTTTTCTACTGCTTTTGGTGGCAAAGGTCTTCTCTCTGTTGGCTTTAAAGAGCAATTATACTCAACAGTGACGGAAAAATACATTTTCTAAAGCTTGGAAAGACTGTAAGTAGACAGGTTCATTTCACTTCTCTTGTGCTGCCTATTCTATCCCTCTACACTTCTGTTAGGATATATTGTAAGATCCTTTTCTACATATCTTTTCCCTGTAAAAAACCTTTTACTGTAAAAGAGGAGATTATGTTCTGGTAAATATACCTGCTACTTCCAAGTAACAAAGTCATTAAAAAGTCAATAGGCCTTTTATGTAACTCCAGTTTAATTTGCTTCTCCTGTTCACCCTCTCTCCTGTGCTGCTCTGTTCAAGCCAACACCCACATCCACTAAAGCAGGGTGTGCATAGTAGCTCAGGGTCCCAGACACTGAGCTCCAGAATGCATTTTTCCAGCAGCCTTGGATTTGCCTGGCTGGCTCCTTAGCTGGCCTCAGCTCAGGCATTTTGGCTGGCTCCACTGCTGGCTGCTCTCTTAACTCCCAAAGGCTCTGATAATGGGGTCAACTCGCTCCTTGAGATACCATTTGCCTTTTTAGCAGAGCTCAGATGGAAAAGAGTTTGCACTGTTCCACCAGTGAGCTGTGGTTAGTACTGGGAATCACACAGGCAAGGGGCAGAGCAAAGAAATCCTCTGAGCTCCTGAAGCTGGTGTGTGTCTCACCATTATTGGTGTGCCTCATTTCTAACAGCCCTTCTCCTGGTGGGAGCTCTTGATGTCCCCTGACAGGGCTGGCAGAGCACTGCGGCTGAACCCTGCCCTCAGCCTTCCTCTGGCTCCTGGGGAAAGAGCAGCATCAGCAGGAAAAGCTTTTAAAAGGCTGGTGGCAGCCTGTGGCTGTGCTGGGTTACTGCCACCACCATGGCATGGCAGGGACCAGGAACCGGTGACCATGTGAAGAATAAATCTTCACAAAAGCCCCTCCCTTCAAAGGAGGTTGTGCAGCTTTTCCTTCTGCACAGGGTACACTGTGCATATGATGTGTCTAGCGATACTGCTCTGCAGAGGTTTTTATTTTAAAGGAAATTTCAGTTTCTAGGGCTGGACAGAAGGACTGAAGGATAAAATGACAGTGTTGCATGGTGCATCAAAACTGAGATCTCTCTTGGGGGTCATGTTTGTGTGTTTTGCAGAATGACAAGTTGACAAAATGGGATGAGAGGAATCTAGATCTGAAAAACGAAGGGGCTGGAATTGTGAAGAATTTCTGCTTCAAAATAGTATTGTGGCCATTACTGAAGGCCCTGCTTTGAGATTTGCCCCATTCAGGTGTCATTCCATGTTTCTTTATAGTTGGCACTGCCCAGTCCAACTTCTAAAGGGGTTTTTGTGAAAGTGTCTGAGACTTGCATCCATCCCAGAAATATTTTACTTTCCAACATCAACTTTAAAACAAATTGTGGCATAAATAAATCTAATTGTTTGCTCAAGCTGGATTTCAGGTTATTGAAGGAGCTGAGAAAGAACCCAGAACTCTGCATTTCTTTTGTGCTCCTCATTTGGGTCTCCATTATGAATACTGCCATGATTTAAATGAGGAGTTTCCTAACTCTTGGCCAAACTGAGCAGTGATGGATGAAATGAACTTGCATTGTTTGCTGCACCCAGGGTTCAGTGGGCAAGCCCTGAGAAGGAGAGGACATGTCAGGGAGAAGTCAATCCCAACTGTTGTTCTTTCCGGTACGGCGGAGGGTTGGAAAATCTGCAGCCCCATGAATGAAAGGCTGCCCTGGCACCCTCCCCAGCTAGGGGTGGAGGTGGAACAAAAGGAAACTCCACATTTTATAGATTCAGAGAGCCACTACAAAGGCAGAAAAATATTTTGACTCTGACTAAGTAAGGTCTCTGCACGGCTCAAATGATCTCCCAGGAATTAGAAGCTATGCTGAGAAATCTGGGAACAACCCTGAGAAGGTCATTGGTCCTTTTGCAGGCTAATAATTTCCAAACTATTGCATTAACCTTTTTACCTTTATCTAAAGGTCAGCAGAGGTAACATATTTGTGAAGATCTCCTATGAAAATACTTTATTTTTTTTTTATGGCTCATTTTCCCTTCTTAGCACGGAATACTAGTTGGAAACATCAAGTCATATGTTGGATAAAACCCCACTTCATATTCTCAGCTCTCTGATCTTACTCCTTTCAATTTTTAAAGCTATTCTGGATAAGGTTCTACACTGTATAAAATCATAACTCATTAAGATTAAAAGGAACAGGCTTCAAGCATACAGATTAATTTATTTTTAGTATTAAACTTACATCTAGCAAAGAACTACAACAGAATGGTTGGAGAGTGAAATTTGCCTGACCCTTTGGGACTCTTTTGAGCTACTAAATTGTAAGAAATCTGCTACATATCTGCTTTGGAAACTTTTCTATGTGGTCCAGCTCTGGAAAAATGCTGTTGGTTCTGGATGGCTTTGCTTTTGAGTTTGTTTTTTTGGTTTTTTTTAGTATGAGTGCCGTTGACTGGAGACTCATAAATGGAGACTTATCAGTTGCTTGTAATTTATAGCAGGTGAACGATTGCTCACCACAAGCATGTTTAAAAGAATAAACAAGAACATGACTTAAATATCACTTATTCAAGATATCCTTTATGTGCTCAGCCAAGATCATCTTTTCTTGCCTTGTTTTTCCATTTTTTTTTCCCCTTAACTATGGTGTTGTGCTGGGCAAGGGCTAGTGGAGTTCCTGAGCATTACACCCTCTGCTGCCTTTCCCTGCCAAGGACCAGCCTCTCCCTGCCCAGTGCTGCAGCAGCTTCATCCATCTCATACAGATGCAACATTGCCTGGTCCTTCAAGCACTGACTCTTTACTGATATTTTTTTTCCTTCTTAGTCCTTGATATTGTCGAACTATATCACTTTTCTCATTATAAATATTTCCATCTTCTGTGGTGTTACGCTGTTTAAGTGATTCACAGAACTCTAAAGAAAGAGATAAAGGCAAGATAGAGGTAGAAGAACTTTTCATAGATTTCTTTATGTATCCTGCTTCCTTTGGGAAGTGCTGCTCTATTCTTATTTACTGATGTCAATAACAGGAAAAGTCCCACTGATTCTTTACCTAAACTGCACCATTGTGCTGTGGAAAGGGGCTGTGGGGGGAATGAAGTGCTCAGGTCCTGCAGGAGCTCCACCTGATGTGTGGAGGTCCCAAGAACAGGGGGGGATCCCTGAGACCAGAAATCCAGAACAAAGCCAAGTATCAGCCCCAACAAGCGTGGCTGTGGGCAGGGGGGTGAGTCTGGCTGGGTTTTCTGCAGAGTGTTGGCTCTGCCCTAGAATCATAAAATATCCTGAGCTGGAAGGGACCTGTCAGGATCACCCAGTCCAGCTCCTGGCCCTAGAGCCCAGCAATCCCACCCTGGGCATCCCTGGGAGCATTATCCAAACTCTCCTGGAGCTCTGGCAGCCTCAGGGCTGTGCCCATTCCCTGGGCAGCCTGGGTAGTGCCCAGCACCCTCTGGGTGAGGAACCTTTCCCTGAAATCCAGCCTAAACCTCTTGTGAATGCTGATTCCTTGAGTCCTGTCCCAGGCCATGAGTGAAGGGATCAGCACTGCCCCTCTGCTTCCCCCCAGGAGGATGTTGAAGAGTGCACTGGGGTCTCCCCTCAGCCTCCTCTTTTCTAAGCTGAACAAACCAAGAGCCTTCAGCTGTTCCCCATCACACCCCTCCAGACCCTTCCCCATCCTCGTGGTCTCCTTTGGACACTCCCCAGTACTTGATGTCCCCTGTATATTGTGCTGTGCCATGACAGTGCCTCTGTGCATTGTGCTTTGCTGTCCTGCAGCTCTGAGCACAGAGGCTGCTGGAGTTACTGCCCAGCACTAGGAATAACCCCCTAGAGCATGAAACTTGGTTTTTCTGGTTTGGCAGAGGGTGCTGCTCAGCTCCCCTGGCTGTTGGGGTGTCTGCCTCACCTCTGCTCTCTGGGCTTGTGGAGGAAAATCTCCACCAAAATTATTCCCCAGCCAATGGAGCAGTGTGTGAACTGAACAGGAGCCCAGAGCCATCATTCAGTTAAAGATGAGGACAAATACAAGATCTTTTCAAGGAGAAAAAAAATAACCCCAACTGCCAAATGTCACCCTATGGATTCTTGTTTGACTTTGAAATCCGTGCTGCTGTTTTTCTGCTCAGCAAGGCTCAAAGGAGGAGGAGAAAAACTGAGGGTTTGTTCCTGGGCTCTGCCCCGTGCCTGGCTTGGGGACAGGGAGCACTCCCAGCCCCTGTCTGAGCCTGGCAAGAGCCACCTCAGCACAGAGCTGTCATCCCTTGGAGGTGTCATCCCCTACATGCAGGGAGTGGGTTCTTTGCTTCAGGCTGGGGATATTCTCTGCACATACCCTGACAGTCAAGGCACAATGTTTGTTGTCCACTCTTAGTTATTGTTTGTTGTCCACTCTTAGTTATTATCTGGCAGCATCAAGTGGAAAATGCTGATAACATTAAAGGCTGCAAAATTACAATGTTTTAATAGGCCTTGACTTGTGCTGTGTGACACCCTTTTAATGCTCTGATTTCTAACAGCCAGGGCCAATTTTTCCCTATTATGTTTTGTAAATTACTCCAGCTGTGGGACTTTATTTTTTTATTTATTTATTGCCCTCCATTGCTAACAGGTACTTAGGCTATAATCCACTTTTAGATCCCAAAACCATCTGATTTAATTTACCTTGTGGTCACCACAACAACTGTAGTATTTGATATTAACAAGGTAAAGGAAAGAATTCCATTGCCTGAAGTGTTCATTCAAAAATTGGGAAAACCTTTCTAATAACAGAGATGTCTAATTGCCAACCAACAACCCATGAAACCAAAAAATAGACTTTGAGAGAGGAAAACTACAGAGAGAGTGGGATGGGAAAAGGGACCAAGTGAGACAAAACAACATAAGGGAAGTGGGAGATCTTGTGCTTAATCAAATGAGAGTTCTAATTAGTGCATTAATTCTATGATGATAAGGAAAGGACAATAACAGATGTTCCAGCAGGCCTTCCTCAAGGAGTACAAAAAAAATAGGGGAGAAAAAGAGAGCAAAAAGTTCTGGGGAAAGTTTCTATATGCCATGGGCTGCTTTCTTTCAGGCTACATTTTACTAAGAAAGCCATTTCCTCTCCTCCCTTTTCTGTCTGCCTACCAGAACTGCAGGATATTCAGTTACCAATGGGAGAAGAAAAGATTGCAGTACCTTTCATAAAGTTTTATAGAATTGCAGTTTGGTGTTTTCTTCTAAGCTAATTCACAGCTCAGCAGTCTAGTCTGTCTTCAAATATTCTGTGGCTGATTTCCCATAAGGAAACCTGCAAATTGCATAACAGGGACTTGATTCCCAGAAATTGATATTATGATCTCTGGTGCATAAACAGCCCTTGATGTTGCACGTGTGGTTGAAGTGGCCTCTTTTAGAAGGACCTTGGTCTAGACTGAAGAACCCTGGTGACTGAGATCTTGACACATTCCTTGGTAACCTGTCTGTGAAAAATTTCCATCTCATTTCTAGTTTGAATGTAGGGACTTGAGCACTTGCTCCTGTTATACCTTTGCTAAGTTCAGGATGATTTATTCTTTCCTTACAAAGTAATTCTGAAAGACTGCACTCAAATTTTTTACTTTTTTTTTTTTTTTTTAATTAATGAACTGACTAGATCAGGATCTTTCAGGTCCTTTAGTAGGTATATTTCCCTGAAGTTTTTTCTCTTAGTTCAAACTCCTTTTAAGTATGGATGCACATTCTAACCCACGAATTACAGCAGAATCGAATGTACTTCTCTTAAGAGCAGACAGCTTCCAGAGGCAAAGCAGCAATAAATAAGTTATGGTGGTGTGTCTGGAGAAACTGAAATTTCCCCCTAATGTGAGGAATGTTTGGACCTGTTTGTGAGGGGCAGGGTTATGCTGATGGCTGAGTCCTCCCAGCAGCTGTTACCTGCTGAGGCCAGGCCCCGCTCTCAGCCCCAGGGAGATCTCAACCTTTGGGGTCCCTGTGGAAAACTCAAGGGTCATGCTCAGTCTAGACCAAAAGAAAACTCCAAGTGTCTGCAAACACATTTAAGATCTGTTAGGGAAAGGACAGGGACCAATTATTTTGATTAGGCAGTAAGGCCAGAGAAGGCTTAGGGAACGCCATGGGAGAAGGGTCAGTGCTCTGAGGTTCCAGGGGAGCTGAGCAGCCCCAGCAGGTGGGAGATTGCCACCACTTCTTGGGGGAGTTTAGGGATGGTGAGCTCCCTTCTGCTCTGAAGGAAGATGATGGATTGGGCTGACCCATCTGGGATTCCTTCTAAGCCTGATGATCCTGTGGGTCACAGTCTGCCAGCACACCCCATCAGGCTTCTCTAGCAACTTTCCAGAAATAAAAATCTGTTCATAAAAGCGTGTGTGTGTACATGTAAGTGTGAAATTCTAAGGGCTAGCAAGTTCTGGGGTTGTTTGGGATCTCTTTGTATATCACAGACAGTGTTTGAAAGGGCAGCTCCTCATCCAGCTTTGTGCTGCCCTCTGACTGTGCCACAGAACTAAACCCAAGTTCATTTTCCAAGAATATCCTGTATTTTCTTGCAACTCCAAGCTTCTGTCTGCCTGCTGATGAATCTTTGACCCTCCTTTATTTAGCAGGTGTCACAGGGAGAAGTGTGAAATTTTTATTTTGCAGGTGTGGGAGGTATTTTGAGGCATTCAGCTTGGCTTTTATTTTCTTAAACATCCCCAGTGTTCTCCAGAACTGAAGTGCAATCTTCATCTGAGGAGAATGTGCTTGGATCTGGCTTGGTCAGAAGGTGTCTGCTGCAGGCTTCAGGATACTGGAAATGAAAGCAGTGAGAGATCCTTCCTTCTCCTTAAGGCCATCCCTGCTGCAGAGCTGCTTACAGACTATTGATCTAGGACTCCAGTCTGGGGCTCTTGGCAGTTTACCAGTTTAGTAAAAGGAAGGAAAGAGAATCCATTTCAAGAGGAAAGGAAGGAAAAAGATCCATTACTTTTTTGGAAATAAAAGTCAGGTGCTGAAGTTCATTTTCTATCAGGTTCAGTACATCTAGGAAGGTTTAAAGTCCTATTAATAGTGAATTATTTATGTGGCTTCATTCAGCAGCATCATAAATTCCTGGATTTTGCACTTATAATAGTTTGTTTTTAATACATCCTTTGCAAGTCTGTCTTGGTGCTATTCCACATGGCTGGGTGGAAGGTGGGTAAGAACCTTTCAGCATGACCATTCCTTGGCTGCACCTTTTAACAGCCACCCTCTAACTGAAGAGAAGCACTGAACTATTTTCAAGAGCAGCACAGGAGTTATTGGAGAGAGGTGTCCACACAGCAGCATTTACAAGCACCAGGAGTAGAGATGGTTGACTCTGATGAGGTCCAGCTTCTTAAAAAGCTGATGGCTACACCCTTTATTTGAAACCAGGGCTTTTTGTGCTGTTTTGTGCTGCTTGCTTCCTGTGTTATTGCATTGTTACCTTCAAAACAAGCTGCTTACTAAATTTCATGCTGTTCTTGTTACACTGAAACAGCAGATCTGTAGATATCACAAAGTCTGAGCTTTGGTGGCTGTAATTCCACTATAAAAGGAAGAGCAAATCAGTAGAAATTGTTTAGAATCTTTTAGGCTTGCATTCTGTCAAAGAGAGATTGAAATTTATCTGACTTGGCATCTTTCAATCCAACTCCTCCAGACAATTAATAATTAAATCCCAGGTTCCTGACAGAGTAGGAGAATACAGATGTCAAACTGATGGTGTTGCAGAGCCCTTGAGTGCTTTGTGGAGATCAGAAACTGGCTTGTGGCATTCTGTTTATGTTTGTATTGCTATTTAGGTTCACCTTAAAGAGATGTTCCACCGTGTTTACCAACCCTCATTCCTGGAATCCCTTGAATTCAGCCTCTCTCTAGCATGAAACTCATTCTGGATATCTCTATAAGATATCTACACATCGACAAATAACAGAAATGTTATTTATTTTCTATATATTTTCTTATCCTTTGACTTTTAAAGGTAATTTTCCTTTGAGACAGCTTGACCACTGTCTTTCCAAAAGCACCCATAATCACCTGCAGCTCCAATCCCTGCCCCTCAGAACCTCTTGTGTACAGATATTTATTGGCACATCTCACATGAGGCACTGGTTCCTGCTATGCCTTGAGTAGCTATTAGCATTTAGTGCTCTTATGTGGGTACTGCAATTTCAGGCAGTGCCAGGAAAAAACTAATAACTCGACTTTAGCAGAGCTTAGGCTTTAAAAGTTAATGAGGGACACTTGAAAACTGGCAGCTTTTCAGTCTCAGAAGAAAGAATCAGACTAAGTATGATGTAATAAAAAAGGGAAAAATAGAAAGCTCTTCCTTCTTCTTGTCCTGCTGGTTGGGAGTTTGGAGTTGAAGGTGTGATGCTGCAGCAGCAGCAGCAGTGGAGGGTCCCTAATGCTCCCAGGTGTGTTTTCCAGAGCCTGACAAGAAAAACAAGTTTCTCAATGGGTATGCAATGGTAGGAGAGGCAATAAAGGACATGGAACATCTTCTTGTTTCTTATCATTTTTTCTTTTGGTCATTTCCTGGATTTATAGGAGGGATCATTTATGTGTGTGGGTGTAACTTAAAATAAAATTTTTAAAAGTCCTCTAGTCTGGAAATGAAAACCAGCAGAATTAAATCATAAATATTGTTTAGTCACTGCTGGACTGCCTGAAAATCACAGAAGGATCATAAAGTCCAATGGGAAAGGATTAGGAATATTAGTGGGAGAATTTCTTTAGGCTATAGCAGTGTTATTGCAGAGTTTTTACCAGGGATTATGAGCATTAATCTGTGGTTACATCTGCAATTTACAGATCCCCTGGGATTTCTTTCAGAACGTGGCCATGCACGGATAATAAATCACAGCCATGGGATTCTTAAGACTTGGACTTTGGCAAGGATGAGGGAGCATTAGGAACCCCTTTCAGAGGTTAAGGACCTCATTTGCTTTTATCTCCATCATCTATCACCTCTTATTTTGAAACTTCTGAGCAGATTCGTGCCTTGTCTAATACAAACAATACTACCCAGGTAGGCAAGTGCAGGAGGTTTTTAGTTATTATTCCCCATTCCATGAGTGTTTCTGATGGAGCCCATGTTTAGTGCTGCATAAGTGGCTTGTGGGCCCAGGAAAACCTCCAGGAATGGCTTGATCCCAGTACAACCCAGGGAAAAGGGCTGCAGTGGGGTTGGCACCAGCCCTGGCACATCTGTCCCCATGGTGATGGGTGATCCTGAACACTCAGGGTAGCTCTGACTCCCACTGGGAGCTTTCCCAAGGACCACTCCCAGGAGTTCTATCACACTCTGAGCAAAAGGATTGCTGGAAGTGGTGAAGATTTCACTGCCATTATCAGAGAATGGCAGAAATTAAACATTTTATCAGAGTCCTGCAAAAAAATTCTGCAGCCTGGTTTTCCTTACCCCCAGCTGTCAGCCAAAACAATTTGGCAGAGCTTTTTCTTTAACAGTAAAACCTTTCCAGAACTCAACACTTTGTTTGAAAAAATGATTTTTTTTTTTGTTTTTGCATTGGAAATTATAGATTATGTTGCTCTGTAAGAAATGGGGAGGAGAAAGTTTAATTACTAAATGGAGAATAAGTGCTACATGTTGGTTTTGTTATTTTCAGGCAGCAGGTTTGGGCCAGTGCTCCATCTGATTTCAGTGAATTCCCTCTAGGAGCAGGATTAACCCAAATAAATTAGAAAGATATGGATACAAAGTGCAGCTGCAGTTGTTTCACTTCAATTTTGGATTTTGAATTCTGGTTTCAGAATCTTTCTAGGCTTGTGATGTACCTGAAAACGGGCTGGGGAGTGTTACAAAATGTGGTGGACAAAACTGATAATAATTAATTAATATTTTAGTATTTCTTTTTTCAAACTCCATTACTTATCTTTATTTTCCTGCTCTGTTGTAAAGACTTTATAGATTACATTAAAATACTTTTTGGTTGCTATGATGATACAAATAAAGAATAAAAAATAATAATTAAAATGTATTTTGCTACCCTTGGAAATGTAATGATTGGGTAAGCTTGTGCAGAACCTAAAATGAGTAAAAAACCCACTTAAACCATATCCATGTCTCTAGAGAGAGAGTGAGAGGCATTACCTTTCTTATCTGATTTTTTTCTTACTTTATCCACTTCTGGTTAGATCTGGTGTGCTTTTTTTTTTTTTTAAATACATCTTGCCTTTTAACTGCTTAAGACAGATTCACTAACAACTTTTCTGTCAGAACCAGAGACTCCATGACAATGAAACTTCCTTAAAAGAGATGGTAATTTTTTGGAGAGCAACTTTACAAGTGGAAGAAAACACATTCACTTTATACTTTTAATTCAGCAATTATGAGCATCAGTAACAGGCCATTGTGTGTGAAAAGGCCAGAGCTGCCTGTGTTTGTTGCTGGAATTGTGCTGAGGAGGTCTGGGATGGAGTTGGAGTGTTATGGCTGTGTTGGAGTGGCAGGGGACTGCAGGACAAGTTGGGTCTGAGGGTGAGGGAGGACAGGTGGCCCTTCAGACTGCACTGCTGCAGTCACACCGTGCCCAAAGAACTTAATTTCTTACACACCAAATAGGAAAAAGCCTTCTGGATCTGAAGGCTGACTCTTGGAGGAAAGCAGGAATGTTTTCCTTACAAAGTGGGCCCAGTGCTCAGCTGCAAAGAGTTACTGCCCCTGGCTCAGGGGAGCTGTGTCCTGAACAGCTGAGAATCTGTTAGAACAAGAGAAAGGCTTAGGAACTGCCCCAGCCCTCTCATAAAGAAACAATGAGTAACAGAGACTGAAATGGCTGCAGGACTGGAGCTGGCTCTGGGCTTGCTCTGAAGTGCTCCCCAGTGCTGCTGGGCTGGGGCATGGGCAGGGAGGATGGTGCTGGGGCTGTGCTGCTCCAGGGACAGCTCTGGGACAGCACAGAGGGGTGAAGGACACCTTGGCACACCTGGCAGCTCCCTGAACTGCTCTGGGAGGCTCAGTGTGCTCCAGGGAGAAGGTGCTGCACTCGGGACTCATTCCTGCCTCAGGTGCTTTGTGCAGGGAAATCTCTTATTGCCCAGAGAAGTTGTGGGTTCCCCATCCCTGGAAGTGTTCAAGGACAAATTCACCAAGGCTTGGGACACCCTTGTCTGGTGGAAGGTGTCCCTGCCCATGGCAGGAATGAGATGACCTTTAAAGCACATCCCAACCCAAACAGTTCTGGGATTCTGTGCACCCATCTGGGAAAAGTGGGATGATAGAGCTGTGGCTGCAGGGTGACTTGTCAGGCATGAGACAGCTTGGGAGGCTCCAAAACTCTTCCCAAGCCAAGTGAACATACTTGCACACATTCTTCCATGCTCAGAACATGAGCCATGTGATATCTGCACATCTCGCCAGTGCAGCACTTTGGGGAGCAGAAAGCATTGGTTTGATGATATCCAGTGCTAGGCTGCTTCCAGCTAGGCTGAGATTTTGTGTGACTTTCTCTCATTTTTATTGATTGAAGCCAACTCTCCCATCCAGTGTTAGTTACTGAGAACCCTTCCATCCCTCCATCCCTCCATCCCCTGTGGGAGACTTTCAGTGCAGCCCTTGAGAATCAATGGAAGGAGCCAGACAACATGCTCTACAAATATTCCATTTTTATTTTTCATCTGACTTTCTTGTCCTTCACTTTCCTGCAGTCAGAGCTCCAGCACAGCAGATTTCACCAGCAGTCCCTCAGCATGGCTGTGCTCTGATTGCTCAGCACAAGCTTTCTCAGAGAACAGCTTTTAAGGTTTGATTACTTTTTTATTACCTTAAAGCTATTCCTCCCATGTAAATCACAGTAACACCCACCTGTGCATCTGCCACATGAACAGAGTTATTGGACAGAAAGCTGTTTTGCAAATTTTCATAGTTCCCAACTCTGTGCTTGGGGAATGTTGCTGTGGGAATTTTCATCTGATGAAAGGTCAGTTGGGAAATGTGAGGTCTGACATTTCTGTTTTGCACAGACAGCTATAATTATCGTCATACTTTTTTGCTCCACACTTATTGAAAACAGATTTAAGGAAAGAAAAAAGAAAGCAAAACTTTAATTCAAAACTCACTAGAAGAAAATGCAGGCTGTTTCCATGAGCTCCCCAGCCAGAGCTGAGCTTTATGTTATTCCTGCCTATAACCTACTTCTGTCCATTGCTGCCTGTAGAGATTCTGGGACATCTCTTTTATCCTGAGACTGTGTATAAAAGTATATTTGTGTGTAACAAGAAAACAAGAGTGACTTCACTACATCCAAAATACAATGCCCAGAGAAGAAATAGGAGTGAAATGATGCTTCATCTTAAATTCATCCCAGTATTTTCATTAATAAGGTCCAACCAGCAAAAAAAAAAAAAAAATCTTTTTGATTCAAAAACCAAGGATAATTTTTCTCCCTTTCCCAATGTGTCTCTGTTGAGATGGACACACACTTGTGCAGAGACAACAATGGCTTTATTACAAGGTGTTCTCAAGTTTTATACCCAAAGCCTGCTCTTAAGTCATTAGTTACATCAAAACAGTTCATTATATTCACTGGACAAAGCAGTAGCTCATTGTATTTTATTGGTACAAAGCCATTAATGTCAATAATTAATTGGCAAGAGTTTACACCAAATTGTTTAGGCAGGTACTGCCTAATTTATTATTTAAATCCAACAAATTATTGAGGCTGCCCACTAAGGCACACATCCTCTAACTGCAAATATCCCTTATGTGTCTGTTTCATTGGTTTCCATGCTAACAGCCTTGCTTTCTTCCTTGCTATGGATAAACCCCCATTTTATCAATGTTTTCTCCAGCTATCTCAGTTGTTTGGCCTGCAGAGCAGCTGCTGAGCCTGTCCACACCAATGGATGTGGAAGAAGCTCCTGCTCCATTGCCAATGAGTTTGTGAGAGAAAGGTCCAGGGTAGGCAGCTCCTGACCTGGGTGCAGCCTGTCCCAGGTGGGACCTTTTGGCATCAGCTTTTTTTGCCAACCAAACAGCGTTGCTGCTAACACTTCTTTACCCAGACTAAGCTGAATCCACTCAGCAGTGTGTAAAATAAACATAGCTGGCCTCCTTCTATAGAGGGTAATTCCCTCTGGCTTCATAGATCATCCTCTTTCCAGGAATCTTGTGGATATGAGGAGCACTGCTTTGTGGTGGGAAGTTCTGCTTTATTATAGCTTTCTGCTCCAGTGCTTTCTCTGCTGAGCTACATTTCCAGCCCTGCTGTGGATTTGGTTTCCAGCTGGTGCCAAACACCAAAATAGATGTTTATAGTTGTTTGTAGATGTTTCTAGATGTTTATCAGGTTGGCCTTTCCACTTTGCACTTGTGCCATAGCTTAGAAATATAATAAATCTGGCTTTTAGATTCCTGGTACCTGATAAGAATTCAGTATTCTCCTAGTTTAAATCACTGAGATGTGTTCTGAATATCAGAGGAGGTAAAATCCATGCTGACTGACTTTATTCTGGTTCAGGGTTTCTCTGTGGTACTGCTGTGCTTTTATGCTTGGTCTGATATGCTCTGCTGTTGGCAGGGAGCCATGGAAAACTGGCACAATCTCCACTTTGGGGGTTCTGGCTAATTTTAGAAACATCTGATCCCGTGCCCACACCTGATCTGGATCAAACTGTGCCACGGGGTGCTCTGGTAGTGCATGACCTGGTGCTGGTGTAACTTTGAATAACCTGGAGATGAACCTGGTAAGTTCAGACTGACACTGGTTTCTCTCCTGAAAGCAAGCCTACAAGCATTTACATGTGAAGGATCTTGCACAGGATGAAATAGCAGCACCGTTACATTTCCTGAGCTTAAAAATAGCATTATTTGAACCAAGTTCCTGTAGATAAGTCATACAGTCCTAGCAGTTATTCAGGACTTGAACTTCACACTGGTTCATCAGCCTTTGTCTCTGCAGAGTGTCATGTAACCCTCCTTTTTTATTTTAAATGAAAGTTTTATCCATAAAACTCAGTGTAAAACTCAGTTGTAGGCACCAGAACAGAGCCAAGGTGGCAGGAGGGAGATCTCTGGCACAGTCAGTTGTTCTGGGCTAAAACCTTTGTGAGAAAGCACAGGCTTCTCCCTGCCAGCCCTCCCCTCTGCTCTGCTGCCCAGCTTCAGGTTGTAAGACCTTTCTCTTGAATAAAGCCTAGGAAAATACATTGAAAGGAAGGATTGTAGCTGACAAATGTCCATTCTTGCTGTGACAATCTCTTCACTCTTACTTCAGTTTGCCAAATGTCTGGTTGCTATTTTCATTTGCATGGATGTTACTTCATGGCCTTGCTGTGCCCACTCAAAGCATTCCCAAAACTCCTGTGGGAGGGCAGAAAGCCTTAAAGAGTGTTTGAAGGTTAGAGAGTAGTGGTTGTTGGTTCATTTTTAAACTTTGTCTAAGTCTTTAAGGAAGTGCATCTTCCAAACTCTTTTTAGAGAATTTTAAACATATTTTTCTACTAAAAGTATTTTTGCATCTGTTCTTGCTTTTTCAAGTTGGTTCTGAATTTAATTCAAGCAGAATGTTTTCATGCTTTCATCTAAAAATAGTTTGCCTGCATTTTTTACCCATTAGTCCAAAAGAGGCTGTGGCTCCGTTCTCCCACCTCATCATCCTGTTCTTCCTCAGAGGGCAGCAGCAATGCCAATTTTAGGAATGCCAGATGCTGTAAGGATCCATTCCAGTGCTGGTGCCCAGCCTCTCTGAGCAATCAGAGTTCTGCTGGCCCTGCAAAACCCAGCTCTGGGCCTGGGATGTGGTTGGACCTAGTGAGGAGTGGCTGAGGTGCCTCTGGTGGGTTCAGTTCCTCTGTCCTGCTCAGTGAAGGCACTCCAAATGCTGCTGCTGCAGTGCAGGCTCCTGGAAATGCTTGGTGATGTCCTGGAAAGGGAAACTGAGAAATGGGGTGTGAGGTGACAGACTGGGGGCACGTGACCCAAGGGAAGGGAGCCATCACTAGGAACCAAAATATTGATGTTTGCACCAAAGTGTGACTTCCCAGGAGTGTTGTGAGTGGCTGCACAGAGATTAGGAAACCAGGAAATCCCATCAGCAGGAACAACAGCACATGGAGGGAAACTGGTGTGAGTTTGATTGGTCCCTTGGAGCAGAAAGCAGGTTTGGAAAACCAGCCAAGGGCCACCTGCTGCCTTAATGTGGGGGCTGCCCAGTGAATTCCTGCTGGGTTTGTGTTCTCAGGGACTGAGCAAGCAGCCCAGTCCCTGATCAGCCTGGCCTTGCTGGCCCAGGTTCTTGGTTCTTGCTGCCTGGGGAGCTGGCAGATTGTCCAGAGGCAAACCCCACAGCAGGGAGCTTTCCCAGGGCTCCCCTTGGCACAAATCCTGGCAGCCTGGGCTCACTTAGGATCAAGGCTCCCAAATCCATCTGGGGACCATTTCATGTCTATCCCTGATGACAGTGCAGATAGAGCTGAGAAATGTCTGCCTTTCTTCAAAGCCATGCTGGGGGAAGTTATGCTTTTGGAGAATGTTCCCATTACTTCACAGCTCAAGTTTGTTGTGGGTTTCCTGTGGCTGTTGCATTTGGGGAGCTGGGTCTTTGGATACCTGAGTGGGACAGTGTCCCTTTTATTTTGTTAATCAAGTGTTCAACTGATTCTGCAACTGCAATTGCTATTGTCTGGAGACAATGTTCCATTCCTTTATTTCCACACATCCATTGAATTTCCTTGCTGCTCTGCAGGGCCTGGCTGCCTGAGTTGTAACCCTTCTTAATTTCAGTTGATGTGACCTTGGAGTCATCTGTAAAAGGTATCAAAACTTAATGATTTCAGAGCTTGAGCCATGAAGGCTGAGGTGGTTTGAAGGTCAATCACAGCACAGAAGTGACCAAACACCTCTGGGTTTACTGGACCATTTGGAGTTCCATTGACTAGGAGGCAGCATCAAGGATGTCCACTGAATTTGAGTGTAAGTTGGGATTTAAATGACTGGGGATGCACTTGGGGCCTTCAGCAGGAGCAAAGGAATCTCCTGGATGGTGCTGGCTGGGGGAGGAACAGCCATGGCTGTGTGTGATCCATGAGTGCTCTTCCCATGGCTCGGTGTGGAGGATTCAGGAACCCTCTCTGGGGTCTTGCTCATGTCTTCTCATGTCCCTGCACTTGCTTGGCCTTGTTGTGACTTTCTTCTCTTTTATCACAGCCTTGCAAAGCTCCTCACCCTAATTTGAGCCACATGCACTGGGATGGTGTCATGCTTGGAGAGGAACCAGTCACACAAGGCACGAGGGGTGGGCTGGCCTCACTTGTTTGAACAAAATCAAGGGAAACATTTCTGAGGGGATCCTGCAGAAACCACACTTAGGGGTCAGCTCATGTCTCTCACTGGCTCCCAGTTACCTCTGAGGGAAAACCAGCTCAGACAAAATTTGGATTTCCAGTGAGCTCCATTCTTTTGTTGCCCATCCCTGGTTTTAATTAAGGACATACACAGGTGGAACCATGAGCACCAGGGTCTGCACACACCCTTTACAGATTATTCTGTCCAGTGGAGATGTTGCTGTTCATTTTGCTGATTGTGTGCCCCACGGGTTCTTAAAAATGCACACTGATCCTCAGTGTTGTTCTGCTTAAATTACTGAAATAAACAGCACTGGGAAGGGGGAAATTGGTGCTGGGGGGCATCAGAGGACTGATAATCCTACCAGCTAAAGGGGCTGGAAGGGAAATAGTGGCATGTTTTAATTACCAGGTGTTAAATCATTATTTCTCGAGTGATGTCTATCACAGATCTTTTTCTGAGGTCATGCCATTATTCAACCTTTAACAGAGTTGTTTCACCTTTTCTGAGCTTTTTGTGTGGATTTGCCCTCATATCAAATTCTTCCCTAATAAGGAATGAAACAATTTGCAAGACACCATAAGTTTATTTCTGTAAGACACAGAACTGGGCTAGCATATTCATGGAAATGTGTATATTTATAGGTTATGGTACATCTGTTTGATTAGTCACAAACAATATTAAAGTCCTGGCAGGGACAGAGGAGAAATTCAACAGGAGAAATAGGTTCTATTACTTGTGGAATTTTAACTTCTACATTTTTACTGAAGTCTGTCTAGTTTAATAATAACATTATATAAATCTAGTAAAATACATATGGATTGCTACCATGAATATGGTTATTTTTTAACTGAGCTCCCATCATACAACAAACCAGCAGGTAGATATTATATCATATCATCAATAATATTATTGCCCATCCAAATTAGCAAATTTCAAATGCATTTTTGCAGTTCTTTTACATCTAATACCAATATCAGCTCTTCATAATCTTCTCTTTTTAACCATTCCAGTTGCATCTCTTATTAAATCCTGCATGGTTTATGGTTAGTTTTTCACTATTTTAACCCAAATCCGTGTTTCTGTGGCTAACATCTGTGTTTCTGTAGTTCTGGGATTTTATGGTGTCACTTTGCTACGTTCTAATTTGTACATCTTGCTTTATAGAAGTGATTTGTTACAGATAGGTAGCTATATCTTGATTTATATTGGAAACTCCCTGATTTTAGCTACAGAAAACACACATTTTCAGCCAGCAGCACTGAATTCCTAGTCTGTAATAGTCTTGAACTGATTAGAAAAGGTATTGAGACAGAATCTCCTCTCATTTTTAGTGATGAATTTCTGTTTATTCCACAAGTGCCACCTTCATTGCTGCTGGGTGGGCTCGTGTTTAAATCCCTCCCACAGCTCTGTTGTTGCAGAGGCTGCAGATGGATGAGAACAGGCTGCTTACAATGGTCAGGCCTCAAAACTCTGCTGAAACCTGCACAGGGGCCACCAAAATCTTTGACTAGATTTGATTTATGGTGAAAAAGACAAAACAGACTGCCCCCTCTTTTGCATTGAGGAATTGATTTTTCTGCTTCTAAGGTTTCTTCAAAGGAACCAACAAAAGTTCTAAGGGGTGATCCCACCATAGAAAGGGGGACTTGTGCTTTTGGTGTAAATTGAAGCCTGTTTTGACTGAGTGCAGTGAGGAAGAATTTCCCTGCTGCCAGTGGATTTCTGTCATCACCAAGCAGGGCAGAGGAGCCATGAACACAAGGCATGGCACTGTAGTGCTTCTTCACTGCCTCTGCCAAATTTTAATGGCATTTCTTGGCAACCTGGGGAAACTGGATAAGGCTGAAGTTGCAAGAGGCACATTGTAATGGCTGTAGATGTTGTTTGTATTTGATATCCTCAGCAGATACCCCCCAAAAGAAACATTTTTGGCCGTAGCTTTCTGCCCTGACCACCAGAGAGCTGAGGGTGAGAAGTCTCAGCCCTCCTGCAAAATGCTCCCAGCTGTGCAAAGCAGCAGCCCCAGCGCAATCCCAACAAATATGGAAAAGGGGGATCTTGTTTCCTGGAGCCTGTTTGGTTTTTGTTTATGCTCTTTTGTGACCAAGTAGAGATAATAATTCAACATTACTTCTTCCAACAGAATGTGCACTAGGAAAGAGCTGAAGATATTTCCTCAATGATTATTAAGTCCTCTTTTCCATATTCTCCAAAACGCTTTGTTGGCAGGGTTTTTCTTACCCAAAAGAGAATTATTGGCTAATTATTACCCACAGATGTTCTCCCTGATACCCAGATTTGACTCCACTGGGTGCAGTGGGTGTGATGATGGAATAGAAGAATTGAAGAATTCTTGGGCATCTCAAATTGTTTCCCAATAAACTCCCAATAAATGTTCCTTTCCTAAGTGACCTAATCCTCCTTATGTCGAGTTCAAAGCAAAAGTATGACAATAAAACTCAAACCGCTTTATTTTGTTATCCTGACACTCCCTCCTCTTTTCCTTTAAAGATGCATCTTTCAGCCAATGTACTTTTTGTTCCTAAATCTCTCTCCAGATCCAGCCTATAGCATAATTATATACTTGGATTAGGTTTGAGATGGCAAGGTTATATTTTCATTTCTGTACAGGCCTGTGTGTGCAGTTCCTTATATCAGAGTTTTGTCCAGCAGGGTGGTTGCACACATCTGCTTCAGTGCTCCTGCCTGTGTATTCCCAGCAGTGACCAAGAGATAATTTTGTTATTCCCACCTCTCTCTGGGGTAAATTCTACCTGCAGTTAGTCAAATATTTTGAAAATACTATCAGTTCCTCCTCAGCTTGATGTACAGCTGGTCTCAACACTGAATCAGAGAAGAAAAAGTATAAATTGAATATTACTCCTTTTATTCCAAGGAAAGTGTGGCTTATTAGGATGAGGAGTAAAGAAGGAAATTTTAAACTTGAATCTTGAGGTCTTGTCTCTGCTTTATGTAGTTGAAACTACATAAATTGAAAATACTTGTGTGTGTTTGAAATGCACTTGAAAGTTCCCAGAGCAGTTTTCACAGAAATGGAGTTTTGACAGCATTATCTTTGCCAACGTTTGATTTCCCTCAGACATTGTATGATGTGTTTTTAGTTGCCACTGTCTGCCACGAGAGTCGTTCTGTTTCAGTGGCACTGGAGTCATTTGTGAGTGTTGGAATGAAATGCTTGGTGTAAAAACAAGATTTGACACCAGTCAAATTCATCACCCCTTGTTTGGAGTGTGGTTGTTGCTGCTCACTCAGGGCACAGGCACAGGCAGAGGCAGAAAACTCTGCAGTGCCCAACACTTCACCAATGTGAAACAACCCCTGAGCTGGTCCTGACTGCACTGCATGGAACTGGGAATTTTCTGGCTGTTTTGACAAGGATAATCTGAGTTTTAGCAAAGTTATCCTCGTGCCACCAGGCTTGCATCAAATGAGACCATTTTCTGTAAATATTCCATAGCAATTGTCTCTGTTGCAGTTTGTAGGAAGCTCTGTGTTGCTCCTTTTCTTGCTTGAGGCAGTCCTAGTGAGGGAATGGTGTGGTTTAAGTATTTATATGAGTTGGGAGGGTGGGCTATCTTGCCTAACCTCCCTTTATTTTGGCTGAATTGTCCTGTAACACCTGTAGATGAAGGAAGAGTTTCATTTTCAACCTCCTTAGCTTTAGTTGGCAAGCCCAACAGCTGAAATCTGAAAGATGAAAACCCAAGGTGATCATCCAAGAGGCTCCAGAGAGCAGTGTGGTGTCTGTTCTAGAGACACAGGACCTACAGGAGGTGTTTCTGCCTCCAGAGATGTTCTCCAGTGCAGTTTGCCTGGGGGTATTTGGTGTTTGCAGCCAGAGCTTGGTGCCCACCCTGCTCTCTTTGCTCATTCCTGTGAACACCAGCACTAGCATTGATTCTGAACAGTTGGTAATTACAGACAAAGAGCCTGAAGTGCTGTGATTGTCAATATTACCCTGATAATCTGCCAGAAAGACAGAGAACTCTTACACCATTTTTAGTGGATGCCAACTAATTTAAGAGCTGGTCCCATGCTGTGTGGGAGCCAGAAAATCTGGGAATCAGAGCAAGGACAATCTCTGTCACTTCTGTTTCCCAGCTGTTTCTCTTGGGATGCAAATGGCAATACAGAATTTCCTTGCAAAGGCTGAAATCCAAATAATTATCTGGGCTATTATATATCACAATCTTTTTGTGATTTCCAATCTCATCAGGACTCAGGGATGAAAAATATTTGTTTCAGGCTACGTGTCCTCCCCTCCTAAAAGAAAGCACCAAAATCATCAAGAAATCACCTGCCTGTCACCAGTGGCGATTACCAAAACTTCTGAGAGGAGGCAGAAGCCACTGAACAGTTAGAAACAGTAATTGCTAGAAAAGATTTGCCTTTGTGCTTGAAAACAGTCCAGCCTCAGGCCACTGCTCCAGCTCCCAGGCTGCCATTCCAGCTGGGCCTGGCTGTTTTCACTGCAGAACAATGGAAATTAGAGGTAATGGAAACTCCTTGCACAACAGAACCATGGAGGCTTTAAGTGCACCTGCACTCTCCTTCTCTGTCTGTGGGTCTGTCTGTAAAAGGTAACATGGAAATGTTATAGGAAAAGGTAGAAAAGACAATGCTACACAAAAGTTCCAACTGTCACAGCTCTGAGTAGGGTAGGGGGACTGTGCCAAGAAATGGAGGAGTGATTTTGAAGAGTCTGAATATTTTATTGTCCAAATCAATGGTTAATCTGAGTGAAAAGCTGAAGGTTTTGTGGGTGTTTTTGGTTTGTTTGGTAGCTTGTTCCAAGAGCTAGAACTGAATATTGGGCCCTTTTGATGTCTGGAAAGGTTCAGCTCCAGACTGTGCAGGCAGCTCTTCCTCCATTGCAGACTGAATTAAAGCTTGAACAAAGGTGTCCCATTGGAACCCGGGCTCAAATTTGGGTTCTGGGGCACCTCTCTTTGTCAGTGTCCTTGTCAAATCCTCCTTCACACTGCAAAATCTTCCAAAGGCACAGAGTGTGTGAGCCTTCCCCTTGTGGATGGGCTGGAGAGCAGAAATGCTCACATATGGCAGATTTATTGTTGACTGGTGCTGTGGATTTCCCTGGCTCACCTGGCAGCCTCTCCATCTCCAGCTCTGGAGTCTGATTTTCACAGTGTATTTTGGATCAAGCAGAAAGAGGTGGAGGAATGTCTAGAGATGTTGAAGCTTTGTGTCATTTGCTGAGGTGCTTGTGTGCCTGATTAATTATTGCTTAATTATAAACCCTCAGGGTCAAACTTTTCACCAGTGAGAAGAAAATGTCATGCAGACTGCCAAGAAATATCAGATTTTCCATCCCAGCTGTTTTCTGATTAAATGGCTGCACCATGAATTTAAGTGAAGCTGTTCAGCTGCACTTGGGGATGGTTTGCCTTTTGTTTATCCCTCTAATGTCATCTCAAGCAGAACCTCCACTTTTCCTCCCTCTCAGCAGAGGATTTTTTGGTGTCTAGCAGCGGTGGGTAGGTGCAGCTGAAATGACACACTTGCTTTTCCCTTTCTGCACCCCAGAATGTTGCTGTGCTCACGCCAGGGGAAGGGGACACAAACACAGTAATACTCACACTATGTACTGGGCAAAGGAACAGTGAAATTCTTGCTTTTTTCTTTTTCTATTTAAAGACAGAATAAAACTGTTCAGAAAACTTTGGAAAGGGTTTCCATGGCTGAAGGAGATGGTGGTGCTCCTGTTCCTAATTTCCCAGGTCTTTTCAAAAGCACAGAGACTTAGTCCTTGACACTGCAGGTCACAAACACCCTCAAGTCTCTTCCAATGCCCTTGAGAGCATTTTGGAGCCATGAGCAGCAGAGTTACCATTGCCTGTGTGAAAAACAGACCCTGGCTTTGGTGCTGCTCTCTGCAGGGCTGCTCTGGGGGAGCTGTGAGGGGCAGGTTGGGTCACAGGGCTCTTTCTGACACCATATTCCAGAGCAAAAAGAAGATGCAGTTTGGAGAACTGCTGACCCCTGGGCTGCTGGGGTAGAAAAGGACTTCCAACAAATTCAAAATAGCGAATGATGCAGAACTTGAAGGTCCCAAACAGAGCATGAAGCAAAGACAGAAAGGATGATAGTATGACACTGTTTTGTGCAAGTTAAATGATCTTTAGTCTATTGCAAGAAAGGGGTCTATTAAACTGGGGATTTATCAACAGCAGAGCCATTTGATAGACATGTAACAGGTTTACTGCTGCTTTTGACATTTGTCTCTGGCAAAGAACTGTCATAAATATGAAAATATTCCTGACAAAGAGAAAAATAAGGCCCAGCAAGTGACCTGAGAAGAGCACAGGTCAGCAATCTGGGTATGAGTGAGCTGTGAGGAGTGCTGAAGCACTGTGGGATGTGTGGTTTGGAGAGTGATGGCTGAGGGGAGGCAATGCTGGGGTGGAGGAAGGCAGGGCACACACTGCTCTAGGCAAAGAAACAGAATAAAAACCAGCAGGTAAGAGAATTCCAGAGTCAGGCGTTTTTGAAACTTGTTAAAATGCTGATAATTGTTCAGTGGAAGAGATTCTATAAGGAGAGTCTCTGTTGTTGTAGATTGCAAAATCCTGTCGGGGTAAAGACCTGTTAAAATTGTGTAGAGCTGCTCTAGCACCACATCTGGGGCTGAGCTCCATTTTCTGGGGATTGCATAACAAGTCTGTGCAGAAATGAAACATCACATTTCTATTAAAAGACAACATGAAGAAAGTTTTCATTTTTGTCCAGCTGTGCTTATAGGAAACTTAATAGTCCAGAATGATGCTCACTTTGTCTTAGGACAGGACACCAGGACTTTTGTTAGAGCTGTGCTGTATCCATTAGGAAGTCACTGCCCTGGGTAATTTAAGCTGTGCAGTAGGAGTGAGTGGGTATCTTAAAGGTGTCAAAAACAGGAGGACCCCTGACTAAAAAAGCAAAAATACAAGTGCTTCTAGCAAATGTCTCTCTAATCTTTGTCTACAGCTAGAAGAGAATTTTGGCCTTTACAGGCTGTGATACCTACATGTGTGCCATGGGGCATTTCAAGCCACTGCCTTGTCTTGTTGGGAGGATTCAGTGCAGAGCTGTGTTTGAGATGAGCTACTTCCACTGCCAAAGGGTCATCATCAACCTGGCTGTCCTGGGAGGAAAACCAAAACATCCCATCAAGCAGCTGGTCCAAATTTTTTATTTACTTATTTATTTGAATTTTCCCCCTATTCCTTGAAATGTTCCCTGGACCAAACTGAGTTATTTGGGGGTTTAGATCCAAAATTTTTGGTTGGTATTCACTAAATATGACAATTCCCTGTCTGTTCTATGTGCTGTCATGTTTAGTCATCTTGCCAAGCACCTTCTTTCTTCTATTCAAATCTGATAAGTCATCTAGAAAAATCTTTTATCAGTACTTCAGAATGAGCTTTCCTCATAGGTGTTTGCCTGGAAACTGTTAGCAGGAGAGTTGTGTTTGCTATGGGAGAGGAGAAATCTTCTGCTGCTCACTGCAAAACATTAAATTCTCCAGTTTCTGACGTTTAAAATATCAAAATTTTCAGTGTTGACCCCAGCACTCTCCTTAAGCACCTGTCCCTGCCCTGCAGCTTGTTCTGAGTTCAGCCACTCTGTCAGCACAGCACCAGCACTAGTGGAACACACTTGGACTTGTCAGCACAGGGAGTTGTTATTCCTGAGTGGAGAGCAAATACAGATAAACAAACTGCTTCATTTCAAAATTAATCCAGAGGAGAATGGATCCCTACAATGAATCCCCACTGGCACAAGTGGTTGCTGTTGTTCTGTTTGACCAGTCTGTTCACCTCAGAGTGCTGCTAAAACGATTTTGTTACAACACCCTCACTTTTTTTTCTTTTTAAAATATTTATGCAACATTTTCTTCTTGAAAAAACCCCACTATTTTTGCATTAGAGGATTTGAAATTGACCTGTTCCCCAGACATATGAGCAACAGGCTCGTGGTTTCTTCCCCAAGAACTTAATCCTGCAAGCACAGCTCACATGGAGCAAGCCCTTAGTCACAGAGCAGTTTGTTTTGACAGTCCTAAATGATCCATACAAGTCACCCTTGCTGTACAAGAATTAAGTAATGTCTCCATGTCAACACTTTGTAGAGAGCATGCTGAAGTTAATTTGCACCCCAGGTCAGAGCCCAGATTCTTTCAAAGGAGTGACATTGAGCATGACTGGTTGGATTTCTGTAGCCCTTGGCAGCAGGGTTGGTGTGAGTGTCCCGCACAGGTTTCACCAGAGCACAGAGCTGCTCACAGCCTTGGCCTTGACTCATGACTAGTCCCAGAAATTGTCCAAACTCACTTCACTGCTGTGCACATCAGCAAGTGAAGAGCTGTGAAATTGCCATCGGTAATTGCCATCACTTTGTGTTTAAAAGATAAATATAAATCCCCCTGAACCTCCTTGGTTTCAGTGTGCTGCCTATGACAAAGGAGATCCACAGCTCTTCCTGCATTTCCCTGCTGTTGCTGTCAAAGTGTGAAACCAGAAGCTTCATGTAATCACAACTCTGTACAGAGAGTAAAAATCAATGACAAACATCACTGTAACCCTGATTTTCCTGTCATGTACCCATTTCAAATGATGCTTAGATAATCAAGTATTATCTTCAAGAGAAAAAATAGTTGTGCAGAGTCAGATCTTTCTTTTTTTGTGTGAATCATCCTTAATTGCCTGCACTCAACAAAGGACAATTCAGTTTGTATGGAAATGGAGGAGATTTCCAAGGGAGAATAGGGTTAGCTATAAACAGTTCCTTCCTGATGGAGCCCTGATGGACCAATATCAACAGAGCCAATCCCAGCTGCTGGTTATTTCAAATTTATCTAGCAAAACAGAAGAGACCTGGAAAGGGACCCATTAATAGTTATGCTTTGCATAGAATTTTTGATACAGAAAAAATTAATTGTAATTGTGATTTTGCTCAGCCATTGTTCCTCTGTTCCCAGAAAAACTGGCATTTTCTCCCTTTATTTTGTTACAGCAATAGCATGGCAGTTGTCTGAAGACTTTGTAACTGAGCCCAGTGATTTAGATGGGAACCTGCTGGTGAGATTACCCCCAAATTTTTCTCACTGCATTTTCATCACTACTTTGCAGGTAGAGTTGGATGCTGTGAGGATTGGTAACCCTATTCCATAGGGATGGAGCCCAAACTCACCATTGTAAATATCTTCTGTAGTATTTGCAGCCTTGCT
Source organism: Serinus canaria (assembly GCF_022539315.1). Classification (NCBI taxonomy): domain Eukaryota; kingdom Metazoa; phylum Chordata; class Aves; order Passeriformes; family Fringillidae; genus Serinus; species Serinus canaria. Next base: position 17,099,263 of record NC_066318.1, read on the forward strand.
GCTGCCAGCTGCTGACACACAAAGTGTGGGATTGGGATTTCCCAAGGCCATCTGGTTCATGGCAGAGATGCTCATCAGGACCTTCATCCTTTCAGAAATTCTCTCTGGTGTTTTCCTTTGTATGTAAAAGTTGTCATGAGTATAAAATTATGCCACTTGGAGATGGGAGTAGATTAAAAAAAATAAATACTGGAAACTATGCTTGAGAAAAGGGAGTAAGGAACATCCCCTCTGCCATCTGTGAGGTGGGAGGGTTGACCCTAAAATCAGCAGTGCTAATGCTGCTGCTTGCTAGGACTGCAGGTGGGCTGTGGTGCTTTTCTTTTGTGGACATCCAAGAGCTGCAATTCCTTGGGGAAAGGGAGGCTTTGTTATGAGAAGCAATCCCAGGGACTCACTTTTTCCAAAAGGTGCCTTGTACTTGCTCTAAGATTGTTGCACTGTGTGGTGATGAATAACACTTGGAAGCAGATGTCAAAGGCATCAGTGCTCAGTGGAAATAGTACATTTTTTCCATTTTATGTCTAGTTTAGACTATATTAAGGAGGAGGGAAAAAATTTAAAAGCTGAAAACATGTTGAAACAAATTATGGTTGTAACAGAACTGACGACAGCCAGGAAATTCCAAGTTAGGGTCCTCACTCCATCCTCTCTGGGCACTCAGGATGAGAGTTCAACATCCAAGCCCTTGGGTTAGAGTTGGTCACAGCAGCTTCAGCCTTGTTATTTGCTGTGTGTGCCTGTTTGGTGCTGGCTGTTTTCCTCTTTTCTTTTGATCTTTCACAAAAATGTCTGAAGTCCCTGTTCTGCCCCATGTGCCTTCAACCAGCCCAGAGCTGTTAGGTAACTATGAACTTTGTAAACACTGGTCTAAAATGCTCTGCATCTCAGAAAGGTCACAGAAGGTTTGTTCTAGAGACAAGAATGAACACAAATATGAACTTCCATCACTGTTTATTAAAGCATGTGATATTCACATAAACATTGCAATATTTTCTTTGCATGTGTTAGTAATAAAAACATTCCGCATTACTAAAATATGAATATTTAAATCATGTCATGTTGTTTTTTCTTGAAGGTAAGATCAAATTTTGCTCAAATGTTGACAATAAAAACTGCTCTGAGTGGGTTTGCTTTGATGGCACAGAGCAGTTCCATGTAGACAAGGGGAGGCACAGGCCAGTTAACACATTAATAAATGCAGTATGAGCACGCCAGCCTTGGTGCCACTGCCCTGTTTACCCTGCTCCTCTGGTGTGGCTGGATTGTGCAGTTCTACCATTTGTTAGATTTGGGGAGGTGATATTAGCTGGGGACTTACAGATCATAAAGATTGTAGTCAGAAGTGAACTCCTGTGGTCACGTACAGCAGTTATGGATCACTAGGCTTAATCCCTGTTGAACAGGAAGAATCCTGATCTTACAGTTTCCACTGATTCATCACAGTCTGTCTTCACTTATTCCAATAGTTGGTAACCAGTGTGTCTAAATTTGCTCCTAAACTCCTACTCTGTGTTTGTGCCCACTGGACTTGAAAGCATTCTTGTCTCTAGACTGAAATGTTCCTCTTCTTGGATTTCTTCTATTTTTTTAGGTACCTAAAAAGTTAGCACAGAATCCTCTCCTTTATAAGTTAAATCAGTGTTGCTCTTAATCTTCTTTACCCAGAACAAATTTCATTTTCAGTCCTGATCCAAACCAAATTAGGATCAAGGCAGATTTTGTTGATACCAAATGTCGGGGTGGTACCTGCACCAGTACCGTACCCAGAGATGATGTATCCACACTCCCCATGTGGGATATTCCAGCTTTGGGAGCTCTTGATTACTGGGTTATGCAGTGGGGTCCCTGCAGAGGATCTGGAGGGGCTGTGGAGCAGAGGGAAGTGGCTGCAGCGGGGCTGAGGCTGAGTCTGACTCGGGATTTGGCTGCTCTGGGGCTGCTGCTGCTGCTCAGCTTCCCACGTGCTGCAGATCACAATCAGGGACCGAGCTCTTCCTGCTTCCTCCTCCCACCATGTTCTTTGCACCCATCTTTGGTCTGTGTTCATTGTTTGTTTCTTCCAGTTAACAAAAGAATGTGTTCATGCATTCTCACAATTACTTTGGGATTCAGTGGGCAGGTACATTTCTGACTCCCCATTTAAATGCAGACAAATGCCATTTAACCAATTGAAAATCCTCTTAATATCTACCATGTTGATTTTGTCTTTCTCCCTTCTCAATAAGCAGCTTTTGCTGATGTTCAGCCAGAACAGTTTGGTGTGAAGCTCTATTGATTTGGATTAATTAGGAATCCTCTTTGAGCTGCGTGGGTTGAAGCACGTGCTGTTATCCCTATATTTTCTTGCCTGGGAAGCGAGGCTGACCAGGCTGTCTTTGCCAGACTGCCCAACCTACCCTTTTTGGAAAACTGGCACACCACCAGCTTTCTTTTAGTCCTCTGGAAATTCCACTGTCTTTCAAGAATTCCAAGTATTCCAAGACTTACGATGTCGTGCGATCCTGAATCCAAACTCCCCACCACATTTCCCTTCACAAAAATAACTATGAACTTTCTAAATTAAATTTATTTCTTTAAAGCATTTCCAAAGGTATAATGTTTTGTAGAATGTCTTTTATTGCAAAACCTAAATTTGAAGCCGAAAAGCTTGTTGGCTTTATCTTTAAAAACATGTTTTTTAAAAGATTCTCATTGTTCTACCCAAGCCATTCCAGTCTGTGGTATAAATAATTGTTTTAGTGTCTATTATGCTTAAGCACACTGTGTGAAGAAAGTGAAATTCCAACTGGACATGTGTAGGTAATTAATTTTGGGAGCAAGTTGTATCTCTAGTAGAAAGGGTTTGAATTTTCTGTTTGAAGTAAAATCATTGTTTATCTACACACAAGGCACTAATGTGTACTTGCTGAAGGAATACCATCCAAAACACACTTCAGAACAGGTGAATTTTAAATAAACAGAGAAGCTGGACTCCCATGAGATGTTTAGGGCAGGGAAAGCTGTTAATTATCAGCACCAAGGTGCCTAAAGAGAAAAGGAAGGCTTTAAAGGACAAGTGTCAGAAGGGCTCTGGGATCACTTGGAGTTGTTTGTCAGACTGAGAGCAGGGTTTGAGACTTCAGGGTTCTGAGGAGGAGATCACAGCATGGAAAGAACAGGGGCAGCAGTGAGGACATCCTGGTGGGGCAGTCTGGGGTCCCACTCATGGGGAAGGATGATCACAGCTCCTGTGGTTTTTGGAGGCAGGTTCTAAGGTTCAAAACCTCTTGTCTGCAGCTGCTCCTCTTCTCTTGCCCTCTTGATGTCAATGGGAAACCTTTTAGCACTCGAGCAGGTCCTTCAAAGGTCTTTGAGGAGCAGAAGCTGCAAGCAGGACCTGGGCCATCACTTGTCTGAGCAAGCTGAAGGATCCATGTGAATTTTAGCCACACAACTGTATTCTCCTGATATAACTGTATTCTCCTTTGATAAAAGTATTTGTTCTCAGAAAACCCCCAACCATGGAGCAGAGGCCAGATGCTTATTCCTAATAGCACTGGTTCGTGCTACCAACTTTTAGTTTCTCTCAAGGCTTGATGCCTTCAGTGGTTTGGTTTCTCTAAAATGCCACTGGAAATTGTCACACATGAAATTAATGTCAGTTATTGTCTATTTAAAACTGAAAGTGCCTCAGTGGTGTATGGATATGAATTACAAGTTTAAAGCATTTTAAACTCTGTAACCTATTAAATACAGAACAGTTTTGTAGCATGAGAACCACTTTGTGTTTTCCAGCTGAGGGAAACTGATGAATAAAAACACCAGTGGCAAAGCTGGTGGGAAAACTCTCAAGTGTTGAACACCAGGGCACCTTCAAGGACCCTGATTTTTTTATCCTCAGCTCATATGGCTTCTATTATTTATTGCATTTCACTTTTTTATAGGTGGCTTTAATATTAAAAGATGTTATCCTTGGTGAACTTGTGTTCAGCAAATGTGCTTTCTGCCTTTAGTCTGTTACATGCAACCCAGAGCTCCCAAGGTTACTGCCAAGTTATAAACCCCTATGAAAATGGGCAAAACAACCAAAATGAACCAAAAGGAGGTCCAAGATCAGTTTCCCTCACCCCAGTTTTGTTGTCAGGGAACATAAGGAGTGATGTGACCTCAATGGCCTAAATGGAATCTTTGGAAGTGCTGCCTTTTGGGAGCACAGCTAATCTCCAGCCTCCCTGCCAGCTCATGCTGCTGGCTACATGTGGCATTTGTGGGTGAAAATGAGTTTTTGATGCAACCTTTTATTAAACTGGAAAAAAAAAATCTGCTCCAGTCTCATGCAAGCTGCTTCCCATCCAAGTATCTGAGCAGGCAGTGCAGTGGGATATTTGGGGTTGGGTGATGGGGGACATTGTTTTGTTGTGTCCATCCAAACTCTGTGGCAGTGACCTGCTCCTGGTTGTGAATTCAGCCCTGATTCATTAGGGAGCCACAGGAGGCTGCAAAACATCCCTTGGCCCTGGAAGTGCTCATGGTGCTTTTTTAGGTTAGGGATTTCTTTCCCTTTTCTTTCCCACACTGTTTCAGACACATTTCTAAAACTTGATAAACTAAAAATAGTAATAACAGTCCAGATGACAATTCATGATCTTAACTGAGATCTGGTTTAGGTTTCAGGCTTTGTTAAAAACCCACAAATCAAAATCTGCCTATTTGTGGGGTTGCAGTGACCTCACTGTGACATCCTGGCTGCCAGGGCAGCACCCAGAGCCCTGTGATCCTTCTGCAGGGCCACTGCCACCCTTCCCCAGCCCTCCACACCCCACACCATTAAACCTTGGGAAAATTTGGTACTTACAGGTCTAGCAGGGGAGTTGAGGATTTCAGCTACTCCTCTATATGTTTGGGTCTTCAGTTTTGATTGGAAATCTTTATTCTGCCAATATGCTGCTCACACAGCATGATACCAAGTGTTCTCACTTCTGAAAGTCTTTGTAGCTGGAGTATGAATTTATTGTCTCTGAAAACAGAGTTGATCTTAAATTAGGATGCTTTCAGCTTTGCCAGCCTGAAGCTCATCAAGTAATTAATGCACAGAGTTAGTGAGTCTTTGTTGTCATGATCTGTAGATGGTTCCCAAAATGACTTTACTCCCTACTAGAGCAATAAGTCTTCCCTTGTACTTCTGTGAACAACTGCAGTGACACAGGAAAAGATTCTGCACAATTACACTGATGCCTTTTTCCAGGAAATATCTGCAAATTGTGTCAGTCAATCAATAAACAAAACTCCCTCTTGTTTTTATCTTTGGTTCTTGTAAATGCTATGGTCAGAGCACTGCCTCTATTGGAAAGTTCTTTTCCAAGTGCTGTAAGAGTTTGGGAAATGTGTCAAACATCCCGAGCAGCTGCTGAGCAGAGCCCTGCGATCCCTGTGTGCTTTGGCACCGGGGGGATGCACAGGAGCAGCGAGTGACTGGAGGAGCAGGGCTTTGAAGTCTGCCTGGTGATGTTATATTATTCTTGGCTCTCTGCACTCTGGAAAATCCACTGCAGCGAGTTCTCAGTGCTGCTGCAGCACACGGCTTCTCTGGAGCCTGGGGAAGGGTGGTGAAACACCTCGGGCCTTTTGCTGCTGGGATTGGGTTCTTTTATTCCATTCCCATTAGGAATGGAATAAAATAACATTTTCAATTCCCATTAGGAATTGGATAAAATTCCCAAAGGAATTCCCATTTTTCCTTTTTGATTGGAGCACTTTCCTGGTTTGTTTCTTGGGGTGTTTTGTCCCCTCCTCTGTATTTGCTGTAGGGTTTGTAATGACTAAATCACAGCTGAATTTTCTGCTTTGTAATTGGATTCACCTACACCTCACACTTGAAAAATAGAATTGCTTCACCTCCTATTGCATTTTTCACCTAGAGCTGAAAAAGCTCTTTACAACCTGTAATGCACTCAAGCTCAAAAGAGAAAACCACAGCTCTGGGGCACATGATAATTGGAACATGGGATGTTCTCATGGTTATCTGAGTGGTGGCCTCTGAGAGGTGGGTGGGAGTCAGTGAACTCTGGGTGAGGAAGGTGCTGTGCTGCAATAACTCCTTGTGAGGCAGCAGCCACCTGTGCTTTGGAGCAGGAGTGTCTGGAAGGCACTGCCACTCTCTGAGTGGCCAAGTGACACCCGGGCTAAGCTGTAATCTCAAACTCATCCCAGTGCTCTCCCTTTAGCCAAGAGAAAAATAAGAGTAGGGAAGATTCAAGGAAGGGGCAGTGGCAGGAGAGAGGGGACATGAGATGATTTAAGACTCAGGAAAATGCTTTTTTCTCAAGGCAGACTCAAAAACCCATAGGGCTGCTCAGGAGAGTCTGAGTCTCCCTCCAGCTGCATCCCAAGGAGTCATCCCCCTCTGGTACAAATAGTGTAGTTTGCACTCTTAACTAGAAAAGCATGTTGGGTCCAAAGTGCCAAATTCTGCTTGCCAAATATTGCTACAGATCTAGAGCTTTTTTTCTTCTTCTGTTTCAAATTTTTGGGTTGCTACTTCACGGCTTGGTAATGTTTTCCTACATGCACCCTGGCATTCCCATTTGTGTCCTTCTTCTTATTATTGTTTGTTATTATTAGTGGTCCTGTTGTTATTTTAGTGAATGCCTCACAGCTGCATTTTTCTCATCTTTAAATTGCAGTGCAACATTTTTAAAGCCATTACATTATCTCCCCTCCTGACTTGAATGAAGTATTTCCTTCAGAGCTTTCTTTATAGCTCCATGTCTGAAAACACCCACATGGCTCAGACCCCAAACCAAGCTGTAGATCAACAGTTCATCTCAAACTGACCTTTGCTTGTACTTCAAGACAAGTAGAACCAATAAAGGACAAAGGAATTCTCATGGACTTGTAAACCATGGTGAGCCTTTGGTGTGGGCACAATGCATGGATTCATTCAAAATTCATAGCAGAACCCAAAAAAATTTGTTTATTTTGCAAAGAGTCAAACTTTTTAAAGAGCTTCACAATCTGACTGCTTCACCATGTCAAGTATTCTTGTAAATGAGTCCCATGTCATGTGAGCACAGGGCTCTGAAATGCTACTGATCCAAATTGCTGCTTTTCTCTCTCTTATTTGGGATGGTTTTGTCTTGTTGTGCACATTAAAGGGATGTGAAGGGTTTCTTCTGGACTACTGTCAATTAAAAATAAATTTTATTATTGATAAGATGCACTAAGTTTGGAAAAGAGCTCAGTTGTTCTCAGTGGGGGCATTAATCATTGTCAGAGGGGGTTCAGCACCTGCTGCTTTGATTTGTGATCTTCCAGTGGGAGCAGTTGCTGCATTTCTGCCTTTGTGCAGCTCAGGGGAGCTTGCTCAGATGGGGTTAAAGATCTGGTACTGGCAGATCAGGCACATGTAGCTCATAGGTGAGCAGAAAAGGAAGGAAAATAGGAACAAGAGCAGGAATGGATGTTAGAGAAGTTAAAAGCTTCTCTTTGAGTTTGCAAGTAAAGTATTTCTGTAGTACACCAAAACCTAATCACTATTTTCTTTTCCAGAAGCAGTAGGGGCAGAAGAGCACTGAAAAGGAGCTCCTAGGCCTGTAGGAAAAAGGAAATGTTTAAAAAGGAATAGACTAATGCTAGGAAGGTGCCAATGGCTGCAGATGGGTCTGAGCATCCCAGAGGTGCCATGAGGCACAGTGGGGAGCTGTTGGGGCACTAAGTTAATGGACTTGTGCACTGTCTCCAGTCATGTGTGGCTGGATTTATTCCCTCCTTTTTAGTCATCAGAGTTCTGGGATCTCAAGTACTGAGATTTCACAGAAACAAAAAACCCTCAGTACAGAGGCTCACAGAAAATAATTTATTGCCACACTCCCAAAATGGTTTTATCAGCCTCTGGTTTGTTACTTGAAAGACAAACAGGAGTTTAAATCTAGGACAGATATAAATTCACAAAGCAGAAAAGTGACTTCACCTTCTTCTGCTCATTAATTTGAGAATTCTCTTCTGTCACTGCCTGTTTTCCTTCTTGACACAGAAGTCACCCTGTTGGCCTGCAGGAGATGCTGAGCCATGAGCAGAGGGCACATTTTACTGTCTGACAACAGAAAATCAATGAGGCAGCCCTTCACTGAGGAAGGAGGATTGTGAGTGTGTCACAAGCATTGGCAGGACTGCTCTGCTCTGCAGCATCTGCTCTGGTCCCCTCCTGCACCAATGTTTTGCTGGTTTCACAGCAAGAGGTGATGGCCAGTTGTCCCCAGAAGCTCCTGGTGCCAGCCAGCTCCTCTGGCCTCCCAGCACAGCCAGCTCACCTCTGTGGGTCTTGTTTGGTGTGTGTCAGACTCCCTCCTTCCATCCTGCTCTCGCCTGGCAGCACTCCCAGCTCCTCTTGCAGACCAGAGCAGCCTTCTCCTGGGAAATGCAGCATCTCCTCAGAGCCGGGGTTATTTCTGAAGGACCTTTGCAGCTGCTGAAGGCACCAGAGGTGCAGAGCAGGGTTTAATTGCCCGTGCAGCAGCACCTCTCCAAGCACGTGCTCCAGACAGCCAAAGCCCCAGAAATTTGATGCTCCATGTGAAGAACACAATGTTCACCTGGTGCTGGCTGCCAAGACTTGAAGGATGATTTTTGAGACCAGGGCAGCCCATAAACTCACACATTAGGCTGAGTCACTGTTCTGGCAGGATAGGTCTAATTTCTCTTTATATAAACTTATCTCCAAAGTACTTTATCATCCAGCAACTGCTCCAACACAACAGCCTCTGAATGGCTGAGCATTGCAGAAGCAATTATTTACATCAGGTGGGGGAAATAACTCTGTGGTAGGTCTTCCAAAGAAATGAAGCAAACCCAGATATTTTATTTTTGTGCTTTGTTTTAGTACTCAACTCCCCTTTGGATGATTCAGATCTCTCAGTTTTCCACGCCAATTTGTCTTATCCTTCCCAAGAGCATTGGGTCAGCCCATGCAGCTTTTCATAAAGGCTCCATCTCTTCCACAAACACACACGCACTGACACCACTCAGAGATGGCCCCTGGTAAACAAGAATGGTAATTGCTGGTAATTAAAGCCTAGGAGGAGGAGGGAGGCACCTAGAAGAAGCTGCAGACTTTGGAAGACAACAATTTGTAGCTGGATTAAGCTGGAATAAACCCAGGTCCCAGGAGTGAAAAAACAGCATTTCTAAGCCTAAAGCAACACTTGTCTGCCAGTTAGCTTGGAGTGTGGAATGCCCAGTTGTAGTTCCAGGCTCTCTGGAAGCATTTAACAACCAAACATTAAGGGGACAGGAGCTTAACCCTTACATGCTGGAGGCCTGAGTTGTTTAGGGTTTTCTACCTTTATGTATGAGTCTAGGAGGGTGTTTAATAATTTTTTAAATTAAACATTAAAAAAGTTATTTTTGTGTAGTATCTCATGAGCATTACTTGCTTAGACAGCCACTTCAACAGTTAAAAGAATTAAGCTGAAATTCTTGGATTTCACTGGAAGGGCATCCTGTCCCTATCCATCAAGGTCTTGCTGCCAACAGTTTTGCCAGAGATTTTGTTCTGAAGAGTGATGGATGGGCAAATGTTTGCTAAAGTGTTTATTGGAGACTTTTCTAACTCCAAGAGCACAGTGGCCACGATGCTTATCTTGACAGACGTTGAGAGCAGCCATGCAGGACAGGTATATTGTGATTTTGGGCTGGGAATGCTTTGCAGAAGTTTTCTCTCCTGGAGTGTTGGTATTTCCAGACCTGAGGGGATTGTCAGAGGTCAGAGTTTCGAAGAAATTAATCCCTGTTTTGGACTGTCCCAGAGTCTTTATGTCAAACAGCACAGACAGTTTGTAGCACATGGTTTGTGCACTTGAGTAGTTTTTCCTTTTCCCCCTTTGCTGGCTACGAATGCAAAGAGCAGATGCAAATCTGAGGTTTTACAGAAAAGTGCTCACAGGAAAAAAAATTGTCCTCACAAAACCTGGGCAAACTTTAAAGGGGGCTGGGAAATGATTGGCTTCATCAGCATAACTCACAACTGTTAGATAAATATACACAGCAGAAACGTACTTGAAAATTATTTTTCTCCGCAGATCCCTGTGCAGAACTCCCTTGCAGGAGCTGATGCCATCAGGGATTCTGGAAGGAAAATACTCAGTTCAAGGCTGGGTTTTAGCAGAGTGCTTCAGAGGTGAACTGCAGGACAAGGGCATGCAGGGTGTGAAGGGGAAGATGGTGTGGGGTCCATCAGGATCTTTGTTAGGTGGCTTTGATGCTACAGAAAATACTCATGGAACATCTTCAGGTTCTAGTTGTAATCTTCTGGAGCATTCTTTAGGGCATGCAAACAGATTAAATGCTTGGCAGTCTTTATATAATAATCATTTATCTGTATGGAGTATTCAGTGTCTTTTTAAGTGTTCACTTTCTAAGAAAACACACGCAGCAGAAGAAATAAATTCAGGCTTAACGTATTTTGGGTTGTTTTTCAGTTGTTGCAATTACATTTTCTGAAGTTTTCCTTTAAAAATGCCAAGCAGATTAGTCCAGCTAGCTGCTTTCCCAGCCTAGCAGCCTCTTGCAGGGTTAAAAAAGCAACAATTGCTAGATCTTTTAATTTCTGGGCCTCGCTGAACGTGCTGCCTGTTAACCCCTGAGGACTGCTGAAACATTTGTGCTCTGCAGGCTCGTGGCCAAGCTTAGCATGCCACAGATGAAGTAATGCCATACCTGTCCATCTGTTTGGCCTATTGCTTTACAATATTTGGAATAAAAGTTGAATTTCATCTCATTTTCTCTGACATTGTTTAGAAATAGACCATTCTGACGTGTCAGAATGAAATGCAAATCACCCCTTTAGCAAACCAAAGTGTGATTTCTGACTGATATTTTGCAAGCCCTGACTGTTATGATTGCTACCCAGTTGTATATCCTCCCCTTCCTCCAGCAGAAAATGTAATGGAAAACGTAACCCTGACAATTACATACAGATGGCACCATCCCATGATTTCAGCTCTGTGTGGTGGCTTAGATTTCTGTGTTACAACTGGTGTAAATTAAATTGTAGTCATCTCCTGCACATGGATTATATTGTATCTGCAGCAGCAGTGAGAGCTGCACATCTGCTGGGTGAGAGGCCGTGCTGGCAATATTCATTTTATTTGCTGGGGACACATTGCAAGTGCCAGTGAGGGCCCAGGGATCCAGCTGAATTTGCTGGAGAAGTGTGTGGGATCACCCCAGCCAGGATTTATCATCTCTGTGTGGTGACTGAGCAGGCTGGGCTGTCATTTTTTCTTCACCTTCTCCCATGCTGGGAACAGCAGCCTTTTCCAGTTGGGGTTATGGGATCTCTTATGGGATCGTTGTGTTCAGGGGGAGAGAGGTTGGGTTTGCCAGAGCAGAGGAGGGCAGGGAGGGAAATGAGAGTTTGCACCCTGCCCACCCTTGAAAATCAGTTTTCTCCCTTTTTCTGTCTCTCAAATGCTTCATTCTTCTTTGAAAAAGAATCAGAGTGAGGAAGGCTGCGGTGTCCCTGAGCCACACGGGGTCCAGCTCAGCTCCAGTGACAGCCACCACGGCCAGCACTGCACTGCAGCCACTTGCCCAGTCATGCAGCCTCAGGAGACTTGGTCTTCAGCTGAACTGGTGAGAACATCTTTTAGAGGCAAGATGAAATGATTTTGGGGCTTGTCAGAAGAGCCAAAACGTCAGCAGTAGAGCTTTATCCACCCGTGTTCCCAGGGCTCTTGCTGGAGGGATTTGGCTAATTAAAATGACTTTTACCTACATTTTCCTTTACTGCTTCAGGTGGTTACAGGAACCTTCATTTCATGTCCCCAGCTATTCTAATGTGTAAACCAGATGCTCTGTTCCACTCCAAAGTGGCAGCATTTCAACAGTGGATCAAATGATCCTCCTGCATAAGATCTGTTACTGGCTTGTGCCTTCGAAGATTGTGGCAAGAATTTTAATGAAAAGTCTAAGAATAGCATGAAACTTTAAGATTATAAGTCTTTGTGCAGTATGAAGTGCTGGTTTGATTTGATTTTACCTTCTTTCCATTCCATGGGTATGTGTGTGTTTATGTGTGTGTATATATCTCAATAAATTAAATTAGGAGCTCTTTCTAAAAGACCAGGCTGTGTGATTCATGCAGGGGAAAAGGGACAATACCAAATATGTGAGTTGTTACTGTAAGATTATGAGCCCAGTCTTATTCCCAGGGAAATTGGTTGAAAGCAAGGCCTACATCCTTAATGTTTTCTACAGAAAAGCCTGAGACAGTAACCTTAGGAGAATGAAATGTGAAACCCCCGGGGCAATTTAAGTAGGGCCACAGTTGAAAAGCAGCAAGAACAGGTTCCCTTTGTACTTGTCTGAGCTGCACTTGGCATCCCTTGGGGCAAATTGGGAGAATTTCAGCCTTCAGTGTCTACACAATCCCTCATTTTTCAGGAGGGAGGCTGTTACAGAGGAATGCTCTCTGTTCTTGTGAGCCTGCACTGGAAGGTGATCACTGATTAAAGCAGAGGCTTTTGATTAAATGATGAGGCTGCTTTAGTGATTAAACACACACAAAAAGGTATTTTGGAGGGTGCCTTCTGCAGGGCTTGGGTGGGAGTTAAAGTGGAATGCTCAATGATGGTTTTGGTGGTTGGGAAGGTGCACGGCTTGGAAGGGGAAATTACAGTTTCAGGATGATGCCAGTGTTCATCTGTAAGTGGATCCCTGTTTATTTTTGTTTCCTGAGATGCTGTCACAGGCATGTATTGTATTTACCTTTCTGACTGCAGACACACTGCTGTGTCACTCATCACAGATAAAAGGCTCCAGTGTCCTCAGGTAATTACAGAAGTTTTATTAGCTGTGATGAAACAATGATAAAAGGTATCAGGCCTTTGATTCCATCTTTTGGAAGGGAGCCTATTTTTTTGTCCACATTTTCCTTTTATTGGAGCAATTTTTAAAGGACTGGTAATTTTTAGGAGTCAAGCTACCCATTTTCATGAAGCTTTTACCCACATTCTCAAGGCACTGACTTCTGTAATCACCATTGCAGAATGATTCATTAGTGGGACTGCACTGAAATCTCCTACCCAGTAATGTCAGTGCACAGAACCACAGAGGTTTTGTTCACCAGGACAGGAACTCTGGCTTATGTGGAGCTCTGCTCTGGTGTGTGTGTGCAATCCCAGCTCTGTGGAACTCCTATAAAATCGTGGAAAAAGGCTGTTCTGCTAACATTTGTTTCTATGTATTTTTGCTGAGTTGCTATGCTTGCATTTTTTAGTGTTTACAGGCTGCAGGGATGTAAAAAGCACAATGTTATGGGGGAAAGGGCAGGGCTTGCTTCAAATTATCATTGAAAGAAAGAAAAAAATGCAGAGAAATGTCAGGAGATCTTGATGAACATGTTTCTGCGGGAACTGGAAAAGAGACCAAGCCACAAAATTGAGAACTAGATCCAGATTCCATATCCTTCAGCCTCACCCCTGAGGGGATGAGAAATTCAGAGCTGAAATACCACAAGTTTGGATGAAGTTTCTTGACTTCAACCCCTCTCTCCACAGCCTGGTTACACTGATAACCTCCTCAGAAATGTCAGTGGGGCAACACCTCTATCTGGTTGTTGTATCTGAGCAGAACAAGAGGGTTTGCAATCAGATTAGGCATAAATGTGATTTCTTCCTATTTTTTTCCATTGCATGAATGCATTGTTTGAAACAAGCAGTTAGGCTAAATATTACTGAGTTGCCTATAAAAACATTGTGAGATGTTTTCTGCTTTTAAATTCAAACTAAAAAAAAAAAATCATTGAACTTGTTTACACTCTGGCCCTTTAACCACTAAAACATAAATTAGTGGTTGTAAAAGATGGGCAAACATGTCAGCTTTTGGACTGAAAGTTAGAGGGTTTTTAAATCTGAAAAACAAATTTGATTCCAAGCCAAACCAACCCACAAGCCAATACCAGAAGCTGCATTTAACAAAATAACCCAGCCTTTTCTCTCAGCTATTTAGATAAATGAATATTTATGTCAGAAATTTGTGATACTGCTTTTTATTTCTAAATATCTCGATGACATTAAGTGAGAACTAGTTGTAACATGTCTTTGGGTACCACAGAATTTTCCCTTCCTGCATAGCAACATTTAAGACAAAGCAAAAAAGAAAATCTTCCTGTGAATTTTAAGATTCACATTAGCGTTGTTCTAATAATTAGATGAAAGTGGTGTTTGGTGTCTCGGGTTGGCAAGAAGAGATCAGAGGATGTGCTGGTGCCAGAGGTTCATGACCCAGCTCCAGGTACCTGCTGGGATCCCCCAGGTGTGATTCAAGCACAGAGATTGATGCATTTTGTCCTTCAGTGTTGTACAGAAAATGGTCTGTCCCTGAGCCTTTGCTATTCTGCTGCCTTACCCCAGCTGAGACTTTTAGGAGCTTTCGTGGAGCATTTAATTTGTTATGTAAAACTCTGCTAATTATCTTCACAGGCAGAATGTTCTCCTTCCCATTTTCTCTCTTCTGGCTGAATTCCTCTGATAAAATAGAAATGAAACTGTTCAATGATGGGAAGGAGGAACCACATTTCTTACTAAGGGTAGCCAAGACATAAAAGATGAGATAAAGAGACTCAGGAACAAGAACACATCACATCAGCCTGATCCTGGCTGCCTGCCTTGTGCCTTTTATCCTCTATCACAATGGTACCTGCTTGTCAGAAGTTCTGTATCATTGATCTGCTGCCAGGTCAGCTATGACAAAAGGGAGTTTGCTTTCTGTAAGGACAAAATAACAGCCGAACAGGCAAAATGACATCTTTTTGCAGGAGAAATTATAGAATTATAATTATAGAATTATTATAGAATATTTTAATCAGAATGACATGTGGCACCAGTTCAGCTGGTTCAGCCATACCCTGCTCATTGGAACTGGCCATACCTGGGCAGTATAATTGGCTCTCAATAACAATCATGTGTTTACAACTAATCCTAGTTCAATACCTTGACTTAGGTCAATTAGTTTATTGATTAGGACTAGGAATATTCTAACCTTTGAGTAGAAGTCTCATTTCTTGCACTGTTTTACTCTGTTCACATGTTGCAATTCATTTTAAAAGACATCTGGTAGATAAGGGTGATATTTAGGTAAATGTAATCTGATCTGAGTTGTGCAAAACTACCTTGTCTTCACCTGTGGCTCTCTGGCCATTACACCAGAGCAGCAGCAGCTGAGCTCTGAAACATGTGAAGATGATAATTACCTTCAGCCTCTCCCCGTGGATTCTGTCTTTTGACAGGACTCCCACCAACGTTGTCCCACTAATGTCCAAAACGCTGCCCTAGTAATGACAATTACCTGGATTTGTAAGGGGCTTTTTGGTTTTTAGGGCAGTCTGCCCCGGGTTTGTGCTCTGCTCTACCCAGGAAGGGGCTGTGGGAGCCCAGGGGACCGGGCAGGAGGCGGCTGCAGGAGGAGGAAGGTGCTGGAGGAGGTCAGGAGGAGCCGGGGTTGCCCCTCCCAGCCAAGCCAAGAGCCAGGGCTGGTTGGTGGGGCACGGGAAGGGAACGGGCTGAAGGTGTTTGGAGACTTAAATCATCACAGCTGCCTTTTTCCACCCGGTTTTGTTCTGCCTCCTCTGAATTCCGACACCTACACAGTGCTCTGTCTTTTCAAAACAATGTTGGAGTTCCTGACATTGAACTCTGCAAACAAGTGTGTTCTCAATTAAGGGAAGAACTTCTCCTGCCCCCCCTGCTCCATCCCAGCCTTGGCTCAGATGTGCCGGCCTCCAGAGGAATCACAGCAGCACATTTTTCACAAGGTTTCCCCCTCCCAAAATCCCATCGAATGGCTGTTTCTTATAAACCAATGGAGATAATTTCATGGCTTTTCCCTTTCATGGCCACCCACCTCCTCTTCCCAGCTAGCTTTGATATAAAAAGACAAATCTTTTCCCGTTCACATCAAAAGCAGGAGGGTCGCCCTGTGTCACCTACCCTGGGATTTTGACTCAAGCTTTTGGAAAAAAATTAATGGAAAGAGCAACTTGATTGTAACTCCACCACTGTGTGTGTCACTGAGATTTTTCAGGGTCATTGACAGATCAGTTTCATAGACCAAACAGATAAATAGGCACAAGTTATTCTTTATTATTATTGTTCATAATTTGTTCATGCCATAAGTGTGCTGAGAGCACTGCAGGGATACCAGCCCTTCCTTGGGGAATGCAGGGTCCAAGTTGGACATATGTTTTGTATATTTTCAGTGTGTATTCAGGCACCTCCAGCACTGGATAGGCACTTTTAAAAACAAATTTGAAGTAATAACAATAACATGCTGAGTGATAACAACAGGCATGAGGGTGAGAGGAGGACGAGGGTTACAAAAATAAAGATCATGTGAATTGTTTGCTTTATGTCACACATGACGCTTGGGATCTCTCTGTTTTTCTTTTTCTTTGAATGCTTTTGTCATTCCTTTCTCTTTGGCAAGAAAAGCTGACAGACTTCAGAGGCAGAGGAATTGCTGCTGGAGTCAAGGAGCAATGAGGCAGAGGAAAGGGGCTGCTCCTGCTGATACCTGAGAAACCTCTGGCCTTGCTGCAGGCTGAGGGCTGACAAAGAGAAGGGGAATAAAATCTGAACACAGTTCCTACCATCTCTGGTGTATGAGGGTGTCCCTAGCATGAGGCTTAACACTGATTTTTGGAGGGTTAAAACTAGAAATACCTTTCTTCTTTCTTATTCCAGCAGCCTCTAACAACAGTGAAATTTTGCGAAAGCAAGAGAAAAACTGAGTGAAGTTCCCAGGACTCAACACTGATAGTTCAGTGCTCATTCTCAGCACATTTACCTGGTTCTACACATACCTGGTGCCTTTCCCTGAATCTGCTCAGTGCTTGGAGCAATCCCTGCATGTGGTGGATGTTTCTAAGACACCTTTAGCTCCAGACAGCTGCTGGACACTCAGCTCTTCTGAATGGTTTAGTCTTTCTCAAATCCATCCTTGAGCATCCTTCCTGGTGCATGATACCAGGACCTCTGGGTAAACCCCTTGTTGTTGCTGTTTGCTCCTGTGGGGTCTCTGAAGAGGATCTCCTGAGGAGCACAGACAAGTCCCAGCTCCACACCACCCTCCCCAAGCCCAGCCCCAGCACAGATCTGTGTTTACATCTGCCGTGCTTGCTGGGCCAGCCCTTGGACAGAACCAGGAATCATTAGGACTCATGGTGGGGGTCACTGGCTCTTACCTTGTCTCAAAAAATGGGGTGTAAATTTATTTTCTTTGACAAGGCTGTCATTACACAAATGCCTTTTTGCCTGTGCCTTGCATCCTGCAAATCCCTTCTATTTCAGCACGCTCCCACCGCAGCATTCCCAGTGCCAAGGTCTGTGCCTGCCAGGAGATGTGGGCTATTTGTGCTTTTGTTTCCAGTTAAGTCTACTTTCTTTCCTCATCAGTGCTTGAGAAATGCTGTGGCCTGTAGAGATAGAACACATTTCTGCATTTTCTCCATTGTGTGAAGGAGTTAGCTGCTAATAAAGCCAATTCCTTTATCAGATGCTGTTTGCAAAAATATTTGTAACACACGCTGGAACTAATTTTTTTATCAGTTATTTGCTTCATGTGGGGATTACGATGGGCTGTGCTTCATCTGATAACTTTTGCAGTTTATTAGATGTGAATTTACTAGCTGTGAACAGTTGAATAATATAAAACTCACAGAAGAAACAAGCTGCACCATCACTGGTGTAACGATCTCTCTTAAATTAGCTCTGGCCGAAGTTCATATTTCACAATCCACTAAATAGCTTTCTTATGGATCATAAGATGAAGATACTCTGAGTGAGGCAACTGAGTTTGTAATGGCTTTGGTATAAGGTGAACACTTTCTAACAGATCATGACATTATCAAAGTGCTATTTGAAATTGACTCCATATGCTGCAGCAATGCCGTGTGATTTCACCCAGAATTTCATTTTCAAATGTTTTCCATTCAAGTTCACTGAGGGTAAATTGGAAACACTTGGGTATATCCCACTTGTGGACCTGTTAAGTCCCACTTAATTTTAACATGTGGATGTGCAGAGAGAGAGAGGAAGGAGAGGGGAGCTGTAGGATGGGGTGAGCAGGAATGACTCTATCTTCTGATGGCTTTGGAAAATCTGAACAGCGTGGGTTGGGTAGGGGTTGCACAAGCACTGCTGTAAACCCCCCCTCACCAGGGCATGACTTGTGTGAAGGATGGGATTTTGTTCTGGAGGGGGTGAGAGTCAGCCTTTGGCTCTGCCTGCTGCAGTTGGAGCAGGCACCAAGGAAGAGCCAAGGTAGAGCTGCACTGGAGCTGTGCTGTGGCTGGCAGGCTCTGGGCTGGCTGCAAACCTTCCCTGCCAGAGCAGGATCTGCTCAGGATGCTCTGAACCTGCCCTGCCAGAGCAGGATCTGCTCAGGATGCCCTGAACCTGCCCTGCCTCAGCAGGATCTGCTCAGGATGCCCTGAACCTGCCCTGCCAAAGCAGGATCTGCTCAGGATACCCTGAACCTGCCCTGCCAAAGCAGGATCTGCTCAGGATACCCTGAACCTGCCCTGCCAAAGCAGGATCTGCTCAGGATGCCCTGAACCTGCCCTGCCAAAGCAGGATCTGCTCAGGATGCTTTGGGAATGGGGCTGGGAGTTGCTCACTCTGCTTTGTCAGGCTCTGCAAGGCAAATGTGGTGATCTCAATATAATTTTTTTTGTGATTGTTGGGTAACAGATGCATCACTGGGTTTAAATTATTTCCTTTCTTTAGAGGAAACTGTATGAGGGACTTTATTTTGTAAAGAAGGATTCAAGTTTCTTATTTCATCAACAAGAGGAGCTGAGGAAGGGACCAAACTGCTTCAGTGGCCACTGGCTACAGTGAGCTTTGTTACACTTGTAGGCTAATGGCATTCCTTGTGTGAACATTTTCCATCTGCTGCCAGGAATGGGTATAAAAAAGGGGATTTGGTAGCAGTGCTAAAGAGTCTTTTTAGCTATTTGTATAAGATATTATAAAGTACTTTAATTTGGATCCCTGGGGCTGGACTCAATGATCCTTGTGGGTCCCTTCCAATTCAGGATGCTATGGATCATGATAATTAATTCAATTTAACAGGTTATTTGGAATAATGCCTGAAGGGGAAAAGTGCAATTTTCTTAGTGCTAGTTCAGTTCTGCATTTACATTTATCTGTGATATTTAATTATGGGCAGAAACACTGACTGTTATTTGCATTAAGTATCTCGGTACCCGTCTGGTCCTATTAAATATATTCATTTTTTCTGGTGCTGATAGTTGTTTTTGTAGGTTAACCACATTCTCTAAACGTGTGGGTTTTTATCACACTATTTCTAGCAGGTTTTCAGTGCCAGACAGGACATCTTTCCCCTAAGGGGAAAATGCAGAAGAGAGCTAACTGGGAGATGGGATGCAACAGCTATCACAGCTCCACCACATCACCCAGCAGAAACCACGGCAGGGGAGGTGATTGCACAGCTTATCCATGGCTGGAAGGGTATGGTTCTCATTTGGAAACTGCTATTCATCTCAAATCTCCAATTCTTCTGCCCTCAGCGTGAGTGTTTCTGAGTTTTGCAGCAGAGCCTGGAGTGGAGCCGCACACGTGCGCACCTTTACATCTGGTGTTTTATGGATCGTTTGGAGGAGCTGTTACTAAGCAGCAGCTATATCAGGGCTCCATTTTATAAAGAGGAAGGGCTGTGTTACTCATTTTGTTTCCAAAAAATTCATTTGTTTTGCATTCCCAGAAGGTACTTTTATTCTCCCAGAAAGGTCAAGCAGAAACATTGATGTAAGTCCTGTTTATGGCAATTTTGTAGATTTCCAGCAACTGCAATGGAACATATTTATAACAAGTGTGTTTCTCTCTAGGGTGATACCATTAGTCAAAATATGATTTCTCATATTTCCTCTACATAAACACAAATATGTTTTAAGATTCAAACTCACTGGTCTTGAGGATTCCCACAGCCACATCTCATTAGAGGTTCAGAAGGCTGCACTAGCCGTGGTTTCAATATGGGATGAAAAAGTTTTGTTAGGAGAAAGAACTTCAACCAGACTAGAAGGGTAAAAAAGAGGATAATATTCCGTGTGTGGGCTGTGGTCCTGAACAACACAGCAAGCCTGAGAAGTCCAGTGCTTTAAACATACAAGTTGTGATTTGATGTTCTGAGGATCCAGGTCTGAGCTGGATTTGTGCTGTTTCTATAGCAGTCAGCATCTCACAAACTTCCACTCAGCGTGCTCAGGATCCAGCTGTGATCTGTGGTGCAGTGCAGCCATGGCCTCTGGTCTCCCCAGGTATCCCAAAATATGTGGGGTCCTAGCAGAAAGTGTAAAGAAGCAAACTGTGCCCTGCCACAAATGTCAGGAACAGACTTGACAAGTAAAACTGATGGCTGGGAAGGAGATCAGGGGTTGAGAAGATCAGAAGCTGGGACTGATATAACTATGGGGATAAAATAAGTTCTGTATCTCCACTTCCATCTCATTTCTTCACTCACAGGGCTTCTCTTTGAACAACCCTAGTGTTAATCTGGAAAGGGTCCAGACAAGGAGGTAGAAATCAGTTGAGCTGAAATGACATTTTCGATTTCAATGCAATAATGAACTGGCCACGAATTAATTACTGAAAGCAAAGCCTTCTGTGATGCCTTAGGAGGATGTGTGTGTCAGCTACATTCCTCCATGTGCATCTCAGTCTTAACAGAGCTGGGTACAGACACAAAAACTGATTTTATAGGAATTTTAGAATTCTGGGACCTTGAACTCTACATTTAAATGCAAATCTCGCTGATGTACGGGGAACAAAAGTGAATAAAACTGGAAAGTGCAAAACCTCTTTTTTCCCCTCTCCTCCTGCTCCAGTTGAAGAGCAGCTGTTTGAAATGGAGAGGCCTCCCTTCCTGGGGTCTACCAGCACATGCATTAACTATTTTTTGGCAGCAATATCTCCAGCTGATCTCCACGTCCTAGGACCTCAGTGAGTTGAAGCAGAATTTCAGGCCCAAGTTCCAAGGAACAGCATTAAGGGCGTTGTTATGTATCGCTGTGTTAAAAACACTAACTCCAATTCAGCAGGAAAAAAGCTGGCAGAGCCCTGCCTCCTCTGCTCTGCCAATATTTATGAGCACTCTGGGGGCTCATCGGCGCTGCGAGGGAAGAGCGAAGCGAGTGCTTAGATTATGTTCTGAATATTTGGGGCCAAAACTTGTTTTTTTCACACAGCATTTCAAGAAAATTATTTTGTTTTTCCCAGAGATTAGAATGGACAATTGACAATAAATTGCATTTTTCTCAGGGTCATCAGCCATCCTTCCCAACACCCATCACATCCCTTGCAGTCACAGTTTAGAGGAGCTGGAGCTCATGTAAGGCAAGAGAAAAGGGATGTGGGCTGTCAAAGCTGGGTTTGACCAGCAGCAGCTGCTGCACTATTATTCTATCTTTTTGTACATTGAAGGCTAAAAGTGACAATGTCAGGTATTTGAAAGTGTCCTAGTTTCGTGTGAAATGGATTTATTGGAGATACATTACAATAAGAACAAAACATTCATTGCTGATGGACCCAGTTGTATCACAGTGAATAGAATTTGCTGAAGCTAAGACAGACCCCATGGCAGCTCAGAAGAGAGAAATCATGTGCTAGGAATAGAGAACAATTTAAATTACACAATACTCACCAAATCTTCTTTAGTATCTCGTTAAAGGAATAAGAACTGGGGAAAAAAAGTGATGGAGAAAGAGAGTTGAAGAATTGAATAATAGTTTGGGAATCACTTTCTGTGCAACTAACTTTCTGACAGCTAAAAGTAAGTTTAGAAATAAAGCTATGTGGATAACGTGGTCTTTTCTTCTGACTGCTTAAGTTGCACCTCATCAATTGTGGATTTCTCTACCCCAAAGTCTCTATCAGACAATGAAAGCATAGGAAATGTACTGGAACTGAAGACAAAATAATAATGAAGAAAATGGATGTTATCTCTAAAATGTAGTAAAATTCTTCCATTGGAATATTATGGACAGAGCAATGTAGAGTCTGCTAAGTACAGTTGAGAAGACAGATTCTGATATGATTCCCACCAGAAAATGTTTCCCTGTGGGCACCACAACCATGCTGGGGTCTGTCACTGCTGGGGCAGTTGGACATCAGTGAAAAGAAAAACAGAGGGGGAGATTGTCATGATTGACAAGAGATTAAAGGATTAAACAGTAATAACTTGGATAAATGACAACTAAGGATGAGAAAATTTTCTGAAAGTAATTGAACTTGAGCTCTGGAGAGCAAGTAGGACTGCTCAGGGTTTTTCATGAAGCCGCAGGTGGAAACTGAGAAAAAGAACTTGGTAAAACTGAGAGTAAACACTGAACTTTGGGGCAGTTGTTCTGGTTAAGGTGGCACAAGCTCCATCACCAAGTCCTATTTGTTTCACTGTTATAAATCTTTTTATGCTGTGGGGGATGATGTGTTACTGTCAGATGTGCAAACTAAATCTAACATTCTTAATAGATATTAATTGTCTTCTGTGTGTCCTTGCTGCTCGGATAGGGCAGCAGAGGAAAAAGGTCATGGGATTAACAATTCATCAGCTATAATTTGTTTCTCTTTAGGAATATATATTACACATGTAGTAGTAGATTCTTGTGGTCTTTTCCATATGTTTTCTGAGTCAGGAGTTAATATATTATAAATGAAAGCACTAAAAAATTGTTCACAGGACCAGCTAAACTTTTGTATATCTTGGATTCATAGCTTTAGACAGGCAAATATTTGAATAGATCTTTTTTCCAAAAAATCAACAATTCCAGTATCCTAGCAACAGTTCCAGAGTTGATTACAAATATCAGACTTCCCAGGGTATTGTGGAATTCATTCTAGCAATCCAATTTAATTAATTCTCTCTTCCAACTGATCACCAGACTGACACAAGTTCTGTAGCTTGGAAGAAACCTCAGATGTGAATGAGAGTGGAACATCCTCCAGGAGATGGATCTGTGAAAAAAGGAGTAAGAAAATCCACTGCTAGTAGTGATGGCATTGATTTTAAAAAGGTGCCTGAAGCCAAAGCTTATTTCTCTTTCCTGCTAGTGGAGGAGTAGCAGGATGTTTGGGAGATTTCTGCAGCACTTATCACTGCACTAAAGGAATGGACACTGCTCCTCCAGGGGAGACTGTGCCTTGGGAAACACAAAACCTGAGAAATCAGCTCAGAAGGTTCAGTTTCTGTTTTACTTTCAGAGGCTGAAGAGCAGTGAACTGCTGGAGTCACACCAGCTCTGTCCCGTGGGGCATTGAGGGTGTTATCAGTGTGAAACCTTCAAAGCAAAAAGAAAACTCCAGTAAGTTAAGGCAAAATTGCATCAATAGAAAAAGACAGTTGCTTTTTCCATATGAGTGGTTCTGTAGGCAAGAGAACTTGAGTCAAATGCTGCAAATGCCTCCCTTGGTTCATTAAGGATGGCTCTTCCTTGGGAGCTCTGTGCCAGGGGCTGATCAGCAGGACCATGGGGTTGGATTTCTGGTGTCTTGATCCTGTGCAGGCTCTTCCTCAGGCTCTGCCTGGCAAACCCAGTTCTCTGCTGCTCTGCCAAGGGCTTGAGCTTCCAGTCACAGAGTACAGGTTCTCCTCATTGAAATTCATTCAGCTTTCATTATTTTGCAAAGGACAGTCCTGCAAGGACCACAAGTGGGGTTTTCAAGTGTTTACCTTGAGTAGAAACTCAAAGCCACGTTGTTCTCCCGATTTCCTTGAGATTTTTCCTCCTTCAGTGCCTGGGGGATAAAACCAGTAATTTGAAATTTGCATCCATATTATCTGCTGCCTTCCCCATCCATACGCACTGTCTCCAAGAGCCCAGGGCAAAGATGCCATTATGCTCAGTCACTGCCCAGCCAGGTGCAGTCAGGAGATCTAACAATGTTAATAAAAGGGTTGATGAAGAACAAAAAATAAACAAACCTGCTATTGTGCCTGTAAGAATTGCTGCTACCAGGAAATTAAAAAATTACACGTGGCATATGCTGCCTGGCTGCACTCAGCACTTCTATTCAACTCCAAAATTGTGGCCACCAGGTACACAGAAAACCAAGATTTGCAAAAAAAAAATCAATTTACAAAACATGGTGAGGTTACAAAAATGTCTTTTTCTTCTCTGCATCTCTGAGACTGCATATTTATTTTTATGGTTTAAAACACAACTCTAAGAAATCACATTACTGTGTACATCTCATTCTTGAAAGATGGCCTAGACTTAAATTAAAAAAAAGTTTTGCTGAAGCTTCACCACACTCAGAGGACTACAAGCTCCACAGTGTGTTGTTTTAAAAGATAAGGAAATAACGAATTGGCTGGGAGTGTGTTTATCTGCTTTCAAAAGTCAGTAATGTGAGGGAAAAAGGATATCAGAGAGTGTTTGAAAAAGACACAGATTTAAAATAACTAATTATAGAAGGCAGCTATTTCAAAAACCAGACCCTGGGTATCCTGCTGTAGTGCTCACAGACATGGAAGGATGGGATCCATGGAGGAGCTGAGTCAAAGACCAGATTTCTGTCACCTTTATTCCATCAGACACTGCTCCCACTTCTGTGGGACCAAAGTCAGGGTTTGCAGCCCTGCAGGTTTAGCAGGGGCCTGAGCTGGTGGGGCCCTGGGAATTGGGATATGCTCCTGCTTTTTTTGGAGAGCTGCACTGATTGAAACCACTGGAAAGCATTCTCTTGTTTGTGTTCCCCTCATGGGGTTTTCTCTGCACAAACATTTCAGGGACGGGGGTGGTGTAGCCCCAGAGAAGCAGCAGCACACACTCACCTGGGACTGGTGGGACTCAACAACTTTAAAGGTCTTTCCCAACCTAAAATCTGTGATTCCAAGACTGTTTTACCCACTGCAGCAACTCAGGATTTCTCCCAGCATTCATCTCATCCCTTCCCTTGAGGGAGTCAAGTAGGACAAGGACACATGCTGAAAAGACAGAGATTTAAGACATCACAGAGGAACCTCCCTGGATGTAGTTTCTCTCCATATCTCTCCTTCTCTAAGGGCACTGTGTGAGGAAGGCCTTTTTTCTTCACAGAGTCGAGGGAAAAAGACCCCTCTATCAGGTCAGTGGAGTCAGTCAGTGCCAGCTACTGTGCTTAATCCAATGTCAAATAGCAAATGGCTGTGAGAAAAATTCAGGATTCACTTGGTCATCCCAGGAGAAGAGGAGGGATGAGTAAGACAGGTTGGCTGCAGGTCTGTAGAATGATATTTGTGTTAATGTTTTGTTTTTAAAAGGTATGAAAAGATATATATCTGCTGTCTTATTAAAGGATGTTATCTAGGGTGCAAAATGAAGACTTTAGAAAAAAGGAAATGCCAGGTTTATGGTGTTTCTTGGCAATTTTTACCTAAATCTACTGTATAAGTGCATTTGATCAGACATGAATCTTTGTGGAGTCTGTGAAGACAATAGCTGTGGGGAAATATTTCAGTCGATATTTGGGCAAGACGTGACAAAACAAGATTATGGCTTTTCATCCCCAGATTTGTCTTTCTGAGACTCTGCTGTCCCTGAGGAGACCGAGCAGCTCTGGAGATGGATGGAGCCTGATGTGGATTGGTATTATGTGGACTCCAGCACCCTCTAATGGTGCCAGCAGTCGCTCCCTGTGCGTCCCTAAATCCTTACAAATCCTTTCAAACTGTGTAATAATGAGAACAATTCTGCTGCAAATGGCCAATTTTTCACTCGGTGGCAATTAACAGTTTTGTGCTATTTTAAACAGCTTTAATTGCAATCTGTGCTGTCAGACCCAGTTGCACACTCCATATATCCTGCCTGTATTTCCACGTTAAATTAGGATAAAATGTTCCAGTGGGGGATGGGACAAATGAGGAATCAGAGTGAGCAGATGCAGATGATGACTAGGAGAAAACAACACCCCGTGTGCAGCTTGGTAGGACAAAAAAATCTGAGAAACCTGAAGGGAAAAAGTCAATCCACTTTGGTTTAATATTAATGGGAAGATAATTGTCAAATCTAACTTTTGTCTGAGAGCTGAAGAGAAGTCTTAAAACTGAATGTTCAAACAGAGCTCCACCTGCTTCATTAGAGCCCTGCTGATTGACGTGAGTATGTTCTAGCAGTTTCCTAATTTACTTCCTCCACTGCAAGGTAGCATCCATGGGTTATGTGAATGGTAGGACCACTGTGTGTGTGCACAAACCCCTGTGAAATGCAGGAGTCCCAGTACAGGGCTGCAAAATCCTGCTGAAATAACAAAAACTAGCTTTTCCTGGGGTTTCTGGGGAGGTGTTAATGTGTAAATGTGGCAGCTTATCCCACGTAGTGGAGAGTTCTTAATGCTTGTAACAAAAATACAACTTGCTCATAGCTCAGTACCAATCCTCAGCGGATGCTCTAGGAAAGCTTTGCCTGGCTCCTCTGCATGAGCTGGGTGCAGCAATTCTGAGAGAAAGCCCAGATTTGATATGATAACATTGAGCATTTTAGATTAGATTTATCTCCTTACCTACAAGTACAATGTGGGAAAGACCAAGATGGGCCTGAGATAGGGAAGGTTGCTGTGTTTTCCTACAATAAAGGACACAAATGGGCCAGCCTTGGGGCTCACAAGCTTTTTTAGCTCAGCAGGAGCTCAGGAGCCAGCCAGGGTTGGGTTTAGTTCCCATTTTAGCTCATGGATTATCAAATCTTCTTGGATCTCTCTCACTGATAAGCAAAACCACGTGTAACTTACCCAGATAAAAATATGTCTGACAATTGGGTCACTCCTTTATTTTACATGCCCTGGCTTCAGAGTAGTTGGAAAAGTTGGCTCTGGCCAAGGTCTGGCTACCTGCAGCTTGCAGGGGTTGTAGCTGACTTTCCCCACAGCTCCAAGGCTCACGTGTTACCAGCTCAAGCAAGATTTGGAAATGAATAGTGGGGAAGTAACTTGTGCAACTTTGATTTTTGAATCAGACTATAATTTTGAAATTCAGACAGTAACCCAGGCACTGTTTCACATTCAGCACTGCAAAGACAAACTGCATTTTCCAGTTGTGGTTTTTTTTACAGGACAATTGAACATTTTCTACAATGAGTGATTTTCTCACAGGAAAGAGCATCTCAGTGAAATCAGTACCTGTGGGGTTTTCTGCAATTGTTGTAAAAACTGGCATTTCTTTTCTGATTTCTAATGTTTCCTGATTTATTTTAGCTGGTTTGGACCTGTGCCAGAGCCGTCTTAGCTGCTGTCAGCCTTGGCCTTCAGCTCTTGGGGATGATGTGTTCCCAGATGCTCAGAGTGCCCCTGGTGAGTCACCACCATCTTCCTTTCTTTAAGCACCCAACAATTTGTTTCTCCAGAAGAACAAGTGATGATGAGCCTTATTTAAATTACCCTGAAGCTGCTGGGACTTGGGGCTTTGTCTGCAGTCTGTGGCAGTTGTTTTGAACAGTGTAGTTACCCTGTGGGTGCAACCACAGCTTGCTGAACTCTGCAGAAGTTCCTCTCCCTGTTTAAAGCTGTGTGAAATGTGTCTTAGCAGGAAACTGCTCGTGGTCAGGGTTAAATTTAAGGATAGGGATGTTATTTAGGATAATCCCACTGTTGTATTTTCTGTGGAGCCCAATCAGGCTGCAAACCCAGAGAGGTTCTGCTCTCCTTTTACAATTGGCTGAAGATCAATTTAGCTTTTATATTTACTTTGAATAACATGTGTAGTGTTGATTTCTGGAAGGGGCAGGAGGAGCCTTATCCCACTTATATCTCACTCCAGCTTTATCAAATGGGGAGCTACAGCAGAACCACAAGTGCAGAAACACACCCTAAGAGTCACAAGATTTAAGGTCACCTGATTGTTTTGTTTCAAAGAGCTGTATTTGGGAATCTCACCTCAGATGAGCTCATGGTTATATAACTGTGTCCCTGGAAGCCCAGGAAAAAGAAATTTGAGGATGATCCATCTTAGAGCACATAGGAAAATTGGCTGTTGAATGAAAGAAAAAGTCTGAACTTTATTTGCAGAGGCTTTACCTGACACAGTCTGCTCACTTCTGCCTGCTCTTTTGCTGTCTGTTGGGAAGATGCCTTCCTGCTTCACAGGAACATGCAGGGAAAATGTCCCATGGATGTGCTGTTCATCCCATCTGTCTCAGGAGAGGAGATTCTGTGAGCTGCTTCAGGGAGTGATCTAACTCACAAGAATGATTTTTAAATCTTACTGATTATAAAATGTATTGCTGGCAAAAATATTCCTTCTCTGCACTTAGGCAGTGGGAGAAGGAGGGAAACAAGGGGCCACTCACATCTTCTTCTCCTAAATCCTCAAACCTTGGGGTGTTTATGTTCGAATCCCCTTCCTGAATCTCCTGGGAGGAGGTTTTTCATATGAGTGTGTATATATATATATAAATAAATATAAATTTCTAGTTAAGCTCAGGCCAACCTATGTTATCCTGTCTGCAAGGCACTTTTGTACAACAGGAGATACCCAAAATCTTGGTTAAGTTCAACCACACACAGAAAATTAAAACAGGTGCCAAATGTTCAGGTTTTATATTAAAGGAAGAATTGAGTAGCTGGAGAAAAGGATAATACTGATTGTAAAGCCTAAGCAGGGTAGAAAAGAGGCTAAGACAGCTGTCACCTCAGTAGTGAACAGATTTTTTTGAAAAAAACAGAGGTTGTAGATCATATCCATCTTAAAATAGTGGGAGAACTAAACATGGAATTACAGGTGTGGTCTGAGGATTTGTGGGTAATGTCTTAATTCATTGATCTGGGCAGGAGAATGGCAAATGTGGTGCCTGTACCCAAAAAGAGAAAAGGGTTGGTAGAGGCAGCACAGCTCCAAGTGTGATCCCTATAAGGGAAGTTTTAGAACAAATTCTGAAGGGAAAAAAAAACCCTTGCTGAACAAAGAGGTGACCAGAAAATGTCACAAATTACACCAGAGGTTTGTCAGAAGAACATTCTGTCAGATAAGTCATTCTCTTGATGAGAAAACTAATTTCCTTACCAGACATGATAGAGTGGAGTTAATTATCTGGAGCTGCAACTCAAATCACTGAGTGAGAATGAGGAGGCACCTACCAGAATTCAGAAGGGATTGTGGAGCAGTCTGGGGCAGGGTTTTTTTTTTGTTTGTTTTCCTTTTTGTACATTAAATGCCATGTTGAAGAGGGCACTCCTTTTGTTCCACGAGTTGTCTGGAATCTGATCCTCCCATGGATATTCCATAGTAGTAGGTGAATATTACATATATATTCACTTGTATGTGTGTGTTTGTATATATGTATATGTATATATATTTACATACTCCTAGGTGTGTGCTGAGGGAATTGAAGGCAATACCAAGCTATTGTGTGTGCACAGGACAGGACAGTGCTACAAGGTCCCAGGATGGGTCAGGAGGGGAGGCACCGCCGTGGGTCCATCTGGTGCCACCTCCCTGCTCCAGCAGAGCCGTCCCAGAGCACAGGGCACAGGATCGTGTCCAGACAGCTCTGGAATATCCCCAGGGAGGAGACCCCACAGCCTCTCTACTCCCTCCCCAGGGCTGGGCACTGCCCAGGGATGTTCTTCCTCATGTCCAGCTGAAACTTCCCGAGCATTAGCTCCGCCGAT
Source organism: Serinus canaria (assembly GCF_022539315.1). Lineage (NCBI taxonomy): Eukaryota > Metazoa > Chordata > Aves > Passeriformes > Fringillidae > Serinus > Serinus canaria. The sequence goes on from NC_066318.1 coordinate 17,128,902, forward strand.
GCCATTGCTGGGTCCCCGGAGTAGAGCCTGGCGCATGCTCTGACACCTCCTTTTAGATATTTATGGATGAGCCGTCTCCTCCCTGGCTGCTGAGCCCCAGTTCCCTCAGCCTTTCCCTCTGGAGCCATCACCTCGGCAGCCCCGGGGGTGCTGCTCTGCGGAGCCCGGAGCGGCCCACAGCGCCCCAGGTGTGCCCACAGGGCTGAGCAGAGGGGCAGCACCACGTCCCCGCTGTCCCCAGCACACAGAGCCGGCACGGGCGGGCTGTGAGGGGACAGCGCGGCCGGAGCAAAGCACCCTCAGCCGGGCTCGGCACGGGCGGGCTGTGAGGGGACAGGGCGGCCGAAGCAAAGCTCCCTCAGCCGGGCTCGGCACGGGCGGGCTGTGAGGGGACAGCGCGGCCGGAGCAAAGCACCCTCAGCCGGGCTCGGCACGGGCGGGCTGTGAGGGGACAGGGCGGCCGAAGCAAAGCTCCCTCAGCCGGGCTCGGCACGGGCGGGCTGTGAGGGGACAGGGCGGCCGAAGCAAAGCTCCCTCAGCCGGGCTCGGCACGGGCGGGCTGTGAGGGGACAGGGCGGCCGGAGCAAAGCTCCCTCAGCCGGGCTCGGCACGGGCGGGCTGTGAGGGGACAGGGCGGCCGAAGCAAAGCTCCCTCAGCCGGGCTCGGCACGGGCGGGCTGTGAGGGGACAGGGCGGCCGAAGCAAAGCTCCCTCAGCCGGGCTCGGCACGGGCGGGCTGTGTGGGGACAGCGCGCCGAAGCAAAGCTCTTTCAGCCGGGCTCGGCACGGGCGGGCTGTGTGGGGACAGCGCGCCGAAGCAAAGCTCTTTCAGCCGGGCTCGGCACGGGCGGGCTGTGTGGGGACAGCGCGGCCGGAGCGCCGCTCCCTCAGCCCGAGCGTCACTGCCCGCCCGCCCCCGCCAGGGGGCGCTGCTGCTCGCAGGCCGCTCAGCCGAGCGCCGAGCGCGCCGGCCCCGGGCCAGCCCGCGCAGCCGCGCGCCGATGCGCGGCGCTGAGGGCGGCGGGATGGCGCTGTGGCGGGGGCTGCGCTGCTGCCGCCGCGCCTTCGCCTGGCTGCCCGTGCTGCTCATCGCGCTGCTCCTGCTCTGGTCCTACTACGCGTACGTCTGCGAGCTCTGCCTCGGTGAGCGCCGCCCGCGCCCAGCGGGACCCCCCGCTCCGGGCCGCGCCTCGGCGCCGCCGCGCCCCCCGCGGAGCGGCGGGCGGGGGGCGCGGCGGGCCGGGGGGGCTTCGGCCGTTCCCCTTCTCCTTCTCCTCTTCCTTTTTCCCTTCTCCTTCTCCTCCTTCTCCTCTTCCTCTTTCCCTCCTCCTCCTCTTCCTCGCCTTCTCCCCTTTCTCCTCATCCTCTCTTCCTCCTCCTCCTCCTCTTCCTCCCGCGTCCGCGGTGTGAGCGGGGCCCCGCGCCCGCCCCGGTGTCCCGAGGCTCCGATCCGGCAGCGATCGGTGCACAGGGACAAACACTTCAGTACAACTCGAGTCCTGCTCGGGATCAATGGGGGGTTTAGGGCGTGCTGCCCTGCTTTCCACCGGGTTTGTGCCCGGCCGGGCTGGGTGCGGGCTCTGGGTGCTGTCTGTCAGTCGTGGGCCCTTGTTCTGTGTGTTCTGGGTGGCGTTTGAGAGGGCTGGGACAGCGATCCCGCCGTGAAAGGCGGCGTTGTTGTGATTTGATAACGTCCAGATGTGATTTATGAGCTAAACAGTAACAAACATCAGTCCGTGCCCTGCCTTACAATCGTTTTTTGTTTATATTCTGAAAAGGAAAGAAATAAGTTACATGGGATCACGCTCAGGCGTGGAGTTGTTACAGTAGCATGGAAAGCACTTCATTATTGAAGAGGAAGTTTTATGCTGGCTAGTAATTGTATATTTAATGTAACAATTTAACTGTATGGTAAATTGCAAACTTTCTTGGTTTTGTTATCTCTGGTTTGGTGTGCTATTAGAAAAAGGAGTTGTCAGCTCTGGTGGAGAGGAGAGCTGGAAGTTTGAATTTGTGAAATTGTGAGAAGGAGCTGTGACTCCTCAGGACAGAGTAAGGCAGACAAACGAAACCAGAGGTCCCAGAAAGGATAGTTTGAGATGTTCCTGGGGCAGGAGCTGCCTTCTGGTGCTGCACAGCAAACTTAAATCAGGTGTTTGTTAGGGTTGGCAGTGTAGTGAGACCTGCTGGTTTTTTCTCCATGGGAGCTAGAATGAAATGCAGCTTCTTTGGTCTGTTTTAATCAGCAGCTTGGCAAAGCCCCCAAACACTTCATCACATTTATCCCATCTCTGAGACTGTGGGCTGTTTCTTTCAAGAATTCACATAGGATGATATCCCTGAGGTGCCTGGAACTGTCATTAAAACATGTGACAAAAAATGTTTTCCTGAAACGCTGTCAGTCTTCTGAGATGTGCTCTGCAAACTCAGAGATACTGAACAGGGGCTGATCCCAAGTCTCAGTGCAGCTGCTGGAGGAGACTCAGGTGGTTTGAGTGAGGTTTGGGTTGGGGCTGTGCTGCTCTGCAAGTGCTGGTTCAGCTGGCAGAAGCTCAGCTTGCTGTGGAGAATCACAGCTTAAATTCATTCATTTGCCCACACCCACCTGGGTTTTTTACCCTGTTTCTCTCTCATCTCTTTTATTTGTGTGTGGAGGAGTTTATCTATGCAGAAGTTGAAATGATTGAATTATTTCAGGATTTGAGCATGAACTGTTGGCCTGTTACTTGCCAAGCAGGATGTTGTCTCTCTCCACGTTTCTAACCCAGCAAGGCTTGCTGAGCTGGCTGCCTCTTCTCAGCTGCTGGGAGCTGTAAATAGCGAATGCTTTGTCTGGAATCTTGGTTTGCATTTTCAGCTGGAGCACTGGAAGTGCTGTGGGGTTGATGTCTGGGAGGCATCTCCTGATGCTGGCTTTGAGCTCTCAGTGCTGGGGTGGCCAGTGAGTCACAGGAGGAGGCCTCAGTTCTTGTTTGGCTGGTGGCTGCTGCCACGGTGACCGCAATGATCCTCCACAGAACCTTTTGTATCATTGTGTTTGTGCTCTTGTCTCAGGTAAATCCTTAGCCAGGCCCTGCTGCAGGTGTGGTCAGGAGGGAGCCAGGCAGTGCTTGTGAAAAGCTCATCATAGCTTGATTGGCAGCAAACCAAAGGAAAAGCTAAAGTTTTTCAAGTAGCCTTGTTTACCTGAAATTGAGTGGGCAAAGACACAGCAAAGATTCAGTTTCTTTTTTCATCTACATTGCGGTGTGGCACAGAGCTTTGTTTTCCAAGCAATGCTCTAATCAAAATGGCACAGAACTCCCTGTTTTCAGTTCAAGAAAGCTGTCCTTGTGTCTTCTGTTAAACTTGTGTGCTGGATGGATTTTCCAGTAGTCACTACAAGAAGGCATTGTGCAATGCACCTTTTGCTGCTTGCTCAGAGGGCTTCTGTTAGTAGGGGCTTTTCTCTCATTATGGTGGAGTAAGAAGGGCTTGTAAAATTTCTGCTGATAGGTGTAAAAACAATGAAGTCACTGCAGTTGCTGACTTGGCCAAAGCTGAGAAATTTATAACTTTTTAATCCTGCTGATGCAGAAACGCTTTGGGACAGTGCTTCCAGTGGAGGGTCAAGACCATTTGGAGACCAGGAGACAGTAGCTGCAAGTATGTGGTAAATGCAGAGATAGAGGTGCTAGAGGAGCCCTGATGATCTTCTCACTGTCACCAGAGGATTGCTTTTATCATATTTCTAATGCAAAATATACAGAATATATTTTATAAGCAGGGAAAAGACAGCACAAGTAAAAGTGAGTGAACATCTTGCTGTGGGTGTGTGCGTGAGTGAAGAGATGTTATGGATGCTTTTGGTTTGATGCTGAGCTGTGGGCTCTCTCTTTGCCTCTTGAATTTGAACATTTTTCTTAAAATGGCTGTATTTCACACAGAAATGTTAATTGTCACAAACTTCTCTGGATTCACATTTCCTCTGTGGACACATGTTTTGTTTATTTTTTTCCAGTGACTGTGACCAACCCTGTGGAGAAAGGTATGTGTGATAATTTATTATTTGCCATGCAACCCTCGTGTAGAAGGATTCACAAATGTTCTGGCTGAAATATCAGAAATATTTGCTGTCATTTTTTTAAAGGTACATCCTCTTTCAGTGTTTCCTTCCTGTAGCTGCACCCTCCTGAGGTGCTCAGCATGCTGCACCTCCTGGGTGCACTGGGAAATGCTCTGTCTAGTCACAGTCTGGGCAGAGCATGGAAAGGCTCTGATCCCTCTGACTCTTTCAGGAAGAGCTCTGTGTGTCTGTGCACACCCACACCCCTTTTCTCCCTTTCCCTTTCACATTTCCAGAGCTGATTTTACAAGCCAGACAGAAAATACTAGTTCCTATCTGCAGCCCACCTGGCTTTTTTTGCTGTTCTGTTTGATCTTTCAGTGAAAGCTATTTTTGATAAGTTTTCTCTCTCAGTTCTGGTGCCCACTAACAGATCCTGAGTCACGGCACAGTAGGATTGCTCAAGGACACTCTTGAGACTGGTGTATTGGTGGTGGTAATGGCCATCTTCTAAGAGTAAGGAGTCAGTGGCTACTTTAATATTTTTCTCCTTCTTTCTGGAGGTGCTTTGGATGCTTTTGGCTTATCCAGGTGTTCTCTTGGTGACTTTCTTCTTCAGGGCTTATGAAGGACAGGAGTAGGTAGGTGTAGTGTAAGCTGTTCCATGAAAAGCAGTGCCAGCTGACATTTAAAGATCCTCCAGATTGCTGCATCCAATAAATTCTCTTTCCTCTATAGAGCAGTTCTGATGTTTGAAATTTCTACAGAGAAACTGCAGAAAGCAGGATGTTAATGACTACTCTGCAGAAGAAAGTTAATTGTTGCCTAATCTGTTAGTGCATCTCCAGGTCAGCTTCCTCTAATGTGCTGCTAGGTTGATCAACAAAATTAAACCTGTTGAAAGATTTATCTCCCTCCATATTAATTAAAAATGGCTCAGCTCCACCTGTAGTGTGAGGATAACATCTCAAACCAGCTTGGAGCATGAGAATGACTTAGCTGTGAATCACAGCTCCTTCCCACAGTCCATCACATCCTTGTGAGATGTGTCCCATCATTTGCTGTCTCATTAGAAAGTCTCACTGATGCATTTGGCCTCTTTTACCAATTTTCACACAGGAAAAGAAGTGTTTTGACATAGTTAAGGTGTTTGAATTTTAGATTTCTCTTTCCAATTAGTTATTTTAATCCTATTTTCTAGAATTTGAAGCTTAAATGAAATGGGGAAAAGAGATTGTTATTGCAATGAAATGATGTGTTTAAATAAAACTATCTTGTAACTTTGATAATGTCTTAATGAGTTGAGTGTTAAAGAAATGGCAAATAGTCTGTGCAGCTGAAGGACTGCTCCTTTGGCTCCCTGTCCATGGAATGCCTGCTAATGCCAAAGGCTCTGGAATCAGGTTTGCATGTTGAACTGGCTGCTCTGACTTGGGCTGGTTTGCAATTCTCCCTCAGTAATCACAAGCCCTATTTTGCTCAATTTGAGGGAAGTTTTCCTGATTTATTGTATCAATTGTGGCAAATGTAAAAGATGTTTAATAAGAAATTTGGCTTTTTCTGGTGATGTTAAGCTTATATTATTTCTCTGTGCTCTCACAAGAAGAGCATGGTGCAGGGTGGGCAGTGCACACTCTGCTTCCCCCTGCTTGTAGTAGCAACTGAACCCCAATACTGGGAGGTGCAAAATTCACCTTTACACTGCTCAGCACCAGCCAGTTCTTCTGGGCTTGTGCCTGGGGTGTGGGGAAGAGACAGGAATCCTGTCATTCCCAGGGATATGGGGTTGTCACTTGCCCTGTGGGACAATTCTCTGACAGCTCCATCTTCCTCTCTCACGGAATGGGATCAGGTCTGAGATTGGTCACTCCTGAGCTCTGGGGTGCTGCTGACCCTCAGCCATAGCATTTAACGACTGCAATAATGGGTAGCACTGGATGGACATCTGTCATTTCCTTTCTTCTTTTTTTTTTTTTGACATTGTCGTGAAAAATTTGAATCATGCCCATTGTGGATGAAACCTTTGCTTAAGAAGTCATTACTCTGTTTCTGTTTTTTTCTTTTCTTGTTTTATTTTTAGTGGCCTATCTTGTAGTATTCCATATTCTCTTTGTGCTCTTTGTGTGGACATATTGGAAGTCTGTTTTCACTCTCCCAATACAACCAGGCAAAAAGGTAAGAGAGCCAACACCTTTCATTCCTTGCAAAACAAAAGCACAGATGTTAAAGAGAACTCAAACATCCTTCAGTCTAGTTGATAGGAGGAGGAGAGTCAGAGGCAAATGTGTCTTAATTATTTTCAACCAAATATTTACTTTGTCATGTTGCTTGGATAACTAGATTTACAACTTTTTTTCACATTTTGTTTTACCTCTTTAGGAAATACTTATAAACACTCAGATTGAGGCAACAGAATTAGGTCAATATTTGTGTGGCACTCCAAATATACTCAGCCTTGCTCTGGAATGTAAATTCATAAATAGCAACTAATCCCAGTTTTAAAAATTTAAAAATCTAAAGGTTCTTGCTCACTAGAGAGGTGCTGAATGTGTTAGAAAGGTGAGTAATGGTGCTAATCTAGGGCAGCAATAGGAGCAATTCTAGCAAGTTGTTTTATGAGCCTAATTTCACTTTTTCATTTCTTATTGCTGCGTCTCTCAGTATTCTGGCTCTCCAGCACTCACTACCTCCCTTTGTCTTCTTAACAACCGTATTTGCCCATGGCATTAATCTTAGGAGCAGGAGGTAAAAACGTTTCCAAGTTCAGCTGTGTTTGAAAGGCTCCGTGCTGCCCGTGCTGAGTGCTCCTCTGGTGCCCTCTGCTTGCAGTTCCACATGTCCTACGCTGACCAGGAGCGCTACGAGAACGAGGAGAGGCCCGAGGTGCAGCGGCAGATCCTCGCCGAGATCGCCAGGAAGCTGCCGGTGTACACGAGGACAGGGAATGGAGGTCAGCCCAGCACAGAGCCCAGACCCACCCACTCACACCCTAGCAGCACAGGCTGGCAGCCAGAGCATCCTGCTGTCCAGCAGCATTCCCAGGCACCCACTGACTCCTGGTCTCCCTTGCTCATAAGAAAAACAAAAAAAGCCTTGAGCCCTCTAATTCAGTGCAGTTCCAGGTGCTGCCTTTGAGAAACAAGATGTTACCCTTTGGATTTACAGTCCAAAACCCCACATGTGCTGTCTGTATTTAGAAATGGCAATAGAATAATCAAACCTGTCAGAATTTTTACTTAAAATGGAGTCTGGCTTAGGGATGCAGCACATACTTCTGTGACCAGTTTTCTGGACTGTGTTCAGTGATTAAATGCCTGCTGCACTCCCCTCACAGCTTTAAGAAATCTGTGTTCATATTGGAGGCTCTGACCTACTCGTTTCTGTCAGGCAAGCCAAAGAATTTTGAAGCAGAGAAATGGAATAAATAGGGAATTGTCAAAACAAAGTGTAGGTAGTCTGAGTAAATGTGGATGCAAGTGTGCAGCTTTGGTTTGTCACTTTTGAGCTGGGTGTATGAGTTAGAGCAGGTTTGAGATAGATGTTAGGAAGGAATTCCTTCCTGTGAGGGTGGTGAGGCCCTGGCTCAGGTTCACAGAGGAGTTGTGGCTGCCCCTGGATCCCTCTTAGTGTCCAAGGCCAGGCTGGAAAGGGCTTGGAGCAACCTGGGACAGTGGGAGGTGTCCCTGCCATGGCAGGGGATGGAATGAGATGAGCCTTAGAGTTCCTGCCAGCCGAAGCATTCCATGGCTCTATGATTTTATGCTTTCACTCATTGTTGCCCCATCTGCAAGTCTCCATCAGCATTATGAGTGTTGCTTACCTGATTGTGACCTACAGCAAACACCAGGTCACCTGCTGAAGTGATAGAGGAAATAAAAAGATTAGTTAGGGAATTAGCACAGTGTCAACTAACACGTGAAAAAAAAGCGCTTTTCCATTGGTTTGTGTCAATTTGTCTCTGATTGCAGGGATTCGGTTCTGTGACAGATGCCAGCTGATCAAACCTGACCGTTGTCACCACTGCTCTGTTTGTGCCATGTAAGTCATGGGTTGTCCTTCACCCAAGTACAGTCACCACAAGGTTTTGGGAGTGGGCTGCTCCTTCATGTGTATTTTTACACAAAAAGGTTCCCCAGGGTCTCTGTTCCAGCTGCAGCCAGCAGTGCTCTAGGGCAGAAATCATTCTCGTGTCTCTATCTACACAAGGACCAAGGACATTGGTTGATCTTCAAACACTAAGAAATGTTCCATCATAAAATTATATCTACCTTAAAAAACTTAGAGACAGCATCATTTTGAGCATCTATTGTGTAGAAAGCTCACAAAAATCAAAGTTTTGCTGTTGATCTACAGTTGGTAATGAAGTACCAATTAAAAGTCTTCCATTTTTCTTTTTTATTCTTTTGCAGGTGTGTGCTAAAAATGGATCATCACTGTCCATGGTATGTCCTAGATAACTGGTTTGTGGTTTTCTGAAAGGAAAGGCTACTTAGATATATTTCTGTATGCCTCTCATGTCTGTATGCCTCTCACATTTTAGGCCATCCATCTCTTTAGTTTGAGAAACTTATAAAATAATTGCACTTTGAAATTGCCTGAAATTAAATTTTAACAAATCATTCATGTTCGCTCCATAACCCATGTGTAAAAATGCTATAATATTGATAAAATTTAAACCCCAACTGCTAATTCACTCATTAACTATTATTCAAATTTGAAAGGAACTCCAGCTTAGCCTTTCCTTTGGGCTCTCTCAGTGTTTCAGCTGCACTTGGGGTGATTCTAATAACAACATTTGCACATGGATTGTTTCTGGACTGATGATGGTCAGAGACAGTCTGTGCAGAAAGCTGCATGGAATAATTGAGCTTGACACCTTTCAGAATTCCTGCCACTACATTTCTTAAACTCCTCCTTTTGTTTCTTAAAAAAAAGGAAGATTTAAGAATTCAGAAACAACACAAACATTTCCCTACCTGGACCTTCCTGGTGATCAAAATTGTAGAGGATTTTCCAAAGCTGAGTTCTGACACAAACAGCCACTGGGTTTTTTGTACATCCCCGTGTTCCTTTCTGGAGTTGCCCTGTGCGTGGAGAATTCTAACGAGCTGTGGGGTTAACTGGGCTGGGTGTAACCAAACAGGCAGGGGTGAGGTGGCTCCTGAGGTTTGCAAAGGAATAAAGTAGCACAGAACTCCCAGCTCTGATTGCCTTGGCAGACAAGAGCCAGCCAGGAGGAACGAGCTGCTGCCTCTGTGACCCATTTACCTGTGGTGCCAACCTTAAACCAATGCCAAAGATCTGAACTGTGCTTCTCCTGGGCCCTCAGGAAGGGTTGGAGGGAAAAGCAGAGCCATCAGCTCTGTTCCCTCTCGGCCACTAAGGGGAGCTGCTGTTGGCAAATTCGGTTGTGTGATCCAGGGGTTTCAAACCCCCCAAAACTGGTTCGTGCTCTTTGTGTTTCAACCACTGTGTGCTGCACCAATGCTGATTTCAACTTTGCTTTTGTCCTCCAGGGTGAATAACTGCATTGGATTTTCTAACTACAAATTCTTTCTACTGTTCTTAGCCTATTCTTTGTTGTATTGCTTGTATATTGCTGCAACAGTCTTCAAGTATTTCATTAAGTATTGGACAGTAAGTCATGAAATCCGGTTCCTTTTTCATCTCCTGTCAGTCTCGTGGGCTTCAGTGACTCTCGGTGCTCTGTTGATCTCAGGCAGTGGAGGGGCTGCATTTTCCTGGGAGGTGTTTCCTGGGCCCTTTGGGAGTCCACCTCCTGTTAGAGGTCCAAAATGCACAGAGCAAGCAGCCTTCAGGAATTTCAGTCAGTAGATTAATTTCTGGCAGAAGGATCTATCCCTTCCCTGTCCCAGTGTTTGTATGGGTGTCCCTTGGAAAGTTTGGCATTGATGTGTAAGGTCCTGGCAATGGTTTGTACATATTTGCTGAAAAGAAAAAAAGGGGTCCAAAAACCTTGTTCATTTTCTAACCCCCATAGGCCCAGTGACCCAAAGGAGGCTTTTATTCAGTAACTGCTGATTGCTTCTATGCAAGCAAGGCCAGCTGACAGCTCCAGTAAGACCCTGGCCCTTGGTCTCTATTTCTGTCCCCTCTGCTCAGTAATTGTGTATGTTTGTGTTTAAGTACCTTTGCTGTGCACTAATTGTTCCCCACACTCAGCAAGGCACAGCCCTGAGCCTGGGAGGTCCCCAGAGCCTGCCTGTGTCCCTGCTGGGCACCTCTGGCACCTGGCTCTTCTGCTGTAGAAGGAAAGGAGCCTTTCTTCTGCTTGGAATGTCCCACTTGGCTTTTAACCCTTCCCCATCCGTCTGTGCTCAGTTCTAACATTCCCCAGTAGCTGCAGATATGGAGGGCAGGTTTCTCTGGGCTTACCTTGAGCAAGGTGCAGAATTTTAATGTATGCACAGGATAGTCAGCAGAACTTAAACAGGGCTTCAAGAGCTTCTGCCTGCTCATTTCCCACAGGCACAGGGTGCTCCTCATGCCCAGGTGTCTCACCTGGGCAGCTGTGGTGGGCTGGCTCAGAGCCATAGCAAGGGTTAATGACACCCCCCACTCTTTGTGCTGTGGTACAGGAGGGGAAATGAACCACATTCATTTCTTTATCTCTTTCTGCTTTATCTAGTAATATTCACTTTTGTCTGTAAAAGTCTGAGAACTCCCAATAGAGTTTTAGAATTCTATTTCTAATTACAAATAATTTCCATCTTTAATTTGTTCCCATCACTTGTTCTGTGTTGCTTTCCTTTCCAGGGTGAGCTGACCAATGGACGCTCCAAATTTCACATCCTTTTCCTTCTCTTTGTGGCAATCATGTTCTTTGTGAGCCTCATGTTTCTGTTTGGCTACCACTGCTGGCTGGTCAGCAGGAACAGATCCACTCTGGGTAAGGCTCTTCTGTCTCTTCCTTCTAGTAAGACACACCAAAGGTGCTGTAAGAAGGAAAAGAGAGAAGAAAAAAGGCATTTGTTCTATTTCTGTACATTCCTGCTGGTTTATGAGGGGAGGAAGATTTAAGATCTTGGTACAAGCTGCAGAAATCTGTCACTGCAAATGAGCTGCATTTATTAGCTGGTGTGACAAAAGCTTTGTTAGGGAAACCAGAGCCTTAAAGTGTTGAAGTTCAATTATAAAAGTGTTATGCATATGTAAAACTGCATTTGCTGTGAAATGAGTGCAGCTTTTCAGGAATAATGGTTTGTTATGCTCCTGTGCTGGGGTGCACCCCAATCAGCTCGGTGAGCTTGGGAAACACAGTGTCCATCTTTACTGATAAAGGCAAAGAAGTTGTGACTGTAAAATCAAAGAAATTACCATCTAAAATAGTATAATTTTGCCAAAGTTTCTTTGCCTTTCCTCAGATAAATGTTCAACTTTCAAAGCTTTTGGGATAAAGTTTTGTAACAAAACAGACACTATCAAGAGAGAGCAAATATTCTGATTTTATCAAGTTATTTACTTCAAAAGTCATTTCATGGGGCACTGAAGCTCATCTATCCCAAAACATCAGACCTGTGCAGCAGCTGAGAAGAGAGATCAAACTGTTCCTAAGGCACTCAAAGTTCTTCTCTCCTTTCTTTTCTTAATTTTATGCCCCACCAGAACCCAGAGTTTATTTGCATTTGTTTGTCCCTTGTTCATTCTAACATTAACAGATGAGGTGATTTAAATCTGCAGTGCCATTTCTGGAATATGCACTGAACACCAACCTACTTCATCCTGCAGAGTTTTTTACCTAGAAACTTTTACCCTCTGAATTTCACCAAGTCCCCCAGGAAGGTCTTTTAACTCCATTCTCTGGTTGAAACCCGTTGTGGGTTGGTTTGGCTGTTCTCTAGGTTCAGTTGCACATCCAAATTCCTGCCTTCAGCTGGAAAGTCTTTACAGGCTTTGCAAAATGGGAAAAGCATTATTTTGAAACTCTGTAGTGCTGTATCTCAATAATCTGTTAAATCATGTTGTCTTTAGATGGTTACAAGATGCACAACCCTCTTTCAGAGTGTTTCCATTGATTTTCATTTTTTTCCACTGAAATTGCCTCTGTTTGCAGAGGCTTTCTCAGCTCCAGTGTTTCAAAATGGCCCAGATAAAAATGGATTCAATCTTGGCTTTGTGAAGAATCTCCAGCAAGTGTTTGGGGAAGAAAAAAAGCTCTGGTTGCTGCCTATTGCCTCTAGGTAAGTAACCCTGCTAAAAGCTAAAGTGCTAAAAGCTGATGTAATTACAGTTTTTCACATTTTGTGTACAGGCTTAGGAAAGTGGAGGTTTTATGTGTCTTTCAGCAAGAGTGAGGCCATTTTCTGTTGGGTGTCAGGCAAACACAAGTGAGATTTCTGCCCTGAAGAATCTCTGGGATAAATTGGTAACATTTATACCCATTTGCTTAGTTTTTATAACTGTTTTCCTTAGTTCCCCTGTCACTTCTAACTGCCCACAAGTTAATTTTTCCAGGGCTTTTGTTCTGTATTCAAATTACTTGATCCAATTAGCACATTTACCTTCTGCTAAAAATTACTTGATTCCAGGCCACAAGTTTCAGCTTTTGTACTCCAGAGACCTTGAAGAAATTAAGAACCAAAATGCAAAATAAACACGGTGCCTTTCAAAGCTTTAGGATGATTTTCAGTAAACATGGGAAATACTGGCAACAGAAAACTTTGCAGAAAAAGTATAGAGAAATTGTCATCTTTTAGAGTCACTTGCTGCTTTTGCAGTGTCCCTCTGTCCCTTTTCCATGCAGCCAGGGGGATGGACATTTCTTCCCAATGAGAACCTTGAGTGAAGCTCGGAACCCTCTCCTGACAAATGAGGAGCAGTGGGAAGAGGATGGAATAGATGAAGAGCCTCAGGGTAAGGAATTAGTGAAATTAGTTGTCCTGACCTACAGTGGCCAATAAATGAACTATAAGAGCTAATCAAATAAAACAACTGTGTTGGTTAAGTCCCTGAGCAGCTGGGACTTGATTAATGAGCACAGACTAAAAATAAGCTCTGCTTTGGAAACAACTCTTTCTTTTTTAAATATTCTTTCTTTTCTTAATAACTTTCTACTTCAGGTGAATGAACTTAAAAGATGTTTCAAGAGGTAGACAGAGTGAAACAAACTGAGAGCATTTATATGTAAATGTTGCTGCATGCAGCCCAGTTATTAGGGATGTAAAGTGGTGCCTGCAAGGAGGAGAATATTTAGATTTTTAAAGTGTATTTATCCTGTGACAGTGTGTGAAATCAGGCATGCAAACACCTGAGTTCAGGGATGCATTTAGGAAGCTGCTTTATACTTTGTCCAGCTTTATTTCCAGAGTAAATTTACCTCCTCTCCCTGTTGGGTTCTATACTTACACAAGATAACACAAATGAGTTTTAAATCCAACAAAATTGGCTTTAAAATAGCAAACTATGGCATTTCTGTGAATTTTTAAATGATTTTTCAATGTGATGCTTAAAATAACTCCTTTAGGAATGAGTCAGAGCTTCTTCCAATTTTTACAACCTTTAAATTCTCTGTATAAATAATTGGTTCTTCCAAATGAAAACAGTGGCAGTGAGGTGGTTTCTGGCTAGATCAGACCCCAGACTATGGCCTGGAGCTTATATGAGGTCTCCCAGTTTATGGTGCTTATAAAATAACTGACATTTCCAGGCAGATGAACTGGATGAACTGTGGGTCCTTTCAACTGAAATATTCAAATTCTCTCTTACACAACAGAGGTAAACCAGTAAAAATGTCTAACCAGAAAGACCTGAAATGTTCCATTAAAACTCCAAGACCTTTATTTGTCTTTGTGGGTTTAAAGCTTGTGACTTGGTTATGAAATAAATAAAGCCAATAATAGAGTAATCTCAGTTAAAAACAGCTGCTCAGTTCTCTCTGACAAGTGGTTGTCTATTTTTGTTTGTAATTATCCTTAAAAACACAATCCCATGCTTAGTGAAAAATGTATTCTCAGTGAGAAAATCAGATTTATTTGCCTCTAACTGCTTTAGTTCTTACAGGTTCTGGTGAAGCCTCATCCCTTGCCATAGAAAGGGAGACATAGCAGTGTGAAAACACAGAGGTGTAAAGCTGGATCAGAAAGGTCAGTGTTTCTTTCTTTATTTCCCTCAAAACCACTGCTCTGCGGGGAGTGGGGAGGTGATGTTGAAAAGGTTTGGGCTTTAGCAGAAAAATGTTTCTCCAGCTTGCCCAGAAATCCCTTATTCAGGGGCCCTGAAGGGAAGCAGAGGCTCTCAGAGACCCTGGGCTGGGTGTGGCATAGGTGACACCAGAGCCACCAGCACTCTGTGAGGTGGGGGGGACACCAACCCTGCAGCTCCTCTGGAAAACATGGCAGGAACAACCCCTGCACTGACTTGGACAGTGGCAAGATGGAAATTCTGGGATCTGTGGGAGGTGTGGGAAGGTGCAGGTGAGGTGTTAAACTGAAGCTGAGCACAGCCAAGTTGCAGCTGGGGACACAAGGAAGTGCCCTGTAATGTCATATCAGCTGTCACTCTTCTCCAGGCTTTCTCTCCCCCTGGGAAATGTGGGTCCCACAAGAGCTGACACCAGCTGAGGCAGGTGCTGCTTCCAGAACATTCCCTGCTCTGCCTTGGAGAACAGGGGAGATGCCCCATACACATCCTGCTCCAGGAGCTGCAGGCAGTGAGGAGGGCACAGTGTCCTGCTGTCCCAGAGGAATGGAACTGACCAGATTCCAGCAGCATCCTCTGCTGTCCCACTGGCAGGAGGTGGAATTGCCAGGTGGGCTTTGCCACTCTCAGTTCCAAGGCAGGCAGCAGCTGGGGTGAGGCAGACACTGCAATCCCTGCCTGGCTGCCCTGGCAGACTGGGCCCCTCCACACTGCTGTCAGTGGGCTGCTGGCACAGTGTAGGAGTCTACCTTGTTCCACTTAGAAAAACCCCAGAGTGTTTTTCTGTCAGCAGTGAGGGCTGCATCCTGCCATCCCACCAGGGCAGACAAAATCAGCATTTTCCTGTTGTTCTTCATGGCTTTAAAATGGCTCCCAAAGCCCAGGTCAGCCCTCAATCCCTCATAACAGCAGTGCTATGGTTGCACATTTGTATTTCTTTAAATTTCAGCTTCCCTCTCAGGAGCCAACATCCCTTCTCTTGGCAAGGACTTCAGTTTTGAGGGGCAGAAAACAGGTGGATCTTCAAGATGAGAAAACATCCTGAAGTATTGTCTGATGGGAATCTGCATTCCAGAGCGCTTCTCCAGGAATCCTGCTGTCCAGATGTCCCAAGGCTTTATAAATTCAAGTTACAGAGTTAACAGAACAATTTTACAGAGTGATTGTGGCCAATCTTCTTTGGCCTGCTCTCTTTATTTTATAAATACTATATATTTTTTATTCCAAATAGGTACAAATGTTGATGCGAGTGCGTTTCTGAAGGCCTTTTCATTTTGCAAACATCAGGGATTCGAGCTCTTGAAATTCTTCCAAGCCATAATATTCTTGGGGATGGTTATTTATTTTGAGGCTGATTCTCCAACCTTCTCTGACAAGTGGCATTTTCTCATGTATTTAAATTCTGAGTGAGTTCAGCTCAATGCAAGACAGACCCAGTTAAATCTGGCACTAAATTGGTAGCTGAATGGAAGTGTTAAAAGCAAAAGTGCTGAACATGCTCATGTACATGTGCAGCTGTGAGTGAAAATAAAATATTCACATTGCCAGTATCAAGATTCAAGAATATTGTGGCCATAGATTTTTTAAAAAACATTTTTAGGGGGTGGTGTTATTTTCCTTGAGTTTGGGTTATAGTGCTTTTGCATCCTACTTAGAGGCTTCTAAAATGCAAAAGGGAACTTCAGACAGTCCAGTTTGCATTAATTCCTAGGGTTACAATATCATCTCATTCCTGGATCAGTGTTTGATGGAGATTTGTGTGTTCATGGAGGCAGAAAGGAAGATGTGAATTTGAAATGTGCACTAAAAGTTTGGCTCCAAGAGTCATGTTTGGAGTTACACTCCACAGGGGTGGCTTGAACCCCAAAATGCTGAAGACACAATTGGTATATTGAATTTTTTCAGACTTCTTCCCAGCTCAGTGCACTGACTGGCTTCAGGGGTTTCTGCACTAAGAGGTGATCAGATTTGTTTCTGCATTTTGCTGCATTTACAGTCAAAGAGGTGTATCCCTGATGTTGTTCTGGGGAATGGAACTGAGACTTGGCTGGCTGGATTATGGATTTTTTCTAGACCTGAGTCCTTTTTTTAAACTGCATGATTCAGCCCAGTCCATCATTCTTGTTTGAATTAGGTGCATGCTAAAGTGTTGATCTCTAAGATCATTTAGTACCATTTTGTATCCCATTTTTGTGTTTGTTGATCAGCCCACTGGTGTTGGCAGTGACTACAGGAGCAGCTGTGCATGACAGGAGAAAGGAGCTGCTGAGTGAGTTTGGTGATGGAGGCTTTGCCTACAGACTAAACCCCTTCTTCCTCTGTTCCTCTGCTTCTGCCGCCACAGGGAGTGTGTGTGTGAGCCAGGAGAGCCTTGCAGAGGTTCCTGCCCTAGGAGGAGGTGTTTCACTCCTGGCTGATCCGTGCCCTGTGGGCAGGACTTTGTCCCTCAGCCTCTGCAGTTTGTGTGGAGCAAGCAGTGCTGACCTCCCTGGGGTCTCTCACTGCTGAATTTGGTTGTGAGGGGCCAAGGTGGGCTGGCCCAGGCTCCTGTGGGTTTGTGTCTCTCCTCAGGGTGGCCCTGAACACTGAAAATGTTCCTGCTTCAGCCACCTGAGCCCCATCTGTTGAGGGGCTCTGTCACCAAATGGCTGCTGAGTGCTGGAAGGGTTTTTCCTGTCAATCTAAAGCTGCATTTCTCATGTAAATCTGGTGTTGGACCTTGTGCTGTGTGTGAGGCAAGGTGGCAGCTGAATTAATCCCCTCATTCCTGGCAAAATGTGCTCTGAGGGGGAGCTTGAGAGGTTGATGGCAGCTAAACACAGCCAGAATTTAGCACCTACAGAGGTATTACTTGTGCCTTTAAAAACTTTAAAGTCCTTGTATAGAAAACCAGGAAGGTGATTTGGTGACTTTGTTTCATCCTGCCAGCTGAAGTGTATTTTTGCAGAGATTGTGTGGATTTAGAGGAGTTTTCTGAGCAGGTTCTTGTGCCCTTCCTGGTCACAGCCCTGCCATTATTTGAGTTGTTTCTGTACCAGGCAGCAGCAGCAGAGCTGTGCAGGAGCTCCCCTGCCTCCTCCTGCTGCTGCACTGCTCATTAGAGAGTACACAAAATCAGGGTTTGTCTTCTCATACTAAGGCAGATATCTTTATGATGGCACAGGCACCAAGCTCAGATTGAGAAAGGGTTTTAAATGTTTCCAAGTAACTTTTATTCAGTCACTTTTCTTGTAATTAATTATGATCACCTCTTCCCTTTCCTTCAAAGCAGCTCAGCCTCCTGTGGTTGGAACAAACTCTTGTTAGAACAACACAAAGTTTATCACTTCAGAGCCACTTCTCAATATCCACACATCAGATGCTGAAAGCTTAATGAAATGTGAAACAAACCCAAAAGTTGTGTAAAATGAGGCAGAACAAAATGGGAAAAACCCACATGTCTGAGTGAGCAGCTCCATTTTATTCCCTTCTGCTCACTTAAGGTGATATCCTTATTTTACCCCTGGCCTTTGTCCTTTTTATGCTGAGTAAATGCACTGGAAAACAAAAGTTCCTCAGGCTGCTGTGGTCACTCTGCAGGTGACAAAAGAGAGAATATTCAGCTCAGTGTGTGATAGGTTTTTTTAACCTGCAAATGGCTCTTCAGGGGTTACCCACTGCAGCACCTCCTTTGTTTTCCATGCCCTGATCCTCATCCAGAGGCTCTCCACCATCATCACTGACTGTAAGGGCTGTATCATCAAAGCTGTCTCCTACCTGCCCTGCCTGCACCCTCCATCCCAGCATCCCAGGAGTGGGATTGATCCCCCCAGTCCCATCAACACCAAGGACACTGCAGCTCTGGGAGCTGGCCAGTGACTCCAGCTCATCCTGTGTGTATCTCACACAGCCTGTGCTGGTGGCCCAGCATTCCAGGTACACCCTGAGCCCTCCATGTGCCAAAGTGTCCCCACTGGGATTGCCACCAGTGTCACTGTCACCCTCTGGGTGTGTGCTGTAGGTGCAGCTCCATTCAGGGAACCTGGAGAATTAAGGTTTGAGTCTCAGATCTGGTGCTGCTGTCAGTGTGGCTGTAGGGGCTGCTGAAGGTGTTCCACTCCAGCCTGGAGCAGTGTGGAGGTAGCAAGGGAACTGCCCCAACCCCCTCCAGGGGCTGCTTCCTCTGCTTAGCACTGGACCTGCACTACAGCCCTCTCAGCTATGAGCAGCTCTTCCAAGTGATGTCACCACGGGAAAAGAGGGAACTCTTGTTGGGCTTTACTGTGATGCCTCCATTGTTATCCCTCTGCTCCTGGGTTCATCCTCTAAAATAACTGACCACTAACAGCCACCTCCTCACCTCCCCCCTTCTCTCCCATTTCCATTCAGGTACAAAAGCCCAGACAGAGCATCATACTGATGTTTCTCTGTGTGCAATTGTCCTAAGTCCAGCCCTGGGCCAGCAAGTCCTGCCCAAGGAACCTGGACTTGTGCAACCCTCACTGCACTGCCAGGTTTCTCTTGCTGATTGGAAGGTTTGGAGTAGAATGATTTTGTTTTCCTTCAAGCAAGGAGCACTTCTGTATGTTTGAGGAGGCTGTACCCATTGTGTGTGGGGTGCAGTCCCTGGTGAGAATCAGGAAGCTTCCAAATCACACTATGCAATGAATGTTTGCTTCCTGGGACAGACAGGAATGGATTCAGCAAAATCCACACCAGCTGCAGCTCTGTAGTTCTAGATGCTGGTCTGGACTGAAAGCACAACTTGATGCATAAAGTCTGTCATGTGACATGAATGTAAAATGTAAAGGGGGGGAGAAATTACTATTTTCCCCTGAATTTAGCTATGAAGAATGATGTACTGAGCAGTTACTCTGTGCAGATCTGAGGCACTCGTGGAAGGGTTTAATTAGCAGGGGAAGGAGCCACTGCTGACCTTGTTTATTAAGCCAGAACTAATTAACTCAAAAGGGTCATGTTTTCATTTCAGTGACTCCTGTGGTACAGATTTCTGAAATGGATCCATAGTACTTGAAAATACCTCAATTCTATTGATTTTTTTTTTTCCAATTCTATCAGCTTCTGCTTTATTACAGAACACTTGCAAACCTAAACTCATCCTGAACAGATCAGATCACTCAGATAACTGAAGGTGTTTGCATGGCAGAGGGGCTCTGGTCTGGCAGATCCTGCATGGGCTCTTCCTGCCCCGTGCTGCATTCCCTGCCCTGGTCACAAACACTGAGCTCACACCCACTGCTGCAGGGTTTTAGTCTCTTGTTCTTTTTCCATCCCACTTTGAGTCTTCCCTCTTCCTCCTGAACATACAGTTAAATATTTTCAGCTTTGAGCTGCTTTGTGCTGGTTTTTTGGATACTGTGAAGGTGAGTAGGTGTCATTTTATGCAGTTTTGTGCCATGTATTTTATTTGTAATTAATCTCTGTTTGTCAGGTATTGGTTTGTGGTTCCCATCATCAGGCCCAGCTGGCTTTGCTTAGAGCAGGATCCCAGTTCCTGCATTTTCTTTCCTAAAAGCCTCATTTCTTCATTCTCCAGCTTCCATTTGGGATGTAAACCTTGTGAAATAAAATGTAAGTTTACATTTCAAATACAAGCCTGTAAGTTGCTCATGCCTGCATGCTCCTTACAATACTATTTTTTTCTGTATGAGGTTTTAAGATTTACAGCAGCATTTGTAAAACTTTAGTGGGTAACAGCCATTGTTAAAAAAAATAAGGAATTATGCTGAGGGGGGAAAAAACCACAACCCCAAAAAAATCCAACAAAAAGGTCAAAGGGATCATCTCTGCTTCTTATTCCAGCTGTGCTTGAAAAGAAATGCCTGCTTGCATGCAGTGCTGTCAGACAGCCCTGGGACATGCAGGTAGCTCACCTGACAGCTTCCCTGATGTTTCAGCACTTCCTTGAGTTAAACCTTGGACTAAACCCCATGGGAAGCCTAAAACCCAACAAAATCAACCTCCCCCTCTCCTTTCTAACCTGGGGAAGGTGTGTGCTCCCTTCTCAGCACTTTCCTCTGTAAGTGAAACAGAAGCCCAAAGTGAAAGTGTTGGTGTATTATTCCCCCACCTTTTTCTGGAGAATCTGGGAGCCTCCAGGATGTGTCCCAGAACTCTCTTGGCATCTGGAACTCTGCTGCTGTCATGAACTGCTGGGCTGGTGCAGGTGACCTTCCCTGGGAGGGACAGGGCTGTGCCTGAGAGCTGGGCTGAGGAGGTGGAACTGTTCTGATAGAACTCCATCCTTCTTTGGAATTAACTACACTATGGAATGGCTTCCTGCTGTACTCATGGAGCTACTCCAGAGTGAATCCAAATCCCCTGCTGGAGCAGGGAACTTTGGGTTAGGAACACAGAAGTAGGAAAGGTCTTGTTATTTTATAAATTTATAATCTGCCTGCTCAGATGGCTGCTCCTCATCTGCAAATGCTGTTTGTGGTGCAAATGGGCCCCTCAAAGATAGAAGTGAGCTAAATGTCAGGCTCAGAGAATGGCAGAGCCGTGGTGTTGTCAATGGATCAGGAAGGTTTAGCTTCCTCCAGAAAAGCCAGGGGGTTTCACACACTGGAAAATGAGGCTGGAGCAGAATCCCACTGCAGGGGCTGCTGGGGGTCAGGGGAGCCCTTTGGGAGCTCCCTCTGGGGCAGGATCAGCACCTCCATTCCCATGGAGCTGACAGAACTGGGACACAGCAGCCACCCCCTGAGTGGGAACTGCATCCAGCTGCTGCTTAGGAGCCCAGCATGGCCAGCGGCTGGCAGGTGTTCAGTCAGAACTGGGGGCTTAATACACATCCCTCCCCCTAATTCAATGGGAAGTAATTCTTTTGCAAGGAATGTCACACCAGGATTGCTGCCCACCTTTGGGGTGTTGTGTTCAGGACTTTAATGCTGCTGCTGCTGGCATTGAGACTTTTGATATCAAATGGGTTTTTACAAAAGCCTTGGATACTCATTTTTACTGTCAGACCAATGCTCTGACTATGCTGATGCTCTGTGGAGTTTCACTGGCATTTTCCAAGTGTTTGTACAGTTTCTACAGCTGAATATCCTGTATGTTCTGCTTTGTTGTTTTTTATTATGGTTTATACTGCACTGCAGGCAAGGACTGCATTAAAACCATTTTTGGCTAATTCATTAGACTTGTGAATGGTTATTTCCTATGCTCAGGCTGAACATTCCCTCTCTGGAAGTGTTACACAACTTTAATTCATTGGAATTACTGCTTGGAACAGGGAAGGTTCTTTATCTGTGACAAAAAGATTCATGGTGTGAGCAGCCCAGACCTCAGCACTCCACTCACCTGATGAGAGGTAAGGACACTACTTGAGACAACATTCCCTAATCCTGCAATTGTAGCACATGGAGATATTTTAAAATAATAATGGTTTCTATTGTATTCATTAATTTCCCCAAAGTTACAGGAAGGGGAGGTGCTGGCCAGCTGGGTATGGTATGTTTGATGCCAGGGCATTTAAAGAAAGAAGGGATCTGGCTGCAGACTGATGTTTAATGTGACCCAAACGAGTGCCCTGAGGCTTTGGAAAGGCTGCTAAGCCCTGAGGGCCACGCTTGTCTTCTGGCTCTGGTGCTCTGTGAACAGGACTAGAAATTGAGTTCCAGCTTTTTGCTGCAGTTTTCTGTCAGTTAAAGGGTTGGTGAGACTGATCCAGCCACAAGTTTTGTCTCATAGAATGCCCAAGTTCTGTATGGGTAGAATTTCCTAGCCAATGCTGCTCCCACCCCCAGTTCCCAACCTTTGCTGCAACAGGAATCTTCTTGATTCAGGAGCCCTGAGCAAGACAACCAAGGGTGTTTCACTATTTGAGAATAATGTTTGCAGAGCAAAATTCCAAGAGTTGTATCTTTTATACCAGCCAAAGACCAAAAATCCATGTGGCTGCACAGGAGGACCCTGAGATTTGGAAGCACCAGGAGTGGCTGTGGCTGGAGTGCTGCCCAGTGACCCTAGAAATGAAGGACACTCCCTGGGGGTTTAGTTGGGTTTATTTTGCTCTTGCAGGCGGCCACTGACAGGCTGGAGAAGAATAAATAGGTTAAAGCAGAGTGTGGCAATGACAGAGCCCCAACATGGAGATGCTTGACCATGTAACCAGAGTGCTTTGTCACTGTGCCTGATCCCTGTTCAGGCCAGCACTAACCTAAGCTAGTTGGCCAAAGCTTTTCAAACATGCCCTGGACCAACTCAATAGTAATAAAATGTAAAAAAAACATCTTGTAATGCCATAGAGTCATATCCAGTTGTTCCAAGACTGTCAGTCTGTCCCAAAATACTTCTGTCCAAAGTGTGTTGGTGCAACAGGATGCACTTCTGTAGTTAAAATGGTGATTTCTGGGAATTCCTGGATGATGGATTTGGCACCTTGGAAGAGACAGCAAAGGCAATAATGACTACAGTGCTTCAGCCCATGTCAAATCATGATCAGCACCATTCCAAAAGTCAGTCAGGCTCTGTGCTTCTGTCTCCTCTTCCTGTTCCTGCCTTAGCTAATCATCTATGAGGAACACTGCCTGACTTCAGGGCATTGCTTTTTGGGGTTTTCTTCTTTGGAACTGCCTATCCCATACACCCATGCTCCCAGTTAAAGTGGTTACAGGCTGCTCTGCACTTCAGCTGAGCTTTTTGATCGCGATTTCTGCCAGGGCCAATTTCTAAGACAACACACAAGATCCTCTTTCCTCCCAGAGAAGCAAATGTTCCTCATCTAGATCCCCTTTTACCTCTAACCTGCAGCCAGGTCAGTTCTGTAGCTCTATTCAGCTCCCACTCCTGGTGTTGCTCTGGTGCCCACATTCCATGGTCCAGAACAGCAGCTGGCCTGGCACTGCTCTGTGAGCCATGGACTGGCAGTGCTGCAAACTGCTGCTTTCAGGAACACTCTCCCATTTGCAGTTTTGCCACTCAGTCCCCTCCTCACTACCCACACCAAACACAGCACTGTCTTTGCTCAGTCTTACAATTCAGTCAAAAAACCCCAAACCTGCTCTGAGCAAAGTGATGCTGCCATGGCAGAGGCACAGCTGTGCCCTGCCTGTTCCCTGTGTGACTTATGGCACTGTCCCCAGCAGACACAGCTGTGCTCACCGTGAGGTGTGGAGAAGAGGCTGAGCAGGATGATGACGCTGGGCTGGACCCCGTGTTCCACGAGCACTTTGACAGCCTCGATGACCGTGTTCCCAGTACCTGAGAGGCAAAGAGGGGAGAGGGTTTAGGGGTTTTGCCCTGGTTAAGCTGTCTGACAATACCTGTGGTACAGCTGGTGTGACTGAATGTTGACTCTGTCCTTTCCCACTAGAAAGGCATCACCTCTGCACATACTCCTTGTTCTCCTCATGGCAGAACTCGGAGTTGACAAGTAACCTCATCCCAACAAACTCCTTATATTATTAATCTAGAAATGTCTCAGAATAAGAAAAACACTGTTGAGTCTTTTCCCAAGGTAAATTTCATATTAAATTTATATCCAATCTTAATCTCAGCCTTTCTCCCAAAAGCAGCCATGCCCAAACGATTTGCTCTGCATTCACACTGCTGCAGCTGAGAAACGTGTGTCCTGGCACATCCTGATCAATTCCCTGCTCTGTCCCCTGTGTCCTGGCACAGCCTGATCAATTCCCTCCTGTCCCCTGTGTCCTGGCACAGCCTGATCAATTCCCTGCTCTGTCCCCTCTGTCCTGGCACTGCCTGATCAATTCCCTCCTGTCCCCTGTGTCCTGGCACAGCCTGATCAATTCCCTGCTCTGTCCCCTGTGTCCTGGCACAGCCTGATCAATTCCCTGCTCTGTCCCCTGTGTCCTGGCACAGCCTGATCAATTCCCTGCTCTGTCCCCTGTGTCCTGGCACTGCCTGATCAATTCCCTCCTGTCCCCTGTGTCCTGGCACAGCCTGACCAATTCCCTGCTCTGTCCCCTGTGTCCTGGCACAGCCTGATCAATTCCCTCCTGTCCCCTGTGTCCTGGCACAGCCTGATCAATTCCCTGCTCTGTCCCCTGTGTCCTGGCACAGCCTGATCAATTCCCTCCTGTCCCCTGTGTCCTGGCACAGCCTGATCAATTCCCTCCTGTCCCCTGTGTCCTGGCACCGCCTGATCAATTCCCTGCTCTGTCCCCTGTGTCCTGGCACAGCCTGATCAATTCCCTGCTCTGTCCCCTGTGTCCTGGCACATCCTGATCAATTCCCTGCTCTGTCCCCTGTGTCCTGGCACAGTCTGATCAATTCCCTGCTCTGTCCCCTGTGTCCTGGCACAGCCTGACCAATTCCCTGCTCTGTCCCCTGTGTCCTGGCACAGCCTGATCAATTCCCTGCTCTGTCCCCTAAGCCCAGCAGAAAACCCCAGCAGAGCCCCAGGTGAGGCCATTTTCAGGCAGTGCCGCGCTCAGAGGAGCCCGGCTGTCCGTGCTGGCAGCAGCACTCACTCAGGATCGGGTACATGAGCAGCACTTTCCTCCTGTAGATGTCGGGGGGGAACTTGGCGTAGTACACCTTGGCTCGCTGCGTCTCCTCGTCGCTCTGGATCAGGATTTTCCCGATGCGGATGGAGCGGCAGCAGTCCCGCAGGCCCTGCTCCATCGCCTCCCCTGCAGGGGCAGCACAGACACAACAGCACACGGTGACACTGGGAAAGGGGCTGCAGGGACAGGGACAGTCCCAAAGGGACAGTCCCCAAAGGACAGTCTCCAAATGGACAGTCTCCAAATGGACAGTCTCCAAATGGACAGTCCCAAATGGACAGCCCACAAATGGACAGTCCCCAAAAGGACCATCCCAAAGGAATAGTCCCAAACAGACAGCCCCCAAATGGACAGTTTCCAGTGGGACAGTCCCAAGTGCACAGTCCCTGAAAGGAGAGTCCCAAACAGACAGCCCCCAAAGGGATGGTCCCAAAGGAACACTCCCCAAAGGGACAGTTCCCAGATGAACAGTCCCAAAGGGACAGTCCCACCCCTCTGCTGGTGGACAGTTCTAAGCATTAAAACACCTGAAGCTCTTCCCCTTTTTCCCCTGTTTACAGCAAACCGAGTCTCCTCGGTGTTCCTGAGCCCTGGGTTTGGTGCTCCCAGCTGTGCTGAACTCTCACAGGACAGAGCTGGAAAGGTCAGGAGGGGCAGGTGGGGCTTGGGGACATCCTGGTGACAGAGGGTGGGGCAGAGTGTGGGGCCAGAGCTGGCTTTGCCAGCACAGATCCAAAGGTTTGCCCAGCACTGGGCACTGACAGGGACTCTGCCCCCACGGAGCGTGGCTGGGGTGGGGCCCTGGCTCTGGGCACAAGAGGGAAACAGGGGAGGGCACTTGGCCCCTCCCAGAGAACAGCTGCCAGGGAAGGGGCCACAGGAGAGCTGTTCCAGCCCTTTGTCTCCTTAAAGGTTAATGGGAGATATTCCTGGACATTCTCTTATCAATGATACTTAAGAAAGAATTTGGGTAAACCTCTTGTTGCACATCTTTGAAAGGAAGTTGCTTCCAGGTTTCCAAAGCACTTAATGTGTGTCCTTCAGCAGCCAGCAGCACCTACCACTTCTCATGATGCTGACCCCGCAGTTTCCCTTTTCGAATCGGACTCCTTCGTACTTGTGTCCTGTGAGGAAAGAAACCAGGGCTCAGTGGCTGCTCCCTTCTGCCCTCTCTGAGCAGAGATGGGTCTGGGTCTGTCACTGACTGATGGCAACACATGTGACACCAATGCTCAAGAGGTGAAGTCGCTGCTGTTTGATGTAAAAAGGAGCACAGGTAAGGGATGGTGCCTCCTGGGTGGGTGTCGGAACTCTGTCTGCTTCCTCAGTTGAGGGTTTGCAGTTCATCATTTCTCTAAGTGGAAATAAAGCCACACCAATGCTTTACTGCAGAGAGGGAGTGTCACCCTGCAGGGATGCAAGTGCAGTTCTCAGGGGGAACAGGACTCAGCTGGTGGACATCTCACAGGGGTGCTGTGGGTCACACCATGGAGCTGAGCACTTCCCCCAACCTGCTGATGCACTCAGCAGCTGCCTGAGTACTGCACACCTGAGGATCTGTAACCTTACAGATCTTGACAGCTGACAGGAGGAACCACAACTCCTGCAATGGTTTTCTCTAATGCCACTTTGCATTTCCTGCTCATCCTCACTCCCAGCTGGCCCCAGCTGCAGGGCCAGATTTAGGCTGGCAAGGCAAAGCTGCTTGTGCCAAGCACTTCTTCCTTGATGGGCATGTGAAATGTCACCAGTTTTAGTTCAAGGCTGTGGTGTGGGCAGGTGAACTGATCTTGCACATACACTGGTACATTTTCGTCATGGTTTTGCAAGATCACTGTTATCCTCAGTGAAATGACAGTGTTGACTGTTTTGCTCAGTTGTGATATGTGCCTTGTAGGTTTCTAAACCAGCAGGGACAGTCACTCTGCCCTCCTCAGAGATCCCCAGGGAAGTGCTCGTGGCACCAAGTCTGTCAGAGTCCAAAGACCATCTGGATGTTGTAGGGTTCAGTTTCAGGCAGTTCTCTGAGGAGCAGGGGGTTGGACTCAATGATCCTCTGAGTCCCTTCCAGCTCAGCATATTCTCTAACTCTTGGAATAATTCTTTCTATTTTGATATCAGTTCCACCTCCAGTCCTACCCAGGCCAGGGTGGTTTCCCACATACCTGTCGGAGTGGTCACAGTACATTCTGTGTAGGGCAGTTGGTTCAGTCCCTCTTCAACCACGAGTCTGATCTGTGGAACCAAGGAGATGAGTCAGCTTTAAGGGATTGTTATCTCTGGAGATAAGGCACTCCATGGCAGTAGTGGTTACAAGGGCTGGGTGAGGCCCAAGGGTCTAAAAGGGCCTCTTACAGCAATTAGGGACTGAATTTAGAGACCTTTTGGGGGTGAGGCCTATGTTTTGGCCACAAATCAAACAAAGGCATTGAAGAACAAAACTGGGAGAAGAGAGGGGTTCATAAGCAACCATAAAACTGACTTTATTTACATCTGGTAGGCAGAGGCTTCACAGACAAATGATTCTCAACAGATGAGTGAGGCACCAATGTCACTCCATTTGCTGACAGGAAATCCTGGTGAGGGAAAGGTGAAGCTCCCCCTCAGCCAGGCTCTATTTTCACATCCCTGTTTCTAGGACTAAACTGCAGCTGGGCTGCCAGAACAGCCCCAGAAGCTGCAGCAATGCACTCACACCACCAGTGCCCAAAGACAAGTCAGCAGGTCTAGGAATCTCTTTATCACCTTCACCTCCCAGCTCTGGTTTCCAGGTGCTGCTGCAATCCCTGCGCTTTTGGATGGTCCAGGTGGAGGGGCAGCTCATGAGCCCCCAGCCCTCCCCCTGCAAAGTACCAAACACACCTGCAGCCAGAATGACTGTCCTGGAGGATGCTCTGGGGATTAAAGATGTGAGAATTCTCTCTGTTCATGAGCCAAAGATTCACAGCCCAGAACTGCTCAAGGAAAGCTACTGCCAAGCAAGAGCTTTAACTAAAAAATCACTGATTATTCAAAATTCACTGTGGGATGGAGAGTGAGGCAACGCTCCTGAGATGGAGCAGGTGTACTGCTCACTTCAAGGCAGTTCTTATTCCTGAGGGCAGCCTGGAAGGTTTTCCTGCCCTTCCATTCTGCCCCAGTTCCTGGCACACAAGCAGCCTCTGCTAGAAATGGTCCTTTATATTTATAATCTCTCTTTCAAGGTATTTTTAGTCATTTTAGTACAACTTTTTCTTCCTAGAGCTCTGTTTGTGGCAGCCATACTCAGAGGTTGTGGTCAGTTTCTGGGACATTTATACCCAATTTTATTTTATGTTTTTGAACTTACTTCAACAACAACAACAAAAAAAACAATCTATTTGCCAGGTTTGGAAGAAAAGCCTTTTTTATTTTTCTGTAGTGCTGACATTGCTCCACATAATCTGCCAAAAGTTTGGAGTAATCCAGTAAAGGTTTTATGGTCAAATAATCTCTGTGATCTCCCTACACTTATCAGTGTTTTACTCAGAGGCTGGAAGGATTCTTTGTAAATTTGTCAGTGTTGATAAAACATTTATTTTTGCACTGTGCTTCCTGCCACCTCCACCCTCAGGGATCAATTTCCTCCTCTTTTCTCTCGTGCCCCAAGAACCAGCTGCTCCTCTCCCAGAGAGGTGGCTGCCATTGCTTAGAAGATAAAACCAGTGTTATTACAGCCTCTCATGAAACAGGAAGTAAAGCTTTGGTCCCAAGGTAGAAAATCCCCTAGCCCATTATGTGTGGCTTTTCTTGGAAGCTCAAGAGGAGGAAGAACATCCTCTGCATCTGTACAGCTCTCTGCAGCTCAGCATTTCAAACCACTTTGAATGCTCACCCCCTGAAAGAGGCAGGAGGGCAGAAAGGTGAAGTGACCTGGTCAGTGTTACACAGGGAGCTGCTGGTAGGGCTGAGAAATGAATTCATGGCTCCAGCTCAGGCCTCCAGTCACCCCCCAAAATGTGCTCTCTGCTGCAGAGCAGCAGCACTGTGACACCAGTTCAGTGCCTCCAGTGTGGGTGCTGGGAGCAGGGGAGCCTCCTGCCCTAGAGGAGCTCTGTGCCCTTCCCACCACCTGCCCTGAGTTCCAGCTGTGCCCAATTCCACCACCAGCAGCCACAAGGACTGATTATCTCCCATGCCAGGAGCTGCTTCTCCTCCTTCACAAACACCACACAGGTTTGTCTTGTCCTTCCTCCTCATGGCTTTAACCTCACTTCTTTCCCTTCAGGATCCCTGGCAGTGACTTTCAGACATTGCCTGCCAACCTCCACCACCCACTAACCCCTTTTTCTCACAAGTACCTTCAAACATTTCCTTTGTGTCATCCCCTTATGTGTGAAACGAACTGCCAGAAGAAAAAACTGCACCACCAGAAATCCATCACCTTTAGAATCCCTCCTTAAGACCTCTCCCTCTGGTGACCTCAGGAGACACTGCCCCTAACAGCTGCCAGGGTTGCTTAACTTCATTCTCTTCATTCTCCTTCCCAAGCTCAACTTCATTCTCATTTCCTCCCTGCAACAAGGTGCATTTTCTTCCCCCATAATCCCACACTTTTCTTCATGCATTGCCTCTTGCATTAAACTCTGTTTGCTCTCTGGGTGAAAAACATGGCAAGTCATAACTGTTTGCACCTTGCCAAGCTCAGTAGAGACCACATTCCACATGAAATTATTACTGTTCTTTGTCACACCTAAGAAAAAAAATCAGAAAATGAGAGTCCTACATATTCTTTTGTGCAAAATTCCTCCCACAAGATGGAAACCAGAGCAGCAGGTGCTGTGGCAAGGAGCTGCAGCACACACAGGCTCTCTGGCTGTGCTGGCATAGAGGACACTGCTGCAAGGACCTGAACTCACTGCCTGGATCTGCAGCTTCCAGCAATGAGAGGGGAAAAACAATCAGTGTTTGCCTCAGAACAGGGCAGGACACCCCAGAAAGGTGAGAAGGTACTTGGAAAAAGGTCCTTCACACTAATTACTGACAGTAAGGTACTGGAATGCAGGAAACATCCTCAAGAAGGGGAAAGTAGGGGGGAAAGTGGAAAGCCATGAAGATAAACAGCACTGCAGTCACAATCTTAGCTTGTGGTCATATCTAAGCCTGAGCAAGCCTGGATTAAGCTTGGGCTCATCACAGGAGAGCTGCCTGCTGTGGCTGTAACTGTGAATGGTCTCTGGACTATGCTGGAAGGGGAAAACCACTTCCCTCTGTTAATGAGAGTGGATTGCAAAAAGCAAACATCCTTGTGGACACAAGCTAGTGTGTGTAGTAGCAAGTGCTGGGATTTTCTTTAAGCTTGTAATTTAAACGAGATAAAGGCTACACTCCCAGCAGTCTTTGCTCTGACTTACTACAACATGTAAGTTGAAAACTTCAAACTGCTCTGTCCCTGCCAGTAACCACCACATGGCTGAAGACAAATTCTCCATGTGGATGCACCCAGAGCTAATAATCTAATATACACCAAGTGCCAGGAGGCACTTCTGCATGCAAGCAACTGGTAAGATCTAGGCTGTAAGAAATTGTACTGCTTTGTTCACAAGATCAAAAGTGCTGCTTCAAACTAAAACTCAATTATCTGCAACCCCTCTGCATCTGTTTTTTGAACAGAATTTTCTTATTACTGCAGGTCTCTGTCCTCAAGTATCTGTGTCTGGTAACACCATGGTTTCTGGAACCTGTTGAGA
The DNA here is from genome assembly GCF_022539315.1 of Serinus canaria. Classification (NCBI taxonomy): domain Eukaryota; kingdom Metazoa; phylum Chordata; class Aves; order Passeriformes; family Fringillidae; genus Serinus; species Serinus canaria. The sequence goes on from NC_066318.1 coordinate 17,159,285, forward strand.
TGAAACAGTGAACACAAGTCCCCGTACAGAAAGTTGCAGTCACACAGCAATTTCCTTTGGGTAGAAAAGTTGCTGCCACACTACCATTCCTCTGTCCTGAAAGACCCATTTCATGGAAGAGTTGCAAAGTACAATATCAAGAAGAAGAAATTCTTCACCTACCAGACGATCAGCAGAAAATACGAAGTCTCCTCTACTGGATTTCCTGAAAAAGGTAATAATTTACATTTTAAACTGGGTAATAACTTTAAGAACACTGCTTAAATACAACATTAAATACTATATTCCAAGGCAGATCAGAGAAAGGTCTCCTATCATACACTGAATTTATCCCAGAGGTTCTGCATCCTGAGTTTCCTGGTTGGTGGCAGAGATGCAGTGACCCAGCACTGGGGTTGGGCTCTTGCTGCTGGCAGTGCTGCTGCTCTGTACCAGTAGCAATTAAACACAAGAGGATGATGTTCTCTGGGTTTCCCATGGTACTGCTGCTCCAGCTCAGTTCCAAAACACCTCCTGAGCTCAGATATTCCTGCATTCCCTGCAGCTCTGAGCAAGTGAGCTTTGCTTGCCTGTCCTCCAGTCAGACAGAAACTGTGGGGCAATGATCATGCAGATCCTTAATCCAGGGCTGACAACACACCTGATAAACAGGAGATACACCGTGTCTTATCTGGAGCTCACTGAGTGTGATTAGATCAGTGAATGTGAGGTTAAACTGAGCAGGGATTAATGAGCATTCCCATGAAAACACCTCTCTGCCTCTTACTAGTTTGGGTACAACCTTTTGTTGGTGTTCCTGTGTGGCTTTTGGCCCTTTCAGAAGGCAAAATGAAAGGTTAAAAGCCTGAATTCTAAAAGCAGCTTTAACACCTTGCTTTCCATGCCAAGAGCAACTCTCACTACACCAGAACAGGACACATTTCTGATCAAGGAGCCAACACTCACAGGACAGTGGCTTTGAAAACCCTCAGACACAGCACCAACATGGTAAGAGGTACTTTTAAATTAAATGTTCTATTAAACCCTCTCATGTTTTCAAACCCTAATACTCTGCATGTCTCCTTAAATACCATTTTGTATTTAATCCCCAAGATTCTGAGACACCTCATGCTTACATGAATGAAAGTCAAGAGGTTTCCCTGCTCATTGCCTAGGAACCAGTCTCTTATTCCCACTTTAAAAAAGAGGTTTTCAAAGAGCAATAGCTTAATCTAGTTTCATTCCTTGCATTAATAACACACTGTTAAAATACTGTTTGCTCTTTTTTCTCCCCCCCTTTTTTCTGGTACTGACAGGATATTCCTAACTTTCTGCTCCTTTGACATTAACTAGACAGGCAATGCTCGAAAAGACCCCAAAACTGGGAAAAAAACAAAAACAAAAACAAAACAAAACAAACAAAAAAAAAGAAAAACCCAACCCCAAATCTGTACAATTATATGACCTGATTTTATTAAGGCTTTTGGAAAGTTTCATACTTCTCTCTGCAGTGTAGATATTATTTTTAAAAGAGGGAAGTAGCCAAGTGGCCTATCTAGGTTCTTCCAGAACCTAGAAATTTCAGAAAATTTAGCTGAATTTCATAAATATGTGTAAGACAGACCCAACAATGTCCAGATCACAGTTTTGCCTGCAAAGTGATAACGTGTTCTGAGTGAATACTCTGAGATATTAATGCAGATTATGAAGCTTAGACCCAACTCCTCTGTCCTTGCAGAGACACAGATGTTCCTCTGCACAGTTCACTGAACACCCTTCATTGGTCATACCTGGTTTTTGAGAAGGGGAGAGCAACAGAAAATGACAGTGCATACAAATAACAGTAATACAGAAAATGTCAGACCATGTGTACAGGAGCAGCTGGAAAGCTGCAACCACAGCTCAAACCCCACATCCTATCAGAATTGCCAGGGGGGCAGGGAAAAAAATGGTTTTATGTGAAAACACTGTAACCTGTTCTTCCTAAATACCAGCAAGAAATACATAAAGCAACAATTCATGTCAGACTAGAAACTGTTTCAGCTGTTTCATCAAGTAACAGACAACATCTAAAAATATGAGGCATTAAAACCTAACTTGTAGCAGGAACATTGTGTTACACAATATAAGTGATTTTCACTTTGTTTCTGAAGGCAGGGGAGTGTGGCTGATATCACAGAGTCTGTCTTGGGAGGTGAGAAGAAATGGGTTTTTTGGGACTGTGTTGTAATATAAAGTAGCTGCAGGGTTTCTTCCCGCTTTAGCACTTGGTACTAGTGACAAACACTGTCAGGTCTGCAGGTATTGGGGCTTCAGTAATTCCTGTTTCTCTCATTACCTCACAGAACTTGTTGAGAGACACCCAGGGTGAGGGCCAGGCTGGAAAAAAGCCACTTCCCTACAGATGATTCATAAAAGGTTTTTAAGAAAACTGAAAGCACTGGATGAGCTGTTGGCACTCAGGGAGATGATGTAGCTGGGAACAGGTCCCTGTTCTACCTGCAGCACTTCAGCACTTTAAACACTGGACTGCAGTGTTTAATTATTTCCATGCAGGGGCTGGGATGCAGAGGGATCCCACCTTCCCTGCCTGCAGCAGTTGTCCTTAGCCAGCACAGGTGAGTTACACACTCCTGAACCCCCTGCTCTGTGCAGCAGCCAGGACTGCACATCCAGCCACTCTGCCACCTGCATTTCTATGTTATGATTCTGTTCCTTAGGGAATAAGAAGCTTTAGCAGAATACCACAGAATGATCTCACCCAACAGACACAAGAACCTCAAAATATCTGGATTTAAATTGTAGATCCTGTTAAATCATGAGTTAAAATGACACTGCCAGCCTGAGCTAATGAATTTTCTTCTATACAAACACATCACTGCACTATTCATTTCAGTTTCCAGATCCCTGGTTCACATCTGAGACTAGAAATCACCCTGAGATCATTCTCTCCTTGTAAAGAGACTGTAACTGCTCTAGAATGTTCAGTACTTCAGTGCATCAGCTCACATCCCATCAGAGCACTCGAGGTCCATATCCCACTCAGTATAAAAGGCACCCATTAAGCACTTGCTGAGCACAAGACTGACAAGGCTGAGGGAAAATGAGAAAACCCAGGCACAGTGAAGCTGAGGTGATCTAACCATCTCCCCGACTCTGACACACAGACCAAGTTCTTGTTAATTTTAAGGAAGCAAAAGTGCCATTTCAGTCTGCCAGGAGAACATCCCTGTCCCAGCCAGCCACCTCTGAATCCCATGGGACACCATCACCAGCAACATGGAGGTGGGTTTTTCTTTACAGTAATACCAATTGAAAGGCCATGATTTCTTTCTCTGAATCCTCTCAGGAACAAGGAAAAGGCTTTCCACTTCTCTGAGCAGCTCATGCTATGGACAAAAGAGTCCTCAAAGCCTTCTGCACCTGGCTGACCAGACCTTAGCTCCATCCCAGCTCACTGGGATTATCTGTCTGAGTATTTACCCCTTCCCCACTTACAGGAATTGTTCAAATTAACTGGGTTTTTTTCCTACTTTTGTTGCATTTCTCACTCCCCAGGAGCTTGCCTTTTAATGTCTGCCATTTTCAGATATTGCTGTATTTAGAACGTCCATCCTCTGCAGCATTGAGGGTTCTAAATATTCTCCTTGAGTTAAGGTGTTATCTGCTCTTTTTTAACCCAGAAAGTCTAAGTGACAGGGCTCTAACTGCCTGTAGATGACAGCTTCTCCTTCTTCCAAGCACTGTATGTCAACAACCTCTCTTCAGCTTAAATTGGATTTTTTGACCAGTAGCTGCTCTGAGGCACATTGCTGCCAGTTCACAAACACAGTTCTGAGGAGGAGGAGTTTCTTTTAGCACCTGGTTTGAATGCTACAGTAGCAACAGAGTTGTCTTATGAACAGTGCCTAAAAAATCCTCTTCTCCTTTCAGCATCTTCCTGAATGACAGGTATGAAAATAGGTCAGTCCGAGGTCTCTTAATGAGATGCAACAGAATTCCTGGAACAGAACACAAAAATAATATTTCCCTACTGTCCTTACCTACAAACCCAACCTTTCTGAGCAGGCTGCTATCCCATTTTCCTCACTGGTTGGGAAGGGAGCTTGGAAGTGACAGTCCCATCCCTACTTCCAGGGCAACATCACACTCAGAATAAAGTACAGCCTGTGATTGCTGCAGCTGCTCTCAGTAATTCACTGTTTACAAGTCCTATTCTAGACTTCCTCTTACCAAAGTCTTGTGCAATAAAGCAGATGTAACTCCAAGAAATGTCCTTCAAGCTAAAATTGCAGCTGCTGCTTTCTGGATAAGCTCACTGTAGCCAGAAACCTCTTAAATGTATTTGAAAGAAGTCAAAACCCATGTACAACAAAATAATAACAAAACCCCTGAGTAAAGTAATTACACTGCTAATATTTGTCTAGACATCAAAATTATATAGTTTTCACTAACCTCAAAACATTTCAGAGGCTATCACCAAGCCTGGTTTGGATTCCCTCTCTGTCTCTCTCTGCTTAGGCCACTCCAGATTCCTTTTCTGCTCCAGAGAGAAGCTGCCAGCTGGGTGTTCTCACCTGCAGAGATCTTCTGGGTGGTCTTGCCACAAGTGCCCTCCTTACATCAAGACTGCCCTGCCTCCAGTGTTCCTGCTGCCAGGTTTTGTTTTTCCCACAATACTTTGAAAATTAAGGAAAAGCCTCTACAAACTAGTTTAAGGTAAGGAGGCTCAGCTAAGTTAATAAAAATAACAGAAATACTGTTTTTGAGAAATGGTGATCAGTTTTGCATTAAAAAATGAATTACTGTTAGCTACAAAGCTGAGCCTCAAGAGCCAGAAAACAGCAAAACATGGACTATGAACTTGGACAGATGTGAAACACAGCAAGGAACAGTGTCTCTGCACTGACTTATTGCAGATGTCAGGAAGCCACTGTGTCACAAGAAGAGTTTTAATCAGAACATGATCACTATTAATAGGCCTGATTTCACACCTCTTTGCTGATGGTTCTTGCAAACCAGTAGTTTTTAATAAATAGACGGATGGTACTGAAGTTTGTTTAATTTTGTATGCTATATTTAACACCTTCCACTATCACCTTCCCAGTGCTGAACAAGCACAGCTACAAACGTGATCACTGGGAAGGACGTGTTCAACACCTGAGCTGCGTTGTGGAACACGGTGCTCACAGATGTCTCCAGTTAGAGCCTGGGAACGGCTCCCCGCCCCATCTTGCCTGCAGGATGCGATCTCCAGAGAGTTGTAATGAGCCCCAGCTGCTGCCGGGCCCGACCGCGGGACCCTAAGGTACAGCCTCCTTTCTCCAGGGCTTCACACACACTGTAGTGCAAGCTCCTTGGGCTGATGATGTGGCACGCAGGCTCTGTGCCGCTCGCAGGGCGGAGGTGAACAAACACCCCCATCAGGGACCGTCCAAGTGCGTGAGGGGTTTAAAGACCCGCCCAGCCGCTCAGTCCCTGGCAGTCCCGCGGCGGGGAGCGCAGGGAGCCCCGGGAGCGCTGCCGGCCCTGGGCGCGGGGCGGGCCCTGCCCTGCCCTGCCCTCGGGCCCGCCTCACCAGACATGGCCGCGCCACCGGCCCAGGCGTTCCAGCCGGCACACGCGGCACGGCAGCGCGTCCCGCCGGCCTTGGGCTCGGCCCTCGGGCCCGGCGAGACCCCGCAGGCAGCGCCCGCCACGCTGCCCTCCGGCGGCAGCGCCGAGCCGGGCAGCCGGCACCAGGGCCCGGCTGAGAGCGGCTCGGCGGGGCTACGGCTCCCTGGAGAGGAAAGGATGAAGTGAGCGACAAGCGACGATCCCCCTCCGTCTCCCCGGCCCGCCGCAGCCCCTCCCCGGCCCACCCCGGCCCGGCGAGCTCACTTGTCCCTGATGATGGTCTGCAGCTCCCGCAGCTGGTCGTTCATGGGCAGCAGCTTCAGCTGCGGCCCGATGGCCGGCACGCCGCCCTCCCCGGCGGGGACCGGCGCCGCCGCCACCACCCCATTGCTGCTGCTGCTGCTGCTGTCCGGGCTGGGGCAGCCGCTGTCCTCGCTGGGTTCGGCGAAGCGGATCAGCCGGGAGCCGCCGCTCGCCGTGGCCGTGGCGGCCGCCGGCGGCTCATCCTGCGGCCGCGAGCCGAGGCGCTGGTTCTGGCAGGGCATCGCCTCCATGCGCCGGGGCCGCGCCCCCGTGCGCGCCGCCGGGGCGGGGGAGGCACGCCCGCCGCCCGCGCTCCATTGGCGGCCGGCGCCGCCGCTCAGGCCCGCGGCGGGAGCGCAGCGCGGGGGCGGGACCGGCACCGGGGGGGCACGTCCTACGCCGGCCCTGCCCCGGCCCTGCCCCGGCCCTGCCCCGGCCCTGCCCCGGCCCTGCCCCGGCCCTGCCCCGGCCCTGCCCCGGCCCTGCCCACACTGCGCGCTCTCGGAGGGTCCCCGGGAACTGAATAAAAGCCTCCTTTGGGTCACTGTTTTTAAATTGAGAAAGGAGGCCAGTGGGGGTTAGAAAATGAACAAGGTTTTTGGACCCCTTTTTTTCTTTTCAGCAAATATGTACAAACCATTGCCAGGACCTTACACATCAATGCCAAACTTTCCAAGGGACACCCATACAAACACTGGGACAGGGAAGGGATAGATCCTTCTGCCAGAAATTAATCTACTGACTGAAATTCCTGAAGGCTGCTTGCTCTGTGCATTTTGGACCTCTAACAGGAGGTGGACTCCCAAAGGGCCCAGGAAACACCTCCCAGGAAAATGCAGCCCCTCCACTGCCTGAGATCAACAGAGCACCGAGAGTCACTGAAGCCCACGAGACTGACAGGAGATGAAAAAGGAACCGGATTTCATGACTTACTGTCCAATACTTAATGAAATACTTGAAGACTGTTGCAGCAATATACAAGCAATACAACAAAGAATAGGCTAAGAACAGTAGAAAGAATTTGTAGTTAGAAAATCCAATGCAGTTATTCACCCTGGAGGACAAAAGCAAAGTTGAAATCAGCATTGGTGCAGCACACAGTGGTTGAAACACAAAGAGCACGAACCAGTTTGGGGGGTTTGAAACCCCTGGATCACACAACCGAATTTGCCAACAGCAGCTCCCCTTAGTGGCCGAGAGGGAACAGAGCTGATGGCTCTGCTTTTCCCTCCAACCCTTCCTGAGGGCCCAGGAGAAGCACAGTTCAGATCTTTGGCATTGGTTTAAGGTTGGCACCACAGGTAAATGGGTCACAGAGGCAGCAGCTGTTCCTCCTGGCTGACTCTTGTCTGCCAAGGCAATCAGAGCTGGGAGTTCTGTGCTACTTTATTCCTTTGCAAACCTCAGGAGCCACCTCACCCCTGCCTGTTTGGTTACACCCAGCCCAGTTAACCCCACAGCTCGTTAGAATTCTCCACGCACAGGGCAACTGCAGAAAGGAACACGGGGATGTACAAAAAACCCAGTGGCTGTTTGTGTCAGAACTCAGCTTTGGAAAATCCTCTACAATTTTGATCACCAGGAAGGTTCAGGTAGGGAAATGTTTGTGTTGTTTCTGAATTCTTAAATCTTCCCTTTTTTTTAAGAAATAAAAGGAGGAGTTTAAGAAACGTAGTGGCAGGAATTCTGAAAGGTGTCAAGCTCAATTATTCCATGCAGCTTTCTGCACAGAATGTCTAAAATGAGAGAGGCATATAGATGTGTAGCAGTAATATATATAAAAAAGGCTTTCTTTTCCAAAAAGTACCTTTAAAAAAGAGAAACTAATTGAGAAAAGGAAGGCAGGGACTCACCCTCTCTCCTCCTCTTTTCTTCCCAGATCCTGGTGTGCGACTCAAAAGCAACAGTGTGCTGTGGGAAATAACACTGAGCCTGCAAACAGTGAGTCCTTCTGACTGAGCCCAAAGCCATTCCTGGAGAAGAAATGAGCTGGAATCATGAGCTGCACACACTGAATTTCTCCTTTCCTCTCTGGCACACCTGTCAAGCCTTACAGCTTTGTCAGAAAACCGTCCCAACCCACCCAATCCAGCAGTGCAGGCTGAGCCCCCGGCTGCAGACAGACTCCCCCTGCATTCCTGGCTGTTTGCATCCCCCCCCCCCAGAGCTCTGTCTCAGAGCAGCTGCAGGAGCAGAGCTGATGTTCACTCCACACCTTCTCTTTGCCCCCATGGTCCAGACATACCCAGCAGATGCTCAAGGCAGTCGCTGACCTTGAGGGGAAACACAAATTTCCAGCGTGCCTGGCAGAGCTGTGGAAGGACCGAAGGTGAGGAGGGTCCCAGAGGAGTTTCCAGCCTTCTCCATTCCTTGGCAGGCTCCTTGCTCCACCAAACACCCCAAAGACACCCAACCCTGCCTCACAAGGCTAAAAAGCTCCTTATTCAAGTCAGGCAGTTCCAGCAGGGTCACAGCCTCTGAGGCTCCCCTGGCCCCATTAAGCTGTGCTGCTCACGGGCTCTGAGCCCCCCAAATCTGTCCCTGCCTATTCCTTCCTTTCTCCCACCTTCCTTTCAACATCTCAACTTTAGATTGTAAATCTTCCTTGAAATGGTGCATTTCTCTTACCAGTTTCCATGGCCAAACACCTCCTTGGTGGTGCCTTCTGAGCAGGAGGGAAGGAAAGCTCCCATTTGTGCCTGGGCCAAGGCGAGCGCTCTGTGGACAGAAGGCTCTGTGTGCCTTCGTTCCCTTGGCAGGAATAACAACCTCGGCCACTTCAGGGGAGGTGGCTGGATTAGCAGGGGACAAAGGGGAAAAAGGGAAGAAGAAAAGCAACCAGGAACAGCCAAAAAGTCTCAAGCATGGCCTGGTGTATTTGCAGTGAGCCAGAGCACAGGTTGGAACAAAACCTGGAGGAGGCAGAGGGATCAGGACATCACAGAGTCACAAACTGCTGTGGATTCACTGCAGGTTTGATCTTCTCACAGGCAGTAAATTCATGGCCTGGGCAAGGCTGGATGCCTCTGCTCTGTGCTGGGCTGATGTGCCCCATTCAGTTGTTTCTTGAGCACTTCAAGGGATGGTAACTTCACCACTGTCCTGAGGGACTCCTTCCAATGCCTAACCACATTTTCAGTGAAAACAAATGGGCATGTCATTTTTGTAACACAATCAAACATATTTTAAAATACAGCTCTTTTATGCTACTTATTTAATTGGCTGTGAGATATAATTCACACTGCATTTCCAATGTGTGTGCAGCCGCTCAGTTCTTAAATGCAGGGTCTAAGGATTAATAGTTCATATTTTTCTAGAAATAAGTGCAACAGTTGCTGTCTCCAAAAGAGCACTGTGCCTTTCAGCATGCATTCTACTTGCCAAAATTATTTTACACCTCTGAAAAAGGGCTTCTATCTGCCCTTAATCTTGTCCTCTTTTTCTATTTTTATTTTCTTTGCATTACTTTGTTCTCATTAATTTTTCCTCTTGCTTCATATAATTCCTTGAAGCATTCCCCTCTTTGTGTTCATACCTTTCCAATACCATTGATTCTAAAAGATGTTTGAATATTGATGCTTTTCTTTTCCTCTAACCTGACTCCTGAGTTGATTTGGATTCCCATAGCCCTGGGGGACTTTCTTTTAGGCTGATCCCTGTCACAGCTGGAACTGTCAATGTTACCATACAGAAAGAGGTTTCAGCCTCCCTTTGGCATACTGATTATCTGGAATTCAGTGTTGATTCTTTCCATTTTACAGGAATGTTATTAATTATAAATCTTACTTCTAGAAGATGTAAGTACTTATTGCTAGAAGTTAAATTCATTACAGTGCTAGAATCATATTAAGCACCATTCATGAGAAAGAAGCTAAGAACTTCAAGAAACTGTAAATAAAATATTATTTCACCTCTACAAGATGGGTGTTGTATTTGTGTTGCTGAGCTGCTTCTGTAAACTTTTCTAGCCAAAAAACTAACATGTTCTCATTTAGTACACTGACCTTGGTCTCCAGCCCTGGTTTGTTGTCTATACTGCTCCTGGAAAAAGGCCAGATTAAATATCTTTTAGGATTCTATTCACAAATCTCCTTTGTGGTGAGTTATTTCCATTACTGGAGCTTCTATTTCTTCAACTGAGCTGCTTCTGACATCTTTCCAGAGTGCCAGCTCTGGAGCAGGCATTGATTTGTCTGTCTCCAGAGATCCTCTGCTTCCACAGCTAAATCTGCAGAGAAATAGATATTTATTTTGTGGTGAGCTACTTTAAACAGTGTAAGTTCATAAAACTCCTCTGTTGGCTTTCTGTGTCTCTATCATGAGCTCTGTTCTCCCAGTTCAGTCACTCTGGGATCGAGGTTGTTACTTCTACAGGAATGTGGGCTCTTTTCACCCTGAGGGTCTCTTCGGCTTTGAGCAGTGCCTTGTGCAGGTATCAGTAATCTGGGGTCACATAAATAAAGTGGTATCAAAAGTAGAAAGAGAAGATCAGAACTGGAAATGAGACTGAAATATTAGCAGGAGGAAATAAAGCCAGTAGTGTGGGGGAGTTATTAAAGAAAAAAGAACAACTAAAGTAAAATTTGCAGGGAGAACATTCATATCAAATGTATTACATTTGGAAAAAATAAAATGGTACATTGTTTAATAATGGCAAGGCTGAGATGATGCAGGGGTTGTGTGGTTTGACAAGAAACATTTGCTGAGGGATTTGTAAGTCTCTGTTAGAGGCGTTGGAGCTGTGAGATCCTGTGACACCACAGTGCAGGCTGCTGTTATCCCTGCGCAGGATGTCCCATGTAGCACGTGTCCAAAGAGCTGGACGTGGTCAAAACACTAGACACATTTCACAGGGCTGAGAGCCTGTGCTGCATGTTGGATTGGCTCAGAAAGCACCCAATGTGCACACAAACACTGTGCATGAAACCATTGAGACAGTTCATGTGAGAAAATTCCAGAAACATTTGAAATCACTCCAAAGATGCTGCCATGCTGGGCAGCCTGTCTGTCCAGGCCATCCCAGACAGAGCTGTGATTATCCCATTTCTCCTGGTCAAACTTCCATGTAGAGCAGAGCATAGGGGAGGAAGCAGATGTATGGAAGCCAGGAGCCCAGAATTCCTGTTTATCCCTCTGAAGGATGCCACGGGGCGGCACTGTTCAGACCCAGCTCTGCCAAATGCAATTATGATGAAGAATTAGATTAGTGCCAGAGAAATGTCGCCTCTGTCGTTTGAAGTGGATCCTGGTCAGGAGCAAAGTTGCGTATCAAAGTGCAGACTAGAGAAATCCTGCCTCATTAAAAATCGACTTTAAGCCAATTGTCCTCTTCCTTTCTGTCTGTCTGTCTGTCTTTCTCCCCTGCAAATGAGCTTACAACTTTCCCTTAAGGCAAGAGCATCAGCAGTCAAGCTCTGGTAGCTTTGAAGAAATCTTTGTGTGATTAGAAATGGCACACAGTGTTACAGCCTTCTGACAGCTCTGCATGCCGATCACATGGGAGTATATAGGCCACTGGAAATGTAATCCATGGCAGAGCTCTATCTTCCTAAGTGGGTGTTTAATTAGGAACTGTACTATTGCTGCATTATTCTGGCTCAAAGGAACTATAGCTGAGCTGTGTGGGCTGGAGGAGGCCTCTGAGGTAGCTCAGAACTTAACCCTGGGAAAGGTGTGCAATACAGGATTAGGTCTGTATGGAGGTGGATCATCCCACGTGCCATCCGCACCTTCCCCTCCAGCCTGAGCTCCCTCCTGGTGCTGGAGCCAGGGCTTTTCTGTGCCCCGGGCAAGAAAACTGCCTGGGCAGCTGCTCTGTGGGGGACCCAAAATCCAGAGAGACTGTGTGCCAACTCGAGCACCTCTTTTTGTCTGAAGTGATGACAGTGTCCAGCTGCATCAGGACAAAGTGTGGGAGTGCTAGCAGCGGCTTGGAAGGAGCACTCTGCATGAAGTACTGACAGAGCTGCTGACCAACACAAGCCATGCTTGCAACTGTGCAGTTTGTGCTCAGGACACCCATATTCCAACAGTACAGTGCCTCAAAGAGAAGGCTTTTATCTGCACAATCAGAACAGAAAGGCTTCTGAGAAGGGCATGAAAGCCCTTCATTCATTCCGGCTTAGAAGGGCCTGGTTAATTCCCAGCTGGGCAGGGGGTGTTCCTGTCCCCATCAGGGGGCCATGGCAAGACTGAGAGCAGACCCTTTCTCTGGCTGTTGTGGGACTTGAGGGCAGCTCCTCTCACTGTGTGCTTTGGTAGGGCTGTGGGCTGCTCCTCTGGGAGGTGCCATGGTGGCACTCAGGGACACTTGAGACACCACAGTGGGGCCAAGTGTTGCTCATCTCTGGGCTCCATGATGGGGCAGTAGGCAGCCCCTCTGAGAGTGCAATGGCAGGACTCAGGGCTGCTCCAGTGGTGGTGCTGAGGGCTGCCCTGCTCTGGGTGCCATGGTGGGGCTGAGGGCTGCCTCCTCATGGCACCGTGGTTCATGATACCTCCTTTCGTGGCACCATGGGGAATGAGGGCACCATGGGGCAGCCACTCTCACAGAATGCAGGGGAGGCCCAGGGCAGCCCCTCTCTGCCCGCCACGGTGGCTCTGAGGGCAGCCCCTCTCTGCCCGCCACGGTGGCTCTGAGGGCAGTCCCTCTCGGGGTCCCGCCATGGTGGCTCTGAGGGCAGTCCCTCTCGGGGTCCCGCCATGGTGGCTCTGAGGGCAGCCGAACACAGCCCCCGCCCTGCCACCGCGAACCGCCTTCCCCTCAGGGCGGCCAGACCCGCCCCTCCCCGCCCCGCCCCTCCCGCGGGTCCGCCGCCGTCCCACAATCCCCTGCACCCCGGCCCTCGCAAGATGGCGGTGCTGGGGGCACCGCGGGGCCTGGCGGCCGCAGCCTCCCGCAAGCGGCGGCTGCTGCTCGCCCTGGCCCTGCTGCGCCCGCCGCCCGCCGCCGCCGTCGCTTGCTTCTCTGGGGGAGCAGTGGGGAGCGGACGGCGAGGCGCCCGAGCCGCCCCGGGAGGAGTACAGGTGTGTGGGGGCGCCGGGGCGGGCGGTGAGCGGCTGAGCGGGCGCCGGGGGCTGATGGGGCTGAGGGGTGGGCGGTGAGGGGCTGAGGGAGCCCCGGTGCCCGCACTGCTGCTCCGCCGGCTCTGCGAGCACCGCCCGGTTCGTCCTTGCCTGGCCGGTAGCGGCGCCCGCCGGGCCGGTATCGGTGCCCGCCGCGCGGGGGCCCGGGGCTCCCGGAGGCCGCGACCCGCGGGGACACTCGGGCGGAGCGGCCGCGGGTGTCGTGGGCTCTCTTTGGGGACAGGCATTAAACCCCTCAGTGTCTTTGAGCGGATGTTGAATGTGTGTGTAGTGACTGACGTGTGCTGACGGCTGATTCCGCCGCTACGTGCGGAAAGCAATTGCAGCTGGAATGCGTTCTGTCAGCTCTGGAACGCTGTAATATGCCCTAGTGAATTATTTTTTATTACAAGTAAAGTACTGAGTACTTTATCTCAAAGTAAGTCCAGCTTTCAGTAATTCACGTGCATTTTTCAAAGTGGCTTAAGGAAGTGTATCCCAAAGACTGAGGGAATGAACTTTCATAAACTCAGCTTGTACTTCTGTTTGATAATAAACTTTTTTTATCCTCTCAGATTGCTGCTGTTTATGAGTAACTTTCCTTTGTCACCCTCCTTGATTAGTTTTTCCTGACAGGCAGAATTCTGTCAAGGACTACAGTCAACTTTATGGTACTAGATGAGATGAGCAGGACTGAAAGAGTAAATTCTGGAGGTTTTTATTTTGAAACTTGTGCAAGAGGCTGAGAGCTAGAGTCGATTCAGATCAAATATTTTCCCCATGTATTTGCATACATTAAAGTACACCTGAATACTCAGTATTGTCTGGTGTTCCTGGAGACGTATTTCAGCTGTTAGGGAGCAAACAGCAATGTTATCATTGTGATGAATAGAAGTATAAATTATATTCCTGCTTTCCTTTTGAATGGCTTTATTTTCATGTGAGAAATGCCAGTCCCTGCTGATCAGTTTTAATTGCCACATGTCACTAAATGTGGATTTGCTGCACTAGAAAGTTAATACTACATCTATGGGATATATATGTGTGTGTTCATCTCTTTGGCTTTTTAAATTCTAGGCATTTTTGTGTTAGAAAGTGGTTAATGAATGCATTTTTTAATGGTCTGGTAATGAATTTTCACTTTTGCATCAAGCTCTATTTGGCTGAAAATGAGATTTTGTGAAATGCAAGAGCATTAATTTTATTATACAAAAACTCTTAACCGGAGGCTCAAATTTAAGTATTCTGGACTTTTTGGTTAAAGCCTTTCAGAATTTTGGGACATGGTTTTTCAACCGTTTAGATAAATTTTCTGACAGAGGAAGATGTGCTTTCCTGACAGGAAAGACTTTCCAAAGGGACACGCGTGCTGTGGCACAGTTACACCAGAGCTCCTCAGTGCTGGAGTAAAGCCCCAGCTGGGAGTGAACTCCACAGCCACAGTTCTGCTTTAATTGGTGTAACACAAATAGCAGAGGTTTGTGGCACCAGAGCTGGGTCAGTCAAGAGTTGTGCCTGTTACAGCTCAAGCTGGTGAGCAGTACAGTCATAGCTTAACTCCTTAGGAAAAATGAGATTAAAGATAGGAAGAAGCTCTGGTAAAATGACTGTAAGGGCAAAGTTGTAAGCATTCTTTTTCAAAAAGTTAATTTCAAAGACTTGGCTCTCAGCCTTCTACTCTGCTTTGCATTCACGTGGTACTTGGTCTCCTGACTTCATAGTTCCATGTCCATTGTAGGGGTATTTTTTAAGTTTACAATTAATTGTAAGCCTAACTGTATACAATATATGTATTTTCTATGGCACTTAGTACCATGAGAGTCAAATACAGTAGAGTTGTTTGGGTGTTATTGCAATACTGATTCAATTTTTTTTCCCCCTTACCCTTATATTTTTCAGTAGTTTTGATTAGAGTCTTGCTTTTCTGAGTACTAAGCCACATAACATTTGTATCCTGGAGAGGAAAAAAATCTAAATTTATGGAGGGGAAAAACAGGTTTCAGGAGCTGGGATCAGGCCTCATTTTTTAATATTGAGATCAGCTTGAATTTCCATAACCACAGCTCCTTCAGTTCACCCTCCTGTGGTTGGAGCAGGCAGGGCTTCATCATGTCAAAACTTGTGTTTGGAATTTAGCATCTCTGCTGAGTGGAGAACTCTCATGCTACTCATGTTATGAGTAACTGAATAATTGCTGTTGGGTTTTTTTTCTAGGAAACTTGTGGGGGTTTTTTGTTGTTTGTTTGTTTGGGTTTTTGTAGAAGTTTGCCTATATTCAAAATAAAAGCAATGACAAATTCTGTTTAGTGTAAATGTGGAAATTAAATGAATCTATAAATTAGCTAAATTAGCTAAATGGAAAGAAAATAGCTTTTGACTGGAAGGGTCAAACAGCCAGCCTTTAACTAAGGATAATTATTTTGCTAGGAATCTTTACAAGCAGAGAAATACATTGAGAAGTTTCTTTCAGGGAGAACTTTGGCAGTTGTAGACAGCAGGGCTGTGTAAATTATTGTAACTGTAACAGTACAAAATAGAGGCTTTTTCCTTCCATTATCTTGCCCTTCCAGCTGCTAGTGATAAAGAGCTTGGTCTTCTGCATAACTTAATAATATCCCTTGCTCTGGCAGGGCTTGCAAGAGAAGTTTCGGGTATTTTTGTTACATTTATTTATATTTTACCTTGTTTTTTATTTATTTCTTTTCACCTGGAGCTTGGTCTGTTCTGTAAAATGGCACTGATGTTTATTGTCCAGGCATTTCATGTGTTTGTGTGCATTGCTAAATTCTCTTCTCTGGACTCTGAAGGTGCAAGTGGACAGTCCCTGGCAGTCACCAATCCTCACTGGCAAGTACCTGCTTTGTAAGGGGCTATTTCAAATTCCCTGAATTTTAAAATCCCTTTAGAGAGGCGTTGCTGCTGAGCAGAGCAGCAATCCCATATTGTCTGCCTATAAAAATGGACATCTGAAACTGCTGTGAGGAGGGATGCTCCATCCCTGAAGTGTTCAAGGCCAGGCTGGATGGGCTTGGAGCAGCCTGGTGTCCTGGAAGGTGTCCCTGCCCGTGGCAGAGGGTGACCTTGGATGAGCTTTAAGGTCCCTTCCTTTGCTCTGTACACATCCATCCAAGTGCCCAGAGCAATTGCACATTGGCCACTGGTAAATGTAGCTCAAATTAAGTTTGTATTGTTAATTCTGGTGGCAGTTTAGCCTGTCTTTATACCAGAATATTTCCACCTTTTTCTCTCATTTTCTTCCACCTTTCCTATGCATTATTTCTTTTCTTGCCTTGTAAACTCAGCAGGATTAACTGTGGGACTTAAATGCTGCAGAGGAACTTGAATTCCACCTTCAGTTATCTTTTCTGCTACAGTTAGTTTAAAAAAATCCCCATGAGATGTGTGCAGCATGTCTGGAACACAACGTATCATATTCCAGAGAGAAGCTTCTAAGTGTGGGTTTGACCTTGCACAAATGTGTTTAATCCCTGTTGTTTGTTTGCATTTGTAGTATTTAAACTACTACCCACAGTCATGACACTTTAACAACATGACTTTTATGTGCAATCAGTACTAGACATCTGTTTCATCCTTTAGAGTTTATAGAATCATATCCAAAAATACATTTAAAGAACATAGTGGTGCAGAGTCAGGCATTCAGGAGTTAGGAAATGCCAGAATTCGAGTTCTCTCCATTATTTCTTAAATTCTGAAATAAGCAGGACTTGCTCCTGGTTCTTTAAAGCAATAACCTGCTTCTTTTATGTGTTGGGGTTAGATTAAAGGATGGCTTTTCTTTGTAGTCTTAAGGCTCTTGGGAGCCCTGGTGAGGGAAAGTGGAGTCTCTCAGTCTTCCTGCAGGAAGTGTGGAGAGTGGCAAGGAAAGCTTCAGCCCCTCTCATTTGGGCAGTGTTGCTGTCTGTACTGTGATGGTCAGAGGAATTACCAGTGAAGGAAATTGTTCACCTTGTTTAACTCTTTGTTTCTCTGCTCAGATTTGTCTTTAGCAGGAGCTTGAGGGGAGGATTGAAACCTCCAGTCTTGCAGGCTCAAGACCGAAAATAAGAACAGGTTTTTCTGTGTATCTTGTGCCAGACCTTTAATGTTTTTGCTGACTTAACCCCATGACAGTTCATAGCTTCTTCATAAGAAATCAGGCTATTTATCTAATGCAGTAATTGAGACCAAATCTGCTGCTGTTTCAGTAGAAGTTGTTTCTGTGATGTTTTTTGCTTCATATTTCAGTCAAAAGTGAACTCTGAGAACTTTGAGGTCAAAAGAGCTGGATTTTTAGTAAAACATTTCTATGATGTCCTGTGCATACACTCCAGAAAACAGTAATTAGCTGCTTTCCAATACTGCAGAAGCATATTTTTTCCATTATATTTTCTGTTTATGGCCCTGTCAACATTCCTGTGGAAAATGTCTTGCTCTAGATGGAATCTAGATGGAATCCTCTGTGCTGACACAAAGCTGTTGAGTTAGGAGTGCATGTCCAGAGATGTGCTTTAGAAATGCAGCTGCTTTGTTTAACCCAGGTCTTGGAAATATCAGGATGGTTCACCCAGGCCAGTTAGCCCTACTAAATGCAAAGTGTATCATTATGATATTCACTCTTTCTCTGTATATAATGTCATAAATAGAAATATTTAGAATAGCAGTTCCATGTGATAACTTGTTGAGAAATGGTTTTAATTTTCTTTGAAATGACTCATGAAATTATTACTTGAGATGTGTGTCTTAGGAAGAAAAGGATGTTTAAGGCAAAGTTTAAAATATATGATGGTGCTGCTGTTTGTCAAGTTTAAAATTACCTTTTTTTTATTATCAAGTTCCTTTTTTTCCTGTTTTTCCTTTGCCATGGGCTGGTGAGCAGCTCTTTGGCTCTTTTCTCTTGGTGTGATTGTTATATGAAGTGAGGGGTATGGTTAATTCTGTAACAGAGCAGTGAAAGATGTAATACTGAGTGTCAGAGCTGATGTGGCACCCTCAGTGCTGACCAGGAGAGCTCCCTGTGTTTTGCCATGGGGAAGCACTGTCAGCCAGTCCCTCTGAGGAAAAGGCTCCTTTTAAACTATTTTGGCCCTTTAAAACAAAAAAATATGGAATGCTCTGCCAGGTAACGTGTGGAGCGTCGTGCAGTTGGTGCCAGCTGTGGATTGCATTGCAGGATCTGTGAATATTGCATCTATTGTGTCCTGATAACCTAGAACTTGCTGCCAGCCCTGCTCCACTTCCTCGTAGTCCCAGTGCTTGCCAGGCAAAAGCTGTAGCTTGGATTTGCCTTCTGGAGACAAGCATAGCATGAGCTGAGCTAAGAGGAATTGGGAATGGCAGAACCCATAAGCATAAAAGTAACATTTTTTAATGAAAAACAGGACAAAAGACTGAAAGAATTCAGAAGACAACCTGAGAGAAAATTAAAATGAGAGGAAAGGGAAAGCTGGGCTTTTGTTGTACAGAAGAAACAAAGTCTGATGAGAGTGGGGATTCAGGGAAGGGAAATTCAGTTCATTGTCACTGAGCATTTCTGATGTGTGAATGTAATTTATTTTACAGCTGCTCCCCACCAATTTTCTTTTTCTTTGGTCAGTTGTTAAAAAACAAAGCCATCTGCCTTCTTTTCATGTTATGCTTGTTTACATAAACTAGATGAATATTCTCTGAATTTGTGAAGTGCATGTTCTGCATGACTGTGTTTTCATTTCTCTTTTTTTTCTTTTTTCCTCCTGTTTTATTCTGTAGATTCCACCAATCTGCAGGCAAGGATCATGGCACAGTCTGGGAGGGAATTATTCAAGACCATTATTGGAGCATTCAGAGGTGGGTATAAATTGTTCTTCCAACTTGCAGGTCATGAGAAACTTAAGCCTTTGGAGAATCTTTCAACTTAGGCTGCTGTTACTTGAATTTTTTTTTATTTAACTATTTACAGTTCTGAAGTTAAATGGCAATTTATGTTTCTGTCCCTAGAAATCTTTTTGAATCTCTGCAAACTAATTGTAACACAATAACTTCAGAAAAGTGGTCTTAAAAGTGTGGGTTTTTGTGGTGATCTTTAGATTCATTTATTAAGCACAGAAAATACCCTGTGAGTTTTCATTCAATATGTAGGGCTTTATTCCTTCAAAATTCTGCTTAGGTTGTAGGATATTCTCATTATGAGTGCCAGGATGTCAGGCTCTTACTCCTGTGAGGTCTGATTCCCTTAAAAGCAGTGCAGACACAGGGAAGATGCAATTTTTCCTGTTTGTGGAAGAATTGACACATTTCTGAGTAGCACACTTGTTTGAATGAAGCTGAGAAATGTCCAAGTCTTGCCTTTTTTTTTTTTTTTTTTTTCTTTTAAAATAATAACCACTCATACCTGACTTAAGTACCTAAAATCTTTTGAGGGTCATTATGACTTTAAAGCATGAAATCTACTTAGGCTGGCTTTTTTTTGATGCTTTACTTTAAAATGTGAAAAGTGACATTTTGATTTGGGAAACCCTGGGGTCTGCTATCAACCAACATACATAAAATAAGATTGCTAATGAGCTTTTACATAACTTGAACCTAGAAATTGTCAACATGTAGCAAATCTTTTAAACAAAAAGCAGATTCTTTTTTGAAAAGCTTTAACAGGTCCATTGTTTGTGGCAGGCACTTTGAACTTGGAAAAATGCCTGGTGGTAGTGAGTTGTTATTTTTTAGTACATCTACATGCACAAAATAAATTCAGAAATTTTCTCCAGGGTATCTTGGCTACATGCTAAGAGAAGTGAGCATTTGTTTTTAACAAGCAGGTTCTTTTCCAAACTACCCCTGTAGGCAGGGGCAGGACCTCTGGAATGGGATAACATGTTCCCATTCCCATCCTGGGAGGAAAGACAAGTGTGAAGCAAATTCATCTATTTCTTTTGCCCTCAAGTAAAGTTACTCTTACATACATGGAGAGAGTATTATTGCTTAAATGTGTTCCACTTTACATATTAATGTGCCTGAGTATGGGTATCCTCCAAAACCTCAAGGTTCTTCTGTGTTCAGTTCATTTTCAATATTTAAGGATCTGTTCTCTTTCCCTCCTGGCTGCTTGGAACATGCTCTTTGCTGCTAGGATTATTATATCCCTTTTTTATTATTGTTTTCTTAAGTAGGGCAAGGCTTTTAGAGGAAGGTGAGATCTTTTATTAAAACAAGTTTAAACTGTTTGACAATGAGGGAGGTAAAACAAGCCAGTAGTTCTTTCTTCTGGCTTTTATGTGCCTGTTTCCTGAGGTTCTTGCAAATTGACTTTTCATTTTCAAACAGATCTTGCCCAGGTGGCAACTGATGGAGAAGAGGATGTGTTGGCATGGCCATGCTGGTGGAGGGCTTCACACAGATCCAAAGGAAGGGGTAAAACTTGCTCAATTATTATTGCTTTTTAAATAAAAAAATGCTATCAGCTTCCCAGAAAAACCTAAACCTAAAAACTGAAGACCTCAAGCAGCAATTTGTCCAAAATTCTCTTGGTATAAATATTGTAGTAGATTCTGTTAAAGTGTCAGTGTAGACTTGCTAGCTCTTAAATCACCAAATGTTTGTGATAATGGTGTTGAAGGGCTTTATTTATTTTTTAAAAATACCATTTTACTGTTACACCCTCCCTTGAAACTGCCCTGGATTAGATTCTTTTGATGGAAAATGTTTTCTTGTCATTCACTAGTCTGTTGATCTTGTTTGTGACTGATATTTGCCTGTGACTTGGCAGACAGGATAGTGGAAATCAACTCATGGGTTATTGCATCAGTTGGTAAAATCTCACTTGAAATAGGAGGGGAGAGAAGCAATTAAACTGTGTGTATTTTTACTTGGAATTAATGGTAATACTTCTGGTATATTTTGACTGTATTTCTATTCAGGGAGCACATTAAAGTAATGATGATGTTATATGAGGAGAAGCAGGATCTTTTATTAGACCAAATGATTACAATCAGAAAATGAGGCAAAATTTTGGTTAAAACAGGACAGTAGCAACTGTGTGATTAAAATTGCCAAATCAAAGCTCTTGAGTGTACAGAGCTTCCATCTTCTCATTTCCTGGGCACAATTATTTCTGATGCTTTGTGTATTTGCAGAATCATCCTGTGTGAATGGTTATAACTTGTTCAAGCCTGGGTGGAATCTTCCCTAAAATTAATGAAGACCACATTGATGACAAACTGAATTTTCAGTTTCAGAATCCAGGTTTTCCTGGTTTAACTGTTCTGAGGATGTCTCTCCTACAGCCTCAGTTGTAAAGAAATTGAAGAGTTCAATTTAGGATTTTCTTTCAAGTTTTCATCTGAGAGTTGTCCCTTCATTGAATCCAGACCTGTTTGTGCTACAGGCAGGAGTCAGGAGAGGTGTATGTTTTATAGTGAGAGGGAATTTCATAACCTGAGGTGTAGCCAGCTTGTTTTAGTAAACATCTGTGATCTTTTCTGCGTGAGGCACAGGGGGAAACAAAATAATTGGCTGTCTCTAGTCGTAGGTACCAGGGCTCTGCATGTAATGTTAACTTCAGACTCATTTTAAGGCCCTCCTTGCAACAGGTGTAAGCCCTTTTCAGAGATTTCCTGGGCAAAACAGACTTCAAACCTATCTGAGTCTCCTTCTCTGTTTCACATATTTAAATTCCAGGGTTTTCTCTGGTCAGAAAGGAAATGGAAGGTTCTGTTTACCACAACATAAATAACCTTAAGGGATGTGGGATGTTTCTTAACACTAAAACTCACTAGCAATATGTTATCCAAAAAATTTGATGCCAGATGATATTATTTTAATTTGCTGGCAGTGTAAAATTCCATTGGCATTCTCCCTTCAGCCTCTACTTGCAACTATTCCTGTATAAATCAATCTCTTAACTTCTTTATTCCAATAAAGGCAGCTGAAACGTGGTTAATACAGGACATGGTCAGTTAAGGCTGTTGTCTAACCAAACAAATACCAGCTGTCCAGGAGAAAGCAGCAAGGACCAGCTGTGGAAGAGGTGAAAGGTGTGAGGAATGGAAAAAACTGGGGTAATGTTGGGTTTGCCAGGAATTTCTCAGCAAAACTGAAGGGAAGGAAATGCTCTGCTGCTCCAAGTGCAGTTCCTGTATCTCATGTGTCCTTGCACTTGTATCAGTGGGTAAAAATACTGGCACCCCATTTACTACATGTTTTTCCCCTAGGATTATACTTTAGGAGAACTGCAGGTGAGGTATCTGTCAGCTTTATTGCACCTTTCCCTGTTCCAGATTTTTTGTGACAAACCAGGCTGTTTATTCTGGCTTTGGGAGTGACATTTTAAATTGCCCCTTTTACAGCAGCTTCTGCAGGTACAGAACTGAACCCTAAGAATGAGCACAGAGTGAAGGGCACATTACCTTCATCTCACATGTAACCACTAAAGAAACTTGCACTTTTTAAAATTCCAAGATAACTTTTACAGCAGTGGCTGCTATGCTGAGTGCTGAGATCAGAACTGATCTTTACCAGCTTTGGGAGATTTTTTGGTGCTGGTTGGGAGAATAACCTCGTGCAGGGGGAGAAACTTCTGCTGGCACAATAAAAGGGATGATAGAGCTCCCTGAGGGAGCACACAGGGAGCCAGAATTGTGTCTTTCTCTCTTCATCAGCAGTGACAGCTTAAATTCAAGTCAAACTACCACTTTCTTGTATCCCACTTCTGACAGCTCATCATCCTGGCACAGGCTTTATCCACCAAGTGACAGGGTCAGCCCAGTGAATGCCTTGCAGTGCTCAATAACCATGGAGATGATGAAGAGGACTTATGGCTTTCTTTTTTTCCTCCTCTTTAGGTATTTTAAAAGGTCCAGAACCTGGATGGGATGGGTAGAAGGGGCAGGAAGTTGGTCAGTGGTCATTCTTTTGCAAATAACCTTCAGTATTGCACAGAGTGTTTTAAAACCGTGCTGCCATTCAAAGAGAGGAAAAGGCTTTCCTTCTTTGCCCCTGCTGTATTAGATTTATAATATTTTTCCTTCCATTTCTTGCATTTCTGTAGAAATAGACCTGTAAAGAAAATGCAAAGCATTACTACCATTTAAAAGGAGGTAAAATATATTCATCTCTTAACCTTTTTATGTACCTCAGAGAATCAAAAAAGGGCCTGAGTCCATTGAACAGATTGCTCATTTTAATTCTTAATGTTGCCACTTGCATATTTAAACAATTTTTTACCTCATGTTTCTGTACAACACTAACATTTATTTCATGGTAAACTTTGATGTAATATGTGTACATTTTGCCTCCTTTGATATTTCTTCTTGTTCCTTTGCAAGGCCTTTGGCAAGTGAGTGGCTGCCTCCTGACTTTCTTCTAAATGGATTTGCTTCTGTCACCCTTCAGAGCCATGAAAAAAGGAAATAGATTCCTTGTTTGCAGCCAATATATTTTGTTCCTTTTAATGGGTTTTCTGTGCAAAGTCTGCCTAGCCAATAGCTACATATAATTAGAACTGCTCTGATTGCACTTTTGTATCTTTTGTGGTAATGTGGTACCAATTTTTTTTTAACTTCCTTTTAACCTGTAAGTGGTGATCAAAGATATTTTCCACGTGTTTGAACTGCTTTTTATGCATGTCCTTGGTTCAAATGGAAGTTTCATGTGTATGCTGCAGCAGATATCTCCATCTTTTAAGTGGGTAGGACACAACAGAGGCACTTTTGCATCCTCTCTCCACTGACAAATCTTCCATATACCCATTTTTTAAAAGTACTTTGAAATGTGCTTATCCTGTGTAATGTTCCAGTACATTTGCAGTGACATTTGGTGACAAAATGCCTTGGTTTTGCTTGAAGCTGTGACTAGAAAAACTGAGATGAATTTCCTGATGCTTTTAAAAGTTTACCTTTATAGGATTGGTTTCCCTGGTTGCCTCAGCAATTTTACCTTTTAACAGACCTCTCCTTTCTTGCTTATTCACCCCAGACCTTAACAGAGAATTTCATTTCTAATTTGGTTGATCCTCAAACAGTAAGATTTATTATAATACTCCCCCTTCCTACTGACTTTTGTCACAAGAGTCATCTTTGAAAGGTGTGCAATAACTTTTGTTTCCCTCCCTCCTCCCCATTACAAAATATTGCCTGAAATGGGGAGATTAGCTGCCCTTGCTGCCTCCTTTCTCTCCTAGATAACCCTCGTGTCTTTCAGGTTAACCCCAGCATAGCCAGCACAGAAAAATGAGTTGTTGATACTTGTGCTCTGTGTTGCTGCACATCCTCTTGTTCTCAATTAGGAAGCTTGGTTTAGACTGCTGATAATTTAGCTTGGGAGTTCAGTGGGATTATGCATTGCTGCAAAAAAAAAATACAGCAAGCAAACCCAACAACAGAAAATAACCCCAAAGCAAAACTTAAAATAAACCCAAACAGAAAAAGTAGTGTTTTTCAACTGTCTTGTTAAATGGATTGTGCTCTTACTTGGAGCAAAATTTGAGATTTGGAGGAGAACCTATTTTAAGAATTCAGTTAAAATTGATAGCATCAGTTAAGCCAACACGTGGCCATGTACATCTTCTGCCTTGTGAAGCCTGATTATCCAGTGTCAGGGAATGTTCTCCAAACTGTCTGTTTACTGTGGACCTTTCAGGCTTCTTGCCTTAGTTATTTTGTTAATTTGTTAATTTTTTTGCATTTCTCTCCTGCTATTTTAAAACATCCTCCAAAAAAAGAAATAGCAAGCCCTTGAATTTTGTACAGCAATCTTGAGGAGATAAAAAGAAGGGTCAGTTAGTTTGTTCTGTGAAGTATTTAAAGATGGGGAATTGTGGCTTTCTCTGTTTCAGTTGCCGCCAGCCAGGCTTGCACTCTGGAGAACATGGAACATTTTAATGGCATGTCATGGATATAAACCTAAAAACTTCCACCTTGAAATGTTCATAGGCAGTCCTAGTCTCAGGCATTGTCAAGTGTCTGTTTCCTACCAAATAAAATACAGAAGTGATCCAAATGTATAAGATACATTCTAATGTATAGTTACTTTACTTCCCAAGTGTCTTTGTAAGGCAGTGCCTTTGTTTGTCCTTCCCCAGCTGAAGGAGATCGATGCCAAGAAGATCATCCGGGCCATGCTGTCCTACGTGTGGCCCAAGGACCGGCCCGACCTGCGCGCCAGGGTCGCCCTCTCCCTGGGCTTCCTGGCCAGTGCCAAGGTAAGAGCAGATACTTGCTGTACTCTCACAGTTGCTGCTCATCTGTGCAAGGAATCATTTTCTTTTCTAGTATTTAAAGGCTGTTACACTATTAAGATGTCTGGGTTCTTCACAGGAACATATACAAGAAATGATAGATTGGATTTCAGAAGAGGGTACATCTGTAGGGAATACCCATGTGCATGTTTAGAAAGGTGATGATGGCAACTAGAATTTTTATTTCCCTTGATCTCATTAGTTTAGCTCAGGATTTTCCATTTCTGGTTAATTATTTACCTCCGAAATTACAGGAAATGGGAGTTAGAGGCTGTTCTTCTCTCCTTGTGTGGTGCTGTCAGACAGGATTTCTTCAAGGCTCTGTGCCCATTCCTAACCCTGAACTTGATCAATGTGGTAGTGCCTATTCACAGGTCTTGCTGTGCTGTGGAAAGGGGATTTAAGCTCCAGTCAGTTGATATTTCTCTGTGAGACAACAGAGGAATTCATTGTTTTGGGGACTCCTCTGGTGTCCAAATATGAGAGAAGCTCTGTAACCTTTTGTATTTAACAGCTCTGCTTTCATTCAAATGATTTTCATGTAGTCTTTGATTATGAAGTGGAGGATTGCTCTTACTTTTATTTCATTATGTGAAAGGATCCTCTGTATTCTTACCTGCAACAACATTAGTGTTTATTTGTTCTTTCAAAGAATTTGGAATGCAAAAGTGTTCTGCAGATTAAAAGGGGATATAATTCAAATTCTGTACAAACCTGGTAGAAATAGTTCAGAAGAGCAAATGTTAGCTTCCTTTTGCTTTAAATTAAAAAAAAAAAGAAATATTTGATTGCAAAATACTGGGAGGAAGTTTTGTGAATTCCATTGAGACATACAGCTCAGCTGGGTTGCTTTTAAGTACAGCAATTTTAACCAAACATAAAGCTAATATTAGCACTCAGCACCATTGCCATGTTATGAAAAGAGAGAAGAAATAAATTTCAGCTCTGTAGGTGTTAAAAGAGGAGTGCTTGGGAGAAAAATGTGCTCATTTCTGTGAGCTGAAGCTGGTTTACAGTGCTTTCTCAAGAGGTTTTATCTCTCAGGTACTTATGGGTACTGTCTCCAGCAGATACTTGGGTTGTGCTGCTGTTCAGGATGTTGCTGATAATGCAGGTGATGACATGGCTGGACTGTGCAAGTGAGCTTCCCCCCTTTTTGTGTGCCTGGGCAAAACACACAGCAATGCTTTCCGCTGCCTTTTAAAACTCTGGGGAAAACTCTGCTCAAAATGCAGATGCCTTGAGGTTTTGTGATGTGGATCTACCAGGTGGAAATTAAAATCATTCTCACTTCCTTTTAAAAGACTTTTATTAGTAATGTTAATGATAATCTGAAGGCAATTTAAAATGTTTGTAGTATTTTTCCTGTTCTTCTCCCCCTTCCCTATGCTCTAATTTGTAGTGTTAAATGGATAAGATGGAGAATGTGAATCCAGCCTCTAATCCTGCATGTGGCAGCACTGTACCTTGCCTTCCAGAAGCCTTATTAATGTTTCAAGCAGCTTTTTGGGGTGTTAAGAAAACAAAATTGATGACCAGGATACCTTGACTCTTGCAAATAGCTCTGTATTTGGTGTAAAAAAGAGCTATTATATTTCTAGTGGGAGAGAGAGATGTTTCCCCCAGCAGAAAATCATTGAATTGCTGTTTGGGGGAGTAACTGGTGTTTGGATCTTTTAAGTGTTCTCTTAAGTTTCCCACTTTATATTTGTACAAGGCAGCCCAGAAGCCCTGATGTCCAGAGCAGCTTCTCAGAAGAAAAGCAGAAAACCTGTTGAGCTTTGCTCTGGTTTTAGGAGATGCTTGTTAAAGCAGAAGTGTTTTGTGAGAATGTTTGTTTGGGCAAACAAGGATTTCATTGGGAAAACACACAGCAAGCTCTCTATGGAAAAGAAATATCATAACTGGCAGGGCTGAAAAATTTTATGGATGTCTTCTCGCTGTTCTTTGCTACTGTTCTTCGTCATTACAAAGCTGTGTTGGATAAATTCTAATTAAGGGGTTACCCCTCATCTTAGGAGCTGTGCTCACTCTTCCTTCGTAGGAAGAGCTTTTCTTGAATTGCTTCATACTTTACACATTGTAAGTGTGTGTGTATCAGTGTGACACAAGTGATGTGCAATAGTTTATTCAGAGTTGTAGTGAGTCTGTCACATCTTTGAGCCCTGAACATCTGCTGCCCTTCCAGAGCACACAAAAGGTCACTTTGTCCTGGAGAAAATGCAGTACAAAGTAGTTTACCTGTATCTTTCCTGGACCATGTGTAATTGTGTGTGGTTTCCTCATTATCCCATTTGGGAGCCCTTTGTTCTGGTTGCTTGTGAGGTTAATTACAATGCACTCCACAGACCACACAAGCTGTTTGTTAAGGTTTTTCTGCTATATAATTGTGTCAGCACAGGAACACCAGCATGTTTTTCTCCTCGCTGCAGTCCTGGCCCGATTTCTTTGTTCACTGTGGAACAAAGTGAATTCTGTGTCTGAAGGATTTACATCCTTATTGTGGATTTTGTCTAAAGGCCCCTCGTTCTGAGGGGGTTTGCATAGAGAACTGTATGGTCATGATGGCTGCTGCAAGTCACCTTCCCCCAGAAGAAACACTTCTGTAAACCCTGTGGCAAATTCCTTCTGAGTTTGACAAAAGATTTTCAGGTTTTATGAATTTACAATGTTAGGTTTCCAGTTAAAATACAGAAACTGTAAGGTGGCTTCAGTTTTATTCTGTGAAAACTCCAAGGAATCACAGAGGACAGCTAGGTTATGAAATTCTCAGCTATGGGGGAAAAAAATGTAAGGAATATACCCCCGGTTTAATTTGGTTACTTACCCACAAAACAGCTGGAGTTCATTTCTCCTTGTGCTGCTGCTTGAGAAATAATTTGTCTCTTTAAATCTTCCAGTTCAGTAAAATTCACTTTCAAAACAAAAGCCAGTTTGTGTGCAGTTACTGAAGAGCCTGCAGTTACAATCTGTCTGGACTCCTTTTGTGGGGCCCAGTTGCCTGTCATTGAACAAATTATTGTGATTTTTGGTTCCTTTTTGTCTCCACATAACTGCCAGTGGTATTGTGAGCCTTCAAAGCAAGCTGTTAGGATGGCTTTTTATGACAGGATGGAGTCTGCTCCAGGGCTAGTGAGGTCCTTTCTTCCTTGCAAGATGTGTTGTATTATTATGACACACTTTAAATTTTTACCTTAAATATTTATAGCCTATCTAGATGTGTGTACACGATCTGAAGGATGCAAGAGGAAGGCAGGTGAGAGGAGTACACAGGGAAAAGCTGTGTTCAGACACATAGCTCACCCTGCTCAGTTTCTGCATATCTGGATTTTCTTTTTCCATGTTTTCCCACCTTTTTTTGGCTTCTCTGCTGGTGATTGTATAGCAAATGCTTCCTTACTTTTCTGTTTTTTTCCCTTTTTCTTCTGTGGCACAAGGAGAAAAGTGCTGAGGCTTCTGAGGAGCTGGATTAAACACATGAATATGACAAAAATCACTTGTCACCTCTGTCAGCCTGCATTGGGTTTTGGCCTCCTGGTCACAGACCAGGCATGTGTTATTCATGAGCCAAAGAATTCTTTCAGACTCTCTGCATTTCTTCTGACTGCTAATTCCATCAGTTTCAGAACAGGAATGGTTGGCTAAGGAGGCAGGACTCAAGGGTTGAATTGCAAATTCTGCCTGCACGCAAAGATAACGATATCCAGCTGATCAGTGAAGCATGTTCCTATGATCTTGGTGTTTGAGCTCTTTCTGGGGGCTCAGATGGAGTTAGATAATTGCAATAAACCTTTAGAAATTGTTAGCTTTTTGAGGAGTTTCAGGTGAAAAGTATTTAAATTGGTTTGAGTTTTTTTCCCTACTGGAAAAAGTGTAGTTCAGGTCATCATTAAATTCGAAGAAGCCATGAAGGCAGGTGCTTCTTCCCTCATCTGGAGCACATTTGGGAGCTTCTTTAGCAGTCTTGCCTCCACAAGGGATGGAGATTTCTGTGTGTATCTCCACAAATGGAGTTGTTGGATGTGTATGTTTATATTGATCCAGAGATAAATTCAGTCATCTTCATGCCAGCATTTCTCACTGAATTATTGGCAAAGAACAGTTCACTGTGGACCAGTTTTATCTTGTTGGGGCTCAGCCTGTCATTAATTCATCATCTTTATTAAACAAAAAATGCTGGGAAGAGCAAAATGAAAGATAAGGCTGTTTGCCTTAAATGTAGTGTAGTCCCATGGGGAAATAAAGATGATACTGCACTGTCAGCTTAAAACAGTGCAGTCATTAAAAAAATGTTAAACTCATTTACTCATGATTCATTCTAGGGCAACCTGCTGTTAAATGTGGGCAATTGAGTTGGGATGATTTCATGGGATGCTGTATTTGCTTTCCAATAAATTTAAGCAAGGATAAGCTATTAATTCAAACCCAGAAATAGAAAACGTACAAAATCATATTGAAAGAGTCTTTTTAATGGGAATTGTTATCAAGCTTTTAGGCATTAGGCAGAGGAGGGAAGCCTGTACAGATATATTGTGTAAGACAATTGTTTTTCATGGTAGATTTTCATGGTCTACCAAGGTGTGCTTAAAGCTTTTTGTTCTGTGCCAGCAAATACAAAGAGAGAACTGTGAATTTTTGCAGAAGGATGAAATTTTGTTTCCATTACTACGAACGTGATCTCATTGACTTAACAAATTGAGTAGGAAAGGCCTGTTTCTAATAATGGCCTCTCATCTCCTGCTATAAACTTTGTAAGATTAACTTTTTTCTTTTTAAATTACTGGAAAGCAGACTGTCTTGATTGCTAATGAAATGCAATACTGTGCTGCCTTGTTCTTATTCAAGCTTTACCCTCCAGGAGTCAGAACAACTATAACCTGAGACCAGGCTTTAAATTTCATTTAAAACTCTATTGGGAAGAATTATATTGATGTAAAAGAAGACATTTCTGCAAAATTGTAGGCTGTTACCAGTTAAATTAATTGTGAGTGGAGAACAGCAGTTTAAAGAATACATCTCTTTTCTTTAAATGGACTTTAAATATATCTGTAGTTCTATTTCAAAACTACCTGTTCTGTAGCACAGTCTAGTGAGGAATAAAAATCCCTACAGAGAGATTTGTGAGAATCTGCAGCAAATGAAGACCATCTGCATGACAATATCCTTATTTTCTCCTGAGAGGTCTCTCCCAGGAAAACCAGCACTTTGTCATGTTGGTTGTCACTGCAACACATGTGGCAGTAGATTCATCTTTATCAAGAACAAAATGCCACCCCAAAATGGAGTTTCAGTATCTCTGAAGGCAAAGTGGAGTTGTTTGGTTATACAGGGGAAGGGAGAGGGGCTTGAGATTTCCACAATTCCCATCTGTTGGAAGGGGAGCTGTGGCTGAAGGACTCTCAGCCTGCACTGGACAAGTTCCAGAGGAATGCTTGATGTAGGACCTGATCTTTCAGCTGTTTTCTCTTCTCAGTCACTAACAAACCAGCCCTAACCTCACCCAGGTGCCCTCAGAGCTCATGTATCTCCTCTCAGGAGTTATCTAAATTATGCTGTGTTGAGAATTTTGATGTGTTTTTTATAATGTATTTCATAGGGAGCACATGGAGGAAGAGGAGAAAATTAATTCCTTCCTCATTTGCATTTAAATCTTTAGCCTAAATTACTGTCTGAAAAAAACTAACAGCACAGATTCAAAAATTTAATTTACATTTTATTCTTTAAATCTGTAGTTTACAAAAATATTTTCAAAACCCATTACATGCAGTTTGTACCTTCCACTATTTGCCATAACTTGTAAAACTGGGAGTATTGGATCCTGGGACAGTCATCAGAACTTCTGGAGGTCTGTCTTCCTCCTTGAATTTGGGCTGAACTTAAGAATGATTTTATCACTCTTTTATCTCAAAATCTGGTTTTATCCAGTTAATCTACAGTTTTTTCCCTGGGCTTTCAGCTCTGACAGATGTCCCTAAATACAATTGAGATCTAAGTGGGTATCCAAAACATTTGGTGGAGAGAGCTGAAATATCTGTATCAATCTGGTTTCTGTTTCTTGTTTCTTCTCATGTGAAATAATTTGTCATCTCCTCACAAGTTTTTTCCAAATACTAAAAAAAAAAGCCCAACCTTAAGCAAAGTCAACTTGCTGTAAAGTATTTTAACATCTGCTGTGATTGTCAGACTGTAGGTCATAACATATTTGTTCAGCTGCTAAAAAGGTTGCGTCCTTATTTTCAAATCTCAACAGTTAGTAGCAGTTTGAATTAAGAAATTCTATTAATTTTGTGAAGTTTGTCTGTAAATTGCCTTTCTTGTTGGTATAAGTGACCAATGTAACAATGGTGCATTAACAAGGAATTTTAGGTTTTCTGTGAGATTTTCCATTTTTTCTTGTGCTACAGTTGTGCAAATAAAAAACTGCTGAAGTTGGTGTGTTTACATATCCATCTGATAGGGGTTTTACATCTAGAGGGGCCCCCACTGTTGACACACTGGCTGATAGGTGGTGGATGTGACTTTTTTGTTTGAAAACTAATATTTGTACAGTAATTTGTAGTGTCTTATAGACTGTACAGAGAATCTTCTGTGCTGTTTTGCCAAACCCCAGGGTTTATGCTGACACCAAGTTAATATTTGGAGTGATGTTGCAAATGGGAAGCATTATTTAAATTTTAGGGGAGTATTAACAGAAACAAGGGAGGGGTTGGTTTATTTTCTTTGACTTTCCTTTGGAGCTTTAATCCATCCCAGTGACCCAGTGTTAGCAAAGTGCAGGTGAGTGGTTTCCTGTGGAACAGAGCTTCTTCACACTGAATACTGCCAGCAGCACAAAGATCAAACAGCTCCAAACGATGACACAATTTAGTAGCACTGTGTGTGCCGTGCAGTGGCTGCTGCTTGATTCATTTCCTGGGCTTGCCATGCTGTCCAGAGAGCTCAGCCTCACTTCAAGGGCCTTTGCAGTGTAGTTTGTTGAGGATAGAAATCCATATTTAAAAGGAGGCAGTGAGAGAGACAAAGTAACCCTGCAGTCCCAGCAGCAAGGATTTAACATGCTGACTGAAATGAAGAGCCAACTCACCTGCACTAAGTGCTTAAGGACTAAATATAACAGGAGAGCAATTTCAGAAAAAAATAGTCATGCTCCATACATGTTTTAATGCAAATGGTCTAACTGGTGTGCTCCTGCTTTCAGGCCATGAATATTTTGGTTCCCTTCATGTTCAAATATGCAGTGGACAGCCTCAACCAGCTGTCTGGGAACGTGCTCAACCTCGACGATGCCCCCAGCACTGCGGCCACCCTGGCAACTGCTGTCCTCGTGGGCTGTGAGTGCATTCCCAGTCCTGGCTGGGAGCTAAGGGTCTGCAGGCAGGCAGGGAGAGAGGGGTTCAGCAGAGCTCCTGCCCATTGCACTGCTGGGCATCACAGCTGGTTGGGAATCACAGAATCGTGGAGTGCTTTGGGCTGGAAGGGACCTTAAAGGTCATCTGTGGGCAGGGACACCTCCCACTGTCCCAGGCTGCTCCCAGCCCCGTCCAGCCTGGCCTTGGGCACTGCCAGGGATCCAGGGGCAGCCCCAGCTGCTCTGGGCACCCTGTGCCAGGGCCTGCCCACCCTCACAGGGAACAATTTCCAATATCTCATCCCTCGCTGCTCTCTGGCAGTGGGAGCCATTCCCTGTGTCCTGTCCCTCCATCCCTTGTCCCCAGTCCCTCTCCAGCTCCCCTGGAGCCTCTTTAGGCTCTGAAAGGGGCTCTGGGGTCTCCCTGGATCCTTCTCCCCTCCAGGTGAGCACCCCCAGCTCTGCCAGAGCCCCCAGAGCAGAGGAGCTCCATCCCTCAGAGTGTTGTAACAATTTCATAGTTACACTGTGTTGATGTCTATTCCCAATATTCTCTGACCTTGCTTCTGGAATTCTAATTAAAAAATGAAATAATGCTTATAGAAATTATTCTTGATTATAAATCCTGCCCTTTCTTATAACCAGCTATAAAAAGAAACTGATTTAAATGTGTGCACAATAGTTTATAAATGAAAAATTGCATAAAGCTTGGGCCAATTAAGTATAAATTACCTTTGAACTAAAATTGTTGAAAATATATAAAGAATGAGTCTAGTGTAATTTCATGCATGAAGGGAAGTTGAAAATATAATTATTTTCATTTTGTAAACTTTTTCATTCCTTTTTAGATGGTATCTCAAGAGCTGGAGCAGCATTATTTAATGAAGCAAGAAATGCAGTATTTGGGAAGGTAGCTCAAAATTCAATCAGGAGGATTGCCAAGAATGTTTTCCTGCACCTTCACAACCTGGACCTGGCCTTCCATCTGAGCAGGCAAACAGGAGCTCTGTCAAAAACCATTGACAGAGGCACCAGGGGCATCAGCTTTGTTCTCAGTGCTTTAGTGTTTAACCTGGGACCCACAATGTTTGAAGTGGCTCTGGTCAGTGGAATTCTGGTAAGTGTGGTTTAGTCATTGTTGGAATTGTCTCATTTAGGAATGATGCTCTTACCAAAGTCTACTGAGTACTAATAATAATAATAATTGAATTTACAAGGTGAAAGCAGCTACTTTTAAAGAGAGCAACCCATAGTTTTCAAATATCTGTTGCTTTAAATAGGCTTGTTTGAAATTATTTTCACATTTAAAGCCTCTCTTCAGCCAGTTGCGTTTATGTGGAGAGTTTTTGATGTTTTTCTTCAGAATTGTTGGAAAAAAGATATCAGAAAAGTAAACTGTGCACACAAGTGTCAAATATACCCCAGTGAATAGTGAGGAAACAGAATAAAAATGTTGTGGTTCAGTGTATTCAGAATAGAGCAGGGAGTGATTATTGGTTCTTTCCTGAATGCTGATCTGGACTTATCCAGAACTCAAAAGTGAAAATTAGCTTTTAGAAAACAGGCTTCTCCTGCCAGGATTTAAGCTTAATGCCCTGAAATTTAAACTTCTACAAAATAAATCACACGTTCTGTCTTTGAAGTCAGGATCTTTGGGTGTTATTTGGGTGCAAAAATCTGAATCATGATTATGTATCTCGGTTTAAATGAAAAACAAGAATCTTGTTCTGTTTATTGGCCTTTTTGGAAGGACTTAATCAGGTTTGAATGGAACAGTGAAATGCCTGTTGGGTTCCATTTTCTAACCAGTGGAAGTTGCAGACCAGGCTGGCTGTCAGCCAACCCTCCTTAGGGCTTTTCTCTCCTGATGTGCCCTGAAGTACAGAAAATGCTTCCTTAGTTGTTTTGCAAGGCCATTTATTTCTTCTTCTGCAGTCCAGCTTTCTTTCAAAATCCACTGAAAAAGCACAGAAACAAATACTTATTTGTGAAAACAGCACAAGCATCAGCAGCATTTATGTTTTATAATGTGAAAAATAACTTTGCAGTATTTTATACAGTAGCTCTTGGTTATTGCCTCCAATCTTTTCATCTAAATCCTCCTTGCTGCTTTCTTTTGGAGTTTAAGCCCTCATTTAGCCTTAAGCTGTTCCGAGCAGGGATTGTGTTGGGAGGGACCATCATTTCTTGTCTTAACATTAGAATAGCTTAGCTGGAGACATCAGTGAAGTTTTGAAAACAATGATGATTCTTTTTTTTATTATTATTTGATTTGAAATCTGCAGTATTACAAATGTGGTGCCGAGTTTGCTTTGGTCACTCTGGGGACGCTGGGAGCCTACGCAGCGTTCACCATCGGAATCACCCAGTGGAGGTAAGGCAGGCCCTGCCCTCACGTTCCTCAGGGTGCTCTCATGCCTCAGCCTGAGCTTGGGATGGTGCCTGCAGTGGCTGCCTAGAGCAGAGGCTGGACAAGATAAGGAGAGCAAAGTGGTCTTTATTAAAGGCCTTCAGTAGCTTCACCTTGGGCAGGTGGACACACCCAGGATGGACGATGGTCACAGATTTTTCAGACAATTACAAGTTTGGTCCATTTACAAATCAGGAGTTAATCCTCCAATTCCAGCTTCAAACAGTGAAGTCATATTCCCCCAGTTTGCTCCCCCCCAATTCACTTTTCTTGATACTTTTTGGGGTCTTTTTGAGGCAGTAGAGTGTCCTTGAATCTCAGGCCTAGAGGAACTGTTTTGTCTGATGAAAATGTGAAGACAGTTAACTAACACTCTGGATGGAGTTTAGAGTTGTACACTAATGCAGTGCAGAGTTTGACAAATATAAAAGCTAAAATCCTAAGGCATCAGTGACTGGATGAAACCTTCCTTTCCCAGGACAAAGTTTCGGATAGAAATGAACAAAGCTGACAATGATGCTGGTAATGCTGCCATTGACTCGCTCCTGAATTATGAGACTGTGAAGGTAAGGCCAGTCTTTACTACCAGGCTCTTTGTCTTGTTTCTGTCAGCCTTAGGGAAGTGAGTCATAGATTCATCTTTAAAGGGCTGCATATTTGGAGCACTAGCATATTTTTAAGCATTATTCATTTGAAGAGGAGTGCGTGGCATTGACAGAGTAGCAGGAAGGTTTTTAGCGGGGGCTGGAAAAAAATCTCTTTGTTAATAAAGAGTGAGAAGTTCCTTTCATGGCTGAATCACCTTGACCATCAATTTCTGCAAAGAGTAAACTTAGTCTTGAGGAGGAGGTTTAGGTTGGATATTGGGAAAGGTTCTTCACCCAGAGGATGCTGGGGTACTGAACAGGCTCCCAGGGAATGGGCATGGCCCTGAGGCTGCCAGGAGTGTTTAGACAACTCTGTCAGGCACAGGGTGGGATTGTTGGGGTGTCTGTGCAGGAGCTGGGCTGCATGATCCTTGTGGGTTCCTTCCAACTCAGGGTGCTCTGTGATTCCTTCCTTCAGTTGTGAGAACTGTTGGACAGGAGCTGTGTGTGTCCGTGCACTCAGTCTGTTCATACTGGATTTTACAGCCACTTAAACAGTCCAACATGTTTGTCACTGTCACATTTACCAGTTTTGTTTATATTGTAGTATTTCAATAATGAAAAATACGAAGCCCAACGGTATGATGAGTTCCTGAAGACCTATGAAAAAGCCTCCCTGAAGACTACCTCTACTTTAGCTCTCCTCAACTTTGGCCAGAGTGCCATATTTAGTGTGGGTTTAACAGCCATCATGGTGCTCGCCAGCCAGGGCATTATTGCAGGTAACTCACCTGTCTGTAAGCCTAAAATGAGTCTCCTCTACCTCAGTTCATCCACAACAGAGGTGTTAGTCTTAATTAACTGAGGGTTGATGTGGTAGTTCATTTTGAGAGTTTTTGGTTGAGAGTTTTTTGCTTAAGTTTTGTCTATATATTTCTACTTCTTGGAGTATTATTAATTCCATTATATCTGTCTCTCAATCATACTATGATTTTATCAAAAACATTATAAAAGTTTAACAGTTAAAGAAAAATCCCAAGAAAATTTCACTTTAGGAAGTTTTTCTAAAAGGTTTTTGAAAGGCACTTCTATAGATAAAAATATTTCTGTGCACATTGTACAAAGATCCTTTCTTTTTGCCCTTCTCCCTTCCCATTTTGGCAAGACTCCATGTATGTATACCCCTGTGCTTTGTCTCCAGTAGTTTTGTTACCAATAATTCACTTTCCTTCCATTAATAAGGGCACATTATTAAAAGAATTGCTTCCATCTGTTCTACACTTGTCTAATTTACTACACAAAATAAAGCCTGCTTGATTAGGAAGACAGAGTACAAGCTTCAAATAGAGAATTGGGATGAAGCTCTGCTAAAACAAGGTGGTTTTAGAGTAAAAATAATGATGCTTTTAAGACTGTTAACATCCAGAAGTGTTTGAAGGACAGACCTTTATACCATGTGCTCTTTCTTGCATCTGCTTTGCCCTTTTTAAAGATGCCAGGGCAGGGAAGGGTTACACTGAACAGATCAGTCAGTAGGTGCAGTTTATAGCTGTTCTTAGGAAGATTTAGAATAGCTTGAAGCAGGATGGTAGACATATGGCTTTAAATCATCTTTCTGGGCCTGTTTCAGCTGAACTGACCTGCCACTTACCTTTAGCTGCTGTGACATCCTGAGCTTTCCCTTGATCAGCCTGTTTGATACCGAGCTGCCCAGAGGTTCTCAGTGTGTTTTAGCAGCTCTCTGGTACATACAGCTCTCTCTTGATCATTACTGAATCTATCATTTGGATTTGTCTGTAATTGTACTTAAGATTGTCTTTCCTGATTTGTGCTTCCATATATTATTTCCTTCCTTTTTAACTTCCTTAGGCCTCTCTGTGGATTTTACAGTCTGATGTTGTATGTGCTGCTTGCCTTATTTGCCAGGGCTATTACATTGCACTTTTTTTAAAGTGAAATCCACACAAATATTGCCATTCATTTCAGGCACCCCTGTATTAAATCTGGGAATGGATTCTGGGGTTTTGTTTGTTATTTAAACATCTGGGTTTAGAAATGAGATAAAAGAAATTAGGTTTATTGGACTTGATTCTTTCTTTTGGTGCATCCTAAAAGGAAAACCCTTCAAGTCTCCTTATCCTCTCATACCCCTTTTGTCTTAAGGCAGCCTTTCTGTTGGAGATCTGGTAATGGTGAATGGATTGCTGTTCCAACTTTCTCTGCCCTTGAACTTCCTGGGAACAGTGTACAGAGAGACAAGACAAGCCCTGATAGATATGAATACCCTGTTTACACTTCTCAGTGTAGATACCAAAATTAAAGTAAGTAGTAGCTTATTTTCCTAAAATATAGCAGGGCTGTTAGTGGCCATGCCATCATTTCACCGTGTTCTCATCTTCCAGGTTTAATTTCTATTCATGAAATAGTTGTTGTGTGTGAGGTTGCTGCTCTGCCTCTTCTTTAAGTGCAGTTACTGCAATAAGTTGATTTTTTTTTTTCTCACAGAGAAGCAAAAATTGCTTCATGGAAGCTGTGTTTGTGTTGAGATCTTTTTATTTAAGTATTCATGCCTCGTGCTTGAATTTTTATTGGTAATTAATGATGCAGAATATATTGCAAAAGAAGTTATGAGGCAGAGTGATTACAGCAGGAATTTTTACCTCCTTTGGGGAAAAGAAGGAGCAAACCAGTGTCACTTGTGCAGCAACTTAGGATTATTTTCCACATATCTGAGCTGGAGTGTCTATTTGCCTTTTTCTGAGATGAGAAAGGGACTGTTGAGCTTGTTAAAGTGTTGGAGATAATTTCTGGGCAGCAGATAAAGTGGAATTTTTCTTTTCATAGGACAAAAAGCTGGCTCCACCCCTGAAGATCACCCCCCAGACTGCTTCCATTGCCTTTGACAATGTGTATTTTGAATACCTGAAGGGGCAGAAAGTCCTTGCTGGAGTGTCCTTTGAAGTCCCTGCAGGAAAGAAAGTGGCCATTGTAGGAGGTAGTGGGTCAGGGTGGGTAAATGGACTAAATATGCCAATCAATGCAGAATTTAGTTTGTTAAATGTGGTGCTGCTTGTGTTTGCTTTTTATTGTTTGTACATCATTCCCGATTGGAGATTGCAAATTGCAAACCAGGATGTAACATTAACTTCAATTCTTTTCAATTCCAGGAAAAGCACCATTGTGAGGTTATTATTTCGTTTCTATGAACCTCAGAAAGGAAACATTTATATTGCTGGACAGAACATCCAAGATGTCAGTTTGGAAAGTCTGAGAAAGGCAATAGGAGTTGTGCCTCAGGTATGCCACGTTTCCTTCTCCCCAGACAGTCCATGGGAACAGTAATTCTAGTCTGTTGTAGCAGTGATTCTCAGGATCTGGCGCTGTTCAGTGAAGGCCACTTCTAATGTGGTGGTGTTGCATGGTGACTTTCAAAGGAACTAGACGTTTTTCCCCCAAGAAATATTATGGTTTTATATGCATCATCATATAGATCCAATTTCTGAAATGCATTTAAGCCTCCCCATGAGAAGCTGCCTCCAGCTTTAAGTGATTTAGCTTTATAGTTGATTACCACCCGTAATGAGTTAGCAAAGTGGTGAAACTATGCATGACATACATATTTAGGACACAAAATATATTAATGCCTTTTTTGGGAAAAGAAATGTCCCCAAACACTTTTACCTTCACGCTGTGTAAAGAAAAATACAAGCTGTTCTGTATTGATTCTTTCATGGGCCACGGACAGTTCTGAAGCTGATGTTCATGATTTCTTATTTCAAATGTGCTTCCCACCGATGCAGGATGCTGTTCTCTTCCATAACACCATCTACTACAACCTGCTCTATGGCAACACAGAGGCCACAGCAGAGGAGGTGTATGCAGTGGCCAAGCTGGCAGGGATCCACGATGCCATCCTGAGGATGCCCAATGGCTACAACACCCAGGTTGGGGAGCGAGGACTCAAGCTCTCAGGTTGGCTCCCAGCTTCTTTGTATCCCTTTTGCTGCCTCAAAGTTTAATGCAGAGTTTAGTCCTTAGGTTTGCTTTTAGTTTTTTTAGCTTATAACACAGAATCATTAAGGTGGGAGAAGATCTCCAAGATCAAGTCCAACCTTTGAGTAAATCCCACCATGCCCACTAAACTGCATCACCAAGTGCCACATCCATTCCTTTTGGCTTCCAGGGATGGTGACTCCACCACTGCCCTGGGCAGCCTGATCCAATGCATGACCCTTCAGTGAGGAAATCTTTCCTATCATCCAGCCTGAACCTCCCCTGGCCCAGCCTGTGTTCCCTCTTCTCCTGTCCCTGTTCCCTGAAAGCAGAGCCTGAGTCCCCTCCTGTCAGGAGCTGTGCAGAGCCACAAGGTCCCACCTGAACCTCCTTTTCTCCAGGCTGAGCCTCTTCCCAGCTCCCTCAGCTGCTCCTCATAGGACTTATGTTCCACACCCTTCCTCAGCCCCATTCCCTTCTCTGGACACTCTCCAGCCCCTTAATGACCTTGTAGAGAGGACCCCAAAAAAACCTACCTGTAAAGGCTGAATATTAGTGTGAAGGTCTGCAGTTTAAGGCAGCTGTAATCTGCAAGATGTTCAAAGGAATGTATTTTCAGGGGATTCTGTTAAATGAGGTTTAAGTGAGGCTGGTGGTGCATCTAAGTAAAAATGATTTTTCTCATGATCTGTTTGGGTAGTGGACTAGAATTGGGAACTTTGTGTGTTTTGAGGGATGCAGTGGGTGCAGACAGAGGTGCTGCCTGTTGCAGAAACAGTTCTGAGGGGGATTTCTTCCTCTGCAGCTGCTGCAGTCAGGAGTCCTGGTGCCTTTGGAAAAGGGGGTCAGAGGGTACAGCCTGTACCCAGAACGTGAGTGCAGGAGAAAGTGTGCATGCTGCAGAAGGGCATTATGCAGAGACCTAAAAGAGAAATGAAGTATGTGAAGCACAGACCTGGGTGAGGGAATAGAAGGTGCTAAATAGGTACTGGCAGAACTGAAGAGAATCGTGCTAACAATGAAAGATTTGTCTTATGCTGCCTGTCTCCCCACACTCATAATTGCTGGAAAGAGGATTTGACTGACAATAGGTTTGAAATGTCTTGGTGTTGATAGAAGAATAGAATGGTTTCAGTTGGAGGGAATCTTCTAAAAATCATCTAAACCAACCCTCCTGCTGCAAGCAGGGGCATCTTTTACTAGACCAGGTTGCTCCGTGCCTTAACCTTATGTTGAGGTTTAGATTGGATTTTAGGAAAAATTTCTTCACCCAAAGGTTTGATCAGGCTTCCTGGGGCAGTGGTGGACTCCTCATGCCTGGAGGGATTGAACAGCTGTGTGGATGTGGCACTTGGGGACATGGGTCAGTGGTGACCATGGTGGCTGGGGGAATAGTTGGGCTTCATGGTCTTGTGGGGCTTTTCCACCCTGCATGATTCTGTGTCCCTTTCTGAGACTGGAGCATTGTGTGTGGGTGTGCTGGAGTTTCCTCCTGACCTTGTGACTCCTGTAACAGAGCCTTTCTGAAAATGGGTTCTGCCTTTCCTCCATCCTTCAGTTTGTGCTGCCACTGGGATGGTCATAAGCACCCACCTGCCAGTACTTCCACAAAGGTAGTGTTGAGAAAGGTAAGGGAATTGTGTTCTTTTACTGCTTTGTATGTATTTAAAGAAGAAAGAGTATGTAACATACTCAGGAGAAAGACAACAGAATTCTTTTGAGCTCTGAATAAGCATCTGCCACTGAAAGAACAGCTTCAATTTCTTATTTTCAACAATTAGGTGAATATTGACAAATACCAGTGGTAAACAAGCTTCAGGAATGTGTGCAGCCAGGGTGCAGGAGTCTCAGGCCAGTGCTCTCAGAACCAGTGTCATTGTTCAAAGGATTGGAGATATCAATGGAAAGCTCTGAATTCCTTCAGTGGCTCTGTAAAATGCTACTGCTAATTGGAATCTATAGTTCTCTCAACAGTAGATTGGCTCCCTAAATTCTTATAAAGATATGTATTGGATTCATTTCAGAATCAGTTCGTGAGGTTTTTTTAAGTTGGGTGAGGCTTCCTCAAGTCTAAGGAGAACACAAAGTCCTGCTTTGTTCTGTTATTTTGTGGCAGGAACAGGGTGAATAAAAGCTGCGTGAATTGAAGTGATTCTCTTTAAAATCCAGGGGTGCACAATGGAAAAACAAGATTTTAGCTGCAATGACAGATTTACCAATTTAAGTGATGATGTAGCATTTCGTGCAGTTCTTACTGTTCTCAAGGATTGATTCATCAAGAGTAAAGAGTGAAAAACAAGTTGTTTGGGTTGCTCCAATTAGAACCCACATCAGTGTTGGCTAATAGATGTGTAATAGGCAGAGCTGCAGCAGCCCCAAATCCCTGACTCTGTGAATGGAACAGTTTCTGTGCTGCTGCCCTGAGTGTGAATGGGGAACAACACTCCGTGCAAATATGGGGGATCTGGTTACTGAAATATGTCTTTCAAACATGGATATTGTCAAGCTGTGAGTTTTGAAGATGCTGTACAGGGGAGGGAGGGAGAGCACACCAAAACAGACTGAGTAAATCATACAGTTCTAATTGCTCCTGAGTTCTGCCAAAGACAGTTTAAAATGTGAACTGCAGCATTGCCACCAGCCTTTTAAATGGTTTATGAAAGCATGTTCTCTCCTGATAGGAATGGAACATTAACAAGAGTATAATGGTATTAAATGGAATGTTTTGAAGTCTTGCATAAAACAAAGGAGGACAAGTGCACAAATGTGACGTGTTTACGTCGCGTACCAAATGTTTAGCAGATTTTAAGTTCTCAAATGCACCTGTTTTCCTGTCTGTAAAAGTTGCCCTGAGTTATTCTTGAGTAGATGTTGGCTGTAAGAACTGTTTAGGAAGGAAACTAGTCTGAAACTGGGTTATATCAGAAACCACCAGGCTGCAGATTGCAGGCTGATGGTGGTTTTCAGTACAATATTACCTGTTCTTGAGTGAAATTTGCCATTATGGGTGGGAAATTGGCTGAATATCAAGGAGAGACCTGAAGGACACAATGTGTGAGCAAGATGCCTGAAATCCAATGCAGCAGGTGTGGAGAGAGCAGTAGGGAGAGAAAACTGGATTTGTGTGTGCAGAGTTACTGGATGGAGCAGAGCTTAGGACAGGTGAATGGGCTCCTACTCCTAGGTGTACAGAGTGAGTAACTGTACAGCATTGTTACTCACCCATGTCAGACTCTTGCCTTAGAGCAGATAAAAAATAGTTCTCTGTCCTTTTCCAAAAGGATGAGCAATCTTGAATCACTAAATTTACCAGGGAGCAGGAACTTGTGTGCTATCTTATGTAACATGTCAGACATTTGTCTGCAGTGACTCTGATGTCTATTAAAAAAGGAGAAAAAAACCCAACAACCAACCTTCCAAAATCATGTCTGCTGTTGAATTTAGACTATCACAATTGTAACTTAATATTTTTTCTTTTTTTTCCTCTTTCCCCCTCATTCAGGAGGAGAAAAGCAAAGAGTTGCAATTGCTAGAGCAATGTTAAAGGAGCCACTTATTTTTCTCTATGATGAAGCCACATCATCTTTAGATTCAATTACAGAAGAGGTAAATTGGGAAAAAAATTCTAGAATTTAGGTGATACAATTATGTTACTTCTGATGCTTTTCCTTGTTCTTTTCCTCTCAGAATTCTGTTCTTTTTCAAGTGTTTTCTCAGTTTTATTAAGAGATGCTATGTTGAAGCTGTTGTCCTAAAGCATGGAGCAGAGAAGCTCAGTCCATCTACCTGGAGAGAGTGAGGGATATCAGCTGTCTCTGGGATATTTTCTGTTTTCACTCTGGAAGTCCCATTCACCTTGACACATTCATCCCTTGAAGCTGGTACAGGTGGCCATGAAAAAATCACTCTGAAAAGTTGAGACATAATGCAGGACAAATCCCCCTGGTTTGTTGTGCAGCAGATGCAGGTGATGTAGGTGTGACCTGCAGTGCTGGAGTTCATTTGTGGTCATTCCACAGGAAGGGCTGTGCCATGGATGTGGTGACACAGTGACAGGAGCTGCATCAGCCTTCATAACAGCATCTTTGTTTAAGCACAAAACTCTCAGCACCAGCAGTAATTCCCCAGACTGATGTCATCAAAAATGAGCTAAGCTGCAGCTCTGCTCACTTATGCAGATTGAGTGAATTTATTGACCTGTAATCACTAAATTATTTCATTTTCCAGATGCAAAGAATCCAGAGGATGAACTGTACATCCATGTAGCACAGCTCTGAAATTTAGCACAGCTTCCTCGTGGGCCAGAAATGTCCACATCACACTGAGTTCTCAGATTTTTCTTCTCTTGTTTTGCTGTGTCTGTGCAAGCAAAGCAGAAAGTTTCAGAGTAGAAATGCACTTGGAAGACAGCAAATGAAAATGAGGCTTTTCCACAAGAGTATGCCTGGAAATGGAAATGTTTTCTGACAAAAAATTTCAGAGAAATAAAGTGGACGCTTCACTTATGGTAGTGAGGGCACAAATTCCCCATCAGTGCTCCTTGCAGAGGGATGTGGTTTGAAGGTGGCATAGAGCTCACATAGGAAACACTGGATAGCCAGATAGATAATTCCCAGAATTGCTCTGCCTTTGT
The DNA here is from genome assembly GCF_022539315.1 of Serinus canaria. NCBI lineage: Eukaryota > Metazoa > Chordata > Aves > Passeriformes > Fringillidae > Serinus > Serinus canaria. The sequence continues at coordinate 17,203,421 of NC_066318.1, forward strand.
TCCACATTAGCATAATACTGAGAGGGATTTTTTTCTTGAACAATCATGGGAAAGCATTAATATTACAACCACGAGGAGTTCTTATTTTCAGATGCTTTTACTGCTGTTTGCTGCTTGTGTAGCATGGCTCCGTGGGGAAGTTTTTCCTGAAATGAAGTGACACTTCTCTTCCTTTGTCCCTGGGGATAGCTGTGTTTTTCTGTGAATACAAGCTTTTTTTTCAGTCTGAGGCTTTAGCAAAACCACAGATATTTTATGTTTGGGGCTCTTCAGTTTCTCCTGTACATACTCATGGCTGTTTGTTATTGGGAAGCTGTAGCAGTACCAGAGATGATTTTCAAAACTTATTTACAGTAATTTGCATATTTCCAGCAGCATTTTATTTCCCCTCCTCTCACTCAGGAGTGTGTAAGAGTTTGTGTCTATTGCAATCTTGCAGAACATTCTCAAAGCCATGAGGGACATGGTGAAGCACCGGACGTCAATTTTCATTGCCCACAGGTTGTCCACGGTGGTGGATGCAGATGAGATCATCGTGCTGAATCAGGTGAGGGCTCACCTGCTGCTGTGGGACATTCACATCATGTCAGGTGGTTTAGGGCCTCTGTGTGTCCAGTTTGAATTGTTGCACTCCCACCAAGCTGCTGGAAGTTTTTTCTTTGGAAATGAACCATGTTTGAAAATTCCAACCCAAGCTTGGCATGTGTGACTATCTTGTATGTTGTTATTTTTATGCCTTACTGTTGCATGTTTTTAATCTAATTTTGTGCATGCTTCTGTCATGTGAAGTTTCCTAATGTGTTCCTCCAATTTATGCTTCACTCTCATTGCTCAGGGTCTGTTTTTCACATACATCCATTTTTCCTCTCAGTGGAAGGAGAGAGGACAGCATGTTCCGTTTCCATGCAGATAGAACTATTGCAGGATTGTTCAAGCTCATTATGTTAAATGTGAGCACCATTCTCTGTTTTACCTGTAGAAAAGTGGGATTGTTCCCTTTCTGTAGGGTTCTTTTCTAAGAAAAAGCCAACATGTCTCAACATTTGATTCCCTAATATCAGTGTTCAGCTGTTACCTCATACTCATCCAAAGTCCATTTTTTTCTCTATTATCCATATCTGGCAAGAGATTTAAACAAACAAATGTCCTTAAGATAACTTCATAATTATTCTTTTAACTGATAATGCTGAAAGTACAGTGCTCTAATCTGCTGATAATAGAGCTAGATGTTAAATAGATGTTAAATTTATCTCTGAGTTAATTTTTACCAGTTGCTATTTATAAGCTTGTGCTCATAGGTGTCTTTAGTGACTTAAAATACACATCTAAAAGCAAATAAATTATTCTTACACTACATTCAATGATTTCAGGGACAGTTAGAACCATATCTTTATGAAATAGTGACATTTGCTACACAAAGCTCAGCTTTATATGAATCTCAGGATGAAGTAGTTGAATAAATCAGTTGCAGTGCTCCATGGAGTTTTTATTTGTTTTTGATCTGCTTTGTTTTTTCAGCTTTTGCTGAAAAACCCTCTCCTAAGGTGTATCCTTCCTACAAGTGCACGTTAAAACATCTCACAAACATTTTGTAACGTGTCACAAGGCAATTGGCAGCTTTTTGTTTTCCATGCAATTTTTCACAGCTTCCTGAGAGCGTGTTTTGTGTTGTAGTGTAACTGTTAAATTAAAAATAAAAGCACAGCCTCGAACTGTGAGGGAGCCAGGGTGCTTCCTTTGCTGAAGGATGGAATTGTGGATGAGGGAGGCAGTGTGCCTCTGCCATCCCAGCAGGATTCATGTGTTAGCAGCCAGATAAATAAGGCTCAGGAGCAGGGATGACACAGGGTGATTGTGGCTGGTTTTGCGTAGCAATGTTAATCAGGGAATCACAATTCCAGTACCTCTGCTGAGGTAAAATCAGAATCATTCCTGGGTGAGTAAATGTTGGAGTAATGGTACAGATCCTGATGCTGTGGAGCTGAGCAGAGAAGTTCCATTTTCAGGATTGGTCAAGACTTACTAAAAAAAGCCATAATTCAAAACCTGGTCTCTGCTCCAAATTAATCACTTTAAGAATTTAAGTAAATTCTGCATTCTGTTGATCAAGTGTATATTTTTTCAAATTCCACTGGCATAACTATTAATAGAAGTGCCAAGACCCAAATTTTTTCCCAGCTTGTCCATCAGCAGATGTCACAAGGAGGGAGATTTAATTGTAGATCAGAATTTAGAACTGATATCAAATCCATGTAGTTGTCTGTATAATGATAAGGAAAAGTAGCTGGAGAATGAATTAATGTATCAGTTTAATTTGAAGTCAGTGAATGTGTCTCTCTTACTAGTAAATTAGTTTGGGTTTTAGAAGAGTGATGGTATTTCTCTGTAGGGTTGGAGTTCTCATGGGACTCTCCTCTCCAACTCTTCCTTTCCATGCTGATAGTCAGTAAATCATCTCTGCTCCTGAGAACAGCCCAGAGAGCCAAACTGCTCACACGTTTTTCATGGTGGTGATTGCAGGGACACAAGCTACAGAGCACCCATAAAAGCACAGTTTACACTAATTGTTTTCAGGATTTGATCTTAGATGTGCTTTGCTTGTCTATTATAAACCCCTCTCTGTCTGCTCTTCTCTTTTAGCTTCATCCCCTGTGTTTGTTACGGAGAAAAGATAAATCCCTGTTTATTTTGGTACATTCATGTCACCTTTGCAGGAGTAGTTGAACACCTTGCTCCTCATATAGAGGTCCACATTTACTTTAGATAACTCCTCCAGTTTAGATAGGAAGCTTTCCATGCTGGTGAGCTTTAGATTTTGCACCTGCAGTCCGAGAAGAGCACAGCTCCTTGTTTTCAGCTGGCAGTGCCCACGCAAGTGAGTGCACTGTGCAGTCAATCCTTCCTTGCTGTTTCAAGCTCTTCCTCATTAATAACTGCTCTAATCCATACTGTGAAAACAGTTTCCACAGGTCTACAGGCTGGCCTGTTGTTTAAGATCTGGGAATGTGGATTCCTGACTTCCTGCCCTTGTTTTGCAGGGTAAAGTTGCAGAACGAGGCAGGCACGCAGAGCTCCTGGCAAACCCCAGCAATCTCTACTATGAGATGTGGCACACACAGAGCAGCAAAGTGCTCCACAGTCACAACCACCCAAACTGGGAGGAGAGAAGTAGCCACACATCCAAAGAGGAGGAGAGGAAGAAGCTAGAAGAAGAAATTATCAACAGTGTGAAAGGCTGTGGGAACTGTTCATGCTGAATAGGATCCTGGATCTTGTATAGCAGGTTAAAAATGCACAAGAATACAGTGAAATACAGCTCTTGGGTTTTTTTAAGTCAGCATTCAAAAACTTCTGGGTTTTGCAATTTTTGGATTTTACAGTTTCACAGAGGGACATAATTTCAACCAAAGGAGTTCTATTTTTGCATCTTTAGGAATCTCTAATATTCAGTGGCATCTGCAAGAGCTGAGCTTTTTCAAAAACTTTAAACTTCCCAACCAAGGGTGTAATTTATGGCAATTTTTAGGCACTGATAAATTCTCCTGGTAGTTGCCTGATGTGGATTATTAAATTGTAAACAGATTTGTCCTTGATTTACATTATTTCTCATCATTGATGGTTGATAAATGCGTCATGTTTTAATTGTAATTGGGCTAATTTGAACTCATTTGCTAGTGAGGAAAATGCCTTTTAAATTCTTCAGTGGTGTTCTGGTTTAAAATCTTCCTTGTAGAGAGTAAGAACAGCCTCAACAAAATACTATACTTCTAGTAGTAAGCTAAATATTGGAATTACCCCTCTTACCTTTCAGAAGCACCTTTCATACTGCACTATCAGGAAATGGATTGGTATTATTCTAAAGGAAAACTAATAGCATTTTTAAGTGAAAAATGAACAAATCCAAGTTCAGGATTCTGTATCCTCAGCATCTGCTGTAGCAGTCAAAGCAGAATGAAGTTGCTCTTTCTAGTTCAGTCATGGTCTTAGGGAGCAATTAAGATTCAATAAAGACTTCCATAAATTTCTGTTATCTCATTAATGTATGAGAAAATGACCTGGATAATGCTGAAAGCATTGCTGTAATAATCTCCTCATTTCAACAACCAAAACTTCTCCACTGGGAGGAAACCTCAGTCTTTGGGATCTGCAGGACACTGGGGGGGTGTCAGGTTTGGGGGGGGCTGCAGGGGTCACAGCTGGGAGAAGGTGCCAGAAGCTTCCCCTGTATCCAGCAGAGCCAAGGCTGAGCACATAACCAGCAGGGCAATGCACTGCTGGGATCACAGATTTGGGAAGGGAGGAAAAGCCTTGTAAGTGTAAGAGCAACTGCAGCCAGAGAGAGGAGTGGGAAATGGGAGAGGAGCAGCCCTGCAGACACAAGGGCAGGGAAGAAGGAGGGACAGGAGGAGCTCCCTGCAGCCCATGGGGGTCCACGATGGAGCAGAGATGCACCTGCAGCTTGGGAAGGAGCCCTGGATGGAGCAGAGATGCACCTGCAGCCTGGGAAGGAGCCCTGGATGGAGCAGAGATGCACCTGCAGCCTGGGAATGAGCCCTGGATGGAGCAGAGATGCACTTGCAGCCTGGGAAGGAGCCCTGCATGAAGCAGGGATCCACCTGCAGCCTGGGAAGGAGCCCTGGATGGAGCAGAGATGCACCTGCAGCCTGGGAAGGAGCCCTGGATGGAGCAGGGATCCACCTGCAGCCTGGGAAGGAGCCCTAGATGGAGCAGAGATCCACCTGCAACCTGGGAAGGAGCCCTGGATGGAGCAGGGATCCACCTGCAGCCTGGGAAGGAGCCCTGCATGAAGCAGGGATCCACCTGCAGCCTGGGAAGGAGCCCTGGATGGAGCAGGGATCCACCTGCAGCCTGGGAAGGAGCCCTGGATGGAGCCAGGGGGATGTTCCCAGAGGAGCCTCTGGGGGAAGCCCACACTGGATCAGGCTCCTGGCAGAACCCACGGGGAGAGGAGCCTGTGGTGCAGGAGGTTTGCTGTGACCCCGTGGGGGACCCACCCTGGAGCAGCCTTTCCTGAAGGACTGCACCCTGTGGCAGGAGGACACATGGAAAAAACCCATTGAGGCAAGGGAAGAGAATGAGGAGGAAGGAGCAGCAGGGACAACGTGATGAACTGACCACAGCCTCCATCCCCCTGCACTGCTTGGCAGGAGGGGGAATTCTGAAGTGAAGTCGAGCCTGGGAATAAGGCAGGGATGGGAGGAAGGTGTTTTAAGATTTTGTTTCATTTTCTCATTACCCAACTCACACTTCTAATTTGCAGTAAATGAAGTTAATTTCCCCAAGTGGAGTCTGTTTTACCCGTGACGGTAATTGCTGAGTGGTCTCTCCCTGTCCCTGCCTTTCTTGTGTTCTCTCCCCTGCCCAGCTGGGTGGGCACCAGCATCCAGCCAGGGTCATCCCACCACAACAGGGTTGTATTTTTAGGCCCTGTCTCTCCAGGGAAGTTCACCATCTCTTTAGCACGAGCTATCCTGGTGTAATTCTTCATGTTGAATTTAAGAATTAAAATCTTTCTCTTGGATGCTGAAAAATAACTTTGTTATTTCTAAGGAATTACACTGGTATAATTACATTGATATAATTACATTTGTAAATCAGATGCAAGATTTCTCAGTGTGGGCACTAGGGAAGGGCTGAATTTGGTGCTTGTGGAAATTTAATTGCAAATAGAGTTTATTTTTTTGTTATACCCCTCCCCTACAACTAAAAATAGGAACATAACTTAAAAGGAGTGAAACCTTTTCTAGTTACTTGGTTTCTCTCTCTTAAAATGATTGATGAAAAACCAACCTGGCATCAATCTCCAGTTAAAAATTATTCTAAAAGCACTTTAATTTTCATCCTTGCAGTGCAGAAGCAAAGTGAAGTCCAGTTAATGTAGTGGCAGTGCAGAACTCCAGCTTACAACTTTGCCTTTATTTTACCTAATTGTCTCCTGGTTGAGCTGCTGACATCAGTGAGGGGACTGTAATGGTGCAGTTATCTCCCAGCTGCCAGAAATAGCAAAGGTTTATTGAAAATCTTATTTATAAGGAATCTCCCTTTCCTGCATTGTGACAAACCCCAAACTATGGCTCTTCCCCTGCTCTGCAAGAGCTGATTTTGGAATTAATCTGTCTGCTGTTCATGTAGCAGGTAACAGGCAAAAGCTGTAAATAGTAATATTGCAATCCTCAGTTTGTTTTCCTTTTGACACAAAGATGAGAAATTACTCTGGTCTGAAATGTGGAGGGGAAGGGCTTTTCTCACTGAAAAGGTTTCCATGTTCCAGGGCTTGGACATCCTAGAAGGGTGCCCAGAATTGGGAATTGTCTGTGAAATGTCTGGAATCAAAACCCACTTTAATGCCAAGTCTGATTGTGTTTGTGAGGGACAATTTCGGATGAAAGCCGATGGATTTATCACTTGGATTGGACTTAGCAAGGACTGAGAGTCTTGGGCATTACAGGTTTGGAATGAGGATGGTTTTCAGGTGGTAAATGCTAGGAATGATCAATAATTGTTTAAATCTGTAGGGTTTGCAGATCTAAGGCCATTACCTGTCTCTGCCATCCTTTTGGTTCCTGTGGATGTGCTGCAGCTCTGTCCAACTTCAAATGGAATGGCAGGAGGGAACTGTGAACAAAGGCAGGTCCTAAACCAAGAGGCTGCTCATACAGTAGAATATGTATTTAAAGAAGTGCACTGAGTTTCTGGAGATGACTGAAAACTTTCTCATGTCTTGGAATTGCTGGGTAAACTTTCCTGGCTTGGTGGTGACTGTATTGGGGTGAATTGCTGTGGAGATGCTGCAGCAATACTGGGTGAGTCTCCTGTCTGCTGCAAAGTCAAACTTGTGCTCTTTTTTATTTTTTTCATTTAAATGTTGAGGTTTTTATTCCTGTACTGTGACTCCAAAGTGTCACCACTGAAGCAGATGCTTAAAGCACTGAATGGGAGAGTGGTGGCTTTGGAGAGACTCAGTGACCTTTAGGACAGTCTGCCTGGCACCTCTCAGAAAAGCCTTACAATTCTCACAGAGACAGATTGATCTGGGGGCTCTCTCCCAGCCTCAGTGGATCTTGGTAATTCTGCTCTGCTGCAAACTGAAACATCCCTTTTCTAAACAGCAGCTTTTCATATTCTGGACTCGTAGCTGGTTGTTGTTCAAGTTATCTACTCCCATTATAAAATCTTTGCCTGCAATTTTAGAGTAGAAAAAGACATTTTTTTCCTCTTCACTTTCTGTTTTTAGAGAAAATGTGTTTGTAGAAAATGGACTTTAAAAAGGGGCTGCTGCTTGCAGTGTGTAGTGATCTTTTAACTGTGAACTTAGAGAAATCAATCCTAATTTCCATGTAAAAACTTTTTAGGCTCAGGATATCAAGTCACAACACAAATTTTGGGCTATTTTAACCTCCAAGTTAGGAAACTTAACGAGTTATTGGCAGGGAAGTTGTGCTTTTTCCAAGTGGATGTTCAAAGCTTACTCCTTGCAGATGTTCCCTCAGGTTATCTCAGCTCTTCTGTTCCATGGAGGTAGGGTTACCTACCTACATCTCTCAACACTGAGATTTTGTTTAAGTTTCTTTTCAGAATGGAAATGTAAAACTTACATTGTACAGGAAGGTGACATGTTCCAGAAAAACAAAGCTCAGCTGAGATGAGATTGTGTAACCCTTCTGCTGGAAGACTCCTTACCCCACTCCTGTCCTTCATCTGTGTGTAGATAATTCTTACTAAATAAAGGATTTATCTTTGTGAATAGAAATGGCTGTCCTGTCACAACAGCTCTTCCAGTTTTGCAGCAATTCCCAGAGGAAACAGTCACTGCTGTGGAATGTGAGTCTTAATTCAGCAATTGTTTGTGGTGCTCGGTGGTGCCAATGGAGCAGGTAACCAATCCCAGGGTGTGGGTTGGCATAGGGTGGCTGAATTCCAGTGATCTGTCAGGGGTGAGTTCATGGATCACACCTGGATTCTGCCCCCCCTCAGCATTCACACCCCCTGCATGTGTGTGTGGAGCTGCAAAAGGAGGTGAGGAGCTCGTGTTGGCTGCATCCCTCTGATGGGAATGAACGTGCTGTGAGAAGCCTGACTGTGTCTTGCTTTAAAACACTGTGGTTTTATAAATGTAAGCTCTTAACGTGTGCTCAGTCAAAGGAGAGCAGTTTTAAGAATCTGCTTGAACCCTTGACATGACAGTGTAGTCACTGACTGGATTTCTAATTGCAGCTGTAGCTCATTATCAAAGCAGAATGCAGGAAACATTTATTATTATAGTATTATTAGTATTAATTACTGCACTGCACTGTATTGATCTGAGCCATGACAGCCACTGTCCTGCTGTCACTGAGCTCTCTGAGGCTGTGCACAGGGTATGGTGCAGGATGGATGGAGGGCAGATCCTAGAGCAGCCTGGCGTGTTTCAGGTTTGACTGGATGAACTTTCAGCTGCTAAGTGTTCATGGATGGAAGTACAAGAGGTAAACTGTAGATAGATATATAATAATGTATAGAACAGACAGACTTCATCTACTTCTTGACTTTAGTGGATCAATCTAATGTCTTTTTAAAAAAATCCTTAAATGGTTAGTTCTTGAAAACTATCTTTTAAATTCCTCCCAGGTGACTTTTGACCCTTCTGCAGATGTTGGGACTAAACTCAGGGAATAGCCTTACCCAGCCTGGAAAACCAGCAGAAACCTTGAGAGAGGACTTCTCCAGAGGCAGGTCTTCTGGTTGGGGTGTGGGATCTCCTTCAGGTGAGAAGTGTCAGTTGTACTCAATGGCACAGTGGATTTATTAGTTAAAAGAAAAAGAGCCAAAATGCTTTGCTGGTGTCTTTGGGGCAGAATTTAAAACAGCATCCCCAAAGCTGAAAGAGTCATGTAACATCTCAGCTCCCCCACATTAATTTCCAGTTTCTAATGCCCTTTATAAAATTGTCACGTAAAGCATCTTAAGTCACAACAACATAAACTTGTAAAGCTCTCAGCCTTGTGCTAGAGAGGGAAAAGGAGACAAGTTCTTCCCCTCTATTATGGAGAAGAATAAAGAGCCTGGAGCAGAATACATCAGGTGGTGGGGTGTCTTTGAGTGCCTTCTGCAGGGCTCTGCAGGTGTCAGCTGAAGATTTTACTGGCCTTGTACACACACCAACAAACATTTAGAAAAGTGAGACTGAAGAGATGAAAAGATTCCATATTGCTCTTGTCAGAGAAAATGCAATGTGAAGGTCAGTCTGCAGTTGGGAGGGAACCATTCAAGAACAGCAGTGGAGGAATGGGCTGTGAGCTTTTAAAACATGGAAATGCATCTTCATGTGTTTGCTCACAGAGTTGTAAAAATCTTTATTTCTTCAGTGAATTGAAAATCTTCCTGGCTTTTGAAGAACACAGATAAAAGATTCAGCTTATTTACAATTAAAACCAGGGAATGTTCTCTGGGGAAAACAGTGTTTGCAGAATCTGTAAAAGGTGATGAGTGATAGCGCGTGTCGATGCCGCTACTTGCGATTGCAGGAACGTAGGATACTTGGCAGGATACAAGGGAGGGGGAAGAGCACAAGGCACAAGTATTTTAGGCTGGAGTTGTTCCTTCTGCCTTGTGGAAATTGCTTCACTTCAAAGCCCACACAAGGACTATGATGGTAACACACACACACACGTTTCTGAAATCTACGGGGTAAAAATTAATGACCTGATGTTGTACAGTACTGAGGCTTTTTTTTAAAGAAAATATTTTTTACAGTAGTTCAGTGTCAGAGGAAGGGAAATACAAAGTGCAGAGCTTGGATTAGTGGAGAAGGAAGATCTCCATTCAATCCCTTCACTCCCAACAGTGAGTGCTAATCTGGGCCCTGCATGACAGTGGCCACGTGCAGGGTCCCCTTGGGCTTTGTGTGAGAGCTGATCTCTCCTCCTTAGACATGACCTTACCTTGTGCCTTATCTTCCTCCCTCTCTCCTTATTTGGGCTGTAATTTCTAAAAATTAAATTCTCCCTAAAATGTTTCTTGTCTATAAACTGGAGGAAGCTTTAGCAGCTTCAGTCTTAGGGCTGGGCTTTATCCCACATGTTCTGTGGAGAGGTGCTGCCTCCAGAGGTGCCCTCAGTGGAATGGGACACTGAAGGCTCCTGTGCTGCCTTTGGACATCTGTAGGCACAGCCTTGCAGGGAGAGGTTTGCTCAGTGAAATGCTCCTTGGGGAGCTGGGTCACAGCCTCTGCATATTCCAGTTTGGCCTTCAGGTCACCTGAAAGAGCAGCCTGCTCCAACAGCGTGCTCCAGGTGGTTCTTGTCTGCTGGCTCAGGTGGTACTGGGGTTCTCCAGGTGTCTCATTTTCAGCAGCATGTCTGGGTGAAGTAGCTGTGCTTCCAGAATGCTCAGGGAGCTTTGCAGACAGCAGCCTGTGCACGTGATTCCCACAGCATGGAAAGATCCATTTGAATGCCATATCCACTAAAAATCAGTGTTTACAAGAGCCCTGCTTAGTGCTGCTGCAGAGAGCAGTCCTGGCTGCTGAAGGTGTGTTGGGGTGCTGTGCTGCTGCAATATGTGGAGCAATTGCATTCAGTCTTCTGCTTTCTTACCAGTCCTGGAATTTTTGATGTTAGGAATCTCCAGCTGCACACAGAAACCTTCTGTCACCAAATGTAGAATTCCATGGCTAAAATGTTACCACCTGAAGAGCAGCATGAGCAAGATTTAGCCCATTAAGTGGGTTTTTAATAGTTGCTGTTGCCTGAGCTATGCTCCCAGCAAAACTGGGAGTTGGAACTTCGAGCAGTTAATGAATTCTCAAATCAAAATATGTTGTACCAAAAAGTGGCTGAAAGTTGCTTAAATATTCCTAAGATTTCGTGCAACTTCTGTCTTAGGTTTGCACATGAATTACTTTAATTCTGTTGGATTTAGCTGAATATTTCCATGGTGCAGTGGCATCGAAGCTGGGAAGAATTTATTGGCACAACAGCCATGTGTCCAGCATGTGCTGGTGTGAGGTGTTTCCAACAGTTTGGCTCTTCCCTCAGGAGGTGTGTTTGTGATTCACAGGTGAGTGATGCTCTCAGCTCCCAATTCATACAGGAAATGCCACACCATCGAGCCCTGGTATGTATAAATGTACTGACTATGTCCAGTGAAAAGGAACAACAGAAGCTAGGCTGCAGCACTGAAATTATTTCCTGATGGAAATGGTCCAGGAATCACTGACAGCAAGTCAAATGCAAATAGCACTCCTGAAAACAAAATGGAGCTATAAAAAACTACTTTTTAGTGGATGATCAGCTCTGGAAGCTGAAAAAAGGTGAGTTTTGTTGATTATTTTGTGGGATCTGTTTAATAAAATTGAAGGCCCTAAACTTTCTAACTATTATTTAATATTCTAACTGTTATTTAGGCTTCTGGGAAGCAGTCAAGTTCCAGTAAATAAATGCCCATGTGGTTCCAGTAGGTATCTAGAAAAGCAAATCCTCCAAAGGGCTGTTTTCAGAGTTGATAGCAGAGTCCCTGTGGAAATTCCTTCAGTGGATATAAGCTCACATCTAATGGCAGTCTCTGATTTAGGCCAAAGCTGCTTTACTGACACCCAAGCTGTCCTATGGAGATCCCGCTCTAGCTGAAAGCCACACAGACTTTCACAGCCCATAAATCCCACAAAATACATCTCTTAAGTACTTTACTCAAAGGAATGTTAAGCTCTTTTACTAAATCTCAAATTACAGCTATGTGACAACTCAGAGTTTACAGTCTGACAGCTCACGTCATCAGTCGGAGCGGGATGAGCGGAGTCAGAGGCGGCATCGCTTGCTGCTGACTTGCAGGGATCTGGTAATAACAATCCACTGGAAAATGTTGGAAAGCTGTGACAGCCTGGGAATGGTTTGTGACATCTGTTAAACACACTTGTTTTTATTCCCACTGACTGCAGCAAGATCCAGTGATATTTGATGGAGAAGGAGTGGTTGTGTTCCAGAGCGGTTCCCTCGAGGACCCACGCCACCAAGCAGGTGAATTTCTATACAAATGACCACATCCCAATACTTGAGCCAGATTAAAAGGAAGTTTCTCAACAGATTGTTCCTCCCAGTGGCCAATGAACTCTGCAGGAGCAGGAGATGGAGGAGGCTGGTGAAGCCCTGGCTGCTGAGTGCTCTGGGGTGCCCAGCGCTGGCTGTGTGGGGAGTGAACACTCACCAATGACTTCATGGTTCAGAGCAACTCAGCCCTGACTTAAACTGAAATGGGCAGTGCCAGGAGAGCTGTAAACTCACAGGTGCACCAGTGTATCTGAGGTACTCACACGAGGCATAAGTGTGAGCAGCCAAGGAGAAGAGCTGTGTCTTTCTAAAGACTCCCTGGATGAGTCAGTTGTGCCCTGTGACTGGATACAGGGCTCCTTGCAGTGCAGCTGAAGTTTATGATATGTTTTGTAGGCACAATCTACTTGTTTTAATGCACACTTGGCCTGAAGTTCTTACTGAACCTGCTGTAAGACCTGTGGCACAGGAACTGAAGGAAACATTGGTTTGACAGCACAGCCAACTCAACCAACAACCAATTCAGCCAGTGCTGCTCTTTAAAATAGGTGCAGAAAACACCATGGCTGTAGAGAAAACTGTACTTGCTGCGTCACCCAGCTGTTCCAACAGAGTTTTTGAATCCCAGGCCCAGTTTTTGCACTGCAGACTGTACAGCAGAGGTGGGCAGTGGCTGTGAGTGTGGCAATGAGTACAGAGGGAAGCCCTTGGCACTGAGTGCTAAGCTGCTGTCCAGCCAGAGGTTATCTGGGCTAAGGAGAAGCTGGGATCAGCCTGGCTGAGGCTGATTGAAATGTTTGGATACCCACTGGCTAAATATCCACAAAGAGAGGAAATGAAATAATTGTTATTTTAAAACTTTTCCATTTTTTCCAAAGGCTTCTCCAGCAGTTTGTGAGCCTTTCCAAGGACTCCATACCTTCCCTTAACCTTCTCATACCTTAAGGCAGACAAGGTATGAGAACAATATAATCTAACAATCCTCTATCTTGAAGGTCTTCTCCCACCTAAACAATTCAATGATTCCATGGTTTTGTAATCTATAAACTAGCTAGGAAGAATTAGGGACAAGTTTGATGCAAGGAAGGTGTGGTTACCTAAACCCTGGTGTTTCAGTCCACTGAAACCAGAGTGCTTTTTGCTTGGGAAGTGCAGAAGTGAATCCTTTAAATGTGTGTGACCTTTTCTGTAAGAGTTGCCTCAAGTCCAACATGAAGACCTGCAGCCAAGTCCCTTGGTCACACACACCCTGACACCATCCTATTTCTGAGGAGCAGGACCAATGTAAGGAAATGCTGACACAGCTGAGAATATCTGTTTGTCCTGGAACATCTCTAAAAATGTCCAGACTTCAGCTTAGATGAATGTCTGTGGATCTCAAAATCTTGGGCCTGCCATCACAAAGGGCTCTATAAAAAGGTTGGAAATGGAGAGGCTGCTGCAAGTCCTGTGGATAATTACCTGGCTCCGTGTGCAGGAAGGTCACTTCACACAGGCAGTGCAATTACCTCCTGGACAAATGGAAAATGAAATTGCAACCTTGTGTGTGATTGCCAAGAAGACAACCCAAAGTGCTGGCTATGAGCAGAACCTCTGCCCTCTGTGTGGCAGGAAAGCTGGCACTGTTCTCTGGAAACAATGCATTTGAAAACGTCCATCTTTTAAATTGTGCCCTTTCAAGATGTCCAGTGAAAGATGATGAGCTGCTAAGTGTTTGCAGTGGTTTCTGCAGCTCTCAGTCGAACAGAGAACTCTCACCACCTGAGACCTCCCAGGGTGCTAGTGGGAAGCTAAAACTCAGACTGAGTTTAAGCAGAGCCCAAGCTGACAGCAGATACAGGGCTTAGCTGCAGGGGATGTGATGCACTGGAGAGGGATTGAATGGTCCTGTGCTGTCAGTGATAGAGTCATCACAGAATAAGTGGTTTTTTTTTCCTTTTTAATTACTCAAATTAGGGGCAAGGAAAAACCAGTATACCAGCACTATGCTGCCCAGTGGAAGTCCTGTCCTGTTGAAGGTGGAGGCAGATGATTGATAGGTCTTCTGATAAGCAACAAAAGAAAATTCACTGAGAGATTATGAATGAATTCTTTTTTTAATTCTTGGTTGTAGTCACTCAGCATGTAAAAAACTCCTTTAGTTTTAATTTTACTCTTAATTTTGGGGAAGGTACTGAAGGATACAGGAAGCACCTTGAACTTGTGCTTGCTGTAGTGATTCTTTGTGTTGTTGAAAGCAAACATTTGGCTTAAGGAAGATTTGCACAGGTGTAAAGCTTTCCTTGTATGAATATTTAAGCAAATAGGGGTCTGTCACTGAACTGCAATTTAGTAATTTTTTTTTATCAGGATTTGTTGGGTTGGAAAGCATTTCTTCTGTTAGGCTATAAAATAAAAGGATTTATCCTTAAAATAAATTAATCAAAAATCTCTTGTGAAAATGCTGAAGCTAAGTGGAAGGTTTCCAGAAAAATCGAGCATTATTATGATTTTTTAAAAGTGTGTGTAAAATAATCCAGTCTTCCAAAAAGATGCTTGAAGTTGTTTGGATAGAGTTGGCATCTGCCAGAGTCGAGTCACACATAAGATAACATGATTGACCATTTTTGGCATGGGATGGGCTAAATTGGCTCATCTGTTGGCTGTCAGTCTCTTCTGAATTAGATCCAAAGCTTTGTAGGCACGTTTCCATCTGGTTAAGTTTAGGACTCAAGCTGTTTATATATTAAAAAAAAAGTATTTTGTACCAATAACAATTTCTAGAAAAAGGGTTTTGCTTATGTTCCATTTTGAAACTATTTGGTTTTCTTTCCTGGTTAAAATAACCTCCTGAAGAGTGAAAGATGATGTGTCCATGTATTATGTTAAGACCCTTGAAACATGCAAATAAAATGGAAAGAAATTAAAAATTTTATATGTACATATTTAAATATATGTATATATGCATGCATATCATTCTGTAATATGTGACTCCTCTAAATTGGAAAACCAGATTTTAAGTCTGCTAATATTTTAACCATGTGCATTAGGAAAGGAGGATGAATACATGCTGTTACACTCACATTGAGTCTTTCTAAGATTGGCCTTGCATTATTTTTATTCTGAATATTTGCCATCTGGCACTGGGAGCTGCAGTATTTAGTGCCACAAATAATAATGAAAAATATGGTAATAGCTTGTGATACTTTAACGTAAAAATATAAGACAGAGGGTATAAAGCTCTGGGCGTATGATCTTACAGCTGCCAAAGCATGTTGTTCCCTCTGCCCTTGTTTTCCATAAATGAGTCTTTGATTGGAGACAGCAGCAGTAATGGGAAAGTCATTGGTTAATGCACATTAATGAAACTGCGTTACTGGAGTTAATGAACTACAGTCCTGAAGAAAAATGAGCAGGAAAAATGCCAGGGTTTGTGCCATTGTGTTCAGGTAGCTGTGGCTGCACCCAAGACACGCCAGGAAAATGTCTCTGACTTCAGATTCACCTGACAGAGAGGCCTCTGTCTTTTTCAGGTCGGACAAGCCCCATAGAAATGCCTGAACTTTAATCGAAATTGCCTTTTCCTTCCGTCTCCCCCCATCAAGACACAATGAGGAGACTGTTGCATATTCAGCAAAGCTGTTGTTCTTGCTGCAGTTAAATTGCATAATTAGATGGGGCTTAAAGAGAGCTGAGCCTCGGTGATTGTGCAAGCTGAGGCAGAGGTGAGACCAGCTCAAGGGATTTACCCAGGGGAGTTGCAAACCAACCCAGGGAACTGAGGTGTTGGTGCTTCAGGAGAACAGTTCCAGGATGTTTGGGCTCAAAGGCAGCAGGCATTTCCTGAACGCTCCTTTCAGAGAGCAGAGGAATTCACCTTGATGATTTCTGTGAGATGGGTTTATTTCTGAAGGCTGGCCAAGCACCTCTGCAGATGCCAAGAGCTCTGTGTTTTGTGGCAGCTCTGTTGGCATTAAAATCAACCCCTTCCACCAGCTCTGCTCTATGGGACTCTGCTCACCACTGCAGCATCATCTGCACTTGAATCAAGAGAGAAAAGCACAAGGTGCCTCTGGGCACGAAGAGTTTAACATTTCCTAAAGAAAGGAAATAATTTACAGAACACTACAAGTAACATCCCCATCCACAATAAACAGGGCTTGGCTCTGCTGGTCTGTGGAGCAGCCCCAGAAGTGGCACAGTGCAATGGGAAGGACAGAATTGCTAAAGAGGATTTGAGTTTCCAGCTGTGGCCAAAGAGTCCTGACCAGCCCTTTTGGGCTCTGCCATCCTCACCCAGCACTTCCTGGTGCCAGCCAGCTCGGCCAAGGCAGCCACTGGCCTTGAACCCTGGAATACCAGAAACTGCCCTGCACCTCTGCAATTCATCCTTGCCCAGGCCATGGATTTACTGCCTGTGAGAAGATCAAATCTGCAGTGAATCCACAGCAGTTTGTGACTCTGTGATGTCCTGATCCCTCTGCCTCCTCCAGGTTTTGTTCCAACCTGTGCTCTGGCTCACTGCAAATACACCAGGCCATGCTTGAGACTTTTTGGCTGTTCCTGGTTGCTTTTCTTCTTCCCTTTTTCCCCTTTGTCCCCTGCTAATCCAGCCACCTCCCCTGAAGTGGCCGAGGTTGTTATTCCTGCCAAGGGAACGAGGGCACACAGAGCCTTCTGTCCACAGAGCGCTCGCCTTGGCCCAGGCACAAATGGGAGCTTTCCTTCCCTCCTGCTCAGAAGGCACCACCAAGGAGGTGTTTGGCCATGGAAACTGGTAAGAGAAATGCACCATTTCAAGGAAGATTTACAATCTAAAGTTGAGATGTTGAAAGGAAGGTGGGAGAAAGGAAGGAATAGGCAGGGACAGATTTGGGGGGCTCAGAGCCCGTGAGCAGCACAGCTTAATGGGGCCAGGGGAGCCTCAGAGGCTGTGACCCTGCTGGAACTGCCTGACTTGAATAAGGAGCTTTTTAGCCTTGTGAGGCAGGGTTGGGTGTCTTTGGGGTGTTTGGTGGAGCAAGGAGCCTGCCAAGGAATGGAGAAGGCTGGAAACTCCTCTGGGACCCTCCTCACCTTCGGTCCTTCCACAGCTCTGCCAGGCACGCTGGAAATTTGTGTTTCCCCTCAAGGTCAGCGACTGCCTTGAGCATCTGCTGGGTATGTCTGGACCATGGGGGCAAAGAGAAGGTGTGGAGTGAACATCAGCTCTGCTCCTGCAGCTGCTCTGAGACAGAGCTCCGGGGGGGGTGGATGCAAACAGCCAGGAATGCAGGGGGAGTCTGTCTGCAGCCGGGGGCTCAGCCTGCACTGCTGGATTGGGTGGGTTGGGACGGTTTTCTGACAAAGCTGTAAAGCTTGACAGGTGTGCCAGAGAGGAAAGGAGAAATTCAGTGTGTGCAGCTCATGATTCCAGCTCATTTCTTCTCCAGGAATGGCTTTGGGCTCAGTCAGAAGGACTCACTGTTTGCAGGCTCAGTGTTATTTCCCACAGCACACTGTTGCTTTTGAGTCGCACACCAGGATCTGGGAAGAAAAGAGGAGGGGCAGGGGGGAAATCCTTCACCCTCATGAGTCAAAACCCCACCCCACCTCCTGGAGTGCTTCTCATTCTGCCAATGATCTCTGTTGGACTGTTCTTGTTCAGAAGTTGGTCCTAGAAGTCTGAGAGAGTGGGGGAGAAATCCTCTCCAGCTGTTTGTGTTGGAGTAGGATAGGAGAGTGATGTCTTCAGCCACCCTACTGCCTTTCTTTCTGAGTTTATAAGGTTCATAACATCTGGGCAGCTTTCTGCTTGAACCATGCTTTACCAGGTTCACCCAAGAATGCAGGATCTTCTGAAAATCCCATTTGTGTTCTACTTGAGCCATGAGCAAACCAGAATCCTCTGGTGGACCTCTGCCTCTGGTATGGTTTGGCAGAGGGGCTATGTATGACAGAAATTAGTTGGGCCGCAGAAAAATAAGGATTTAACCTGTATTAGGTGTGCTGCAGTGGCTCCCATAAATCTGGAAAAGTAGGAATGATAAAGAAAAAAAGGAATGATAGAAAATGGACACTTGGAGACCTGGAAACCACTGTGGCATTGGCCTCTTGTCATAACCCAGGTTCTTTTCTCTTAGACTGACTCCTGCTTCCTAGAGAGACCAGCAGGCAGAGGATCCTGGCATATATCCATGTCTGGGCACATGGATTCTGTGTGAAGACAGCTGGAAGGCTGGGACAGATGTAAATGTCTGATCTGCTCTGTGGTACAGGTTGCAGTGAATGATCACAGTGCTGGCTGCAGCAGTGGAGCTGCAGGGGGGCAGGAGAACAGCAGGGCTGTGGGGCAGGGCTGGGCTAGCAGCACAATCACCCCTGGCTCAGGGACTGCTGATCCCTTCCTGCCAAAAGGAGCTTTCTTAGCACCTTGTTCTCACACCTGTGAGCCTCTATTCCACAGCCTGGAAAATAAATACCCTGCCAAGGGTACCCTGTCAGTGCCCCTTCCACACCTGTTTGTGGCAGTACATGGAAAGATCACAGTGCACAGACTGTTAATTTTCCAGATTGCCTGAGATGCTGTGCAGAACTTCAGGCTGCCTGTCAATCACTGTTCTGGTGGTTCTGAAACTGAAGGACCTTCAATGAGTGCTGTGGGTAAGTGGAACTAAAGGCATTGTAGTGTTTCAGAGCCCAAGGATAATCTTTGAGCCTTTATGTTTATGTTCCCCCTAAAATACAGCACTTAAATAAATACTTGGGTTGTCTTTCTAAACTGGATCCAGGTGCAAGGCTCACTTAATTGAATGTGTCTTTTCATCTCCACCAAGGCCCCCCCAAGTTTACTTCTAATCTTATCTTGGTGATTATACTCAGGTGATTGCCATCACCTCCAGCACACAGCTCCAGTGTGGCACCTTCCCAAAGGCACTGGCAGCAGCTGGGTGGGTCTGCCAGGTGCTTCTGGCCATGTTATTGCTGCCCTGGGAGGTGCCTCAGCAGAAGAGCTGCCAAATTTGCTTGTGTGCCTTTGGTGGCACTCTTCAAGGGCACAGCCCCTATGTGAGGTTGCCAAGGGCAAAACCTGGCCCCAGCTCATTTTGAAAGCAGTTCACGACCACCATCCACCTGTGTGTTTATTTTAGTGAGCACTGCCAGGTGTGCTGTCACCATCTCACCTGACCCTGATTAATTACTTATTTATATTACTCGAATCTTTCTGCCAAGAAAATGACGGGCTAGTGAAACAAAATACAGCGTTACAAACATGGCAAAGGCATAGGGACTGAAGTGTGTGATTCCCACAGCAAGGTGCTGAGGCTGGAGAGGAAAACCATAACGTGGGATAGGACTGGGAAGTGCTACTTTCCCAAAAACTGTGACACCACCTCATTCTGTGGCCTTGGGCAAATCATTGAGTGCTGGTCTCAGTTTCTGCACCCCTTCAAGCATGTGCCCTGACACAGTGGGAATGAATAATTTATTCACGTGTGATGTATGGCACGTCCTGGTTCTGGGTACTGCTGTTAATGAAGAAAAAATGCAATTAGTTCCTTATTTTGCAGTGCTGAAGATTCATGTGTAAAATGCTCTGAATTCAGAGAGCATTCCATATCTTGTCATATGTTCTTGTTTTATTACTGCATAGATGGGGGTCTCTGATGCTGTGGGAACAAGGACTAAAGTGCTTGATACTTTAATATTTTAACCAGAGAATTAGCTAATCAATTTTTAGACTGTATGCATTGTTTAAGACTAAAAAGCAACTCAAGCGATAACTCAAGACTAGAAACCTCTTTTAAGTATCACAGTGAACTTATATAAACCTAAAGGCTAATAGGTGTGTCTGGTTTGCCTTCTATTTGCTAAACCATTCTGTTGACTCAGGAGATGAAATAACAGAAGTTTTCCTCCAGTCCCCGGTGCAGAAACTCCGGCCACGGATCTCATGTGAGGGTGTCACAGAGACACGGGGCTGCGGGGGGGGGTCCTGCGAGAAGGGGAGGATGTTATCGGCTCACACACTCTGGACATGTTGGCTCCTGCCTTGACTGTTTGTCGCCCTCCTGCTCGGCAAAAGGCAGCGGCTGGTGCGTCCCTGCCTTCCCTCGGCGTGCCTGGCATCTCGGCAAGTCCTCAGCCATCCTGAGATGAGGCAGCCTCCTCCCGGGAATGGGCACCTGAAGGTAAACCAGTTTTAGACGCTGTTATTAATAACGTGATCATGAAAATAAATCAGAAAAGCTGCTGCAAGCCCTAAGGTGACTCCCATACCCACTATGGAGAATTAAGCCGGATGGACAGTGCTGGGAGCCAGTTCCACTCCCAGGCTCCGGCCGAGCAGTGCGCGGGGGGGGGGGGTGGGGGGGTGGGTGACACCCGCTCGGCCCATTGTCCCCTCCCCACCAGCCCGGCCCGTCCTTCCTTCCTTCCCCCGGCGCCCCTGTTCCCTCTCCCCGCGCCGGTGCCGCAGCCCCGGCCGAGCTCTCGGCACCTGCCCGGGCCTGGCGGCGGCCGCGCGCCCTTTATGGCCGGAGCGGGCGCGGTGCGCGCTCCCGCGGGCCGGGCCGGGCCAGGCCGGGTGCGGGTGCGTGGGGCGGGCAGCGGGTCCTGCTCCCGGCGAACAATGGCAGCGGCGGCGCTGCCCGGCACCTCCTGAATGGGCGCAGGCCTGGGGGGGCGGCGGCGAGGAGGAGGAGGAGGTGGAGGCAGCAGCGGCGGGGCGAGGCGAGGCGGGAGCCGCCGCCCCCCCATCCTCCCTCCCGCCCTCCGCCCGTCCCTGCGCAGGGAGCGCGGGGCCGGGGGGCCCGTCCGTGGGGCGGCGGCGGCGGCGGCGGCGGCGGGGGAAGGGGCGGGGGCCGGCGGCGGGAGGCGGGGGCCGGGGGCGGGCGCGTCCACCTGCGCGCGCCGGGCCCCGGGCGCATGGAGCAGCGCTGAGCCGCAGCACCGGCAGCGCCCGGCGGGCGGGGGACCCCCGCTCCATCGCGGGCCCCGCGCCGAGGTGAGTCCCGCCGCGGCGGAGCTTCAGCCACACACACCCCCCCCTCCCGCGCCGGCACACCGCGGGGGCAGCGGGGAGGAGGAGGAGGGGATGCTGATGGCAGCGCCGGCCTGCGCGGAGGCCTGCGGGGAAGTTGCGGGGTGTGCGTGTGTGCGAGGGTGGTCTGAGGTGACGGGGGGGGGGCGGCAACTTGGCGCCGTGTCCCCCCCCCCGGGCAGGTGCAGCGCGGGGCGGGGGCGCCGCCCCGCCGGGCCCCCCGGCGGCCGCGGGGGCCGCGCTTACTTCAGCCTCGGCCAGAACAAAAACATAATGAAGGAGGGGGGATGGGATTTTTATTTTTATTTAAGGAAAAGGAAAAAAAGAAACCCCAGCCCTGGGAGTAGCTGTCACCGCGCGCATTAAACTAGAGAACTGGCTAATCAAATAAAACTGGCTCATTGTCTGAAACTCTATCCCAGCGCAAAATGCGGCTGTGAATGTAATTAACCATCTGTCTGGCGGGCGGCGGAGCGCCGGGTCCGTGTGGTCGGCACCCGGGCGCTGCCATCCCCGAGCCCCGGGATGCGCCCGGCGTGTGTGTGCGAGGAGGATGCTGGAGCCGGGGGGAGAATGAAATCCTTCCTCGGCCCCGAGGCGAGCGAGCGATGCGCGGTGCGATAGATGAACCCAAACAAGCCGTGGGGGACCGGCGGTGAACGCCGAGGCGATCGCTGTGCCGCGGGTGATGCTCCGCCGCGTTCCGCCTCCCGCGGGGAAGCCGCGCAGGATGGGTGCGTATTTGGGGGATCCGCGGCCGGGAGCCGTGGGTGGATGCGTGAGGCCGGAGGGAGCGGTGCGCCTGTGCGAGCCGAGGCCTCAATGAGCCTCTTGCGGGAAAACAAAACGGCTCCGCGGTCCTTAAATCCTCCTGGAGGTTTTTTCCCGTTTCCGCCCGGCGGTTTGCTCGTCCCCCCTGCCCCGCGCCGGCCCCGAAACCTCTGTGCAGCCATCAACATCCTGGTACTCGGCTGTGCCGCGCCGGAGGTACCTGCTGGCATCGCTGGAGCGGCGTGGTACTGCGGTAACACCGAGCCCGCGGCACACGCTGCTGCCGGCGGGGCTCGGTGTGCCTCTACACACGCTCCTGCCTCTTGCTTTGCTGTTTTAATTTTTTTTTTTTTTTTTTTTGGTGGTGTGCGTGTGGTTTAGTAAAGGAATAATACAGAGCCTAAAAAAATAGCGGCAGCGCTCAAGCAGGTAGGATGCAATTTAAAGTCACTTCAGCTAATACCCCATGCAAGACTGCATTTGTTAAGGTATGTGAGCTGTGCAGAAGGCAGCAGTCTTTAGTGAATCACTTTTGAAAAACAAATACTTGACAAAAGAACCAGACCTGCTAAATGGATAACAATTATGTAAGCCTATAGTAGGTTTTGATGTATGTCAAGTCTGTTAAATAAATCAACCTGTTCAGTGAATAAATCTGCTCTGCACCAATGCTTTATTATAAATTTTTTTAAGGAGAATAAACCTGTGTATTTAAGACGTTTTTACTGATGTGAATCTCGTAGCCAAGCCCCATAGCTGCCAGTGACACAAGACAAATCCGTGGGGAGGGTGGGGTGCAGGAGCGTGGGGAGGGATAAGGTGGATATTAAAAATACACAAAGATGTGCATAAGGATTCCTAGTGATAAAATTCTCACTGATCCATGTCTTGATGGAGTATTTGCTTTGCAGTGGCAATGGCCCATACAAAGCTACATTGATTTAGCTTGCTCTGTTCATGATGGCAGTTCTGGTGAATAATTATTTTCCCAAAAGCCCTAACCAAGGGAAGAAAGAGAGTCCCTGCTTGGCCTACACAGTAGTACAGTATCTTTGAAAGCGCGTATCCGGCTGCAAATAAAGAGAGCCAGTTCAAGTGTTACTACACTCAGCAGGAATAAAAGGGAGGCAGAAAAGGGGAGCACCCGGCCGCCTTCCCCGTGTGCCTCGTCCCCCTTTCCCTCTCTGCTCAGCTCTGGGGGCAGCGAGGGGGGATTTCTGCCCGTTTGTTTTTCTTTTTTTTTTTTTTTTTTGTGTTTGCTGTTGCCTTTTGGAGGCGAGGCTCTGGCAGCCCACTTAAGCGTTGAGTTCTGAATGCTGAGGAGTCTCTTTCAGATTGAAAAAAAGAGAAGAGGTCGTGGCCAGTGGGTTTTAACTTCCGTAGCTGGGACAGGGAGTACGGCTGTGCGGGGCAGTGCCTCGGTGGTGTCCTTCTCTTTTGAGATGGTGAGGCCTCGTGGATGGTTTTGTGATGGGTCACGTGTGTATCTTTTTCCTGGCTCTGCAAAGAAACATATGAAAAGGCTCAAATGTGCTTGCAGGACCAAGAAGGCCCCAGGCTCGGGTAGAAAGTGTTCCCAGACAAAGGGGTCTGGCTCAGGTTGGATCCTGGGTGTGGGACCCAGCCATCGATGCAAGGTGCATTTTTTGGATATTAAGGCTTTTCCATTGTAGCAGCAACCCAAGCGTGCTGCTTTCCCCCAGCACAGCAGTGAACCATCCCCTTGAAGTTTATGCCCCGTTGCAAACAAAAAGCAGCATTAGGAAATAATCTTTTCCCTGGGCAGAATCCAGGGAGGAGAGCCACGGATGCTCCAGGCCTTGCCCTGCTCCTTGTGTGGGGGCTCTTTGCTGCTGCCGTTGCTGAGTTTGTGTTTGGCCCTGAGAGAGGTTGGGTAGCCTGACTGTTTACCAGAGTAAAATTGCTATTGCTTCTCAGTAATGACAGCCTTTGGTCTGTGAGGGTATTTAAAAAAAAAATACATTTTGAGAATTGGGAGCAAAATAATTGTTATGTAATCCACCTGTTACGTTCAAAGTCCTGTTTTCCACCTGGGAGAGGATTGCACTTTTTTATTTTTATGCTAGATCTTTGTGTACTTTTAGCCCCGCTTGAGTTGGCTTTATAATCATTACCTGTGTGTACAGTCAGGTGCTTGACGAGCCTGATTTTGTGGATGCTGCCAGCAGTGAGTAAATGAGCCATGTGGCATAAAACTGAGCCAACCATGTTTTGCAAGGAACCTTGCTCTTCCCTCTTTTCTCTGAGCTGGTTGTACACACCCCTGGTGTCACCTGTCACCTGTGCAGGGGTCTGAGCTGTTCTAGCACAAGGACCCACCTGATTCCTGATTTCTTACCTGTATGTGCTGTGAGAGGCGTGGTGGGATCTCAGCCTTTTGGGGTTTTGATTTTAGGGCTCCTGGGTGCCGTTACAACCAAACATTAAATAATTGCCATGTGTTGTGTCGTGTAGAAAGCAGGGAAGTTACAGATGCTGAAGATGATGGGCTGCCTTGAGCATCCAGGTGTGGATTTGTGTGAAGGATGCAGGGATTGAGTGCAAAACCTGTCCTGCTGCCCGTGCTGAGGGCTGGCAGCGCTGCTGACCTGCCCGTGGACACGAGTAATGGGGAGTGTTTGGGAAAGCTGAGCCAGAGGGAAGCTTGCAGGAGGAGCCCTCAGTTCTGCAAATGAGTGTTGAACCCTTATCCTCAGCACACTGTCTGAGGAGCAGCCAGGGGAAGTGGCTTTGGTGCCGTGGTGCTCTGGACTGTGGTGGTAGTGCTGGGTGGATTTTGTTTGCAGTTCCGGGGAGCAGCATGTAATCTGTGTAATGCTGCTTTTGTGTGCCTCTATTGCAAATTGATGTCTGGGGAATGACATGAAGCAAAGGCTCTAGACCAGCGGGTCTGTGATATTTTTGTAGCAATGTCTTTTTATTCAAAGCAGGTGTCATGGAGATCTTTCATCCCAGGATTTCTTTCATCCCCGGCGTTTGTTAGCTTGTGTTAAAACTTTAAATCTTGAGAATTTCTTCTGTACAGAAGGTGTTCCTCATGTTGCTCTGGCATGGGCTGAGCTATGATTATGCAGTCTCCAAAGAGTGACACGGATGAGGTGGATCTGTGTCTGCATGGCTACGTCAGCCCTGTGAATAATCCAGGGCCGTGGCCCAGTGCCCTGCAGTCCCAGGCAGGGTCTGTGCCAGCTCAGCTGCAGGAGCTGCAGGGGGATCTGGGGGTGGGCAGCGCTGGGGCTGCTGTCCCTGGGCACAGTTTTCTCCTAACCCTTAAGCATTCAGGAGGTGATTTATGCCCAGCAGTCTGAGCTCGTATTTGCAGTCTTGTTCGCCTTTAAAAAAGCTTTTGACTACGAGAAAACTGATTTGCTTAATTTATCCAAGCTCTTGTCTCGATAATCTCCCGTGATGGAGAATTCTGCTGGCTAATTGTTGCCTTTCACTGATCTTATACATCTTTGTTTTGTGCTGCATCTTCAGAATCTGGGTGGATGTGTCACTAGAAGTTTCTGATCAGTCTCCTTGTCTTCATTTACTGGTGTTGCTCCCTGCTGGGAAGGTGGAACCACAGTCTGCTGGCCCAACAGCACTGCTTCTGCTTGGACCCCAGCTAATTAATTTACCCCTTCAGTTTAACACCTTTCTGAATTGTCCCTCTCAGGACTGTGATCTGTCTCTGCCAGAAGCTGTTGTTATCCTTAGGCATCAGACCAGAGTGCCTCTGTTAAGAGGGAGCTTGAGGTGTCTGCCTTGTGCTGCCCCTTGAGTGGTGTTGCAGTGCCACTCTCTGTCACTGGCGCTGGCAGAGCTTGTAGGCCTGGCCTTGACACCAGTTTGGGGTTTTTGCCAATTTATCAGCTCCCTCCTCTTGCTTCTGTGGGGTTTCTGTGGTGCAGAAGGGACTGCTCGTGGTGGGTTTGGTGTGAGGGTCCCTTCCTGGGGCTGTTCCACTCTGCTCCAAGGCCCCTGGAGAGAGGAGAGTCAGGATTTCTACAATAACCCCAAACAGCTCAGGCGTTTTCTGCCTCTGCTCTCCCCCAGGGCAGGGAGCTCCTCACAAATTCAAACCCGACATTGTCACTGTCCTTTTCCCGACATGCTGAAGCTGCTGAGAAGGTGGTGGTGCAATGACACTCTTACATTTTTGGGGGTATTTGGACACTCAGATGGAGGTTATCAGGAGAATGAGCTCTTGTGGATCTTGCAGGACTCTCAGGAGTGCCAGGACGTGGCTTGGGGCGCTCAGAGCACTCCTGAGAACTTCTTGGTTGTTTCATTCCCAGCATGAGACCTGGGTCCTGGGGAGGGCTTGGGCACAAATTCCCAGCTCTTTCCCAGTTCCATTCCAGGTAAGATCTCTGCCGTGCTCTGGAGCTACTTTTGGAGCTGTGTCCTTATTAAAAAAAAAAATCAGTTTCTTTTTCTCGCACTTGGGAGGATTTTAATTGTCAGTTACAGCACAGGGAACCAAACGTGGAAAACACAAGTTCTCTGGGTGAATTTTGTTTCCTGCACAATGTCCCAATGAATGAGATGAGTCTTTGATGGAGGAGAGAAGCTGAAGCCTTATGAAGGGCCTGTTTATTGGCATTAATTATTTTTTATTAGTTACAGCATCCGTAGTCCGTTGGCAGTAGAAGAGCCCAAAGTAAGAATATTAATTCTTCAGAAGTTTTTCAAAGCTTGCATTTTTCATAAGAAGCTTGTGAAGCTTCAAATCTAAAGCTTCCAAAGCCTTTTTTTTTTTTTTCATTCTTCAGAAGTGCCACTGAAGCTCTTTTTTTTTTAATTTCTTGTATTTTAGCTGAAACTGTGAGTTTTACACATGGAAAAAAAAAAAATAAGGTTCTTTCCCATCCACTTCATTGGCCCCAATTTTCAGGTCCCTGGCTGGCTCAGCTAAGCCCTCTGCAAGCATCAGCTGTGCTCTGGAGAGCAGGTGTGGAGCCTCTACTCCTGATTTCCTGTCCTTTTCCCCCTCTGGCTGGGGTTTCACTTGGTGGCTGATGGGTGTGAAAGGTGGGTTTGCTTGTGACTGGCCACTCTGGACAATCCTTGACCTTCACAGCTGTTGAATAACTTCAGAGAAATACTGAACTGCTTCCTGGGAGCCAGGAGGGTGGCTGGGAATTTAACCAGGACAGAGGGAATCTGCTGTCTGTTTGGCCAGCAAGCAGCATTTTTTTTTCCTGGTAGCCTTGCAAGGTCATGTTTTAATACTCTGAATGTGAATTTAAGGGTCATGCTGGTATTTCAGTGGTAATACAGATGGATGCTGGATCTTATTTCATATTGCTCCAGGGAATGGAGCAATTAGTAATCTTGGCTCTCTCTGAACCTCGAGGGGGAAAATGAAAATTGCCTTTTTCAGGGTGGTCACTGTTCTCATTTGCATGAAAAAACTGTTGGGGAGTGGGGTGATTTTAGCTATAAAAAGTTGGGATGTGGGTTTTCTGTTTAATGTTGTTGCCCACATTTAGTGGACAGGTTAACTTCATTGGCAGCTGTGCCTTTAAACAATGCAAGATGGGTGGAATTTTTGGGAAGACCAGAAGGGAAAGTGTTGGTGACCACAATTTTTCAGCTGATGTTAAAGCAAACAAGCAAACCCCAATCTCCCTGACACCAGTGGCTCTGTAGAGAGCAGCACACAATAATTTCCCCTGGTTTGTTTATGCCTGCCTCTGAGGAAATCACCTATATCAAAATCACCTGTCCATGCAGTGACTGGTGTGTGAGAGACAGAGATTCATTCTGGAGCCCGTGGAGCATTCAGTGCCAGCTCATGCAGGAATTCAGCTGCTCTGGCACAAGCAGCTCATGGGTGCAGTGGAGTTCAGGACCATTCCTGGCCCATGGCTGATATGGGGCACAGGAGCCACGAGGTGTTAGCCCAGCCAGGCATGGCAAACTCAGAGGAGCCCCTCAGCCCAAACCTCCTGCACAACAAATAATTGTCCCAACCCTGTAACCTTCACTTAATTAATTGTCTTACTTGTCTGGTTAGCTTATCATTTGGTGGAGAGAGTTTGTAGTGCAGGGAGGGGAGTTCTGTGTATTGTGGCTGTTTCTTTGATTCGTTTGTGCTCATTCCTTGCCTGCTGCTTGCTGGGTTTGAGCACTCAGCAGTTACCAGCAGCAGCCTTTTGGGAGCTGGATGGGAGGCTGGGCAGGCCACTGGGTCCCCAGGGAGCTTCTGGTTTGAAAGAGTGAATTTTTGAAAGGCTTGGTTGCTCAGCATCACAGTGCATGGCTGTTTTAGGCAGTACAGAGTTGTGTTTCAGGGTTTCCATTTGGGTTATAGTTTATGTCCCTGTGCAGTGTTGAGCTGAGAACCACGTGCTCCTTGCAGTTCTCTCTTCTTCTGCAAAGGGTGTTTGAACTGGTGCTTAATCATCAACAGGCTCTGGTGCTGATTCCACCCTTTGGAAGCATTTCTGGCTTTGCAGGAAGGATGGGCACTGGTTGTGCTGCAGAGCTGGAGCTCGTTAGGGACTGATGTGTTGGCTGTTCTGTGGAATTGCTGATCCTGACTGCTGGTGTGTGGAATTACAGGTTCCAATTCATGTGTTAAGCAAATCATGGTATCTCAGGTTCTCTCTGGATTTTTCCCTATAAACTACATCCTCCCTTGTTCTTGGTGTTCACCTGTCCAAGCACACAATCCAATGTGTGCTGGATTCCTTGCTAGGATGAGTTCAAGACTTCCTGGAGGTTAGTTCAGGGGGAGCTTGGAAGCATCTTGGATTAACTTTTCACCCACTGCAGGTGGTCTGGAGGGGTTGTTGGCTAAAATGAGTGGCTTGGGAATAAAAACAAAACAACCTTAATGCCAGCAAAGGGCCAAGAGCAGAAGTGGAGGAAGGTGGCTCCTAGGAAAGGAATTCAGTGAAAGTGGTGGGGAAAAGAGGAAAATGCTGCCTAAATTGTGTTTTGAAGCTTTCTGGCCTGATGGGGTATGGGAAAGTCTTCATCTGCATTGTGATCAGTGAGTTTGTGCATGGTGGAGTCCAAATATTGCATCAGAAATGTTAAATGACTGCCTTGTGCCTCAACCCTTCTGCCTTCACACGAGGTTCATGTTGCCCATTGCAACATGCAGGAAACCTGAAATATCTGAAATCTGCAGCTGACAAGAGAAGTGATGGCTTCTCACCCTGCATTCCTGGGCTGATGTTAAAACAAAAGGCAGTCAAGGGTATTACAATATTTACATAATCTATATAAAATATATTGTATCTATGTAATACACAATTATATTTAAGGGTATTAACCTGTCTTATATTCTATTATTCAGTTAGGCCTGGGCATTTGCTGAAGGGGCTGTGTTAAATCACTCCTGCATTTGTGAGGGTCAGGTTGAAAACTTGATGTGTAGCTCAGAGTTTAGTTGGTATTTTTATTATTTTGTTAATACCTTCATCCCCCTGCCTGCATTTCTGGGTACAGCCATACCCTGTGGTGGTGCCTGCTAAACTTGTTATCTGTGGCTGTTTCAGTAATCTCTCTTTGGGGCAAGATAAAGCTGCTTAAATATAAATGCCAAGAGGGGAGCAGAGGGGTTGGAATGAGCATTTCCAGGTGGGATGGGGGCTCTGTAGGGTCCTGCTCAGAGTCCCCAAATGTTTCACACTCTGCTCTGTCTATCCTTGAGCAGCTTCTGTGCATTGCATGGTAAATGGAAGTCAAAATAGTTTGTTTGATGTTGTTTATTCAAATCTGGAAAGGATGGTTGTGCAAAGACCAAAGAAAAATGGTTTTAGTCTGACAAATGCCAAGGGTTTTTGTTTTGTTTTTAAAGCCCAAACAAACCCTTTGGGATCCTTGGCTGGGTATATAATAGCATGAAATACACCATTCCTTTCATTCTGCTCCCTAAAAATCTAATTTTTTATGCATTTAAAGTGGGAGTTGAGGCAAAAGCAGAGTTTAGCTCTGTTGACCTATATTTATGAAAAGAGAAGGCTTGCTAAGGGTTGCAAGAAAAGAATATATAGTGCTGTTGGTATACTCTGACAAAATGTACACACATACGAAAACCACTTTTGGGATTCTTCATCTTCTTACTGAGTGTTTAAGCCCTTTCCAGCCAGATTCAATCCATTTTTGCAGTTCATGGCATGTGTGTTCAGGCTGCCATTACCAGCCACGAGGCATCAGTGGAGGAGGGCAGCAAACCCAGGAGTCTGGGGTGAGCAAGGGAGGGTGGTGGTGCTGAAACCCTGCCTGATCCCTAGGTTTAAAGGTGAACTTTTTCCCCCTGTTTCCTTTTTGTTGTTTTATTTTTTAATTCAGCCCACTCTCTATAAAGTGCAGTTTAATGGTTAGCATGCTGCTTGTTGCATAACTGTGGCACAGATGTTATTTTTTTGTAATGTTGCCTGACATATTTAAAAGGGAAAGAGAGGAAGGGAATTTATACCCTTTGGAGATGAATATGTGGAGCCTATTAGTCTTAAAAAAAAGTGTGAAGAGCTAGTTAGAGCTGGAGCTGGCACATCTCTGAGAGGCTGATCTGTGGAGTGGAGCTCTTCAGATAAAGAATGAAGGTGTTTTATCTTCTGGAGTTTGTTGTGTGTGTTACCAGACAGCCTAAAACCCAAACTTGGGCTGGGGGGGGGGGGGGTAAGTAATGTTTAGGCACATGGTTAAATATTTTATGGAACTGAGACCAAATCCAAATGCATATTTAATAAAATGCTCTCCAGAATTAAGTTGTAGGGGATAATCACTGGTGGTGCTGAGTTAAAGGATGTGGAGATGAAATACCTCGCTCACACGGGCAGTGCTGAATCTGTGTTTATTTCACTGCAGCTGCAAACAACACCTTTAAAGTTGCTTCCTTATGAAGCTTTGACTGAGAAAATAGTTTTAGCAGAAGGAAAAAAATTGCATCTAGGCCTACCATTTCTGGGTGGAATAGGCATGAGAACATGAAATCATCTCTTTCTGGCATTTCTAACAACATTAGAAGTTCTAAAATAGTAGAAATGCAAATAAGTCGAGTGAAAATGGTAAATGCTGTATTTATATTTATTTATGTATAATAACAGAATGCCTGGTGTTTCAGATCAGCGCAGTGTGCCTGGATTCTCAGAGTATTTGTTTTATAAACAGGGATAAAGCTGCACAGCCCACCTCTCCCTGCTCTGCAGAGGAGCAAAGCAGCTCACAGGGAAATAATGACCTGCTGGAAATGCAGCTGGGAAGTGAACCTAAGAATCTTGGAAGTGAACCCAAGAAAATCTTGGCTTCCCAGCCCTTGTTTGAGCCCTTGGGTTGGGCAGTGGGATGAGTGGGATAAATTGATAAGGGGGAAAGAGGAGAGAAGAGGGAGATGTGACACCCACTGTCATGGAGCATCTTTTTGAAGTTGAGGAATAAATATAATTCAAGTGATTCTTCTAAAAGAACTTGAAAAAAAAAACCCAGGTGAACAGTTATAAAAACAAAGAGAATGAAACCTGAGAGTGGTTTTGACTTGTTTCTGCCTAGGGCAAGACATTTAGGTTAGTTTTAATTTTGCTTTTGTTCTGCCCTTTGCTCCTCCCTCTTGCTGGATTACCTACTGCAGGAAATAACAAATTAGGCAAAAGAAATCCTAAATTACAGCTGGAGGAGGCAGGAGCTGCTGTGTGAGGGTAAAATTGCAGAGGCTCAGGTGTGAATTGGAGGGCAGTCCTTGTGCCTGGGGTTTTCTTCCCCGAGGAGCAGGTGGGGTGGGCTGTGAGTTCATCCCTCAGCTCTGGGGGTGCTGGGTGGGGGAGGACATGGCTCAGCCTCCTCCTTGCTCCATCAGAGGCAAGGCTTCCTCCCCTGGCAGGGACACAGCCCCAGGGGTGGGAATTTTCTCCCTTTCCAGCCCAGTGACACCCATGCAGCGTTTGGTGTGCGGTGCTCTGGAAACATCCTCTCCTGGCTAAGGAAAGGATGGAAAATACAGGGCTGGAATAGAAGGTTGGTGCTGATGCAAGCTGTGTTTACTTTTGAAAATTCAGTTTATTAAACTCAAGGCTGCAGAACTCCAGGGATCAGTGATGCTGTCTGAACATCACCTTCCGCACCGCACAAGCAATTTTTCAAAATTACTTTTTTAATTAAAAGTTGTATCGGTTTAATGCGAGTTAAAGGAAAGTTCACAGGCTTAGCATGGTCTGAAACGCTGCAGATTTGGGAAAGAACCTTTCCCTGCCTTCTGAAAGTTTATCCAAAATAGTGAATATGCATGGGAAGAGAGGGAAATCTCCCCCTGGACTGGGCCTCTGAGGGATGGCAGGGTGCAGGTATTTATTGATTATCAGTCCAGCTCCGCTTCCATTCCCTTCAGAAGGAGCTGCAGAGCAGCAGAGTTGGAATATGAACATAAGGAAAACAAGGAGGACTCGAGGTACAGCAGAGGAAAGTCAATACAGAGCTTATTTAAATGTCAGCTGCCTGGAAGAGCTGTGCTCAAAAGCTGTGAGCAGAGATTAGGTCTGGGACACGACTGGAGGGAGGGAGGGAGGTGGCTGGGCAAGGCTGCTGCTGGGGGCAATGCCTGCACAAGGAATATGTTAAGGAGGGAGAAGAAATGCTGCCTGAAAATTGCATCTGACAATTAGTTCTGAGCAGCTAATTGGAGAAGTTCCGTGGCTCTTGGGCAGGGGAAGCCTGTGACTGTGCTTGGTGGGCGATCTGATCCATGTTAACAGTGTTATTCATCAGTGCTGCTGACAGGGATAAGTGACACCCATTACAAATCTGTTTACTACCTCTAGATAATGTGTTTAGTTCCTGAACGTATGTGCAGGGTAGGGAGTCTCTGTAAGCACAGGGCTTCTGGAATTTTATAGAACTGTAGAATATCCTGGGTTGGAAGGGACCCACAGGGATCATCGAGCCCAACTCTGAGCCCTTGGAATCATTTAAAATCACATTGACTTTATTTACCCAATAGGTCAGAGTTACAATTCTGTGGCATTTGTCAATGTAAGGGGTTTTGTATTTGGGGAGAGCTTGAGAAAAAAAATCACTGGTTTGTAGAAGGATAGCCTGATTTTGAATTTCATGGCCATTTTTATTTTGGAAAGGTAGCCACTAATTACGTGCTGTAATAAGAAGTAGTTTTATTACTGTTGTGCCAGAAATAAAATTAGGTTGAGCACTCTGACACAGGAAACATTATTGGAGTCAACCTCCAAGATGTTGCACTTGGGGAGTAATGGTTGGACTTGTTGATCTTGGAGGTCTTCTCCCACCTAAATGATTCTGCACATCCTCAGCATTTTGGGCAGGACTGGAGGTGAGGAAGATGGGCTGCTGTGGCTGTGCTGTAGCTCATTGCAACCCACCCAGGTTTTCCTTTATTTTGTCAGCCTCCTGCTTCATTCTGAATGGAGTTTGGTGGTTTTGTCTGCAGGGGAGTGAGTGCCTTGTGCATGTGAGAGCCAGAGGACGCGAAGGCTTTGACATCCAGCCTGGCAGTGCTGGTTCCTTGGCACGACCAGACTTTGTCTTAACCCTGATCAGAACCTGTGTGCTGTATCAGGGGCTTGCTGAGGCCAGTGAGACATGACCATGGGAGCAGAGGACAAAGCAAACTCTGGTTTGGATGTGTTTCATCTACATAAACACACAGCAAGAAGCCTTTGTGCTCTTCCCAGCCATCCCTCACGGCCTCGCTGCCTGCAAAGGTGCATTTACTGAAAAACACCCAGCTCTGCACGTGATCCTCTCCTGCAGGGAGGATGGAGAGCAAACACCGTGTGCTGAGCTCTGTTTGCACTCTGTGATGCTCTCCTGAGCAGAAGGCCTCCCACCAGAAGACACTTTATTGCCCAGAAGGGCAGGTGGCCACGCTGGGCAGAGAGGGATTCTGCAAGTAGGTGGGATGGGAAGCTGTGGGCTAAAGTTGCTGTCCTCCTCTCTGGGATTGGCTTTTATTTTCCAAAAGGTGTGATGAGAGCAGAACAGTGGACAAGGGGAGTAAGTTTGCATTTAAAATACGCAGGAGGTCCCACTGAGCCAGCACTGACTTCTCCCTTGGCCCTGTAACAGTGCCATCACTTTTCTGTCCTGTTCACCCCACTTGGTCAATGGGATCATCAATAAGGATGTGTTTGCTTCCCAGGAGTGTCCTGAAAATCAGTTAAGGTTGGAAAAGTGTGTTGAAGAAGTCTCTCAGTACTACGTTAAAAATTTAAAAACCTTAAAAATTTTAAATTTAAAAATTTAAGAACTTCTTGGTTTCTTTTAGTAAAAAGAAGTTTAGCTCTTCCTCTGCTGGAGTTTCCTCCTTGCATTTTTCCTGTTGCTTGTGTGTGGTGTCCCACACACAAGGCTCTTCAGTCTGCATCCTGCTTTGTAAAATGTTACATTTTATCCTGTGTTGGAGAGTCAGATTTTCAGTATGTATCTTATTACACAGAATGGGATCAGGAGGCAACTTTCAAAATATGGGCTGTATCACTTCTTCCCCTTCAGATGACATAGAGGAGTTCTCTTGCTTAATTGAAAGGTTCAGGATTCTATTTTCAAGATTCTATTCCAGTGAAAGGTGGAGAGCTCTTTTTGCAGATTACTTGTGGCCAGGACTGATTTCTTGTCCAAAAATTAAACTCCTTTAGCAGGTTTTTCAAAAGGCAGCTGGGGAGCCGGTGTCAAGAGGGGGTCGAGTTAAGAGGAACACTTTCTGTAGCATTTAAATGAGCTATTTCTCGGAGGGGATCCTTCCAAGGGGAGTTATCTGTAGGTGGTGTTAAAATCCTTGGATGTTACTGGAAGTTGGATTGAAGGTAAGGGAGGGAACAAGGAGATGAATGCTGGGAGGAGTGAAGAGTTTGCTCTTGCAGGGCAAGGAAGCACGGCACCTTCTCCCTTACAACTCTCACCTGGAGCCCATGTTTCTTTCCCCTCGTGGACTTTTTTGGTTCTGCTTTGGTTGTCTTTCCCTTCAGTATCAGAGCTGCATCCCCTGAAGGTTGTCTTGGCTTCTGGTGCCTGAATTCACACAGGGAATGAGATGAAACAAGACAAACTTGGTTCTAATCGCTCTCGTCTAATTCTGCTGCATAATGGAGATGAGCAGTACTTACATAACAATATCCTGGGATGTTAATAGATTTAATAACCCAGAAAGGTGGGAAGAGGTGCTGAATTACCTACAAAATGGCATCTAACTAATGAAGTTTACGGGAAGCTCATCTCTTTGAAGGAGAGTCAGATGGTAGGAGCGAGACTTCTGCGTATGCTCAGAAGAGGAGACAAAATGAAGCTGCCTGTCCTAATCAGAATAAAACTCCCATTAAAAATAAGTTCTGAGGTGCTGTTGGATTATGCCAGTAATACAGGGCTTCTAATTCAAGTCTTGCAAAAATGTAAACAACACAGGCTCCTTTAGATTAAATCTTTTTTTTTTCCAAGTGTTGATATGTTCTAGTCTTGGGGATTGGAACTCTGTATGTGCCCAGCGAAAACAATCGGTTCATTAATGCTGTTTTGTCAGACCTTGCCCCCCTCTTGCCATGGTGATAAGGGACCTTAATTAGATCCCAGAACAAATGCTGGGGAGCTTGACAAAAAGGAGAAACATGGGGAGGGGGTGGAGAAATACTGAGATGTTGTTAGCAGATACATGTGGAGAGCTGGATCCTGCAGAGGAGAGACCGTGCTTATGGAAAACTCTGGTTTCCCCTCGCAGGAACACAGCCTGTGCTGCTGGGCTGGGAACATCCATGGGCACTGGGTAGGGCTGGCACTGGCAGCTCCCTGCACACCAGATCCTGCTCCACGGGCTGGGAGCTGTGGATTAAAAATGTGCATTCCTGAATGTGTGCTGGATGCTGCTGGTGTTCCCTGTGGGAAGGGACCAGACCATCGGGTCGATTCCGTGTTGGTTTGTGAACGAGAAAATGTCTCTGTGGGGAGGCCTGGAAAGGGAGAAGGAGGAGAATTCCTAGGATTTTTATGAATACCTTCAGCAGAGAGGGTGTGGGCAAAAGGGGGGGAATGGTGGTGCTAAACAATGGGAAGGAAGGCTGGCAAATAATGCTAGCTGGGAAAAGGAAGAGAGCTTTCTCTGAGAAGCAGATCCCCATGTGGTTTCAAAAAGCAAGCATGCAGAAACACGGGCGTTAAAAATTAAGAAACGCTGGGTTATTCTGTTTGTTTTCTATTATTGGGTGCTCAGGTTACACTTTCAAAACTTCCTTTGCCATCATTCGAGGTAGAACATTAACTTCAGGTTAAAATCCCAGCTTCTCATTAACTGCATTTCCAGTCTGAAATCGGAGGACTGTGGCTATCAGCTCTCATACCTTTGTCTCCAGTCTTAAATTACCTGCTGCCTGATTAGTTGTACTTCATAATTATTCCTTACTTAAATTACCTTTCAATAAAATAAGACTGTCTCTTCGAGTCTCTCGTAGGAAGTGTGTTTTTCTGGCCCTAAGACAGTTGCTCTCTGAGCAACTAATTTATTAATTTATTTTTATTTTCATGTCAGGTTTTCTGTATCACAGTGACATATTTTGGTACACAGGTGAAGATGTTTCAAGTGAAATTTATTGCATTACAAGATGATGCATAAAAGCCAACCCTGTTGTCAAGGTCTATCAAGCAGTTTAAAGCTTGGAATTGGATCTCTGTCTAGCCTAAAATTTTAGAAACTTTTAAGTAAGAACAAGGTGTAATTCCTCTATTTTAAAAAATAGGCCTCTGCAAAACATGCATCAAACCTGCCAGCATTTTAGTAAATATATCAAAAAGCAAATTCAGGTGCCTGTAGACCTACATCTCATTTAAAGACATTATAGTAGGTGCTAAAGTAATGCTGTGAGAGGCAGGTGTTATCTCTGAGTAAACACAGAACTGTCCATCAGCCCTGATGATGTGGGAGTGCCTCTGTGTGATCTGTCTGAGCTCCCTGTGCCTGGGGAAGCCCCAGGAATGAGCTGGGTGGCACCACAAGCTGCTGGCTTTGGTGGTCTGTGCCTGTTCCTTCTGAGCTGCTGGGGTTGGGCCAGGGTTTGGTTGTCAGGAGTGGAAAAAGCTCCAGCTATGGAGATGTGCTGCCCTGCCCAGCTGCCTGTGACAGTGCTGCAGTGGGCTCATTTTAACAAGGGTAGCTTTGTTTTGCCTGAAATGTGTTCAGAAAAGAGAAACTCTTTGAAGTTTGCTGAGTACGAGATGTCTTGAATTTTCTTACTCATCCACGATTTCTGTGTGTTTCCAAAACCTCTCTTTAGGATGTTTATTCAAGGTTAACAGAACCTTCTTTACAGTTCTTGCTGTTCTTTCAAATCCCTGGAATTCATTATTTTTTAATTTATCTAGAGAGCACGGTGGCCTTAAACATCCAGGACTATCCAGAATTAGTTTCTGTTTTGCAAGAACAGAAAGAGGCTTCTCTTTGGAACTGAATGGGAGCTGAGGTGGTCCAGTTGAAGTTTTCCAATTTTCCTTTGCAGGCTGAGAGTGACTCTTTAGGCATAAACAATTTGTAAGGGTTTTAAAGGCAATTTCATGGACCCTCAATGGGAAGGAATTTCAGATAAATACATACAAGATGACTGTAGTTTTAGTAACATTAATAAAATAAGAGATAAAGGTAAAGTAGGGGGAGGAGATTGGAATTTTCAGATGGCTGAGATGGAGGAGTGAGGAGGGTGAGCAGCCTCTGCCTGCCACTTAATTGGACCTCAGAATAAACTGGAGACCAGGTGTCCCTGCTCTGTAAACCTGTGCTCTGCAAAATTATTGTCAGATAAACATTACTGCAGGAAAGAAACCTATAAACTCAGGTTTTTATGGGTTATAACACTGTTAGGTGTAAATAACACCATTAAAATCCACCTTTTTCAGACAGATGCTTCAGGAAAAGTGAATGTGAACTCCTGCCCATCTGTAGGAATCTGTGCTGCAGAACTCAGTGGGCCTGGAGCTGCTCTGGAAGTGGCTGCTGGTGTGGTGTGAGCCTGGTGAAACCAGAGCAGCACATCTGGAAATTGCCTTCAGTGCCTTCAAAGCTGCAGGGGTTGCTTCCATGTTGTACCTGGTTGAACATCTTGGAGTTCTGGGGGGAAAAAAGGCAGGCAGAGGATAAACCCACTACATCACTTAATATTAAGCTGAAGTTACTTATGAGTTTTAGTTTGGAAGGAATAAAATGAATATTTCCATCTCCACTGTTAGTCCCCCCCGTGGCAGAGTTGCAGTGTGTGCTGGTGGTGGAACTGCCTGGCTTGGGTTGGAGCTGCTCCTGTCAGAGCAGGAAATGCACAGTCAAGGTATTAAATAATGGGATTAGATGGTCTAGAGCATTAGTCCTAAATCATGATTTAACTTTTTAAGCTGTTGTTCCTGGTGTTGAACATATCAACTAAGAAGGTCTGTTTGGTTTATACTTAGTCAAAACACGGTAGGAGAGTTTTTAAAGTCACCATTTAAAGCTCAGATTATAAATTAAAGCTCAGACCTTTGCTAATTCCCACCAGTGGCTGTCTGGTCTGCATGCAGAGGAGTACAGAGAACAAAGTGGGAGTGCCAAAACGCCAAATTCCCCGTTCTCCCCATGTTCTCCCTGTTCTCTGCAGCCAGGGCAGCAGCAGCACGTGGAAGGTGTGTGACTTCAGGAAGACACCTCTGAGTTAAGCTGATAAAACCTCTCTTTAATCCTTATTCTGGTTTCCACCTACTTCAATTAATTACGGAGATGAGTTGTTAGTGGTGAGTTTTATGAAACCATGTGTAAACAGTGTGTGTAATGAAAACAATAAAGACCTCATTTGTAGATCAGACATTAGGGAGATAGGATTATTTCCTGGCTCAAAGCAGGTGTCACTTATGTGGATAGTTCCCTTTGTGTGCAAGTTTCATGGCAGGCAAGTGTTTTGCAGGGGACAGTGCACTTTGGAGAGGGGTTTGGGTTTGAGAGGCTGGATTTGTACAAGTGCTGGTGCATCCACATCCTTGCTGGAGCTGGGTCATCATGGTGCAGCCACACCAGCACAGAGAGATGTGGGTGGGAGAAGTCCTTGGTGGCCTGGCTTCTGCTTTTACACTTTCTCCTGAGTTAATTGTTGAAGTCTTGCATTAAAAAATGAAACCTAATTAAGGTTTATGTGAGTTGAGCAGTGTATTTGCAGCGAGTCTGTTGGAAGTCTTGATTCAACAACTCAGTGTGCTCTCCTGAGAGAGTTTGATGGTGTATCTGAAGCATGTCCAGGGGCAGGACTGTAAGAGAAGGAGTCAAGGTCATGTGGAAATGCTGCACAGCTTGTTTAACACCAGCTCAGCCATCCCAGCCAGGGTTAGCAGTCACTTACCAGGTGGGTGTGCTTGAGCTGGGGGAGAGCCCAGCCCTGGGACTGGCTGGCTTCTCTCAGGTGGCAGCAAATGCTTGTCTTGGGGCAGGAGGAATGCCACTCATCTTCTGCAGCTGGGCTGCTGCTCCTGTCTTCATTCCAGCCCTCCTGGGCAGAAAAGTAGTCCAGCAAAAAGTCTGGGATGATAGCTGTGCCAAAGGGAAAGCTGGAGCTGCAGGGAGCATCACCCCAACATCTCCAAAAGGTCCAGCTCTGGTGTGGGACACGCTTTGGCCGTGGTGTCCCCTGGGTGCTGTGGGACAGGGGTCACCATCTGGCAGGTTGGGTGGTGGCCAGGCAGCAGAGCTGCTGTCAGCAGTGGGGATGGGAGAGTGTGTGATTGAAGCCTTTTCTGACCCAGGGATGGGACAACTGAGAGGGGGATTAAAAACTTCCATTTCCAATCTCATGAGAAGGGTGGGACAGTACAGATGTTATAATTCACTCCATCACCATCAGAAGCCAATTATTTCCCAATTACAATGCACTGTAAGGGTTTCTTGGCCTATCAGCTTCTGCCACCCCATGCTGTAAATGCCTAAAACCAAAAATCTAAAATTACCCCTCGTGGGTCCTACTGCAGTGCATCTTTCATAGTTCTGCTTCTCCAAAGTATCCAATCTTATTTACAAGGCCATCCTCTGAAACTTGTTCCTGGCTCCATTTCTCTCTCAGCAATGTCTGTCCTATTCTCATCTCAAGGTTTGCATACAGGAGCACTCTGTGTGAGCCTCTGTGTGAGCCTTCTGTCAGGCTTTGGGAATTCCCTACAAATCTACTTCCCACAGGATGGCACAGCCCAGGAGCAGCAGTGGTGATGATGATGGGATGGCAGAGCCCTGGGAGCAGCAGTGGTGATGATGGGATGGCAGAGCCCGGGAGCAGCAGTGGTGATGATGGGATGGCAGAGCCCTGGGAGCAGCAGTGGTGATGATGGGATGGCAGAGCCCTGGGAGCAGCAGTGGTGATGATGGGATGGCAGAGCCTGGGAGCAGCAGTGGTGATGATGGGATGGCAGAGCCCTGGGAGCAGCAGTGGTGATGATGGGATGGCAGAGCCTGGGAGCAGCAGTGGTGATGATGGGATGGCAGAGCCTGGGAGCAGCAGTGGTGATGATGATGGGATGGCAGAGCCCTGGGAGCAGTGCTCCATCTCCAGCAGCAGTACCGGTACCGGGGGAGCCCGGAGTCTGCACAGGGCTGGATGATCCCACTGGCCTAAAATGGTGCTGGCAGGGAAGCTGGGGCACTGCCTGGCTGTTTGATTTGTCTCCCTGGCTTCCCCTGCCTCGGCTCCTTTGGCAGGGAGGCCTCATCTCGAGCTGCAGATGGTCCCAGGGAGCAGGGAGGCGGGGGCTGGAAGTGACCGGGCGCTGGCAGCCCCTCCCACAGAGCCCTTGCCGGACTCATTTACTGCTTGCAGGACCCTTCCACAGAATGCAGCAGCCTGTAATGTTGGTCTACATATATTTAAAATATAAAATTCATTACAGCCGTTCATCTCACAACTACCTGGAATTTCTCGTTGGTTTAACCAAGTGATGAGTCAAACTCATAAGGGTAAAAATGTCCAAGAAATTGAATTAGCAAGCCAAAAGTGATGGCATGGAAGGGGGCAGGAGGTAATTGAAAGATAAGGCTTTGTAAAAAGCTTGATTCAAAGATTTGTAAGCAGATGTTCAGAGCGTAATTTTTCTTTGTGTTCACTGGGAAGTTTCTATTTTGTTCTTGCTTCTCAGTTGATGACAGAATAACAATACAGCTCCAGTGTCTGTTGTGAACAAACTTCTGTGCGCTTTTTTCCATAAAAATCCTTTTTGCAGTGTGTGGAAGTCTGCCACACACACATCATGGCTGTGTGACTGTGTACAAGTGCTAAATGCTCTTGGTATCCATCAAATTTAGTTCTGCTGCAGAAGCAGCACTCTGGCCCTGTTGCTCACTGGTGATGTTCATGAGCAAGTTTTTAACCCCTTTTTTTTAGAGAAGGTGAAACTGAGAGTAGGAGGTTGTGGTGCAGTTGTGTAAAGGTGCTGTAGGCTGCCAGTTCCCAAGGATGTCAGTGATGACAGTCAAGCTGCAGAGCAAGAAAACTCCTTGGAATCATTCAGTGCAGGGTTCCCTGCAGGACACAGGTGGATGTTCATCCATGCATTGTGCTGGAGTAATTTTATTTATTGTACTTTCTGTGTTCTGGGAGGACCTGAAGCAGTGGCAGCTACAAGAGCCACTGCAAACTGGTCTGCCCCATCCCTGGAGGTGTCCAAGGCCAGGTCTGATGGAGCTCTGACCTACCTGGGGTGGTGGAAGGCTTCCCTGCTATTTGTATGGAAAGAGATGAGCTTTAATGTCCCTTCCAGCCCAGGCCATTGTGATTCTCTGTTTGTCTGGTCCTTGTAAAATCCCTCGTGTTCTTGCAGCTCCATGTTTCCTGCAGTTGCACACCAGCTCCTGATCTCCAGTGGGGCTGCAGGCAGCGACCACCAGGCTCTGCAGGAGTGTCTCAGAGTAAATGAGGTTGTTAATCAAGGCTGGGGCTTCCTCTGCTTGCTGAAAGCTAATTAGGACTTGCCCAAAAATATGCATTTTAAATGGCCTAATTGAACTGTTCAGCAGTGTAATTTAGCTGTAATGGAGGCCTAAAGTTTTAGTTGTTTTTGTCAGAGTAGGAGAAGACATTTATGGTTTGTGGTGGTCAGTGTGCAACAATGCAGTTACATTACAGTTCCATCTTCCAGTGGAATAAACCCCATGTTCCAGTGGAATAAAAAAGAGTCAGAATCCCACTTTTACTGGCTTGGATGCACCAGAGAGCAGCCTTATCCCCAAACTCGCTGGCTGAATTCTACTAGAGCCTTTCCCTGCTTCCTAAACTCCCCATTATTGTTTTAAGTGCATGTGTTCAGTGTTCTTGATGCCTGTCCTAAAGCTGCAGAGCATTCCTGTAAAACACAGAATACCTTGTGACACTTGCCATTTCTTACTACACGTACAACCTCTGGAATATCTCCAAAGCTCTGGGAAAGAATGAGATTTTCAGTAATGGCTGCAGGCATTAAGGGCATAAATACTGCTGAGTATCAGTGGGATTTATGCTCCTGAGTTGCTGTAAATGCTTTTGAAAGTCACATCCAAAATGCATCATTAAGAACAAGATATGCTGCTAGTGGTTTTTAAGGCAGATGTGTGATGTAGATGAACAATAAAATGAAAGGTGCTTTATAAGGTTATTCTTGTGGAAGAATTGTTAAATGCATAATTATTACAAACAGCTGAATTTTGGAGAGCTTTCTTGTCAGGATTGCAGTTTGGTAGGTTGAAATTCATCCAGCTCCAGAGAGAAACCAAGGGACTGAGATTTCAGGGCAAAACTCCTGTAGTCAGTTGTTAATCAAGAAGAAATTTCTATATATTCCTCCTGAGACAAAAAATACCCCCAGTTCCCAAGAAATGTTCTAGTACACTGATTGTTAAATGTAAATGAGACCCTGTCATTAAAATCCATAGATTCACAGTGCTAAATGACAAACTGCAGTTACCGCATCACTTAACACACCATTCTTTTATTTTCATATCTTGCGGGTTTGTTACTGCTCAGCGGTGTCTGGGAGGTGTTCTGGGCTTCGGGCTGGTGGCTGTTGTGTCTGGGAGGTTTTCAGGGCTTCCAGGTGGTGGCTGTTGCATCTCCAGTGCAAGGAACTTTGTTTTCCACCCTTGAATTTCCCGAAGGCAGGAAATGTGCTGCTGCCCCATGCGCAGGTTCCTCCCTCTTTCCTGCTCACAAATCCCAAACTGTCTTTTTCCCCACGTGCTCTAAAGATGGACCACGTTCCCCTCCTTCCTTCCTGGCTTCAGCACCGTGTGTCATTATTTAGGTTTGTAATTTCTGAGTTCCCTTCCTGAAGAGGTGGCAGTTCCTCTGGGAGCGTCTCCGGCGTTGTGCCCGTGCCCAGCTGCTCTCCCATCCCATCAGGGTGGATTTATGGGGCTGGGCACTCCTATTAGCAGTTGTAGTTACATATTTAAACATACTTCACATAACTAATTATGTTTCATGGCCTGTAGCCAAATTGACTAATTCTGCCTCCTTGAAGCTCCAGAAAAATACACTAAATACTTCTAAAAATATTTAGAAGGTGGCTAAAACTTCCCTTCAGCGGCTCAGTGATGTTTCCCTGAGGTTGGGCTGTTCTAAGTGGGCAAATAAAGGTGTTTCAACGTGGGAAAATGTTGAATCCATTTTCCCATCTGTCTTGTCTCCTCCTCCTTTTTTTTTTTGGAGCCTGTCTTTGGTGGCAGCTGCTCCCTGTTCCAGCCGAGGGGGCTTGTTCTGGGTGGATGTGCTGCTTGGGCTCCTTCACATCATCAAATGCCAAATATTTGTCAGAAGTCAACTCCTGAGGTGTCTGCTTTTTAAAGAATCATCACACAGAGCAAGAGGCTGGGCCAGCTGCTTGCATTATTGCCCCAGAGAGGAAACACAGACCAACTGTGCTGGAAATGGAAGTGTTGGACTTAGATTTGGATTTGCTGGTTTTTATTTGTCAAGCTGATGACAGACTTCTACAGGCAATTATCAGAAATAAGGAAGGGCTGGGGATCTTTTTTCCCTTGGTGTTGCTCTGCAGGTTGTTAGTCCCTCTGAAATGCTCATTCTTGACCTGCTGCAGGCTGGGGCTGGGCATTTCTGCTTGGAGTCTGGCTGTAATTCCATTCTGGAGCCCCAGCATCCCACCTGACAGCTCTCACATCCTGCTGCCATCCTGCTAATTGCTTGGCATTCCCGGGATTTTCCTGCAAGGAAAATGTTCATGTGCAGAGATCTCCCTCTCACAGGTGGAAGGGGGGATTTTTTTTTATTTATTTGGTTTTGCTAGCCTAAGTTAGGTTTGGAATGGGAAGCCATTAAAGGATAAAAGCAACACACATGCCTGTAGAGGTCAATTTAACTGGTACAGCAGCACAAAAACACACAAAGGACCCATGTAACAAAACCTAATCGGCTTTAGCTTGAGGGTTACCAGAACCCACATCTCTGAGATTGCTGCTATCAGTTACATTTTTACAGTTCAGCACTATTTTTTATTGCAGCTGAAGCACGGTGTTTGTACCTATTAGCCTTTGAGTTTCCTCTTTAGCTGCCTCCCCATAAAGGGAGATGCAGCATTATTA
This sequence comes from Serinus canaria, assembly GCF_022539315.1. Taxonomy (NCBI): domain Eukaryota; kingdom Metazoa; phylum Chordata; class Aves; order Passeriformes; family Fringillidae; genus Serinus; species Serinus canaria. The sequence continues at coordinate 17,247,771 of NC_066318.1, forward strand.
TTAAACTGTTCTCCGGGCTAAACACTGTGAATGTCATTCATGTCTGTGTTTATTAATAAAGCAGGAAGAGGGAGAAGCTTTAGCTTGTCTGCTTTGCTTGACTTGCAGCAAGGAGAAGTTTGCAAGAGAGAGCGAGCTTTCAATAAGTATTCAGAATTGCATAATGAAAAGGTTCTGGAAATAATTATAAAAATCAGACTGAAATCACTTTGGAGAATTGTTGGGGTTTTTTTTTTTTTTTTTTGGTCGGTTTTCTTTTTTTTTTTTTTACATTCAAATTGGCAATGAAGTGTAATGAAGACAGTCAGAAATAACCCCTGCCTCCCACGCAGGGTATATATAGAGATTGTATTTACTCTGCTGTGCAAGCATCTACTGCAAGATGGCACATTAAAATGTGAACAAAACAGCACATCCCCGCTCCTGGATGCCGCAGTGCTGCTGGGATCTGATAAACACTTGGAGTGGGGAGCTGTGCTCAGTGTGTGCAGCAGCTGTGCCACAGCTCCTGCCACCCCCAGCCACCAGCTCTGCACCCACCAAACCTGGCCATCTCCTCCTCATCCTCTTCTTCTTCTTCTTCCCAGGGCAGTTTTCCAAACCTTATCCACAACCTGGAGTGTGCAAACCCAGGGCACAGGGAATATTTCTCTGTCTGCTCTGGGGTGCCCTGACCCCCAGGGCAGCACTGACTCTGACCCTCAAGACTCCAGGACAGACTGGAACCCACAAAAGTGTGAAATAGATTACAGAGAGCAGTGTGGGTGTGTCACTGGGTGAGAAATTGAGGGTTTGGGGGTTTTAGTATATTGTGGATGGAAGCAAGAGGGAGGGCACAGGGTGTGGTCCTGGGTTTTTCTTTGTGCTTCTTCTTCCTCCTTCTCCATGGGTTTGGGTGATGTTTTGATGTTTTGCAGAAAAGTCCCATTGTGGGCTCTGTGGGATCAGTTGTTGGGTTAAAAGGGAAAATAATCCAGGTGTCAGCTCTTAATTGGACAGTTTAGCCTTAAAAGACCTTGGAACAAGAGATTGTTGGGCATTCTGTGCCTTGCTGCTGAACTCATGGCTGTGAGATTTTACTGATAAGAAATAATGAACACCTGAGTCCCAACATGAGCAACCTCCTCAAGTGCCTTCAATCCAGACCCAGGGAAACCCACACTGGAGCACTCAAACTTCCCAGCTTTCTGCGGCTCCTGCTGCCAGGTGTGTGAGCACACCCAAGGAGTGGGGTGGTGATGATTTTTTGGTTGAGGAGGTGTCTGAAATCAACACAGCTCCTCTTCTCTCTTCAGCACCGCTATTTATTTTCTTTCAGGTTTAAGCTCTTTTTTTTTTCCCCCACCACAAAATTGTTTCCAGTCCTTGTCGATGTGTGTGTGACCTTCAGTGGGTAATCTCTTAATTAATTTTTGTACTGAATATGTAGCATATTGAGACGTGAGCTTTAGGCACTCATCTCGGAGGCTGTGTTAATTCTAAAAATCAAATGCATCAAATTTGGCAAGAAAAGCCCAATTGCTAGTAACCAACCTCTTTCAGCTTCCCTCCTGCTCTTTCACCTCAAAAAATGTCATATTGCCTATATTTGCATGTGATAATTTAGCATAAAAAGCATTCTGAGCACCCTGGAATGAACGTTTTGACATTCAACTGGATGTTTGCTTTTACATTTGCCATACTTGGGTGCACCTCTGTGAGAAATGCATTGCAGAATTTTTGTATCTGAGGTTAGACAAATTGTTTTAAATGCTGGTAATTGATTCCCAGCTAATGCTTTCAGCATGGGTTGCTGGGGCTGAGAAGTGCAGGCAGAGGTTGAATTTGAAATTGGAGTTTATTGTGTTCCTGTCTTCCTTCCATTATGCTCTGAGTGCTGGGGGAGAGCTGGTGGAAGGATTTTTGTTTGGTTTGGGTTTGGTTTTGGGTCCTGTGCTGAGGCTGGTTTTGTGGTAAGTGTTTTTTTGGGTTTGGGTTTGGTTTTTTTTTTTTGAGACAATGAAAAAAATCAACTTTCTAGTCAGCAAAAATGGGCGTGTGGCTTTTAGGCTGCAATCCTGTGGGCTCCCATTTCGTGTGGCTAATTAAAAGGAGTGTTCCTTACAAGTGTAGGTATGGTAGAGGGGGAGAAAAAAAAGTGTGGCTAGTTGTTGGCAGCAGCTACTGTTTGCAAAGGGATGTCATCACCTTCAAAATTTGTTGTTTGTAAGAAGGCTTTTTTACCTCCCAGTGCTGCAAGTAGCATTTAAAATAAGCAATCCTGAGAAAAGATCATCAGAGTTCTTCTATTTTTCCCTGGCTATTTTTTTTGAAGATACTGATGCAAGTACATTCAAAGAGTTTTTCCATATCATATATAGATTTTTCACGTAGCTGTAGTAGGGAACAAAGGTTTCATGTGGGAAACAAATAGTGTTTGTAAATTCTTTGGGGGGAAACTCTGGCAGCAAGATCTGAAATTCATCTCCAAGTCCTGTAAATTTTAATGGATTTAAAAATCTGATTGGCCTTTTATTTTATTATCTTGTCTAGATACTGTCATGCAGTATAAACAATAAAATTAAACCATTATATTCTTTACGTGGTTTTCATCAATAATTGAAATTAATTCTTGATGTGGAAATTCTTGAAGGGATTAGTTCACCATAGCTTGGATGTGCTCTGTGGTGCCAAGATGTGTTATTTGCTGGTTCTGACTGGGGGGGTTGTTCTCTTTTTGTTCTCTCTAGGATATTTTTGTCTGCATTTATTACTACAATACTGAAATTAGTGCAGTGGCCAGTTTTCCCTGGCAGAAAACCACTGTGGACAAAAAGGAAGGTCCCCACACCTAGAAACTCCCTTTGTGGCTGTAAAATAAGTGACTTGGTGGTGACAGAGGTGTTGCTGAGAGAGGAAGGAGAGCTCTGTGCTGCCCAGGGTGAGCTGAGCACAGGAAATCCAAGGGATGGCCCAGCCTTGCATCTGCACCAAATGGAGATGTGCAACAACAGAACTCTGGATTTACACTGATTTATGAGTGTAAGAAAAGTGCATCTGCCTTGACTCTGGGGCCAGGAGTTGGCCTCGATGATCTTGTGGGTCCCTTCCAACCCGGAATATTCTGTGATCCCTGTGGGTCCCTTCCAGTCCAGCACAGCCTGTGGCTCTGACTGTGCCTTCCCTGGCATCTGGGTACCCCTGGGGAGGGGGAACAACCCAGAACCCAACATTCCTGGGGTGTCTCCAGCACTGCATCCCCTGGGAGCTCTGGAGTGCTTGCCATGGACTGGGGGCTGTGCCTGTCCTTTCCCAGCCCTCCCAAACATCCCCTGGGAGCTCTGGAGTGCTTGCCATGGACTGGGGGCTGTGCCTGTCCTTTCCCAGCCCTCCCAAACATCCCCTGGGAGCTCTGGAGTGCTTGCCATGGACTGGGGGCTGTGCCTGTCCTTTCCCAGCCCTCCCAAACATCCTCTGGGAGCTCTGGAGTGCTTGCCATGGACTGGGGGCTGTGCCTGTCCTTTCCCAGCCCTCCCAAAGTTTTCCCAGCCATGCATAATGGAGAAGCCACAACAAAACTAAAGCCAGGAAAAACTAAAGCTCACTTAGAGGACTAAATTTGCTGTTGAGAAGTAACACCAGGTGACCTCTGATTGTTCCAGTTTTGGTGGTTTTGGTGTGATCTTTGTTTTGATTTATTAAAAAAATGTGGATATTGATCCAGTACTGATATCCAACTGTGAGGGACAAAAACTCTCTGACAGTTTAGAGTTAGAAAGTGTGTGTTTATTGCAGGATAGCTCCCAAACACACACCCAATTACAGGTGATTACAGAGCCCTTTTATCTATACAGGTATTGAATACCCAAATCAGAAATGCCTTTTCATGACTTTGGCACATCCCATTCCCAATATGGATAATGATCTAGTACCAATATCCAAAAACTCTCTGACAGTTTAGAGTTAGAAAGTGTGTGTTTATTGCAGGATAGCTCCCAAACACACACCCAATTACAGGTGATTACAGAGCCCTTTTGCCTCCAAATGTTTAAGAGTATCTACAAGACTATTGAATACCCAAAATACAAATGCATATTCATAACTTTGGCACATCCCATTCCCTGCCTTGTATGGTAATTAGTTCAAAAGCCATCAAGCATGGTAATGAGTAGTTTGTTCCTCGGAAGGGGTCCTTGGTCCCTTTCATGGGGAGGGGTCCCAAAATGAGGAAGTAAATGAAGTCTTCCTCGTTCTGACCTTTCTGCCTTTCCAATGCAAATCTGACAAATGAGCCCTTGGTAGGACTCCCATTCCCCTGCCTCAGCTGGGTTCAGAACAGAGCTTTTAATTTGAAAGACCTCTCAAATGATCAGTTGCAAGCCAGACTGACCCTTCTCCATCCATGTGAGGATTTTTTCCCCCATTACTAGCACTACCTGTCTGGGTTTGAGCCCTGTTTTAATTTTTTAATCACCTTTACCTTCCCTGCATCTCACAGAGTTTAATTTTCTTTTTATTCTCAAAGATACTTCACCAAGCATAAATATTTCATTCTGTATTTGCATACCTTCCTTACCACTGGCCTGCTATATTTAATAAATAAAAAGACAGGAAAATAGTTGCTGCAGTTGCTTGTTACAGAACTCAAATTTTAATGATTAATGTAAATAATCATGGCCTTTTCAAGTTTAAGTCTGTTTTTAAAAAATCACCAGGACAGTGTTGTTTACATGAAAATGGTGAAAGTAAAGCCTGTTCTTATGAACATAAAATGGTCTATAATCTCACAGTAAACAGATTTTTTAAAAAATGGTCAATAGGTATGTTTATGTTGGGTTTTTTTTTTAATAAGTCACTCCTTAGTGTCTCCCACCCTACAGAGACATCAGCAATCAACAACTTCACGGATTAATCTTGTTTTTGTTTTTATAGAAGCATTAAAACCTTCATATTAACACTTGGTTGGTTTTGAAAAGCAGGTCCTAGAGTAGATCCAGAGCTTTGCTTTTTTTTATGCTGAGTTTCAGGTTAGAACAGACCTTCAAAATAAGGATAATGGAGTTTATAATGGTGTGGAAATACTGCAGTGAGTGTCCATGGTGTGCAGCTATCACAGCAGTTAAATGCCATGGTTTAATTTTGTTTTTTGACCTTGCTGCCAAAACCATCTTGCTCTAATTTTCAGATATCCAACAACTTTGTGTCACTGTTTCTCAGTTTTATGTCTGCAAACCTGTGTTCCTGTTTGTAATCCCAGGATAAATGCTCAGATCCCAGAACTCATGGAACCTGTGGGCTTTTCCCATCTCAGCCTGGGTCAGATCCATCCTCCTGCTGCTCCTTTCCCTTTCCCTTTTTCCCTCTCCTTCAGGACAGTCTTGCCCTTTCCCAGGGGTGATTTTTCCTGGTCTTTTCCCAGCAGGAGTAGAGCAGCAGGGTGCTCCGGAGCTCCTCTTTCTCACATCTCTGGCTTGACAGGGCTTTTGGAAAATGCAGCCTGTATAAAAATAGTTATTTTTCCATCCCATTGGTGTTGCTGGTTTGGTGGTTGGTTGTTTAAATTTTTTGGTTTTTTTGTTTATATGTGGGGTTTTTTTGTTGTTGTTGTTTTTGAACTGCTGAAGTAAAAGGTAATGCTGCCAGCTGGAGATGGGTGAGGTGGGTGTTCAGTGTTTGTAGTGTTCCCTTCCCTCCCCAGCCTTCCTTTCAAAGGAGCTGCAGCATGGCTGGTCTGCAGCTCCTTCTCCAGGGTGAATTTACCTGACCTTGGAGAGGTGGCTCCAAGCGGCTGCTCCAGCTCAGCTCCGAGCTGGGGCTGCAGTGGGAGTCCCCAGCTGAGGTTTTGGGGCCGTGGGGGATGGCACCAGGGGCTCTAAGGGGTGTCTGCTTCCTTATCCTGCTTCCAGAACCCTTCCCTGGGCACCTCTGCCAGGTTTGTGGCCCCTGGCACAGCATCACCAGAGTTTTGTCTGCCAGGAAAAACTAAAGCTCGCTTAGAGAGCTAAAAATTGCTGGAAGAAGTAATACCAGGTGCTGTCTAATTCTGGACAATTTTGTGGTTTTGGTGTGGTCTTTGTTTGGTGGAGACCCTTTAGGCTGTGCCCCTGCTGTGGGTGATGCCAGGGGGGAGGAGCTGTGGTTTGGGCAGGTCCCAGGTGTGCCTGCCCTTCCTCCCTCCCTGCTCCATGGCAGTGCTGTCACTCAGTGATAATCCTGCCTCGTTTCCACTGACTAATAGTGGTGATTAACCTTTTCAAGTTTGACATTATGGATAATCAATCAAGTGTATTGGCATCACGGCTGCAGTGGTGCAAGTTTTTAAGGGATAACCAAGTGGGAATGAGAGCACAGCCTGGGCACTGCCTGCTGCCCATGGTGCAGGGGTTTAGGCTTGGGAAAGACCTCACAGGTCAAGTCCAGCTGCCAACCCAGCACCACCATCAGGTTCACCACTAAACCATGTCCTAGTGCACATCACACGTTTTCCCAACACTTCCAGGCATGGTGACCCCTCCACTTCCTGGGCAGCCTGTTCCAATGCTTTGCAACCCTTTTTGGGAAAAATGTGTTTCCAATATCCAGTCTAAACTTGTCCTGCTGTTCCCTCTCCTCCTGTTCCTGTTCGCTGGCAGCAGAACCCGACCCTCCTGGCTGTCCCCTCCTGGCAGGAGTTGTGCAGAGCCAGAAGGGCCCCCTGAGCCTCCCTTGCTCCAGGCTGAGCCCCTTCCCAGCTCCCTCAGCCCCTCCTGGGGCTCCAATCACCTTCCCAGCTCCAGTCCCTCCATGTCCATCGTGTCCTGAGGGGCCCAGAACTGGAGGTTCCTCTGCAGTGCCCTGGAGGGGGATAGAATCTAAGAAAATAAAGATAGTGTAGAAAGTAACCTTACCCCTAAGGAGTTGCAGCTGGGCCAATTATCAAAGATTAGGAGCAGGCCTGACTTTACCAGGCCACAGCTGTAACCAGTGAGAAGAAGAGAGCTATAAAAGAGAGGGGGTGGCTGGGAGAGAAGGGAACTGGAGTCAGGTGGCTGCTTTGTGAAGAAGAAAGAGCCAGTGCTTGGAGGAGCTGCCCACGAGAAACACCAAGGAGGTGTGAAACCTTTGTGATAAGGAGACAACAGTGCCCAGCACAGGGAAATAAATGATCACCTCCCAAGTCCTGCTGGCCCCACCATTTCCTGTAAATCAGCACTAATTGCTGTGCAGCTTGGGGGGTTTCAGACATGTGCTGTGTGCAGGGACAGTTTGCTGATCTGTTTATAGTGTTGGACGTGGATATTTTCAGATCCTTCTCCCCCCCTGCTTTCAGTTTGTGGAAGGAAGAATTCCTGCAAGGATGAGAGCTCCTGCAGGGAAAGGCAGCCAGGGTGGCAGTGGTGCTGGAGGGAAGAGAAACTCAGTTTTGTCTTCTTCCCTCCGTGGCTGTGCCAGGTGGGACACCCAGCCTGGCACGTGGTGCCTTTCCTGGTGCCATTCAGGGGTGACAGAGCTGGGACACTGCATTCACAGGCTCTGGGAATCCACCAGCTCTCCTGACAGGCAGATCCAGGAGGATCACCAGCTGGAGCCATGATTTGTTGAACATTTTGCCTTGTGCCATTGCCATGGGTAGGAACGTGTGACCCTCTGGAGTGGCTGTGAGGAGCTCGAGCTGTCAGTGCCAGGCTGGGTGCAGGCATCTCTGTGTCCCTTTGTGTCCTTCCCTGCTTCCCAGCCCGTCCCTGCTGCTGCTGGGGATGCTGCCCAGCCCCTCACGTGTGCCAGGTGTTGTTTGCTCAGGTTTAATTTGCCGTGGTGCATCGGAGCGCTGGCAGTCACATGATAGCTGGGGACCTCACTGTGCCTTCCTTCTTGGAGATATTGTTAATTAAATTTTTTATGAAGGAGCTGAGGCACACCAGCAGCGATCTCCTTTCAAGCAGAAATGTAGCAGGCAGTTCCCAAAGAGACCTCATCTGCTCTCTTCTCTATGAAAATCAATTAGTGTTATGAATGTGTGATAGCTTCTTAAAAATCTGTCGTGTTGGAGAAGTCTTTGCACCTTAGAACGGCAAAGGGAAGGATGTGGCCTCTTGCTCCTCCTCCCCTCCCTGCTCCCTGTCCTGCTCTGGCTCCTGAGCATGGCTCTGGGCTTCCACTTGAACTCTCTTTTTGTTCAGGTGCCTCAAGTTTGTCTGAATTCTCATTTAAGAGGAAAACAAGCACGGAGTTGTTTGGCTTGATGAGGGTGATATGTAAATGAAGACATCCATGCTTTGGTACCTCTTACTTCAGCAGCATCCCCAGGCAGGGGCTTGCTGAGGCAAATTCTTGTTTGATGTTTTCTTAGAAGCACTTTTTATTTAGTGAGTGACCCGTGGCAGAGCTGTAGATGTGGCACCACTGACTTTGTCATGGGGCAGCCGTTTGTGCTTCCTCTTAAATGCTGTTTTAATTCTCTCTCTGCAGTGTAAACACCATCTCCTTGCTGACTGTTGTGTTTGTTTTTTGAACTTCCTATCCAAGCTTAATCACTGATTTTATTTTCCCCCACACCTATCCAAGCAGAGCTACACACTGAAGAAGAAAAATATCATACTTATATGCTAAAATGCTTAATAGCTATGTAGCAGTTATAGACAAAAGATCATTTTCTCAGCATGACAGTGTTACTGGAGTAAATGACTTCAACCAAATGGAAAAGGTGATGTTTGCAGTATATATTTTTGCCTAAGCCTTTATTTTCTGTTGTGGCTTATACAATATTTGACATCTAGAATATGCTTTCAGGAGATTTTTCTAAACAAGTTGTGTGAGAAAAGAAAATGAGGGATTAATCCACGAAAATATAAAAGTTGCTTTTGAAACCACCTTCCCAAAAACACTCAAATTGGAGAGTAGCAATTTGCCTTTTTACCTGGGATGCTGAAGTGTTGCCACTGCTGTTCCACCTTGCTGTCACTCCTTTGTTCCCTGTGTCACAGGAGTGACTTTCACCCATGCAGGATGTATGATTGCACAGGCTGTGACCTTTACAAACTGCCGTGCTTCCCTCCCCATCAGTGCTGAGAGAAAGAGCACACATTTCCCTGCTCTCCTCTCCTGCTCACATCTCAGAACCAGGCAGCAAACCCCTCCTTGTGCCTGCAGACACACAGAGACATCCCAGATGAGCATCCCTAGGCCTGCTCTCACCTTGGAGAGAGAGAGAGGAAGGATTTGGCCAGTTCTGTTTGCAGGGTTCCCCCATCCCAGGCGTGCAGCCCACGTGGAGGGTCCCTGGAGGCTGCTCCCCTGGCAGGCTCTGGCAGTGTCCTTGTCCCAGCTCTGAGGGAGCTGCTGGGGGCCCTGGGAGCTCAGGGATGTACAAAGGGGAAAAGGGGCATCCTGGGATGCAGAGGAGTGGGTGTTGGGTTGTTCTGGGCAGCCAGGAGCGGTGTGGGAGGGAGGAGCTGGGATCACTGGCTGTTGTCCCTCTTGCTCGTCTCCTTGTCCTCACTCCAGAGCTTTTTGACTTTTCCTCTGCCTTGTCCCTCACTGTCATCATTTTTCCTGGTTATTTCCCTCCCAGCTATGCCTGTCCATAAGATCCTACGGGGAGATCTTGTTTCAGGGCTCACTGCAGGTGCTGCTCCTGTTTGCTGAACACCTTTTCCTCTCCTAATGCATCAAAGACTCCAAGCTACTCTGACAAGGACTTCAGACTCCTTTTTGCACATGCACACCTGGCACTGTGAGGTCCTGCTCTTTAGACGTTGCCACAGATACGTGGTGACATTTAATCTATGTCAGATTATATTATCTTTTTTTTCCCTCCCTTAGAATTTTGGAGGTGTATGAACAGTCTCAACACCTTGCAGCAGATGTCTGGGTTCCCAGAAAAGCATTGCTTAGCCTTTCCTTACAGATCCTCATCTGCAAAAAAGAGGTAAATAATTCAGGCATGAGTTAGAGGAATATCATGACGATAAACTGCTATTTGAAAACTGGTTTTGGAAGTGTTTTAGCTGCTTGGGATCTTTCTGTTCCCAAAGTTCCAGGAGAGCCATTCTGGATGTATGCATTTCGTGATTTATTTAGCAGGCACTTCCAAGCATGTGCTGAGCTGCTGCAGTGAGCCAGAGCTGAGGAGGCCAGCTTGGGATGACAGTTCTATCTCCAGGTGATGGACAAGATCTCTGCTCCCTTTGTGTTTTCTGTGCTTGGGAATGCGTCAGCTCCTGGTGTGGGCAGAGCCATCAGTGCTGCACCAGCCAGAAAAAAGCCAAGTGCGGGCAGCTGAATTTCCAGGGTGGAAGGGAGTTTCCAAGGGAAGTGTTTGTGGGAATGATAATTTCCTGGGGTTTGTGCTCTGGGTTTCATTCTGGAGCCCACCCCAGGCCTGGATCTGCTGGGTTCAGCCAAGGCTTTCTGCTCTCTCATTGTCTGAGCATCACCCTCTGCAGTGCTGTTCCCCAGGTGGCCCTGCAGTGTGCTGGATGTACCTGCTGCTGGCACTTTGGAGTTCTTAAGATGTGACTTTTCCCAGTGTACAAACCAAACTGGCAGAGACAGATCTCATTTTCAACTCTTGCATAGTTTTTAAACATTTACATTGAAGTCGGGTATTAATGATCCAGTGGCTGTTCCACACCAGGGTATAAAGCATTTCAAAGTCCTGCAGGCTGCTGAATTTTGTATGGAGGCAGGTTGTGCAGATCTTTAATTGAGCTCCCAGGAAAATCAGGAGAGCCTGGTGTGGCTTTTCATTCTGGGCTTTGTGTCTGGGAAATGCAAACACACTCAGCACCCTCATCTCCCTGGCATTGCAGTTACTATGGGATATGACTTAATGAGAAGGCAAAGAAAGGTGTTTGCAAAGCCTGATGTGATATTTAGCTTTACCTTTTCCTGAGGTTTGCCTTTAACTGTATTTATTTTTGAGAGGAGGAAATAGTCATGTCAAAATCTGCAAGAGGTGCTGGTGCTCTGCAGGCTCCTGCCCCAGGGGTGGTGTGTGCCTGGCTCTATTCCTGGGATCAGCTGCCTGGATGATGGTAAAACACACCCTTCTCCTCGTGCACAGGTGCAGCATTTGGGGTTTTTGGGGTCCCCATGTCCCTCAGGCTCTGAGGGGATCCTGGGGAGCAGCAGGCTCTGTGGGGTATCTTGCAATGTGCAGGCAGCAGCTCTGGGAGTCATTTATCACCAGATTCCTTTATCAGATCTGCTGCATTTACCTCGTTCAGGAGTTGCTGACATGGGACCTCTGTTGTTCAGTCTGTTTTGTGTCTTGCTGATGCCAGACACGTTTGGGTAATTTAGTGATATAATGGAATTTCAGCTCCTTTATCCCTAAAAACCAAACAAAAGCCTTCTTACCCAAAAAGCCCTTCAACACACCTACATTAAAGGGAGATGTTTTGCAAAGAGGATCTCTTGGAAATCCCTTGGTTCTGCAGTTTATATTGTAATGGTTTACACAATAAGTATGTTAGAGAATCACAGAATATCCTGGGTTGGAAGGGATCCACCAGGACCATCCAGTCCAATCCTGGCCCTGCCCAGACCCCCCTGCAATCCCACCCTGGGCATCCCTGGGAGCATTATCCAAACCCTCCTGCAGCTCTGGCAGCCTCAGGGCTGTGCCCATTCCCTGGGAGCCTGGGCAGTGCCAGCACCTCTGGGGAAGGAACCTTTCCCTAAAATCCAACCTAAACCTGCCCTAGCACAGCTCCAGCCATTTCTTTGGTTGCTCTCATGGGTCAGCAGAGAGAAGAGAGACTTTTGTTGACTCTGTGTGTCCCTTCTGTTTGGGTAGCACTCTGTAAATGGTGAGCAGTGTCACATCCAGCTCACCAGGAATAGTCCAGAGCATCCTCTGGAGGATCCAGGCTCCCCTTGGGTCTGTCTCCTCCCTGCACACCAACCATCTTGTGTGCAGAGCTCAGGTGTTTCAGTAAATCCACACCTGCACTGCCAACAGAACTTGTTCTGGATCAGACAGAGATTGACAAGACTTTTCCTGTTTGTTCTGCATCCCTTGCTGTTCCCATCAAACCAGGGAGCTGAGGGAGGCAGAGATCCTGCAGGAAAAGCAGTTTGTGATCTCCTAAAGAGTGAGCAGCAGTGTGTGTACACAGGGGACAGCACTGCACTGCTCAAGTGGGCTCTGCTTAGATGCTGTCAGATCTGGAGTCTTTAAACTTGGACTTATTTTACATGGAATTCTTCAGGGTTTTGAAGAGGGGGAAAAAAAACCCCACCTGCTCTCTTGTGGAACTCGGTGCCAGACAGCAAAAAAGCTGCTGTGTTTTCATAAGAAGCTGCTCCCTTTCTTCTTTGCTCACAGAGTTTGTTCCTCTCGTGTTGATTGAGCTGTAACTCTCTGGGGCACCTTTGCAGACACAGCCTCATTCCTGGGAATCATCCTGGGCTTCCCCCTTGTCCCATGCTCTCCCCCTCCCCTGCCCCCAGAGCACCAGGGCTCTGCAGCCATGGCTCAGCCATGCTCAGCTTGCTCTGTCTTGCAGGGTCTGGAAGGTAGAACCTGCTGTTCCATGCCATGGAAAACCCAAACTTCCCAGTGTAATTTGTGATTTCCAGGATGTAAATGTTCGTGGCATAGCTGGCTTTCAAAAATGAGCCTACATCAACATTTCTGGCCAAGGAATCCTCTCCCTCCTGCTCTCCAGCACGGGCTCAGGGGTTTTCTGAGCCTTTGGAGGAGCTTGGCTGCTCTGGCCTCAGCCCATCATGAGTCCAGGGCAGCTTAGGTGATGGGGGAATGATTTGGTGAATCCTGCACATGGAAATCCCATCACTGGTCCCTGGATGCAAAGGAGGATGGATTAGGAAATGGAACCCTGGTGGAAGCAGCTGTGGTGTGATGGAAGCTACTCATTCTGCTGACAGGCAGGATGCTTAAAAACAAAGGCTTGTCCCCAAAGTTTCAAGCACTGCCATGTAATCTTCTCCCCCCTGAACTGAATTGCTCCTGTGGTCTCTAATGGGAGTTGTGTGGCTCACTCCCTGCACTGGGCTTTGAGGAGCAAGCAGGGGTTAATATTAAAGCTGAGCCTGCTGCTTTAGAAATGGGGAAAGTAGATGCAAATTACTGTGAATGCTAATTGTTTCTATTTGAAAATTCTTGTAGTGTTTTTCTGAAAACACTGCCATTAAGTAAGCATTAGGTGGATGGCTGAACTGCTTGCAGAAAATCTCCTCAGCCAAGTGTGGAGGGGCACGGTTGCATAAGAAGATGAAAAATGCATATGGAGCCTTCTGGAGTCTCATCTACCCTTCCTTGGGAGCTTGGAGCTGTGCCTGGCACACAGGGAGCAGCGTGGACTTGAGGCACTTGTGTAAAAAAAGGGGAGGGAACAGATTCCTAAAAAAAGGTGTGTGTATCTGAAATCCTGGTGTGGGGAGAGAGCATCTGGAACAGAGCAGGGCCAGGGAGATAACTCCTTGTTACACCAGACACAGGCAGGCATCTCTCTGAGCCTTCCCACTGGCCAGTTTTGTAGCCATCACTGTGGCTTTTTGTGCAGCCAGGGCTTGGTCCCATCCTACTGAAAAAGTGAGGATCTCATAATTGAGCAGCAATCCCCCAGGGAATGAGCACAGCTCCACCAGCTCTGGGATCACTCATCCAGGTGGGAAGGTGGAAACAGCTCTGCCAGTCCCCCAGTGCTGGGCTGTACTTGGGTGCCATCACATTACCCACGAGCTGCCACAGCCTCTTCCAGCTCCTGGGCCCCCCTCTCCCTTCCCTGCTCCCTGGGCTCAGGTGAATGCAGTAACTGGATTGCCAGGGGAGCAGGGTGGATGCTCTCTGCCATGCTGCAGCCCTTTCATCTGGATGGAGCCTTGGCAGCTGTGCTGAACACAGCACAGGCAAGAGGGCAGCTGGCAGGGCTTGCTGGGGGGGAGAGGGAAGGAGGAAAGCAGGGCTGGCTCCCTCCCTGTGCTCAGACTCCTGCTAGGGTCTGTGTGGTTGATGTGTGTTCATGTGTGAGCACCTGTGCTTGTGTTTTACACCTGTGTTCATGTGTGAGCACCTGTGTTTGTGTTTTACACCTGTGTTCATGTGTGAGCACCTGTGTTTGTTTTACCCCTGTGTTTGTGTTTTACACTTGTGTTCATGTGTTTTACCCCTGTGTTTGTGTTTTACACCTGTGTTCATGTGTTTTACACCTGTGTTTGTGTTTTACACCTGTGTTCATGTGTTTTACACCTGTGTTTGTTTTACCCCTGTGTTTGTGTTTTACACTTGTGTTCATGTGTGTGCACCTGTGTTCATGTGTTTTATCCCTGTGTTCTTGTGTTTTACCCCTGTGTTCATGTGTTTTACCCCTGTTGATGTGTGTGCACCTCCCCTGCTCACCTGGCAGCACAAGCCCATGGGCTCTTTTCCTGCCTGACACAGCTCCCAGAAGTTGCCACGTTAAAGAGGCAGAGGCAGGTGATGCTGTGATGTAAAATGCAGATGTGAGGAGGGCAGCAGAGACAGCTCAGGGCTGAGCTGCTGCCCTGGCTGCTCCAGAGCTCTGCAGAGGGTGTTTCAGCCCTGGCTGTGTGCTGGCCAAGTGACAGGGCTTTGAATGCCATGGTGTGTTTGCCTCCAGCTCTGTTGTGGTTTAGTGGTGAGTTGGGTTTTTTCCTGTGGTGGAGGGAGGTGTAGTGGGTTGATCCACCAAAGCCTCTCTCTCACTGCCCTCTGCATGGAAGAGGAAATGTAGTGAAGAGTTCATGAGCTGAGATAAGGTCCAGGAGGGATCACTCACCAAATACCATCACAGGCAAAACAGGCTCGAATTGGAGATATTCATGGAATTTATTACTAACAAAGCCAAAGCAGGATAATGAGGAGTGAAATAAGACCTTCAAAACACCTGCCCCCCACCTCTCCCTTCATCCCAGCTCTACCTCCTCCCTTCAGTGTGCAGGGAGACAGGGAATGGGGGTCTTGTTCCACCCCCTGCCATGAGCAGGGACACCTTCCACTATCCCTGCTCGCTCCAAGCCCTTCCTGGAAGAGGAAATTCCCTGATTTGTATCCCTTGTTTGCTGCTCCTTTGGGATGGTGCAGTTTTTGTCCTTAGCCAGCTGGTGCCATGCACATGGTTATCCCAAACCACAAACACCTGCTTTGTTTAAGGCAGGAATTTTACAATCAATAACTTTTTATTTGATCCTAGGGTTCTTTAATCTTCCTGCCATAGTCTCAGATTAACATGAGAATTAGGTTTCAGGGACTGATGGGTTTGCTTGCATTTATCCTTTTGTTTGTGTTGACAGATAATCCCATTACTGCTCATCTTAGTAGTTTGATGGCTGTGATTGCTTCTATTACTGATGTCTGGCTTTAAACCTGTAAGCTTATCTGAGCACTTGATTATACCTTTGGCACTGAACACCTCTCCACCCTCCTGAGGAGTGGACAGGATGAGTATGAATATTCTTGACTTAAATACTTGTGAAAAAGAAAATGACAAAAAGAAAAGACAGAAGCAAAAGGCACATAAGAGTTCAGGGAAATACTTGCTTTGACTCCAGAGGGTTTCAGATCTGTTAAAATTGGATATGGAATGGCTAGAGCTCCTTGCATTGTGTCCTTTTAGTGAACTTTGCCTTGTTCTGGGTATCAATGGCAGAAATGATGGAAAGGAGCCCAGGCCTGTTGGGTTCCCTCTCCTTTCTTCCTACAAGAACAAATTCTCACCGTGCTCCTCCCTGCTCTGTTTTGCCCTCCTTGGTACAAATTGTGTGTCATTCCCACTGAAGCTTTATTTTTACCATTGTGGCTTTAATTCTCTGTGTTGGAAATCTGCAACCCCTGTGTGACCAGCTAAAGCTTGTAGTGATTCCTGCAAGGGGTCTGCTCATGAATAAACCAGTTATACTGCAGTTCTGCTGAGCCCCAGCAGCCCATGGCCACCACCCTGGAGCACAACTCTTCCCTGGGCACCTGGAACAGTTGGAATTACCCTGCACTGGGAGCTGCCACCTGGGCAAGGAGGTGGCTGTGTGTCCATCCATCCATACATCCGTCCGTCTGTCCGTGTCCCTCCATCCATCCCTGTCCCTCCATCCATCCCTCCCTCACTCATCCATCTGTCCCCCTGTCCATCCCTCCATCCATCCCTCAGTCATCCATCCCTGTCCATCCATGCCCCCATCCATCACCCCATCCGTCCATCATCCATCCCTCCCTCCATCATCCCTCCGTCATCCCTCCGTCCATTCCTCCACCCACCCACCCATCCATCCATCCATCCATCCATCCATCCATCCATCCATCCATCCATCCATCCATCCATCCATCCATCCATCCACCCATCCACCCATCCACCCATCCACCCATCCATCCACCCATCCATCCACCCATCCATCATCCATCCATCATCCATCCATCATCCATCCATCATCCATCCATCATCCATCCATCCATCCATGTCCCTCCATCCCTCCATCCATCCACCCATCCACCCATCCACCCATCCACCCATCCATCCATCCATCCATCCATCCATCCATCCATCCATCCATCCATCCATCCATCCATCCATCCATCCATCCCTCCATCCATCCATCCCTCCATCCATCCCTCCATCCATCCCTCCATCCATCCCTCCATCCATCCCTCCATCCATCCATCCATCCATCCATCCATCCATCCATCCATCCATCCATCCATCCATCCATCCATCCATCCATCCATCCATCCATCCATCCATCCATCCATCCATCCATCCATCCATCCATCCATCCATCCATCCATCCATCCATCCATCCATCCATCCATCCATCCATCCCTCCATCCATCCATCCATCCATCCATCCATCCATCCATCCATCCATCCATCCATCCATCCATCCATCCATCCATCCATCCCATCCATCCATCCACTCCATCCATCCATCCATCCATCCATCCATCCATCCATCCATCCATCCATCCATCCATCCATCCATCCATCCATCCATCCATCCATCCATCCATCCATCCATCCATCCATCCATCCATCCATCCATCCATCCATCCATCCATCCATCCATCCATCCATCCATCCATCCATCCATCCATCCCTGTGGCTCCTGGAGCAGGACACGTGGCCGCTCCAGTTTCTGGCAGCCTTGGGAAGAGCCGGTGGCTGTCCCTGCCTGCCTTGGCTCGTGCAGCAGGAATGGCAGGGAACCTCAGGAAGGTCAGCAGGAGGATGCAGACGTGCCCTGTGGGACTGCAGCAGGCACCTGCTTCTCAATTCCATTAATTAAAATGAGGGAAAAGATGTTTTGCGTGCAGGTTTGCAAATACAGGTCAGTGGAAGGTGAGCTGGAGGCTTTGTGATGGGGACTGAAAGGTGCTCCTGGGGTGTTTCCCTCTTCCCCAGAAAAGCAAACTGGATGGAGCTTGTGTAGGGAAGGGCAGGTGGTGGAGCAGAGGCCACTTCTTACCCTGTGTGTGTGGCAGGAGTGATTCTGATCTATGACACTGTGGTACTGAAAAACCCAAAGCTTTAAACAGTATAAAAAAATCCAAGATACTTCCTTTAAATGAGCTGTAAAGCGTCCTGAGCTGTAGAAACCAAAAAGGGCATTTGTCTTCTGGTGGATGCATCCAGCATGTGTTGTCCCAGCTTAAATGCATCTCCTGTGGGAGGGGAGTGGGTCCTGCCCAGGCTTCCATGGAGCTCATCCTGATGGAGCTCTGCCTGCCAGGCAGATCCATTTATTTCTGGGGGTCTTTGTACTTCCTTGATGTTTTTCCACTGCTTGGAGCTGTAGAGACCCCTGGAAGGATGGGCTGAGTGCATGAAGCCTTCAGAGGCTAAAAATCTGAATTTGGCTGCTGCAGTGCTTGTCCTCCAGCAGCCTTTTCTCTCTTCAGATTTCATATTTAAATATTTTTATATTAATTTATAGCCTTCATCACTTGAAAGCAGTGAATTTTCTTTCTTCTGTCTGGATCTGATTGTTTGAGAGACATTAAGAAGAGAAGTACAGTTTTGCCCTTATGTACCTGCTGTGGCTTCACCCAAAATTTAAGCTGTGATTTATAGAAATTAGCAAGTTTTTTTAACTAGCCAAGTCTTCTGACAGCTCTTTTTTGTATAGAATTTTATTTTCCTGAATAGTCAGTAGGGTTGTTTTATTCACCGCTAAACGGCTCTTATAAATATCAAAAGAGTCATAAAAACCCTTATAAATTTTATTTTATTGATTCAGGAAAAATAAACCCAGGACTTTTACTTAAAGGGTAATCTTAGAAAATAATTGTGGTTTGGCTGGTTTTTACAGGAGTGTTCTTAAAGGAGCCAGCTTGAGGCACCCAAATCTTACAGAATTCTGTTTTGTTTTACTGATCCAGCTGGAATTAGTCAGAATTCAGTGTCACCTGCAGCCCCAAAATACACAAATGGATCCTGGAGCAGCCTCTGGGCTTGGGATCTGAGACATGGTATAAGGGAGGGACAGAAAAGAAGGGAGTGGAGTTATCTAATTAGATGGCTTTTGGATCACTTCTTTCTCAGATTACTTCATTTTATTTTTTTAACTCAATAATTTGACATTCCCTTGGTTCACCCCTTTGGATCATTTGGTGTAAAGTTTCAGGGACTGGGTTTTCAGGAGGGTTTATAAGAAAGTGGTGGCCGTGGAAGGAGATGTCAGCAAAGGAAATACAGCTGTTGTCATCTCACAGCAGAAAGTGAGCAGCATTTCCTGTTAGAGCTCTCAGCAGAACACTTCTTGTTCCATCTCTGACACCATTCCCCAGTTTTTCCACAGAAATCCTCTCCAGACTGTGCCTGCACAGCTTTGTTAGGAGTGGAGGAGAGGGGACTTTGGGACAGGCTGGGAGTGGGCAGATGAAGATGGGATTTTGGGGGAATGGGGTGGGTTGGGATGGATGGGGTGGGACAGGAGGGGATCCTTCTCCCTGCTGAGCCATCACAGGTGCCTGTTGTGGGATTGGGATTTTGGACAAGCAGAGGAATTTGTATGAATGGATTATCAGTCTTGTCCAAAGGTGCCTTGTTAACCATTGCAGTCTGTTCATTTCTCTTCCAGGGTCTTTATCTAGAGGTCCCCTAACAAAAAGGGGAAGTTTCAGACATGCTTTGGGGTGGTTGTTTGAGCAGGAAGAGAATGGCATTCCAATGGTTTGGGTTGGAAAGAACTGTAAAGCCCATTTTGGTCCAACCCCTCCCCTGGCAGGGACACCTTCTACTGTCCCAGGTGCTCCAAGCCCTGTCCAGGCTGGCCCTGGGCACTGCCAGGGATCCCAAAGCACCACATTTTAGCCCAGTTTAGTTCCCCAGCCCTGTGCTGTGCCTTGGCCCCTTTGCCATCTTCCCTCCTGTGTGTGCCCAGTGTCACATTTGCCGTGATGATGCTGCAGGTGCTGCAGAAATCACATCCACCTCTGCTTGTCAGAACTCTTTTTTGGCTTTTTTTTTTCTCTTTTTAATGGACTAATGCAACAAGAACATATTTCTGTCTGTTTATTTGCTCATGCTGCATGCTGCTTTATGAAACAAGGCACACTGAACACACCCATTTCTTTAAAACAGGGAACAGCAACTGGTTTTGCATAATTTCTAATCCTCTGGACAGGAGTGACTTCAAAAGAAACCCACAACAAAACCACCCAAAACCCCACTATAAAAGTAAAAGGCAAATTGAGATACCAGACTACAAAAGTATTCTGAATAATTGGGGATTATCCTTTAATTTCATGAATTGAGGAAGAACTAAATCTTTCTCTTTTTGTGCAAATTCTGTATTTCACCCGTGATGATGATTGCTGGTGCTGGGGATTAAATGCTGAGAATTTCTTTTAAAATTTCTTTTAAAAAAAAGGCTGTGGTACCTGTGGCCCTGAATGAAATCCCAGAAACCAGGTGGGAGCTGCTTTTGGTGGTGCTCCTGGAGCCAGGAGGAGGTTTTGCCTGGGAGTTACCATAACCAGGGAGATGCTGGGGAGAAGCTGAATCTGGGAAATGAGTTGGAATTTTTGTTGGGTTTAATTTTCCCTGCTGCAGCCTGGTGTAGCCCAGATGCATTGTGCAGGTGCAGAGCAGCTCCAGGAAGCAGAGAATGGCATGTTCAGAGCCATTGATGAGAACTGAGGTTACTTTTAATGTCTTGTACCACGAGTATTTCGTGTCTTTTTCGTCCTTAATGGCATTCAGGCTTGTTACAGGAATTAAGCACTGTGAGTTAAAATAACAAATCTGCACTATGCTTTGCTGGGTTTTAAATCAAAATGGCATTCTTTTTTCATGAGCCCATAATCCTTTCTTTTATACAGTTTGATGCTAGCCAGCTCTTGCTTCCTGAGGCAGAACCATTAGATATCAAAAATATAATTGCTCTCTATATGAGTGCTCCTTTGTAGCCCAGCCCTTTCATGTTTTGAGGCTGCAGCACTTTTATTTCTTTAAAAATATTCTATTAAGTTCTTCTGAATTGTGAATCCCAGCCTCCACAGGTAAGGGGTCAGTGCCCTGTTGGGAATCAGCAGAGAAGTGGAGGTTCGTGGGTAGGATTTGCTTTTTGGTGTGGGAGTTCAGCTGGAAACAGTGAAATCCAGAGACAGGAGACTGTAATTATCCCATCAGTGCCAGTTGGGAGTTAATTAATCTATAGTTCCCCACCTGGCATCCAAAGTGGAAACTGTTTTGGGTGAGGGAGAGAATAGTAATGGCTTATCTTGCACTTGCTCGAGTGTGAGAGGTTTGGCACGCACAGATGCTGAAATGTATACATTGCATTGATTACTGTGCTGCAGGAGCACTGCTCTGCCTCCTTCCACACAAAAACACGTGGAGGTGTCTGATTTGTGTGGCCAGGTGGTTTTAAACCCCAGGGGGTCTTTTTTGTTCCTTGCTTCTTTCCATTCTGTATCTGTAATTAAAAGCGCTGCAGAGACCTGCACGGCAAACCCCCCGCCCATCCTTCTGTCCCTTGGGGATTTCAGATCCCTGGATGAGGAGAGGCTGTGGGAAGTTCAGCTGACCTGTGCTGGACACCAGCAATTGCTCCTCTCTTGCTGAAGGTTAGAATTCTCAGAGCCCAAGTACACAGACATTTCCTTTAATAATACAAACCCGTTTTCTCAGTCTGCCAGAGCTGGGAGCGTCTGGTGGTTGCCATGGAGAGGGATATTTCTTACAAGGCCCAGCTATTTTTGCAGACTATTTTGTAATGTATTTGAACTTGCAGTCTTGTGCCATTTCTGTTCTCCTGCTCCACGAGCAGGGCAGGGAAATAACAGCCAAATTCCCATTTAGGAGCAGCCAAGGGCCTCTGTCCTGGCTGGTTCTGAGGGTCAAGGTGCTGGTTTTGTGCTGTCCTCTGGTTTTACTGCGTTTTCAAGGAGAATCCCCATGCAGGTGGGAGAGGTGAAGCTTCTCCTGCTGTGCACCAGCACAGAGATGCTGCTCAGACCCCAGGAAATGTTCCTTTGGGAAAGGTAATTTCGCTGCTGCTGTTTCCTGTTCTGAATTTTGCATGGTCGGAGTTTGTTTTCCAATTGACAGCTTGGCTTTCTCCAATTTTGTAATTATATATAAAGTTTTGTCTAACAAATGCCATTTCTTCTTCCTTGATTCCTCTAATTAGAACTTAAACTGTGTTACTGGTCCTTCAGTGCTTTCTTCTCATGGCTGCAAGAAGAGAAAGCTCAGAGAAACGTGCCTAGACAACATCCTGTCTTTGCAGCTCGTCCCCTATTGCTTCAGTGTTGTCCACTACAAGTTTAATTACTGTGTGAGAAATACTTTTCTCAAGTGGAGCCAAAATCTAGGATTTAAGCCAAAGTAAATTAACAGTTCTCAGAAAACCTGGAGTCCCAAAGCCAAGAATTTCAAGGCTTTTAGGCATCTCTCTGTTATTGGCAGGCATCTCGTGATGTCATGTGGTAGAACAAATGGACACCCAAAAGCTGGAGTCAGTGTTGTGCCAGTTTAGCAGGAAAGATTAAAACTGATTTAATTTAGGGAGGCCCAACTGAAAAGAATGATTATCCACAGAAACGGTGGGGTTATTTCATAAGCCATATCTCCTCTTCTCCATTAGTGGCAAATTTCCAAGCTCCATTCTCAGTTCCTAAATTTGCACTCTAGTTTTTCTTTTTTATTTTGGGGGCAGAGGGGACTGCTTGTTTGTGAAGTTGTGTTTGATTAATTGTATTTCCAAATGTGTTAAATGTAGTACTCTCTCTTTTTTCCCCTTCTTTTTTTTTCCTCCCCCTAAATTGCCATACTACACAGACCAAACATTGAATTTGGTGTAAAATCACTGGTGTTCAAGGACTTGGAAGGAAAAGAGCTATTGGCTGATGGAGTGAGGCTAACATAAAAACGTTTGAGGAAAATTCCTGATGATGATTTTACCTGGTGTGTGCAATCAGGAGGGCTCTGTGTCTGTGTGTGTGTGTGTGCTCAGCACAGAGCTGATAATAAGAGTCCCTCTTTGTGTCTGGTTCCTGCAAACACAAAGCCCTGAGGAAGAAAGGGAGCTGTGGTGCTCTCAGGCTGTGCTGGTGGCTCTCTCTGGGGTGGTCAGAGCAGGTCCTGCAGATCTGTAGGATGTGCTGGGGACACACAGATCTGGGTTCTGCACGTGGGAGAGCTCCTGGGAGCCATGGGGGTCCTTTTGCTTCATGGAATCCTGGCTGGTTTGGGTGCAGGGGACTTTAAAGCTCATCTCATCCCCCCCCCCCCCTTCCAAGGGACACCTTCCAGTGGCCCAGGGTGCTTCAAGCCCATCCAGACTGGCTGGAGGGGCCAAAGGCAGCAGGGCTGGAGTCTCCCCCACTGCACCTTGACCTGAGCCCCCTCCTCTTGGAGCAGGGTCTCTCCTGCAGCACAGCCCCCAGGGGAGGGAGCTGTGGGGGTTCTCTGGCATCCCTCCCTCCTCCCAGGATCTCCTGTGCCTGCTCAGCTCCCACCAGCCACGGCTTTGCTGTTCAACACTTCTCGTGTCCGTGCCAAGGTTCAGGGGCTGGAGAGGCTTTGGGGGCTGAACAGATCCACCCTGCCCCGTGGGCACCAGCCATGGCAGAGCCACCCAGGCTGCTCCAGGCACTTCCAGGGTGCCCATGCCACCTGGCCATGTGCCACCTGTGTCCCTGGGCCAGATGTGCATCATCCTGTCCTTGCTCAGTGTGCTGATGCGTTCATGGGTGTGTGTGTGCGCTCTGGTAATCATTATAATTTAAAAAAAAAAAGGGGAGTTCTGTCCCTGAATTTGTTTGTTGAGATCTGTATCCTGTTGAAGTGCTCAAGGAAGGAAATGCAGAGCAAATCCTGATATATCAGTTTTGCCTCCTGGGTGCTGGGAGGGAGTCACCCAGCAGGGAAGGTGGGATGGCAGCATCCTGTTCCAGCCCTGCCTGAGCTGGCAGGTGTTCCAGATCTGGAATTTGTCCTGTTCCAGCCCTGCCTGGGCTGGCAGATGTTCCAGATATGGAAAATGTCCTGTTCCAGCCCTGCCTGGGCTGGCAGGTGTTCCAGATCTGGAATTTGTCCTGTTCCAGCCCTGCTTGGGCTGGCAGGTGTTCCAGGTCTCTCTGGGTGGGACAGGCTGTGGTGCTGTGTGATTCCTGCACTGCTGCCATCCCTGGTGTGTCCCTGCACGTCCAAGACTCACCTTTTACTGGTGAGCAAATGGTGTAGTGTGAGAGTGAGGAGGGGAGCAGCACAGAGAGCAGGCTCAGGACATTTTACTGTTTATTTTGTACCTGTGATTATTCAGGAGGTGTATGTGCATTGTCACAAAAGGCCTTTGCTCGTGCAGGAAAGCAAGGTGGGCTGAGGCTGAGCCCCCAGGAAGTGGAGATGTGTACCTGTGTGTAGGTACACCTGATAACATAAAAGGTGCTGCTGAAGGAGCTTGTTGGGTGTAGCTGTGACAGAATCCACGGAGAAAAGAGGAATCGTGTATTACAACCAGCGTGACTGACTGAGTTCCTTGTTTTGATGTTTGCTCTGGGTGTCAAGGATGTATAAATGCAAACAGCACATTCATAAATTATTTTGCGTTGCTGGTAGCTTTCTGAAGAAAATAATTTGTAATGAGCTTCATTTATGCAGCAGAAATAAAGATGGGATTAGGCGAATATTGAACTGTAAATGCACTGGTGATTTTTGGCTTTTGTGAGTAGCTCAGAGAATCTCATCATCTATCTCTGCTCTGATCTTGAATATGCAGAGCTGGCTGTGCCTTTCATGCAGCAGCTATTTTAGTGTGCAGCAGTCTGGCCTTGAGTGTGTTTGGTGAGCTCGGCAGCAGCACCTGCCCAGGCTCTGCCCGTGCTCCTGCCGTGGCTCGGGGGCTCTGCTGGGCTCTGTGAGCAGAGCCTGCCCTGCAGAGCCCCTGCTCAGCTCCCTGGGCTGGGCTCTGCTCCTGCTTTCACCCTCCAGCCCCAGGGGTGAGGAGGGTGGGTCACAGCCTGTGGGAGGCTGGGCTGCAGGTGGGTCCAGTGCCTCCCACATCAGGAATTGGTGCTGGCAGGAGTAGGAATAGCAGGTGTTACACCTGGAGATTTTGCCTTCCAGCTCTCCTGCTGGAGTTGGTGTGCTGTGAATTCCCAGCTGTGACTTGCCAGGGCTACCTTGGAGTGGCTCACTGGGAGGATGTGGGTTTTGGCCAGACTGCAGGGCTGGTGTGTGCTGAGCTGGAGTGTCTCAGCCAGCCTTGCTGTGTGTGAGGAGTGGCTCTGTCTGAGGGGATTTGCTCTGTGCAGAGCTGGGAATGTGCTTTAGCAGCCCTGGAGCTGCAGGCACCCCCACACACCCCTGTGGCCAGTGCTCATGTGGGCCATGGGCTCACTGACATCTCAGTTCAGGTGCCCTATTGACAAGCCCTGGTTTTGCTGCAGAAGAAGGGTGCATCAGCTCATTTTTGGAGCCTGTTAGATGAGGAAATGTGCTCTCTGCTGATGCATTTTAACGAGGCTGCTGAACCCTTGGGTGATTAGTGTATTGGTGCCACAGCGTGCACGCTGCTGAGAGCACTTACAGCCCTGATCTCAATTTCACACAGGTGCAGACAGCAAATATTTTTTCTTAGCAATTTCAGGCTCGCACACTTAGAACGAACTTCGATATCTTCTCCATTTGTCTCTTTGCATCTGCTGTGCATAATGGCTTTGGAGGGGCTGGGGTTTGTGACAAGCCATGTGCTGTGGGCTGAACTGCTTTAACTGAGCCAAACCTGGTGTGTTCATGTCAGTCAGGTTCCCTGAGGAAGCAGCTTCTTAAACTCTGCCCATACCCCTGACCATTAAATGTGAGGGGTTCTGGGTCAGGAGCTTTGGTGTTGGTTTCACCTGCTGGTGTCATTTTTCCAGTTCTCATACAGGGTTGCTCAGCTTGAAGAAGAGGTGAGGAGGAGAGCTCAGAGCCTCTTCCAGGGCCTAAAGGGGCTCCAGAAGGGCTGGAGAGGGATTTTGGAAAAAGGACATGGAGTGCCAAGACAGGGGGGATGGCTTCTCACTGCCAGAGGATGGATTTGATGGGACATTGGGCAGGAATCCTTCCCTGGCAGGGTGGGCAGGCCCTGGCACAGGGTGCCCAGAGCAGCTGGGGCTGCCCCTGGATCCCTGGCAGTGCCCAAGGCTGGGTTGGATAGAATTTGGATCAGCCTGGGATGGTGGAAGGTGTCCCTGCCACGGCAGGATGTTGGAATGAGATGAGCTTCAAGGTCCCTTCCATCCCAACCCATCCTGGGATTCTGATTCCATGATGTCCAGTGACATTCTCGGTGCCTTTTTTTTTTTTTTTTTTTTTTAATGAGCTAATTCTTTAGCTTGAAGGTCTGCTTCATCTTATTTAGCCTTTTAGATTTTGCAAAACAGCCTTGCCCCTTGTTGGGCTGCCTGGAATTGTACTTCCACTTTAATTTAGTCACCTTGAAAGAGGACTGCCAAAAACAAAGGCAGGATTCAGTGATACGGATCAGCTTACACCAAATCAGCATTGTTGCCTGAGAATATCTCTTGCAGTGAGAGGAGCTTGAAACCTGCAGGGTGTCTTTTTATGAAAAAAGCAAAATATATACTTATTTGTATGCATAGACCACCTAGGGGAGTTTCTTTTGAATTTTGCAGTGTTTTAAACACTCATTGATGTGAGTGCTTATTGCAAAAGCAAGGACAAATAAGATGTACAGTAGCTAAAGGGCCATTTTTGCCTGGAGGTGCACAGGAGAGGAGTAAACAGGATTCATTAGAACCAGAGGAAGGAGGAGCAGCTGTGGGGACATGTCCCCTGCCAGCACAGTGGCTCAGGACCTCAGTGGTGGGAGCAGTGCTGTCTTACACCTTTTGATAGATGCCAGATTAAGGTGCTGCCTGAGCTACACGGGCTGGATGGAGGGTGGGGAGTGCAGGTTGATAAACATGCCTGCATTTCTTTGTTGGGTGCTTTATATCTGATGGTTTCTCTTCCCCTCATTGATGTCCAGCTCTGGGATATTCCTCACTGATCCTTTCACAGACAGCTAAAGCCAGGTCTAGGCTTGGCCAGCCTTGCTGAGCTGGGACAGGCAGGACCTGCCCAGCCATGGTTGGCTTTTGGGTTGACACGTGGAGCAGAGGAGTTGCTGTTTGTGATGTTCACAAGAACCCCTGAAACTTGATCAGAGCTGAGGAAAATAATGAAATCTGGGCTCTGATGCATCTCATTGCTTAGAAATACATCCTTTAGAGTTTTTTGGGCAGAGTGTTATGTCTCAATTTGCACACTGTAAGAGGATAATTGTATTACTGAAGTCTCAGAGAGAGGAAATGGAAGCACAAGAATTTCTGAGCACAAGATGTTGGGTATAACTTGTGGAAATAAGGTGGGAGGTTCCTGTGCACCTTTTAGGCCTGTATTGACTTTGGACCATTTAATTTCATTTTCTAGGTGCTGTTGCAGTAAATTTTAGGCAGAAGTTTTTATCTTGAGGGCTTGCAGTGTTGCAGGTTTTCTGTGCCCAGCACACCAAACTGGAGCTGGCTCTAGGGTGGGTTGTAAGAAGCTTTTAAGGCTTGAGTGGTAGCTCAGAAGTCATTTGATATGTATTCAAAAGCAGCAGGAGGAACTGTTAGGTCATCAAATTGTGGGTGCTGATGTGGTGTGGGAAGGTCACTGTGCAGCCCAGCCAGGTCTCAGCACTGCTCACCAGCTTGGCAGGGACTGCCCAGGTGACCAGGAGTTTTGGTAAAGTTTATCAATAGCCGTTAAATAACTGGATATTAAAACCAATATCCTGGGAGCTGGGGGGCTGCTGTGTGCCCAGCTGCCCTCCCTAACTGGGTGTTTGAATTTCGAATTTTATTCTCTCCCCGTGCAGCTTTCTGCTGATGAGTTTGAAAGCACCTGTGAGCCTTTCCCGCAGGTGGGAGCTTCCCTTCCCCTCCTCTCCGAGCCTGTCATTCAGCCTCACCCTTGAAATCCTTGGATTCTTCCTGGAGCTGGTTGAGAGCAGTGCTGCCATGGTGTGGGATGGGTTTGCTTGAACGCTGAGGGGGAGGCTTGTAGGCTGGATGTAGCTTTAAATCAGCTTTATAGCAGTCAGCGCTGGCATCCCTTGCATCCAGGCATCATTCCAGCCTTTCTTCTCCTGCCCTTTCCAAGGCTCTGTAGGGGGATGATGGTCCTGCCCTGTTCCCCCAGGCCACTTAGCCAGAGCAAGCCCTGGGGCTGCATTCCTCACCCTGAGGTTATTTTGGGAAGAAAGTGCTCCCAGGAGTAGCCTGGAGCTTGCAGGAAGCAGCTGTGCATTGCCAGGGTGTGCAGGGCTGGGGCCAGGTGTGCTGCAAGAACAGCCTGCTCTCCTGCCTGTCAGGTGCTTTGGAGGTGGTTCTTTGAATTGTTGCGGAAGATTTGATTTTTCCTGTTGTTTTTTCTTAAGTGGCCTCAATCCCCGCGGTTTGCAGAATTGATTCCTCAGCGCCTTTTCCCGGGAGGGGCCATCACACCTCAATAGACCTTTCAAATTCAGCTCCCTTGAAAAGAATGGGATTAGGCTGCAGTGTTGTTCCCGTTTAGGAAATCAATCTCTTTTTGAACCCCCCCCCCCCGTGCTTGTAGGGAGAGCAGAGCCTACCTGGCAGAGGGATCCGCCTGCCCTTGCAGAATTCCCCTGCAGACATGTGGTGGGCATCCCTCGGTGTTCTCTTCCCTGTCGGGGGGGAGATCTGCTGGGATTTCGGAGCTGCCATTTCCTCCAGCAGTTCTGTGCTGTTGCCTGTGTTAGTATTTAGTGCTGGTCTCTTTCCCTTTATCTCTGGTGACATTTATGTCAGGCCCTGGACAAACAGCGATGCGCTGGGGTTTTATTTTCGGCAGCGCTCTCAACCACCACCAGACTGCATTTCACAGCCATCCCCTCTGCCAGAGCTGGGGAAACTGCTCCTCTCCTCATTCACAAGAGCTCATCACTGCTGCTGGCTCCTCCGTGGCCTCTTTCCAGAGCTTCTTAGTCCTTTCAGAGCCAATTCTTTGCTTCCCCTGGTTGGACACCCCGGCGTGGGGATGTCCTCGATGATGTGTTGATCCGTGGGTTTCTTCTTGACAGTCCCAAGTGGTGCAATATTGTGTTGGCTGCTCTGCTTTTCTTATTTCCCCTCTTGGTTCTGCTGTATTTTTATATATATAAATTATACATATATAAAATAAACAAGGAAGTTTCTGTAGAAAATAAATCGTTGTTGAGAGAGGGCAAAATGACACTAAATTGGCAGCTTTACAGAAGGTATGATGCCTTTGATTGATTAGTTGTCAAAGAAATGTAATGTACTAAACATCATGAAGATTAAGGATGTGAAGATGGTTAAAATTCAAGTTGCATAAGTGTTTGGTGTTAGGTTTAGAGTCTCTTCCAGAATTTTAATTTTGAAAATGCAAAGTATTTGTTTTATGCTATTCCTTAGGAGCCCTCTAGATGTTTTGAAAATTTTGAGTTCTTCAAAAAACAACAACAACAAACAAAACACAGTCTGAAATATTTAGTATTCACAGTTAGTGAATTAGATAGAGACACTTTTTTTTTTTCTTTTTTGAGATTAATAATGAGCTTCTGAGATGCATTAAACACCAGATAGAGAAACTGAGCACCAGAAATAATAGTAGCATTATCCTGAACCTCATAATTACTCTCAGGGTCTGATTTTATATTGTATCTACTGTTCATGAAATAACAGCAGCGTGGTTTGGAAAGGGGCTTTTTACAATGACATGTAGTGATAAAAGGAAAAGGGGAATGGCAGGGCAGGGATAGATGGGATGTGGGGAGGAAATCCTTCCCCGGCTGGGTGGGCAGGCCCTGGCACAGCTGTGGCTGCCCCTGGGTCCCTGGTGTGTCCAGGCTTGGCTGGAGCTCTGAGCAGGGGGATGGTGGGAGGTGTCCCTGCCCAAGGAATCTCAAAGTCCCTTCCTACCCAAACTGTTCTGTTTGATTCTGACAAGAACCCCCCTCAAACCTGTGCTGCCAGCTGCTGTTCTGCCTTCCTGAGCCACCCCAGTGAGCATCTTGCTGTCCCTGCTGGGAGCCCTCTCTCCAGATCTGCACAGACACCGCAGCCTTGTTCTCAATCATCTCTGCCACTGTGGTGCTGAAGAAGTGAAAAAAATGAAGTGCCCCAGACCTGACAACAGTTCAGCTGGTGACAAATGACTGTCACACTGACCAGTGCAGTCTGCTTGTTCCTATTCCCCTCTCCCTTCAGAGTGATATTGAGTTGGACTGCGAGCTGAAATCATCTCTGTGTTCAGGGCTGGCAGCAGCAGCTGGGACTCGCTGTCATCACTGCCACCAGCTGCATTCAGGAGAGACCAGGAACACATTTTCAGAGATGCTGGCAGGTGATGGGGACCTCCAGGCTGGCCTGACCACGGTAATTTGTCAAAAGCTGCACCATTGGCAGGGACTTCGCCTCTGAAAGCTGCCCTGGGTTAGCCAAGGTGAGGTGATGACAGCTCTGGTTTTCCTTGGGAAGACAAACTGAGAAGGTGTAGGCAGGAATTTTATTGTTAGGCCCTGCCAGTGCCAGCAGGGTTTTGGGTTGTCCACAGCCACGTCTTGCTGTGAGCAGGCGCTGGGTGAACTTTAAACTTGTGTTTGCTGTGGCTGTATTCTGCTTTTCTGAGCTGTGTTCTGCTGCTCTGAGCTGTGTTTTACTGTTCTCTTCTGAGAGTGGGGGATGAGGGTTTATCTGCAAACCCTCTGCAGCCCTGTCTGGGTGTTTCATGTGCTGCAGACCTCTCACACAGGGTGGAGGAACCTGTCCCTGGCTCCTGCTCCCAGCTGTGCCATGAAGCCAGTATTAGCTCAGTATTCTCTGTGCTTTTTGCCCCTCTCTTTTGCCTTTAAAAGGTGGATGTTGATCATCTCTGCCACTTGTGTGGTGGACCCACAGTGACACCAGACCCTCCCAGGTGCCCCAGGGGGTTTAACCCCTGCAGTCAGACCCACTGATGGCCTTTCCCCATCCTGCAGGAGCAGAATGAGCCAGCTCCTGCCTCTGCTGCTGCCTCAGCCTGGGGTTTGAGGCAGCCCTTAGAGGAGCTGCTCATGGGGTGTCTGGAGTGAGTTTGTCAGAGCAGACTTGAGATGAAAATCAGACTACAATAAATGGGGAGCTCCAAGGTATCGCTTTTAGAACTTCATTTAAGAACATGGCAGCTCTTTAAACTGATTTCAGAAATGAATAATTAAAGCATAAAGTACAAGAAAAGTAAATATTTCATTGAAATGCTAAACAGAAACTATAAAATCTGTTGAAGACAAAAGAAGCTTTATTTTTTCTTCTTCTTTCCTCCAACTTCTTCTTGTCCTACATGGAGAGCCCTGGTCTGGACAGGAGGAATATTCAGGGGGGGATATGGAACCATCAAACCACTGCTGGAGATTAGAAATTCCTCCTTACTTTTTAACCACCCTCTTCTGAATTGTCCTTCCTTGGTTAACTTCTGGATATAATGATTCAGGTAATACCCCATTTATTTCTTTCCTGGAAATGTCTGTGGACTTTGTAATCACAGAGGTTGGGAAATTTCATAGCTGTCCTAGTGAGACAAAACTGTGTCCAAGTTCCAGTCCTAAGCTGTGTTCAGCAGGAGTTAAATGGGACTAAAGCAGATGAATAGATGGACTTGTGTTGTGTGTCTGCTATTAAAATATTAAAATTAATAAAACCTTCCTAGAAAATGGCTGATTAAGAACTGAATGTCACTAGGTAGGAAATAAAAAAACAAGGCAAGTCCTTTGAGTAATTTCTCCAGATTCACTCTTACCCCCCCACCATGTTCTGGACTCAGCTTATTTAGGGTCTCTGTGGTTATTTAGGATCTCTGTGGTTATTTAGGGTCTCTGTGGTTAGAAGTCAGGTTAGATATTGGTTGGGGCTGTGTTTATTAAGCAAGCCCAGCAAGGATGAATAGATGGTTTGTGTAACTGGTAGATCAAGAACGAGCATTCAAGGTTGATGAAGAGCTAATTTCCATTTAAAAAGGAAACCAAACCTAATCTGAGGCATTAGAAACAATAAGGGTGGTGCATGAAGGGGTATTTATAGGCAGTGTTAATCTTTATTCTGCACTGAAGTCTCCCAGGCCCCAGGTGAGGGGGATTTACCTTGTACCTCAGGAAATGACAGCAGAAGCGGATCCAAATGTCACTGCTGCCATGGTCTCTCTGTCCATGACAGAGTCACCTGTGAGTGGCCTTCTCCAGCTCTGGTTTTCCTGGATTTCTTGTGTTTCACAAAAAGCAGTGAGTGATTGCCCAGCCATGACTCTGCCATCCCTCCCAGGGGCTGTGTGGGTGATGTGCCCCAGGTTCCCACAAGACCCAAATCCTGAGGTTGTTCCCAGTCTTTCCTCCTCATGACTGAATGATTGTGGAGCAGAGCTGTTCACTGATCATTGCTGGATTAGTCACTGTGGCTCTGATGTCAGAGGTTGCTTGGGATTAAATTTAATAGAAGACTTGGCTTTTGCAGCATCTTATTTTTCAAGTGCTTGGATCCCTGAGTGGAGCCCTAAATTTGGGTTAAGTACAGACTGCATGGGCAGGTTTGGCACTGGATAAGGTGATTTTTTAAAGCCTGGAGAATCTGGAGCACCTTCCAGACTTGCCCAGGCAGGAGAGGATGGAGAGGACAATTCCTTATATCCACAGAGATGCTGGGCACAGAGCTGGAGGGATGTGAAGGTGTTGGACTCAGCTCCTTGGGGAATGTGCCCATGAGCTCAGGTGCCTGCAGATTTAGGGGGCTGCTACACCTGGGGGTTCTTGGCCAGGTGAGCCCAATTCCTGCCCAAACCTTGTCCCAGGCAGAGCCCTTCTCTCTGTTCAGCCTCTGAGTTGCTCCATCAGAGCAGCCACCAGGGAGCTCTGGATATTGGCTGGTGCTTGTCAAGCACTTGAAGATTAAATATGCTGCGTTGTGAACAAGCTTTTGCTTTTCTTGTATTGAGCTGGGATACTGAGGTGATGAGCATGGTGTAAATATCTGGAGAGAGGAATGCTGAGCATAGTAATTTGTATTGATCTCAAAAGCTGAAAGGCCTTTCCACAGCACTCTGCCTTCTTGGGGTATATATGGCCATGTAATAAAAGAATTATTATTTCAGCAAAAGAATCAGGAGGAGGAGGAGTTTGTTATTCTAATAAACTAATTTTGGAAAGAATAATTAATTTGGTTCAAGGTGAAAACTAGTGGTCCAACTTAGTGTGGGATTAACATATTGTGTATGTTTGAGCATTTCTTGGCTCTGCAGAAGCAGTGGTTTACAGGCTAATGTTTTGTTTTATTGATAATGACCCTCTGCTTAGAAGATATTTTAGAGTTTGTTTTTGGTTTGTTTTTTTTTTTCTTTTTTAAAAGGCTGGCATTATTAAAAAAGCAGTCTAAAAACAGTGGTCCCTTATCCCTGAGATAAGCTTTTTATAAATGTGATTTTTTTTTTCCTAAACAAACAAAGCCCCCTAATTATAAAGGATTGCAGCTCTCAGATAGCACTGGTATGATTTAATTTGCCACTTGCTGTCAGTGTCTGAGTCATTCCCAGGGAAGAAAACACAGAGAGCACTCCTGGATGTGCTGCAGCAGGACTGATTCTGCTCCAGTTCACTGTGGTGGTGACTCTTTGATGGGTTTGTTCCTTATGGGTTCAGTACACATAATTCCTGAAGTGTTTAGAACATGCAAACCCTTTCAATCTGAGGTATGTGAACAATTCTACAGTTACTAGTCCTTCTGCTCTTTTTCAATTTTTATTTATTTTTTAAATCTGTTGCTATCTGAAGTGTGAAGTGTTTTGAGCTGGCCTAATTAAATGGTCATTGATGCCTTTTGATGAGCTAAAATACAATATATTGCAAAGCCCACTCCACCCTGAGAAATGGTCAGGGCTGGATTTGCTGCAAACATTTGGCAGTGGCATGGGGATTTTCAGCCCTGCCTGGGATGGAAATACTCACTTATTAAGGAGATCCTTATGAAATACCTTGAAAACCCTGATGGGGAGTTGGTGTTGCTCACAGAGACACTCTGTGGTGATCACTGAGCAGCTGTGCTCGGTTCCTTTCAGCACACTTGTGCCTCAGCTCAGCTCTGCCAGAGGCAGCAGATGATGCTCCACAGCTTGACAAGGGCCTGTCCCGGAGGGATGGAGCTGGGTGAGTGAGCTGACAGAGGTTCTAGTTCACAAAATGGGCTGGAATTATTAATTCTGGTAGCGGGAGTGTGAAATACAGAATCCCTGTGTCCGTGGAGAAAATGTAGAGGCCACCACATTAAACAAGCACTGGTCCCTTCTGAGCTGCTTCCAGAAGGAGCAGTGCATTTTCTTTATTTAATTTTTTTTTTTTTTGATATGTGTTCAAATTATTTAAATGCTGCATGCGAGGCAAAAAAAAACCCAACCCCACAAAGAAAACACAATTAAAACATTAATTATTAGTGCTGGGAGTATTTTGAGTCATTTTTGTATTCAATCGGCTGTAATTAAATACTCAGTGAACACAAAATTAGGTCATATATTATGTAAATAGGATGAGACATCCACTGGCTCCAGCAACAAATGTGTTGGAGTCCTTAAGGGTACAATTCAGGGATGGACTCTTGGAGCCTGCTGGGTTCTGTGTGCTCCTGATCTCCCTCTGTGCCCCACAATTCAGGGATGGACTCTTGGAGCCTGCTGGGTTCTCTGTGCCCCTGCTCTCTCTCTGTGCCCCTGCTCTCCCCCTGTGCCCCACCACAATTCAGGGATGGACTCTTGGAGCCTGCTGGGTCCTGTGTGCCCCTGCTCTCCCTCTGTGCCCCTGCTCTCCCCCTGTGCCCCATGCCCACCTGAGCAGGGAGCAGATCCCATGCAGGATGTGGGATGTGATCCATGCAGGGCCACCTCATGTTCTCAGCCAGATTTGTTCTCCCAGGGGAAAGATTTCCTCCACGTCCCCAGTAATGTCTCTGCAGTGACCCAGGCACGTGGCTGAGCCCATCCTTTAGACCCAGAGTGAATTGAGGTGTATTAAACCAAAATTAATAGATGCTTTGATGGTTTGGCTGAGCGATGCTGGGAGCACTCAGCAGTACCCAGGATCAAGCCCTCCATTCTCTAACATGACACTTGATAACTCCTGGTTTAGCAGTCATAATTGCAAATGCCAAACCTGATTTTCCTCCCTTTGGGGATAGTGGAAGCAGGAGCAGGTCCGTTATTATTAATCAGAACGTTTATGTAGCTCTTAAAGAAAGAAATAACAAATACAAAATCAAGCTGCTGGGTTCTGCTCTCTTCTGACAGGGGCTTGCTGGGGGAAGCAGCATCTCCTGTCAGTCTGAGCTGCTGCATCCTCATCTCCTCCACTCATTGTGCTCCTTGTTCCCATCTCCAGAAGTGGATCTCAGAGCTCTCCCTTCCTTCCTCACTGCTTTTTCCCCACCTCTCCAAGTTCCCATGTTTAAATCCAAACATGAACGCTTGTCCTCCACCCCCTGTCTGCTTCCCACTGGAACAGCTGCCCAGGGCAGGGTGGAATCACTGTCAGGAAGGGTCCAAAATCCTTGGATGTGGCACTTGGGGCGTGGTTTGGTGGTGGCCTTGGCAGTGCTGGGGGAGTGGCTGGGCTTGATGATCTTGGAGGGATTTTCCAACCTTGATGATTACACAATTCCATTTTGTTCCCTGGTGGAAGAGGCTGCAATTCAGGGAGTGTTGTACATCAAAAATTCTGTTGGAGTCCTTCAGGTAATAGTTTTCTACAGTGTGTTCAGTTTGGTGCTGTTTGTATTCTTCAGGTGATGGAAGAATCAAATTGTTGTCTATATTTTGATTTTTTCAGAGAGCTAATATCTTTTCAGAGAGCCTCTCTCCTTCTTCTCTGGCTCCCCCTTCCCCCCACCCCAACCAAAAAGATCTTTATTTTATATAATTTCTTTTCACAGCCCACAACTGATCCTTTGTAGGTCCCTGAAAAAAGCAGGGTGGGTTTCAATCAGTAAGAGGAGATCAGCCTTGGCCCTGGGTAATCCAGGGTGAGGTGCAGTGGGAACTCTGCTGCTCCCAAACCCTGCCATGGGGATCCCAGTTAACCCCAGCAGGGAGATCAGTGAGGAGATTTCTGTAAGGGAGGAGCCATGGGGTTTTTATAGCCAGGTTGCTTCTTTCCTCACTCTCCATGAGGTAGGGAAGAACTCCTCTGGAATTGACATGTCTGGAATCCTCAGGAGAAGGAAGGATGGAGGACAGTGTCAGGGCTCTGGGGAAGGGACTTGTGCCTGGGGCCCTTCTCTCACCTCTTGTAACTCTGAAAGCTGGGTTGCACAGTTGTCTTCCTTGTTTGCCATGCCATTTTTACCTCTGGGGTTGGGGAATGATCCAATATTTGGGAATGGAGAGCTTGTTCCTCCATCTAAGCTGCAATAAACCTGCATGGACCTGTAGGGTTGATGGTTGAGGGCTGCAAACATGGGCAGCTTGTCAGAGCTGGAGGTGTGACCCCAGCAATGGGATGTCAGGCACTGTGTGCTTGCAGTGACTCTGGAGGAAAAAGGAGGCAGAGTGGCCACTCTGAGGCCCTGATATTTCACTTTCAAACTTCCTCCTAGCTGGGAGGGTCAGGCTTGGCTGCTCTCAGCTCTGTACTGTCAGGAGGCACGGATTCAGCTTATCAAGCAGTGCTGGGCTTGCTAAGTGCTTGGCAGACATTATAGAAAAGCGAGATGCTATTCATGCTGCAGTGGATAAGGAGTTGGAAAGCTTTGGTTGGAGATTGTGAGAGGCTGAGAGGAAAATTGAAGTCATGGAGATAATGATCATTGGACCTAATGCTGCTCTTGCTGAGAATGCCAAAGGCCAGGTTGTAAGGCGTGCAGAAGTCCAGTTGATCATCTGGAAAATAAGTGCAGATTGAGTATTATCATCTTGGTGGGAGAATCTGGTGAATATATTGATGGAGGAGTGCAGAGAGTCGTGTGCTGGTTGCAGGGTGCTGGTTGAGTGGCAGAAATGTGAGGGGAAATTTTTCAAGTGCTTCAGTCGTGTTAGTGAAATGTCAAGCTGCTAAGCACTGATTTCCCAGGACAATAAACCAGTGAATATTATTGCTAATATTATTATGACACAGTGGTTTGAAACTGGTGCATATGATGCAACTCCAGTAACAACAAAAATCTGTGGGGTTTTTTTTGAAAACTGTTGGGGGATTGTTCAGGCTAAAATATCAGGGGGTAGTTTTAATGCTCTGTGACTTCTGTGTATCATTTGGATTTGGCTTTTTCTCATCTATCCTAAAAAATAGTTCAATTTGGTGACACTGAAAATCATCCAGAATATTCTGCCTTCCTATTGCCAATAGGTTATAATTTAATAAAACACTTACAAATCAGCAGAGAGACACATCTGGACTGGAGCTGCTGCCATAGGCCTACAGCTTTTCTTTCCTCCTTTTTCTAAAGAGGAGAATGAGATTTGAGTTTAAACTGTTTTTACCCAGCACATTGTGTGCCAATAGGCAGTGAATAGATACCATCTCCTCAGATGTGCACACAATCAGATTTTATCCTCCAGCGCTGGAGGTTCTGTGTGCAGCTGCTGACAGAAGATTTTATTTGCCTGACAGAGGTCCCTGTGGACAGAGAAATTGTTCCCCACTGACAGGAGTGGTCCTTCAGCATATTTTTGGATTGTCTTCCTTCAGAATTGTTCCTTCTTAAAGGTCGGCTGATTTCCCCCGAACTATTAAGCATCCTCTATTAAGGAAAAATAAAATAGCTGTGCTATAAATAAGATGAAAATTACCATTGTGACCTTTTTCTCTGCATTTCTTCAGTTTCCTTGACCTGCTTTCCTCTCCATGGGACAGCAGGGATGTGTCCCTCAGCCTGGGCTGGGAGGGCACACAGGGTGCTGCTGCCTGTGGTTTTACACTGGCTTGGGAGGGGTGCAGAGAGGGATGAGTGGATCAGCCATTCCCTTTTGGTGTCCTTGCTGCTGTGGCAGATCCCTGGTGTGCCTGGTGCTGGTTGTTCCTTGCAGGAATGCTGCATCAGGTGCATTTCCTCTGCAGGAGAAGCAGGAATTGCTTCCCTTGGTTCTTTGGGAGAACAGTAAAGGCACTTGTGATGCTGGCTCCTACCTCCTCCCACTTCTTGGGATTTCAGACTTGGTTCTCCTCATCTGAAAATGGGTGGATGCTGGGAGTTCTGCTGTGGCCTGGGGCTTTCTGTAGTAAAAGAGAAATTGGAAGCCAAGGGAAATATTGGAGGCACAGGATAATTTAATATCATGCAAGGTCAATCCAAACCTTTCTTGACCCCTAACTGTTGCTATGATGTACTTTTCCCTGAAATCCTCATGAAGTGGGTGCAGTTTGTGGCTTTTGAGGGTCTTGGCCTCTCTGACACAGTGTGCACAATTTGGGGTGGATTCTGTGAGAATATGTGTTGGATTGTTGCCTCCTGGGTTACTCCAGCACCACAAGTGGCCAGCAGTGTCCCTGTGGCATTTGCTGATGGCTGTGTTGTGGTGTGCAGTGAGAGGACACACGGACCAGCTCCTCTCCCAGCCAGGGAGATCCTTTGGAAGTGCCCATGGCGTGAGTGGACACGTCCTCAGCCATGGGGGACACCAGACAGCCAGGAGGAGGAAGAGGAGGAGGAAGCAGGACAATTAACTCAGGACCAAATGTGCGTTGTGCTAAAAATACTGATTGCTGGTCCCACATCTCACAGCAGTGGCACAGGGCAGTTTCGAGGTGCTGGACGGGAGGTGGGCAGTGGCTGCAGCTCTGCTGGGAGAGCTGTGGTGGCCAAAAGGGCTGAGGAGAACACACAGTGGGCAGGAGCATCAGCAAGGTGGGGTCTCAAGGTAGAGCACCCCAGGGAAGGCTGGAGGGTGACTTCAGTGTGGGAGTCACCCCATTTTGGAGGGGCTGAGGTGGTGTTTCACCAGGGAGATGTGAGGAGGGTTCAGGGACCCATTGGTGTGTGGAGGTGCCCATCACCCCCACCTCTGGGCAGTGAATTTGGCACAGGGCTGTACAAGGGCTGCTGTCCAGCCTTGGAGTGCTTTTTCTTTTCAGGCAGCTGCTTGTAGGACCCAAGGGGCTGTGGGGGAACAAAAGCCCCCTTGCCCAGCACTTTCTTCCAAAACTGCACTCGCAGCAAAGTTTCCATTTTTCAGTTCCTTGTGACTTCTGGTTTAACTCCTGTGCTTTCCTGGGCTGTACCAAAAAGTGTGGGAATACGCTTCCATGTGCTGCTTGAAATGGGATTTTTGATTACCTGGGAGATGGCGTAGGAAATCTCTGGGCTTTGTTGCATTGCACATGCTCCGACCACATTTACAAGCCAGCCACACACTGGGACAGAACTAGGTCACTGGAAGGCTCCTCACTGGACACATGTTTAGTTTCCCTAATTCACCCCCTATATTAAGCAACATAATTGGGATTTTAGGGGTAGCTGAGTCTTGCTGACCATAGCTAATTTTTATTGTGGGTCCATCAGAAGGCTGAATTTTGGAGGCACAAAATGAGAGGTTTGGGTACATGGGAGAAAGTGGGGTATTTTGTCTTTGACTCGCAGTGGGAGGTCACAGCCTTTTGTGCTGGCAGCTCTGAAACCAGCACAAACTGGGGTGATTAGCTCCCTTTTCTAATGAGTACACAAAGCTGATTGTGAATGAGCCAGTGGGTTCATTGTGCACCCTTGGCCCGCGTTTAATCCTTTATGTGAGACCCCCTTTTACACGGGGACAGCAATTGGAATCCAATTTACACCGGGCTCGGCACTAAATCTCCTTACTCCAGGATGCTGGCTAATCAATGGAATTGAAATTCCGGTGCCTCCTCCCTCCAGCTCTGCCACTCTCTCTGCTGTGTTTTTAGGAGAGATGAAGCCCTTTAAGTGGGAAACACTTTGTCTCCCTAATACAAGAATAAACAATGTCTCGCTTCTTGGCAAAACACGTCCCCGCGCTGTGTAACAAGCAGCAGAGATCTTAAAAGTCCATCAAGAGATGTTATGGTAATTTCACGAGAACGACCACCTTGCTTTTAGTGAGAATTATCTAAATATGAAGATAAAAGGAAGAAGAAAGGGAGCTTGACGTGTAGAGAGACACATGAAAGGTTTCAGGAGAGGCTTTTGGTGCTGCACAGAAATACCGTGCAGCTGAGTGTTCTGGCAAGCACCTGAATAGCAGGAAGAGATTCTGCCTGCCTGGTTTTCACTTTAACAACCAGGACTTGTTAAATCCTGCTAAAGGACTTAGTTTTGGGGGATATCAGAGATCAGTAAATTAAAAAGAGGGGACCTCAATCAGCCCCTCCCAACAACTTTAGGAATTACAGCTGAAGGAGCTTCCCCCTTGTTGCAGCTGAGTCAGGGAAGATAAACCAGATTTTTGAGGAGAGTCAGTGTTTGTGCACCCACAAGTGATGGGGAGGAGTGATTTCAGAAGTGCTGAATGCCTGGAAACAGTAGCTGAAACATCTCACCTGGGTAGGGTATAAATGGGAGTGCCATGAATTCTGGCTTGCTTCTGGCAATTTTGGCTGGTCGTGGCTTTTGAAAGCCAGCCAGCCTCGTGCCTTGGATCAGCTCAGCTCAGGAGCTGCTCAGTTCTCATCCCCATCCATTACTTCTGGTGCTGCAGCCCCTTGAAATATTCATTCTGCCTTTTATTCCTCAGTGCTGTTCAATAGCCCAGGCAGAGCAGTGACCTGGAGGGTTTGTATTCAGTTACAGCCACTGTTGTGGCACAAGCTGGTACCTGGAAAGCTGACACTGGTCTGGAAATTAATGAGTATATATTCCCATTGCAACCTGTGTGCCAGGTGTATTTGTTTAAAAAGTCATGAAGCAGCCTCCCCAAAATGAGAGGATACTTTTTGCACAACTCCCTGAGTTAGCTCTTTGTCTCTCACCTTGTTTCTGAGCTCTTGGGATGTAGATTGGTTGCTTTTGGGGTGGCCTTGCTGGTAAATCCTGTTGGTTTGTTTGTCTCCCCCTCCTTTGGCTGTGTTGGTGCCCTTTTCTCTCTGTGCTGCCTGCTTGGAGCTCTTGTGCTGTTTTCTGAACAAGGCAGACTCAAAGGCCTTGAGAAGTACAGAATGCCCCTGCCTGCCTGGTGTATGGCCATCAGGCTTGATCCTGCTCTTGGTGCCCACCAGCACTGATGGCTTGATCCTCAGTGGTTCACACTTATTTCCACACATAAATATAAAATAAATTTAAAACCACCCCCAACCGAGCCCCCACAAATATTGTTCCAAGCTGCAGCTCCCATTCAGAGATGCCACTTTTCCATCCACAAGCCACCAAGGATTACCTGGAATGATGGTGAGGTAATCATTGCATAATAGCCCCAAGTTTTAAACCACTGGGTTTTTTCAGTGGGCAGATCTTTTGTTTTTTCAGATTTTTTTCCTAACTTTGCCATTGATTCAATTGTGGAAAGCCTGGTTGACTTTTCAGGCAGAGCAGATTTGCCAGCCTTTAGGGTGAGGCTATTTTATGTTATATTTTGTGTTAACCCAGCAGTCTGAATTAAGGACAAATGCCCTGAAGTGTGCAACTGAGCCTGTTTTAATAACTGAAATATTTGGGGCCATTTGATTTGGTGAGCTCTTTTTCTGTTAAAAAATAAAGGAGCAAGCTGAGCTCCAGCATTTTGCAGGGAACATTATTTTGTGGAGAGAGAACATTGATCTTATTTAGCAGAAAATAAATGGATGTTTGTGTTATGACGCCTATTCAAGCACTTTCTTTTATGTATGTGCAGGATGCTCTGTCCTGAAACCAGATCTGGTCTGACTGATACATTTTAAGGAGGGTGATTCTGACTCTTTCACAAGTTTCAAGTGTAAATGTGTTAATGTTTTGCCCAGCACATTATTTCTAACAGGCTGAACTTTCATTGTGTTTTCGCAGTTTGGGTTTAGGTTTAACTCGAGGCTTTTCATAGCTGTTTAATTCCTCATAATTTCTGACATCCTGGTAGCCTCACAGCTCCCCCAGGATTGCAGAGACCACCACAAACACCCAGCCTCCCTGGCTTTATTTTTGAAAGATCTTCCTTTCTCTCCCCAACCTCCCAGCTCCCAAATCTGAGCCCCAGGGGGATCGGAAGTTCTTCCTCAGCCCTGTCAACTCTTGTGCTTTCAGGGTGAGCCTAATGATGTTGAGCCCTATATGATTCTTTCACACTTGTCTGCTTCAATCTCACCCTGCAAGACAAGCAGTGGCTGTGCAGAGGGAGGGGATGAAAGTCCTGCTACACTGGAAATCTGCAAAACATATGCACAGGCTGTGAAGGAAATTTGGGATCAGATGCAAATCCTGTGTGGAGCATAGCTGGTTGGGTTGTGGGGTTTTTTTTTTTTTTCCCCTTCCAGTTTAATATGATTTTTGTGATTTTTGTCTCGCTGCACAGGAAACCAAATCAGGTTTTGGAGGGACACGGGGAGGGATCAGAGTGAAGAATGATGCTGAGTGTCTCCCATGTGCCTGATGGTATGTAGGTGGGAGTAAATAGCAGGATTTGACAGTGGAGAGAAGAGAGATAGTAGTGAAATTGAGTACAGAGGTAGCCACAAGCCTGACGTTTCAGAGATTGACCCTCCCTGCCTTTTTTAACCAGTGGTGAGACCCCTTGTCCTCAGGACCTTTTGTGCTTGGGGGCTCCATATGAAAATCCTGGGTGGCATTAAGAGACTCATGGAGGCCTCTGCAAGCAATGCATGCAGCCCACCCTGTCCCCTGGGGTTTTCCTCCCTGAGGATGGGCAGGCAGTGCCACCAGGGTGAATTTTGGGAGCAGCTGGTGTGCAGCATCACCAGACTGCTTGGACCCCGGAGTGTGAAGTCATCCCTTTTTTCTCTGTTTGCTTTTCAGCTTAATCTCTGAGCAGTTTCCTCCACTTCCATTTTTCTGGTGAGTCACAGAGGAGAGGAGAAACAGGCTAAACACAGATGGAAATGAAAAATCTGGATCCTGGAGCCTGCTGCCTCAGTTTCTCTCCAGAGTGCACTCTTTGCAGATAGCAATTGGAAAATGGTGTGTGGGTGCTACAAACACCCCCAAAATCATGTGGATCAGGGCTTGTTTCCCCCTCTGCTGCTAAGTTGGTTTTATACACTATATAAATCAGGTTTATGTTGTGTGTGAGCAGTTTTGGCTGCCTCTTCTCTATTATCCAGTGGTTTTTTGCTCCTTGTGGGTATTTACCAGCTGGTTTTGGACAGGGCTCTGGTTTTGGTGTGCCAGAAAAACACCTGAAGCCATGGAGGCAAATGCTGAGCTTCTCCTCCCCTCCAAGGCTCTGTAAGACACAGTGGAGATCCCTCCCTTGTGTGGGACTGAGTGACAGTCCCTGAACGAAATAGGTGGAGAGAAATGGGGTGGAAGGAGAGAAAAAAAAGAAGTGGGGTAGGGCAGTCTTATTAAATTTTTACTGCTCCATCTATGCTTTCTCATTTCTAAATAGACCTGGGTCTTTTTTACTTATCCCTCTTTGTAGAGGGCTCCCCTGTGCAAAGCCAGGCTCTGCTGAATTGCACCTTTCCACATGCACACACACAGCTGCAGCTCAGCATTACTTGGGCTTGTTTTCCTTGGGTTTTTTGGAGACTGTTTTGCCAGCAAAGGCTGATGTCATATCTCTGGGTAGTTAAAAAGCAAATTCAAGCAGCCTGTGGTGGAGAACCTGTGGAAGTGCTGCTGCCAGCCAGGTTCTCAGGGAATGCTGGCCCCTGCCCAGCGGTCAGGCAGGAGATTTACTGAGTGCTTTTCCCATTGCTGTGCAGCAGCCAGAATGGCTTTGTGGAGTCCCTAAATATTTTTTTTTTTTTTTTTAAAGACCTCTGTGGTTGGGTTTTTGAGTTTCTTTGTGGTTTGCCACTTGGGCAGTGTTGAAAATGACAGTTTTGAGTGGTAGGTTTGAAGATTGTGATAGCAAATTGGAATTGAGGTGTCGGAAATGGGGCTTTGCAAGAGGCAGATTGATAAATCGGGGGGAGTTGAGGAAATGTGAGCTTTTGTGAGGCTCTGCCATGGGGCTGAGGGTGTTCAGATTCTTGGCTGGAAGTTCCTGAGGGATCAGCAGTGAAGGAGGAAGGTATGTCCCCAGAACAGTGTAGCTGTGTCCCCGTGTCTGAGGTGGCACTGGTCACCTCCAGCCGGTGTTTCTGCCTCATCCTTGTGGGCTCTGCCTTCAGGGCTTCCTCCTGCCCCTTCCTGCAGCAGGCACTCAACTGCAACTGGGCTAAACACAAAATGTACCAGGATTTTCAAGTCAAAATGCACATCAGCTGCTCTTTTTGTGTCTGCTCCCTCATTTCTTCTAGCAGCCACTCTTTGGGCATGGAAAGCTGCAAGTGTTCTCCATTCCAAACTATTCTTCCCAGCTGGACAGTGAGAACCAAACCAATCACTGCTTCCTCTGGGAGCTGAGAGACCTCTGTAAGAGACCCATCAGACTTGAACCTTGGAAAACAGGGTAGAAGCAGCAGGTTTGGAAGAGTTTGCATTGATATTCTGTCTGTCCAGAGCTGTGCTGTTACCCTGGGACGTGGCTGGGCACCCCCGAGGTGTTTGGAGCTGTCAGTGCCAGTCTGCCCATGTGTTAACCCACTATTGTGTAGTACATACCTGCACCAGTGACTGCTTTAATCCATATGCACTATGCTAAACATGAAGTCCAGAGAAATCCCCCAGGGACGTTTTCTTTCTTTGCCTGCTCTGAAATCCCGTTGGAGCGCGTTCAGGTTCCTCTCCCAACATCTGCTTGCTTTTCTTCCCTATCAGCTCTGATCCAGAAGTAAACTACTAGGGATAACCTTTGCCAGCTCTTCCCTGAATACTCAGTGAGACACAGGGAGCACAGGAGTGTGCTCAGATGGTTTTAATCCACTCCAGTGATGGCAGGATGCAGCTGCCACCTGCAGACCGGCACTCACAGGGTGACCCTGACATCCTAAAAGGTTCTCCGTGAACCCTAAAAAATGGGTTCACTGAGTTTTTATTACTATGATTATTCTAATATTTCTTTTTTGTCCTTTTAATCCTTCATGTGCAACAGCTTGATTTTGGGGTTGGTGGCACTGGAGGGAGGGACAGCTGGTGGGAAGGAAGAGTGGATGTGGCTGGCCAGGAGCTCTGGGAAGCTGCGGTGGAGCTGGGAATGGTGGGGGGGGGCAGTGCTTGCTGCTGGCATCACTCAGGAACATTTTCGTGAGCTTCAGCACAGCAGCCATGAGGGAAAAGCTGACTGTCATTCTGATCATCACTAACTGGGCCTTTACACCTTCACTCTTTGGGGTGTGTTTGGAGAATTCCTCTGGCAGACCCCGTTCTTCATGGCATGGTTATCCCTGCTTGCCCTGGGTAGTCA
This sequence comes from Serinus canaria, assembly GCF_022539315.1. Classification (NCBI taxonomy): domain Eukaryota; kingdom Metazoa; phylum Chordata; class Aves; order Passeriformes; family Fringillidae; genus Serinus; species Serinus canaria. Next base: position 17,292,617 of record NC_066318.1, read on the forward strand.
CTGCAAACCAGCTGTGCTTGCTTCTAACCTGGTGCTAATCTGCTACTCCTTTCAACTAACCAGTCACAACAAATAAATGCTCTGCTTGTCTAAATGGCCCTTCCATCCTGTGGTGCTCTCCTGAAGGTTGATTTGTAGCTTTCCATTTCCGTCCCAGCGCAGCCCTTCCCCAGGCTTTGAACAGACAGGTTGTTGTTGCTGTTGTTGTTGTTGTTGGCATAAATTTGGTAAGTTTTGGTGTGAAGAACGAGGAATGGAGCAGGCTGGGAGGAAGGGAACACCTGGACTGTTATTTTATGTCCATTGTTTCCTACCACTGTGCCTTTGCTGTTCCAAACCCTATCCCACCTGGCCTTGGATACTTCCAGGGATGGGGCTTTTTTGGGCACCCTGTGCCAGGGCCTTGCCACCCTCACAGGGAAGAACTTCATCCCAATATCCCATCTATCCCTTCCCTCTGGCAGTGGGAAGCCATTCCCCCTCGTCCCATCCTTCCATCCCTTGTCCCAAGTCCCTCTCCAGCTCCCCTGGAGCCTCTTTAGGCACTGGAAAAAGCTCTCAGGACCCTCTGGAACCTTCTTTTACGGGAGGGTGCAATTTGCCCTTTGTTTCAGTGGTAGTTAATATTAAAATTAATTCTTATTTTGTGTCCTTTGTTCTTGGTCACCATGATGTGATTTTCCTTTTTTCCTATTGCAAATGAAACACGAGACGTTGTGGTGGGTTGCAGACTCAAGGGATTAATTCTGCAATTTCCAGCCCGACATTCTTTTGTCCTGGAATGAAAATGGTCGTCTTAGGTAATGGCTATTTTTATACAGCCATTTGTTCACTGAGAACTGGGCTGAGACCTCCAGTAGGGTATCACTGAGTGCTGAACAGTGCAGATCACTCCTGAGCTTGGCTGTGCCCTCACCTGAGATGGAGAAGCTGGTTCAGAAAACTACCTCGATGCTCTCACCCCACTCAAGGCTCCCCTTTCAGTCCTGTCCCTTTGCTCTGGTGGGACTCAGGAAATCTCAGGTGACAGGTAGAAATACCAGTGTGCAAGTTTGTGCTTTTTTGTGGTAGAAAAAAGAAAAATGGGAAATGTTGCTGCAGGATCTTGTGGTTCACTGCAAGGACCACAGTGCTTGGGATGTCTGGGTTGTTGGAGCGATGGCAGGAGCTGGGTGGTTTCTCTCCTCCAGCAGCATATTTAGGCTGGGAATGCACAGCTTCAGGGGCTCTGCAGCTCTGGGAAGGGATTTTTGGATTGTTTGTGTGTAGCCTAAGTTTGGCTCTTCTGAGCCAGTGCCAGCAGCCAAGGTGACGAGTCCCTGCACTGCTCCTGGCTGTGTCATGCTCCAGAGCCTCCCAAAGTCATCACTGTGTCCTAAACAAAAACCAAAACCATTGGAGAGCTTGAAGATGCTTCTGCATCTTTTTTTTTCTTTTCTTTTTTTGAAGCCCATCTCCAGGTGGTTCTGGTGAGGACACTGGGAGGGTCCTGGAGAGATTTTGTTGTCATCTGCTTGGTGGCATGTGGGCTCCTGGTCCTCTGGGTGAGGAGGGGATGCTCCTGTGCTTCCTGGCAGAGAAATTCCATCTTCCTAAGTGCTGAAGAGGCTTCCCAGGTGTGTTTGTGGTTAATCCCCAGCCCAGGGGTGTTGCCTTTTCCTTAGGGAAGACGAAACTGAGGCAGAGACTCACAGAGTGCCAGAGGCACATTTAGAGCCCTGATGGTTTCACTGCACATCAGCTTGGTTGGGCCAAACTTTTTCCAAATTAAACTGTAAAAAAGCCAATAGTGAAAACAGTGGAGCAAGCCAAGCTCAATGTGCAGAGTGGAAAGCAGAATACTGCAGGCTGTGGGGTTTTAGTCCCCATGCAGTGGAGATGCAGGCAGTTATTTCTTAGGAATTATTTTATTTAGTTAACACCAAATAAATGCCATTGTTTCTTCTTCAAAGCTTTTTTCCCCCCTTACTTTTTTTTTTTTTTTCCTTAATAAGCCCAGCCTAACAGCCAGGACATTGCCCTGGTGCTGAATTGGCTCATGGATCACAGTGCTGGGAAGTTGGTATTAATCAGCGCTCTGCAGTCAGTGTATTGTTGCTTCATTAACCTACTTGTTTTTAAGTATCTGTAAATCACAAAGAGGGGAAGTCCTGCTGCTTGCTGAGAAAGGAGCCCTGCTTGCAGCATCTCTCCTCTCTGAAGCACATTTCTGGTTTGCATTTAGGGTTTGGGGGCTTTTTTCCCCTGTTTTTCTCACCTGTGAAATTTGTGGTGTAGCTTAGAAGGACATTTCAGATGTGTGTATCCAAAATTGCAAGTGCTGTTGCTTTTAACATCCAAGCTCCCTGGGGATATTTGGTTCTGGAATACATCTATTCTCCAAGTGTTATTTCACTGCTCACAATGTCACAGCTAAGGTCTTGTTGTTCAGTAGGTACATTTTATTTGTCAGGATGCTGTATCTTCCTAAAGAGGCAGGGAACTGCAATAAAAAATGATTTATTTTCTTTTTTAAGTGAATCATTACAGGAGTTGTTAAAGGACTCTCATAAATGTTGTTATTGGAGAGCTGGTTCTAGGGTCTAGAGGAGGAGAAAAGGTTGGTGTCAGGTTGTGCAATCTAAGAGTGATTATGTGTTAATATTTCCCTGGCTAACAGAGATGCTCTTCAGTGTCCTCTGCTTCTGAAGAGGACTTTGAGGCGATGGGAAGAAATAAGGGAAGGTTGTTTGTGCTGCTGATACTGAGGTTTGTGCACTGGTGACTGCAAATCCCTGAAATCCTGAGTGGTGGAATGGACCCAGAACTCATCGCTGCTGTCTTGGCTTTTAATCAGAGAATCACGGACTGGTTTGGGCTGGGAGGGACCTCAAAGCCCACCCAGTGCCACCCCTGCCATGGCAGAGACACCTTCCCCTGTCCCAGGCTGCTCCCAGCCCCAGTGTCCACCTGGCCTTGGGCACTGCCAGGGATCCAGGGGCAGCCACAGCTGCTCTGGGCACCCTGTGCCAGGGCCTGCCCACCCTCACAGGGAACAATTCCCAATATCACATCCCTCCCTGCCCTCTGGCAGTGGGAGCCATTCCCTGGGTCCTGTCCCTCCATTCCCATGTCCCAGGTCCCTCTCCAGCTCTCCTGGAGCCCCTTCAGGCCCTGGCAGGGCTCTGGGGTCCCCTCAGAGCCACCTTTCCTTCAGGCTGAGCCATCCCAGCTCCCTCAGCCTTTCCTCCTGGCAGAGGTTCTCCATCTCTTCTCTGGTGCAATCTGAGGAGCTTTTGGACCATTTTTGGACAGGACAGGACAGGGGGGTCTCAGAGGTGCCCCTTGCACAGCCCCAGCTTTGGAGTCTGGAGCCAACAGCTCAGGAGCTGCTCCTGCTTTCCCATTGCTGCTGGGAATTGCAGTGTCCAGACGTCACAAGGAGGAGAGGATGTTTTCTGTCCTCTCTCAGCAGCTCTCTCGGTGTCTCTGCTGCTGCTGTTGTCAGTGCCAGGGCTGCAATCTCTATTATTTAACTCTGGAAGTCAGAGTTAGGGCGCAGGGCTTCTCCTGCAGCCCGGCCCCAGCCGTGACTCATGGTGGTAATTTGGAATTGCAGGCACTGAATGTGCAACTTGCTTTCCTTTGCCACAAGGCCTATTATGCAACAGGAACTGACAAGTACATTTTTGAACGTTTTTCACTTACTCCACATAAGCATCAGTTCTGAATTTTGGAGAGCTTTCTAATTGAGTGATATTCTCTAGGAGAATCAAATGTATATTAACAAAATTTTTTAAATGTAACAAGGAATAATTGAACTTCAATAGTATCTGATTACATTTGGTGCGTTTCAAAAATCCATTTTTTTTTCCTTACTGATTTCAATTGCATTTCTATATTTGTATTTTCCTGCCTTGTGGAAAGCACCACATGCAGTATTGGCACTGCAGTGCCTGACTTCTGGATGAAGGACTTAATCAAAGTAAATCTGGATGGTTTCTGTGAGGTGCCAGCCAAGGATAATCATCATTTTTGTTGCTGTTTACCAGCCTGTCCTACCTGTTGCGAAATGGAATATAATCGGTAAACACACCCTCTGGGTTTTAAAGTCCTCTTCCCCAAATTCCTAAAGCGTGTAACACTGCCTCTAGATTAATATTTAGACCACATTTATTAACTGAGCGTGATTTTTCTTTTAAATTAATTTATCGGTCTCTTTCCTCGCGCTGCTAAAAGAGACAAAAGCAAATCTGTCGCTGTTATTTAGATTTATTTCACAGACATATTTTCCCATTTGTGTGGATAAATGCTGGTCTGACTTCATCACCATTTTTAGATGTTCTGCGACGCTGAACACAAAATATGAGCTGTCCTTTTTAGAAGCAGTCCTGAAAACACTCTGTACTCGTAACCCATTTGTACAGCTGGGCGAGCGGATGCGCCCAGAGCCTGAGCAGGAGCTGCTGAGCCCTGGCAGTGCCAACAGGTTTCACAGGCTCAGAGAGGAGCACAAACTCTGGATGAGCTTCCAGGAGCTGGATCTGGCTGCCTGGAGGTTGATGCTGCTGCTGTCAGTGGGATTGGGCTGGTGCTGCTCCCCTGCCTGGGGTGGGCACGGAGCTGGTGACACCTGGCTGGGCATGGGGGGAAGCCCAGCCCAGCCTCGTGCCCATCTCTGCCCAGGGGTCCTCCTTGCCCTGTTTTCCCAGGTTTTTACCTCCTCATCCCTCCTTGCCCATGTGTCTTCCCCACCCGTGAGCTGCAGGGAGAAATTTGAAATCAGGAATTGAGGCACTTTTCTGAGTTCCCAGGTGTTTGTTTAGATGAGATGGGGGGGAGCTTCATCTGTGCTTTTTAAAGGGCAGAATGACCCCAGTGCCAGGTCTCTTCTGGCTCAGTGGCCCCACTTTCCACCTGCCCTGGGCCAAACCACGTGTTGCTGAGCCCTGGAGAAGTTTTGGGATGATTGATTCATAAAACCTGTGGTTAATGCCGTAAATCTAAATAGATACAACAACATTTATGCTGCCTTTTGTTGTCACTACTTACAAATAAACAAGCAGCACTTCCCCGCTCCCCAAACCCAGCAGAACTGGGGACAAAATGCATTTGATGGGGGTTGTCTGCTGGGGATTTGGTTTGCTTGGGGATTCTCTGCTGGGGATTTGGTTTGCTTGGGGATTCTCTGCTGGGGATTTGGTTTGCTTGGGGATTCTCTGCTGGAGGTGCTGCGACTCCTGCCCGGCCCTTGTGGGGCTGAGCCCAAAAATCTCCAAGATGCTCAGAGAGCTGCGAGGCACCAGGGCTGCTTTTGATGGATCAGCTCTCAGGAGACACAAGCCCTGGCTTGTCAGCTCATCATTAGGCAGTTTGGTCACACACCTTAGGGTTGGTGAGCAGTGTTTGGTGGAGTGGAGCCCAAGGTAAGGCGAGGAGGGGCGTGCTGGAAAGCGCTTTTTGGAAACGCCACACACCAAGGTGGCTCCCTGCAATCCAGAGCAAGCATCTCATCGCTCCTGCTTTATCCTCCTCTCCTCAAATGTGCTCAGCTTAAGTGGAAGCAGCTGCCTCCTGCACGGGGAAAAAGGAGGCAGACCCTCCTGTCAGCCCCCCCAGCCCCTGCCTTCAATTAGCTGCTGGTTTGCCTGGAGTGCTGCAGTGTGACCACTCCTACTGTCAGAGCCAGGAGGAAAAATGCAGCACAGTAATGAATTTGTAACTAGAGAGTGGGGCTAACGAGTGTCCTCAGCACAGGAATGCAGTGGGCATATATTAAGGCAGGTGTATAGAGGAGGGAAAAAGAAAAAAAAAAAAGCAGCAGCATCTCCAGGCTGGATTTTATAATTAGGGCACATGGTGTAACTCTTTTGTTTTGCAGAAGCCAGCTTTATTAATTGATGTAGAAGGTTGCTGTGTGCTATTCATTGTTTGATTAAAATGCCTGTATAAATAATTAGGCCTCTTCTGTTTGTTTTATTTTTGCACCCGATTTACATTTTCGTACGGAGCAGAAATGAATTAGCGAATGCGTTTATTCCCCAAATATTTCAGCTGGTGGCTGCTCTCCCTCGGCCACCCCCCGCTGCAGCAGTGATGTGACCTTTGTGCCACGCTGGCTCAGACCCCAGGAGCTCTGTTCTCTTTGGAGAAGCCGTGGTGGTCCTCCCTCCTTTGTGTGCGTGCTGCGGGGGGCTGCGGGCTCGGAATCCTCCGGAAAACGCAAATAAACGGGATATTCAGGCTCTGCTGGAAGCAGCAGGTCACAGCTCTGTCTGCTGGTGTTTTGCTGAAGAAAGGAGGTTTCAGGCAGACTGGGGTTGTGCCTGTCTCCTTGCAGGGCTGTGGAACAGGGTGAAAATGCTGCTGTTTGTGCAGCGGCTGGAGAAGCTGCTGCACATCTGGAGCCAGGGTGGTGAGGGCCTTTTGAAACTGTGTTATTGTCATCAGGGACTGCCTCTTTGTGGTAATAGGTGAAAAATCTGCCTGCCTGCAGTACCTCTGAGCAGCCTGTGCTAATCTTAATCCTGGGAAGAATTTGCTGTGAGCTGGTGCTGTTAATGTCCGTGCATCCTTTGACTTTTCCTTGAGAAAATTGTTGAGGAGCAGTGATGACCAGACCTGGTCATCGTGGTTCCCTGGTTTTTCCCTTGCCCCTCTGGAGCCCAGCACAGCCAAGGCTCAGATGAGGCACTTGCACAGATGGCAGGGTGTTCTCCACTTGGCAGCGTTTGCAGAGTGCCCTGAGGAGGTCAGTGGTGATGCCTATGGACTGGTGCACCTTAAAATGTCCTTTACAACCCAAGCTCTGAAAATCAGTGCCCTAAACCATGGTCTCTTATATCTGCCTGTTTGTAAAGGCAAAATTAAGCAGAAAATACTGGTGCATGAACAGTGCCTGGAGTGGTTGTGTGTGGCCAGGGCATCACACCCGAAATGATCCTTGCACAAACAGCCGTTCTGGTAGAAAATGAGGAGAATTTGGTTTTTTTCACCTGTTTTCCCAGCCCTTGATCTCTCCCTGGTCTGCAGGCTGTATGGGCTGTCCCACGGGTAGGGAGAGGCTGCCAAAGGAGCTTTCCTTTGGCAGAATGTGGCTGGTCCTTCCCTGGCAGGGCTCAGCCAGGAGCACGAGCTTCCTGAAGTGTTTTCAGGCACGGATCGATCTGTGAGCACAGTTTAACAGCAGCTGCAACAAAAACCAGGGAGAGAGAGAGGGAGAGAGAGAGAGAGTGAGAGCTCCACGGGCTGATCCCCAGGGAGAGGTGGAGAATTGTCGCTGTAATAAGAGAGACTCAGTCATAAGAGAGACTCAGTCCCAGTGAGTCTCTCTCCCCGGGAAGGGAGGAACAGGGACAGGCAGGCTGACAGGGCTGAGGTGCTGCTCTTCACCCTGCAGCTCTGCAGCCAGCCCTGGCTGCATTCCCGCTGTGACCCTGCCACGCTGCAGGAGTGCTGGAGGCATCGCTGCCATTGTCCCCTGGAGAGGCCACAGTGGGGCTGCAGGCTCCTGCCTGGTGACACGCCTGTGACAATGAGCCACCGGGCAGTCACACGCTGGGTTCACCCCACTGCTGTGTGCCCCAGCTCCGAGGCAGGAGTGGTTTGGTTTGGGGCTGGCTCCAGGAATGGGTTGGTTTTGCTCACTGCCTCAGTACAGCACATCCTTTGCTGATGTCTTTTTTTCTCCTCCTCGACAGACCCTCCCTTCACAGATGGTTCTGTGGTTTGGCTTGGAAGTGACCTTAGAGGTCACCCAGATCCACCCCCTGCCATGACAGGGACACCTTCCACCATCCCAGGCTGCTCCAAGCCCCATCCAGCCTGGCCTGGGCAGTGCCAGGGATCCAGGGGCAGCCCCAGCTGCTCTGTGAACCTGTGCCAGGGCCTGCCCACCCTCACAGGGAGCAGCTTTTTCCCCAGTACCCAGTGTAAACCCACTCAGTTTGGGTCCAAAGCCATTCCCCCGTGTTTTCTGTCTCTGCCCTGCTTTGTTTTGTCCCCACTGTGGTGGGGCTGTGCCTGAAGTGAGCCCTCCCCTGCCTGGCACTGTGCTGGGAGAGGTGAGAAGTGCCTGCTGCTGCCAGCCAGGGTGGATTCCCACCCAAAAGCACAGATTCTTCCTTGACTTGGGCTGTGCTACTACTGTGGTTTGCCTGCCTGTGTTGTGGAGTCGCAGTGTGCACAAACCCAGCAGACTTGGCTGAGCTCTCCGTGCCTCTCCTGTGCTCTAGGACAGACTGCAGGATTTTTCCCTTCCCTTATTACTAAAAACTCTTGGGTTTTTTGGTCTGAATTTGCTCATTGCATATGAGGAGCCCCTGGAGGAGGCTGTTAGTGGGGTTTAGTGTCTGAGCTGTGCCTGGTGAGGCTCTGGGACTGCTGCAGCCCCATCCTGCTGGGAGACAGGGTTAGGAGCTGGCTGAAGGTGCTGGGAAAGGCTGGCAGAGTTCAAATTCACAGAACTGCCATTTGATTTTGGGTGTTTTTAATTTGCAATATTTTTCTAGTAAAGTTATGCTTTGGAACAAAGATAGTATTTTTTTCTCTTAACCTAAATGCTGCATCCTCTATTTATTCCTTTTCCCTTCCCTGCCAAGCAGAGAACAGTCAATGGGTGGAATTTTTTGCAAGAAATTCAGACTTTTCAATTTAAAAACAAGTTGAGAACATGCCATAATGCTATGCATGTGCCAGTGAGCAAGTTGTAATGCACACAGCCAAATCAAAATGATCCCACCCTCACTTTTTCCTATCATTTACAAAAACCAGCTGGAAGGACTCAGCCCAGCAGACTGTGTCTCTAGTAAAGGGGAGCAAGAATGTTTGGGTGGTGTGTATAATATCAGGTCCAGTGCCATCGTTTCAGGGCATGTGTGCTGGCTGGAAGGACTGGAAATTCGGATTTCTGTGTCTAAATCCGGAGTGAGCTGTTCTGCACTGCTTGGTACAGGACTGAATCCATGCCCAGCCACAAAAGGAAGCGAGTTGTGCTCATCTGATTTGGGGACTGAAGGTTTAAAGTAATGTGTAATGTGCTTTAACACAGAATCATGGAATCATTTAGATTGGAAAAGACCTTTGGGATCATCAAGTCCAGCTGGTTCCGCAGCACTGCCCTGGCCACCACTGACCCGTGTCCCCAAGTGCCACATCCACAGGTCTGTTAAATCCCCCCAGGGATGGGGACTCCTCCACTTCCCTGGGCAGCTGCACAGCCCTTCCAGTGAAAAATTTTATCTAATACCCAATCTAAACCTCCCCTGGCCCAGCCTGGGGCCGTTCCCTCTCCTCCTGTCCCTGTTCCCTGGGATAAGATCCCAAGTCCTCCCGGCTGTCCCCTCCTGTCAGGAGCTGTGCAGAGCCACAGGGTCACCCCTGATCCCCCTTTTCTCCAGGCTGAGCCCCTTTCCCAGCTCCCTCAGCCCCTCCTGGTGTGCTCCAGCTCCGTTCCCTTCTCTGGACATGCTCCAGCCCCTCCATGTCCTTCTCCAGAGCTGCCCCCAGCACTGGAGGTTCCTCAGCAGTGCCCAGTGCAGGACAGATATCCCTGCTCTAAAGTTTCTATAAATAGGCTCTGTGGTATGTAACAGGTCCATATTTGTTCTCCTGAATATGCATATTTTGCATAAAGTTGCACATGAACAGTTTGTCTGTTTTCAAAAATTGCCCAAATGTATAACTTTGATGACAAAAATCTTCTGGCTGAGAGGGAGTGGGAACCACGTGGAAAGTCTGAGTCAAATGCTGTTGTTGCAGGTTGAATAGCACAGAAACGTATCTGTTTGAAAGAAAAACTATTCTTTATACAGGATTTTTAAGAAGTCCAAAGGACAGAGGTTGAATCTGTTAAAACAGCTATTTTTGCTGCATGCCTTTTAGTTTACTTTGGGGTGTAATCAGTCAACAATTTTCTGTAGCAGTGATATGGCTCTGGTTTTTCAGGCCACTGGAACACGTGGGCTATTGCCTTGTTTTTAGACCCAGTTACACTTTTCCTGCCCTTATGTATGAAAATATCATGATTTGCTGTTGCAAAATATTAAACTGCTGGAGCCTTGCCATGTAGGAGATAGAGCAAAGGTAGTTTAAATATCAATGTAAGCACAAAGTAATTGTCTACAGTTTGGCTTTTCTTTTTAACAAGTAACATCTTGGCGTTTTTAAGGAGATTTTAAATTACAGAGTGTGTCTGTCACTGTCCTCATGGTGGTCACTTTTGCCTGTGTTGTCCATGCAGGTGACCAGGGAGGATTTGGTGCTTAATGCTTCCCTGTCCTCGTGGTGTGCCTGGCTCCAGCCTGTGCTGCTGGGGTGGCTGCCCACGAGCATCCCCTGAGGAGTGCCAGGATGATGCAGTTGAGGAATAAATCAGGGAACTGAACACGTTCCACTCCTGTTGTTATGTGGCTTTTAGGCCCTTTGGAGGCTGCCACCAGAAAGGACTTTTCCCCCCTCTCTACTCTCCACTCACACTGGAGAGGGCAAATCCCAAAAGTTGCCCCCCCAGAGCATCTCTGCAGGTCCTGGAGCCATCCCAGGGCACGGGGAACGTGGCTGATGGATGGCAGAGCTCTGGGCTCAGCAGGAATCTGGAGGGGGAAGGAGCTGGAGTTGGTTGGAAAGATGCTGGGTAATTTTATTCCTTGTCATGTCAGACACGGCTCCGTGATAGTCCTTATGATCTTTAGCCATGCATTAATCTCAGTGCTGCTGAGCTTCACACCACTGCTCTCCCACCATTACAGTGCAAGGTTTCTGTGCGTTCCAATTGGAAATAAATTTCTTTATTACGCATTCTCTGACCTTGGCATGTTTGTAACCCTGGCGATTGTTAGAGGGGTAAAAGGAGGACTTCTGGGAATAATTGCCTTGTTTGTTCTTTAGCTCTGAAGCATTGATACCTGCAGTTCTGGGCTGAGATAATTAAATCTCAGAATGGCAGAGAATCTTTCTGTTTCTGCGGGCAACGCTTTATTTTTTCTGTGGGTATAAAAGTGCAGTTTCCATTTGCAAACCCTCCACAGTGACTTCTGGAAATGGGTCCTGCTGGGTGTCCAGCTAGAACTGTTTTGCTTTGAGGTTGTAGTTCTGTGAGATAGATATCACCTTAAAAATAATCCCAGGCAAACGTGTGCGGGAAGGGGAGTCAGGAATCAGGTGGTGCTTCTTGGTATCCATAGCGAAAACAATTTTAGAAACCACTCCTCTCATAAATACTGCATTTTTGGGATAGCTCTTCTTGTATTCTCTATTGCCAAGTGCACTGGCATGAAAGCAGCTTTCCTCAAAAATTAATCCATGCCTGCTGTCTTTTCCCGATGGGGTGACAAGCGCTGTTGTAAGCAGAGCTGTGAAGCTCCATGAAAAAATTTAGGGCAAAAAATTAAAGACTCAAAAAACAAAATGTTCAGATATTTTTGAAAAACAACAAAAAAAAAATTCCCCAAATCAAACAAAACTACCTCTTCCCATGGCAGCTTGAGTTGTGCTGGGTGTGAGCGGCTGCACAGCCACAGCCTGGAGCTCCCCATTCCTGCTGCTGCATCCCAGATCCCTCTGGCTGCAGAGCATCCCAGCACATCCCAGCTTCAGCCCTGCAGAGACAGGGAAGGAATCCTTCCCTGTGAGTAGGGAGAGGCTGCCCAGAGCAGCTGTGGCTGCCCCTGAATCCATGGAAGTGTCCAAGGCCAGGCTGGACAGGGCTTGGAGCAGCCTGGGACAGTGTCCCTGTGTGCCATTCACATTCTCTGGAAAAATCCCTTTGCCCAGGATTTTTATCCAGGGAAGCTGAGAAGCCTCAGAGAAAAGGAAAACAATTCTTATCTCATTTGCTTCTCCTGTGCTGTGCCCATGTGGAATGTGTTTGGGGATTGTTCACCCACAGGGGATTGTTCCATTGCATTCTGCTGGGAGTTGTTTTCACTCTTTGGCCATTCAGGGCCAGGCTGTGTCAGGACCCTGGAGAGAGTCACAAGTTTTCATTTTTATCTTTTTAGCATTCTGTAAGGATCCTTTCTGTACTCTTTAGTATAGTATAGTATTCTTTAATATAATACAGTATTATAAAGTAGTAAATCAACCTTCTGAGAACATGGAGTCAGAGGCATCATTCCTGCCTTCATGGGGGCAATCCCAGCAAATACAATATCCCTGCCCATGGCAGAGGGGAGGGAACAGGATGATCTTTAAGGTCCCTGCCATCCCAAACCACTCTGGGATTCTCTTTTGTGGCTTTGCTGGTGATCTGCTGAGCAGGAGAGTGGATCTCGCTGGACTCGCCTTCCTCCTCCATGAACTTGCACAAAGATCTTTTATTTCTTCTTTTTAAACATTGCCCCAGTGTAAGAGTAGGTTTATACAGGAGCCAGTATTTTTTTTTTTAAATGTGTTTTCTCTGCTCTCCTTTCCCTAAGGACACAGTAGGATATTCTTCCAGTGTAATCGAAGTCATTTCAACACCTTGTTTTCTAGCACCTACAATTTATACAGAGAAACCTGGTTGTTCTGTGCAGAGTATCTGGAAAAAAATAAAATAAAAGCAGAGAGAGTCTTGTTAGCAGCTGGGGCAGACTTGTTGTGCTTGTCAGGATGTCAGCTGTGTTCACATGGAGGCACGAGCCTGTCTGGGGTGAGAAGCAGCCTTGGGGAGACAAGGGCTTGCTGCTGGGGTGGGGGTGTCACCCCCTGCCTGGCTGGGAGAGCAGCATCCATGGAGAGGAGCATCCCAGGGCTGCCTTCCTGCTCTGTGGGTTCCCAGGAACCCCTTCCTCACAGAGGTTTTGTAGGATCCTAAAGGCACACTGGAATGAAGCCCTGTGTCACACGTAATGGGGCCTTTTCCAGCTCAGCCATGCCTTGGTGTGACCTGGGTGGCAGCACATCCTCCTTGGAGGGGAGGCTGGAGGCAGGGGAGTGTCCAGAGAGGCTGTGGGACCTCCTGGAGTACAGCTGGACGTGGCTGTGGAAATCTTGTGGAGTGAGGAGATGGCACCTGTGGGACTGGACTGAAGGGCTGATGATGGGGGAATAGCTCCAGGGTGGAGGCCCAGTTTGGGAGCTGGACAGTGGCAAACAGGGGAATAATTCTGGGCTCTCATCACCCTTGAGCTTCATTCTGGGTGCAGCACAGGAGGAAATTAGAGCCTTTGTAGAGAGGCTGGTTTGACATGCACATGGTAGCAGAAAGTGTGATGGGGCAGAACCTTTGCAGAAAGGAGAGCAGGATGGGTGTGCTTGTTTTCCTGCTGAAATCCTGTCTGGTGCACACCCCTCCAGAGGTCTGAGGGTTTTGGCTGAAGTTTCTTCTGAATTAGCCAAGCTGAAAGAACCCTCTTGGACATCAGGGCTGGGGGAAGAGTCAGGGAACTGCTGTGCAATGGCATCACTCTCCTGTGCTGAGTGCAGGTTGTGCAGTTTAACCAGGCTCCTCTCACCACAGAGCCCCTGAGGACCAGCACAGGGGCCTCTGAAGTGTGCTCATCCCACGTGGTGTTACCTCCCAGGCAAGGGTGGCACAGATCTAATCACATCTCAGCATTAAATTCACATTAGCTGAAGAATTAGGGATTCAGGAAAATGCCCTCTGAAGGCTCCCTGGGTTTTCCTGACAAACCTCAGCACTTGGCTCTTGCTGGCCCTGTCTTTAGGTTGGGTCATGCCTTATTAGAGTACCCATGTTTCATTTGCATATCAGCCCACAGTATCATCACAGAGCTACCAAAATCCTCTTCTTTTTCAGGACTTTCTTCCCAGTTGTGCTGCTCCCCTTCCTGTGCATCCTGGATTTGCAGTGGTATTCCTTGCAGGCTGGGTTGTGGGGCAGGGATGGTGCAGAAGCAGCAGTGGGGTGTTCACTTGGCCATTGTATGTTGGGATCTCGGTGCTTCCCTCTGGAAAGCTGTCCCAGAGTCACATTCCTGGTGATGGACAGATCTGTGTCTGCATCACTGCAATGTCTGGGAGGTGCCTTCCAGAGGAGAGCACTGTTCCCCTGACGTGGGGAGGTGTGAAACAAGCTGCTTGGCTCAGGCTGGCTGCAAGTCCTGCCTCAGCAAGCAGCAAACATTGACATTTTCACACGGTAAAAGCCTGCCAGCCCTCTCCTTGTGGTGTTTTGGGGCGGGAAGGATTGATCAAGAAGTTCATGACTTTATTGGGAGCTACCACAGGGGCTGCAGACAGTGAGCACAGCACCGTGGCAGTGCTGTGAGACTGGGAGGAATCCTGCAGACACAGACAATTCCATTCAGAACTGCAGAAAGCCCTAAAATGTATTTGCTGCTGTTCCTCTGCCTGAGTCAATAGGATGTCAGAGCTGGGGATGCTCAGTGCCAGGTTTTCAGTGGGAAGCTAGAGGGGAACCATCGAGTTTGCTGAAGGATGTTCAAACCTCCCTTTGTCATGGTGATGAGGCAGTGCCTGGGCAGCACAGGCTGCCAACCTCTGCAGAGGTTCCTCTGGTTCTCCTTCAGAACATTTGGAGAAAAAGAGAGACCCCTGGCACGGAGTGTGCAGCAGCCCAGGCTGGGGCACATCAATAACCCATAAACACAGCCCCTGTGGGTGCCAGGACAGAGCCTCTACATGACCTGCCTGGCAGATTCTCCTTCTTTTACAGTTTAACCTTTTGTTAAAGTTTCAAAAAAAAATTAATAAAAAAAGAAGAAATAGGAATTGTGAGGTGTTCTGTGGCTCCGTGTCTGTCTGCAGCTCGGCTCAGCCCAGGGCTCTGGTTCTGGGGCTGGATGAGGAGCTGCTGCCTGCCATCCCTTAGGAAAGGGAAATAAATCCCATGTGCTCAGTGCTCTTGCCTGCAGAAACACTGCCAAGGACAGCCTGGCAGCTCCATGTGCCAGTGGAAAGGTATTGCCTGGATATTCCCGGAGCAAGGGGAGGACGACTCCAGGTTTTTTGGTGTGGAGTTTCCTATCAAATTGGCTGGTTTGGTTTTGGTTTTTCCCTACTGGCTGCTCTGAAAGGCTCTTTTCAAAGAAAATGCCGTGGTTTAGTCCTTCAGATAACAACCTGCTGGATGGGGCACAGCTCCCAGGTGTCACTCTGCTGACAGCAGTCACTGAACGGTGCTGTAGGCTTGCAGCTGGCTTAATGCAGTTTTTTAATTACCTCCTTTCAGCAGAAGGTTGATTTTCAGTTACTTGTTGGTACACTCTGAGGTGAGCAGAAGAGGAGGAATGTGTTGCTATTGAACATGTCCTCATCCAAAGGCTTAATCTGACCTGGCAGGATCTCCTTGGGCAAAGCCTGATGGACTTGGAGGCAGGGTTTGCTTGGGAAAGGTTTGTGGCCCTGGCAGGGGGGTGTAAGAGCTGCTTGGTAGAGCAGCTCCAATAGTTTTGGTTTTTTTTCCCCCATTTTGTCTCTCTTTGCAGTTTTTGTTACCATTAGAGACCCACTGCAGTTTTGGGAGATCAGGATGGTTGGGTTGGGTCCTTCAGCTGTGGGCTGGGCTGGGCTGGGGGAGCTGTGCATATCTGCTGATACTTTGATTTATTAAATTGGTCCAGGTTTAGATAAAGTACTTATATGAAAGTCCACAACTAGATTATATCTAAGATAAGAGGGGGAGCAGATGTCAGAGATCACCATGGAAGTTCTAAACCTCTCCTGGCTGCTGGACATTTATTAAGGATTGGTCCAGTCTGGTTCCCTTGTGTACCACAACCCCTCGAGACCAACTGTACATCCTAATAGGGCAACAAGATTTTCTTCTCAAGTTTTCTTTTTTATTAATTTGTTTCCATTTTTCCTGCTAAAAGCCCTCCATGCTGGTTTTCCTGCTTGATGTTTACACCTTTCAAGCAGATATTGATACACATCTCATCCAGCTTAGCTGGGCTCTTGCTTAGAGCTGGACGTATTCAAATCTTTTGATCTTCCCAGAGGAATTTTTTCCCTTCAAACCCTTAAACATTTTTGTTGTTTTCTTTGTACTCAGTTCCATTTGTCAGTGTCTTCTCTGGTAATGAGGTGTCCAGAAGTGAATACATTATTCCATTTATGGATTAATTACCTCTGTGCAGAGAGGAGACTGGAACATCCTGCTATGTGAGACGAGTGTGTTCTGCCTCTGAAACCCAACTGTCCTTTTGGCTGCCACATCCTTCTGCAGTTTCCTCTCCAGCTGCTTGGCCTCTGCCTTTCCAGCTCCCTCTTTGGTGGGTGCATGCCCAGCTCCAGCTCCTTCTTGCAGTGTGGCTGTGCTTTGGTGCTGTCACCTCAGTTTCAGTTCTGTTTTTTTCCAAAAGGAAAAATCTTGGTGTGGTTTTGACATCTCCTTTCAGAGCTGGCACTTTGGGGAGGGCAGGGAGATTTCCTGAGTGCTGTTCACCAGGTGGTCCTGATGAAGTGAGGCACCTTCCCAAATTTGTGATGTCCCAGGCAAGCAAAGCAAGGCTTCCTTGGTTTGTATTTATTTTTCCTGTCTAATCCTGCAGTACATTCCACTACATAGTAGGTGAAGCTTAATAAACTGTATTCTTTCCTCTCCCACATAGTTAACAAAAGTGTTAAAATTAAATCTAACTCAGACCCATGTGATTCCTTGGCTTTGTTTCCAGTTGGCCTTGCAGGTGCTAAATCCTAATCCCTTCTAAAATGAAGAGAGTTGAGGCTGCTCAGATTTTTTCTTTTGATTTTAGGATTGTCTCTGGAAAATGCTCCTGTAATCCATGTGGCATTTCCATTCTTCTTTTCCTTAAATAAACAGTTTGTGCTGACTGACTGTGCCTGGCGAGGTGCTCTCTGTAAGACTCTGCTTGCTGAGCTGCTCTCTGCAACAGAGACTTTTTTCTTTTTTTCTTTTTTTTTTTTTTTTGGATGTTCTCCCCATTCTTTTGCCTGGAATAGAACTTAATTGCATCCATCCATTTAAGTAATTTCCAGAATTAGGTATTAGCCTTATGTTTTGAAGGAATTTGTTAGATTTCCCTTTGAAAAAATAATTCTTTACAAATAACAACACTTTATTTCCTTGGTTAATTGCACAGATTGAGTGATTTGGCACATGTCTGCATTTTCCAGATACTCCCTTTTCCCCTCCTTCAGTGGAAGCTATTTTTGTAAACTCACCATCACTCTGATAGCACAGGCATCTTCCCTTAATTTACTTTTGAAGACAAATTTAATAAAGGAATTCCCCTTCTTAGCCATATTGGAATCATTCCTTTTTATATTTTATTAATTCCCCTACTTCTTCTTAACCAGGTTTTCGTGTGGATGTTTATAAATAAATCTTCCCTCATTCCTTAATCCTTTTGTCCAGCATTAACTCAGACTGTGTTTTATTGTTCCCATTTAATTGGCTCTGTAGGAATCAGATGTCCATGTGGTACCTGCTTGTTCTCATCCTTGTACAAAAGAAGATTTTTCTCAGTACTCAGCTCTCAGGAGAGCAGCAAAGCCTTAAAGGCTGTGGGCTTGGGGAGGGGCTCTGCTTGCAGGGTTTGGGGTTTTTTTGGATTAGGTGTTTTTTTTTTTTAACAATATTATATTAATCATGGTGTTCTTCTGCTGACAACTGGCCTCTTTTCAGCATGGGGAGAATTTTTGGTCTCCCTTTGATGGTCCTTAAGGATGCCTCATGTGGAAAGACACTGGGAAAGTCTTACAGAAGTGGAGCTGGGCTTTCCTTTCCAGTGCAGGGGAAGCAAAGAGCCTGATTCACCTGAGCTGACACCATCTGTGGCCACTGGTCCCAGATTTTAGTGAGCCTGTGATGAAAAGCTAAGATCCAACTGAACTCTCCAACAGCTGCAATGCAAAATTACATCCCAAATAAATTCAGCCTAGCTTGGAACTGCTCTCAGTCACTTCAAACTCTGTGCAGTGGGTTGGGCTGGGAATGTTGGGTTGGTTGTTTTTTTACTTCTCATTATTTTTCAGTCTACATTTGGATTTGCAGCCAAAGGCTACAGCCTCTTGCAGTTGATTTTTGCAGTGCTGATAACTCAACACAATAATTTAGTCAACCTGATCTTCCCTGTTGAATTTCAGCTTATTGGCATTATAATTAATTTTGACATGTAACACCACCCCTCCAACTTTCACTCCCAAATCTATTAATGTGTAATGATGAAAAGTATGTGCTGTGCATAATATTGTTTGGGAGTTATGGATCTTACATCCTTGTTGGTGGGGAGTAAAAGAGCATTAATGCACTAATTCCTGCTGGCTGCAGCTTGCTGATGACTGGAGAAGTGCTAAAGTTTCTTATTTTGTGGTGACAGCTTCTCTCAGTCTAAGCCAGGAAGGTTAGAGGTGAATTTTATTAAAACTTCATACAGTCCTGGAATGGTTTGGGTTGGGAGGGACCTTAAAGCTCATCTCATTCCACCAGGGAAGGAGGGACAATTTCCACCATCCCAGGCTGCTCCAAGCCCCATCCAGCCTGGCCTTGGACACTTCCAGGGATCCAGGGGCAACCTCTGAGCCAACTTTTTCACTTCAGAGTCTTTCTGCTGCACTTCCCAAAGTGCCAGTCAATTTTAAAACACTGGACTTGCTGCCATCACACCCAGGCTCGTGGCATTTATGGGGCTGCAGCATTTTCTGCTCCGTTTTCATGGATTTACAAACCCTGATGATGGCTGTTGGTCACAAAAACCCAAAATCTGTGGCATTTGCTGGGTCCCCAGGACGAAGGAGGAAAATGATGAATCTCACTCCACTTTCTTAGAAGGCTAATTTATTATTTTATGATCTATATTATATAAAAGAATGCTAAACTAAAACTATACTAAAGAATGGAGAGAGGAGACAGACAGAAGGCTACAAAGAATGATGATGAAAACTCCTGACTCCTTCCAGAGTCCCAACACAGCCTGGCCATGATTGGCCATTAAGTAAGAACAATTCACCTGTTGGATAAACAATCTCCAACCACATTCCAAAGCAGCAAAACACAGGAAAAGCAAATTAAATAATATTGTTGTCCTTTTTCTCTGAGGCTTCTCAGCTTCCCAGGAGAAGAATCCTGGGCAAAGAAGATTTTTCAGAAAATATGATGGTGGCACGAATCCTCCCAAAAACCCAGCTGTGCTCTGGTTTTTCTGAAGGCCGTGAGTGATTCCATCATCAGAGTGTGGTTAGGTTTCATCTTCCTGCTGCACTCAGTGAAACTGGAATGCCCAGGGGGAATGGAGCTGTAAAGGCAGGGGTTAGGAGCAATTAGCAGCAATTTACCAAAGAAGATGAAAATCAAATCCCGGTGCCACTGGTGGGTGGCTGGTGCTTCCAGGAGGGGAACATGTGGAGCTGGCAGCTCCTCTCTCCTGTGGGTTTGGGGTGGGCAGGGAAAGGTGGAGAGGGACTGGGGACAGGGATGGAGGGACAGGACACAGGGAATGGCTTCCACTGCCAGAGGAATATTGGGAAGGAATAACGGGATTTTGGGAAGGGATATTGGGATATTGGGAAGGAATAATGGGATATGGGGAAGGAGTAATGGGATAGTGGGATATGGGGAAGGAGTAATGGGATATTGGGATATGGGGAAGGAGTAATGGGATATTGGGAAGGAGTGATGGGATATTGGGAAGGAGTAATGGGATATTGGGAAGGAATTCCTCCCTGGCAGAGTGGACAGGCCCTGGCACAGGGTGCCCAGAGCAGCTGTGGCTGCCCCTGGATACCTGGAAGTGCCCAAGGATGGACAGGATTTGGAGCAGCCTGGGATGGTGGGAGGTGTCCCTGCCCATGGCAGGGGTGGCTCAGGATGGTTTTTTTCCCCAACCCAAACCATTCTGTAATTTTATGAAGCCCTTCAGTCTCAGGATACAGTGAAAATTTTGGGAAATTTCATGGCCAAGAGTCTTTTTATTTGCTTTATCTTTTTATGTTACTATCACGCCCGTGTGTTTGATGGAGATGCCAATTCCTGACTGTTCTGGGTTCGAGTTTTGGGATTTCTGTTTTGCTTTCCCCTCTTCTTTTTTAAAGGGAAATAGGCTGGTTGTGCTGCCTGGGGAGCAAAACCAAACAGCTGGTTTGGTTTGGTTTGGTTTGAGATCAGGAGGGGAGGAAACGAGCACAGGAGTGCTTGGAGAGAAAGGGAGCAAACATTCAGGGGCAAACCAGTTTCACTTTATTCTGCAAACAAAATGGAAGCATTAGCAGAAGGGGCATGACTGATCTGCTGAGGGCTGGGGTGATGGTCTCAGTGCTTTTCACAATAACCATTCTGAGCGTGCCCTGTCCTTGGTGTGCACTGAAGAGCCACTCCAGCCCTGGCAGGCTCTGGGAGATGCTGAGGTGGAGGAGATTCTCATTATTTCTTCCAGCAGCAATATATTATAACCCCATTGTTATCAGCAGTGCTGCACTGAGCACTCGCTGAAAGGAAATCAAGATTGAAAAGGAGCAAGATGAAGCAGAAATGCTTTGGCTGGGTTCAGTTTGGGGGGCCTGTGGGGAGGGTGGGGAGCTGCAGGTGGGTGCTGTGCTTCCTCTGCAAACCCAGGAAGCCTTGGGAAGGGATGGCTGGGAAGCAAAAGCTGCTCCTGAGCAGGGTCAGATCCTGTCCTACCCCTACTGGGGTGGGAGGGAGGCTTGGGGCTGCAGGAGACAGAGGGATTTAGGTCACTAAATCCCATGTAGGTGGGCATGGGACTCAGCTGAGACAGGGGGGAGATGAGTGGGGGTCTCTGCTGGTGGGGTTGTTCCTGAGGTGGGATTGTATCCCCACCCCAGTGGGCCCACCCATCCTGGGTGATGGGTTGAATCTTTCAATCTGTGACAGTTCTGAAGGAGGCTGAGACCCTTGGATGGTTGTAGAGCTCCTGCTTCCCAAATATCAGTGGGGATCTGGCACCTGGCAGCCCTGGGCATGTGTAGGGGCACCAAGGTCATTGTAAGAAACAGCTGGGAGGAGGAGGAAGGAGTTGTGGAGGTGAGGGGCTGTCTTTGCACAGCCTCGGAGCTTGGGCAGTTGGTTCATGCTGATCCTGGGCCCCTGTCTGGCTGCAGGATCCCTGGGAATGGCCACAGCCCCACTCCCAGTCCCCCTGTGCTGCTGGGAGGGAGGAGGTGGAGAAATCAGAAGTGAGGTCTGGTCTGGGAAGAAGGAGAGGTGGGGGAAGGTGCTTTTCAGATGTGCTTCTTATTCCTGATTCGATTGGTGATAAAGGAAATTTATTTCCCCAAGTTTTGGCCGTGACAGCGATTGCTGAGCCATCTCTCCCTGTCCTTACCTCAACCCACAAACCTTTTACTGTGTTTTCTCTCCCATACCCAGCTGGGGAGGGCAGGGGTGGAGTGGCTGAGTGCCCACCTGGAGTCCAGCTGAGGTCAACCCACCACAGTGTGCCAGTGCTCCTTCCTCTCCATACACATTTTGGAGACAAGAGGTGGGAATTCCTTTTGGAAATGGTTCTCCAAAGCTCCTGGCAGACACCAGGGTTCTCAGCCTGGCTGGGAGCTGCTGCTGCTGCTGCTGCTGAGCAGCCTTTCTCCAAAACCTCCCGAATTATGGGTATTGTGAGTTTAATGTAAAGGTGTCAGGTATCTCTGAAGAGAAATTAAGAGAACGTCAAAGGTAAAAACTAAACAAAAGGGCAGACACAAAAAGGCTGTAAATGAGGTGGAAATTGCAGGCAAATAGACAATAGAAGAAAGTTTAAGTAGCAATTTGTACTCCTTTGCACACGGAAATGCACTTCATTTTTAATAAAAATAAAAAAAAAATCTTGGAGGATGCTGCACTTCTAAATACAGAGCTAAATATACCCAGGGAAAACCAAAACTGGTTTTTGTGCAGCCGCTCCGAGCGCACACGCAGCAAAACAAAAGTGAGCAGTGATTGACAGAGTTAATCTGTCCTTAATAAATGTTTTATTTAAATATTCATTTTCCTCATTTGCATTAATTCCGTGCTGCAGGCCGGCTCTCAGTGCAGAACCTGTTCCTGGCTCTGGGAGGAGCAGCCAGGATCTTCAGCTCTCCTCCCAGGACAGAGCCTTCCCACGGGCATGGAAGTTGGGAAAGATCCTTTTCTCCTTGAAATGAGAGCCCCCCGTTTGTCCTCTCACTTCATGGGAGATAAAAGCAACAAAAGGGACAGAAACCTTGGGAGGTGAGAGCTGCTGCTGTGCACTGAAGGTTCTCCATGATGGTGATGATGATGATGGTGGTGATGATGACAGAGTGGAGGAGAGATGGGTGCATTGCCAAAATATTCCTCACAGTTTTTCAAAGGGAAAAAAAAGAAAAGTTTTGTTTTTTCTGGCTGTGCTGGTGTGATGTCTCCCAGTTAGGGAGTTCTGGAGTTGGGCTGGAAGGCCTGGCTGGAGCTGAGGCAGTTCATGTGTCCCCTGGGAATGTCAGGCTGTGACTGGTGCTGGAAGCGTCAGGAGTTAACTCAGCACCCACAGAAATCCATGGAAATCCATAAGCCTCCAAGTGGGGCTAAGGTGGTTGTTTTCCATGCAAAGAATTGCTGGATTAGATGAAATGCCCATCAAAACTGCAGCTGCCAGGGATGTGGAGGGTGTTGCTAATGAAGGGATGTTTGTACTTGGTTCACGTGTCAACGGGAGAAGGAGGAACAATTCCTTCCTTCCTCTTGCCCTTCCCTAATCCATCTCTGAGCCACACCAGGACAGCTCCCCTGCCCTGAGGATGACTCTGGTGGCACGTGCTGGCCCACAGGCAAAGTTGGCAGAGCTGCTGTGCTTGGGATGCTGTCCCTGGGGGTGCTGGGATGTGCTCCCCATCCCAGGGCAAGGGGGATTTGTCCAGGTGCCAAGTCAGCAGTGCCTGGTGCCTGCTGTGGTGGGAGCTTGCAGTGACACCAGAAGGAAAGAGGATGAGTGCAGAACTTCACCCAGTTTATCTCTGGGATGTGGGCATGGCCAGGGCTGTTCCTGTTCGTGCAGTCCCAGGCAGGGCCTGGGTCTGACTCCTCCCCAGCAATCCCAGGTGTGCCATCCTCTGCAGGAATTTCTGTATCTCCCTCCTCTCAGTGGGAAATTTGTGCCTGCCTCCTCCTGGTGTCTCCCAGCTCTAAAACACTCACTGGGATAATGTCTGTGACATGAGGGCTTCCTCCACACCTCATGCTTCTCTGGCTCCAGTTTCCCCTAAATGTGTCCCTGGGACAAGCCCTTAGCTCTCCACGGGGATTTTGTAGAATAGATTTGGTGGAGCTGGGGAACTGAGGATAAACACAAAATATTTCTGTCTAGTAGCACAGAGATCTTGATTTAGGTGAGAAATCAGTAGCATAAACAAGGTTAAGTGTTGAATTGGAAAGAAAGCCAGGAAAAATGTCAGTATCTTCTCGCTAAAAGAAAACAAAATTAAATGACCCCACCAAACCCCACCTTATCTATGTAAGTACTGAAGCTGGAATATCCACAATTCCTTCCATGCCTGTGCAGGCTTCAGGTGCTCTTTAAAGCTCAGATTGCTTGTTTATATGTGAATTAGTGATAGGATTTCTGTACTACTTGTAAGAAATGAGGCAGAATTTGTTTCAAAGATCTTTTGAGTGCTGGGCTGTCTGCAGCCAGCAGAACATCCCTGTCCTGCCTGGAATCAGGCTCTGTCAGCTCTGCCTGTGTTTGCTTCAAGAGATGCCATCACCATCAAAGATACTCACTATAAATGATTCTGAACGTGAGCATTTTTTGCTTTACAGCAATTTCTGCATATCCAGGATATTAAAGGGAATGTGTTTTCCTTGAAGGAGGTAGTTTGTCTGTTGGAAGTTCTTAGAACATGTGCAGAGCACATTTGTTTTATCTCAGTTTATCTTACTTTACCCATTTGTGTTTGTTTACAGGTTGTTTTTTTTTTTTTTTTTTGTTTTGTTTTGTTTTGTTTTTTGTGTAAATCAGGTTTAATGCTGAAAGCCATTTGTAGAAGTGAATAATGCCAAGCTGACTCCTGAATGATGGTAAATGCTTGGGGGAGGAAGGCTCTCATGTTGGTTTAGCCAGGAGTGCCCCACAAGGAGCAGGACAGCTGGATGATGCTACTGAGGAGCTGTGGCTAAGCAAGATGCTGCCTGCTCTTCTTCTGCAGATGAAAATCATCTGGAGAAGATCTGGAAATGATGATGATGATGATGATTTAGCATGGAACAGCCTGGACTAGTGCAAGGTGGCCCTTGCTACATGGTGGCCCTTGGAGCTACATGATCTTTATGGTCCCTTCCAACCCAAACCATCCTGGGGTTCTAAAATCCCTTCTCAGAGATGTGGAGAGCAGATGCTCTCAATAAAAAGCAGTTGTTGAGCTGTGGGTTTGTCTGGTTCATCACTTTTTGGGTGTGTGTGTGTTAACAGAGGCTCAGGGCTGCGACTGTCGTTTCCAGAATTCAGCAGGTTCCTTTCTGCTGCTGTGGAATGAGTCAGTACAGTTCCTGCTTTGATTTACAAAATTGGATTTGAATCTCTTTGAAACCATTATGCTAAATCAATTTTGAACATTGCAGAGCAAGGAGGTACAGAGCCTCCCTTGTTCTCCAGTTGTGAACTCCTTGGATGAGCGAGCACTGTGTAAACAAGGGTTAAACATCTCCAAGGGGGAAGGGCTTTGCCAGGGTAGAACCATGGGATGGTTTGGGTCAGAGGGGACCTTAAAACTCATCCTGTCCCACCCCTGCCATGGGCAGGGACACCTTCCACTGTCCCAGGCTGCTCCAAGCCTCGTCCTTGAACATTTTCAGAGATCCAGGGGCAGCCACAGCTTCCCTGGGCACCCCGTGCCAGGGCCTGCCCACCCTCACAGGGAAGAGTTTCTATCTAATATTTAACCCAAATTTCCTCTCTTTCAGTTTGAACCCATTGCTCTTTGTCCTGTCACTCCAGTTCCTGATGGAGCAGGACTGGAATAGAGTTTTGCTGTGTTTGTGGCTCCAGCAGGATTTGAGATCCCTCCATCCTTTGCTATTTGGGTTTTTGGGTCTCCCCCCACCCCAACCCAGCCCAGCTCCAGAGCTGTCAAGGCATCAGATGAATCACCCCTGAGATGTTTTGGATTTCTGGCAACACTAGCATTGGGCAATCATCCAAATCTGGCAAGGCACTGATAGTAATGAATGGGAAGCTCACGTGGTTCCCTGTGGAAAGCAGGGCAGGAAAAGTTTTAAGATGACTCTGAGGAGACAAACAAAGCCTCCCTTTGCCCTTCATCCTCCTCTTCTTTTCCCAAATCCATGCTGTCCCAGGATCTGGCTTGCTGTAGGCTGGGGAGGGGACAAACCCCTTACAAAACACTACATGTGAATGCCAGACACCATTTCAGGCTGCTCAGATGCTCCCAAAATTCCAGGTTTTTAATTCCCATCCTGCTTGCCTGGTGCCCATTTGGAGAGGCCAATTGCTGATCCTGTTTGTAATCCTCACCCAGCAGCTTCTGCCCCCAGCTCTCCAGGGAAGAAAATCTGACAAAGAGCATTTATAAGCTTTATGACTTTAATTAAAACTTGGAGAATGAGACCTTCCAGAAAACTTCACTGGCACTTTTAAAGAGCCACATCACTGAGCTCTGACCCCATTATTGTTTTTCCTCTCTTCTCGGGGAAAAAAAAAGAGGAAAATTTGGTCTGTTTTACTCCTCAGGTGAAAAAAGGGCACATGACATCTTACACTTGACCAAATTCTCATTTGTAAAACCAAAACACAAGCATAAAAGTTACCTGCAAAATAACTAGAGTTAGGGAGGAAGATGAAGAACAGGGAAATTTCAATCATCCTAAAAATCTCCTTTAGGTAAAAACAAATATTATCTCATGCAAAATCTGGGCACTTTGCTCCAGGATAAGTCTGATTGCCTAAGAGCTGAGGATATTCCTGAAACAATGATCCAGAGCTGGGAAAGGGGCTCAACCTGGAGAAAAGGAGGCTCAGGGGGCACCTTTGGGCTCTGCTCCCAGGGAACAGGGACAGGAGGAGAGGGAATGGCCTCAGGCTGGCCAGGGGAGGCTCAGGGCGGGTATTAAGGAAAGTTTCTTCATGGAAAAGTTTGTCCAGCCCTGGCACAGCTGCCCAGGGCAGAGGTGGAGTCCCCATCACTGGAAGGATGTAAAAACCCCAGGGATGTGGCACTTGGGGCATGGGTGAGTGGCAGTGCTGGAGTGGCTCATCTCAGAGGGATTTCCCACCCTCAGTGATCCTGTGAGCCCTTGATTTTAAGAGCCTGGGATCAGAGCTGTGCTGGTCCTGTCTGTGCTGTCTTGTGGTGTTGGGTGTTTGTCCCTGATCCTGCCTCTGCAGACCCACTTCTTTTGGAGCAGCCCCTTTCCTCTGTTGGCAAAACATGGCTCTGCTCCCTGGTTTTGGCCAAAATGGCAACTTCTTTCTAAAGCCCATCTAATTTGAGAGGGAGCTCCTGAATTTGCTGATAATCTGTGATTATTCCATGCTAATCTTGCCATTGTAGAGGCTGGCTCTGCTTGACACTCAGCAGATGAGTTAATTATTTTCCTTTATGTCATCTGCCCTCCAGGCCAGACTGCCCAACAGCTTTTGGTCCATCTTTGTTACCTTCAGTGTTCCACAGGGATTAGTTCTCTGTGCTCTCCTTGCCTGTTGTAGGTAAGATTGTTCAACCTGTCCAAAACCCATCATTTTCTGTTCCTTGGGTGGCAGTTTTACCAGCTAAATCACCACTGCCTGGTTGTTTTGCAGGCTGTGGGATGTGTGGTGCCCTTTGGAGTAGGCAGCCCAGGCTAAATCCCAGGATAAGGCTTGGCACAAAAGCTCAGGGTTACAGGCAAGCAGGAGAAAATCACTGGAACCTCACAGTGCTGCCAGTGCTGGAATATAACAAGAAAAAAAAAAAAAAAAATTCCAAATGCTGCACTGAACTACTTAGTTCTGAGCCAGGATCCCAAAATAACCACCTTTCAGTTGGTAAAATAAATTATCAAAGTCTTTCAGATCCAAATGTAATGCTTGGGCAAATTAATCCATTGTTGTATTGTTATAGTGCTCTAATCATATTTTTATATATCCCAGGAGCTGGAACTAAGAAGCATTTTGCTGTCAGTGCAAACACAATAATAAGAATAGTCTTAACAAAGTGACGTGCACTTAGTTGACTTTCTGAAATACATTTCAGTGGAAATTACAGATGCTTTTTTACTTTTCATTATCATTAAGGTCCAAATAACTTCCTTGTATTGAAACCCAGGTTTACTTTATCTGCTTTAATAATTATATTGAGGCTCATTATGGACACCTTGTTTGTAATTCTGCCTTTTCTCATTGAATTCTGAATGTGTTATTACAAAAGTATGTACTTTAACAGATGGAGTTATATTATGGCAACGTTTAGTTCCAGTTGATCTTTTCTAAAGAGCATGCTGAGTGATCTCAGGCTAAATACAACCAGCATCTAGCTGGATTTTTATTATTTTTTTCCCCCTAACAGCATTTTCCAGGCTGCCTGGGGGAAAAGCAGAAACCAAGAAATGCCACTGGACTGAGCAGGGCAGCTGGAAAAGGTGGGATGATGAGGATCTGGTGATGGGGAAGAGGTGTGGAAGCTGCATCAAAGGCCAGGGGAGAGTTCTCCAAGAAAATATCATAGTTGATGTCAAGGTTGTCTCATTTGCCAGTGGGATATTGCTTTAATGGTGTTCTTTTTTCCTCTCCAGTTTACATAATGAGATCAAGCTAATTAAACCATGTCTAGCTCTGGGAAAAGATCAAAATGTGAGCTTTTTTTATTGCACTTTATTAAAACCTTCACCCTGTAATGGAAGATTATAGCAAGTACTTTGCTACCAGTGCATCTTGCTCATCCCTGAAAAATGCAGCTCCTCTTTTTTACCAAAAGTTCCTTGGTTTTCTTTGTTTTTTCTCCAAGTTGATCATATTTTGGGAACTCTCAGAAGACACATGCTGATGGGGTTGGGTGGATTAGGTAAAAAGGTAATAATGAGCAGGTGCAGGGAGGTGTTTCATGCAAAATCCAGCAATAGTGGAACCTCCTGAAAAGTGTCTTTTTCTGTGGAGTTGTGGGGGAGTTGCTTAGCCCAGTTTGTTCAACACCTCCTCTGTCCCACCCAGCTGACTGGGAGGACACTCAGGGGCCTCCCTGGACTTGAGAATGGTTTTCTTGACAGCCTCCTGACATTTGAACGTGTTCTTCCCATCCAATTTTGCATTCCTCAAAAAAAGAAAAAAAAAAAAAGAAGACTCCAAACCAAACCAAACCAAACCAAACCAAACCAAACCAAACCAAACCAAACCAAACCAAACCAAACCAAACCAAACCAAGCCAACAACAAAAAAGGGACAAAAAGGAATGCAGGGCAATGAAGAGGTGGTGATTTCTGTGGAGGTTAAATGCAAACAGGGACTCCCTTGGGGGTGGTGGTGGCTGGGTGCCCTCCCTGCTGGCACAGCAGCTCCAGGGGTGCTGCTGGGTGCCCACGGTGGTGGCTGGTGTCTCACAGAGCCCTGGCAGTGCAGCTGCTGGCTCTCCCCTCTCCAGGGTCACACAGGAGTCCCCCTGGTGCCAGAGCCTGTGGGGGGGTGTTGGTGGCACTGCTGTCACCTCCCAGGTCTGGATTACAGGAGCTTTCCGGGCTGGTATTAAGGCAAGGAGCTCTTGCCAACATTAATATATGACTGCATTAGATCATCCTAATTATATTTCGAGCTGGAATGATTTCAGAGGCACTGGGAGGCAGTGAGGGCTCTCCCATGGCAGAGGAGGCGAGGTCCAAGTGCTGCTCACTCCTCCAGAGGGGAGGCACAGCTCTGGTGGGGCTGGGCAGGAGGTTTCATTTGCAGAATGCCTCTGAGGTCCCACTCAAATCCCAATTTCTCCAAAGACCTCTCCCTTTTGAGCCTTGATGGTGACTTGGAGGGAAAGGAGAGGAAAAAGAAGGGAAGCTTTTGTTTGAGGTGTGTTGGGTTGTCCCCAGCTGGCAGGGTGGCAGTGTGGCTGTGCTCTGCCAGCCCTGTCCTCTTCCTCACCCTGCCAGGGCCCCCCAGAGCCTGGCAGGGCTGGGATGTGCAGAGGGACCAGGACATGTGTTCTGTAGGATTTCCCTGCCTCGGTAACTGAGCTGTCTGCTGATGAATAATTGATAAATAAAGTGTGGAAGCAGAGCTGGATCCACAGGGGTCAGCACGAGCCTCTCCTCGCCTTGATGGGCTTTTAGATGGCCCTGCAGAATAACTGATGGTGGGTTGGGTTGGTGTTTTTTTTTTTTAATCTGTGCAAGATCTTAAAATATATTAGGGTTAATGAAATCAGTGCAATTGGGAAGCGCTGCCTGTGACGGACAGATGGCCAAAAGCTCTTGGAAGCACAAGTGGGTTTGCACCAGAAGGAGAGCTGGGATCTGGCTGATGGGTGCCACGTGCCATGGGCATGCACTGGTGATGCAGGAGGAGGGAGCACCCTGAGCTCCCACCCTGCTGAGATGGTGCTGGTTTGCTCCACCTCAAGGTCCCAGTCCTGCTCTCCTCCCACTGGAATAAATCCCAGCCCATCCATGGAGGCAGCATTTGAGCTCCCAAGTAAAATTTTTTTTCTTTTAAAGAAAGCAGTCCTTGTCATAATTAAAGATATGTGTGTGCTTTCTTTTCCTGTTCAACTCGAGCAGCCACTAAACACACTTAATAATGTTTTTTGCAGTATTTCGGTGGTATGAATGTACATGGAAATTACACCAAAGGCATCATTTTTTTAACAGCTGTGTTTAGTTGAATAACAGATTTAGAAAGTGCAGACTTTAATTAATCTGTGTTTTCTGCTGGGATTTCAGCACCATCTGATTTACTTTTCATGGCTGAAAAGTGTAATTGTAGTTTTTCCCTTTAGCTGCGAGTTTATCCTCCCAAGAAATCAATTTGGTTTTTCTTTTTCTTAAAACAATCTCACTATCAAACTGATGGTACCTGGGATGTAATACAGGTAAATGCCCTGGCTCGGGTTGCTGTGGAGTTGAGAACAAATATCTGTCAAAAGATTTGCCTGGAAATGCTGTTTTTCCTCTTCCCTGCCTTGCTGTATATCACAGCAAGCATCCAAATCCCATCCTGTACTCCAGGGCTGGAGGGCAGATGGGTGGCTGGAAGGTCAGGAGTGGTGTTGCTGGAGAAACCTCTGAGCACGAGGGATTTTTGTTACCTTTGATCCAGATTTGTTAGTTGGAATTATGATAGGGAGACTCTCTGTGCTTGCTCCTCGCTGTAAAACATGTTTGTGTGAGGCTGTTGCTGTAACTCTGCAGATGTTCCTCGAAGAATTCCCTCCTGGAGGGGCTGGGGGATGCCTGGGGATCACAAACAGGGGTGGAAGCAGAGTCAGGGATTGAGGGACTGCAACGTTCAATTGCATTTCTCATGCGCTGTTGGTCACTCGTTGCTCCTCTCTGTCAGGATCTGTTGTGAGTGTAGTGAACATGCAGAGGTTCCGTGCTCTGATGTGGGATTTTCCTTTAAAAATCAGCCTGTTGTGGAAATGTGTCCTTGCCCCACCTCTGCTTTAGCCCTGGGACAAAGCTCCCTAAGCTGAGAGGAAAAGTCGTGCCTGGGTGCTTGGAGGTGCTCAGTCAAGCTGCTCCTGTCAGTGTCTGCTGGCTCTGGAGAATCCCCAGGGGGATGGATGAGTGTCCTTGGCATCCAAACCCCTGTGTGAACCAGCCTTTTCTTCCCTGGCAGGGTGGGCAGGCCCTGGCACAGGGTGCCCAGAGCAGCTGTGGCTGCCCCTGGATCCTCAAAGTGCCCAAAGCCAGGCTGGACACTGGGGCTGGGAGCACCTGGGACAGTGGGAGGTGTCCCTGCCATGGCAGGGGTGGCACTGGTCCATTCCCACTCAAACCATTCCATGGTTCCATGAAGAAGGAAAGCTGCTTGGACCCTCTGTGAGTAGGGGTGGGCTCCCAGCAGTGCTTGTCATGAGCTGGGTTGGGCAGAAGGAAGTTCTTTACAAATTAAGGGCATTACTTTGCATTTTTGGAGAAGTCTGTGTAATTTTAGTTGCTGTCAGATGTGCTTTCCCCTCTATTTCTATTTTCTGAGGTTGGTGTGGGGTGTAGTGTCTTACAATGGCAGAAGGGAAGCAGCACTTTTGGAGTCTGAGCGAAATCTTAGCATGGCTGCTAATCTGAATAAGAGGAAAAAAATTCTTGATGGGCTTTAAAACTGATTTTAATTAAGGTTTTTCCTTTCATCTCACCAAAGCTCTGAATTAGCTCCTTCATTCTCCCACAAATACACACAGTCCCTGCTGGTCTAGGCAGTCAAACACATGGAGAGCTTCAGCTGAAGGGTCAGATCCAGACTGGGGAACGCCCTGTGCCCAAAATGAACTAAAGCAGGGTTTGGGCAAGGTTAAAAAAAGGCCAAACTACCCAGCTGCCTGCCTGGTCTGGAGGGTGCTGGGATCTCCAGTGGAGTCCTGTGCTTCTTATTGAAGAACATGGGACTGGGAGAGCTGTGGATTTGACAGGCTGGGTATTTTGTTTTGAAGAGGCTTGTCCACACACTTGTGCCTTTTTGTGGTGCTCCACACCCTTGGATGGTTTTGTTCCACAACCTTGGGTGGTTTTTGCTCCACAACCTTGGGTGGTTTTTGCTCCAGAACCTTGGGTGGGTTTTGCTCCAGAACCTTGGGTGGTTTTTGCTCCACAACCTTGGGTGGTTTTTGCTCCACAACCTTGGGTGGTTTTTGCTCCACTCCCTTGCATGGTTTTTGCTCCACAACCTTGGGTGGTTTTTGCTCCACAACCTTGCATGGTTTTGCTCCACAACCTTGGGTGGTTTTTGCTCCACAACCTTGGGTGGTTTTTGCTCCACAACCTTGGGTGGTTTTTGCTCCACAACCTTGGGTGGTTTTGCTCCAGTGATTTTGCTCTCTGGGCTTTACCCCTGGAGGTTTTAGGGATGCTTGGTGGGAAGAGGACACCAAGCAGGGTCCTGAACCCAGGTCTCTCTGCCTGGGAGATGATGCTGTGACCTGCTCTGGGTGTTGGGGTTTCTGAGGCATTCCTGGTGTGATTTCTGCTAAAACCGGCATACCCTGACACAACATTTTGTCATCAATGAATTGGTGGACAAATTCTACTGGGATTTTTCGAGTAGCTCCACTCTGCAGCTCTCTCGTGCTGTGCCAGCTTTTGGCTGGGAGGCATCACGTTGGTGTGGGGAGAAGCATTTGCCCTGGAGAGGCATTTGGGAGCTGGTGTCCCACCCTCCGTGCGGGGAGCCGGGCTGCAGCGGCTGCTCCGGGGGGTGACCCGCTGGCTGCAGAGCCTGTCCCAGGCACGGTGCCAGCCCGAAGGAAGGCTGAGGAGCAATCAGGAATCAAAGGAGCCACCTGCACTCCGCGGGGAGCCGCTCCGAGGGCGGGCGAGCGCTGCCAGCGCTCCTCGCCCAGCCCGGCTCTGCAGCGCGGGAGGGGGCTGCTCCCTCCCCGGCTTCTCCGGGGCTTTGGGAGGGATGTGAGCTGGGATCGGGGCTTGTGGATGTGCCAGGACACTGCTCCGAAAGGGGGGTGTGGAGAGTGATGGCGTTGGGCTGGAGCATCTTTGGGGGTGGTGATGCTGCGGCACAGGAAGGGGGACAGCCGAGCTGAGCTGGTCAGAATGTGGAATTCCCACTGCTTTGGCTGTGTGAGCCACAGGCTGCACCACCAGCAAATAGCCTGGGAGGAAAATAAGGCCTTTTAAAGAGCGTTTGTATCCTCTGCTGGTTGGTAAGAATGGCCCAGGCAGAGGAGGGGCAGGGTGTGCAGATGCCACTGTCACCGCACTGCTCCCCCAGCCTGGTGCACCTCATTCCCACTTTGACAGATAGGATTTGCTTTGGAGAGGGAGAGCTTGAGATGTGTGTGAGGCCACATAATCACTTGGGTTTTATGTCAAAGGAAGGCACATGGAAATCACATCCCCCTCCAGCCCCACAGTGCCCCATGCCTGCCACCTGCAGAAGGATCTAGCCCAATAAATCCAGTTTTTGGTCTCCATTTAGGATAGGCCTTGACAGGGTCTCTTTCAAACAGCAAGGGGAATCCACTCTCACCATATTTCAGGGGCTGCAGTAGTGGATTCCGAGCAGTCCCTGCCCTCTCCCTGCTGTGCTGACTGCAAGGCGAGGGGAAGCCGGTCTCCAAAGTGCTGCGAGAGGAAACTCACTCTTGCCAAGCTGGGCCAAAAATGAAGGGTTTTTATAGCATACAAATGTTACCTACAGCTATTTATACACCCTCTTCAAAGGCTATTTATACCCTTCCCTGCTTTTGTGCTGCTGGCTGGAGAATATCCTTCCATTCGATGTTTTCGGCAGCGTGGGATGTTCTTCAGCCGTCACCCGACTGCAAGGACCGTCTGTTTCCAACATCATTCCTGGAAGAAGAGGGCAATTCATGGGCTGCAGGCCCTGCCACGGCTCTGAAAGCAGGGGTGGCATCCTGGGTGCCAGTCTGATGAAGGGGAGAAGGGGAGGAAATGATCATAACAGTGTTAATGAAAGCCATCGGTTCATTCAGAAGGGGGTGGCTCCTTGCCTCAAGGGTGAGGAGTAAGTTTCTCCCCCTTTCCCACATGGAGGGTGAGGAGTAGGTTTCCCCCCCTTTCCCACATGGAGGGTCAGGAGTAAGTTTCCCCCCCTTTCCCACACCATGCAGTCAATCAGGAGCAGTGTAAGGTTATTTTATTGTTTCCAGGAGCGCCGGACCCAGGCTCCCTGCGGGAGGTCGCATGCTTGGCTTGCTGCATCATTGATCCAGCCTGCCAGAGAAATTCTTTATTCCTCTTAAATGTGGACTTGCACTTAGAAAGCAAACAATCCTTTAACGTTTCTAAGGCTGAAAGCAGAAAAACGAGTGGCTTTTGTCATCAGGGATGCTGTCTTTTTTGATCGCTCTGGGAATCCAAGGGAATGTGCTACCCAACAAAGCAATTTTGTTTAAAAAAAAAGGGGAAAAGGAGAGGGATTGCAGCTTCCTGTGCTCTGGATAATTGGGGCTGTCTCCTCTGCATCTGCACGGCACTCTGGTGACTGGGTTTGGAAGCTGAATGGTTTTCAAGTTTCCCTGACTCACACCATGAAGTTTCCAGTTCAGTCAGTACCAGCCAGCACTGGTGTGCTGAGTTTGGCAGCCACCCCTTCTTTCAGTTGTGGATATTTGCTTATGACAGATAAACAAAAACATCTTCATTATCTTTGGAAAAATGCTGTGTCCTGGTGAAACATCATCGCCGTGTCCGAGATTGGTTTTGTTTTTAGAAATGCTGATGGAATGGCTTTTTGTGGGAGGCTTTTCCCAAGGAGTCCCCAGGAGCAGAACCTGCTTTGCCTTGGTCTGCTGCATTTGAATTTTGCCTTCCTGCAGCTGAGGTTGCCTCTGTCACTGCCACTTGCTGATGAGAAGTTCTGGTGATCCTGTGTGGATTAGCACTGTGCCACAGCCACAGGGCTGTGCTGCAGAGGCAGAGGTGCTCCTGAGCTTTTCCAGCACTGGTGGGGCCAGGACAGCAGTGATGCCACTTTTCAAACAGCAGGAAATTGGGCAGCAATGCTTCCTTTCAGTTGGTGCTTGGTTTTTCTTATCCCAAGCCAAACTTTTCCAAGGTTGCCTGCAAGTTCTCTGTGCCCCAGGCTCTGGCTCTGGGTGCTGCTGATGGGGAGATGCTTGTGCAGTGTTTGTAAATCCTCCTCCTCTCCGTTCCCCTCACTTCTCCTGTTGTCCCTTTCTCCACAACGATGACAATGAGGCGACTTCCTGTCATTATTTTGTGCAGACAGAACCTTCCAACTCCTCCTGAACCTGCGAATGGATTTCTCAACCTCCAGCTATCCGAGGTGTAAATGAGACGGGAGCGGGGGCTTTGCACAAATCCCACCTTCTCACCAGCAGCCTGCTCCCTGCCTGCTTCATTTGACATTTTCCTCCTCTAACAGGGATTGTTTTTTCCAGCAATCCCCCCCAAATTTGTTAATTGTCAGCACTGCCAGGCTGGTGCTGGGAGGTGCTGGCGCTGTGCAGCACCAGGGGCAGGGACCCCCAAATCCTGAACAATTGTGATGTACTGTGCAGCTTGGGCAAAGTGCATTTGTTGCCTTGGAAACAAATAGCAGCAGTGAACAACTCAATGAAATTTATGGAATCAACTTCAATAAATCTTGATGATAAACGTGCAAAAACATCCCCAGTTTGATGAAGACCTGCAGTATGCAGATGTGAAGGGTGGCAGTAAGTTACAGAAGTGCTTCGGCGCCGATTTTGGGCTGCCACGGTCGTGTTCCTATAATATGGGATTTTTTTTTTTGTTGTTTCTGAGGAAGCTGTCGGCTGCTTTTCATAGATATGGCATTTAATTTTAATTTCCAGGGTATCTTTTAGTTTAATTGGCATGCTGGATGATTACAGTGGGTTGTTTTGTCTTTTGCAAAGCCTGATTCATATCGAACTCGGGATAAAAATAAAATTGAGAGCGGTGGCAATCCAAGGGAGCACAGAGGGCCACGTCGCCCGCCTCCAAGAAGGGTGCAAAATTTCACAAATTAATTAAAGCAGTTATGTAGGACATCTCCCTAATTCCTTGTATCAGCCTGTGAGTGTTACAGATGGGGACAGGTCAGGGATTTTGCAGCCACAGCCAAGCTCTCTGGCAGGTTTCTCTCTCACGTGGAAAGGTCTCTTTGTTTACCTGTGCATAGGGACAGGGCAGGTTTATTGTATCTCAGCCAGTGATATTTTCTGAAATTGATATTTTTCATTCCTGCTTTGACCTGTGGATCGATGAGGGTTCAGGAATATCAGTGGACTTG
This sequence comes from Serinus canaria, assembly GCF_022539315.1. Taxonomy (NCBI): domain Eukaryota; kingdom Metazoa; phylum Chordata; class Aves; order Passeriformes; family Fringillidae; genus Serinus; species Serinus canaria. The sequence continues at coordinate 17,328,355 of NC_066318.1, forward strand.
TCTGGAGATGATGCTGTAAACCTTTACCACAGCCCTTAATGCAACAAGATGTTTTCCCATTAGTTCCCTCGCCTCTCCTCCTTACAGGCCCTTATTTTCACGATTTTCTGCCAGGTCAGGAAGCACTGGGAATATTTATTTCTTCCTTCTGTGGTGTGCTGGGCCCCACTGTTGCCCTTCAGCAGCTGAAGGGGCTGCATGGGGCCACAGGCTCCCTCTGTCCCCTCTGCTGCAGCCACCTCGTCCTGCTGGGCTGGCACCCAAACCCAAGCTGCCCCCAGGGACCGGGGTGTCAGAGGATGCCAGAATGGTTTGGGATGAAAGGGACCTTAAAGCCCACCCAGTGCCACCCCTGCCATGTCAAGGACACCTTCCACCATCCCAGGCTGCTCCCAGCCCTGTCCAGCCTGGCCTTGGGCACTGCCAGGGATCCAGGGGCAGCCCCAGCTGCTCTGGGCACCCTGTGCCAGGGCCTGCCCACCCTGCCAGGGAACAATTCCCAATTCCCAGTCTCCCATCCCTCCCTGCCCTCAGGCAGTGGGATCCATTCCCTGTGTCCTATCCCTCCATTCCCATGTCCCCAGTCTCTCTCCAGCTCTCCTGGAGCCCCTTCAGGCCCTGGAAGGTGTTACAGGGACATTTTCACCTTTGAGAAGTTGCCTCCCTGTGTCTTAAGCCAGTTTCTCTGCAGAAGCCTCTTTTTCCCACCCTGCCCAGTGGGTGCTTTGGTTTTGATGGATACTTGAGCTCTGTTGAGTAGACTGGTCATCTCTTAACCTCAGCCCTCCCTTTTTCTTCTCTTACACCAGCTTTCCTTACTCTTGGAGTGAGATTCTTCCAGAAAGGAAGGACTTCATATTAGTGCTGTCCTTGGACTGTCAGTGAGTGAAAAATAACCCAGCCAGGCTCCTGCTCCTGCCCTGGCACCCGGATTGCTGCTGTTTTTTCAGAGGCACCTCTTGAATTTGTTACTTGGATCTGCCCAGATTCCCAGCCAAGCCCTTGTGCTGCTCAGTATCTTCCAGCCCACAAAATCTGTGCTTCCCCATGTCAGCCTAATATGTTGGATGGATTAGGAAAATTCCTATGGATGTTGATGATCACCCCAGGTCTGGTACCAGAGCTTGGGGTGTGGCTCTGCAGAACCTGGGGCTGCCCAGAGCTCATAGCAGTGGATTTTAATTTATTTAATGCTGGCTGTATTCCTCACCTTGGCTGGGATCAAAATCTGAGTTTCCCTTAGATTTCCTCAGGTGTGGAGGGCTGGAAACCCAAAGGGCTTCTCCAGCAACCCTGGGCATGTGGGATGGTGGCTGAGCTCTGCTCTGATGTTTACAGACCACCAGAGCTCTTCCCATTAACATACAACTCTATAAGACAGCTTGAACTCCATTAGGAGCTAAATTTAGTGACTCACTAACTCTTTTTGATATGTTTTTATAATTTCATTGTATTATGACACTTGGTTTTAAATTTGCATGAGTAAATGAGCCTCTTACTAAGTCAGGTAAAAAGATTTTTCACTTATCTACCATGAAATAAGACATTAAAAAAATAGTGAGTGGAGAAAGCAACGTATCCTTGACATATTTAGTTTACATTTTTCCAACTGTGCTGACTGAACATTTCTAACCATTAATGATCCAATAAAGCTGTTTGTACCGCTTTAACAGGCTAAATAATTTCACATTAGGAATACATTTTGTAATTAATTTAGTATTTTGTGGGGGAACCCTATTTTTGGAAAATACAAATTTACATTTAATTGCACTCACAATCTGACTTGGAAGATGCAGCAAGTGAAAACTGGCCTTTTATGGTCCACCTCCAAACAGGAGAGTCCATGGAAGCAGTTAACAGCAGTGAACAACTTCAGTTGGGATTTCCATGACTTGTTCAATGAATTCCTGCAGGGTTCCTTAAAAATGCCCCCTGGGCAGGGAAGCTCCTGCAGCTGGTGAAAGATGAGACCACACACCTTCACCCCTGGGGTTCCACCAGCTTCTGATTCACCAGCATGGATTTGTGGGTTGGTTTTTTTCAAGTATTTCTGAACTTTCATTCAGGATAACCTTGGCAAGACCTGAACAACTTTGGGATTTGCACTTCAAAAGTATTTTCATCCTCATTTCCTGTCAGAGGAGAGACCACCCAAGGCCCTGCTGCCAGTGGGATCTAGGGGATGTGTGTGGGGAGCATCCCTTGGTTTTGTTCAGCAGCAAGGAGATGGCACTGGTGATCCTTTGCTCCTGACCTGGGCTCTGGTGATGATCTCACAGGGAGGTGAAAGTTCCTCTGTTAATTATCCAGCTTTTTGACTCTCTCTGGAGAGAGTCAAGAGTCCAGCTTTAATTTTTTTTGTGTTATGATATTTTTTCTTCTCTTTTCCCCCATTTCATTAACAGTGACAGATGCTTTTAATTAAAAAGAAATGACAAAACAAAATCCCGAGTAAAACAAAAAGAGAATATTCTAATTTGGCGTGACATTATGAGGCAGGATGGCTCCTGGCATCCAAGGTATGGAAAAGGTCATCTTCCACAGCTCCAGCCTTTTGCAACAGTGGAATTAAGTTCAAACTCAGGCTGGTTTTGAAGTCTTAAGTCTCTCCAGGGATTCCTTTCATAACATCTTCGAACTGGATAACACTACAGTAAATGAAATACACTGCACTGGATTAAAGGGTTATTTCCCCTGTGTATCGAGCTGACACAGAATCCCAACCCTCAGGTTGCCTCCAAGTTGTCTCTATCTGCTGATCCCCTCCCTGCTTTACATAACAGCTCGTGGAGTTTTTGCAGGGAAAGTTTTGCCATTATTTATTCGGCTTCGGTGCTGGCGGAACGATTTTATGCAGCCAGGAGCTGAAATAAAGCAACTGAATGGGAAGGCATTGAATGGGCATCAAAATGTGAGGGAAGCGATGCAGGGAAGAGCAGAGCTGCCTCTCCAGCTCGGTGGTGCTGCTCTGTAATTTGTACTGAAACACAAACTGTGGCTGTGGCTGTGCTGCTGCTGGCGCGTTCAGCGCGGCGCCCGCGGGAACCACGGGGCTGGGAGATGCTGCTGTGCCCTGAGCTGGCTGCTCCAGCAGCTGCAGTTGGTTATGGGTCGTTTGCACTCTGTTTTCTTGTAGAACAAATGTTCCTTTTGACTCTGAACTCGGTGCAGCTCATGCAGATTTTGTTGAGGGACGGGCACCCAAGCTGCTGCCATCTGCTGAGCTCCAGAGCATGGGGGAGAAGCAGCGCCTTGACATCTGGGAGCACTGGCTCCTCCAGCTCTCTTGTGCCATCCCATGGCCAGTGCCCTGTGCCAGGCTGGTCCCCTTGGTGCTGGGGAAGGTGGTGTCTCCAAGCTTGGCACAGCAAAGCACAGTGGACATCTATTGAAGCTGCTCTGGAACTGCACAAATGGTCATGGCCCTTTGTTTCCCCCAGCAGAACACCGATTAAAGACTGTCCAAATTAATGAAACATGGAATCTCCAACAACATTTTGACAAGGAAAAGGAAGAGAACTGTTTCTTCTCTATCCCTGGCTCCTCCCATTTTATTTTATCCAAAGCTGGCTGGGTCAGATGGACAGCAGGAGTTGTGTTATGGAGTGTTTATTTAAGATAAAATGGATTGTCCATATGCTTGATCCATTTGGGCGTGGCAGGAACAGGGCCCTGTGCTCTGTGTGTCCCCATGTACCTCTGGATCCTGTTCCCTGTTGAATCTCTGCTCCCACACCATGGTGTTCTCTGGATGTGCTTATGGGTACCTCTGGAATAAACACAGCTCCTCTCCACCAACCCCAAACCCCTCTTCTAAGAGCTGGAGGATCGATGGGGCTGCTGCCCTCCATGAGGATGGGGAGATTCTCCTGATGATTCTGACATGCTTTGTCTCCATGAACTTTTGGGATGAGGGACCTGGGGCCCTGTGGAAGGTGCTCAGCAGGATTTGTCCCTGCTGAAGGGTTTTTGCTGGCGAGGAGCATCAGGTTCCTCTGTTTCCTTCCAAGTGTTATTCCCATATAAACACCCAGATGCATTAAAAACCTGCGGGAAACGATGCTGTGGGGATTCTGCCGTCCACGAGTAATTAAAATCAATGACATTTTTAGACTTTTCTCTCCCTGAACAATCTGGGAGCAGAAGCAAGGGCAGGGAGTTGCATCTGCTGGGTGGCTGGAGGTACCCTCACGCTGCCACAGCCTCCGAGACGGTCGCTGTCTTTCCAGGAGGTCTCAAATCTCCCTGGAAAAGCTGGGACATATTGAAAATATGCTCCTAGCTTTTAGCACTTCCTCCAGATTATTTCTTCAAGTATTTAAAAATATATTTTATAGCACTAAAATAAATGTTAATGAGTCTGCATGGCTTGGGGCTAACAATAGTATTTCTATTTCCATCCAGCAGCCTTGCAGGGCATTTGGCTATGGAAGAGCTGGATGTGGAGACCTGGCTGTTTCTTTCTCACTCGGTCCTTGATGTCTTGAGCAGTTTTATTCTCTTGTGCTTTACTTTCCCTGTTTTGCTAAATAGCAATGAAAAAGCTTCCTTGCTTTGTTCAGGCACCTGGGATTTATCAAAGGCCTCTGGGCAAGTGTTAAATGCTGAGCTGGGTATAAAAAGCGTTATTTAGTGTTATGTTTATACCTCTTCAATGTTAGCATGTATTTTTATATACTCCTTGCGGTGACCTTTGTGTTTTTCCAACCAAGCAGACAATCTCCTTGACTCGGGGGGTTGGTTTTTTCCACTGCCTGCCGTGGCATCTTCCAAGGGATTTTGTAAATATGCTTTTTTCGGGCTGTTTTCAGTGTTTGGGCCGGGACCCGTGGTGCTGGAGGTGCCAGTTGCATGCAGAGGATGGGAGAGTTGCCACGAAGAAAATAACAGCATGGAAGTCCATTCCTCTCCTTCCCCACCTCCCTTGTTTCCCTCAGCTACAATCAAAGGCTATTTTAAGGATGCCAGGCTGCCATGTTTGATGGGCAGTGATTGGGGGGCACCCCAAGCCTTCAGGAGGCTGCAGAGGAGCAGGGTGTGGGGAGAGGTGCAGGAGTAGAGGGGATGGCAGGAATTCAACCCTGGCACGGTGTCAAAGGCAGCGAGCCCTGCTCGGAGCAGCTGTGTTCCCCGGGACTGCGGGGAGCCAAATGGTTTGTTTGTCTGTTTACACGGATATGTGGGGCTGTGTAGGGGAAAACCACTTAGCAGAAATTCTGCTATTAAAGCAGATGGTGGGAGATTAATCTGGTTTTTAGGGGGGTGCTTGCTGCTACGATGACCACGTTGTTAATTCCTTCCAGTGCTAGGAGTCCTTCCATCGTTGCAGGGAATGGGGGAATTGTGTTTCCTGGGGCTCTCTCTCTGCTCCTTCCTCCCTTCCTCCCCAGCTGATGTGGTATTTTGGGAAGCAGAGGAGCGTTTTGTCAGGGTTGTTGTTGCAGTTTCTCTCCCCGTGCTCCTTCCACACTGTCCTCTGCTCCAGCCCTTTCCCGTGGCAGGGCTCCTGTGGCAGTTCCAGCTGCCTCCTGGCCCTCCTGCAGACCAGCAGCAGCCCCTCTGCTGCTGCTCAAATGCTGGTTGTTAGCCTAGATTTCCTTTTTTCCCTTCCATTTTAGAAATTGCTCTTTTTTCCCCCCTGCCGTATCACTGACAGCCGCATTCTCCTTGACAGTTGTGATATTTGTATGTGTGCATAAAAACAGTAGGAAGCATTTATGTAGGTGTCACTAATTTAATTTAATATAATCTGATCTGTATGTATAGGGGAGGACTGCTCCGTGCTGAAAATGCTTCTCTTTATTTTACAGTCTCCATCGTCATCAAATACAACTCCTGTCATTCTCCTCTTCCATTCACCTACCCAAAGACCAAATCTGGAAATAGGAACCAAAAGAGAAGCCCACGTCACGCACAGAGCAGGGAAAGGTTGAAATAATTGAAGGGTAAGTGGTTTTTTTTTCACTCTTATTCTGTGTGTAAAGCTACAATAGGAAGTGCAAGACTGTGTAAAGAAGCTGTCAGGCACACACACAGCTGCTCTGTGTGCAAAGTGGAAAAAATGACTGAAATGCTGCTTTGCTGCTCAAAGCAGGGTGTGGAAGTGCCCGGGAGGGGCAGTTTGGAGTGCTGGTGCTGGTTCTGCTCGCCCTGGATCCATGTCTGCTCCTGCCTGGGGGGAGGCAGAGGCTCTGCACAGGTTGGCGTGGCTGTGGCTGGTCTGAAGGAGCTCCCCAGCTGGGAGGGAGCCGGGATATCGGAGTCTCCCGCTGCTGAAGAGCTCTTGTGTCATTTCCTTCTCTCTTCCCCACTTCAAACCCCTCTCAGCTGGGTTGGTGAGCTGTGTGCTCCTGTGGGGCAGGATGTTTTGCCTTGCTGTTGCTCTCTGCAGCCCCTCAGCTCTGGGAGCTTTTCCTGGAGAGCGAGCTGGCGGTGCCTGTGCCGGGATTTTCCGAAGGGAAGCGTCGATGGGGGCTGGAGGAGGCACAAACTGACTGGCAGAGCCAGGAGGCCTCTCCTGGAAATGTTTGCCTCCAGGCTTCCCTTTTGCTGCGAGGGTGGTAAGGATGAGATAGGAGGAGATAGAAAATCAGCTTTAGTGCAATCCAGAACCCTGGCTGAAGCATTAGTGGGCTCCAAATGGTGGGGAGCTCGTTTTCCCACCCCATTCCCAGCTCTGTGCTTGCATATATTGTATTTTATTTCCACATGTGTTCTAGTGTAGATGGACAGGACACGCCTTCGCTTGCATTTGAGAACATCTCTTTAAACATCTGGGTTTTCTGGTTTATTGCTGTTGTGGGTTTGTTGGTTTTGGTTTTTGGTTTTTTTTATTTTTTACCCCTGCAATGTTTGTTCATGCAAAATTCATATCTGGGAAGGGCATCTTAAATCCCTGCTTCTGAGTCAAAAAGGGAAAGTATGGAAGTGAAAAGAGAGATTGTATCGTTTAAGAAATATGATTCATGAATTAATCCTCGTCTGCTCCACCATCTGTGGCGTGTGTTTCAACACAGAAACCCTGGGCTGTATCTCTTTAAAAAGCTTTTTTCTTGCTGATTGCCTGAGTTTGCTGCAGCTCTAACGGGGAATTTGCTTCTTTTTGGGGAGAGAGTGGTGGGATTTATTCACAGCCTGGGTGGGTGCCCCCACCTGTGTCCAAGGTGTAGGTCAGCTGGACCGAGCAGCTGAGGAGGCTGCAGAGCTCTGTTTTGGGAGGTGCAGCTCTCTGTGGAATGCCATCAGCCTGGTGTGCAGGCAAAGCTCGTGCATGGCTGGTTTTGCTGTGGAATTGTGGCTGGATCTCTGGAGCAAGAGATGGGCAGCGATGGCAGGAGGTGCAGGAACTTGTCGAGATCCTTCTGAAAAAGAAGTGACTCTTTCTGGAGCTCCAGAAAATAAAGCACTGAGGTAGTTCCCATCCTCTGTTTCCTGGTGATGTTTTTGTGATTCCTTTGTAGACGAAGAGAGAGGGGTGGTTTCCCATCTTGGTTCCAAAAAGAAGCTGCCATGCTTTGTGCTTCCAGGAGAAATGGGGGATGAGGGACCCTGGGAGTTTTGGGGGTGACCTTTTTCTGATTTGTCTCTTTGAATTGTTTCCTATATTTTTTCAGGGAATAACTTTCCTTTTTAACCATATTCCTCAGGTTCCTCTTCCCGAAGCAGGTCAGACCCAGGATGGGTGAGCCCTTTTCATGAGTCCCTGAGCAGGACAGTTTCAATCCTGCATCCACCCTCAGGGCCTTTCCTGGATTGCTCCTTTTCCTGGGTATGGGATTTGCCCCATCCCTTTTCTCCCATGCCTCGTGTACAGATAAAAGCTGGAGTGTTTTCTCTGTTGTTCTGGAGGGGGATCTGAGCTGCTGGAGGGGGTGGATGTTGGGTGGCCTTGGCACAGCTCACGGTGGCCTCAGCCCGTGGCTTGGTGATGCTCCCACGTGGCCACAGCCCCTCCTGTGCCAGTGCCACTGGTGTGAGCACAGCCCTGGCTGGCCCTGCTGGTGCTGATGGATGGAGGTGATGCAGGAGCTGAGTCCCTCAGTGAAATACTGTGGGTTTATTGCCTTGCCATCCATCCTGTTTTCACGCCTCTCTGCCTCCCTGACTCACTGCCATCCAGCCCTGCAGTTCCTGTTTGCTCTGGGAACACCCACTGGACAAGGCTGGAGCAAAGCCCTGATGATTCCCATTGCCTTGGGAGCTTCTTTTCTAATTGAACATCTAAAGCCAGGATGGGAAAGGAAAATGCCTTTTTCAGGAGCAGCAATAAAGTGTTAAAAAGAAGGAGGATGTGGGGGATGCTCTGTCCACGTGCTGAGCCCATCAAGGCTCTTCCATGGTCCCTAAAAAGGGTTCTCCCATTCCCTCCATTGTCACCCATCCCTTCCTGCCCACTCTTCAGGGAACCCTTGGATGTGTAGGTGCTTTGTGACACAAAAAGTCAACTCCACGAGCACCCAGAATCCCAACACGACCATAAACAGCTGTGTCTGGAGGGAAAAGGGTGTCAGCAGTGCTCCAGCAAATGTTCACCCTAGACTGGAATTGGGCTGAAACACATCCCTGTCCCAGGGAAGGGCCCAGGGAAGGGCTGGAGCTGGGCCAGGGAGGGTTAGGTTGGATCTCCGGGAAAGGTTCTGCCCCCAGAGGGTGCTGGGCACTGCCCAGGCTCCCCAGGGAATGCTTCCAAAGCTGCCAGAGCTGCAGGAGGGTTGGGATACCACTCCAAGGGACAGGATGGGAATGTGTCCTGTGCAGGAGCTGGAGTCAATGATCTTGTTAGTCCCTTCCAGCCCAGGATCTTCCATGTTTCTGTGGCACACCCCTGCATGGAAAATGCTGCTGTGAATCCAGGCCAGATGTGCTCCTGGCCCTGCCCATCTCACCCACACAGACACAGCTGGGCATTCTCACATTTTGCCAATAACTTGCTCATTCCTTGTGTGCCTTTACAGTATTTCACCATTTTGTAAATTTCTTAACTGCCTCCATCATTTTTGTTTCTAAGCTCCTTTACCTGCCCCATGCTAGTCTGGGGAGCAGGGATGGTTTCCTCGGGGCTCTCCTGCAAACCTCCACCCCTGTCAGGTGTGTGCTGCTCCCTCCTGTGCCAGCTGATGCTGGTCATCACTTTTCCAGAGTCTCCATAAAATAAGGGTTGTGGGCTTTGTGCCTGGAGAATGTCCTGTGTTTACAAGTGTTGGCATTTTTGGAATACTTTGAGATCCCACAGAAGCTTTGCTGCTAAAAAAACCCCACCAAGCCAACAAGAGGTAAAACAAATTCTATCAGGAATGGGAAACAGAAGCAGTCCAGGCAGATTCCGTTAGCCATGGGTTTTACTTTTTGTTTTAAGCTTTTATTAAAATCAGCAGCTTTTATTTAAAGTAAAAAAAAAAAAAAAAAAAAGATATATTTATGCTCACCTTTATTTCCACCACAGAGTGGGGCTGTAAATGAGGGGTCTGGTGGATGCCTCCAGCTCCTCCTCCCTCTGATCACAAAGTGTCCCCTGGCAGGGTGACAGTGCTGGTGGCACAGGGGACATGACTTTCCTGCAAGGTTTCTTGTGGCCAAAGAAAGGAGAAGCTTTGATTGCCCATCAATTCTTTAGGACCCCAGTGAAACAGCTGCTTGTTTCTCCTAAACAATTCTGCCAAGACGGAAATTGGCTGCTGTCTGTATGGACTTTCTGGATGGGGAAAATTAAGCAGTAATAGCTGGAAAAATAATATGGGCTATGAGATAATGGATGCCTGAGGGATAAAATTAAGCAGTATTTTACAACGAAGGAAGAGGGTTTGGCAATAAATAGTTTGCCTTTGACTTCCTTTTGTTTGCCAGAGGACTGATGTTTGGAAGAGGTTGTCATGGGCTCTGTTTTCCAAGCAGATGTAGGAAAATAGTGAAGGTGTGGAGGATTTTCAGTCCCTCCCAGGAGGCTGGTGCCAGGCTGGGGTGCAGCTCACCCCGCCAGCACTGTCTCTGTGTTGGATGTGACAGGGGTGTGACACTGGAGCTGCTGTGGGAAATGCCAACCTTGCAAGGTTTACCAAACAAAATGGGAACAGGATTGGGTTTAAATGCCATGGGGAGCCCAGAAAGCCCAGGGAGGGGCGGTGGCATGTTCAGCACCCCAGCAGGATGCCAGTGGAGGTGATTCCCACTCTCCCTGGGTGCTGTGCTGTGCAGAAGCCCCTCCCCAGTAATGCCCTGGCAGTGGGGTTTGGTTTTATTCTGCCATCTCTCCACGATGTGCTTTTCTGTAACAGCTCCGTCAGCTCCTGGCTGAGGAGGTCATTTGGAAATGCTCTTTGCTCCATTTCAGGGGCCTCTTGTGCCAAGGTGGGCTGGGAAAACACTGTGGTTGTCTGGTGCCAGTGGGAGCATCCTGGGGAGTGCAGGACTCTCTCTGCTCCAGGGGCACCATCGTGGGCAGGGCTTGTTCCTCCTCCCTTTGCATGAAATGGAAGCTCAGCTCAAACAGAGCTGCAGCCTCTAATCCCACCTGCCCAGGGATGGATTCGGGTGCAGCAGGCTGGGATAGGAGGTCTTCAGCCCAGGCCAGCTGCTGAGAGCTTCTAATTTCACAGATCTCAGGGAAAGCCTCCGTGCCAGTGGGGGGATTTCCTCAGAGTGGATGGGTCTCAGGAGAGCTCAGAGTCCTGGCTGTCCCCAGGAGCTGAGGGGGACTTGGGAATGCTCAGCACCTCTGCAAACGAGGCCAGGCTCTCTCGTGCATCCAGAGTGGAATCATTAAGTCTGTGTGCATTGAGGCTCTGGTTTTATTCATGGAGTGTAATGTGATTCATTTGCCCTTTTGCTCTTGTGTTGAGAGGCCATCATCTCGTATGCATCGCTGGCTGCAGGCACAGCTCTGCTTAGTTATTATTTTTAGGGATTTTGGCTGGGAGGGAACAGATCTTTTCATCATGTGCAGAGTGGCTGCAGAGCTGAGTGGCCACAAATCTGGTGCTCTCCCAGTCCTGGTGGGGAGCATTTAGCTGAGCTCAGCTCTGCTCCTCCAAACCTCCTGGTGAGGATCCTTTCTCCTCCTCCAGCTCCTCGTGCCAGGGCAGTGCTGGGGGAGCAGCATCCTTGGGTGTCCTGGTCACACCCCGTGCCCACCAGCTTCTTGCACAGGGGGTTCAGCTCTTTACTGGGTTCAGCTGGTTCCTGGGGAACCCAAACCCCAGGCTTATGGATGTGGCACAGGATCCTGTGGTAGATGTAGGATGGGACCTTGCTATGCCTGATGAGCTGGTTAGAAATGGGTGAAGGACACTGTGGGTGCTCACTGCTGCAGGTGTCTTAGTGAAGCCAAGGTGGGAAATTATTCCTCCTTGGGGTTAAAATAAGAAAGACACCAAGCAGGGCTAGAGCAAAGGATACAAAAGGACGGACAAAATGCAGTTTTTTAAAATGTTAGCATGGGAAGCATCAATTAAGCTGCTAATTCCTAAGGAATATTAATGAGTAAATCAGCTGGAGTCGCTGGCTCTCATAGTGGGACAGGCCCAGAGCATTTCAGCTCTGCATGCTGGATCTGCACCTGCAAAACAAGCCAGAAATCCCCTCCCAGCTTTCCCTGACTGTGGTGGCCAGTCCTTTTTAATCACAAAGCCCCTACCTCTGTCCTGCTGGCACATTCCAGGTGGTCACCCTGCCTGGCCCAGTGACCATCTCCAAGTCCTCAGGTGACCCTGGCTTTCTGATGCTGCAGGGTCACAGTACGTGTGACAATCAGTGAGATTTCAGAAGCAAAGGGCAGGAGGAGGAGAGTTAACTCCATGTGTTTCTTTTCTTTTTTACCTTGTCCTCTTCCTCTTTGTTTTTTTATCTCCCCCTGTACACTCCAGAGCCCAAATCCATGCTGGGAAGGACCCACACAAAGCAACATCTGAGGCACAGGCGAGGGGCAGGGCGTGAGCGTCGTGCTTAAATTGATGATTTTCTTACACTTTGTCGATGGGGAGCCATAAAAGAGGGTCAGGTGTGGATAAAGATAAGGGGATGGTGTTTCCAGAAGAGCTTTGGAGCCAGGAGCAGTTTGGGAAGGGGAGGTTTTTAGCCTCCAACGATTTGGGAAGACAAAAGAGGTGGAAGCAGGGAGGTAACAACGCCGACCTTCTCCGCTCTTTGTTTGCAAGAAATGCACAAATTGCTGCTGATATTGCTGAGTGCTTTCCTGCTGCTTTGTGGCTTAATTTGGAGCTGCAGCCCTTCCAAGCCTGGTTCCTGACTTGCAAAAAAAAAAAAAAAAAAAGCCCAAAAAACTAGAACCCAAACAAAACAAGCAAACGGAATTGTAATCGTTCCCTCTGTGGTGCCCGCTGGGAGGACCAGGACACCAACACCTTCACCTTGCACCAAGCTTAGATCCTGGCTGGATTTGGTACAGATGAATGCATTTTAGAGAGTTCTAGAAAGGTCAGAAACAGAGAAGAAGCTCTAATAGCAGTGCAGCAACCAGCTGGCTGCGTTGGGTTTCATTTCAGTGCCATAGTAACACCAGGAGCCCTGGTGCCAGTACCGTGCCCACTGCATGCCAGGGCCCCCCTCTTTCTGTCAGGAGACAAGCCCATAAGAAGATATTTTCTTCCTGAAGAATTTCTCTGAGGCAGTAATGGGCTTTTTGGAGGGTTTGGTGCTCGTACCCAGAGATGTAAGGTGGGTGATTTACAAGGCACTGTGCAAATGCCAAATTGTTAGGCAGAACTGCTGCTGATTTAGAAGGCAGTTAAAGCTCTGAATGTGCCAAGTGCCAGTAGAGTGTTTCTACAGATGGAATAACTGGAAATATTGGAGAGATTCCAAAGGTTTAATCAAATTCAACCAGGTTTTTTTCCCCTTTTTCTTTTTTTTTTTTCTTTTTTTTTTTTTTTAACTGCAGAATTCTCTGAGGAATGCGGGTTGAAGTAGTAGATTATTCCACTGCCTTCAGTACCGTGGGGGAGATTTTCACAGATGAATATAAAGCAAACACACAAGACTTTGAAGCAAACACATCAGTGGCTCTATAAAGGAGGGCTGGAGCAGCAATGCCCTGAAATGCTGGACCAGAGTAGGGAACATCTCAGACTTCCTGGCAGGAGGCTCCTTGGAAGCAGAATGATGGGTTTGCAGTCCCTCAGCACAAAGGGAGGTGGCAGCCACAGTGTCCCTGGTCCAGTTCTGCTGGACCCAGGCAGGTTTTGGTGGCATTCTGGGCATCCTCTTCGTGCTCACAGTGCAGTGCTGGGACATGCATATGTTTCTGCACAGATGCCCACCTTCCTCTAGTCTTGTTGACAGCCTTTCCAAGGCTTCTTATTTAGCCAGACCATATGTGCTTGGGCATGGAGATAGTGGGATGTGGAAAGAGCAGCACATTATCCTTGGGCTGCAAACACCATCAGGAGCAGTTCCCAGCAAACTCTGCTGGTGCAGAGATCCAGAGCTGCTGATCCTGCATGGCAGGGCACAAGCAGCCATCTGGGGCAATTCCTCCCCTCATTTGTCACAACCAGGGTGCAGAAAGCCATTTCCCTTTGTTCTAGCCCCAAACCAGCTCTCACTGTCCACTCCTTGAACATTCATCCACAGCATGGATGGAGCCCACGGGGGGCAGGGGAAATGGTGTCTCCAGGTGAAGCTTGGCTGCTGAGAACCAAGCTGGGAAGGGTTTGGAGATTTTTCCATGGGTTTTCCCTTGCTGGTGCAGGAAATGAAGAGTCCATGCCCATTTCTGGCAGCAGGGTTTTGTTTGGGGTGAGGTGGCAGGGCCAGGGCGTGGCTGTGAGCAGTGGCTGTCCCTGGAGCACTGCTGGCACAGCGCTGGAGCTTTTGCTGGGTTGGGGCCTTTTTTCAGCTGAATTTTTGGGTTTTGCAGGCAGCCTGATTGGATCCATTAATTGTCATTTATTTATTCTTGTAAGAGGAGAAGTTCCCTGCTTTTCCTGGAGTGTTTGGTATTGATCCTCCCTGGAGTTGGGGACTGTCCCTCGGAGGTACTGCCATACTCCCAGCACAGACCCCGTGTGGCTCTGAGCTGTGTTTCTCATGGAATAAATGGCTCCAAAGCCATTAGCCTCAATGCCACAGTCTGCTGCTCCTGCTTTCCTGCCCCCACCTCCACCCTGCCATTGATCCAGCCTGCTCCCTCTTGGCTGCAGCCAGGGCTGCCTCTGCTGCTGCGCACAAATTGCCTTAAAATTGAATTGGTTAAAACCATTTCACAAACATTCCCTCCCCTTCCTGATCCTGGCCAGAGCTGTGCCAGCCAGAGCTGGAGCTTTCATGTGGTTTTACCTGGCCAAAGGGTGGGGCAAGATTCCTGATTTTAGGGGTGTGTTTGTGTGGGTTTTTTTTTAAAGTCAGTGTAAAATTAAAGCTGATGTGGTTACTGGAATCAGGTCCCTGAGGAAGCTGTTTATGGATCTGTGTCCTTGGTGGTGTGTCCTGCCCAAAGGATGTCCTGGTGTGCCTCAGCTCCTCTTGGCTTTGCAGGGATTGGGATTCTCCCTGTGCCATGTGCCACCAGCCCCTCTGAGATGAGAGCTCTGTGCTTGTGCTGGGCAGTGCTGTGGCAGCCTCGAGGCACCAGGATCATTGTTTTCCTGCTGATGTGGCTGTGATCTGGCCAGAGGCAGTTGGGAGATGGGAGTTGTGATATTTTGGAGGTGTTTAACTGCAATAACACCCCAGGGTACAGCAGGTCCACAGCAGGGTGGTGATGATGCCTGGGATTTTGGAGCACATCCCTCCAAAGCACCTGGGGGCTGCAGGGAGGAGGTGAGCCCCTCTAACCTCCCTGGAGCTGAGATCTGCTCACCTACAGAGGTGCAGATGCCTCTGCCTGGGGCTGCAGGAGCACTCTGAGCCAGTGACACAGGAACTCTGTGTCAGACACATCCAAGCACAGCTGTGCTGATGCCAAAAAGCTTTTGTGAGGACTGTGGAAAGAAGGCTTGGGAATAAGAAATGGCTTTGCAGGTAATTTTAAGTATCACCCCAAAAGGGTGTGTTTGTACAAAAGGTGGCAGAGTGCTCCCAGCAGCTGGAGGTGTCCCATTGTCCGTCGTTCACCACCCATCCCTCCAAACTCCTCCTCACACCAGGCACTCTCACAAGAGCCCTTCTGCAGCAGTGTTTATCTCAAGTGCTGCTAAATCAGGATCCATCGATCTTGTCACAAGATCATCTGCACCCAGTGGAAGCTCTGAGGGTGGAAAGTGACACGAGCTCCTCTAGGCTTGCTCCTGTTGCTGCTGGGAGGCTGGGTCAGGGTGGGACTGCTTGGATCTTCCTTGTGGGCTGTGACCCATCCCAGAGATCCCCAGCATGGAGGGCCCAGCCCAGGGTGATCCTCTGATACAGGGGTCTCCTCCAGGCAGGTCTCATAAGCTCTTGGAAATCTCTATCACACCTGAGATAGCTCAGCCACCTCAGATGCCATAAAATCAGCAGGATGGCTTCTGTGGTACTGTTGGAAACAGAAAAATTTTGATAAAAGGCAAAATAACAAAGCTCTTTACAGAGAAAACCCAAGCCAGGCATAAGAGGTTCTTGCTCCTGGTAAAACACCTCACAACAGCCATTGGTTCCTTTGTTCTCTTCTTTTTCTGGTGAATTGCTCAGGTGGGGCTCTTTGGCTCCTGTCCAGTTGCCCATCCTTAAGTTTGAGGTGAAGTCCCCCAGGTCCTATGAGGTGTCTTTTTACCCAGTTGAGGAGAGAAACTTCTGGGCTTCTTTCCTTTTCAAAGAGACAAAGGAGAGTTCTGTCACTCTGTTGACAAGGGGCACATCCCTACAATCAGCTGTCTCCAGGAGGTGGCAGGACCCAGCTGTGTCTCAGTCCTCTGGCACCCTCCTAGCCAGTTTGCAGATCCTTGTGGGAACCTGCCTGAATTCAGCCTTCTCCTGGGGTTCCTCCTGGCTGCCCTTGCCCAGGGCTCTTGGTCCTGCAGTCTCTGGATCACCCCTTGCACATCCTGCAGAACGTCCTGGCTGGGCCTTCCCAACACTTGAGAGTTTCCTTTTGAGTTACACTGAAAGCTGTTTGGGCAAGCTCCTGCAGGAATGTTCCCCATGCTAGGGGTCTCCCTGAACTCTCTGGCACTGTCTGCAGGAGGTGGTGGTGTGGAAGGGCAGCACGCACGTCTGGCACTGTGAGCCCTCCCTGTGCCCTCGCCCTGGGACTCCTCCAGCCTGGTCTCTCCATGGCAGACATGCTGCTGCTGCTCCCAGTCTGTTTTCCTGTCTCATGGCATCTGCACAGGCTTCTTCTCTGGCTATATCACATGTAATAATGATTGTAAGAAATCAGTGTGGGTATTGTGGTAAGGCCCTGGCCCAGAGCAGCTGTGGCTGCCCCTGGATCCCTGGCAGTGTCCCAGGCCAGGCTGGACAGGGCTTGGAGCAGCCTGGGACAGTGAAAGGTGTCCCTGTCCACAGCAGGGAGATGGAATGAGATATTCTCTAAGGTTCCTGCCAACCCAAGCAACTCTGTAAGTCTTATTGACAGCCCTGAAGAACCCAAAATCGGTGGTACAAATTTATTTGCACATTTTAGTTGAGACAGGGCCACCTTCAAGTGCAGACAGCAATTTCAGTTTCTGTGCTGCTGTCATTCCTGTTGTCCTGTCAGGGAGGAGGGGGCTGTGCTGTCAGGCTCAAAGCAGGCTCAGCAATGAACCCTGTCAGGAAATCCTTGGTTTACTCCTGCTCTGGGGCCAGACTGGAGCTGGAGGTGAGGTGCTGCTGCCAACATGTTGTAGTCCCAGACCCTTTTCTCATACTCAGACTCCTCCTTTACATCTGTTTTGAAATGTTATTACCCCTGGAGCCTGATTCCCTCTCTTCTCCCAAGGAAAAGGAAAGGAAATTTGCCTGGACAATGTTCTGTGTCCGTTTTACAGCACTGACCTCGTGTGCCACAGCCAGGTGCCACCCCAGATCTGCTGAGGTTGGATTGGCTGTGTCATCCTGCCCTTGCTGGAGAGGACAGGACAGGACAGGACTGGGGGTGACACGAGGTACAGCCTGAAGCCCCTCCTCACCTGAGGGGCCTCTGAACTCGGGCAAACTGAGTGAGGTTTTCAAAGGAGAGAGGTGGAATCCCACCCCAAAATGAGATTATAAACCAGGATCTCCTCCTCTGGGACAAGTGCTCCAAAGAACAATGTTTTGAGGCTCTCTCTCGGGTTTTCCTCTTGTTTTCAGATGGAACAGAACATTTTTTCCAAAAAGATAGAGAGAGCATGAACTGTCTCTTCCACTCAGCAGGGATTTTTTTTTGTCAGCTCCTGGTGGTTGTTCCCCTGCCTTGGAGCTGACAGGGAGGCACTGGGATGTCCCTGGAGCCATCACTCACCTGGGAGCTGCTTCTGCTCTTCCCTCCTTCCCTTCCCAGGGCTCATCCTGTGGCTCTTGGCCAGACATGGCATTTAGTATTCAGGAAGTTGGGAAGTTTGACTGTCCTTGCTCTAATTAGTTCCTTGAGCACAGGGGAGCTCAGATCACAGTTCAAATGGCTGTAATTTGAGTGAGCTTGAGACAATAGGAGAGGATTAAGTAGCAAAATTGTGTCTCTTACTTTGGCCAAAAAAAAAAGGAAAAACTATTCAATTTGAGTAGAATATGTAATTTTCTGAGCATGAGGGTTAGGTATTAATGTGGGCTTGGCAGAGTTCATCATTTGTGAGACTGCACTGAGAGTTCTTCACGTGCTGAGATCTGAGATCAAGGCTGGAAGTCAAGCACAACTTCCTGCAAATTCTCCTCTGAACAAATAATTGGCCTCAACAAAGAGGTGACTGGGGAAGATTTAATTGCTTATTTTTGTAGGAGGTCCTCCTAAATGGTCTTCTGGTCCTAAACCCTGTGGATATCTATACAATTTTGGAGGTGGCTTTTCTCAGAGGGGCCCTGCAAGTGTCAGCCTCCCTTTTCCAGGCTGAGAGCTGCCCTGAAGGGGATCCATCTCCAGGGCTCTCCCCTCAAAAGGGCGTGGTAGAAACACAAAAGCCCAAACACCCTGGGGACTCAAAATAATGCAAGCTGGAGTGGAAGCCTGGCTTTTCCCTGTCTCTGTTGGCAGCAGGTGTTGGAATCCAGGTGTTCTGGGAGTCCCGAGTGGTGTTTTCATGCATTGTGCAAGGCATGGCTGAGGGACAGAATCATCCTTTGTCCATCTAGAATGGGTAAATGGTGTATTTTATTTTAATTTTTATTTCTTTTTTAATACTGTGTGCCTGCATCTGTTCCGATAGGGGAAAAACACAATGCTAATTCGAACATTGGAAGGGGTTTGGAATGAGTGAGAACAAACATTACCAGGCTGAGAAATTTAGAGGGAATTTAGTCCAAATATCTGAGTTTAAGGACTTCCAGGAGTGGTTTTGGTTGGCTTAAACTTGAGCATGATGAGAAGAAAAGGCCTTTGGTGGCTGATTTCTGCATTAGCTGAACTTGCAGGGCAGTGTGGGAGCATGGGCTGGGTCATGGAATTATTTTGGTTGGAAAAGTTCTTTAAGATCTTTGAGTCCAGCCTGCCAAGGCCACCTCTGACCCCTGTCCCCAGGTGCCACATCCACACGGCTCTAAATCCCTCCAGGGATGGGCACTCCACCACTGCCCTGGGCAGCTGTGCCAGGGCTGGGCAGCCCTTTGGGGGAAGAAATTTCCCCTGTTATCCAACCTAAATCTCCCCTGGCACACCTTGAGGGCAGGGATGTCCTGCTACTGCTCTTATTTTCCTGTAAAAAATCAGGTTTAGCACTGCACAGATACTGCAGGAAAACCACCCGGTTTTGTCCTTTCTTGGTGTCCCACTGGTGTCTGTGACCTGTGAGGGCTCAGAAGGTGTTGGATCAGCAGATCCCTGCTGGAACCAGGTCCTTCCCAAGCCAGCCAGGATTCCAGGGAGCATTAAACAGGGCTCTTTATGCTGCAGGTATTCATGCTGCACTAGAGGTTGTGCTGAGGTGCCAGGCAGCTGTGGCTGCACTTTCTGCATGGATAAAGAGGTTCCTGCACAGGCATACTTAGGATTTATAAAGCTTTTGGCTGAGAATTTGCTGTGCAGGGCAGAGGGACACAGAGACACCCTAATGCTGCCTCCAGTCTCCTTTGAAGCCTGGGCAGAGGTCATGTTTACTGGTGTTTTTTGAATTTTGGCTTATTTCTTCAGGTCTGCCCCTTTTTTTTTCTCCTTTAACCTGAAGGCTTGTCCTTGCTTGGTTCTCCTGCTGGCCACCTTTAAATCAACCAGGGAACAATGCTTGGGCTTCACCAGCATTTCATTTATTCCTCCTGCGGTGGCTTCTTTGCTTGAAGCCTCTCAGTAGGCAAGGGGTTAAACAGCATCCTTGTGGTTCTTCCAGTTACCCCATCAGGACTGTTTAAAAATTAGCTTCTCCCCACTTACTGCACTATAATTAGGATCCAGGAGTTGTGGGGAATGATTTCACAAAGTGACTTGGTGTACTCGCCCGTGCACCCCAGGGAGCCAGGCAATTATGCATACATAATTCCACTCTTTGAATATTTTCTCTTTCTCTGCATAATTTCTCTCTATTCATCTTTCCAGTGTCCTTCTGAGATAAACTTAGAAGTCTCAGCTTTCAGAATTTAAAAAAAGCTCCTGTGCCTGCATGTGCACTATTTGCATTTGAGCCAGCAGCTCTTCTGGGGGCTGTGGCAGAGGGGGGAGGAGGGCAAGGACCTGGGCAGGGAGGCAGGAGAATCCCTCCAGTGCTTCTGGACAAGGGTCAGACACAGGCTGGCAGTCACAGAATGGAATCACAGAATTGTTCAGGGTGGAAAAGCCCTCTCAGACCCAGTCCAGCCACTCCCCCAGCACTGCCAAGGCCACCACTGACCCCAGGCGTCCCCAGGAAATCCACATGAAATCCCTCCAGAGATGGGGACTCCTCCACTGCCCTGGGCAGCTGTGCCAGGGCTGGACAAACCTTTGGGCAAAGAAATCTCTCCTAAAATCCAGTCCAAACCTCAACAAAAGATGATGGCTTTGAGGAACATGATCTAGTGAAAGATGCCCCTGTTCACAGCGGGGCCTTTGGGGGGGATGATTTCTGGGAGGTTCCCTCCAGGGCTATTTTGGAGCTGCCCCTTTCAGGGGTGTGTTTTGGTCTCATGCCCTGTGTGTGCTGCTCCAGGGAATTAATTGCAGCCTGGCAGGGAAGCACAAGTGACTGCAGCATCTTTCCCCTGCTCCAGTCAGTTTATCTCTATAAACTTGCTGCTGACATGATGCAATTTCTCCTGGTTGCACTGTAGCTGTAGAGCAGCAAAGTTGTGATGAAAGACAACTTGTTGAAGGGATTCTTTGTCACACTCACCATTCATCTACAATTCCTTTTTTTCCCTGGCCAGGAGTGTGGTGGTGCTTTGCAATTATCCCTGCATTTGATGCCTGTTCCTTCTTCCCCCCCCACCTCTCTTTCTTCCTGATTCAAGTTCCCAATTCATTCTTTCTTCTTTTTAGCTTCTTCTCCCTTTTTTTCTGTTTTATCCACCACCTTCTTAAGGCACTGGAGCTGTAAGTGCTTCACTGTGGTCTGAGGAAAAGCTGCTGTTCTACTTCCCAAAGAAAGCTCATTGTGTAGTGCCCTGAAAAATGGTTTAAACAACACAAGGGAATAAAGGCATCACATTGCTCTGGAAGTTTTTCTTTTCTTTTCCTTTTTTATTTTTTAAGGAATAATACATAAGCTGCTAGGAGAGGGCAGAAATGTCTCCTGCTTCTCTCTGGTCGTGCCTGTCAGGGTGTGAAATTCCAAGGGCACCTGTGTTTGGACATGGGAGCTTGAAAGCTGGACACCCCACCTCCAAACCTTTGCTGCTCTCGGCATTATCCTCATAAGCCAAAACCAAAGAAATCCTCAGATTGTTCCCAAACAGCACAGAATCAAAGCTTACAAGGCAGTGGTGTAATTACTTGCTTTCTCTTTTGGTGCCAGTTTATTGCCATCTTATGTAAGACACTCCAGCACGTTCAAAGGGGCTTTTCAGCAGTGAGAGCTCAGTGATTCCACTCTCAGCAGAGTTACTGGGGGCTGGCAGCTGGACAGGGATGGGTTTGGATCCTGGCTCCAGTGCTGCAAGTGGGCAGAGGCCCTGGATGTGCCAGAGCCAGCCCTGCTGGACCCAGCCCTGCTGGATCCCTCTCAGCCCCCCAGCCCTGGGAGCTGCTGGGCCCACCTGCAGCACCTCACCCCTGGTACATCCATCCCTTCCTGGCCAAAAAGGCTTTCAGGCACCATTTCAGATTTATTTAGACAGTTAGTCAAGTATGTGTGGGGGGCTTTTAAAATTAAAATTATTTAGAATGGGTTATTATACATATATTTATATTTTAAATATTTTATATATATATGTATTTTATATACACTGTATATATCTATTGCATATTTATTTATATTATGTATTTAGAAGTTGCATAAAGTTAATGACACCTTTAATGGGGTAATTATTATCATGACTGATAGTACTGCCATTATCATCATCATCATCATCCCTATTCTCTTCCCTCCTCAGCATTGCCATGATCACCACCATTCCTGGCGCTTCCCTGCTGGCAGAACCTCCCCCAGATGTGCTGCTGGGCCCTGGGGTGGTGAGGAGTGTTCCCTGGCTGTCCCAGGGTCAGGAGTGCAGGGCAGTGCTGCCTCCTGGTTTAACATCAGGATCTTCATCCACAGGGATTGCCCTGTGAGCCTTGTCCTTTGCCCAGCCCCTGGTGGAAAGAGGGAATTTGGGGGTGGGATTTTGTCAGCTCTTCCCATCTCTGCTCAGCGTGGCCACTGTGGCACCACACTGTTTAAATAAAAGGAATTTTAAATGCAGTTCTCTTTTCACCACTGATGGATGTGGACAGTGAGCATCCACTGCTCCCACTTCCACATTTGGTTACTTTTCCAGGGATTTCTTTCCCATTTATACAGCTGGGGGATCTGGAAAGGGGCTCAGCCTGGAGAAAACTGGGATCAGGAAGGACCTTGTGGCTCTGCACAGCTCCTGACAGGAGGGGACAGATGGGGGGGGTTTGGGATCTTATCCCAGGAACAGGGACAGGAGGAGAGGGAACGGCCCCAGGCTGGGCCAGGGGAGGTTTAGACTGGATATTGAGGAAAATTTCTCCCTGGAAAAGGCTGTCCAGCCCTGTCAGGAGCTGTCCAGGGCAGGGTGGAATCATTGTCCCTGAGGGGATTTAAAAGCTGTGTAGATGTGGCACTTGGGGACACGGGGTGATGGTGGCCTTGGCAGTGCTGTGGCAATGGTTGGACTCAAAGATCTTGGAGGGTTTTTCCTTCCTAAGCAATTCCATGATTCTCTGGTTTTATGGCTTCAAACAATGATGCAAATTTGGTGCAGCTTAAACACAGAAGAGAGAAGTTCAAACAAAATAGCTCTTTAATTGAAGCTAATAAAGAGGAAATGTTTATTTTGCTCATATCTGTGTTGTGCTGTTCTTAAGCCTTAAGCTGCACCTAAATCTACTTGTGTTTCCATGTGAACATTTATTCCTATTTTTGTTTGTGCTCTGCTTCCCCAGAACACAGGCAGGATGCAAGGGTAGGAATGTTCCTGCCTAGCAAAGCCACCTTTGAGGAGTTAAATGCAAATGTTGTTTTGTTTCCAGTAGGCCTGCAGCCAGTGGTGATTATTTTAGAGTAACACCAGAATGGAAGGTCACCCTTGGTCCATGCAGTGTGTGAGTGTTGGCTTTAAAGAGAGCAGCAGAAAACTGGGAAGTGATGGAGAGTTTGTGGCTTGGTAGGGGGGAAATCCAAGGTGGATTTACTGCAGTCTCAGCCAGCTCTGTCACCAGCCCATGGAAGCAGGTGACAGACACTGCCCAGGAGCCACAGAGTTGTTGTTATCATCCAAACTGCACAGAGATACCATGAGCTGAATTTCTGGGATTCAGTTCCTGTAATTTCTCCTGCTTCTCACCACGGATTCTCCAGCAGGACTCTGGGAATGCTCAGCTTTGTGGAGTTGAGACAGGCTGAAAAATCATTTTAGAAAAACAGGCCCAAGCAGATGAAGTTGTGATTCCAGCCACAGCATCCATGGACTCCTCACCTGAGGGGTTTGGAGACCCCAGGGGAAGCTCCACCTTTGGCAGAGGAGGTGCTTGGGTCACGGGGACCAGGCTGGTGACACACGTGTGGCTCACGTGCCCGAGCTGCTCTGGCCAGGCTTGCCCAGAGTTGCCAATCTGGAGTCCACAGAGTTCTCTGGAAGCTGCATCTTGGCAAGCAGGGGCTGGTGACAGATGCTCACTCTTTGTTTTTCCCGGGATAAACACGGCCAGGCTTTTGGAGGTTGTTATTATTAGTGCTGGTGTTCCAGGCTTTTCAGGACACTGTGCCTCTGCCACGCCTCCTCCCCTGGGACAAGGAGGGCATGGAGGGGCTGCAGAGGAGGGAACTGAACTGGGAAGGGGCTCAGCCTGGAGCAAAGGAGGCTCGGGGAGCCCTTCTGGCTCTGCACAGCTCCTGACAGGCAGGGACAGCCAGGGGGGTTTGGGATCTTATCCCAGGGAACAGGGACAGGAGGAGAGGGAACGGCCCCAGGCTGGGCCAGGGCAGGCTCAGGGTGGATATTGAGAAAAAATTCTTCACTGGGTGAGTGGTTAATCATTGGAACAGGCTGCCCAGGACAGTGATGGAGTCCCCATCCCTGAAAGTATCCAAAAACTGAGTGTTTGTGGCACTTTGTGGTATTCTTTATTTGCCGTGGTGGTGTACAGGTGAGGGCTGGACTTGGTGGTCTTGGAGGTCATTTTCCAACCTTGATGATCCTGTGCTTCTCCTCTGGTTTCTCCACTGCTTCAAGCCCAGACTCCAGACTGCCAGCTCTTGGGCTGCCTTCAGAGAGAGCCCTGCTCCTCCTGCTTTTTCCCAGTGGCACAGATTCCCAGGGCCTTGTAAGGTGTTTAAACATTTCCAGTGACAGCACTGTCACCCACAGCATTCCAGCTCTTCCTGCACAGCCTACCTGGCAGAGGGAAAGCCTCTTCCAGCCCTCCTGCAGACACAGCCTGCCTGCATGCAGCCACGGGCGCTGTGTGTGGCAGGAGCACTTTTGCACTTTGTGCTTTCATTATCTGGACTTGCCCAAGCTATTTCTGCATCTGGCAGTCAGTGGGAGGAAGGAGCACCCCGTTTGGTTCCTCACCTTGTTTGCTTCCCTTGGAACTCACACAGGATTTGGATGGAGCCTCTCCCTTTGCCTATCCAGGTGTTCCTCTTGGTGGCACTTGTCACCCTGATATTTTCTGAAAAATCCCTTTGCCAGGATTTCTTCTCCTGGGAAGGTGAGAAGCTTCAGCTTCTCCATGTTTTGCTGCTCTGGAATATGATCTGGAGATTGTTTATCCAAACATAAATTGTTATGTGAATTGTTTGTAATTCATGACCAATCACCATCAGCTGTGTCAGACTCTGAGGAGTCAGTCATGAACTTTCATTTTGTCATTCTTTTCTAGCCTTCTGATGTATCCTTGCTCTTTCTTTAGTATAGTTTTAGTATAGCATTCTTTAATATAATATAATATAATCATATCAAATCATATCATATATATAATATAATATAATAATAAATCAGCCTTCTGAGGACATGGAGTCAAATTCTCATCTCTTACCTCGTCCTGGGGACCCTCACAAACACCACAGTTGCTCTCCTCCTCCTCTTCCTCACGTTTCCTGTGCTGCAGCCCCTGTTGTGCTCTGCACAAGTCAGAGTGTGACATTTCCCCTGCAGGGCTGGAATGGCTCTTGGGGTGCTCTGAGCCCTGCAGGGCTGGATCCTGCCCGGGCTCCAAGGGTGACAGCAGGGCAGGGACCTGGCGAGCTGAGGTGGACCCAGGTGGCTGCTCTGTCAGACCTGGATTAACAGGGGACATTCAGTCATTACCAACATCAGGAGGTTCCACCAGCAGCATCAAAATGTTATTGCTTTGGCTCCTGAAGTGCTGTTGAGGTGGGGTCACTCCTGCTGGGGTGCTCTTGGGGTCCTGGTGGGGCTGCTGGTGCTTGGTGTGACCCAGCAGGGGAAGCCCTGGGTCAGCCAGCAGCTGGCGGGGGAAAGCATGAGGTCAGGGGGGTAAATAATGGATATTTAATGGACATCTCCTTTGCCCAGGGCTTTCCCCTGACAGCAGCTCTGGGGCAGGGATGGCAGGAGGGGAAGGACAAGAGGCAGCATTTCTCCCCTTGGCTTCCTGCTGGCTTTGGGGCACAGAGGAGTCACCTGGAGCTGTGGGAGCACTGAGCCTGCACACACAGACCTGGGCTCTGGAGCCAGCTGGGGGTGTCCAGCCTGGAGAGGAGAAGGCTCTAGGGAAGCCTCACAGTCCTTTCCAGGGCCTGAAGGGCTCCAGGAGAGCTGGAGAAGGACTTGGGACCAGGGATAGAGGGACAGGACACCGGGAATGGCTCCCAGTGCCAGAGGGCAGGGAGGGATGGGATATTAGGGAGAAATCCTTCCCTGTGGGGGTGGAGAGGCCAGAGCAGCTGTGGCTGCCCCTGGATCCCTGGAAGTGTCCCAGGCCAGCTTGGAGAGGGTTGGAGCAGCCTGGGACAGTGGGAGGTGTCCCTGCCATGGCAGGGGTGGAATAAAATAATCCTTAAGGTCCCTTTCAGTGCAAACCATTCTGTGATTCTGTGGTTGGCCATAGAGGGAATTTCTCTTTTCCAACTGCATCATGTGGAATGTGGACACTGATATTTAGGATATGCCAAAGGCAGGCAGACCAGAATTCCTTTTTTTATCACAATACTCTTTGATTAAGATCATTACAGCGACTGGGAGCAGCACTGCTGGTACTTCTGTGAGCTGGTATTTCTGTCTCACAGGCTGCAGCTCAGTGTTCAAGCTGTCAGCCCAGATGCAATTTAAAAAATAAAAAAAAACCCAACCCAAAAAAAACAACAAAAAAAAAACCTCCCCAAAAAATAACAGAAAACCAAAAATGGTTCTCATCCATTAAGCCATTTTAGAGCAGTGGTTTTAAAAAGTAGATTCTAACTTGCTCTGGAATATTTTTATGGATATGCATCTACATGTTGTAAGATTTTCAAGAAAAATCTCTTGCACATCTCTGGATTCCTTTCCTTTGTTACATGAGAAGGGGCTCATGCCTGTTAAAGGGACCTTTGATGGGGAATTGGTCCCAAACACAACTGCTCTTTGCATGTTGTTTTAAGTCCAGTTCAATTTGCCATTCAGAACTGGGTTTTTTGGGTTTTTTTTTAACTTCTGTACAAAGAGGGAACAGTGCAGTTCCAAGCAGACCAACACCATTTAATGCAATGGTGACATCATGCAGTTAAATCAGAGCAGGGACTGTGAATGTGTAAGGGTGGAGTCAGGGAAAAATGTGGACAGACTGGATAAATGGTAAAAGATAAGGAACCTGGTGAATCCTCACATGCTCAGAAATTGTGAGACTGGCTTAAACCATGCAATTTAAAAAGTAAATCCTGATTTCTTTTATGTGTGTGCTGGGTTTTCGAGCTTCTAAGTCACACTGTTTCGTGCTTTCAAGCATTTCTTTGCAGTTTGGTGAGCCAGGCACAGGCTTTGGTTCAGGTGAGACTGTCAGGTCTCAACTCCAGGAGCTCCAGCATTGGGAAAGACACCAGACAGTCAGAGCTGATCCCACAGGGTGAGCTGAAAGCACTAAATTTAGGTCATTTAAAATCTTTCCCCTCTGCAGTGCTGCTGGGTTGTTAACCAAGGCAAAAAAACCCATGGAAGTGCTTTGAGTTCCAAACTGATCCCATCCTTTCCAATCCCAGCATAAATTCTGTGGAGCTTTACCTCCCTCCCACAGCCAGGCCCAAAGAGAGAGAGGAACTCTGTCATTTTCCTCCCCATCCATCCAAGGAACAGACACCAGGGATCTGCTAATGAAATATTGGCAGATCCTTGCCAGGAGAAGCGACAGTGAGAGAAATCTGTGCTGGTAGACAGGGGAGCTGCAGCAGTGACCTGACAGGACTGAGCCAATCCAACCCAGGGATCTGATTGCTATTGAGAGAAAATATCCCTGGCTCCAAGAAAAGAGGGCAAAATCCCTTTAGTGGGATGGAGTTGCACCATCTGTGACACCTGCATTCAGGGCTGGGCACGGGGGATGGTGGGGAAGGAGATTGTGCAGCAGAACTTGCGTCACTTACCTCGGAATAAAGAGGTTTCCTTTCTGAAAGGCTCTCAGCACATCTTGAAGTAAATGGGAGCCAAGGACGTTTGTCATCTGGCAGACTGAGGCATGGAGCTGGACTGGATGGACCTTTCAGGGCTTGCACATGGAAATTTCCTGCCTGTCCATGGGAGTGGGGAGGATTCCTGAGGGATGCCCCTGGAGCAGCAGTGTGGGGCTGAAAAGTGCTGGGGCCAGAGGCACCCCTGGGAGATGTTCTTGCCCAGTTCCTCCTGATGCCTCAGGTTTGGCTTTTCTGTTTTTCAGGTTCTGTGCTGCTTTGGTGTGTGGGTCTGGGTTTCATATTATGGGATGGCGAGCTCTGTGCACAGAGCAGGGAGACAAAACAATTCCTTTTCCAGCTGGGACCAAGGACAAATGATCCAAATCTCATCCCAAGAGCACAAACAACATGGACTGAAGAGAGAAAAACAAGCAGGATGGGACTGCCTGGGCTGGGGCTGTAATTGGACAATGAACTCCAACATGCAAATGGTGCAGAAGTGATCAAAGTGAAGGACACCATGACTGGTCAGGGATTTTTGTGATCACTTTGGTTCATCTTGGGTGTGGCCCTGGCTGGGCTCTTGTGCTGCCCAAGGTGCATCCATGGAGGCCTTTTAATAAATCCCTGCTTTATTCTTTACCTCTAGGTCAGCCTTCCCAAGGCATCACTCCCTGCCCTGGTTGTTGTTGTCCTGGTGTTTGAGTGGCAGCTCAGGGATGTGGAGTGAGCTCAGGGGCTGGAGAGCATCCTCTGCACCCCCACCCAGCCTGGCCCCTCTTCTCTGAGGCACTTGAGGTACCAGAGCAGTTTGTGATGGGTTATCTCCTTGATACAGGCCTCTCTGTTATAGAAAAAAGGCCAGGAAATGTTTAATATTCTCAGATTTTAAAGATGTCTTCAGCTCATATGAGCCTTGGAAGTCTCCACCTTGAGCTGGGCTTTTCCTCCCTTGGATCTGGGTTTTTTCACAGAATCACAGAATCATTCAGGTTGGAAAGATCAGCAAGGAGGAGCGGGCCCTGGCTGGCTGCAGAATCAGAGCACTACAGGAGGTCTGGGTGTCTCATCCCAGGGGATTCCCACCTCTTCCAAAAGCCATTACACATAAGTGGGCTCTGTCATTTCTGGCAAGTTATTCCCAGACAAATAGCAGTGAAAATGTTTTATGGACTGAATCACTGTGAGGGGTTTAATTGCTTCCTTTCTGCAGCATTTAATTCTTGCTGGGATAAGTCACTCCTCTGGCAAGACCTTTGTGTTTTTCAGGTGAGGAAGAACCGAAAGCAGAAGCCCTCAATCCATCCCATAAATTCTTTTAAACCAGTGGTGAGGCAGGCTGTAGCTCTCAGGTTGTTGCTTGCCACTGGAAGAGCTCTGGTTTTCCTTCACAGCCATGGAATCACAGCCTCATTCAGGCTGGAGAATCCCTCTGAGGCTCTCAGGTCCAACCACTGCCCCAGCACTGCCAAGGCCACCACTCAGCCGGTCCCAGGTGACAGATCCACATGGCTTTTGCATCCCTCCAGGAATGGGGCCTCCACCACTGGGCAGCTGTGCCAGGGCTGGACAGCCCATTCCAGGAAGGAGTTTCCCCAAATAGCCAACTTGAGCCTCTTCTGGAACAATGTGAGGCCGTTCCCTCTCCTCCTGTCCCTGTTCCCTGGGATAAGATCCCAAATCCCCCCGGCTGTCCCCTCCTGTCAGGAGCTGTGCAGAGCCAGAAGGGCCCCCCGAGCCTCCTTTGCTCCAGGCTGAGCCTCTTCCCAGCTCCCCCAGCCTCTCCTGGTGCTCCATTCCCTTCTCTGGACTCACTCCAACCCCAAATTGTTTTTAAATACCGACAAACTTGCAAATGAGCCTTCCCTAGCAGAGCCCAGCCCCTGGACTGGGCGCCAGGGCCGGCCGAGCAGGCCGCTCCCGTGCTGACAGCCTCCACCAGGCCGTGCCCGCCTAAACCGGCTCCTGGTGAAACCACTCCTGTTTCTCGGAGCCCTGGGCTCAGCACAGCCCATTTATCAGCTCCTGCTCCAAGGTTTTTAGCAGGGACATGGTGTGGGTTCAGCAAACAGGCTGGGAGACGGCAGCCGGCGCCTTCCCCGTGAGCCTCTCCAGCACGGCCAGCCAAGAGCCGTGGCCTTGGATTGCTGCAGGGCCTGTCCTGCTGGGAGAGCAGCCTGGCCCCCTGCTTTAAATATACTTGGACATGCCAGTCCCCTTCTTTAACATCCAGGCTGGGAAAACAGATTCTGCCTGCAGCATCATTAGCAGTGTCACCTCGCCGGGGTGATATCCAGGGATCCTCTAAGTGACTTTAGGATGCTGTGCTAATGCCTTTTCCTTAAACAAGAGCCCTGGGCACAGCTAGAGGACTGGTTTAGGACTTAATTTATGCATTGCTCTGGAGTTTATTCAGTGGGTTGTTGCTCTCTTGCTAAGATAAAGGATGGATATGTCACAGTGGTGGCTCGTGTGAGCCCCCACCTGCAGGGCTGCCTCCAGCTCTGGAGTCCCCAGCACAGGAAGGCCATGGAGCTGCTGGAGCGAGTCCAGAGGAGGCCAAAAAGGTGATGGAAGTGATGGAACTCCTGTCATGGAACTCCCATCCTGTGAGGAAGGGCTCAGGGAGACCTGACAAGCCCTTCCAGTGCTTAAATGGCTCTGGGAGAGCTGGAGAGGGATGTGGGACATGGGCCTGCAGTGAAAGGACACTGGGAATGGCTCCACTGCCAGGGGGCAGGGAAAAAGGGGATATTGGGGATTAGGAATTGTTCCCTGGGAGGGTGGGCAGGCCCTGGCACAGGGTGCCCAAAGAAGCTGTGGCTGTCCCTGGATCTCTGGCAGTGCCCAAGGCCAGGCTGGACAGGGCCTGGAGCAGCCGGGGACAGTGGGAGGTGTCCCTGCCATGGCAGGGATGGCACTGGATGAGCTTTAAGGTCCTTTCCAACCCAAACCATTCTGTGATTCTGTGAGTGTGTGTCAGTGTCTCCAGACCACTTTCCCATTCTTCAGTCAGGAAAATTTCTCCATTGCATCCACAGAAAGGCTTCATGGCAGTGACCACGTCTCTGCCCACTGCCCACACTCTTCATCCCACCATGGTCACCCTCCATGCTGGAGGTCACACGCTCCTGTGTTCCAGCTGTGTTTTTTTCAGCAAACACCAGATTTGATCAATTCTGCTTTGGGATATTGAGTTCACCAGAGGTCCAGGACCAGGACAAAGATTTCTGTTCCTTCCTGTCCCTGCTGGCAAAGGCTCAGCCCCACGTTCCCTGCAGCCTCCATGGCCACCAGCTGCTGCTCCTGCCACTGCTCCCAGAGGCAGAATCCCTGATTTCCTGCAAATCAAAAGCCTGCACATGGTTTTCTTTAACTGAGATACCTTTGAAAGAGTTTCTACAGACTGAATTTGTAATGCACATTGGGGAAGGGTTTTTTTCCCACCGTTATCAGCTCTAATGAAATCCCAGGTCAGTTTTAGGCAGCCTGTTATCTCTGTGATCTGGAGCTCTGCACTAATTTCCAGGAGTCTCAATCTCCCAAATGAATCTCCTCATTTTGGGATGGATGTGGCATTTCCCTGGGGCTCAGGAGGAGCAAACCCCAGGTTCTTCTCCCTGGGCAGCAGTTACCCCATGCACCTTTTACCCTGACTTTGATTTAAAAAGCCTCTTGTGTGGTTTCAAAGTCTTCACTTTTAGCTCTGTTCCCACACTGGCTTTATGGTCAGAGGGATTTCGTTATTATTCCCTTTCTTATGCACTCTTGCAGGGGTAGCATCAGCAAATCATGGAATCACAGAGCGATTTGGGTTGGGAGGGACTGTAAGGCTTGTCTGGTTCCAAGCTGCAAGCTCATCTGGTTCAGGTTGGACATTAAGAAAAAATGATTCACAGTCAGGGTGATTAGAAATTGGAAGGGGCTGCCCAGGGAGGTGGTGGAGTCCCCATCCCTGGAGGTGTTTAAGGGAAGACTGGATGTGGCACTCAGTGATACGTTTGGTTCATTTATGTGCAGGATTCTGCTTTGTCCCTAGACACCATCCCTGTTGGCTAATTTGATTTAAATGAGGTTAAATAAAAACCTGCACAACGTGTTTTGCTGGACTTCCATCAAATTGCTCAACAATAGCACCACTTACTGTGTGTACAAATATGACTTTTCCACTCTGGGAGTGAAAGCAATTTATCAACAAGTGGTCCTTGTCCCTGTACTGTGGCAAGTCTTTGTGAAATCCACTTTTTAGAGCAGGCTGTGGTTTATGCAACGTGTGTCTTCATTACAAATGTGCTGTAATTTTTAAATGTTAAGATGCAGAAGAATGAAAAGCGAGCGTGCCGTTAGGAATAATTTTTGAAGGGGAAAGCTGTCCATTGTGCAGACACTCCTTGAAATGAATAGATCTGCATTAAATGTGTTCTTGAACTTGGTGATGGACTTTGATTCCATCCATTGTGGAGGATATTTCACCAAGGGAAATGGTGAAAGGGGAGCTGGGTGATTTATCCTTCCATTTCCACCTTTGTGTTTGCCAGCCAGCATTGTTCCCCTTCCCTTCTCACTGGTTTTTTGGGACAGTCCGTGGTGGGAACACCCTTCTGCACACGGGAGACTCGTTTTTCTGCCAGAAGGTTTTAATCCACATCTCCTGAAGAGCTGTTTCCCCCACACTTGCTGGTGTCTGTCCCACGTGGATGCAGCACAGCCCCTTCCCAAGCAGGATCCACCTCTGCAGCACACACTGAATCCAAACAACCTGGGCTGACCCGTGGCAGTGGCCAGGACCAGCCTTGGGTACGTGGCCCTGCTTGCAGTTTGAATGATGATTTTTTGGTTCATCCGGCTGAAACTTTTCATTTTATCTCATTAGAAATCTGAAGTGATGAAGTTGGAAAATAAGACAACACAGTGTCACAGTCAAATTGTGTCTCCCTGGTGGGAGATTCTGTGTCTTGGAGTTGGAGTTGATGGCCCAAGTTCTCCAGACCCTGGTGGGAGGTGCTGGGATCTCACCTGTGGTGCAGAAGGGAGGGATCCATCCATCTCCCTCCCAGAGGGTGGAGGCACAGCCCCTCCTTGCAGGCTGTTAGGCCACAGAGGGAGCTCCCTAAGGCTCTGTTGGTTTAGAACTGGGGGAAGGCAGAGCTGAGCAGGGTTTGAGGTCAGACAGTGGCACCCACGTGCTCAGGACAGACCCTTTCCCCACTTGTCACAAAGCCCTGTCTCTCCCTCCCTCCACTAGAAGGATTTAGATACAACTTGGTATGAGAGGAATTTTAAATCTTCTTCTTTGGTGTCTGTCGATATTTCCTTGGAGAGATACCTTATTTTTCAGCTGGATGAATGGCCTTTCCCAGGTCTGGTTGACACTCAGCATGTCAGAGGTGCTGCAGAGCTGCATCCTGATCCATGTGTGCCAGCGTGGGTGGCATTGGGAAGGCACCTGCAGCCTGGGAAAGGCCGTGGCCACCAGAGAGCCACTTGCTTTTCTGAAAATACTGAAACCCTGAGTGTTGTTATCGTTGCATTGATGCGAGCAGCCAGCTGGAATCTGGAATCTCTGCAGAGCAGGGAAAAACTGGGGAGGCTGCAGCATTCCAGGCAGGCAGGATGATGGCTCCAGAGCAGGCAGCCTCAGCTCAGCAGTCCCTGGCTGATCTCAGTTTCGTGTCTCAGCACTGATGTTATTTTAATACAGTTCCATGGCTGGAGTTGCTGTGATTAGCAGAGCAATTTGCAGCGCGTTCTTCAAAATTGCCAATCAGTTTGAGCCCAAAATAGATGGAAGCTGCTGCCCAAAAAAGCCCTGAATGGTTTTGTAAAGTCTGAGCAGGATTCGAGGTGCCTCTGTGACGTGCAGGATCCCCAAGCTCCTGCCTTGCACCCCTTCTCACTGCAGAGTGGAGAACCAGAGGTGAGGCTAAAAGGGCAGGAGGTGTTGTAGGGGTTTTGGTGAATCCCTTGGAGGTGGCTGTGTCTCCTTGGGATGCCAGGGTCACACCCTTCCCACCTCCTTTTATCCCAGCAGCAGGGCTGGATTCAGGAGGTTTAGAGGTGAGGTGAGAAGAGGAGTGAGTTCTCCTCTTTGAGATGATAACTGTGCACCCTGGTCATCCAATGGCCCTGGCTTGGAGGGTGGAATTTGCTGGATTTTGGCCACCTTGGGCCAGCAGCAGTGGCAGCAGCTGCTGGAGCACCAGAGGGTACAGATGGCACCGTGCAGCCACATCCATGGCATCTTCCTCCCTGGTGGTGCTTCTGCTGCCAAGCCAGAGCCCGTGGGCTCCACTTCCCTTTGCATTTCCCCTCTCCCTGCTCTTTGCAGGGCTCTGGGAGGACTATCAGCCAGTGCTCTGGGAGGGGGATGGAGGTGTTGGGTTGGGGAGCTCTGAGTCCATCACATCCATCTTTCCCTTGGAAACTGAGGTGTGCTGCCCCTTGGGCTAACTCGTAGCCAGGACCTGCACAAGGGTGGTCAGCCCTTAAATCCCGGCAGGTGTTTGAGGGTCAGGGTGACACAGGTGGGTGACAGAGGGAACATGAGCAAAGCCCACCCAAGGGGGGTACCTCAAGGTGCATCCTGTGCGTTATCTGGTCTTGGTTTTCCAGGGGAATTGGTACAAAACCATGAATTCATCATTCATGGCATTTATTAATCTGTTTTCAGTCGGGTTTTGACTTTGTTGAGATCTTACTCTTTAAGGTGGGAGGCTGAGAAGTATAGCCAGAAATAAGATGGGATTTGAAGTGATTTAAAACGTTTTTTAGCTTTGCAAAAGAGAAGTTGGGGTTTTTTTTGTTTGGCTTTACTTTTTCTTA
Source organism: Serinus canaria (assembly GCF_022539315.1). Classification (NCBI taxonomy): domain Eukaryota; kingdom Metazoa; phylum Chordata; class Aves; order Passeriformes; family Fringillidae; genus Serinus; species Serinus canaria. The sequence continues at coordinate 17,362,398 of NC_066318.1, forward strand.
GCAGTTCCATCATTGCTCTCAATTTATCTGGGGTACTTTGGAACCGACAGTGAAGTGTCCTTGAGAGGCTGGGAACACATCACTGCTGACTCCTGACAAAGTTTTTAAAAAGCCAGATTGTTTATTTTGAGGAAGGATGACAAAGCCCTTGTTTTGTGGAAAGCAAAGCCCTCAGCAGGGCTTGGCATGAGGAGGAGACAGAGAGAGGCCTGGAGCCTCCAGCCAAGCTGAAGTTTCCCTCCCTCACATCGTCCCTGGCCTCGTGAGCGCAGATTGGGATACGAGGTTTTTATTTCTACTGAAGAATTGATTTCATGGCTGCCCTAAGTGAGCAGAGCTGTGATGCATTAACTGATGTCAGGCAGGGGATGTTTACCTATTTATCTTGGCTGCAGCAGTGCCTGTAGTATTTTCTTCCTCTGTTCTCCAAGACTCATTAAACGTTACAAACACCGGCGAAGTCCTAATGAAACAATTGCATCCTCATGGCTTGATATGCAAACTAACACCTCCAGCAAAGGCTGATAAATGCCTGTCTTTATGATTTTTTTCTTCCCACTACATTCACATGGAGGGGAAACATATTGACTTTCTCTGCTCTGGAGCCAGCTTGGGAAAGCTGGGGGTGCTGCCCTGGAGAAGGCTCCAGGGAGAGCTCAGAGCCCCTTCCAGGGCCTAGAGGGGCTCCAGGAGAGCTGCAGAGGGACTTGGGACAAGGCATGGAGGGACAGGACACAGGGAATGGATCCCACTGCCAGGGGGCAGGGATGGTTGGGGTATTGGGAATTAGGAATTGTTCCCTGGCAGGGTGGGCAAGCCCTGGCACAGGGTGCCCAGAGCAGCTGTGGCTGCCCCTGGATCCCTGGAAGTGCCCAAGGCCAGGCTGGACACTGGGGCTGGGAGCAGCCTGGGGCAGTGGGAGGTGTCCCAGCTGATCTTTAGGATCCCTTCCAAGCCAACCCACGCCTCGATCTGTGCTCCCCTGTGCTGCGCCTGATGCCGCAGGTGGGATGTTGGGGCAGATGCCTGGCAGCCCCAGGTTGTTCTGTGTCCTCTCCCAGCTCAGGGCTTCATCCCTCTTGGCTTGGGAAGTGGCTCTGGCTTGGTGGCTGCCTGTGCCCTGTGAGGCCGTGCCAGGAGCCGCCGGCTCCTCCAGAGCCGCTCTGTTAACGCCAGGGGAGCCCCGGCCCGGCTGATTGGTGTGGCAGGGCTTGAATTCTGCACTGAATATGACTAATAATCCATGACCTGGCTGTGATTATAGATGAAAGAAAGCTGATGAAGAGACCCTGCAGTGGCACAGAAAGGAATTAGCCATTGTCTAAAGCCGGGGCAGTACCGGAGCATTTGGATTTCACATCTGAGATTCACGGGTGAATAATTCAGCACTTGAAAAAATGCTTCAGCCTCAGTGTGACATCTCCACATCTTCTTTCAGTGATATCCAAGACTTTAACTAAACATTGCTTCCCAGGGAGCTGGGGCAGCTGTCCAGATATTTTTCCTCTTAAATATCAGCATTCCAGATTGTTACCTGGTTACGAATGGAGATTTGGATGGATATCTTAGGAGATGCAATCTCTCCTGAGGCGGGATTTTCCCTTCAGAAATCACCCCCAACCTTTGGCAGAACCCAAAACCTTCCCAAGTAAAATTAGGAGACGTGGCTTTAGATTTAATTGTTGTTTCCATCTAATTGTGGGATATGCTAAGGCCTGTGGAGTGGGAATGGGGTTGTTTGGTGCGGGGAATTTTGAATAAATGAGCCAGTTCTCAAAGGGAAAATGTTGGTGGATTTCTTACATGTGAACAGGAAAGTGGAGGAAAAGTAGGTTGTGTGTAAAACAGCCTTGGAAAATGGCTTGATGTTTTCTACAGGGGCCCTGTAACCCTCAAACTAAATCCAGTGCTATTAAATCTCTGCACTTGAGTGGAAAGGAAGAACCACCCAGGAATGGAAGTGTTAAAGTGTTCCCACAACCTCAGCTCCGCTTCCTCCAGCGTATACATTAGTGTAAGTCTTTAAATAAATGATCACATATTATTCCTCAAATAATTCATCCATTTTCTGAATTATTAGCTAAAAATGGATGGTATCTTATAATTGTCATCAATTCCAACTCCTTATCAGGTCTAATAAGTTCTTTTCTCGGTGTGATAAGTGTTTTGATCATTTCCTTTCCTGCCTCCCCTGATTCCCTCCATAGTCAGAAGCATTGGCTCCTTGGGATGCACATCATGGGATGAGACTGGGAAGTTGCTTTACCTGGAAAATCTGTGGTCCAGCTGTGTCAGCTGTAGGAAACTACTCAGGAAAATAAACCCAAGTCAGGAGGTGCTGCATGTTTTCCCTAAGTGTGGCTCACTTTTAGGCTCGCCTGGCCAGGCAGAGCCACTGCACCCAGCTGGTCTCAGGGCAAAATGATGGTGGTGATGTATTTAAGAGCTGCTACCTGCTTGTGTTATTAAAAGTTTTAAAACCAAATGAGCAGAAGTAACCCCAGCTTTGTGCCCCAGAGCTGAAAGCACAGGCATTCCTTTCCAAGCACAAGGAATATGCAGGAATTGCATGAAGTTGGAAGTTTTAAAATGGAAATCGTATGGAAGGGCCCATCTGCTATCAGTGCCATCATTTATATGTACATAGAAAGGAAAAATCCTTATGAAACTTGGGAGTTGTTCAGGAATATTCAAAGGATCTGGCTAGAAACTTGGATATAATGTCTAAGGGGATTTTGTCTCCCACATCACCCTTTTTTGGGGGATTTCTCTCCCTTGCCTCTTTTCTGGCAGTCTTTGGTTTCTTGCAGGTGATGGCCTGGGATGTAGCACATGGCATGGCCCTGCTCATGGGAACAAGATGAGCTTTGAGGTCCCTTCCAGCCCAGACAATCCTGGGATTCCATGTCCCACAGTAAGGGAACAGCAGCTCCCTGAACCAGTTCTTTGAGTAAAACATGGCAGGAATGAGCCCTTCCTCCCTTGCTCCATCTTAATTCCTTTCTGTGCCTAAGCCCAGCACTTTGCTGTTTGGTTTCCTGTCTGTGCTTTTATGAAAATTATGTGTACTTTAGAAATTAACGCTTTTTATCCAGAGTCCACGCTGGCTAATTGCTAGTAAGGGACAAACGAGATTTGTTACAGTTTTTTTTTTCTCCTATAAAATTCCTAATTTGAAGATATTAGAAAAGAGAAATGTTTACCCCACTAGGGTTACTGCAAATATCCTGATGAGCTTTCACATCCTCCTCCAGCACCAGCCTAATTACCCTCCTTAGCCCAAACTTTAATATATTACAAATTCGTACAGAAAAAAGAAATTCCTCTTTTCCTCCTTCTTTTTTTAAACCCGGTGTTCTTTTTTTAACAGGGAAAATAAGAGAATATTTCTCATAGGGAAAGAGGCAATGGCAAAGTTTAGGACTGAGACTTTTCTTCAGCATATCCCTGTGAAATCCAACTCTTTGTGCTGTTTCAGCTCTGCATTAATCCATATCTCTAAACAAAATTTTACACACCCTTCTTCAGCTGAGTCATTTCATAAATCCCAGTGTGTGAGGGACTCTGAAACATCCCCTTGCTTCATCAGCTTCTGTAATCTTAATGCACTTGACCTTGGCCTCTCCTGTTTCCTGATGAGGTGCACAGGAAGAGTTTGTTAAGCTTTTCTGACACTGGTTTGTCAATGGATCCATAAATACAGCAGCAGAAAGGGAATCTGGGTAATAAGTTCATTTAAATGAAGCAATTCTGCCCATCAAGAAATCTCCATCCCAAACTACTCTTTATTTGTTTTGTTATTTTAGAGCAGACTGATGTATAATTAGCTCTGGAGAGTCCTCATGTGTTTGTGAGGTTAATACCCCACGATCCCACTGAATTTTCAACCTTTGCAGATTTAGGAGAGTTGGAGTTTTCAATCATTCCACTCTAATTTTCTCAGAAATCCAGGCCCTTAACATTTCTGATTTTATTTAACTTCATGTGCAGAGCTGGAGTGAGAAGGACATGTTTGGAATAAAGTTGCTTTCAAGGAGGAAAGGCAAAAAGCACCATCCTGGGCTGACTTTGGGCATCTTTGCTACTTAAAGGGAGCTTTGAAAAAAGATGGAGAGGGGCTTTCCAGACAGGACAAAGAGAGATTAAACTGCCAGAGGGGATTTAGATTAGGAATGAAGAGGAAATTCTTTGCTCTGCAGGTGGGCAGGCCCTGGCACAGGGTGCCAGAGCAGCTGTGGCTGTCCCTGGATCCCTGGCAGTGCCCAAGGCCAGGCTGGACAGGGCTGGGAGCAGCCTGGGGCAGTGGAAGGTGTCCCTGCCATGGCAGGGGGTGGAATGGGCTTTAAGGTCCTTTCCAACCCAAGCCATTCTGTGATTCTGTTAATTAGAAATGTTTTTACTTCTGGCCATCGCAGCTAAACCAAAGTTTGTGCTCTTACTCATTTTCAGGAGATGAAAATCTCCCCCTCACTTGCCAGTGCTTTTCAAAACTATGCAGCTGCTGACACTAATTATTGCTTCATTTCCTTCCACTTCTATAAAATATGAGAGGATGACCAAAAAAAAAAACCCCCAGGACTCTTCTTAATCATCCTCCCTGGCTCTGGGTAGGCAGGAATTCTCTTTATGCTTCTTGTCCTCAGAATGGGGTGCACTCATTGCAACCCTCATCAGGTCCACCTGGGCTCTTGCATTTCCTCACCCTCATTATTCCCACAGGAATATTTACCCTGCCCCATGTGCAAATTCATCCCACATTTGGTAAAAAAGGAGATTTAATTCTTCCTCCTTTGAATCATCAAGGTTTCCTCGGGTTCTTGGTCATGGCTGTGGGGATGTGGAGTGGAGCTGTGCTCATCTGAGCCCACAGCCTTTGTTTGTGGCCCTGGGCCCTCCTTTTCCCTTCCATCTCCTCAGTCCCTCTGTTCTCCACTTCCCCACCAGCTTCCCCTGCCCTCCAGTGATTCTCCCCTGACTCTCCCCTTCCTTGCTTTGCATTTTGGAGCTCTCCTCTCTGGGGTTTGGCAGCTCTGCCTTCCCTAACCCAGGACAGTATTAATGCTGAAGCCCTCCACATTTCAGACGTTCCCTCATGCGTTTCAGCTCCTCCAGGATTTTAATTGCCACCTTTTTCCCTTTGTGATACACTGCTGCTCTTGATGGCTGAGAATACATTTACAGAGAAAGCTCCTTTGGTATTTAATGTGTGCTTTGTCAGGAAGGCTGTAATTTTGTTCACTTCCTTCCTTTTGCCTTTAAGTTGTTTGTGACAGGTCTTGAAACACTCACACCTTATGTCCTCCCAGAGTAAGGTCAGAAACTGTCATTTATTTGAGAGCTGGCTTTAAATAGCCTGTTCTTAATATCATATCTGGGGGTCTGCTGGAGTTGGGGCCTGGGCTCTGCAGTAATTGTTGCATCTGCTTTCAGCTGAGGAAAAGTGGAGGCTTGCTATGAATATTAACAACTCATCCATCCTTTGCACCTTCTGGGAACACACCAGTTCTGAAATTGTTTCCTATTTTAATGGTTTTTGCGTTCTCCATTTTCTCTGCAACCTCCTTTTTCTTTAATCAACTTCATCCACACCCCCCCCCTTCCAGATTTATTCCTAATTGGAGGCTTTTATCTGTATTTATACCTGAACCTGTTCTCAGCTAACACTGGCTCTATCAGACCTTACCTTCTTGTAGGGTTTTAGATGTCTCACTGCTGGCATTGACCCACAAAACCCTTCTTTGTTTCCTATTTCTCCTTCACCTGGGCTTTTCTCCTGTGCTCTCACCATCATTGATAGGAAAAGCCCAGGGAACTGCTGGGAGATGCAATTTCCTTGTGAGGTTTTTCTGGGAAAATAGCTTTGAAACCAGAACCCTCAAGTGCAACCTCCCTTTGGTGGACTGGAGCAGCACTTGGTGCTGGGCAGGGAGGGAGATGGTTCCAGACCAAGGAAACATTTCCTTAGGAACTTCACCTTTCTGACTCTGTCAGATCAGGAAACCTCAGGTACTCTGCATTTTTTCCTTATTTCAGCAAAAATCAGAGGCCCTTGGCCTAGGTAGAAATGTGAATTCATGGAAACAGAGCTTTATTCAGAGAGGTGCTGTTAGCATTAAAATTTAGCACGCTCATTGGCTGGCAAGTGAAAATTTTGAGCACTTCATCCCCCAGTTATGGAATTATAGTGAAAATACAAGGATCAAATGGCATCCCTGGAGTATCAAGGATCAGGGGATTTCAGAATCTGGTAGGAAAACAGCATCCTTCAGGGCAGTGAACCACCAGGCTGGCATTGCTGTGCCTTCTGGTGCTGCCTCACCACAATTTCTCCATGGGAACTCTGTCCTGTGTCCTGCTGTGGGATTAAAGAAGGGGAAAAAAGGGGAAAAGAACGCAAGAAAAAAACAACCAAGCAGAAAACTACCTGGCTTTTGTCCTCTCCAGGAGTCCATCAGCCTGTGCCACAGGGGAGGAGGGGTGTGTGGTGTCCCTGCTGCTGAGGGGAGCTGGGTTCTCAGGGGTGGAGGGCAGGGACAGACAGCTGGCTCTGCATTTTGGGGAGAGCCTGGGTCCTGTTCCCAACCAATCCCTGGCCCTGACTCTGCTCTGAGCTTCTGCAGCACTTGCTGAGGTCCTGCAGGGACAGGAGACATGGCTGGGAGGAGCATGGTGTGTTCAGCATCCCCCATCCACAGAGAGAGCTGAATCCTCTCCTACTATTACTCTACTGACTGTAAATATCTCGGAGACATTTACATGGTATTTCTTTTTAAGTATATAATGTTTTCATTCAAAAGTATCACAATTCTTAAAAGACCTGTCAGAGGCTCTGACATGTAATTAATTTCTCTAAAGCTCTTTTTTTGAAAGATACAACTGCATATATAGAACGCCTGCACTTATTCACAATTCTGCAGGAGAAAAAGGTACAGCTTCTTCTTCTTCTTCTTTGCTTTCTTCCCCCACTTCTCCATAAAAAGATTCTCCTTCACTTCGGGTACTCCCTCTCCATCTCCCCTCATGAGCTACAACACTCAGGATGTGGAAGCTGTGTGTAAACAGGAGCTGGCATGTTGGGTTTTGTCTGGATGTGAGTGGCTTTTTGTCTGTTCAGCTTGAAGGGGAAACACTCTTGCAACTTTAATTCCAGAGCAGCCCCCACCAGCTCAGAACTTTGTCCTTCTCACAGAATTCCCAGTGTGCAGCTGGGCTTCCAGTCATGGGCTCATGGGCTGTTCCTTATTTTTACCTGGTAGATTTTCCCCCTCCTCTGCCTGGGCAGAGTGTTGAGCTCTGTGGTGTAATGGTGATACCCAGGAGATATGAATGAGGTGATGTTCAAGCAGCAGGGGATAAATATTTGTATTTATAGATTATATTGAGATGTAGATACATAGATTTGAGTGGCCAAGCACTGGATGCTGTGGCAATCATGACCAACTTTTTTGTTTTATCCCCTCTAAGTGCATCCAGGGCATCCCTGTGGCCATCCCTGGTCCTGCTGGGAAATGCCACCAGCCAAATCACTGCTGCTGCCCAAGGAAGAGTCTGCAGGGGGAGGAAATTCTCCAGCAGGTCCCTTGGCACAATTCCTCCTTGGGCTGGCACCTGGGGATCTGTGGAGCTGGAGAGGCTGAAGGGGATGCCATCTCCCCATGGCACCTCTGACAGAGTGAAGTGATGCTTTGTAAACACCAATTCAGAAAAGCTGCAGCAGAAAATGGGCATTTTCTGGCTGACAAAGAAGCAAAGCAACTTGTTGCTCTCTTTGTAGAGGGCAGCCGTTGAGCAGATGCTATTTTTTGGTTGTTTAAAAGCATGGCATTTCCCCTTTTGTCTTTGTAAAATCAGTGTTAGCCGCAACATGCTTAAGTCCTAGAGTTGGGATGGGCTTAAGTGAGCAGCAGCTCCATCATTGATGTGACTGGAGGTGAGTGAGGGAACATGTCCAGGATGTTTAGCTTTGCAATTTGGGTGTTTCCTTCTCTGTTCATGGGTTCATTCCAGCCCTGATCATTCTGGGATTCTGCAGTTCTAGGGATTTCTAGAAAAAGATATAATCTGCTTTTACTCCAAGAACTGGTGAAGGGACATTCCAGCAGGAGCTTGCTCTGTGCTGGGAGCAGAGGGAGCTGAAGGAGCCTCAGCTGGGACATCATTTTCCAGCCATGTTTGCCTTCATTCCAGCAGCACCAACACCCATAACACCTCTCCAGTGTCTCAGGAGGTTTTTTAAAAGAGAACAAAAGCATCTTTCGGGTTCCTTGGCCCCCTGGGCAGAAGGACCTGCTCGAAGGCAGCAGGAGGTTTGTGGCAGAGGGTCCATTGTGTCTTTGTCTGCACGTGGGCTGGTCACTAACAGGTTTTGTTAGCACTAGGAATAGGAAAATTGACAGGAATTGTGAGGAATGGGGAATTTCCTCAGCTGTGATGCTGAGGGTTTTTAGAGGCACTTGCAGCCTTTCACCTGACCTGGGCCATAGGGCTGAAAGGGGTTTCTCCAGGTCAATGAGCTCTGGGTATTGCTGCCACAGCTCTGCATCCTGGCCTTCTGTCCATTAATTTGTCCATCTTGTGCTTAAAAGGAGTTGGATTATTGTTCAGCTCCATTGCTTGCTTCCTACTGCTCCTTCCCCTCCATCTCCTTGCTGGCCAGTGACTCTCTGTGGTGCCAGCTGTGATCGTAGCAGGCCAATGCCCTCAAGTCCTGGTGCAATCAGCAAAAGTGCTGCTGAATTCTTCCCTGTGCCTGAACGTGCTGTGCCTGTCCTTGAAGCACAGCCAGCCCCTCTCTGCTCTTGCCCTCCTCCTCCAGAGGCTGCAGCTCCTCTGACCCCACGTCTCTGCCCATCCTCTTCCTCCATCCACTCTGGCTCCAGTCAAGTTCACAAACTTGGAGCTGGTGCCTGATTTTCTTCCTGCCAGCTCTTCATAATATCCTGACCCCAGCAGTGCCTCTCTTCAGTTGCCTGACACCATCTGAAATCTATATTCTCTCCCTTTTGTGCCTCAGTCTGCAGATGACTCTTGTGTTTTGTGCTCTCCTGCTACCCAGTGTATTCTCTGCACACTGCCCTTATCCCCTGGACCTCTCCTGCTTTCATTTTTCTTACCTGGGACCAGCTGTTCTTCTCCTCTTTGTTATCCCCAGCCTTCTGTTCCTTCCTGCTCTGCATCACATCCAGCCCCTTTGTCAGCTTTTCTTTCCCACTTGCGGCTGGTTCTCCCCATCCCTTTTGGGCTCTCACCTTTCCTGGTCACACTGGTCCCAAAGGTCCCCTTGTCCAGCAGGTCTCAGCACACTTGGGCTGTCTGTCCCATTTATCCTTCATCTCTCTAACCCTGTGGGAAGATGGCCCACTTGGACCCTTCTCAGTTCTTCCCAGCTCCTTTCTGGAGCTCAGCTCTGCTCTCTGGGTCACTGCACTCAGGGAAAAGGCTTGTCCCCAAGCACATCCCCTTTCCTGCTGCATTCCACTGCCTTCATTGTCTTCTCCAGCCTTTGGATCTCATCCACCAGGAACATCCCTGGTGTGCTTCCCTCCCCCTTGTGCATACACATCCCCAAAAATCACAACACTAGGAGATAAGGGTCTGTAAACTCTCCCTCTGTGCCTGTTGGCTTGGCTGCTTGCGTGCTCATTGCTCTGTTTGTTCCTGCTCTCTCCATGAAAGCTGGCACTTGAGTATCCATCAGAATCAAGGAAAGATGGACCCCTTCCTCATGGGCAGGGCTTGGAGCAGCCTGGGACAGTGGCAGGTGTCCCTGCCTATGGCAGGGGGTGGCACTGGATGGGCTTTAGTGTCCCTTCCTACCCAAACCATTCTGGGACACCTCAGCCCCCTCCCCAGCAGCCCCACTGGCCCATGTGTGCAGCCATTGGTGGTTCTCTGGTCTCCTGAGACCCCTCTGGTTCTCCCGAGGCTGACGATATTTTATTAATATTTTCATTAATAGATATTCTAAAAACTTAATTTATTAATACTTCTCTTAATTAAGGCACATTTAACAGGCAGGAGATGTTATCAAGGAGACACAAATCTGCAGCCTGTCAGTGGCAGATGCAGAGCACCTTCCACACTCAGACATTAATCTCCTTCATGGAAAAATAACTCTGATCTCTGCCCTGGCTTTTGGAGGCTCTCCTGCTGCAGCATGTCAGCAGTGAAAGGGCACAGAGGGAGCTCAGGCTGTGGGGAGGGTGCTGGCAGGAGAGGGGTCTTAGCACAGCAAACAGGCTGGTGTTGGAGAGCTTTGAGATGGGGATTTGCATCAAAGGAAAACTCTCGGGGTTAGTTAAATATTCCTCTAAATATGCAAAGGAATGGAGTTACTGATGCTTGTTATTCTTATCTTCCTCTCGGTGTCACAACATCTTTAAGTTGGGTGAAGGTTTCACTTACTAAGGCGGTTGTAAAGATTTCACGTTAATTAAGAGGACTCCACTGCAAATCTGAATATGAATGAAGTTTGGCTGCTGAACCCCAGGGCAATGAGTGCTGTGGGAACAGCAGACACTGACAAATGTTGATGTGAAAAGTAAAAAGCCAAACAAAAAAAAACCCAAACCCAGAAAAACACCTAAACCAATGCTGCAATCTAGTACCTGTTCTGTGAGAGGGAAAAATTTGAGTTTGAGTTGCCAGAAGAGCATAAAATAGATTTGCACTTGGATTTGCAGTCAAAGAGGTGAAATTCTGTCAATCAGGATCCCTGATGAGGGTTCTCCAGTGCCAGCCATGCCTGGGTTCCAGCCACATCACTCCATAGGCAGGTGGTGGGGGGCTCTCCATGGAGGAATGAGAAGATGTGGGTTGGATCCTCATCTCATCTCATCTCATCTCATCTCATCTCATCTCATCTCATCTCATCTCATCTCATCTCATCTCATCTCATCTCATCTCATCTCACCTCAGGTTCTTTGCTCTGGTGAAGCCCCACCAAGCCCAGTCAGCCTGGACTGCTCATCACTCCCTGGAGCTGGAGCTTCACCCAGAGGGGGCAGCCTTAGGGGTCTGGGGGATGAGTCTTCCAGGGATGGAGCTCTCGTGGTGAACAGTGAGACTGGACACACTTTTCCACCAAAAAATGCTTTTTGGGGAAGTTTTTCATGCCTGCCAGTGCTTGGAAGGGCAGTGGCTGATAGCGAGGGTGAGCAGCTGTCACTCCCCATCTGTGGGTTCTTCCAGTTCCATCGTAGAGTTGCTGTTGATGAACTGGGATGAATCCTCTCCTTATCTCTCCACGGATCCATCTGGAGATGGATGGCCTTTCCTGGCTGGACATGACTAAAGTGCCTTTGCACAGCAGTTTTGGGTGATGTGGGGGTCCTGCAGAGGTGCTGAGCACCTCCCCACCTCCCAGAGCAGGACTTGGGGAAAGGAAATGCTGAGACACAACATTTTCACCTTGCTGAAAGTACATGGGACTTGGCTTTTGGAGTGGAAAAGTGACAAGCTGAGAGCCTAAATAAATTGGATTTGTCCTCTTAAGGAGGCTGCAGGCAGCCTGTGAGGCTGTGTGGGGGTGTTTTATTGTTGTTATTTTTTATTCACGGTTCCTTGAGCTGATCCTGGGGATTGCACTGACTGTGGTTGTGTTTCTGGAAATGTGCAGGTTGGCCAGATGCAGTGGGGCATGGAGTGAACAGAAAGAGGTTAAATTGATGGATGACCAACAAGAGCAGGATTGTGCCTCAGAAGACCAAGAAACTATCCTGATTAATGGGGTGAAAGAAAATGGTAAGGAACTTAATTATGGTACATGAGGGAGCAGCGACAACTTGGAAGCCAACTTATTTTCCTAATTCCTTTTGTGTATTTAATATTAGCAGTTTGTGGCTGTCTCTGCAATGTGGAGCAGGGGAGTAAATGGGTGTTTTCTGCACAGGAATCATTCCAGCCATAAATCTACACCTTTTTAGGCCTTAACAAGATCTCCTTTTACCTGTGCATGGGCATGGCTGGAAATGTTTATGTGCACATGCAGTTTGAATTAGAGATTTTAGTTTGGTTTCTTGGGGAAAAAAAGTCATCCAGGACTTTGCAGCCCCTCTATCTGTTGGGAATCTTTCCCTCCCTTGGCATTACAATCCCATTAGGCAATATTAGCAAGATTTAGCTGAAGGAAACTTAGTTCCTACAAACTGAGGGAAATTAGAGATTGTGTGGGAGAAAGGACCCAGGATTAGTGGGAAGGTAAGGTTGGGTTTGTGAGCTCATTCTTGCCTCATCACCCAGCACATGGGATTCCCTATCCTGTAATCCCTTTTCTGCACAGACAGGTAGTGTTCCTGGGAGCCACCAAGAGGGGTGGGGAAGGATCAGCCCCTTGCAGCAGCCTCCCAGAATGCCCATTGATTCTATATTTGCTCTCAGAATATCTATTTCATTGATTCTATATTTGCTCTCAGAATAACTAATTAGGAGTAACAGTGCTCAGCTGTCTGAAACCCTGATTGAAATAAATAAGCCTCTGAGCATTTTCTGAGGTCATTTGGACTGTAATCTCTGGCCACAGTAAACGCAGAGGGGAGGCAGAGCCTGATGCTTTCATTCTTCAGTGTGTTTTATGTTTAATTTCATGGCTTTTTACATTTTGTATTGGCCCATAAATCTTGAGATAGATAGATAGATAGATAGATTTTATTTATATATAAATTTGATCCTGTTAGATGTCAAGGACTTGGTCCTCTGACATATGTTCAGATCTTTCTGTCAGCTCTGTACAAGGTGGTAGAGACAAATGTTCTTTGCCAAGACCTTTTAGCAGCTCCAGCCACGTGGGTGCCCATGAGGGCCCCACAGCTTGTGCTGGTGGCAGGTGAGGCACATGCTCACACTTGGCCCTGGGATGTAATTTGGGAGGTTCTGTCCCTGTCAGCCCATCCCCTGCCTCACTACCCAGGGTGAAGCTGCAGCTGCTGGAGCTGCAAGGGGATTTTGTAGCCATGGTCCCTTTGTCTGATCCAGTGGACAGCAAAGTCAGTGCTGCCCTGATCAGTAAGGAGGGGTTTCTAGAACCTCACACCAGTTCCATGGAATTCAGTTAAACAGGGCTTAAAAAGTGCTTTAATTAGACATAACACTGCTTTAGGTTAGAAGAGACCTTAAAGCCCATCCAGTGCCACCCCCTGCCATGGGGAGGGACACCTTCCACTATTCCAGGTTGCTCCAAGCTCCATCCAACCTTGGACACTTCCAGGTATCCAGGGACAGCCACAGCTGCTCTGGGCACCTGTGCCAGGGCCTGCCCACCCTCAGAGCTAAGAATTCCTTCCCCACATCCCATCCCAGTCTCCCCTCTGTCAGTTTAAACTTTCAGTTTGAACACTGCTGTGTGGGAGTTGCTGCTGAATCCAAGGCCAGGAGCCAGCACAGAGCTCTGGAGCTGCCACCTCCCCTTGCCCATGTGCTGTTGGGTGGATGCTGAGGGAAACTGGGAAAAGTGGTTTTGCTTCTCCAGCATTTTCTGTGTGAACTGTATTCCCTTGGAGCATCATTTGAACACAGGCCTGATTTTAGGCTGATATGGAGCCCTAGAAAATCAGGTTTTGGCATTTGTATTTCACAAGAGTTAAGTTCACTCACACAAGTATAAACCTAAAGAAACGCCCAGAGAGGGTTTATTTTATATAATAGCAGCTTTGCCTATTGAAGGCAGCTTTTGAGATTGAATTTCAGCTTTCTGCCTCCCCCTTCTTTGAGTCTTACAGCATTCACAGACATTCTTCTTTTATCCTCAAATTTTCCATGCTTCCTGTCAGCTCCAAGCTGATTTTTATTTTATTTTACTTCTGAAGTGGAACTGCACTGGTTAATTTGTTTTGGTGCTTAAGGAAAAAGATACCACCTCTGCATTTCTGATCTGAAGACTGGTGGGAGGGACTCAAAAATCAGCTTTTTTATTTATTTCCTTTTTTTAACCATTTTCAAGCAAGCCAGTCTGGCCTTTCCCAAGTCACACGTGTTGAAGATGATAACAGGCATTGCATTGCACTTCTGGTTGGAGTTAGGGAGTCTTTGGGAAAAGGTTTAAAGTCCTGGGAGCGCTGCGAGGCTCCAGCTGCAGTTTGTGCTTTGTTCAGACTTCACTGATGGCTCCATCCCTAAGGCCCCTGTAGCACAAAACTTATGGGAGTGAAATTAAGGGGGTTTTGACCTCCTGCTTGGCACAGGCAGGCACCCCACTCCTTCCATGGCATCCTGTTCCTTTCCATCCTCCCCACCTGGTGGGTCTTCCACTGTGCTGGTGGTACCTGTGCTAGCACCAGCTTCCCCTACCCAGGCTGCCAAGGATGAAGGAGACTCACTTTCCTCTCAGTTTGGAATAAGAGCACTTGTGGAGGGTCACAGCAGCCAAATAAATCCCTTTGCATGCCCCATTTAATGCCACATCCTGGTGCTCCAGTTGTGTTTTAAAGCACTCGTCCCTCCTTGGAAAGCTTTGGCTCTCGCCCCTCTACCTTCAGCAGAGCCACCAAAAAGGAGAGACCTGAGCCATGACAAAAGCAGCAGGCTCTGAGTCGGCAGAGCTCTCTGGCTGGGATGAATGCACTCATTGGAATATGTTTTTTTTTAATACAGAGATATCAGAGCGTGTTCATGGATGAAAAGACATCGTATTTAAATTTCAAGGGTCATACCGTCCGTTGAGCCAGGAGTCAGATAAAAGTACATTCATAACTTTATTCTGCCATAAAAGAAACGCAACGAGGTAAAACTAAAAAAATCCTTAGGTTAAAAAATCCTTACATGACTAAAAAGGCATTTTTAGCGATTAGAGAAGAATGGCAAGCCCCACAATAATTCTAACAATAATTGCTTTAAACTCTCTGTTATCCTCTGCCTTCCCTTGGCGTGGACAGTGACAAAAAGACCACTGGGTTTCTAAAATCAGCCATCACTCCCTGACTCCGGAGCAGTAAAGCAGCTCAGGTGTGTGCAAGCTCAGACCCCGCAGGGGGGGTGCTTTGTTTCTTTAAGAATCTCACTTTCCCGTTAATTTTTTCAATGTTAATGAGAACATTTTTATTAGGCTTGTTTTGTTTTTTTTAATAACATTGTGAGGTTTGAGAGGCAGTTTCCAGGTAACCGTATGGATATGAGGAGGGAAGAGCGGATGCGTTGCGTGTTTTAAACGTACTCTTGTACCTCTTCCAGCTGGCTGCGGGGAGCAGCCTGTTTACCTCTGAACATCACCACGATAACTGGATCCAGGATTGCTGGGAAGGGCTTCCCAAAGGAGCGCTTGGGAAAAGTCACTGGGAGAAGGGGAGCGGGGTGGCGAGCCTGATACCTACAAGGGCGGTGGTAACCTTTGCAACCCCCTCTCTTTTTCTCCCTCCGAGGGTGGTAACCCCTGTGTGTTTCTCTCCCTTCCCTCCATCCCCACAGAGTCGCACGCCCTGGATGCCGACGAGAGGCCCTGCAGCGCGGCCGAGGCAGCGGCGCCGTTCCCGGCGCTGAGCGCGGCTCCCAAGGAGGGCCCCGCGTGCCACCGCGCCCCGACGGCCAAGAAGCCGTGCCTGCTGAGCCCGCCGTCGCCGCTGCGCCTGACGGATGTCCCCGAGCACGCCTCGGACGACTCCTCGGCCCACGCCATCTCCCTGACGTCCTGCGTGACCAAGGGCATGAGCTCCTGGTCGCTGCCGGGCGACTGCGAGAAGGCCCCGTTCACCATGATGGAGCCCGGGGGGATGTCGGCGCTGACGGGAGACTGCCTGATGCAGCCGAGCCGGACCTGTCTGGGCTGCTTTATTGAATCCAAGGACGGCATTGATGCGGAGCCGGGAATAAGCTTGAAAGTGGGGGATATAAATAGGGATTATGACACCTGTTCGGTCTCTGATATAGGGATTCACTGCATGAGCACAGGAGAAACCATGAGATATGGGGATCAACTGCTTTCAGACCAGCTTTTAAGCTTCCCTATGCATAAATCGAGGGCAGCGGACAAAAGAGATGCAGAGAAATCTGACAGTGATTCAGAGGACCCCACTCAGAAAAATTATTATGAGGGATTACTATTAGACAAATGCAATGGTGAGGAACCTTTACTAACAAATCCCAGCCAGGAATGGGGCTATTTTGAATCTTTCATTAGTGAAAGTAAAATTGAGCTGCTTGACCTCTGCTCCAAAAATGAGCTTTCCGTAAATCTGTTTTCTGAGGAAGACGTGGACAATTACATGTTCGATGATGACGATTCCACCTTGGGAAGTGATGTCTGCTCCCTAAAGATTAGATACGAATCTTTCCAGGACAATGTGCGGGAGAAGACCACCACGCTACAAGAGGACGCCCAGTTCAACTTCTTCCCCAGCGTGTTTAGCAACTGCACCAAAAGGGACAGCAGGAGCACCCTGAAAAGGGGGCCCAGCGGTGCCACCGATCCTGCTCAATTCAAATCCGAGGAAGGCATCATCTGGGGGGAGGAGGAGGAGGACGGCGAGGAAGAGGATGGTGAGGAGGAGGAGAAAGCTGCCTTAAATAAATCTTGCAACAGCACAGAGATGGTGCAGTACGTGGGCTCCAAGAGGAGCCACTTCTTGGACTCGGTGAATTCCACAGAGGACTCCGGAGAGTTCAGCGACGACAGCACCTGCACGGAGTCCTCCTACGACGTGCTGCGGGACATCAAGGACTGCAGCCGGTACCTGGCCCGGGACCACTCCGGCTCCTTCATCCAGCAGAACTACGGGCTGCGGGCCAAGAGGAAAGTGCGATACAGCGACGACTACCTGTACGATGTGGACTCCATCGAGAATGAGAAGATCCTGGACAAGAAGGAGTGGCTCCCGGATGGGCCCAAGGAGGAGGACGACGACGAGTGGTGCCCCAAGAAACGGCGAAAAGTCTCTCGCAAGGAGCCCCCCGTGATCATCAAGTACATCATCATTAACAGGTTTAAAGGGGAGAAGCATATGCTGGTGAAGCTCAGCAAAGTGGATGCCAACGAGACAACTGTTACTCTGAACGAGGAGCTGCTCAGCAAATACAAGAAGCTGGCCCCACTGAAGGGCTTCTGGCAGGAGAGGCAGCAGAGCCGGCTGGATTTGCTCAGATCGTCTCTCTACCACAAGCAGAATTTCTATCTTAACGGCTCAGATGCTTCGTTCCTCCCTCACCCACGGAAGCGAAAATGCAAGCTAGCAAACAGGCACCGGATTCAAAGAATTAAAGCCATCGAGCAATCAGTGAACAAGCTGGGCTCTTGCTCCTCTGATCACAAGCAGCCTTGCAGCAGTAAGGAGGACGTGGGCCTGAAAGGGCTGCCGGCATTAGCCATTGCCACCCCCAGCTGTGCCAACGGATTGCACGTCCACGACATCACGGGCATCGCCGTGAAATGCAAACCACAGGAGCGGGAGCACAAGGGGACGGAGCGGAAAGTGCTCCGCAGAATCAAATTCAAAAGTGAAGCCAGGTTGAAGTGCAAGAAGATTAAAGCTGCCACCAGTACAGCAGAGGACTCCCCAGCACTGGAAAACCAGGACTCCGCAGCGCGTCTGAAGGACGAAAACAGTCCCTGTGCTTCAGACAGCTCCCATCTCCCAGAGTGCCACGAGGATAAGGTTGCTAAAAATTCTCCTTTCCTACCATCCACCTCCTCTTCAGACAAGCCTCTGCCATCTGCTAATATCACCACCAATGTACCCCTGATCCCCGGAGGGTATCTGCAGACGTTGTTAGATGCTTCAGATCTGTCGAGCAACACGGGTATCCCGTACTTCGCCCAACACCCCTCCGAGCAGCAGCAGCAGCAGCAGCAGCAGCACCCGCTCCCCAGCATCGTCCCACCGGAAAAGCCCTTCCCGTCCCTGCAGCCGGCGCAGAGCTGCGTGCTCTCCCCGCCCTCCGAGTCCGAGCTGCAGCAGTCGCCCGGCCACTTGGAGATGGAGCAGGGTGGCTTCAGCAGCATGTGGCCGGCCAGCAAGGGCGGCGAGCGCCAGGACTTCCCCGGGGACGTGCCGGAGGCGGCCGGAATGCCGAGCGAGTTTGCCCCGGGCACGGACGGCCTCCCCGCCTCTGGATACACTCAAGTCAATCTGAATAGCGGCAAATTGCTATACCAAAAAAATTACATGCCGGATAGCCAACAAGTGCAGTCTGATGATTCTTATCAGTCATGTCATTTCAATAATGGAGAGGGGCGCTTTCATTTCCAACGAGGTACACTCAGTACGGATGATGGCAGGCTCATTAGTTTTGATTCAGTGGGTTCATTGTCAGTTAGTTCTAGCAATTACAGTTCTTTAAGTTTAAAATCTTGTGAAAAGGACGGCGAGGATGATATTAATGATGATTTCTTGGCCCACTGCAGTCCCAAGCTAGTGATCCAGCAGAGCATAGATGAAATCACCCCTTTGAAGGAGTCCACGGACCTTTTAGACATTTCCAACTTCACGCCTGATAGGTTCCGCCAGTCGTCGCTTTCGGAGATGTCCCCTCCAGACACTCCCAACCTGTCCCCACAGATAGCTGGCTCCGATGCCAAGCCTCTGGGCACCCTGAAGGGCTTTCAGGAGAGCCCCCAGGCCTCCCTCAACAGTTCCGAGAAGGTCAAGTGGAACTGTGGGGTCCTGCAGACCGAGGATCAGGCAGATAATGGGTTTGCTTTAAATAATCACCAGTTCCAGTTCCATATGTTCAACGATGAAGATTCTGTCAGCCTTCTCGAAAAGAGTCCATGCTTGTCAACATTTAATGAGCCATCTGGTCAAATTAGCACCAATAGCAAAGTGTCAAAATCAAAGAGGAAAAGTTCATCCAGCAAGAATGTGGGTACAAACCAAAGCTCTTCCCAGAAAGCCACCCGGAAAAAATCACCCAAAACTAACAAAGGAACCGATAAGCCGCAAGGGAAAAACTCCAGGCAGGCACCCAAATCCACCAGGAAAGGGAAAAATGCAGCAGGAGTCAATGGCGAGAAGGCTCCAGCTGTTGGTGGCAGGGTGGTCACTCAGCTGGGCACCATGGCCACGGCCACCAAGGGCGTGGCCGAGGGCACTCAGCACTGCGGCCCGGCCGGGGTGAAGCTGGGCAAGCACAACGGGCTCTCTGGAGAGTGGGCACTGGGAAAAGAGGGGGGCACGGCCTGGTCAGAAGCCAGCCTGGGCAATGCCACCAGCCTCCTGGACGACGACCAGAGGGAGTTCGAGGAACCTTCCAACATCCTGTCCAACATCGCGTCGGGAATGGCCGATGTGCAGAGGTTTATGATGGCCTCCATTGAGCCCTTGTGGGGGCCCGTCGGCCACAACAGCGTTCCAGACATATTCCGGTCACCGGAGTCCAACAGCCTGAAACTGAAAACTCTTAAAATTTTGGCAGGGACGTCCCAAGAGACGAAGAAGAAGGCGAACGGTGGCTCACCGGGGGCGGCAAAGAACCACAAGTCAAACAACAAGGGCTCAAGCAAAAACAGCAAAGCTGTGACCTGTGACCCCGGTCGCCCCAACTGCTCCACCGGGTTCACCACGGACATTCACGCTCCCTTTTTTGATAAAAACTATAGTAACCTGAGCACTTTAGGCAATAATGGACCTACCCATAAAAAACTCTACCGTCATAAATCCAGTTCGAAATCACTGAGGGATGAGAACTGTAAAATCAAGCGGACGGACCGCGATCAGCCCCACAAGGACCCACCCGTGACAGCTGCTTTTGAGAAACTGAGGTAATGCTGCACCAAACTGGCTGGAATGCCCCTAACCTCCCTCCCACCTGCTAGGCCCGCTGTTCCTCAGTTTTTCCTTCCTGAAAGCAAAAGTTTGCATGAGAAAAAAAAAAGAAAAAAAAAAAAGACATTCCCCTTTTACAGTTTTGGTTGGTTTTGGTTTTGGGGTTGGTTTCTTTTTTTGTTTGTTTGGTTTTTTTTAATTATTATTTTTAAATGCATGAAAATACTTATGACTTGAAAGCTACCTAAAAGAATGACCAATTTTCTGGCTTGGCTGGGGTTAAAAAAACTAACAAGGCTACTCTTTTCTGCTGTTTGGCTTCTTCAGTTTTTAATTACTTATTTATTGGGGGAAAAACAAAAACTAAAAAAAAAAAAAAAAAAAAAGATTACACGCTCTTTTTAATGATTTTGACAAGGAAAGACTTTTTTTTTTTTTTTTGGAACATTTTGTAAAAAATAAACCACAAAAAAAAAAAAAAAGAGGTTCTGCATCCAAAAGCCAAGATCTCAAAACTTAAAGGCTCTTTACTTTGCAAATGAGAACTCGTTCCTAATTGAGCTTCACGTGGCAATTTTTGAGTGCTTTCTGGCCCCCTCTGCTGTTGTGTCTCCTAACCTGCATCATCTAAAGCTGCATCTTCTCTACCCGCCCGCCTTTAGCGCGTTCACTCTGTCGTGGTGACTCCAGACGAGCTAACTAAGATGGCATCAAATGTTTGATTTTTTCCTGCAGGAAATCAGACTCCATTCTTCTTAAAGCAGAAACAGCATTTTTGGGTTTTCCTGTATTTGAAGAAGAGACTTACTTTTCTAGAAAGACGGTTGATGTTTGGTTCTTTTCTTACCATTTTTTTTTCCAGTTGATTTTTCTTTTTTTCCCCCATTGGTTCCTTTTCGAAATCTGCCTTGTGGTCTGTTGAAATGTAAGTGCTGAAATGAAGAGTTTGAAATTGTGGGAATTTTATTATTTGAAAGCAAACCTAATCTGGTATTCTCTGTGAAAGACTGTTTTAAAAGTCATACTGTTGTACAGTAGTTTATGCACTATTACCCACAACAACAAAAAATTGTGCCAAACTATGAACAAGTGACTGTATTGTATATATTTTTACTTCTCTATCAACACTGGGTTGTGAGTGTTTTCTGCAGCTATGCCTTTTGGTTTTACTAGAAACATTCCAGTTGTTAAGTACTAACCACCCCCCTTCGAAAGCACCTGTAACTCACGATGAAAAATGATATTGTTCACTGATACAACTTACCAAAAGTTTTATGGACATGACTAGAAGTGTGCCAAATTTACTTACCTCATTTCATGGATTCACCCTGTGGTTTAAAGCTCATAAAGGGAAGAAAAAAAAAAAAGAAACAAAAAGGGGGGAAAAAAAAAAAGAAAAAAAGGAACTTTGAAACCGATGCTGGGAAATGGTAACGTCCTCTCTTTGAAACCATGAGCAGAAAAACTTAATGGTGAAATATTGAGTTTCATTATAGGAGAGAGTTGCAATGGTGGAGGAGTTCAGAAAACCACTGACGGTAAGTTTGCCAGGAACTCAAGTGTCTGCATCTAGAGACTACAGAACAGCTGCTTTTCAAGTGTCTGTTTTCTTAAAGCAAAACCTGTAGCTGAAGATCATTTGAAATGCAAAGTTACATTGCTAATTCTTTGTATCTCAGTTTTATATATTTTATAAGAACCTGGGATAAATTCTGAAATAGGTATAAAAACAGAACTAATACATTTCATACATTGAGTGCTATTCACTTTTCCTTTGAATAGTTTCTGAAACATGTTCGATGCAGAGCCTGTCAGAAGCGCTCTCCCATCATTGCTTTGGTGTTTCCTCCATGTCTAACCTTGCGATGCCAATATAGTTTGAACTTTCAAAAGCAGAGTCATTCATTTAAAATACAACTCTGAACCTTTTATTTGATTCAGTTCATGAAACGAATCCAACCAATGGAGCTATTTGTGATCTCACCAATCAGGGCCGGATCATGACTGGACTTTACTAAGACAGCGTTAAGTACTGAATGCTAAATGTATTCTCAAAAGGCCTTATTTGTAACCCTCCTCACCACACCCTCGCCCTCCACGAGAATAAGGAACCCAACAAAGATCTATTTTCCTTGTGCAACTGAGAGCCTGTCCATTTTGCTGCTGATTTCTCATGAAAAACCCTGATATGCAAGAGCCCTGGGAGCGACTGGGAGCAGAGGGATGTGAGGCTTGGACACCTTATGCAATAGCAGGTGGTGAGGAAGAGGAGCCTTTCTAGCAGTGGACAGATCATGTTGCTGATGCGGCCACAGGCGTAGACGTGGAGTCACACAGAGGGCAGGACTGGGCTCAGGTTTCCTCCCAAGTCAGTTTTTTTCCACCCATGCGCCAGGCAAAGCAGCAGAATTGGTTTAAGTTAATTTAGCAGAAAAGCAGAGCAATCACTTAAAATCAAAGTGGAGATGCAGAGTGTTAGTTTAGAATCATGTTTTCAGCTCTTACAAATCTTGGGGTGCTGCTCAGCTCAGCTCTGCAATCCCAGAGAGAACAGCTCAGTAGTTGCATTGTCTTTTATTAAACAGATGAAAGGACGAACTCTGAAGAAAAAAAAAGTAATTAAAAAAACATCCTGTAAGTTCATTTTTTCTTGGAATAATGCTGGTGTTGCCTGGAGTGGGTTGCTCTGGATGAGAGTGGTCCCTGGTGCCCCATAGCATGCAGTGTCCCACCCCAGCTCTGGCTCCAGCAGGGAGATCCAGAAGATGCTCAGGATTTACTCTGGAGACAAGAGCTGTGGTGGGCCTCCATCCCTGGGCTCTTGGGCTGGCCTGCAGCCACCACGCTCTCCCTGCTTCCCCAGCAGCTCTCTTTTCTATCCACAGGCTCATCAAATACTACAAGCTCCAACCACTGCTGTGGTGTTGGCATATCCCAGTTTTTGATCATTCCCCCCACGTGCTGCAGGAGTGGGTCTGGCAGCTCCCCTCTTTTGGATGTTCTGGCTCCTGCTCTTACAGAGACAGGTCAGGCCCAGGGCTGGGATGTGGCACAGACCTTCTTTCTGACCCAGAACCATCAGTTGAAAGCACATTTCACCTGGCCTGCACTGTGCTCCTTATGCTTAATGTTATGAATATGGGACTCAGAGTAAAACCCCTTGCACTGGACAGGATAGCAATACTTACTGCATCTGAGGAATGTGCAATAGGGCATGAAGATCAGGCATGAAACATATCAACTGTTTTATCCATGAATACCCAGCTGGGGGCTTCAGAACGGTGTTAATCACAAGTCCCAGCTGCCTTGTTGCTCTCTTTCAGTCCTTCTACCATTCCAGTTGCTGACAGCTTTGGTGGTCATCCCATGTCCTCCAAATATCTCTGCTGGGGAGATGTTAAAGAGCTTGGGTCCCTCCTGGTGTGGCAGTGACCCTTCCCTTTGTCTGAAAAGGTCAGCACTCTGCTGCTTGACCCCAAAATTTAGAAATTGCCTTGAGCTGACCATTTGCCCACCTCCCTTTTGATCCTTACAGAGTATTTGTGTGAAGGGACCTTTGAAGGCCATCTGTCCAACTCCCCTGCAAATAGCAGGGACATCTTCTATTAGATGAGATTGGTCAGAGCCCTGTTTGACCTGACCTTGAATGTTTTCAGGGAGGGGACAGCCACCACCTCTCTGAGCAACCTAAGCCAGCGTTTCACCACCCTCATAAAAAATTTCTTTCTCAAGTCCTTGTCGGCAGGGCTGCTCTAAATCCCTTCATTCCCAGCCTGTGGATCCCAGGGTCGCCCCATCTCAGGTGCAGCACATGGCATTTGGCCTTGTTGAACCTTCTGAGGTTCCCCTGGGCCCACTTCTCAAACTTGTCCCTGTGGATGTCACTCTGTCCCTCAGGTGTGTTAACCTCACCACTCAGTTTGGTGTCATCTGCAAACTTGCTGAGGGGACTCAATCCCAGTGTCTACATCATTGGTGAAGATACTCCACATTGCAGGTCCAGGACAGACCCCTGAGGGACAGCACTCAGCACTGGTGTCCTCCTGGACAGTGAACTGCTGACCACTGCCCTCAGGATGTGACTGTCCAACCAATTCCTCATCTGCTGAACACCATCCTTCAAATCTGTCTCTTCAGTTTAGAAAGGTGTTGTGGGAGACTGTGTCAAAGGCTTTACAGAAGTCCAGACAAATGACACCTGGAGCCCTGCTCTTGTCCCTGGATGCAGTCACTCCATCCTAGAAGGCCACTGGGCTGGCCAGGCAGGACTTGCCTTTGGTGAAACTGTGCTGGCTGTCCTGAGTCACCTCCCTGTCCTCCATGAGCCCCAGCAGAGTTTCTAGGAGGATCTGGTCCTGGTGTTCCCAGGCACAGAGGGGAGGCTGACAGGGCAGTGGTTCAATGGTTTCATTTTCCCAGTCATCCAAGACTTCACCTGACTGCCAGGACTTTTCAGATACTGTGGAGAGTGACGAGGTAACTCCATCAGCCAATTCCCTCTGGGCTCTGGGATGCATAGTCCACAGTCTTAGGTATATTCAGGTTCCTCCGATGGTCACAGACTTGATTTTCTCTTACAGTGGGAGGGACTTTGCTCCTCCAATCCCTGTCCTGTCGTTCTACCACTCATGGGAGATGGAAAGAGAGGTTTCCTCAACCTTCTCATCCATTGTTACCAGTCTGCCACTTGTGTCACACCTGCTTTGACCCTTCCTTTTCATGCTGACACACCTGTAGAGGCCCTTGCTATTCTTCATGTCTCTTGCCACATTCAGCTCCATCTGCACCTTGCCTTCCTCACCCTGTCCCTGAACAACCTGACAGTATCCCAGTACTCTTCCCAGGATATTTGTCCCTGCTCCTGCTGCCTGTGCATCTCCTGCCCTTCGGCCTGACCAGCAGGCCAATCTCTTGCCTTCCTTGCCTGATTTCTTACACCTGGGGATTGTGAGCTCTTGCTTTCTATGAAGAGCATCCTGAAAGATCTGCCAGCTCTGTAGTGCTCCCTCATCCCCAAGGGCAGTTTCCCAGGGGATCCTACTGATCAACTCCTTGAGGAGCCAGCACTTTACTTTCCCAGGATTCATCTCCACCTGCCTATCACTACCTCAAGGTTTTCACTTCCCACCTTTGCCTCATCCCTCACCATACAAACTCTTGTTCTCCCATTGCATTTTTGTTTTTCATGGCACTGCTCACAGCTGCCACCCCACAGCCCTGGGGCTCCCTGCCCCTGCTTGTGCTGGCTCCCACCTTTGCCCATCCTCTTGTCCAGTCCCAGTGCAACTTCCGTCCTCCTCTTGCATCTCCTCGTTGGGCTCTGGGAGCTCATTTTGCTCTTGGGAGCGATGGATCCAAGCCACACAAAAGATGTTTATTCTGCAGCATCCTTTAAAATGGCTTTTCTGCTTCATCTCTTTTCACTCCTCCTCCAGTGCAGGATGGGAGGATGGTGCCAGCATTGCTGCTGAGCCATGCTGTCACCGTGGTCTGGGTGACTTAGAATTGGCACTGGCATTAGAAAGCACGGACCAGCCACTTCCAAAGGTTGTAAAATCCATCTGAGAGGAGAATTCCACAGGGCAAGGTGGTACTCACTGCTCTGCCACAGGAGCACGGGTCTCCCATGGCACTGGAATAGGAGAGAGGTCCTGCAGAAAGGAATCCTGCAGCAGCAGCCAACCCAGCCCATGGCCATCAATTGCATTTAGAGGATTTGTAAATAGAAAAATATCAGTGATGGGGATTCAATAAAAACCTTTTGGGTTTTTATTACAAAATACATCTTACCAGGTTTACATCTTGCTTTTCTTTTTTCTTTTTTTCTTTTTTTTTTTTTTTTGAGCATAGGAGGATGTTTTTAAAAAACATCATGAGAATAATGGATTGTGGACCAGAGGTAGCCAGGCATTTTGGGAGGAGGAGGAAGAGGAGCAAGAGGAGGGCAGGGACAGCCACAGGACTGTCCTTGCCATGCTGTGCTGTCCTGCTGAGGCTGGGTTGGCTTGGGGAGGAGAAGCCAAGACTGGCTGGTGATTGCTTGGAGAAACCATTTGCTGCACCATTTGCTCTTTTAAAGAATCAGGATCGCTGTTCATTTTTTCAGCATTATGGGCCAAACAAGCCAGGAACCAAAATAAAGATGTTTTAAGCATTGTCATCCTTTAGCTGCTGACCATTTTCTTTCTCTAAGCTCCCGATCTAGCAGAGCACTTTGGTGGGAGCTCACTCCCAAGTGCTTTCCCAGCCAGTGATGTCAAGTCCCAAGAGAAACTCCCCTGAAGTCAGTGTAAGTGGGAAGAGGATCAGGAGCGTGGACTTGGGTTGGTGCAGGATCAGGCCCTCGGTCTGTACTTTCTCAGCTCAGTGTGTTGGACTTTACCTGTGCAGCTCCCAGGGTGTCCAGTGGAGGTTGCATGGTTCAAACTGCTGACATCTATTGGAGAATGTGCCTCTTTATCTCTTCAGCATGTGAAATAATGCAAAAAAAAAAAAAAAAGAAAAAAAAAGAAAAAAGAGAAAAATATATAAAATATACCAAGTACAATGTCTGTGGTAGAAGCAAGGCTTTTCAAATCTGTTTCTCAGGTAAACAAGTGACACTAATGACAGTGGAGTAACAGCCATCTAAGGGAATTGGGATCTGAAGCAGGAGGATTCCCTCCATCTTGCAGGACGCTTGGGTTGCCAGACACGTTTACTGAGCCTTTAAACACTTGGTGCAAAAGGAAACGAGAAATAAAATTGGTCTTTTCACTACCCTTCGCTAGCTAGACAGACAGACAGACGTCCATTTCTAAAGCACAAAGGGAAGACTTAAACCTAGACTAAACCACACACACACACACACACAAAACCAAGGTACCAGTGAAACTCCTTTTGTCTCTTACTCCCGGTGGGAAGCAGGGTAGAAATCCAAGGAGCTGCTCTGTTCCGCTGCCCCGGCGCCGGCCGGGCGCTTCGACTGCTGCCTCCAGAGATGTGAATGTACTGCTCCTTGAGTTCCCTTCCATAGAACTAGAGGCACCTCGTTAGGAAGTTGCTCCTGTTTTATGGTGCTAAAGAAAACTTTTATTCCCCCCCTCGAGCATTTAAGAACTATTAAATGGCCCTTTTTATGAATGTAACATATCCATTTCTGTTCCACATTTTACACTGCAATTTTAACATGTTTGGAAATGATTTGCCTTTTTTCTTTTAGAATAAGCTTTATAAATATTCTGTAGAGTCAATTGAAGTATAATTCTTAAGGATCACTCTAAGACGCCTACAAAATCTTGTATATTTTTAAGTGTGCCAATTTGTAAAATATTTTGTAAGTGTATATTTTTCTTAGAAAAGTGCTGTGAAGTGTTTGTATGTGTGAGGTTTCCCTTTTTTTGCACCTTCGGGTGTTAATAAAAGGATGTATACTTAAGAGTTTCTGGTTTTAAAAACCAAAATACAAAGAAAAAAATTAAACTTTTGTTGGGAATTTTGTAATAAAAAGAAATGTTGTGAAAGAGTGTAGTGATATTGTGTAAAGGAAACTGGAAAATTTGTGAGCGCTTTGCTGTTTTATAGATCCTCTTGTAAATTATTCTTGTAATATTTTGGGTTTTGTTGTTCTTGTTGCAAAGGTTTTAAATATTTGTGACTGACTCTGTATGGTGAAAACGTCATATTGTTAACTTGCTGAGTTTTGTTATATTGTTTATGGAATAAATAAAAAAATTTAAAATCTCATTTTAAGATCATGTATGAAGAAGAAATTAAAACTGCCATTTATTGAATATTAGGAATCGTTTCTTTAACCAAATCTGTGTGGCTGCCCCCTCCCAGGGCACTCCAGGCCCCGCCTAATTGGGCTGATGCTCGTTAGTGGGAAGCACATCAGGGAGGGAGGAGCGCCTGGGGGTGGGCAGAAAGGCTTGGATCGCTTCTGCTGTAACGTGGGGCTGCTTTAACTGAGAAATGGAAACTTCAGCAAGGCAACACAGATTCAGGCTTTGCCTTCCTCGGGTGCAGAGGGGGGGCTGGGCTTGCCCGAAGGGAGCGGAGCCTCTTCCCAGCCCACTGTCCCTGGGCGGGTCCCTGTCCCGGGACTGTCCCAGCACACTCCCAGACCGGCCTTTTCCTGGGAAGGAGCAGCTGTGTGCACTGAAATGCCACCGGCTTCAATTTCTTGTGGAAAAGGAATAAAACTTAGTTGTCTTAAAAACGACAATTCCTTTTATTAGTATTGATAGGAGCAATGAAGGAGGGGGGCATTAATTCAGGCTGGGTCATTCCCAGCCCTTCCAGCAGAAAGCAGGACATGAACGCTGTGTTCTGCAAGTGGATCCCTTGGCAGGGGGCTGGGAAATAATCCCCAAAAGCAGAGCTGCTAGCTCCACAAGCTGCCTGTGTTCTCAGAGGGGTCCCATTTTACTCATCATTTTACTCAGATGAGTAAAATGGGGCCAGGAGGGATTTCAGTGCTCCAGTGGCCGAGTGGATCCTGGTGCCTGAAGCCCAGGGCAGGGCAGGGCTGGAGTGGTCCAGGGAAGCCCATCAGCAGCCCAGCTTTGAGAAGGGCTGAGCTTCATCTGGCACTAGAAGCTCTCAAATAAATAAAACACACAAAGGGCTGGGCCAGGCCCACGGCCACCAAAACCATCAGGTGTGTCCCATCTGGGCCCAATCCTGTGCCCCATGGGCTGGAAATAGTTCCAACTCCTTAGTGCAAGTCTGGGAGAGAGACTTTTCAGCAGGGGGGTTGGGGCATGGTTTTAACTGAAAAAAGGTAGACTCAGACCCAATGTAGGGAAGAAAATTTTTACACTGAGGGTGGCAAGGCCCTGGCACACATTTGCCCAGAGAAGCTATGGCTGCCCCATCCCTGGAAGTGTTCAAGGCCAGGTTGGATGAGGCTTGGAACAAACCAGAAGGCTGCTGTTTCTCTGAGCTATTATTGTATATTTTCTCCATAATCAGGGTTATGTTGCTCAAAAGCTCATTTTGGGGACCCTGTTCAATCTCGTGTTTTCTCAAGTGCTGACACAACCCCATGCTGGCCAGTCCACGTTCGGTGTGAGTGGTACCAAAACACATCTAATCAAACAAGCAGAGCCTTCACCCCCAGAGCCATGCTACAGAAAGCACCTGGTAAATGGGGTTGTGCTTATCCACTCTATTTATATTATATAAAAGCACATATAATTAAAACACTTTTAACTTTTGGATGAGCCATCATCCATGTCTGTGCATGGCCCAGTGGCTTCGCCTTGTGAGTGAAGAAGAGTGAGTCAGACTTTAATTGGGATGTAATTTAATATCACCAGTTCTCTGTCCTGCTAGTGGGAGCTGCTGCCTCTGGCCAGAGTTTGGATGGGGACAAACCTGCCCTGGGTGACATCAGGGTGACACTCGGTGTCTCTGGGGTTGGTTAGGGGCCTTCACCACATCCCAAAGTAGAAACAGAATTTTGCAGACAATTCCACAGGATAGTTTGGAATACCACAGTATAGTTTGCAGCAGTGGCAGGCTGGAGGCCTCTGGAAGGTGTCAGGTAATGACTGAAATTGAGGATGAATTTGTATCTCTTCATGCAAGGAAGTCAATAGGGGAAAATATGGGAATTTCTTTGTCTGGGGTATTCATAAATACCCCAGACAAAGAAATTGTCTGGGGTATTTATATATTGTTCTCTTAAATATATTTCAAACTTGGAAATATATTTAACTTCCTTGAAATCAACACAGAGCTCAAACCTGCCCAAAATCTCAGCCACGTGGACCCCAGCAGCCATCCAAGCTGGGCCTGTCCTTTGTCCAGCACAGTCCAGCTCCTGCACAGCTGATCCACTGGCTTCAACATCCCATCCCAGAGGTTTCTTACACCTCCCAGCATTCCATGTAGGATCTGTCAGGAGAGGTGCCGTGTGGTTTATGTTGATAAATGCCCACAGGCTCCCCCATCCCCCATTTTTTGTGGAATTACACCTATAGGAGTAGCTTTTGCTTGGCAAATGTACTTTGTGTTGCAGCAAAAGCACTGGTTCAATAAAGCACTTAAACATACACTTTATCTTGAGCATGTTGGAGATTATATCCCTCTTTAGCAAAGCATTTAAGTATGTGCTTAATTTAAGGATTTAATTAAGGATTTTAATTGTAGTCTTCAGTATGTGCTTACCTGCTTGGCTGAATGTGGGTGAGATTACTACAAGCTGAAGATTTCGACATAAAGTCAGTGACTAATTCTGTCTGAATGAAGGTGTTACATTCTTCTCACACAATGCAGTTAAAATATAAATAGGAAAAAGGCAAGAGGCAGTTAACTCGATTTTTTCAGCTGAAAGCAGCATCCAAGACCAAATCTGAGTTGATGAAAATCTAATATTATTAGTTAGAATCTCTAAAGTGGCATTACAGATCAATAGAAAGGAGCACCTTAGAAATGAGTCTGCAGCTCATGAGCTTTAATTATGAGAAAGGAAGGATTCAGCCATCCTCTCCCTCTCATCAGTGACAGCGACCTTGGAATGTAAGTGGCCACCAACTAATGGGCTGTGGCATCATTTCTCCAGTCATTAGGGGATTCAAGTTGATTTGCTAAGAAAAGAGAGTTTCTGCAATTGCATCACCAGCCTGTCTTTTGGACCATTTCCATAACTTTTGAACTCTGTGACAAATTTCATCTAATTGAGGAGGAAAAAAAAAAAAAGATTCCAAAAATATCAAGCTCCAACAAGTTGAATGCAAAACAAGTGTCTGGGTTTCTGTTTCTCCATTAGCATTTGCTGTCACTGAAGAGCCTTCCCCATCCCAGGACTGGGACAGTGTGCTGGATTTGGGTGGGATGGAGTTCATTTTCTTGACAGTGCTAAAACAGAATGGTTTTTAATCTTTTTGTGTGATACCACAAGGTATCACAACTCCTAACTGGATTTTTCTTTGAAGATTTCTATATTGAGCTATGTTAAAATGCAGAAGGAGAAGTGATTGTTACCCAGAGAGAGCAGCCAGCTGACCTACACCTACAGGGCACCCATCTGAGAGCATTTCCTGCAGATGGGTCGCCCAGGGAGATAACCCAGGCAGCCAAAATGACAGTGCAGGTGCTTACTGATGCCTTTAACAAGCACAGGTGAGTTTCTGTGGAATTTTACATCTTGTATCTCTTTGTTTTCCATGAGAAGCACAAGAGACATTACTACTTCTTGCCTATACCTGCACCTCTTTTTTCTTTACCCCCAGATTTCATTTTGAGATCTCAGACTACATGATTATGCAATATTATGCTTCCAACCTTTTAATGGCAATAACAGTAGGGGTGAGTGGTGATAAAGGCAGCTCCAGACAGCAAATCCACTCACTGAGAGAAAAGTACTTAATGCTCTCAGGAGCAAGAGGTGTTTTACAGCTCAGGGGTGTGGCAGATGTGCCTCAAGAAGGGTGGCTGGAAGCTGGGATGTGGATATCAAGGAAAACGGAATACAGAGCCACGCTGCCTGTTCAGCCTGGCAGTGACTGTGCAAGCTGAGTTTGCCTCTCAGTATCAGCACTTCAGGGAGGTGCCCAGCATCAGGATCTCTTTGCACATCTTCTCAGAGAGCAGGGGAAAGAGAAACCTGTGGCATCTAAAGAGTGGGAATGGGATAAGCGTCCTGAGCTGTGATGCCAAGGCTGTGGTGGCCAGGATCCTTCGTGGCTTGCACTGGGCAGTGTGGTGTGAGCACAGACACCTCTGTGTGCAAGGAGGGCTGGGACTGACATACTCCTGTCTCAGCACAGAGAGAAGCAAAGCTCTGCCAGTTCTGAGCTGTAGAAGGTACATGACCTGCAGATGAGTCAATCTAATTTTATCCTGTAGTGAGCACTGGCGCACCTGTATAATGAATAGCACATTATCACATCTTTGCTTGACTATCTCAATATAACACATTAATATAGTCTTCATAGCCTTCGGTTATCGTGTTATTTAATCTTTAATCTAATGTATTTGGAGCAACTGGCTAGTGAGATGCAGTCCGCTTTATCCTTCTAAGGACAACAATAGCAGGAATAAATGTTAAACTAAAGGAAGGAATAAAAAAAGAAAAAAATAGCAGCTCTATTTGTGCAATGTTGAGATGCATTTTTTGGCAGCCCCAGAGATTCAACAGTCTGGTATTTATCACGACAAAACGCAGAAATGTCTGATGATTACATGAAGGGAAATAAAGAGACTGAGCATAAACTGCAGTCTGAGAGATAAGGGCAGATTTTTACAGCAGGCAGCTGCTAAAACAGGGCTAATGTGACACCAGCCCCTGCTGCAGCAGAGGAGGGGACACAAGCCAGGGCAGGGACAGGGACAGAGCTGCAGCCAGGAATAAACAGGGCAGTTTAATACTGAGGGGGAGAATTAGGCAGCCTGCTTAACCTCATTATTTACCACCAGGAGGATTATTTTTAAGGAATGCATCCCTCCTCCATCTCCCATCAGATAGCACTGCAAAATGCTGGCTGTGGAGACTATTTAGGATCTTTCTTGCTGCAATGAACCCCTGGTGTAGTGTTCAGTGAGGGGAACCTGTCCAGCAGTGCCCAGAGGGATTTAGCATCACCCCAAGTCCCTTGAGGACATGGTCTGGAGGCACCTGCTCTGCCCTGGCTCTGCTCCAAGGTGGGTGCCTGGCAGGACCCCTCTATGATGCTTCCAGTCTCTGCTGGGGTTATGACCCCAAGATAATGGAAACCAAGAGCTGAAAGTCCCTCTTCTTACTGAATCCAAGAGCTCCGTGCAGCTCCTGGTGTGAGGCAGTCACTGCACAGCTCTGGCCAAGGCTGTTAGATGTTAGGGCTGGGATTTGAGAACAGAAAGATGCAGATCTCTCAATTATTGCCAAGTGTGTCAAGTCTGCAATCCTACAGGGAATGTGCTGAGGTGGAGACTTGTGTTGGTTAAGGAGAACAGTGCCTGGGTGGCCAAGCTGGGAGCAATCACCAGTTTAATTTTAGGGCTACAGTTATGAATTAGGTCATGATTCCAGCACAGAAAGGAAATGTGTCATTGCCTGAACTGCCCTGGACATCACACAGGCCACGCTCTTGATTGAAGGATGAAGGACAATGCTGGAATTCATTATTCTGCACAGAGGAACAGAAGCTCGTGGGTTTTAGCAGTTGAATCCCAGTGGTGGAAGTCCTTCATTTCCCTGGCATGAGCACAGAGCAAAGTAACACATGATCCCTGTGGTTTGGCTTCGTTTCATCCTTTTGCAGCGTGGCATATTTGATGCAGGACTTGGGGGAAAGATGAATTGCACTCTAAGAACAATTCAATGAAAACACTTGGACATGCTGTATGTGATACAGATCTTGTAGCCTTTGTAGGGTTAACATAGGGCTGTACCAAGAATGTCTGCGTGGAAAACTCTTCTGATGGATACTTTCCTCATCCTTTCTGCCCCAAATAAAACCACCAGACTTTTAGGATCAGTTACCTCCTCTTGTGGAGATGAGGACATTGCCGAGTTCCCCGAGCAGCCTCCAAGGATGGAGGGCAGATCCTGTCTCTCAACAGTGCCAAAGGCATCAGAAGCAATTAAAGAAAAATAAGAGTTGATTTGAAGAATGTAATGATCATTCATCTAGCTGCAGAAAAAATAGATTTTTATCATTGAAATATTGGAAAGAGTAGCATTTATACTCTGATAAGTATTATGGCATCACACTTTGTGGGGAATTTTGAAGGAATTTTGAATGAGTTAGAGATGGGACTTCTGAGTTTTTTTAGATAATGTGATTTGTTTTTCTTCTCTTCTGCATAGGTAAGAAGGGTGAGGCTGGCTCATGTTTTTACTGCATGGTTCAAAAGGTCACAAGACCTCTAATTACAAGACCTTTTAAGGATTTATTAACTAATTAAACTGCTAACAAGGATATTTCTGTTTTTAACCTAATCCTTGAATATTTTGTTTTATGAACTCATGCTGCAGTGTAAACTTTCTTAGCCAATCATGTTATAACACACAAACCTACAGTACTGTACTCTAAAACTCTAAACTTTTTTTTACTTAGCTTAACATGACTCTGCTTTAAACTATAAATCCACATTCTCACTTCTAGTACCTAAGTTTGGAAACTTTTTCCAAGGTCTCAGATCAAATCCTATGTTTAATTCTAAGCTTTAGTTTACAAGCCCAAAGTTGTGAGAGCTCCTTACATTTCAGATTCCAACAGCAAATTATTTAATTTTAGATCAAGAAAACAACAATGTAGCAAATCAATGCAAGAGGCTAAGGCGGCTCCAAGTGGACAGGGAGAGACTTTCTGACTCCAGTCTTGGCACCAAGGAAGAAGGCAGGTATCTCCCTGCCCCCCATGCCTGCTTTTCCACAGAAGTTTTGCCTCCCAGCATATCATGCCCAGCTCCTTCTGTAACCATTCCTCCAGCTCCTGTTGGATGTTCACCCTTCATGGTTCTCATATATCCTGTCCTGTTGGGGCAGATGAGCTCATTGCAGCGTAAACTTAAATGAGGATGGTGATCTCCGGGTGCAGGAGATAGAAAATCAAAGGTGTGTAACAAAACAAGGTGGTTTTGAGGGAGAAGTTGAAAATTGCCATAGCCTGCAATTGTCTTTTCTCATGCTTTGGTGGCTGGCCTTGGACAGGCAGTTTTGTCACTCTGCTCAGCTTCTTGTTGCTCTAACAAGGGACAAGGAGCTCCACTGATCTTTGAAAAGCCTTCAGTAAGTGCCATGTTTTTCTTTCATGTTCTGGATGTCCCTGCTACGGCACACATACATCAAACCCTGTCCACAGAGGAGTAATTAAATGGCACTGCTAACGGGATGTCATAGGATGGGCCTGATTACAGCTCACCCAGAAATGTCTTCCCAAGTCCCAGCCTCTTTGACGTGATTCTCCCCCCTTTCTCTGAATTTCTTCCAGCATTAATTTCAGTCAGTCCTGGGATTATTTGAAAAAGGGCCTTGGGGGACTTGTTCAAAGGCACTGCCACCACGGACGACTTTGCATTCTGAACTGAAGCATTTCACTCCTATCTGTCTGGACATATGAGCTGCTCAGCACTGCTTCATTAGGCAAGTTATTTTTAAATTCCCAGAAAGACCAAAACATTGAGAGAGGAATTAGCATTTGCCGTTGAAACAGCTGCCAAACAGAAGAGGCAGAAGGCACTCCGGGTCCCCCCTGCTATCCCTGGGATTAACCAGGCACCAGTACCCAGTCACTGACACACTCTCAGACTGCACATGAGACATCAGAAATCATGCCCCAAGATAAGGATTGGTAAGTGACCATCAGAACTCTGTAGGATGACCATCAACACTGAATAAGAAAAAATCTTGGAAATCTCTCTCTTCCTCCAGTCCCAATCTGTGTTTCCCCCTTTTTCTTTCCTGAATTTTTCACTTAAAGGATTTTAACTCCATTCTGGTTTCTCCACACAAATGAATGAAGCAATAAAGCCTGCCCAGAGTCTTTGCTTCCCCTAAACAACAAGACCCAGTGGGCACCCAACTTTCCAAATGCCAAGAGACTGCAATAAAGCTGATGCTGCTTGATTGCATTCTCTCTCTGTAATGAGTTTAAGTTTCCCAGTGGCTGATGGTGCTCTTACAGGCCAGAGTTAAAGCAAAAGGCTTGGCAATGAAATGTCTGAGGCACCTTTTGGTCGCTGTTTTCAAACAGTGATTGCCCTGCAGTTGGTGCTGCTGAGGGCAGCCAGGATTCCCACTGATAATGTTAATAATGCAAAAAAAAAAAGTGTTGAATATGGGAAGGGGGAATAGGTTGGGTAAAAATAGTCTTTTCACCTCTCTGGGAGCAGACAGACAGCACAGCCAAGGCAGTGTGCAGCTTGTGCTGCCTGGTTCACCCCCCGCTTCACCCCTGCCTGCAGCCACAGGGTTTCTGTATTTATCCAGAACAAATCTAGCAGGAGCTGTTCTCATAACCTGCTCCCAATTCCTGCCTAATGAAGGCCGCCAGATTCCTCTGAATTATTGCTTGTTCAAACCAGAGTGTTTCCTTTGGAAAAAAAATGATCTCATTAAATATTTCCAGTGATTCTTCAGTGACAGGCACTCTGCCACAGTCGGCAAACTGCATGTGGATTGCTCCAGTGGACAGCTTTCCCCGGTCCTAAAAATGCACGGCAACCTGTACTGATGTCCAGCTACCAAACACCCCTTTGCCAGATAAATAATGGAGTCACAGAATGGTTTGGGTTGGAAGGGACCTTAAAGATCATCCCATTCCACCCCTGTCAGGGCAGGGACACCTTCAACCAGCCCAGGTTGCTTCAAGCCCCATCCAACCTGGCCCTGAACAATTACAGTAATGGAGCAGCCACAGCCTCTCAGGCTGTGTCAGGGCCTCACCACCCTTTAGGGTTAAATCTGTCATTTGCCTTCCTAGAGACTGCATTTAAAATGTCTCTTCACCTTAGTAAACTGTGTTCCTTGGGTGCTTTCTCACCAAGGTGTGTTTTCCAGCCCTCAAGGAAGACTTCCTGGAGCCCACACAGAGGTAATAAAACCCCCTTGTCTTCCTTGGTGCCTCACTTTGTGGTTCCTTGGAAGCATGAGCTCCTCTTGGCAGAGCATCTCATTAGGAGCTCATCTTCAGCTGATTATTCCTCTTCTGAGTCACTGCTTTCCATGACTTTGTCACCCACCCCTTAGTCCAGCTGCTGCTGTTCCATTCTTAGGCTAACAATTTTATATCTGGTGGCACGGAAAACATGTTGTTTATTTAAACTCAGCTCATTAAGTGATCCTGATTAGGTTTGGTATTGGTGACCTGCCCCAACTTCTGTGCAGCTGCAGATCACCAGTAATGATCTGGCATTTTCTCACGGGTCAGCACACATTAAGTGCTGTGGGGTCGAGATCAGGCAGGAAGGGAGCTCTGCTATGTTCAGTGCTCTGCTTACAATTACACTTGGAGACCTATCAGTTAGCTTTCAATCCAATTAATGTTTGTCATATTGACACATTATTCCTCTTTCTCAATCAAAGTACAGTGCAAGACAAGATCTGGTCTCTGGCTGAAGGTTCCTTCTAACAGCTCTACTACTGTAAACTATGACATTAAGGAAAATATCTGGTTAACAGGACAAAGCCTACTTTTCATAATGCTAC
Organism: Serinus canaria; assembly: GCF_022539315.1. Lineage (NCBI taxonomy): Eukaryota > Metazoa > Chordata > Aves > Passeriformes > Fringillidae > Serinus > Serinus canaria. Next base: position 17,399,202 of record NC_066318.1, read on the forward strand.
AGTATCTCCTTGAAATTATTTATCAGCTTATTATTTAAGTTGTTATTTTTTTCTTAGGAATCATTGATAAGATAATGTCCAGGAATATCTCCCATTAACCTTTAAGGAGACAAAGGGCTGGAACAGCTCTCCTGTGGCCCCTTCCCTGGCAGCTGTTCCCTGGGAGGGGCCAAGTGCCCATCACTGTTTCCCTCTTGTGCCCAGAGCCAAGGCCCCACCCCAGCCACGCTCCGTGGGGGCAGAGTCCCTGTCAGTGCCCTGTGCTGGGCAAACCTTTGGATCTGTGCTGGCAAAGGCAGCTTTGGCCCCACACTCTGCCCCACCCTCTGTCACCAGGATGTCCCCAAACCCCACCTGCCCCTCCTGACCTTTCCAGCTCTGTCCTGTGAGAGTTCAGCACAGCTGGGAGCACCAAACCCAGGGCTCAGGAACACCGAGGAGACTCGGTTTGCTGTAAACAGGGGAAAAAGGGGAAGAGCTTCAGGTGTTTTAATGCTTAGAACTGTCCACCAGCAGAGGGGTGGGACTGTCCCTTTGGGACTGTTCATCTGGGAACTGTCCCTTTGGGGAGTGTTCCTTTGGGACCATCCCTTTGGGGGCTGTCTGTTTGGGACTCTCCTTTCAGGGACTGTGCACTTGGGACTGTCCCACTGGAAACTGTCCATTTGGGGGCTGTCTGTTTGGGACTATTCCTTTGGGATGGTCCTTTTGGGGACTGTCCATTTGTGGGCTGTCCATTTGGGACTGTCCATTTGGAGACTGTCCATTTGGAGACTGTCCTTTGGGGACTGTCCCTTTGGGACTGTCCCTGTCCCTGCAGCCCCTTTCCCAGTGTCACCGTGTGCTGTTGTGTCTGTGCTGCCCCTGCAGGGGAGGCGATGGAGCAGGGCCTGCGGGACTGCTGCCGCTCCATCCGCATCGGGAAAATCCTGATCCAGAGCGACGAGGAGACGCAGCGAGCCAAGGTGTACTACGCCAAGTTCCCCCCCGACATCTACAGGAGGAAAGTGCTGCTCATGTACCCGATCCTGAGTGAGTGCTGCTGCCAGCACGGACAGCCGGGCTCCTCTGAGCGCGGCACTGCCTGAAAATGGCCTCACCTGGGGCTCTGCTGGGGTTTTCTGCTGGGCTTAGGGGACAGAGCAGGGAATTGATCAGGCTGTGCCAGGACACAGGGGACAGAGCAGGGAACTGATCAGGCTGTGCCAGGACACAGGGGACAGGAGGGAATTGATCAGGCTGTGCCAGGACACAGGGGACAGGAGGGAATTGATCAGGCTGTGCTAGGACACAGGGGACAGAGCAGGGAATTGATCAGGATGTGCCAGGACACACGTTTCTCAGCTGCAGCAGTGTGAATGCAGAGCAAATCGTTTGGGCATGGCTGCTTTTGGGAGAAAGGCTGAGATTAAGACATGACATAAATTTAATTTTTTAAGTTTTGCCATGAGAAGAGACACAAAATGTGTTTTTCTCACTCTACTTAAAATGTTTTTTGACTAAGGTTACAATCCTAGAAGCGAATTACTTTATAATTAAATAACACTAATGCTAACCAAAAAAAAACCTGGTAAGCATCGTAAAGAGTTCATCAAAATGAGGTAACTTTTCCAGTCGAGGATTTTTTTCTGTCCTACCTATGGAGCTTTTCATTTCCATTTGACTATTTTAGATGAGCTTTCTTGCCTCAGGGTTTTAATAAAATCAGCTTCTGTGCTTAAAACCTGGCAGAGTTGGCTTTTTCAGAATAGAAATAAAGTTCCTTCATAAGGAGACAAGTTTTCTTGAATTAATACCTGCAAAGGTGAGTTTTCCAGAGAGAATGGACAAAATCATCCTTTAATTGCACATGGATATTCTTGGATGGCCTGGGACAATTTGTCAACCCGAAAGAAAAATAAAGCCTCACTTTTTCCCACTTAGTTCTGGCCTGAGCAGGGCTCAGGTGCAGTGACAAAGCACTCTGGTGACATGAGCAAGCTACTCCATGTTCAGTTTGTAAAAGTTGCATCACTCTGCTTTAACTACTTCATCTTCTGTAGACTGAATTTTTTAGGTGCAACTGGATTTACAGTACCCAACTAGGTGACAGTAAACAGCAGAGAAATCCTTTGGGAGTAAGTGAATTCAGCAGAAGTTCGCACATCCTGTTTTTATCACAGACTTTGCATGTAACTTTCTGCCAGCAGCTACAGAAAGACAAAGTCAATTTAAAAAGTAAACAGCAGCCCAGCTTTAAACCCAGGAAGCTGGAGAAAAACAGAATTTCTGCATTTACACTGCCCAGCTGGCTTCAGCTCCCCACTCAGCTCCTGGCTCTGCCTCTACTTGGAGTACACAGAGATCTGAGTTTGGTGAGTCTGGTATTTTTAATTTTTTTGCTCAGGTTTAGAAGCTCCCAAGAGATTCAGATTTCCTCACCTCACTGCATTTGGATTATTACTTAGCTATATTGAGAATAAGTTATTTTAATATCTTTTTAGAAAAAAAAAAAAGCCAACATTTTTTTCATCTATCACTGCATACCTAATAAGCAGTTTTTAAAACCCTGGGGAATTTAAAGCAAATTTATTTACCCTCATTGAAGGAAACGACATTAAACTTACCATGGAAAAGTGTTGCAATTCTCTTTTGCTATACACCCAGCAGCAAATTGAAAACACTTAAGTAGGAATTACACCATGCTTTTGCTGTAGATTTTGGATTTTTCCCTATACTGCAAAGTTCTCTATGCAAATATATTTTCCCCTACAAGCTTTTTGAAATATGCTGCTACACTGCTCCTAATTTTGTCAAAGCTGTTAAGGAGATGTATGTGCACAGGTCATTAATTGTTATTAATGTCAAGTGGATACTGAAATCCGTTAAGTGGTTTTGAAAAATCAGAGCTTTTTCTGTACCTGATCAACTCTGTGAGGGCATTTGCAAATAAATCCACCAAATTATACTAATACATTATATATATATAAATTTATTATATCTTATATATATTATATTACATTTACATATTACATCTATATTATATATAATTATAAATTATATAATTTTATATAATTATATATAATACACTGAGGAGAGACTTTTCCTCAGCTGTGTGCCCCGGATCTCAGCTCCAAGTTTTTCCTGCTAAGGAAGGTGTGAATCAGCAGGATCCAGGAGCTGTCTCTGCTCCTCACGGGTTTTCATCTCCCTGCAAACTGGCAAATGTCTGCTTCAGGAGTTAAAGCTCACCCACAGATGTGAAGAATGTTTTATTCCTCTATTGCTTTGCCATTTGATGATTTTCAAGACTTTTGGTAAGGTTGATCAAGTAAACATATTTTATTTAGGGGGAAAGAGACAAACAAAATGACGTGTCAGATGTCAGGAGGCTGTTCCAGGAGCATAAACCACCATCTTATCCCTCCATCCAGACAGAATATGCTCCCCCTCCCTTTTGCTCAATAATCCCTAATATTTTACTGCTGAGGTTACTGGTGTCTAAAGAAAGCCACTTTTATCCTGCTCTGACCAGAAAAAGGGAGGAGAAAAGGCAGGGTTCCCTTTGATGCATGACCAGCCTGTGGCAGTGCCCTGACCTTGGATTCCCTTTGAGGTGACACTCAGGGATGTCCTGCTCTCTGCTGATTGCCAATACTCACACTCATGGCTGCTTTATCAATCCCATGACAAACTGAATCAATTGTGTGCCCATCACCTGCTCCCTGAGTTATCCACCCTTGACAATGGATGGATTTTTTGCCAGTTTCAAAGGTGCCTGTCAAATACGACGGAGTGCCCACACACTCAGCCACGGGGTCTCTCTTTGGGGGATGGAGTTTCTCCAGCCACTGGAATTTGGAGGAGTTGGAGCACTGCCTGCATAAAACATCCATTTGTCATGGGTCAGCAGCAAGTCAACTTTTCCCAATGACAAATATTTTGGTGCATTAAAACTACAAAATTGCTTTGAGACATTAAATTTACTCTTCTTAGTTTTGGGTTTGGGTTTTTTTTAAATTTTACTCACATTTAACAGTCAAAGCAGAGCTGTTAGGTTGCAGTTTAACCCTGCAGTAAATCTAACTGTAATTTCAGCAATGATGCAGAGGACTGGTCTGATGCAAACTCACTCTACCAACACCAATTTATTTTTAAAATCATAGAAGGTGAATATTCTGCAAGCAAGTTTTATGCTGTATTAGGTATCACCTCTCCATCACTCCAGCTATGTGGTGTAGCAATACTTAATTGCTTCATGTACTGGTTATTTGAACAAAAATATACAAAAATATAGTTGGGAACTTAGACCTGCTCCAGATGAAAGTGGGACTCCTTCCTGCTCTCCATTCCTAAGGATTTTGGCATCTTCCTTTCCTGGTCACAGGTTGTGGCCAGTAAAAGTGATGAGAAGTGATGGCCTGTACCTGCCCCTTCCCTCTTCTCTTGCCTGGACACTGTGGCTGCCTTTAAATCCTCAAATCTGCTGGGGGAAATTTAAAGTGTGAATGTATAAAAAAACCCACTTCATTTACATTAGAAGCTGGGCTTGTATTGTTGAGTAGAAAGTCAACAGTTTCCACAACCTTTAAATGCAACATCCCCCTCAACTTGACAGTGCTATTTTTATAAAGAACCAGCAAAAGGAGAAATAAAGGTGTCTCATGGGCTTCCTGAAATGGTGTAAATGCTCAGGAATATGTTTTTTCTCTATGTATTGGATATTATGAAGATGACTTCCTTGCAAGACTTTTGCAATATATGACCTTTCAGGCATTGAAATGGGACCTTTCAAACCTCAGCTGCCCTTGATAATTTCAGCAGTGAGGGGGAAAACTGCAGAAGTGCTTAATCCTACATAACATGGGAAGTCTGGCATTCAATTAAGGTTCTCTTTGTAAAACAGAAATCTCTTACTCTTCATAGAGCATGCCAGCTGTATGAAGTATACAACACCAGCTGAGAAGGGAAACCCTGCCAGTTAGAGGGGAAGGAACTCCATGGTTAGAGGTGGAGGAATGCCCATGGTTAGAGGTGGAGGAATGCCCATGGCTAGAAGGGAGAGCAGGGTGAATAATCGCACCGACAGCCACCAGTACTGCCGGTATTTGTTTCTTTGGCGCTGCTGGCCACCATGGACCTTGCAGGCAGTCCCCTCTGCCCAGCGCACACACACCTGAGGCGACATGAAACAGCCCCAAACTCAGGGGACCGCAGGGACACGGACCCTCCTGCTGCGCCGCACCACGAACGGGCACCGCGGATCGCCGGTCCACATTGCCTGGGGGCTGTGAACTAACGAGCGGCCACAGACAGCATCCCGCTCCACCCTGCCCCACCCTGAGCCTTTGCCCGCACCAAAATGGCGGCGGCCCCTGAGGGCCGGGGCCGCGCGCGCTGGGCGGGGCTGCCCTCCCGGGCCGCGCCTGCGCGGGGCTCGCGCGCCTCCACTTCCGGCTGCCGGCGGCCGCTTCCGGCCCCCCGTTCCTTGGTAACAATGGAGCAGAAAATGGCCGCCTGAGCGGGCAGGAGGCGGCGCAGCGGCGGAGCGGCACGGGCGGAGAGCGGACAGCCGGCACCCAGCCCCGAGCGGCGCGGGCAGCGGCGCACCCACAGCCGGGGGGGCGGCGGCGGGCGGCGGCTGCGGGCGGTGAGCACCGGGGCGGGGGCGGGCTCTCAAAATGGCCCGGGGAAGGGAGAGGCCCAGGCCCGGGGGAGGCGGTGGCGGCCTCCGCCCGGAGCGGGAGGCGGGAGCAGGACCCCTCAGTCCCCGCTTGGGGCCGGCGGGGCGGCTCGGCGGGGCGCGGGAGGCTCGATCCGCGGTGCCGTGAGGGAGCGGGGGGCGGTGATGGCGGTCCGAGCGCGGGTGTGCCCGGATGGGCCGCGCTCCGTCACCCCGGGCATTCTCCCAGCGGGGCCACCCGCCGCCACCCTGATCCTCCGCCGGGCTGGAGCTGGGTTTGCTCTGCCCCTGGGGAGGGCAGGCGGGCCCGGCACCGTCCGGTGGGCTGCGGGAGGAATTGGAAGAAGCTCCTTTTGGGAGGGGTGGGGGAGGGGGTGGCTGTAGCTGCTGTCCTGGGCCCCGTCCGCAGTTCAGTGTCTGCTGCAGGAACCGCAGCTTTTCACGGCCCTGTTTCAGGCCGTGCTTCCCGTGAGTTGAGGCAAGAAGCCTTGTTGTGGAAGACAGGCGAGAAGAACTCTTCCTCTCCCGCTGTGCAGAGCTCTGGATCAGCCTGTGTGACCTGTTCAGCCCTGTGGTGTTTGCTATTCCTGTGCTGAGTTTCTCCCTAGTTGAGCACGTCATCTTTGCTCTGTCACCTTAGCTTCCTTTGCAAGTTTTTCCCTGCCCCTTTTAATGGTGTTTGTTGACATTTAAGGTTTCTGTTTCTCTGTTTCAAAACCCTTGTCAAGTCCAGCTGCATGTATGTGTTTATCTTGGGAGGTCTGCTTTAATAGGTGAGCAATATCAGGTTGTGTATAATAGTGTGTATGTATATATATGCATATAATGTAGTGATGATTAAGGTTTGTTTATAAAATGTATTATGTGTCTTGATTTTAGTGTGCAGTTGAAGTCTGACAAAATATTTCTCAGCAAAAATCCCTGAATTTTTCAAATAACAGTAGATTATTATATTGCTGTTTCTCAGGAAGGTGGAGCCTTGATACAGAGAAGCTCCTAAACAAGAATACAAACTTGAAAATACCCAATAGTACCATCCCACATCACTTTTATTTTCCTGTCTGTGTTGGCAGTATAGGGTAATTTCAACTTGAAATACTTGTCAAATGTTCAGAAGAACTTCTGACACTAATTTGTCCCTGTGTTTTAATTGCAGTGACTTGTCAAGTCTTTCTAAAACAAATAAACAGTTGGCTACTTCTTGGGCAGTTAATTATCTTATTTGAGGGTCAGATATTTAGTTTTGTTGTAGTGGTCACCTAGCACTTAAACTGACTCTGTTCCCTCTACAGGTTTGCCATTTTGGAATTAAAATAATGATAGCTTGGAATTATGTCCTGGGAAGGGATAACACACCACACATTATAAAATTAAGGGTTTCTAGTTATGTTAGACCACTAAGGCACAACAACTGCAGTGTTTCCTTCATCAGCAGCTCTGACTGGGTAAATGTTTGTCACTGAAATAACCACACACCAGTATTTTTCAAGCTGTAGTGGTTGCCATCTATATCGTATTTATTTTCCATATTACTGGATGAATTCCTGGACAAGAGGGTCTGCTCTCCAATATGTGTAGTTGGGTTTTTTTAGGGGAATGGATAACATGATCCTTAGACTGAAGTATTTTCAAAACACCTCTACATCAATACACCTGCCTTGCTTGTTCCTTTATTCCTCTTCCCTGAGGGAATGTATCAAAATAAATCCCTTGATCTTAGCAGAATCATTCCAGTTGCAGTGGAGGTGTTGTACATTTTTTTAACAGTAATAGCATAATATAACATAATGTTCTGACTCCATATACTTGAGTCTAAAGATTGTATTTAAATCCAGCCTAATGTAGTTTAGCACATTACTGGAGTGTCCTAAATTCTTTTTTTGTAGAGAAATTCAGTTTGCATGTGTTGAAGTACTTGAATCCAGACATGATTAGTGGGTGTTTATCCAAGGTTTTGTGGTTTAATCTCAACTTGGTGAAAACTTATCAGCTGCTGAGCTTGCAAAAATTACTTGTGAAGGGATAACACCAAATGTGAACATTTCCTTCTTCAAGATAATTTTATGAGAGTCTTGTGCTTTTCAGAACCAAAACTTCTAAAGAGTGTTGCAGTGTCATAACTTAGGAGCTTTTTGTGCAGAGTAGGGATAGCCAGGAGCATCCCAGGGACTGGTTTTGCTTTTGCATAGGTTCTGGCTGCAGGTAAGGTCGTAAACACCAGCCTGTGTCTCCTTCAGACTGCTCAGGTTTGTATTAAGAAGGTGCCTGTCAGGAGCTTTTGGCTGCTGTGCAGTGTTGAGACTCAGCTTTTGACTCAGGTCTGCAGGGTTGGAGGTCTCGTAAAACCATCTGATGATTATGGAATGCAGGAAAAGCCAGCACATATTTTATCTTATTTCAGTATTTAAAATCATCTTGTTCTCAGAGCACTCTGGGTTTTGATGTGCAAGGTGTATGTGCACATAGTCCTCTTAAAATGCTGGGGCTTCCCTGCCTTGGGATGGCATCAGAAGTGGAATTCTCATGGTGCAGATGCCTGTTTAAATTCAGATAAATTTGCCTTCATTTTATTTCCCGCTTCTGTGTTTGTTGGGCAGCGGATATCAACCAGAACGGGAACGCATGTACTAGAATTCCTCTGTGGCCTGTGGTTGCGGTGATTCTCTGCTTGTGCTCTTTTACTGTTAGCAGTACCTGCATTAGCAGCAGTTGTGTGGAGACAGCAAGATTCAGCAGTGAATTTAAAGATGGCTTTTTCTTTTTTAGTTACAAGTCAGTGAGTGTTGATTGGCTTGGTCTTTCACTAACCACAGCTTGTGGTTCTTCAGGAATCAAAACTCTGCTTGTCCTTGGATATCAGTCCTGTTCCATTGCTGTCTCTCAGGGTCAGCACAATTTACTTGTGTGCAGCTCTACTTCTTTTGAGTTCAGAGTGGGCCTTCTGCTGCTGACCCAGCAGGAAGCTCATTTCTGGGCAAAAAGAGCATCATTTCATGAGCTGCAGTGCTGAAAACTTGCTGCACCTCATAGACACCAAGCTTTCTCTTCTGTGCTATCTGAATTTGATGGCAAAGGCAGTGTTATCTTAATTTTATTTTCCTCTTGTATGTGAGAAGTGTTGTTTTAGTAAGTGCAGATGATAAAAGGCAAAGCCCAGCATTTGGGAGTTGGCAGTTGTTACTGCATTTTATTTTCAGAGCTCCATCTTGGTTCCACATGCTCTCAGTGTTCTGGAATTGCTAAGCTCTGCCCTGATTTCCTCACTTCTTTCTGACTTATCAGGAGTTGTTAGTGTTTCTCTTCTTTATCTCAGCAGTTGGTTCAGCTGAAGTGTTTTTGCTCTCTGGTCTGTTGGGTTTTTTTTACTCTGTGGAACTTTCTGCCACCATTCTGCAAAAGTATTCATTTGCTTTCTGTTGTTTGAAATGTATGTTCAGAATGACATCTTGTTTGAGGGCCTTTGCTTTGAAACACATTGGGGTAGTGAAAAAGCTGAATCAATGTTTAACACTCCTTGTTAAAGTGGCATTTAAATTTTACAGCACTTTTCACAGAACACTTCCCTAGAATACAAAACTTTCTTCCAGCTTTGCAAGAGTGGTGCAAGCTTCATGATAACTTTGGAGTTAAAGAGGACAGGGAGTTCTTGATTTTAAAACTTATGGTAGGTTTATTAAAAAGCTAATAAGAACCTAAATCTGCTGTTCATCACAGTGGAATTAAAAAGCCACAATAGCAGGGAAAAAAATCCCAAAATTTATGATGCCACTTTGAAAACTAGAAAAGTTTGTTCCTTTTTACTGTTTCTAAGATGGAGATGAGTGTATTGGACCTGTGGTATCAAAGCCTTCAGTGTGATCACAAAAGGAAGCTTGTGCACCTGCACAAAAAGAGAAAGCCAAACAAACTTGACATAATGAAGCTCCATGTATAATGCAGATAGATGACTTTCGTTTCACTGTCTTAGTGTCTTTTTCCTTTAATGATGGGATTCACTGACAGTTTTTGCTTCTGCTTTTGAGCTTGCAGGCTTGAGTGATGAAATATTTAAGATGAAAATGTAGTTTCTGTTATGTCTTACTTCCAGCTAGTTTTGAGTATAGAGAAATTGGATACTGACTGGCATGGAAACTGTTTTTCAACTTTGAATTCTTCTAGGAAAATGAGGTGGAGTGGGTTGGATGAGTGCTGTGTGTGAAGTGGGTTCAGTTTGTGCTTGAAGGAGCTGGGGTAAGAGGACTGCCTGTTCTAGCTGCTGTTCCTGTGTCATTTGAGACATGGAATTGGAGCGAGGCTGGCTGGGTCCGTGCTGCCATGGCACGTCAGAGCTGCTGAAGTCACAGTTCGTGGAAAGCGCTTGGACACGCAGCTGTGCTCTGCTTCTCTCGAGCTGAAGTGTCTTTGAGGCATGTTCACTGCAGCCTGGGCAGGGAAAACAGCCTCTAACGACCCAAAGCAAACAAGTCAGTGCTTCTGGCTTCCATCCTGAGTCACTCCTTCAGTGCAAGGGTTTGATCAGTTCTGTAGAGTGCAAGTAAGCAAGGTGCTCTACCGGTTGGAGTAGCTAATTAAGATGAGGGTATGAATCATAAATGAGAAGTTGGCCTTCTGCTGAGGACATCTCTGGAACACCCACACTGCCATCCTCTTTTTTGTTTATCCAGAGGTATTAACTGTGTTGCTGGGACGTGAGGTAACTCAGGAACCATTCCTGCCACACAGGGCACGAGAGATCCTCTGGTGAGGTTGAAATACCGGTAACACCGACCTGGGGGAGTTCTAGAGGAACTTCTTGCACACCTGACTCATGAGCAGCTGAGTTCTTTCTTCAGTTTAATTAAATTCCGTGCCTTGTCCTGTAAAAATTTGAGGAATGCCCCATAAGTTTAATGAAAATTTTAATTTTTAGATGTCATTTTTTCATTTAACCGTGCCAATTAGTGATTTCAGGGTTTGTCAGATTTTCTAAGTTCTGCCTAGTTGGTTTAGTGAGAGCGCTGATGTTTTATTTTAAACTTAAAAAGATTTATTTTAAATGTAAAAAAGCCCAGGAATGCAGGCTAAGGTAGTGTCTTGGTATTCAATTCAGGTAACTGATGTCAGGAGATAATACACATTATTTATTGAAGGAGGAAGAACTAGAGATTACTGTGACTTATGGTCCATTATGCAATATGGAGGTAGGCTGTGTTACTGTTGAAGGTAAATGGGTGACACACACGTTACCCCTGCTTGCTGTCCTACTACATTTGAGGCAGTAGCACATTTCTGACTGGATTTCGTTTACAAACAACCTGGCATGAAAGAACACAAAATATTTCTTAAGCTGTAAGAATGATAACTTTGTATTATTGAGGGACTATCCAGTACTCTTAAATTGTCCCTATCAAAAACCCCACAGTATTACTTCCTCTTAATTAAAAGAATGTAACAAACAATAGCTTTTGTGGGCTTACTGCAGTCTGGAGCAGCAGTGGGGAGACAGGCAGTCATTTGTGCTTGGAGATCTCTGAGGCTGTTGAAGCGTAACTGCAGGGAAGATACTTTTCTGATTTGTGGCAGGACGGGAGCACCAATTAAGAATTCACTGTAGTTACTCTTGTCTGGATATTCAAGCTGCTGAAGAATTATTTTTTTTCTCCAAGGAGAACATTTCTTATCCTATCTCTGATTTTCTTGCTTTGTGCAGTCCTTAGATGGTCACCCCCTCACGTCCCTGTAAAGAGATTTTCATACCTGGGTATCTCAGCTGAAGTTGGCAATAACCAGCAGATGTGAACTTCCTGCTCGTAGTTGTGATCTTCCCCACCCTGTGTCTACTCAGTGCTGACAAGGAAGGACACTGAAGGAGGAAATTCTGCATCTTTTAGCTTGGATAAGAACCAAGTCTTATTCTGGAAGAAAGAAAAGCAGAGTTGAACTGTACTTGCTTATTAAATAGCCAAATGTTGGTTATTTTGTTGTAAGCTAATAGTACACCTGTTGGTTTTCCCTCATCAGGCTTCCCTGTACTACTGCCTGCCTTCAGCCAGTCTTTATTGTCTGCAGAGTGTGAGGTGAGTGCAGCATCCTGAGGGGCAGATTTTCAAGTTCTTTCTGCTTCTCTGGGCAGGGCCATGGAAATCCTGCTGTCCAGCCAGATGGGCTCTATGGAGCCTGCTGAGGCAGGAGCAGTCCTAACATTCCAGTAGGTTCAGTCCAGCAGGCTGGAGGTGAGGCTTAGGATGCACAATGTGCACAATGAGCTGAGTGCACAGGGAGGAGATAGAAAGCAGCAGAAGCCTTGGGATGGAAATCCTGGTTTTCATTTGCTGGTTTTAATATCAGAGCTCTGGTTTAAATGTATCATCCCTTTTGCTGTCTGCAGTCACGTGGAGAGAATGTGTTGTTGCTGCTGTGTTTCTGTGCTATCTGTATTTCCATCAGTATAAACATCCCAGAGAGATTCACAGCATTTCTGGGGGATACGGGGGACTGGTGTAACCTGTTAGTAGCTTGCAATAGGACAATACAGCAATTTGTCACAAGCAGAAAAGTCCTCATGTAAATTAAATTCTTCTTTCATCCCACCTCTGAGGCCTTACCTCTGAGCAGTAAACTCTATTCAGCCTTGACCATTTGCTGATTTTATGGTTTAAGAGGGAAGATAAGTGATGAAGGAGGAGAAAAGAGGAGCAAACCTGGAAATTAGTAGTACTGACTTATTCCAAGCATTTCCTAAAGAATCACCCATTGAACTGTATATCAGCCTGTTGGTGAAGAAGAGATTTTAAATTCCCCCCCATTTGACTTATTTTGACTCTCCCTTTTTCCCTGACCAAGAATGGTGCACCTTCATTTTCTGGAATGGAATAGGCAAATATCTTTGAATCACGTAGGCATTAGGTAGCCGAGGTGCCTGCAAGCATTTTCAGTTAAAAGGAAAGTAGTAAATAAGTAGTAAACAAATGTCATGTTTTGTATGTGTAGTGCATCTTTCTGTTTTAAGAGCTGTTGAAGAATTGGTCTGTTGCTTATAAAGGTGTTAATATTGCCATCTTTCTGAAGATATTCCACATGTTTCCAAGTTTGATGTGTATTCCCAAAGAAATGATGCATTTCAAGGTTTTATTTTGGATGCAAGTTAATCGTTCTACTTGAGACTTTTATTCAGATATTACCAGAACCACTGAGAACTGCTTTTAAAAGTATCTTCTCCAGCATGTCCTTAAATAATGGTACTTGAAGTAATAATTCTGCTGCAGAAAGCTTGTAAAAAAAGTTGACTGAAGCTGTGTTCTCACTAGAAATACGTGCCTGGCATGAGAAGGGCACAGGGATTTCCTAAGTGAGCCGGGTCAGACTTGAACACACCTGCAGAAACTATTGCTCAACTGTCCTGTGAATGGGGTCATTTATCGGTGTTTAACAGCATGTCACAGCATACAACACTCGCATGTCACATGCCAGTCTGCAGGCTTTAGATTGCTCCAGGGATTTAGAAATGCAGAGAAAGCTGATAGGCTCCCATCTGACTCAGGAGTGACTCTGGTAATTGCTGCTGCTTCCTGATTCCTGAAAAAAGGGTGTAATTGCTTTGGTAAATGGCAGAACCTCACAGAACCAAACAGCACCGGTAGCCCCGAGTGGCAGTAAGTTAATATCACTAGCTTAAAATCAAATTCTGTTGCATCAGAACTGAAGACAAAGAGGGTCAGAACAGCAGTTTCATCATTTTCAAGTCTGCAATAATGGGATGTCCTATCCTGCAGAATTTCTCTGGTGCTGCACACCGAGGGGGTTGGTGCACTTTAATTTTCACTATAGCAGCTGAAATAAAGTGCCCGTGGAGATCATGCAGTGCTGCTCTTCTGGAGAAGCACTAATGTAAACTGTGGGCAGTCTTGACTTGACAGCTGTGCTGACAAACCAAAAAAAGATGCTTTTTGCACTAGACAGATGTCTAAGTGTTGGAAATTTTCCAGTGAGAAGCAGAAAAGCTTTATTCTTCCAGTATTTCCATGTCACTTGAAGTATGGTTTAAATGAAAGGAATGTTTTCTGATGGGGAATGTTATCGCAGAGCTTTTTAGCATGCAGAGGATTAGCTTCTTAATCACCTCTGAGTAACTAGATTCTACCAGTTGTACAGGAAAATTCTTGGTGCTGTGAATAGTGAGGCAGAGTGATCAAGGAAACTGGTTATTTTATCTTCATTTGATGTATTTGCATGGCACAGCCAGTGCCAGAATGTCTCCTGCATTTGCATGTGTTCCTTGTAATATTTATCAGATACAGACACGGCATTAATCGATTATTTTCCTTGAAAGAGACACGTTGTCAAGTATTTCATCCAAATGAAAAACAATATGAGAAGGTTATATTTTAAAATATGCAACTTGGAAGACAGCTCTTTAAAGCAGTGGTATATGCTGGAGTTTTGTCTTGGAAATTTGCTCATCAACATCAGTTCAGTAAAAGCTGAAACTTGAAAGCAAATTCCTCTCTTGATGTAAAACTATAAAGCTGATTTTACAAACTCTTTTTGTTTTTTGAGGGAATGAGAACCTGTCCCTTTTTTTTTTTGTGTACAAAGTTCGACAGCATCTTCATTTGAGTTCTTCGTAACCACTTCATTCTGTTAAAATTCACTAGTGTGGTGAAGAGGGTGTTTCTGTAGCAGGCAGGAAAAAGCAAGGAACACCTAATCCTGTGCTCAGAGAGCACAATCAAGGATGGCTTATGCCTTGTACTACACTTCTGTAAGGCTGCTTGGAGAGGCAGTTGTGATATCAGGAATATTTTATGCAAAAAGCTGATAAATCATGGTCGCCTACTATGTGAATTCAAAGATGGGCTCTAAGGCATATGGCAGATGATATTCTGTGTTCAGCTTGCTGCTTTGATGAGTATTTGGGCATCAGTTTTGTTTGTACTTCTTGAGGAGGTTCAAGCTTTGTTTTTGATCCCTGTGGTGATGAACCTGATCCTAACTAAAGTTTCATTAGCAAACTGCTTTAACCTGTACTTCACCCTCCATTACAAAAATGCATAAATCCCATGCTGTATTTCACTGCTCTCCTGAAGGGTTTGTTCTCTCCTTTTTTAGGTACACTTCTGTTCATCAAGATGGAAAGCTCAGATTCTAGTGATAAAGGAAGTATTGATCAATCAGAAGCCCAACGTCAGAGCCAGCTGGATCGGTTAGACAGAGAAGAAGCTTTCTATCAATTTGTGAACAACCTGAGTGAAGAGGACTACAGGCTTATGAGAGATAACAATTTGCTAGGAACACCAGGTAGGTAATGCTTGCCTATGTCCATCCTGCTAGAGTTGCTTGTAGGAAATCTGTGTCATTTTCTGTTCCCCTGAAGCCCTTTCACCCGTCTGTGTGCTGCAGCTGTGTTCCGTGGTAGGAAGTAGCTTCTTGCTAATTTGTGCACATTCATATTCAAATGGTCCCTTGACTTGTGGAGACGTAGGATGGTGTGGATTCATCAGATACAAAAGTCTGGTGTTTGCACAACTTGGCAGGAGCACCCAGATTTGACCCAGTTCCAGTTATGAACCCTTAGATGGACAAAAAATCTCCTTTAAGCCTCAGTGTGCAGATTTTGTGCTGGTGAGATTTGGAGTTTGTAACCAGGGTAAGTAGTCTATGAGGTAGAGATTCTGCATGGACATTCTGATGTCAGCTCAATCAACGTGTTAAACTTCTTCTTCATAGGTTGATACCTAATGCAAATCATGACTCAAGTTATTTAAACCTTCTGTTCCTGCTTGTGGAAGTGTTAACCTCAAATATTTCATGCTGGACACCCTAATGGGTGGAGGATAACAAAAATTACTGCTCAGTTTTTGAGGTTACAGAATCAGAGGGCACATCTCTCTTGAATAGGATGGAACTATTGGGTATTTCAGCTTCAGGAAAACTTACTTGGGACAACAGTGCTAAAGTGTCTGAACTTCCCCTTAGCAACGTGCCTGGCAGTGCCATTATGGCAGGGTTTAATTAGACAGAACACAAGCAATGGCTTGTACCTTCTTTAGAAGCTTTTGATAATGCTTGCCATACATATATGATTTGGAAATATTTTTGGAAAATTTTGCTTATTTTCTAAGGTGAAATTACTGAAGAAGAGTTGCTGAGAAGGCTACACCAAGTTAAAGAAGGTCCGCCACAGCAAAACAGTGATGAGAATAGAGGTATATACAGTATTTGTGAAAACTCTTAACTTTAGCACCCCATACGGACCTTAACTTGAGGGCAGGAGTGGAACAAGTTAAGCCTAGGCAGGTGCAAGGTGAGCTTTGTTTCAAAACTCAGTGAACCTTATGTCTGATATCTGCTGCAGAGGTCAGTTTGGGACAGATTTCATGCATAAACTTTTGCTTAGGTTTATTTCTTTTTTATTTCATTTTTTTTAAGATTGCCTTTCTGTCTGCTCCCTTCTGGGATGCTTTTTGGTGATCCCTCTTTTTTAATTCTTCCCTTCCAAAGATGCTGCATTGCTTTTGTTGTCACCCTTCTGTAGAGATTGGTGGGGGATGCTTGGAGCTGACCACTGGGGTTCATTCTTCAGTGAGACAGATTTGCTATAAAGCTCTGCAGGTGAAGGTTCAGGACAAGCTTAATTCTCTGTTTCACGGTCGATAGATCACTTAATTGTTTGGAAAGGAAAACACAGAATATTGATGTGTTATGACACCTGACATGTGACTTTTCATTTACTTATGATAGAAAATACATGTTCTTTTGATGACTTGTTTGCTCTGTGATGGCTGCAGCCTATCTGTGCATATTAGAGCAATGTCCACTCCTGCTCCCTTAGAAGAGCTCTGGTAGTTACAGAATTGTCACACTGCCTGTGAAACCACCGTAGCACTCGGTAGGATTCAGCACTTCTAAATTGTCACTCGTTAAGCTAAGCAATTATGTTCTTGGAAAAGATGGCTCCAAAATTAGCTCAGTACTCTAATTTTGGTAGTTCCCTGTCTTTTTCACAGGTGCAGAGTCCGCAGAAGATGTTTCAAATGGAGATTCTATAATAGACTGGCTTAATTCAGTCCGACAGACTGGAAATACAACACGGAGCGGGCAGCGAGGAAACCAGTCCTGGAGAGCAGTGAGCCGGACTAACCCAAATAGCGGCGACTTCAGATTCAGTTTGGAAATAAATGTCAACCGTAATAATGGGAACACGAATCCAGAAACTGAGAATGAGCCATCTGTAGAGCCTTCCAATGGGGAGGATTTGGAAAACAGCCAAAGTGACTCTGAAATTCCAAGGTCTGAATCACCATCTGTAAGGCAGCCTGGATCAGAAAGGAGCAGTGCGGAGGAGCTGACAGCTGAGGAGGCTTCCCTTCCTAGAGGGCAGAGGAGAGCCAGGAGTAGGAGTCCAGAACAGCGGCGGACGCGGGCTAGGACTGATAGAAGTAGGTCACCTATTAATGCAGTGAGCGAGGCCCCTCGCAGGTCTCATCACAACACATCATCTCAAACACTTGACCACTCCTCAGCGGGCGAGGCTGAGGGCAGCTCTAGAACCAGGCAGCACGTGACGTTAAGGCAGCACATGGTGGGGACTGAGGTGCCAAGTGAAAATGCAGTTCTGTTTTCCCCCCCTGAGACGAGGCCTGCTCCTCAAGCAGCAGGTTCTTCAGAAACCACGGGCACCAGTGAGTCCACGGCTCCTGGGCAGAGGCCTCCCACCATAGTGCTGGACCTGCAGGTGAGAAGAGTTCGCCCGGGTGAGTACCGGCAGAGGGACAGCATCGCCAACAGGACCCGCTCGCGGTCCCAGACCCCCAACAACACGGTCACCTACGAGAGCGAGCGCGGAGGCTTCCGGCGCACCTTCTCCCGCTCGGAGCGGGCTGGGGTGAGAACTTACGTCAGCACCATTAGGATCCCCATCCGGAGGATCTTAAACACGGGCCTGAGCGAGACCACGTCGGTGGCCATCCAGACCATGCTGAGGCAGATCATGACGGGCTTCGGGGAGCTCAGCTACTTCATGTACAGCGATAGCGATGCAGATTCCACTGGGGCGACTCCCAGTCACAATGTGGAGACTTCCGAGCCGCAGAGCGGAGGCGGGGGCGCCTCGGGCAATGAGAATGCAGATGTTAGCTCAGGGGAGGTGTACGAGGGGGGGCACGAGGCTAGCTCAACATCTGGTGCCAGGCGGGAAGGCCGGAATACGAGGGGATCGGTCACTTTTGAAGAAAGTGGTTCTCTACCATTCCTTAGCCTTGCACAGTTTTTCCTACTCAACGAAGATGACGATGACCAACCGAGAGGACTCACCAAAGAACAAATTGACAACCTAGCCATGAGGAATTTTGGTGAGAGCGACGCTCTGAAAACCTGCAGCGTGTGCATCACAGAGTACACGGAGGGCAACAAGCTCCGCAAGCTGCCGTGCTCGCACGAGTACCACGTGCACTGCATCGACCGCTGGCTGTCGGAGAACTCCACCTGCCCCATCTGCCGCAGGGCAGTCCTGGCCTCTGGGAACAGGGAGAGTGTGGTCTAAAGCAGAGCTGAGTCGATGGCCAGGCAGCTGGTGTGATAGTGATGGGCAAAGAAGTCACTTCCTTTATGGCCACTTTTTGAGTGGTACCTCAATGTATAGTAATGACTCGGAGTGAATCTTCCCTCATGAAAGCATTTTCTCTGGATTCAAGCTTTGGGAATTGGAAAATTTCTTTAATTAGGTTTTTCAAGTTCTTGTCGGTTTGGGTGTTCAATTTCACTTGTCCAAAGACATCTCCCCACTTCAAAATATTTTTTTTCTTTGTGAAGATATTAAGTTCTTTCTCCTTCCCAGCCCTTGCCATCCCAGCCCAATAAACAGTTTTTCCTCAAGATTGTGCTTCTGAGGAGTTATTTGAGAAGTTATCCCAGCTCAGTGTCCATGAGTCATAGAGGAATTTTTGCAAGAAATCCAACTCTCTGAAAAAATAATATTAATTTAATTGCACATTTGAACATACTTTTAATTTTCCTCCTGGGTTAATATTGGACATGTCTGTGTAAATAACACTAATGTTAGCCCTTTCCCCATCACTATGGCACGCTGTAGGATGAGCTGTTAGCGTAATTGGGATATTTATCTTGTTGTGGAAATATAAGAATTGCCTATGCTTGTTTAAATAAAGGAAAAAAAATCTGTTTTAAAGTTGTAAAGCTTTTTTGTAGAAGCTCAGTACTTTTCCAATGCACTGTTGTACTAACGCATTAAGAATTAAAATTGTACCATGCTTAGAAATCAAGAACGCTTTTCATACAAACCCCACTACACAGAGAGCAAACTGAACACGAGAGAGCTGCTTTTGTGACTGTGTACCTGTCAAGAGCAGTGCATATCTGTACTATTTATGTGAACAGCTACTGTAACATAAAAACAGTTGGATTGGACATTTAATTGCATTTAAAAAACCAGAAATTAAATGTTATAGTTGCAGTGTTTTGGCTCAGTAATGCCACCAAAAAAAAAAAGATGATAAAAATTAAAAACTGTTCTAATGGCTGGTTATTTCTTGGTATGGTTGCAAATATGGAATAATACAAACCTGTGTGTACTGACTTGTTCACTGAGGTTTGTGCCCAATTTTTCTATCAGCTTTTCCTCTCAATTTTTGAGGCAATGTTGTAACTTCAGCAAACAAGTATGGACAGGTTGGTTTATAATTCTTCACAAGCTTCAACTGTACTGGTAACCTCTGGATGTGTTGAGTGGTCTGGTGTTGGTAGCCTGTGGTGCAGGTACCTCAGGGAATAACTGGAAAGCACATCATTAGTATTGGGTTACATTTTAAAATGAGTTCACTTCAATGTGTAGGAGATTCTTGAGACTAACAGTAAAAACCCAACAAGCTCTTTATATTCCTATTGGACAGAATGAAAATGAATTTATTTACTTTTAAAATTATGTACATGATGTGTTGCAGTTGAGAATTGGAGAGTGTGCCTCAACTCTCATCGGAGTGTGGGTGTGGGGAAACATCCTTCACCCTCACTGACCCCTTCTTTGTTTTATTCTCTAAGGTTTTGGGGTTTTCCTGGCTTACATGAGCAGTGGGAAAGTGTTGTTGTTTATTTCCACTCCAGGGCAGTAGTTCTGAAGGGATATGAGCTGCTCTTGCTGGCTGGATGGGAAACGTTGCTTGTTCCTCAGATGATGAAACCAAAGCTGGCCTATCTCTTTTTTCCTAATTAAAACACATTTTTGGTGTTTTATAGTGGTGGGTGCATAAACTATAATTGCTGCTCTAAGCCATTTTAACATCTCATCAGCTAGTTCAGGATTCCACAGCATCCCAAGATTCGGGTGTTTTTTTGGTTTTTTTTTTTTCTCCATATGCATTTTGTTCTGTTTTAGTGGGAAGCCCTGATGGGCTGTTGAGCTCTTTCCTCCTGGTGGGACACGCCATCATGGCAGAGGGAGCACGAGGGTTCTTTGGGAACAGAACAATCAGTCAGCTCATGGGTTTGGCTTTTTCCTTGGCTGCACATCACTGTAAAATTGGAGTTTGCTGTTGATTCTGGGTGCTGGTTTTTCTGTGCCAAAATTTCACAGCAAAATAACACTTCTGAATTTCACAGAGCAAATACTCGCTCTCAGTTGCAGTTTCCAGAGCATAGAATTAGAAGGAAAAAAAAAAAAAACTCTCTACATGAGTACCATGTTAGATGTTGGAAGTCAGAGATGTTCATCTCAGACCAGAGCTGGTGACCACCAGAAAGGGAGCCCATTTTCCCAAACCCACACAAAGCATGGCTGTGGTACCTGTCACCCCTCCTCTTCCATGCATGGAATTTCCACCTTGGTAGAACTGCCCCAGAACAACAGTTTTGTTACAGCTTATGGCATGTCTTAACATTTTATCTTTCTGTAACAAGAGCAACTAATAAAATCTTGGAGGTTTCCCAAACGTTACCAAGAACAAATAATTTAATCTCAGTTTAAGAGACGTTGATGGTTCTCCATGGCTTCTCTGCCTTTCGCAGCGCTGAGTGTGCTAAAGGGGCTGGGGGCTCATTGTCTGCAGCAAAAACTTCTTTATGTAGCTCGGTTAATTAGGGTAATTAAATTTCTATTTATCTAAATTTAGAGTGGAGTTAGAAAAAGCCAATATTAACATTTCAGTTGCTTACAAAATGTGAAACACTTTCATAATTAGACTAATTTACATTTCATGAATTATTTTGATAGGGAACGTGTATTTAGCTCTTCCCTTAGTATTTTTTTGTATTTCTGTAGGGACTCAGCATCTTCACTCGTGCCTGTAGGGGTACGAAGTAAAAAAGGGCGAGTTTTGGCACGTTCCTAGGGCTGATATGTAGGAATGGTGGCTTCGGAGAGGCAGAGCCGTGTGCGCTGTGGCCTGGGTCACAGTGCCACCGTGTGGGATCTGCCTTCAGCACCAGCGGGATTCCTTGCAGGATCAGCAGCTTTTCTCTTGTTCCGGAGGATTCTCCTTGTCATTGCCCCACTCAGTGGTTACTATGGGGTTTTTTCCCAAATGTCCAAACTCCTGCTGGGAATGCCTGGTGCGTGAGCTCCATTCCTTTCTGACAGGACAGAGCCCTACCCGCAGCAATAACAGCAGTCACCTGGCCAAAGCCTTGTGACAAACACAGTTTTAATGATTACATTGGTTACGAGTTGCTGTTAGTTCGTTTTTTAATTCACATTGTGAACAAACACAGACTTGTGGGTGCTCACTTTTTTTGTTTGTTTGTTTGGGTGGGGGGGCTTTATCCGTGAAAAGACTGAATTCCTGGTGCTGATTGGATTTCCCTTTCACGTGCATATTTTTTATTTCCTCGAACAAGTTGGGTTTTTTGCAGAGAACTTGGAGGCAGTTGAGTTGTTTTAAAAACGGTTTGTTTGTGTAGGTACTTCGTGCATAGAAATCAGGGAATTTGAAGGGCCTTTTGTAGGAAGCGCTGCCGTGCAGGCACAGCAGCTGCAGGACACGACACCCACCCTAATTGTCCATTGTGTCTCCCTGCAGACGAAGGGGTTTCCCACCAGAGCTGGCACAATGGCCCATAATGAGTGTCATCCCAGTTTCCTGTCACTTGTCCTGGTTATGCAAATGTGGGACTCCAAAGGCCCCTGGCCCGGGTGGATTCGCGGTGGATAAACAGCTCCCCTAACAGTTCCCTGCAACCCCGTGGTCTCACCACAACAGTGAGGGGATGGATAATGGGAGGGCGAGGAGAGGTGCAGGTGAGGCTGAGGGGGTTCTGAGCCTCCACACCACAGCGCGAGCCTCCATCCCTCATTGCCGCAGCCTTCATTTGGGCTTGCCGTGTCCAGGGAAGTTCTCTCCTGCCTTTGGGGAGCCGAGGAGGAGCCCAGCTGTTGGAAATGTCTGCCTGCTCCTCTGCCTTCTCCCAGGAGGAGGAGCTTTGCATGAAGGTTGGCTTGGAGCCACATGGAGGGAATTTATAACAACTTCAGAAATATTTGCAGCCGTTATGTACAGTAGGCTTTTTGTTTATCCTCGATTAAGGGGGGAAGCAGGAGGCTGGAGAGACACAATTAATGGTAACGTACCCAAAGTACAAATAAGTGGTGGTGTGTTAAAAAAAGAGGTTTGCATCTGTTATACCAGGGCTTCCCAACCTCTCAGATAGACTGTATCTCTTTTGTCTTATGAGGAAACATAACATTGAATTTATTTGATTTAGTTCTGGTTTTATTCCATTTAGCTCTGATATTTGAGCCCCTTTCTGAATTTCACTCTGCTGGGAAGGCTGTTGGTTGGGAAGCCCTGAATTCCACTGTGAATGTAACACTTTTCTTTATTATTTTTTTCTCTTTTTTTTAACAGTGCTTTACATTTGTTTATACTGGACTTGTTTAATACAAACTGGTACTCAGAGGTTGTTGGACACAGTTTGATCAGGTTTGCCAGCTAACACTTAGGAGGAGTTTGTTCCCTATGTAAGGTGTTATAATGCAAATTTAAATAGACTCAATAAAATGCATGAAGTGTTCATTTTGTGCTGGATCATCACTCCTTGGGTTTATTCTTATGGTGGGAATGCACTGGAGTATACAGTGGTGGATGTGGCAGGAATTTATTTCCTCCATGCACCTTTCCCCTTGAGGCAGAAAGGAAGGAGCTGGAATGGTACAGAATTAACTCCTCAGAAGAATTTGTTGCATTAGGACATAAAACCAAAGAAATAAATACCTCTGTGTCCCAGACTTTGTCAATCTGGCAGTGGATAGTGCAGGATACAAAAGCAGCCTCTCCAAGTTGTCTTCCAAGGAAAAGCTGGGCCCGTGCAGGGCTGGCAGGGCTGAGTCTCCCTGCAAGTGCAGCCAGGATTCAGGGAGAGTCTCACATGTGGCTTAAAGCTCTGTCCTAAAATTAGCAGCTGAGGTCTGTGAATGGGAAGGAAGTTTTTTAGGGTGTGGGAAGCTGGATTTATTACCTGTGCTTCCCCCACCTCAGTCCCATTCCTCGGGTAGGAAGTGGGAGCCGCTCGCCGAGAGCAGCGCGATGGCATCGGTGCAAAGGGACAGGAAGGTGCTGTATCCCTGAATAAGGGATTGGCACCCACAGTTCTGGGTGCCAGGGCAGGGGCTCAGTGCCACAGCTGGGCTGATACTCCTCAGCACTGCCATGCTCTTCTCCAACAAGGAGAAGTTGTGGGCTGCTCCAAGGATGCAGGCGTTGGGATTCTGCTCCAGCTTCACTCTCCAGAGAGAGAGCTCTTGGATAACGGGGGTTTTTCTCATTCCCACATGCTTCTTGCTCTTTGAGACTTCAGTCTGAAAGTGTTTAACACAGGTGTAGCTTTGATTTCAATGACTATTCCTGAAGCGACTCCCACACTGTGTGTCCGGAGCTCTTTGCCTGGTAGCTGTCTCCAACCCCTCATCTCCCTGTAGGATCTCCTTCAGTTTGGGTAACCCTGGATTTGTTCCTCACAAACTCTCAATCAACCCCCGAATTGCTTAAAGAACCCAAGCCAGCCTTGGCACTCGTGTGTGGCTGACTTCATCCCTCTGTTTATTTTCTTTAATATATTTGAGGTCTTTGTCCTGACCTGTAAAACTTTATATAACCTTGTTCCTCCCTCTTGGTGCTTAAACTCTGTAACCTTTTACGTTGTCTTACTCCTCCCTTCAGGATTTATTTCCATGGCACATCCAGACCTTCTCAGGGGAATGTGTTTGGCTGCTTTGCTGGTCCTGCTGCTGGGTGGGAGGAGAAAGGTTGTGTTTGGTGACCTTGTGCATCCCAGAGTGATGGGGGGCAGGAATAGCGATCATTTTGGGGGCTTCTCCCTTTTCTGACTCTTCCTCAGTGGGATGGAGTGTTTGGAAAGAGAAGGGGGGAGAGTAGCATAGGCTAGCTGCTCCTCCTTGCCCTTCCCAGCTATTTCAAGTGTGATTGAACTTCTGGGACTTTTAACACAATAAATCTAACCTCAGCCATGTTGTGGCTCCCTAAACTCTTACAACAAATCTATATAGGGAAAATTAACCCTACTTTTCAGTCTTAGACTGGCTGGGCATTGTCTGTGACACTAATGAGATGCTGCTGCCACATGCTCCAGCTGTGCCCCTGAGTAAATCCCCTGCTAAGCCAAGCATGTGAAAATCCAGGCGTCAGGTCCCCTCAACAATGATTACTTCATCCCACGTTTGTGGAGGGTTCCTCGAGCTCTGGCTCCCTACACCAGGGAAAAGGGCTGCAGGGAGGTGCCTTTGTGCTGGTGTTGGGGAGGCTGGGGCTGCACGTGTTCCCTGTGACCCTGGCACAGCCAGGAGAGCAGCCAGCCAGGCTCCTGGCGTCCAGCAGGGATGGCTTCACACTGCTTTCTTTTCTCAGGAGGCATGTGCAGAATGTGATTTCTCCAGGCTGAAAGTTTGAGGCCAGTGGATTTTAGCTTTGCTTGTTGTTTCCTGTAGAAAATGCCTTGAAGGACAAAGTGCCTGGTTTGGTTTCTTGGCTTTAATACCTTCTTTAATCTTTCCTTTCACAGCATTGAAACAGCTCTGGCACCTCTCCAGACCCAAAGCCCAGGGTTCGCCCTGTGTCTGCAGAGCCAGACCTTGGCTGGCCAGTGGGTTTGGAGGTACCAGAGGGTTTATAGGGGTAAAAAGTCAAAATAACTTCATTTCAGGAGCCCATAGGGTTCCACTCCAGAGCAGGGATTTGTGGAATGGAGATGGGACCACTGTGTGCCAGCCCTGAGCATCATTCACTGCTCACCATGCAGGTCAAGGGCTGGAAAAGATGCAGTGGAAGAAATAGGTTAATCTCTCTGGGTACTGTTAAACTAAATGAAATAAATCCTAAATAAACTTGGAAATGACTCAGCCTTTGCTGCTAGCACCTTTGGGATGGTTGTGTGTTAATTTGTAAAAATGCATCTAAATAAATTGAAATATTTATGGGATGGAAGAGAAGGGGAAATGCCTTGAGAGCCACTTGCTGCCAGTGCTGGTTGCCCATCTTCCCTAAAAGTGTGACATGGCCAGGAGGGAAAGGTGAGGGTGGAACAGATGGAAAGGGATGAAGGACAGAGGATGGGAAGGGGAATAAGAGGAGAATTAAGCCCAAGGAAAACTAAAAAGTGAAAAAAAATCCTTTTGAGCTGTGTTTGTCTGAGTGGGATTAAACATGAACACAGGTGGAAGAAGAGAAGGGGTGAGATCCAAGCCATAGAGAGATGCCAGTAGTTGTGGGGATGCAGAGCAGGCCCAGGAGCACAGTCTGGGCACAGTCTGGGCACAGTCTGGGTCTGTGGGGCCGAGCAGGAGGGCAGCAGGCACTGGTGGGGCTGTGTGGTGCTGTATTTGCTGGGATTGCCCCGATGAAGGCAGGAATGATGCCTCTGACTCTAGGTTCTCAGAAGGCTCACTTATTACTGTATTATACTGTATTATATTAAAGAATACTATACTAAAGAACACAAAAAGGGTACTTACTGAATGCTAAAAAGATAATAATGAAAACTCCTGACTCTCTCCAGAGCCCTGACCCAGCCTGGACCTGATTGGCCAAAGAGTGAAAACAACTCCCAGCAGAATGCACTGGAACAATCCCCTGTGGGTGAACAATCTCCAAACACATTCCACATGGGCACAGCACAGGAGAAGCAAATGAGATCAGAATTGTTTTCCTTTTCTCTGAGGCCTCTCAGCTTCCCAGGAGAAAAATCCTGGGCGAAGGGATTCTTTCAGAGAATGTGAATGGCACAGGGTGGTGTTGGCCATGTACAGCAGCACAGGCTGGCCTGAGCCATGCTCCAGGTGAGCCCAGAACAGATTATAAAAATCTGTTAATAAATAGAAAATATAAATAAAATATTTATATATAAATATAGGTATAAAAATATAAAATAGTTTCTTATATAATTTTATAATTATTTATAATTATTACTTTTATTTTATTACTTATGATACATATTATATAACCTAATTATTATATATAGATATAAATATAAATATAAATATAAATATAAATATAAATATATAAGCCAGCACAGCCCTGAGCCTGGCCAGGACTGTGCTCACACTCCAAGGGCAATCCTTGCATCCCAAGGGATTTCTGCTCCCTCTCCAGGACCGGTTTGGGCTGCCCCCACACCCGGGGGGGGCATTATTTTAAAATATGAAAACTTACTTTAAAATATGAAATCTTATTTTAAAATAAGATTTTTAAGAATAGTAGTTATGACTATAAAGTTTGGATTAAAACTAATTCAACTATTTAGTAATTGAATTTTTAAATTTTTTTTAGGAGAGAGTTTTTTAATATTGTACACTTATTTTTAAGATTTGAAAGTGATTATAGATAGATAGATATGTATATAGATCTATATAGATATGAGTTTGGATTTGAACACTGAAAGTGTGAAGATGGAGGAAGTGCAGTTGAATGAGAGATTGATTGCTTAGTATGAAATTTAAAGAAAGAAGTTCATGTTATATTTGATTTTTTGTTGGAGTATTTTTGTAATAATAACTGAAGAAAATGATGAGATTAGTAGTTTGAATAAAAGAAATGTGTAAGTAGTTAGAAAATTAAAGTAGGATTTTGAAAAGATGTGTGTTTTGTAGGTGTTTATATAAAGAGGTAGTAAAACATGAAAGTTGGCTGTAATGCTTTGTAATTTGAAAGGGACCTGGGGGTGCTGCTCAACAGTGCCTGAACGTGAGCCAGCAGAGTGCCCTGGTGGCCAAGGAGGCCAAAGGCTCCTGGGTCAGGAATGGTGTGCCCAGCAGAAGCAGGGAGGTCATTGTGCCCCTGTCCCTGTCCCTGCTGAGGGCACACCCTGAGTGCTGTGCCCAGCTCTGGCCCCTCAGCTTGGGAAGGACCTTGGGACACTGAGCACATCCAGAGGGGACAGCGAGGCTGGAGAGGGGCTGGGAACACAAACCCTGAGAGGAACCCCTGAGGGAGCTGGGGGTGCTCAGCCTGGAGAAAAGGAGACTCAGGGGTGCCCCCATCACTCTCACAGCTCCTGAAAGGTGCCTGTGCTCAGCTGGGGCTGGGCTCTTCCTCCAGGGACTGACAGACCCAGGGCACACAGCCTCCAGCTGTGCCAAGGGAAATATAGGCTGGATAGCAGGGAAAAGTTTTTTTCCAGAAAGGTGATAAAGTTCTGGAATGTTCTGCCTAGGGAGGTGGTGGAGTCCCCATCCCTGGGTGTGTTTAACAAAGCCTGGATGTGGCACTGGGGGCCAGGGTTTGGCTGAGGGGTTGGGGCTGGGCTGGACTCGATGAGCTTGGAGGTCTCTTCCAACCTGGTCATTCTGTGATTCTGTGAATTCTGTGATGCTAATGTTGGCTGCTGATGCTTTGGGTCTCTCTCCTGGCTCTCAATCCCCCTCCCCCGTGCCGTGTTTCCCTCAGATCCCAGCCCGTTCCTGCTTTTCCTGGCCGTGCCCCGCTGCCAGGGGGGCGATGCTTTCCCCCGGCATTCCAAGCCCCGGTTCCGCTGACGGAGCGCGGCTCAGCCCGAGCCCGCCGGGCTCTCCCCGTCCCTCCTCCCGCGGGCCATGCTCTGGGGCCGGGACCGGACCGGGGCCAGCCCAGCCCAGCCCAGCCCAGCCCAGCCCGCCCTGCCGAGCCTGCCCGCGGCCGAGCAGCCTCGGAAAGGGAAATTTCCCAAATTTCTGCTCCTTTGAATAACGACAGCGAAGGAACGGCTCTAGGAAAGATTCGCATTTCAACGCTGGGATGATTTAAAAAAGTCTCCTGCCACTCCTCAAATCCTTCAAAGGCGCTTGCAAACGGGGGGTTTGCCTTTTTCTTTTTCTTTTTCTTTTTTTTTTTTTTCCCTAAAGGATTATAATATTTAAGTCCTGCAAAAAGAAGAAAGATGGAGAAGAAGACAATGAAGGAAAGCAAGCCCAGCCCAGAGCCCGCAGGGAGAGGAGCAGTGGCTGGGCAGAGCAGAGCCCAGCTCGAGTACACACTGCACATCCATAAATAGATATATTTGTGTCTGATCCTATGTGCAAACTTTAAAAAAATCAATAGATAGATAGATGCTCTTTGCACATACTGGTCTAAATCATATTTAATTTAAAGCTATTAAATTAATACAAAACATTGACATGTGGCTCATATTTGATCTAGAAAACATACTTGTCATTATGTATATTTAATATGTAAAACACACATGTGTTTTGTAGCACAAATATCAGCAATTACATCTAATTAACTTGGTTTAATCCATGATATTTCAATGTTAATGTACAAATGGATATCTAAATACTGAACCACTGAGTTATAGTAATGAAAGCACCCTTGCGTTTTGTTGTGGTTTGGTTTGGTTTTTTCTCCTTCACAGCCTTTTTGTGGAAAAACTCTAGGTTTTGTCTGATGCAAAATGCTTTCCCCCCATTTTTTTCTGTAAATCAGGGGAGATCCAGCAGCCTGGCAGAGCAGGAGGAGGTGGCTAGTGCTCCCTGCCCTGTGCTCACCAAGCTGAGAGGGGATTTCCAGGGCCCCGTGCACAAACACACCTTTGGAGATGCACACATGTATATATGTATGTATATACACATATGTGTATGTATATATATTTATTTCTATGGAATTGGTGGGGATGGGCTGTGATGAGCTGCTGCTCCTGGGGGTGCTGGAGCAGCAGCAGGGCAGGGTGTCCCCTCCATCACCCCCTGAGTGTCCCCATGGATGCACTGCCCACTTTTACCCCAGCACCCTCCCAGTTCCCCCCCAACTTTCCAGCCATCCCAAGAAGATAATTTTGATATCAAGCTAAAATTGCCACTTTTCCTGGTGCCTGTAAGTGAAGGGTTGTGCTTCCCTCTCTCAGGAATGGGATGCAGCATTCCCCCTCCTTGCTCTGTCCCTGCATGCACAGCACAGAGTCCTCTGAGGAGCTCACTGCTGTACTCTCATGCCCTCTGAATCTCTGTTTACCATCTCTTATCTCCTGATGGGATTTTTTTAAACACTATTTGCAGTAAATATCCCCAACTTGAAAAAGAGTTGAGGTGCACATTAAAAAAAAAAAAGCCCAAGTTACATAAAATTAATGCACGTGTCAGCTTTCATCTAATGGCAATTAAAGCACCTCATATAAACAAATCATTAATAGAAAAACCTGGATGAAAGCTGTGTTTTCAGTGTCTCACAGCCTCTGTAACCTCACTCATGCATTATCACCCCTGATCTTTCCCAACCTTCCCATATCTTCTCTTAGAGACAAAAATGATGAATTCTGTTGTGACCTGGAAGGCCTCATTGTGCCCCTCACCCACTGCCAGGTGGAAGAAATAATATTAGTGACCCTTCAAACCAGCCCTGGTGCTGTGGCTGTGGGAGAGCCCCCAGGGAGGGAAGAGGCTGCAGCCCCTGGAGATGCTGGGGGGTAAAATCCAGACCCAAAGCTGCCCCCCTCCAGGGGAATGGAAAACATCCAGGAGGCTCTGGGCTCATCCCGGGCACCCTCTGGGCACCCAGGTGTTCTCAGGGTGGGTTTTAAAATCATTTTTACTTCTAAATGCCTCAGTGGGACAAGGACCATCCACTTCCAGTAGTCACCCCTCACCAGCTTGTGGGAACTTCTCCCCCTTTGGGTTCCAGCACCTCAGCTCAGCCTTTCCTCAAGGTGCATCAAACACTTAATAAAATAATTCCCAGGATAAACCCTTGCCTCTCCAGCCCCTCTGGAGAGTTGGCAGCACCTGGGGAAGCTGCTGAGAACCATGACCAGCCATGAGGAGAGACCTGGCAAAACACAGGAACAAACCCCTTTTCTTTTTAAACTGGTTTATTCTACACAAATCTTTTAAACAACATTCATAAAACATTAATTACAAACATGTGCTAATATGGGGTAGGTTTCTTTCTTTTTATTTTTTTTTTATTCCAACAATCAGAAATTCACATTTTGAAAGGATAGGCATACTTTTAAGAGACACATTCACTTTACTTCCAGATACAAAATTTTGAGGGATTATAAATCACTTACAAGGAGCAGATGTCAAAAAACAAAAAGAAAAAAGTAATAATTTTAAGCTTCAGGATCTGATTTCAGCATTGAATTGGGCAGCTGCCTTTGGACCACTGGCTCTGCTGCTCTGCCCAGGGTGCCCGGCAGTCCTGGGCAGCTCCCAGGACCAATTTCAGAGCCACACCCAGCTCCTGCTGCTCCAGAGCCTGGAGCACAGCAGAAAAAAATAGGATTGCAAAGCTACCAGTGGTGCTGCAGCCTTTTATTGAGTGTTTCAAGTGGGTACAGACACAGAGAGGGTGCATCCCACCCCAGAAACCCATGGGCAGACTGTTTTCCATCAACAACGGAGCAAATGCCAGCTGTGACAGGGCCTCCCTTTGGAATCTGCTGAGCAGGGTGATGGCAGCAAGCTTGGAGGTCCTGCTTCAGAAACAATTACCCAAAACGGCCCAAATTGAAGCCTCCGCCCCGGTGCTCTCATGTGGAGCCAGCTCCAAAATCCACCCATCCAAAAGCAAATATTTGGCTTCATCCTGCTGGATCCCAGGGCAGGGGAGGGGGAGCAGGGTAATTTCCTAATTGCCCTCAGTCTCCCCAGAACAATCCTGCCTCTGGCTCTAACGGGTTTAGATGGCTGAAACAGGATATGCTGGGAAAGTTCAGGCCTGGGGAAGCCGAGCTCTTTCCCAAAGGATCGGGCGGGACGCGCTCGGCAGCCAAAGCCCGGCCGGGCTCGGGTAGCTTGGCCATGGCCCACCTGAGGGGCAGCATCACCTCAGTGCAGAAACCTGCTCCAGAAAACAACTCATCTCACACACCACGGTAAAAATCTACAAAAAGGACAGAAAAAGAGCTGAATTCCTTGGCGAAACAGCCCCTAAGTCTGGTCTCTAAAGGTACAGGAGGGGCTGCGCTTGCGGGGTGGGTAGAGGTGGGTGCAGGGAGAGCCTCGGGGAGCAGGGCACAAAAAGAGGAGAAACTTTGGAGGTACAAAGCCTCCACATTTGGCAGGAAACTGGAGGCAATTTGTGTCCTTCCTCTTGGCTGGGAAGGTGGATCCCAGCCCTGCACCTGTAGGGTTTCATCGCCGAGGTTCACGGGAAGAGGGGACGTGGGGACACTCGCAGGGTTTGGCCTTGAGGGGAGCACTGAGGGCACAGCAAAATATTTGCAAAAATAAAAGTACAAAGCCCCCCCGACAGGGGCTGTGCCAGTGGTCCCACCAAAGCCCAGTGATAACCTCCCTGTCACCAGGGCCTAAGTCCACGGAGTGGCCGTGCCAGCAGATAAAGGACCTGGAGCAATGGCACAGGCTCACCCCTGGAGACCAAAGCCCTTTCAGAGCTCCACCACCTCTGTGTTTGCTTTCCTGCCAAGGGCTCTCGGAAAGAAAGGAAACAGCCTTATTTTGGTAAGTTACTTGCCCATGGAGCCCCTCTCTGTGCCAGTTCCTTGCCTGGTGTTACTCAAATTTAAGGAGCACTGGTCAACCACATCATTGTCCCCAAAGGTTACAAGGGTGCTTGTAAGCACCCAAAAGAGCTCAAGTCCACATTTGGTGGCATAAAGGTGGAGGGAGGGAGCTGCTCTGCTTGCCTTGGCTTCCAAAGTAATTCCAATTTTCTGCTTCCAGCTCGAAAAGGAGAAGCAGACTCTGCCAGCTTGGAAATAATTGAAGCTAAATTAATCAAAGTGACCCCAAACAAAACTGTGGGGTGCAGGAGCACACAAAAAACAGGAATGGTTTGCAGTGAAGAATGGAGAGACAGCAAAAGTCTCAGCTGGATCTGTCCCCCTGCATTCAGAGGATTTGATCTGAGTTCACCTTTGCCCAGGTGAGGATTACTTGGCCACTTATGGATGCAACTGTCAGCCAGGGTTCAAATCCAGAGCAGGTGAGATCCTCAGCACCAAACCAGGCTGCCCAGAGCAAATTGCTCTTGGCACCTACGTACCAAAGAGAGCCTCTGCTGCCATGCAGAACATTCCCAGGGCACTGCCAGGGAAGGAAGGGCAGGAATGTCCTTGCCCAGCTGCTGGCCACCCTCCTGCTGGCTCCTCCCGGCAGCTCAGCCCAGGGGGTGATGAAGCTCCTCAAGTGGCAGCCCCAAAGCACCACCATGGTGGGAGGCAGAGCCAAAACCTCCTGAAACTGGGGGTCTCCAACCCCCTCGGTACCACAGCAGACCTGCAAAAGCCCTCTGCTTGGCTGGCAATTAGGATGTGGCCTTCCCACAGCTCCCACAGCAGAGAAATGTTAGGAAACCTCAACCCCAGCTGGAGAGAGGCCAGAATTTGATAAATTTAAGCTCTGTGACTTAGAAACTTTTGTTTGCCTGGCTGCAGGACCTCAGGGCAGGGCAAGCTACAGTGAAGCAGCTCCTGCAATTGTTCCAAAACTGAAAAAAGCACTAAGCCATGAATCATGGCACTTCCCAGACAGCTCCCAAAGCCCTCCTACCCTTCCCATCACAAACACAACCATCCTGGGAGCCCTTCCAGCTCAGCTGTCCCCCTCCATCCCACAGCCAGAGCCAGAGGAGTTAAACCCGATGCCTCACTCTGCAGTAGAATAATAATAAAAGAAAAAAAGAAAAAAAAAAGAAGAAGAAGAAAAGACAACAAGTTGGTTTTGAACACCCTTAAGGTAAAGATTTAAGAAGCAGCCCCAGCCCAGCCCCAAGCAGGCGCTGCTGGGACATGTCCTGTGCTCCCTGCACACTTACATAAGGCTCTGCCCTCTGCAGACACCCCAGCCATGGGCTGCAGTGGGGCCCTCCCCCTCCCTTCCACCCCTTTCCCACCCAAGGGGCTCAGCCCACTCCCCTTCCCTTGCTGGCTCCCAAAGCTGGCTGAGCCTGAGTGCTGGGCTCCCCCTTCCCTTCCCTTCCCAGAGCAGGGAGAGGGGCAGGAATCACAGCCTGGCACTCCATGGCAGGGAGAGGGGTGGGTTTTTAGTCAGAAAACGGAGTAAAAGCCAGCCCCAAGGGGGATGGGGATGTGCTGGGCTAGGACAAGATGACCCCGAAGGAGCAGAGGGAGCTTTGGGATGAAGTTTTTTGCAGCAGTTTGGGACCCACTGGCATCACAGCACCAGACCACCAGAGGCTGAGCAGATGTTTTGGGAGCAGTGCAGCCCCTCCCTGCTCACAATCCCACCTCTCACGTGCAGAAATTCTTGCAAACTGCCTGGTGTTCAAAAGGGCCAAATGAGACCCTCAGCAGCAGCAGCAATCTGACAAACAAGCCCCAAATACTCCCTGTATGTTGACACTGCTCCAACCTTTGCCCTTTTCATTCCCATCTGTGTTTGCTGATGAGGAGACCTTTCATGGCTGCTGTCCAAACCTGCAGAATTTGTCCTTGTGTCCAACCAAGGGCGGGATTTTGACCAGACAAAGACACTGAGTGTGGTTTTGGGAGGCTGGTACCAGACACGGGTCTGGGATAGGATGAGGGGTGGCTTCCTCTGACCAAGTTGGGGTGGCCAAGAAAGCACCTCATCACTCCAGATCTCCTAGAGGGTCAATAATAAAAGCCATGGAGGGCACATGTGGGTACCAGCACCCCTCCTGGGCTGACACAGCTGCCCTGGTGCCACTGCAGTGCTAAGCACCCCTTGCACTGAGTGCAGGCTCCTCCCAGGGCCTTTGCAGGCATATGGGGCAGTTAAGGCAAGTGGAATTCTGTAGGAATTGGGGATTTGAACCATAAATCACCATCGGAGCCAGGGAGGCTTTGCCACACCAAGTCTGGGTGCAGCCATAAGTGGGCTCTGCTGTGCAGCCACATCCTCAAACCAGACAGGGTTTGGAGACAGCTCTGCTCATGCTCTGAAGAAGCTACTTCTGGAATTTAAACCTCTCATAATCTCTCCTTTGGGGGGCATTAAGGTCCAAAGTACGATTTAATGAACTTCATCAAATACCAATGTGAATTAATGCCCCAAAACTCACAGAAGGAGTTACAATGAGGAGGTTTTTATTTCCTTCAGCTGTCAGAGGGCTTTGAAGCTGCCCCACTTCCAAGGCTCCCACCCAAAAAGCACCAGATTAATGCCCTGCCCTAGGCTAAGTCTGGCAGATCCCAGCTGGAGCCAGGGTTAGGTGGTTCAAGCCCTGCCTCCTCCTGCAGCTTCATCTGCCTCCCGTGGCTCCCAAAACTCAGTGACGGCTCAGCAGAGCCACAGCAGAGGATGCAATACAGGCCATGAAGTGTGAGAACAGTCATGGAAAAGTGTATCCAAGAAAGAGACAAGTAGACATCTCATTTTATATCATAAACAGACACGTCACAACACACCAGGTAATTTTCCAGCTCATACAGGGACAGAAGGGCCACGAGACCACAAGACCTTACAATGCATCAGCCAACAGGGGTTAAAAACAGGGCCAGAGGGACATGCAGGGTCCTGAGCCTATTATGTACAAAAGTCCCACTGCTGCCTGTGGGAGGGGCCTCCACTGAGCCCAAATTTCCACAGCAAAGACATGTCCTGGTGTCACAAACCCCCACACTCGCCCGGAGACCCAGGGATGATTCCCACGACACACATCCTTCTTCAGACATCTCAGACTTTTAGTGTCAGGTGAACAAAATGAAAATCTGGTGAAGGATGGGTTTGCAGTCAGGATGAATGTGAGTTTTGTTTCTTGCTCTCTCCCAGGAAAAGGTACCCCACTCCCAGCTGGCTCCTTGTTCACACAGGGACCCACGAGGGCAGGAGAACCTCCCTTCTCACTCATTAGCCATGCTCATAAGCAATCCCTGGAGATGATCATAGAATCATGGAATGGTTTGGGTTGGAATGGACCTCAAAGCTCATCTCATTCCAGCCCCTTTCCATGGGCAGGGACACCTTCCACTATCCCAAGTTGCTCCCAGCTCTGCCCAACCTGGCCTGGAGCACTTCCAGGTATGGGGCAGTCACAGCTTCTCTAGGCAATTTGAATTTCTACAATTTTCTGTGGGCAGCGATGGATTCCTGTCCGAGCTGGGGATGAGCTCTGCTGCCACTCAGTGTGGTAGGTACCCACTGGCTGTGTGATTTCCTTGCACTCTCTCCCTCTCCCCCCAGATCAGCACTGACCCTGCACCAGCTCAGTGACAACACACAGACTACGAGTTAAACGCTACTGGGGCTGTCAAACCCTTTGGAAAACTGGGATTCCCCAACCAATACTGACTCGTGCTTATTGCTGTATAACACACAACTGGCCCC
Organism: Serinus canaria; assembly: GCF_022539315.1. Taxonomy (NCBI): domain Eukaryota; kingdom Metazoa; phylum Chordata; class Aves; order Passeriformes; family Fringillidae; genus Serinus; species Serinus canaria. The sequence continues at coordinate 17,434,544 of NC_066318.1, forward strand.
CAAAAACAGCAGAGGCACTCTCTGCCCTGAGCCAGCAGCATCCCCACACCCGTGGGTGCCCCTGAGCCCAGCAGGGAATCCACCTCCCAGCACGGAGCTGCTCCATGACACAGGGGCTCTGTCCCAACCCTGTGTGCCACCAAAGTGCCCTTTTTGGTGGTGATCCCATGGATTTGGCCCCACAGAGCCGGGCACTGTGGGCTGTGCAAGGACCTGCCCCTCTCTTTTGCAGCTCAAAAGCCCAATCATTAATTGCCGGGTGGGAAAACGGAGGTGGAAAGCGGCCAAGGGACCTGCTGGTCTCATCCACGCGTTTTTAAGGCATATTTTGCAGGAAGGGTGTGCTCCCGTGTGACTCCGATGTCTGGAGCCAGCTGAGCTCCCTGTCATCCCAGCTGCAGCTCCCTGGGGGTGTGGGAGAGCAGCGGGAAAGGAGGAAAGAGGAAGATGAAAGCGGGACTCGCTGACATTTATTTGGTTTGTGCATCAGACTAAAGCAGCGTTTCCTCCTTTGGATCTCTGGCTCCAAAACAGCCCCAGGTGCTGGACGGGGAGGGGGCTGTCTCACTTGGATGTGACACCCGAGTGACACTGGAGGAGGAGGATGGACAGCTGCAAGGTTCAACAAGTTCCATCCGTGGCCTGCTTGGAAAAGGCATTTATTATCTGTAAACCTCTGTCGTGACGTATAGAAAACTGGGAGAGGAGCGGGAGCTCGATCAAGTTTGAATCCTGGTGAGAGTTCTCCTTACAAAAATGGTTGGGGTGGGGAAAAAAAAAAAGGTGGCCTTGAAATCAAAACTGTCCCCAAAAAAAAAGAGCATTTCTGCTAGTTAAAAGCTTTTAACTAGAAGAAATGCTTGTGTTTTCTCTTTACAAACATAGTGCATCTGCGATCACTGGGAATTTCGGTCCGTCTGGGAAAGGGCCTGTGCTGGGGCTATGGAGAGGCTGCTGGTGTCCCAGGAGAGCTGGGAGTGGCTCACATGTGCGCTTCAGAGGCTGGGCAGCCGGGCAGCAGCTCTCCGTTCACCACCGCCTCCGACACCAGCATCTTGTCTTTGCCAGAATCCAGGCGCTGCTTCTTCAACATCCTCTGGTGGACCAGCGGCACCACGGAGAGCACCAGGCCGCCGATGATGGGCGGCACCCCGGCAAAGTAAAAGGCCGCGTCGTAATTCCCAAAATAATCGTTGAGGTATCCTGGAAGAGAAAAGAGGTGACGTTAGAGCCTCGTCAGTCTAATGAGCTCGTTAGTCTAATGACCTGCTTGTTCCCTCCTTGGAGTGCGGCTGGCGTCACCCACCAGATTTGGGGAGATTTGGGTTTTTAAAATAATCTTTTTTTTCCGTTTGCATTTCTTGGAGTTTTTACTCCCTGGATTAAGGGATGTGTGCAGCCAACACTGTGTACCAAGGGAGTGGAGAAGGAAAGCCTCAGCCGTCCTTCCTGTTTCTCCAGAACAGGACACAACCGTCCACATCCCAGACAATCCCAAATGCAAGCTGAGACGTGTTACACCCAACACCTCTTCCCAGAGGCTTGCCAGCCAGGAGGCAATGGAAAAGTGGGCAGGGGCTGTTCCTCTGCTGATTGTCTCCATTTGGAAGCCCTGCCCTGATGGATGCTTTATCTCTGGCTGTGAAATACACGCTGCCAGTTACAAACAATAGCCAAGCCTTTAAAACCCAACGAGGTTCTACATTTGTCTGGCAAGTTCCAACACAGCCAGGCATCCTTGGAGAACAACACATGGCCATTGATCAGCCCTGGAAAATCCCTCTGAGTGTCTCCTGCGTGGATGCTTCCCTGGGGATTAGGCTGATGCAAAGGGCCCCTTCACCCAGCAAGCCCCACTCAGGGGTCCTGGTGCAGCACCCTCCCAGTGAGAGGTCTGTGAGCCCCATGTCCCATCCTGAGGGCGTTGCAGTGAACTTTGCTGCCGGAAGCAGAGAGATCGGAGGTGCTTATCCAGCTTTGGCTTAGTGCTGCTGATGCAGAGGTCCTGCTGCCCAGGGGCAGATCTGGCAAAGCCCTTAACTTAAAGCTGTTAAGGACGTTGGGGTTATTGCTGTGCCGGAACACAGACCCAGGTGTTGTGGAGGCTCAGGTGTCTCCATCTCTAATTTCAATTCCATCTAGAAGGACTTCTAGAAAATTATTATCTGCCAGTATTCAGCTTAGCTGCAAATAGAAATCACTTATTGTGACCTTGGCTCACTGTTCCCCCAATGACCACCTTTCATCAGCCTTGAGAAAAGCCCTGAGATGCCACAGGACGTGGCATGGAGTGATGCCAGCCCCATTCTTCAACCTCCACGTGACCTGATAAACCAGAAAACTCAAACCAGCGCTTCTGGTCTCACACCAAAACACCACCACGGGTGAAGGCTGCCACCACCACGTCCCTCTCACCCGCTGGGTCCTGGTGCAGCCCTGTGGCATTACCCACCTGCAATGGGCGTGCCTGCAGTCATGGGCACGGCCATCAGCCCCATGAGGTACCCTATGGCCTGGGACGCCTGCATGGGCCCCACCAGCTCGAAGGCAATGGGGGCCATGATGGTGGTGAAGAAGCCGTCGCAGAGGCCAAGGAAGAGGCAGATGACAATGACGCCCTCGAAGCCTCGGCACTGTGGGATCATCATGCACAGGAGGCCCAACAGCATGAAGGACGCAACCTGGGGGAACAGAAGTGGGCATGAGAGTGGGGATGGGCAGCAGGAAGAGTCATGGACATGGCACTGAGCAGGTCAATGTCACTGCTCCCTCCCCTGGACCCAGCAAAGCTATCCAGCTTGCTGTTGCTCCTGTCTCGGAGAGGCCCTTAAGAATAACCTTTTAAGAAGGGTTAAGAAGGATTAACTGCTGGATTAGCTGCTAGATTTCAGCAGTTTGTTCTTCAAAAACCACAAGGAGGTTAAAGGGTGTCGGTAGTTTGGGAAGAGTGGCTACCATGGAGTTTGATTGCTGAACAGACACCAATCCCTGGGGTCAAGTGTGTAACTCCTCTTACATTTCTGTAGTCAGTTTTCTTCCCTCACAGCAGACAATGGCTGGTAAAGGCTTTATGATTGACAGTTATTAAGTACAGCATGGACATCAATGTAGAGATACCATCCCTGCCCCACTCTGGCTGGCCAGCACCTCCATGGAGGGCTGGACACACCATACCTGCAGGTAAATCACACCAGGTAAATCACATTGTACCTGCAGGTAGATCACACTGTACCTGCAGGTAAATCATCCCATACCTGCAGGTCAATCACACTGTACCTGCAGGTAGATCACACCGTACCTTCAGGTAAATCACACCGTACCTGCAGGTAAATCACACCGTACCTGCAGGTAAATCACACTGTACCTGCAGGTCAATCACCCCATACCTGCAGGTAAATCACACTGTACCTGCAGGTAGATCACACCGTACCTGCAAGTAAATCTTCTTCAGTCCAGGAATGCAGTCGCCAATGCGGCCCGAAACCAAGCGCCCCAGCCCCGACATGGCCCCGAGGCAAACCAGAAGGATCCAGTCCTTTTTGGTTTCCTGAAATCGCTTCTCAACGTATTTGACCTAGGATGGAGGGAAGGACAGGAAGCTGCAGTACATTGATCCCTCTCATCTCCCCAGATGGATGGGATTTCCTGCAGAGGGCTCATGGATTTGGGCTGATTTTGTGACCCAGTGTGCACACCATGCTGACCTGCACCCTCCACCCACCCCAGACCCAGTGGGCCCTTCCTCTCCTGCTACTGGTGCTGGTCCTTAGGAGCACTGGGAAGTGATCCTGGCCTACCCTGGCACAGAGGGCACACAAAACTATATCCATCACTATTCCTGTTTACAGGATGTGCACCAGTTTCTTGGCTTTGATGCTTTTGGTGCCTCTGTCCCCTCAGCCCATCTCCACCTTCCCCCCTCCCCCTCACTCTGGGCAAAGGGACCTCCTTCCCCTTCCAGCCATGGCTCTCACCAGGTTCATGTACGGTACGAGGTATCCCAGGACAGCAGTAGCAATCCCAAAGGCCCAAATCCGATAGGTCTTTCTCCGGAAAACCCTCAGGTTGAAATACTTGCGGGTCTGGGCCCAGCACTGCTGCCTCACGCTCCGGCTGCCCAGCTTGTCATGCCCGTCGTGCTGAGAGTCACAAGAAGGCGTCAGGATGGGCCGGTAGGTCATGGACAAGAAGATCTGGATGAACATTAAGGCACTGAGTACTTGGAAAGTGTGTGCCAGCCCGATGGCACCCCCGACCATCTTCAGGAAGAAGGGGAGCGGCACGGAGATGAGGCAGCTGCCCCCGGCCACGATGCCGTTGGCCAGGCCCAGGCGGCGCTTGAAGTAATGGCCGAGGATGACCAGCGAGGGCTGGAAGGCGAAGGAGCTGCCACAGCCAAAGAGGATCCCATAGGTGAAATAACGGACCTCCAGGGACCTGGAACGACACACATGGGAGTGGGGTGTGAGGCAGAGGTGAGGGAGGCCTCCTCCTGCCCCGCGGTGCTGCACAGGCCCGGTGTCACACGCCGCAGGTACTGCACAGACAGGCTGGCCTCGAGGAGCTTATCCCCTCAGCAAACCAGGATAATCCTCACCTAACAGCTGGCACATGACATCTGCTGCAGAATGAAGTGGAGCTGGGAACTGCTTTCTGCCACCAGGAGAAGGCAGCAGCCAACCTGGCCTCCTTGGGAAGCTGACCTGACTTCAATGGTTATTCAATTACAGCAAACAAGATTCTCTAAGGTAGGGATGGTGGGTTATTTTTAGCTAGAATTCCTTTTAGTTTTTCCACTGAAAGACTAACTGAAAACGTTCTCCACCCAGTGTTTGGAAGAAGAAGGCACCAACCCTGCTGGTTATTAGGCACGCAGGGAGGAAATGTGGTGTTTCTGCCCAGGCTCCAGGCTGGTTAATTAAGTTCTTCTTCTTTAAGCTCCTCTGGGAGCTTTAATTAGACAGTTAATAGATCTCATTTGTACCTCACATTGGTGGCTGCACTGAAGAGGGAGTGAAGTGGCTGCTACAGAGCAGATGGAGAGTGCTGAAAGCTCTTGGAAGGAGCTGCCTCCCAGTTTCCAGCCCAATTTTCCCAACAGAGGCAGCTGACAAAGGAGCCTGGATTATGCAGCACAAACAACCTGTTGTGTTTCTCTCCAGATGAAGGATTTTTTTTCTTCATTCCCATGCAATCCATCCAGCTGCAAAGATCTGCCATGGGATACTGCCTGGGAGGAAAGTGTGAGGAAAAGCTTTGGGCAGCTCAGGGTGTTGTACAAGCAGGGTCTGTGCTCCAACCCTCAGAGCAAGACTGAGTGCTGCTCCCAAAGCAAGTGAGGAGACAGCAGCCCACATCTCCCAGAGCAGCTGGAAGCTGGGAAAACCTTTACAAGCACATCATGCCTTCCATTACACGCTCACCCCTCCAGCCTGCCAAGCAGAAAGCAGAACACGGTTGCTGACACAAATGACTGTCATGAAAGGCAATTTCCATCCCCTCCAGAGCAAAACCACATCAGAAGCCCCCTGTGTGGGAGCCAGGCAAGCAGCTGGGCATGGTGGGCCGTGCCCGACCTCCCACGCCCCGGCCCTGGCCCAGTCACAGCAGCCCTGGTGCCACAGCTCAGCTGACACGTAGGATAACTGGAGACTAATGCCACAGCTCCCATCTGCTCCTCACTGAGGCTCAGACACCCTGCATGAGCAGGGGCTCCTTTCAGCCATGCTTCTTAAAGAGCCAGGATTCCCAGCCTGCTTACTGGGAATCAGCCAGCAGCTGTGCTGTGGGAAGGGTGGCACCGTCCCCTCGGATTGTGAGGTTGCCGATGGATAGTTGTTTCTCCTGGGACAGGGAGGTCCATCAGCTTCCTTTTGCTTCCAGCTCTCAGTGGGGACAGCCCTGATCCATCCTTGCTGGCAGAAGTTTGGGGGATTCCTCTGTGCAGGAGTAACTGGGCAGAAATTGTGGAGGGGAAGGAGAAGCAGATGAAAAGGGACCCAGCCCTCCCTACAGAACACTTAGTGCAGAGGAGGGCTGGGAGGGCACTGGGGCCATGTGAAGACAGCCCTGCTGAGCTGGCCATCTCTCCCATTCCTCATGCTAAACCAACTCCCTTAAACTGGAGGGAAGCTAAATCCTTAACTGGGATTTCTCTTTTTTTGAGAGCACACAAGGTGTCTGGTGGCTTTAGCAGGAGACACCTCAGACCAAGGCAGCAGAGAGGAAAAACCTCACACTGACCCCATCCAGCCTTCCCCATAGCTTTTCTTTTCAGCACATTTGGTTTCTTTAGTGGTTTCCATACAAAATTCCCAATATTTTGAGACAAGAGGCACTGAGCTGGGCGCTGGGGTCTTGCCACACAGTCTTGGTGGCTCAGAGAGATTTTGGAGCAGCTCAGTGCAGTGCGGGGAACTGATGCTCCTCCATTTGGACAAAACAAACCCCTTTTAGAGAAACTAGGAGATAAAGGAGGGGTGAGCCTTGATGCAGCTTTTCCTGAGCCCACCAAAGTCAGGCTGTGTCCCTCAGCACCAGCACTTGTATCACAGGGGAATGATCTCCAGCTGTGGCAGAGTGACTTGGCAGGAGGGACCAAAAAAAAAAAGCTTTTCCATTGTTCAGGGAGAGCTGGAGCCACAAGCCCTGAATTTCAGGAGCAGCCTTCACCATCCTGGTGGAGCGCTGCCAAATCCCACAGGCTCCCTGCTCTGCCCTTGCAGCTCCCCTCGCTCTGGTCCAGCTGCAAAGGGGCTCCTTTCTCCCTTAAAAGGCAGCCAGAGGAATGTGGTCCGAGAGTGAGAGGCAGGAAATGGGGATTTCAGTCCTGTAGCTCTCCTGGAAATGATATTCCTCTCTGCCTGTACTGTTTGATTTTTTAATTTTTTTTGAAGCCCAACACAAGAAGCCCCTGGCAGCGGTGTGGTCCCACGAGCCCTTCTTCTTTGCACAAACATTTTACAATAGAGAGGGCAAAAAGCCCAAGCTTTGCTGAATGGAAGGACAGCAGGATTCCATGGGAAGCTCCTGTGATCTGCAGGCCAGGGCACAGCTTCCACCAGGACCCACTGCACATTTTGCCATCATCTTTGGAAACAAAAAGGGTGGCACCTGAGGAGGAAGCTGCAAACACCGCTGTCCAAGATGGTTTTAGAAACCCAAAAATCCCATCTGCAATTTGCCATAGCCCTGGGGGTGTTGCCTGGGGATCAGAACTGATCCCCACTCCCAGCATGATGGGGGGGATCCCACAGAGGAGGACTTGGGGATGCAGGGGAGCAGGGCTGGGACGAGGACAAGGGTCTCACTCCCAGGAGGAGCACAGCACGGGCAAGTTGCCCTCTGGAAAACTGGTGTGTATTTGCTTTAAAAACCCACTCCTTGAAGCATTTTAATTAAAACAATATTGATTTTAACTGAAATCCAACACAAAGCAATGTTTTTATTCTGAAAAGTGGGGCAAATGCTACTTTGGAGGTGTCTCCATGGAGCCTCTGAGACTGTGTTTAATAAGTGTCACATAAATCACCCCAGAGGTGACCTCTTTTTGCTCCCACAACGATGCCAGCCCTGATTTCTGGGCTGGAAAGACACACAAGGTACACCTGCCATTGGCTAGTGCCTGCCAGCAGAAATTCATGGCATGGGATCAGGCATGGAAAACAAGGAGCAGCAGTGGCACTGTGCTGCCGCAGACACACGAGCCAGGGCAGGAACACCACAAACTGCTCCAAACCCTGTCTGCCTTCCCCTCCCTGTCTGCCCTGCACAGAAACTCCCTCTTAGGCGTAATCCACTAAATATTATTTTAAGCATTAATTTACTTTCAGCACCAAATGTGAAGGAGGATGGTTCTCTCTGTGAGTGCCTCTCTGGAGCTGCCTGTGAGAGGCACACCAACCTCTCCTGCTGTTTTAAAGATCAAAGGAGGAACCTGAGTGCTGAAATCCCCAAATGCAGTCCCTTGCTTGGGTAAAATTTGCTCTCTTTTACCTAAGGACACAAGGTTCAGTTTGGAGGGGAACAGGCTGAGCACACATGGACTGCCAGGACATCTCTCATGCGGATGGGAACCACCTCCTTTGCCCCTAGAGGCAGCAGCAATGTGTTGGCAGGGGGATTGCAGGGAACAGGGAGGAAGAGGAGCTCTCCAAGAAGCTGGGTGTGCCTTACTTGGTGAAGGAGCTGGTGAGGAGCCCGATGAAGGCGATGGTGGCTCCCATGGCCGCCGTGGTCCTGCAGCCGATGCGGTCGGTGAAGATGCTGACGATGGGAGAGCAGAAAAAAATCATTCCCATGGCCAGGGATCCGACCCATGCTGGGGAGAGAGAGGAGAAAGGTGATGGTCAGGGTGGGACACACGACAGGGGCAGGAAGGAATCAACCAGGGACCAAGCACAGCTTTGGAGGTGTCTTGGCAGAGTGGCAGCCCCATCACACAGTTAATTAGCCGTGTTAAGTGCTGTTAATTAACAGTGCAACTCATAAATGACACAGAGACCTGGTGGCACCATAGATGGGGCACAATGATGGAGTATGGACAGGTTTTCCTTGCATTCCTCTCTGCTGGGTTACTGTGTCCCAGGGAAGGCACCAAGTTTCAACGCTCTTTCCAAGCAACCTTGGCTGCACATGGGAAGATGTCCCACTGACAACACTTCCATCAGGAATCTCCACAGCCAAAAGCCCCCTGAGCTCCTCCAAGCCCTTTGCTCCCCAGCTTTGGCCAGGGAGAGGTTCCTGTCCTGAGCTACAGCCCTGCATTCCCAGGAGCACATCACCCACCCCTCCCTCACTCCCCAGAATCAGCACTCCTGGCCTTCCCCTCTCCCCCTGGTCAGTGAAGATTCCTCGTTACAGCAGAGCTGATGGAGACACATGTTTATCTCAGGTTAAATTCCACCCCTGACCTTGCCAGGCAATGCCCAAGTGGGACCATCATGCCCTGTCTCCTTCCAGCCCACTCCGGAGAAAACCACTGTCTGTCTGTCTGTCTGTCTTGTCTTTCCCAGAAATGTTAATTATTCACAGATGATTTTTTGTTTTGGCCCATCACAGAATCGTTAAGGTTAGAAAAGCCTTTTAAGATCCTGAAGTCCAACCATTCCCCCAGCCCTGCCAAGCCCAGCACTAACCCATGTTCCCAAGTGCCACATCCACATGGTTTTTAATTCCCCCAGAGACAATGATTCCATCACTGCCCTGAGCAGCCCATGCCAGTGCTTGACCAGCCATTTAGTGAAGAAATTTTTCCTAGTATCAAACCTAAACCTCTCCTGGCACAACTTGAGGCCATTTCCTCTTGTCCACCGTCTTCTCCCTGCCCTCCACCTTCTCCTTGTAATGGTTTATGTGACTATTTTGGGGAGGAAATGCAGGATTTCAAGAAAAGCAATGTGGTAAGGAAAAGAATTTCAGTTCTAACAGGTCTGAGGAGAAGCAAGAGGTCCCCTGGGTGGTGTGTGGGGCAGAGTGGGATGGACAGAGGGACAAGGGGCTCCAATCCCTACCTGGCACCAAAGTGAGGGGACCTCCTGGAGCGTCTCCAAGCTCCAGGTGCTGGCTCTGGTTTGCCAAGCACAGCCACAGGACATGTGGTCCTTTTACCTTTTTTTTATCCTTTTTTTAGGTTTGGTTGTTTTTTTTTCACCCAAGCCAAGGACTCTGCAAACCTTTTCATCACATCTCTGCATAAAAACACCCTCATGGTCCTTCCAGAGCCATAAGAGCTTCAAAAAATAGCCAGGTCCCTATTAAAAGCAAATCCCAGCTATAGAACAGCCTCTCCAACCTCTGCTTTTCACAAAAGGACCACACAAAGAAGCCCTCCCCAGGCTGGGAAGAGCTGACCCTTCCAAATTAATTATATGTTCACAAGTACCCAATTTACTTCAAAATCTTCCTTAATAAATGCAGAGTGGAGCAATAAAACGAAAAGCAAGGGCTGAGCAGGAACCTCATGGGACTGGCTGGGCTCTCGTCTCAACTGCAGGCAAAAAGATGGGAGAGGGGAAGGGAGAGGACCCCCCTCTCCAGCTGATTTTCTTGGTTACAAACACAAGGCACAGTGTAATGAAAGTCCCTCTAATAGGATTAGGTGGCACGGATCCAAAGAGCCGTCCAAACCAGCTCCGAGAGGGGGTGAGGGGTGGGAGCCACGCCAGGATGGGAAAGGCTCGTTAAATTGGATAATATACTTCCAGAAATGTTCCTTCTACTCCAGCCAAGGCAGTAAAACGTTAGATGGCCCCGTCATGTTTGAAGTTTGTTATTTTTGGAAATTACTTTAAGAAACGCGGAAATAAAAGCATAAAGCGGAGTATTAAATTTAAAGGGCCAGATTCGAATCTTAATAACCTGGGGATTTACATGCAAATAGGCAGGATCAATCTCTGGCCCCAAAAATGCACACTCACCTGCAGAGATCAAAGCAAACCCAGGGCAGGAGGCTCAGCAACGGGCGCTCAAAAGCTCCTCCAGCTCTGGGTTTGTAAAAAGGAGATATCTCTCAATTAAAATTGGTAAACACACCAAAAAAAAAAAAAAAAAAAAAAGAGTCCCGTGGCAAATTGCTCTACCTTAGAGAAAGGGCTTACCACAAGCAATGAATAAAAATAGGCTTGGGGAAGAACATCCAGTTAAAATTAGTAAGAACAATAGCCTCACTTCCAGAGCGGGGTTTTGTCTTCCCAGCGCTTCCCAGCGAAGCCCCGGGAAGCCGGGAGGGCTGGGCCAGCTCCAGCGCTGGAAGGAAACCTCGGCAAAACCTGGGGGCAGCACAAAACCGCCTCGGTGCCGGCTCTCATCCCGCCGTGATTCACACCCCCACAGAGGGGGGGGGGGGGGGGCACAGTTTTCCCCCTTCTTTTATCCCCAGTGATCTCCTTTCACCTGGGCTGGGGCAAGGATGGAGGGAGGTGATGGCAGAAAAGCACAGGTTGGGAAAGAAATGGAGCTCAGGTGAAGCCTAGCCCCAAACCCGCCCCTTTGGGCACAGTCCTTGGATCAGCTCCAGGGAAAGAAGGGTTTGTTTTGGGCAATCTGTGGTGTTGAAGTTTCTCCTGGCCTTTGCTGGATGTCAAGGGCAGAGGCAGCCGTTCCTCCAGTGGAACCCAGGCAGGGCTCAGCACCTTCCCTCCTACAGCTTCTCCAACGCTGCAGAAGTTACCTCTTGGTTTAAAGCCACAGTGGAAAAAAAGGGGGGGAATTTCTGCTCCTGATTTCCAGAGGGTTTGCATGGGATGGTTAATTCCCAGCCTGGCAACACCTCCCACCCTCTGTGGCTGATAAGCTGGGCGAGATATGGAAACACACAGACAAGCCCCCACATGAGGCACAGAGGCTTATCAAGCACATCCTAAAAGAAGCTATGGAGAGAATCCAGCTGAGGATGGGGCTGGAAGCAGCTCAGGAGCTGCCAGAACTTTGAAAGGGATCGGGTTAAGACTTGATTGTGTTTTAGGGTGCTGTGAGTCCAACCAGCTCCTGGGAGCACCAGCTGAAGGGGCTGGTTTTGGAGCTGGGTGCCATGGGGGGACCTGGCTGGTGACAGGGGTGTCTTGACAGAAACACAAAATGCTTCAGAAACCACATTCCTAGATTAAAAAAACAACCCAAAAGGCATGAAAGCACTCGGCTTTTGGTGAGGGGAAATGCACATGGCTTCTGATTTGGGGGTTCCTGATAGGAGAGGTGACTCGAGGTGTGTTGTCCCTCCCTGACAGCCACTTCTCTGCTGACCCTGTTTGGCACTGAGAGTTACATCGAGAGTTACAGGGTGGGTCTGGACCTGTCCATCCCACCCTGCTCCCACCACAGCCCCTCCTGAAGGGATTGAAGGAGCTGAGGGGCCAGGACTTCCCCCCAGGGCACATGACCTGCTCCAGGGGGCTGGGGGACAGCAACAGCCCCAGCCACCACCCCAGCCCAAGCCACCTACAGAGCTGATGGAACCCTCCTGGTGGTCCCAGGGATGCTCTGGGCTAGGGGAAGAGCTCAGTGTGGGGCTGGTACTGCTTTGCTGGAGAAGAGTTGTTGACCAAGGAGAACATTCCACCAGCAGCTCTCACACAAAGGGGAAAGCTCCAGCTAAAGCTCCACAAATTTTTCCTTCCCACCTTGACATAACAAAGGCAGCCAAGCTGGTGGCCCGTGGCTAATCCAAAGCAATGTGGCCTTCAACATGGACAGGGAATGCAGTGGTTGAAGTTCTCCAAGGGGAACAGTGATTCAATGGTCTAAGAGATCACAGAATCATAAAATCAGAAGGGTTGGGGTTGGAAGGGACCTTAAAGGTTCATCTAGTTCTACCCCCTGCCATGGGTAGGGACACCTTCCACTACCCCAGGGTGCTCCAAGTCCCATCTAAGCTGGCCTTGGACACTTCCAGCTGTTGCAATAGCACAGCCAGGATGATCCATCCCCCCAACACCACCCACCCTGGCTTCAGGACAGAGGGAAAACTGGTGAGGTGACCCATTTGCACACCAACCCATTTGCCAACCAGCCCAAGAGCTCCAAGCTGAGCACCAAGCTGTGCCCATAGTGGAGGAGGGACCAGGAATGCTTTGGTCACCTTCTCCTCCTCCTACCAGTGGGTGACAAAGCTCCTGGGGACCCTGAGGCAGATGAGAGGGGTTGGGGGGCTTAGCTCCCCCTGCAGTGGGGCTGGTGATGCTGAGGGGTCCCTGAGGGCTGTGAGCACCATGTATGTGTGTTCATGGTGGGCAGGACCCCCAGGGTCAGTCCAGGTGGTCCCACTTGGATACCAGACCAACTTTCTTTCCAGCAGGACCATCTGACAGGATGACAAACTTCCCCCGTTGCTGACGTTTTCCTAAGCAGAAAAAGCTTTCTGAGAGCAGAGCAAGGTAGGAGCAGGAAGGTGAGAAAGGAAGAAAATCTCACCACTCTGAGATGCAGATGCAAACCCCGCTGGTATTTAGCTCATTGTTCCAAAATACATCATTAAAAAATCAGACTGCAGCACTTGAAGCCAAACCTATTTGTTCCTTTAAAAGCAAATCTCCAGGGAGAGAGGAGGAAGGGACGTCGCTCTCAGCTGTGCTTCCCCGCTGACCCACATACCCCGGGCTGGAGGGATCAAGGGCCAGGAGGTGACCTCAGATCCGCCGCTGGAGGAAGTGTCTTCCCTCGCTTCCCGCGGCTTCTCCCGCTCGCGCCGCGCAGCTGGGACAGGGGACGGGGACAAGATGCACAGGGTCACCTTCCCCAGGCACCTGGCGTTTCTCAGAGGAGAGATGAGGCAGCCAAAGGTAATTCGCCTCCTGCACCTTTCCTACAAGAAATAAATCACTTCTTGACTCGTTCCAGGAGCGGGGAAGCTCTGTTGCTGTGACAAACCTCGTCATGCATCTTCACAGCCCTCCCCAGCCCTACCTGGCTTGATTTTGGGGTGGCCTGGGAGCCCAGGCAGCCTGGTGGCCCTTCCCAGGCGGGGGCTGTGGGGGAGCAGGCGGCTGTGCCCCCCTCGGGGCAGGGCTCCCACGGCACATCTGGAGTGAAACCCAAGCAGCTGTTTCATCTCGTGCCCTTGGAGAGCCATTTGCGTCATCCCCTTGTGCTCTCAAAGTGAAGCCTGAACCACTCCCAGCGGCTCAGCCCCATGTGCTCAACACCCCCTGCGGGCTGAGCCGGTCCCAGGGATGAATGGTCAAGGCTTAAATAAAGGCAGATGCAAAAGGCAGAGCTGAGGAAGCCACCACAATGCACAGTGGGATGGGAAACTGAGCTGGAGAGCAGCAAAACGGAGATGAGGAGTTTGAAACCAAAGCTGGGGGACCCCAAATTGAAGCTGGGGAGCACCAAACTCAAGCTGAGGAGCACCAAAATGGCTCAAAACGAAGTTGAGGAGCCCCAAACCAAAGCTTGGGAATCCCAAACAAAAGCTGAGGAACACCAAACTGAACCTGGAGAGCAAACTGATATCCACAAACCAAAGTTGTAAAGCCCCAAACCAAAGCTGGGGAACATCAAACTGAACCTGGGTAGCACCAAACTGAGATTGAGGAGCAGCAAACTGAAGGTGAGGAGCACCAAACCAACACCAGGACATACCAAACTGATGCTGAGGAGCCTCCAAATGATGCTGAGAAGTCCCAAACCAAAGCTGGGGAGCAGCAAATTGAAGCTGAGGAGTACCAAACCAAGTCTGAGAAGCACCAAACCAAAGCTGTGGAGCCCCAAACTGAGGAACCCCAAACTAATGCTGAAGAGCCCCAAACCAAGGCTGGGGAACATCAAACTGATCCTGAAGAACCCCAAACCAAGGCTGGGGAACACCAAAGAGAAGCCAGACTTCTCTGGATGGGAGCTGGTGGTGGCAGCCACTGTGCATCACGTGCAGCTCAAAGCCAGCTAAACTCATTAATTGTATAGCAAGCCCTGCTTGGTACCATACCCTAAAGCTTCAGAACAAAGTCCTCCTTTATCAGGTTTGGCTGACTTCTCCCCCCCACCCCCACCCCCCCTCCTTTGAAAACAATTCCACAACAGCCTGAAAATTGGAATAAATGGAATTATTCAGAGGAATTATTCAAGGCCAGGTCTGGCTAAAGACCCTTTCAGAGCCCTGTTCATGGTGGTATTAGGAGAGGGTAAGGAAATATGTGAATGCTGTAGAAGTGGAAGCTCCTGTCATTGTGCCATGATCCAATGGCCATGGATAAGGCAACAGCTTCCCAGAGATCAGACCAGTCAAGTGCAAATCCAGTCTTTGCTGCAGGGGAGTTTTAAAACACCAATTTTGAGCAGGTTCAGGAGCACAGAGCACTGGAGCAGAGCAGGCTGGGAATGCACTTTGCTTTGAAAACCCACCACCTCTTCTGGTTGTGTCTCTGTGCCTCCCCTCTCCCTCAAGGATGCAGGAGACTTTTAAGAGACGATACCCAGGCCACCTCCTGTAACCACTAAGTGACGGATCTCAGCTTATGTGAGAGAAAAGTCCCAAAATGAGCTGCCCTGTGGCCACACTAAGTAGAGATGGAGACAAATCCGTGGTTTCACTTGGCAAGCAGCAAGCACAGAGTGTTTGCCTGGGGTTCCTGCGCTCAACATCCCAGAGAAGCTCAGTCCCAGCCCCATTTTGCATCCATTTCATTCCAAACCCATAAAACTCAGCCCTGGCTAGAGCAAAATGGTGTTAGAGCTGATTTCTGGGCTGCATCACATCCTCCCCATCCACAGCCTCAGAGGCTTCAGAGCTGCTCCAGAAATGCAAATTCTTGTGAAATCTATCCAAAAGCAACAAGGCAGCATGTGCTCTGCAGCTGAAACCCACCATGTGCCCAGGCGGGAGTTTTCTTCCCAGCACTCCACTCCGCAGGCCAGGAAGGTTTTTCTTCTCTGTGTTGCCTCTGGCTTGCAATTTTTGAGGGATGATTCACCTACCACACACTGAAGTTACCCAACAAACAGGAGCTGCAGCTCCTCATCGTGGGCCACGTCCCATCCAGACGTCTTTCCATGACCTACACACCCAAGGAGGCCGAGGATCTTGTTACTCCAAGCTCTCCTGGTGTTGTGGGACTCCAAGGGATGTTGGGTTGGACCCTGTTTGCCCATGTCCCATCACTCTGTGGGAGAGCCCAGGGCTGTCTGGGCATTCTCTGCTGTTGGGCAGAACCAGTGCCCTCCCTCATCTTCTGCCCCACTGAACTGGCAAAGGCTCTTTAGCCCTGGGGGGGGAAACAAATCCTGGGGATGAGCATCTCCCCTCTTAACTGCACTGTCAAACGCCTCCCCAGCCCCTGGCTGCGTTTTCATCCAGCAATTTTACGAAAAACAGAAAAGTTCCATTTTAATTGGTGAAAATTCCCTCCTCCCACCCGCGGAGCACCAATCTGTAATTAGCCTTTCATGTAAAACGATGTTTATTCCTGACGGAGTTTGTCTTGGCACAAACACGCGCTCTGAAATGTGCACACATTTGAAGACTCAAACCCTGCATTTAATTCTCTATCTGCTTGTTAATGCTCATTGTTCCCAAGCCCTTTTTCAAAACACACCCACAGGGAGAAGAAAGTATTTTTTATATATATACATAAAAACCTCCTTCCAGCATCAGGACACCAGCGGCGAGCAAGGCACCGGCCCAGGGTCCCGGCGCTCTCCCAAACACACGGTGCCAAGACCAGGCCTCCTGATTTTATCCACCTTCCCCTTTCTTTAACACAGGTTTTCCTCCTCAGCTGTGGTGCCTCTCAATGTTCCCCCTGCAATACAACTGAAGGATGGGAGCCCTGAAGTGGAGGATGGGAAAAGCATCGTGGAGAACCCATCAAAAGCACTCAGCTCCGTTTTGGAGAACCTGGCCTCACCAGTGGAAGCCAAAACCCAAGTCTCATGATTCCTGGGCTTAATGTGGAGTGATTTGGGAGTTACACTCTCCCAAATCCCCTAACACAGCAGCCCCCAAGACCTCCCGGCTGGAGCTGGGTGACCAAAGCAGATCAGATCCTTCCCCTCTGTCCAGCTCTGGGTGCAGATGGCAGTGAGAGCCCAACAGGGGATCCTGAGTGGCTGCCACTGGCTGCTCCAGGTTCTGCCATTTCCAACAGGGCAATAAACACAATATCCACCTTATAAAATGAAAGGGACAGCAAAGGTTTGGGGTCAGGGACAGGGGCAACATCAGGGTTGCAATTAGGGTTTGGGTTAGGGTCTGGATCGGGGTTAGAGTTTAGTTTAGTGTCAAGGTCAAGGGACATTGCTCTCCCCAGCCTGATGCTTGCTGGTGGGTTGGGGTTTCCTCCAGGCCCCTCACCCTGAGTTTTTGGGGAAAGAGTTCCCACTGCTGAAGCCAGGCAGGTTCCCAGGTGATGGCAATGATTAACTCTTGTGGAACACTGTGGGTCAGCTCTGGCCCCAGACACTGGCTGCTGCACGTCCAAAGCTCTCTCTTTTCTCTTTGGAAAAGCCATGACCTGACCAAACTTCACTGGGCTTTGACTATGATTAACCTCCTGCAGTCACCAGTGCAAGGTCACAAAGCCTGGGAACAGCTCAGCACCCACACCCCACCATGGCCATCCTCTGTCCCCAGCAGTGAGGTGTGACCCCCTTCTGCTTCTCCAGCCCAAAAATGTGTCATCTCTTCTGGACTTCACCGTGGCCACCTTATGTAACTGGCAGGTTTGTACTGGTAACCAGCTCCTGTAGCCACAGACAGCTGGGAGGACTGAGCAGCTGAGGGACAGGGGTGGTGGAGCCTCATCCCAATGCTTCCTCTGCTCACAAACAGGGCAGGAGGGATGGGAGGAGGAAGGGAGGGAGGAAAAAGGGGAAGGCATCTGCCAGGATATGAGCACCAGCACCAGGACTGGGCCAGCAGTGCTGGGATGTGTCTCAGCCAGGGCCAGCCACCATTTCCCAGGCTGTGATCCAGGTGAGCACTGCCACTTTTGGGGGCACACCTGAAAGTCCCAAAGGGCTGGAGTGTGACTCTGGGAGCAGTCCCTGCCCTGCCAGCTGCCCAGTGTGAGTGGCTGCCATGGCTTTTCCCAGCTGGAGCATCTCAGCCAGCCTTGTGATCCACCAGGACACAGAACCGTGGCTCCCACTGGAGCAGCCTGGCCAGCCATGTGATCCACTGGGATGTGGAGCTGTGGCTCCCAGCCAGCCCAGCTCGGAGCAGACAATGAAGCAGTGCTGGCTCACAAGCCGGGGTGAGGGGCAAAGCCAACAGAGCTCTTCACGCCAAGGTCAGGGGTTCACGTCCCAGCCAGGCACAGAATTCACAGGATCTCTCCAGGAGCTACAGTCCAGCACTGATCCACCACTGCATCTCCATCTACATGGTGACATCATACCTGACACACAGGATCCAAAAAATTCCCAGCATTGCTACAGGGTGAGAACACCTGGAGCATCCCAAGCCCTTGATGCCTTGGGAGGAAGATGGGATGGATCCTGGCCACCAGTGGGAGGCAGGTTGGGCTCCACTCACAAACAAATCTGGTGGCCCAAGGCTGCTCCATCCTTGTGAAATCACTGGGCACTTTCTGCCTCCTCTGCCCCACTCCAACCAACCCCTCCTGGCTGGGTTTGGGAACCCTCCTCCCTCTGCGGTGAGACAGGGGTGAGAAAGGAAACTTTTTTCCAAGCTGGAAGAGACAGAAAAATTTCCCTCTTTGCCAAATTTCTCCCAAGCCATCTTCTGTTTCCCATTAACAGCGAGGAGAAGAAGAAGAAGCCCTACAGCCCAGCTCCATGCTCCTCCCACCACAACTCCCATGGGCACTTGTCAACATCCCAGTAAAAAAAGGAGAATTGAACCCATGCAACCTGGCCGTGCCCCAGGGACGCGCGGAGTGAGGGCCGGCGGCGGCTGAACAACAACCCCCCTGCTCTGCTCTTACATCTCCCCCATGGAAACTTTTCAACTCCAGTCCCTGGCAGGAGCCAGGCTGATCCCAGCTGAATTCCTTCCACTTACCAGCAAATAAATAGCAGTTAAATGAAAGGAAAGAGAAAAACACCCTTTTTTCAAAGGGGAAAACAAAGAAGTCAGGGAAAATAAATGGAGGCGAAATGTTGGGCTGGTCACAGGCTCACGAAGATCTTTTTCCTTCCCAGCTGGGTACTTGACAGCCTTCCCTTTCAGCTAATTAAGGGATACTCAGAAAGAAAAATACTTCCAGCCCTTTGCCAGCCCTGAGCATTAAGGGAAGCATTTGGTCCCAGCAGGCTGGACACCAAACCCAGGAGACCTGGCCACAGCTCCTCACCCGCCCAGGCACTGGTTTTAGACAAATAATTGCCACTGCAGGACATCTGTGGCCTTCTCCCAGTCCTGGCAGATTTCTGCACAGCCTTTCCTCCAAACCCTCTGGTGGTGGACATGTCCAGTCTTGGAATCATAGAATTATGGAGTTGTTTAGGCCAAAAAAGCCCTCTGAAACCATTGAGTCCTTCTGCTAACCCGGCACTAAACCATGTCCCCAGTGCCTCATCAACAGGTCTTTTCAATCCCTACAGGGTGTTTTATATATATATATATATATATGTACCTTCCCCTAGACAAGGGCCAGCTTGAACTCCGAGTATTTCTCCCAGTTTTCCCTGATGCAAAATTTCCAAGCATCACTTTGCACCCTGCCCCTCACTGGACAGAGAACACAGTTAACCCCAGTTACCCTGGGTTTTGCAACTTTTGAGGGAGCTGAAGGCTGTGATGCACCTTCTGTGCCCTAGCAGGAGCAACCCCAGCCCAGGTTTCAGCACTGCATACTCTCCCCCCTCTCCTCCACATCTCCCAGTCAGCCCAATCCTTTCTCATTGTGTGGTGGATGGGGATGACATGAAATTGTGTCAGGGCAGGGTCAGGCTGGACATCAGGAAAGGTTCTTCCCTCAGAGGGTGCTGGGAACTGCCCAAAGAATGGAATGCCCCAGGCTGCCTGAGCTCCAGGAGTGTTTGAACACCATTCCAGGGCACCAGGGATGCCCAGATTGGGGTGTCTGTGCAGGACCAGGAGTGGGACTGGATGATCCTTGAGGGTCCCTTCTAACTTGGGATATTCCATGATTCTGTCACCCTGTGTGGTGGGGATGGAGATGGAGATGGTGTGGGAATAGCCAAAGCTCCCAAACACCCATCAGCCAAGGCTGGGGCATCCCCAGGATGAGCAAGACTGAAAGAAATCATCCCTGTGTTCTTCCCTGCTGGCTCTGCCCTGCAGCATCACCTCCAGAGCCACCCCCACCCACAGCCACCCCCCAGAGCTCTCCATGCTCCAGAGCAAAACAATACTGTGGCAATTTCAGCCTCAGCCCCACTGGAGCAAAAACCCTGAAATGGAGAGGGCTGGGATTCCTCCCCAGTGGCACCTGGGCAGAGCCACCCACCCCAATATTACCAAAACATTTCAGTCGTTACTTATTTGCTTCCACCCAGCACAGCCCAAATTTCCCCAAAAACAAAGCCTGCCCAACACCCAACCATGCAGGGGGCTGGAAATATGAAAGGGAAAATCGTGGTGGCTGCTCCAGGTGCTCTCTGAGGAGAGGCCCCTCCCCAGGCTGGGCCAGGTGGCTTTTAAGTTGTTTTGCCCCCAGGGTTCACTCACAAAGGAGGTAACACCTCCCTCCATGGCCTCTTCCACCTCAGCCCCAACCCTCCCGCACACGAGGTGATGGCTGACCACACTGGAGAGCCTCCTCCACTGAGAGAACATCTTGAACAATCGAGATAAATGAAGAAAAGCCATTTTTAAGCAGCTTGAGCAAAGCCCTGGGGCAGGCACAGGAGTCATCCTGGGCTGACACAGCGTCTGTGGGACAAAACAGCTTCGTGCTGGAACATCTGGGCCCTTCTCCTGGTGGCCATCAGGAAATTATTTCTTGTCCCAGCGCTGGAGAGTGTCTGCAGCACAGAGCAGCACCTTTGGATAGTGCTCCTGGAGCCTAGGGACCAGGAAAAAGATCGCAACACATCGCTGAACCAGACACCCAGAGGGCAAGAGAAGGGTAAAATATCCATGTGATTTTAATCTCTTGGAGCTTCCTAACATTAAAGACAACATTTCAAAACAACTGGATATCTCAGAAAAATAGATCAAGCTGTCATTAAGCAAATCTGACCGCTAAAGGAAAGTGAAAACCAGCAGTATTTTATCTAATTACTATTTCATTTTTTTTTTTTTTTTTTAGCCCAGCAAGGAGCAGGTTACACCCCTTTGCCAACGGGCTGTCACTTTTGGCTGACCTGCTCTCATTTGAAAGTTTTTCAGACACCGGGTGGCTTCGGGGAAGGGCCAGCCCTGCCCTTTGGGCTGCAGGCAGGAGGGGCAGGGGTCACAGCAGGATGAGCCCCTGCTTCCCATCCCCATCCTGGGAGCCCACCCTGAGCCTTGCAGCTCCTGCTGCTGCCCCTGGGACGGGGATCCACAGACAAATCTGCCTGTGTGGCTCTATGCACACACTCACATCTGCATATAAATTAAAACCCAGGCCCCCGAGGCTTGAGCCCACACGACAGCCACAGGCGGGGCTCCCTTGGAGCCACACAATGTTTAACAGAGCCAGGGGAACTGGGGACAGCCCCAGCCACCCCAGGTGCCCCGGTGGCAAAGGGCTCTGAAGGCAGGTGAAACATTAATGTGCTTTCCTGAGGAAAAGCCTTCACTTTTTGCTGCATCAAGGGCTTTGAAATGGGAATAAACAACAGGGCAGGTTAATGAAGGCTTCTGTCAGTTACTGGGGGAGGTTTGGTCCTGCCAGTCAGGGTTAAAAGCCTTACATACCCTCTCTGGGGCCAGGGAGCCTCCTCTTCCTTCCCATGGAAAGATGGCTTTTTGGGTGGGAATCAAAACCACCCTGTCTCCACAAAATTACCCCTGTCCTTACAAAACTCATCCTGTCCTGCAGGTGCCAAGGGTGGGATTGCTGTAGGGAACACACCCCACAGATCCCACTCCTGTTCTCAACTGCCTGAGCCCCCACTTCACCCATCTGTGCTCAGGGGCACAGGGAACAGCAGGCACTGGGAGGACTCAGCAGCATGGAGCTGAGCCTGCCAGGATTTTGGGGTGTGCAGGGATGTGAGGGGCCATTCCAGCCCTGGAATGCATAGCCCCAAGCATGGGGCCAACCCCTGTGCTGTCCCCAGCAGAGATCCATGGGGATGTGCTGGAGGACACCAGCCTGCCCTGCTCTGTGACAGCACCAGGACACTGCTCCTGAGGCATCATCACCTTCCTCAGCCTCTGCAGTAGCCCTGGCAGGGGGCAATCCCTGCCCAAGGGAGCTGGCACACACGTGTGGGGTGGCATTACAGACAGGACTGCTGGGTGCCAACAATGAAGGGAAGAGCAGTGACACCACGGCAGATCCTCACAACAGGGCTGAGCACAGGCAGCCACACATCACCACTGCCCCTGTGCCCCAAAATCCCAAATCCCAACTGCTCCAGCTGAAGTTGTGGCAAAATGCCAAGAATTTTCCACTGGCCAAGGACTGGAACAGCAAACACAGCCGAGCTGTGCTCCCCACAGCAACCACGGGCAACCTGGAGCTAAAACTGTCCCCTAAAACCCCCCTGCTGCAGCAGTGATGCACCAGGAGAGCAGAAGGCTCACAGTGCAGGGCCCTGGGTGCATCCACAGTGGTTCTGAAGTGTCCCTGAAGCTTCAGGAGCCGGGAGAGGCCCAGAGGAGGGAGGGAAGGGGGTGATGGAGGAGCAGAGCCTGGCAGTGCCGCTGTCAGCCCCAGGCCTGTCGGGATCACAGCAGCTTGAAGAGCCAGGGAGAGGCTGGTTTGCTGGTTTTTGTCTACTCTGCTAATGAGTGATACCAGCTGCTCCTCGTTGAACCAGTCTGACCATCGGGCCCAGCCAAAACTGATTCATTCATAAGAAAATGGGAAGGGAGATCGACTCGTCACCCTGACTAATGGGGAACCCTGCCAAGAACCTGCTGCTTCCCCAGCATCCTGCCCTCCTCCAGAGCTCAGGGGGGGCTCTGGCCCGGCCAGGAGGGTGATAAAGCAGGAGTTAT
This sequence comes from Serinus canaria, assembly GCF_022539315.1. Classification (NCBI taxonomy): domain Eukaryota; kingdom Metazoa; phylum Chordata; class Aves; order Passeriformes; family Fringillidae; genus Serinus; species Serinus canaria. The sequence continues at coordinate 17,457,060 of NC_066318.1, forward strand.
CTGCTGCAGAAAGTGTCAGCACGTGGCCAGGGGCTGCAGTCAGCCTGGCATTTTGCAATAGCTGCGTCCTGACTTGGAAGCAGAGGAAACATTAAAGCCCTCAGAGACACGGCTCTCCACGCTGCTCTGCCTTGCATCATCTCCCCAGCAGCTTTCAGGGTTGTTTTTTATCTCTGTCCTCCTTCTTCATCCGGCAATAAAAATCTAAACAACCTCCTTTGTGGAGTAGGAAAACTCAGCCTGCTGTAAAAATTGTTTTTTGTGGGGTTTTGTTTTGCGTCATTTTTGTTTATGAGGTCAGTGGAACACAAACTGTGGCAGGGGAGGCTGCAGATGGTGGGGCTGGGAACCCTGGGGTTGGGAGGATGCTGTCCCAAGGGAAGCAAAGGAGCTCTGCAAGCCAGGCTGGGGCTAATCTTATCTCCAGATGGAGATTAGGATGGGCCAGCAGGAGTTAACAGCCAGGCACAGGGGTCAGAGCAGGACCTGAAGTGCCTCCTCTAGGGCTCCTTGGTTCATGCTTTGGTTGATGAACTGAAGCAGGGCAGAGTTTAACAGCTTTTTAAAAATCTGCCATGATTTCTTAGCTTTGGGCAACACGTTGGATTTTATATCAATCTCCCTTAATAAAGGTCCTCTCCTAAAATGCAGATCCCAAGGGAGTTTCAGCTCGCCCAGTTAAAAGGCTGTGACACCATTCCTTGCCCCTGTATCACCTGAGTTTTTATTACCTGACCCTGCAGACATCAGGACAAGCAAGGCAAAACTTCAGTTCTTGGTGAGAAACCCACCCTGGGTCTTGAAAATCCCCAGTTTCAAGGCAGAAAAGCACCAGCCAGGCCAGTCTGGGTGGGGAAATGCCCCAAATCCTGACACTGGGAGTGCTCAGCCTCCTTGATGGCTCCACAGGGAGAGTGGAAAATGGGACCACGTGAGTCAGAGACAAGCAGAGCTCTGGGTATGGCAGCCAACGTCTCTCACCTCTCCCACACCACCCCAGCAGGCTGAGGAAGAGTTGCCAAATATAAAATTTTCATTTTCCCATCTGGGTTCCAGGGCGGTGATGGAGCCTTTTGCACGTGACACTGAGAGTGGGAAAGCCTTGTGCAAAGGACTTTAGGGTTCATTCCAAGCTGTCCCCCCAAGGGCACCCAGACCCCCAGCATTAGCCCCATGCCCTCGTGCAGCTGTGAGTGTGCACCCCATACCTGCTGAGCAGGACAGGAAAAACCTGCAAGGGATGGAAATCTCATTCCCAAGGTGCAAGGGAAAAGCTGTCCACAAAGTTGTTGACAACATCCCTGTCAGTCCTCACCCCTTTCCCTCCCAGGATGGGTTCTCACCGACTCTGGAAAAGCTTCCCTGGCATCAGGACAATCAGCACAGCTTTTATTTAATGCTGAATTTGCCCCTGGGTACGGGAATGGGGGGGGACAGGCAGGAGGAGCCTAACAAAGACCTCAAACCTCAGCAGTGCTGAGGCTCCAATGAGTTTATATTGAAAAAACAAATATAAAACCCAATAACGCTGATATTCCCTCCTTGGCAACAGCCTATCCCGATACCACTCCTATTATTGTACTCTGCAATTAAGTGATAAAGCTGTAATTGCCTTATCTGATGCTGCTGGGCACAGCAGCAGAGCAGGAATTGGCCTCAAATTTATCACCCTGGGCCTTTTAAAGCCACCCTGTAAGAAGGAATTCTCCTCTCCTGGACAGATGGACAGACAGGACCCTACAGCACCTTCCTCCCCCTGAACCTGGGGCAGCAGCATCACCCCTGTGCCCATGCCCTGCCCACTGCCATGGCCAGCCCCAGGCAGGAGAGGGTCAGCCCTGGCCAGGATGGGAGCACACGAACAGAAGGGGCAGCTCTGAGTCCTCTCTGGCTCTGGGGAGGCAGGAGCAGAGCATGGAGGGACCAAACCACACCCCCAGTGACTCCCCCAGCCCTTCCCACACCCCCTGCTCCAGCATCCTGGGGAGCAGCACAAGGCCAGGCAGCTGGGAGAGCCTGCCAGGGGTCAGGGCACTGTGAGAGCAGTGTGGGTCCAGCTGCACCAGTGGGACTGGAGCGCTGGATTTAGAGGAATGACCCCAGTTTTCCAGCCTGATGCCTTGGCATGAGGAGCAAAGCCACACCCGGCTGCTCTCAGGCCATAAAAAGCCCAAGCTACTGTTTCCATTCACATGTTCATCGCCTCTAAAGGAGCTCAGATGGGCTGTGGCATATTCCCAACATCACCAGCCCAAATTTCCGCTGTTTTAAAGTCTGGTGTCCCCTGAAACCTGCTCCTTGCCATTCCTCCAAGCTTTTTACTATTTGCCCTCAACACCACCCCTGACCCTGGGAGCTGCCACCAGAACCTCGGGACAGAAAACTCCAGAATCCTGCCTGTGTGAGCATTTCCCAAACGTGCCCCATCCCATGGCCAGTGCCTCTGTGCCCCTGCAGCCCAGCCCAGGGGCCATGGTGAGAGGCACCGTGCCCGTGCCCCCCTGGCAGGGTGGGCAGGCTCCCGCGGGGAGCAACCACAAGAAAGGCCGAGGCGATTTGCATCGTTAGCATTCTTTCCCTTTTAATAACCCAAGGTGTTACCAGCAACACTGTTACTGATTTTTATCTCCCCAGCGCCTTTTAAGAGCTCCAATTTGTTTTTCTTGGAGATCTCATTTTGTTTTATTAAAGCTGACACCGAAGAGGGAAAAGGAGACATTCTGGGCCCAGAATGAAAATATCCCGTTTAGAAACCCTGTATTATTTTCTTGGAAACGCTTCTACGTTGACTTTAATTAAGCTCTCCCCGGGCTCTCGAGCTTGGCGTGCTTGGCTCTCAGGCAAGTTTAATCCCAGACAAGCTCCCCACACCCCCAGCTGTCCCCTCTCCCACAAATCTTAAGAAACAAACTGGGTTTTGCTGAAATACGTGGATTAATGGCTGGCCCACCATCAAGAACATCCTGACGTTGCCTTTTCGTCACCGGTCACGGCGTAAGCACACGGCTGCAACTGCTCTGCTCGCCTTGCCAGCAGACCCAAAAAGCAGCTTACATCCTTATTTTTTTGTTCTCCTTTATTTTATTATGTTTTTATTGCCATTGCAAGGCTGGGGGGATGCATCTCTTGTGCCTGACCGTGCCCCAGAGCTATCAGGGCAGGCAGGGTGGCCACAGCCTGGCTCTGGTGACCACTGTGCCACTGCTGAGCCTTGTGCCAGGTGCTGCTGTAAAAGCAATAATTACCCCCCCCCCCCCCAAGTTGGTAGAAGGTAGCTCTTTAGGATGATTGCAAACACTCCAAAAGTTGGGAAATCCCAGGAGGGAGCTTGTCTGGGCATCATCTGGTGCATACCCATTATGTAATTACCGTCAATCTTTAATCACAGATGATACTTTTCCATCGGACTCGAATCAGACGGAGCACGGGAGGCACAATCCTCACTGAAGGAGCTGCCTTAGATGTGATTCCCACCTCGCTGGGCTCCAGGTTTATTCCCACCTCACTGAGCTCCCTCTGCTTTGCACAGGTTTTGCCCAAAAACCCTCTCTGGCTCCCTGGCAAACACCTACATCCCCCCAAGAGGGAAGGATTTTACCTCCCTTTTACACACAGGATCTGCGGGCAGACAAATTAAGGCCAAGATCTTGAAACAAAAGCTTTGTTTTGGTGCCTGGTGTGAGATGACCAAGAAAAGGGCCTTTGGGGATGCCACTGGGCAGGGTGGCCAGGTGCCCTGGGGTCCCCAGCTCAGCTGGTCCCCAGGAGGACGTGGTGGGTGGGTGCTCAGAGCAGGTTCCTTGGCTGCAGGCACTGTGGTAGGGTTGTTTCTCCTCCTTGAGCAGGGCTCCGGTGTTTGCCCGGGGCGAAGCCCAACAAGTCAGCCCATGCAGGGAGTGCCTGAGCCCGGCAGAGCTGGGGCTGCCCGCCCCGAGAGACAGCGGCTCTGCAGAGAATCCTGCAATGGCTCGGGTTGGAAGGCACTGCAAAGATCCAGGTCCCACCCCCTGCCACGGGCAGGGACAACCTCACTGGACCAGCTCGCTCAAAGCCCCGTCCAACCCAGCCTCGGCAAGGCAAGCAAAACCCATCACGAGCTGCCAAATCCAAACTCAGAGCCAAAAAATCCCAAAGATGCCGAGCGGCAGGGTTCTGTGAGCTCGTCTCCTCCAGTGTGAGGTTTTGCAGACCAGATTCTCCCAGAACCATGCTGCCGGCAGCGCTGACCCCAAAACTGACCCCAAAACACCCTCCCCACCCGGCTCTGGGTGCTGCACAGGGACTCAGCTCCGGGAGCTCTGTGGAGTGAGGTGCTCCTCTGCCTGTGCCCTGCGGGGATGGAGGTGCGGGATAGCCCCGAGGGGGAGCTACTCTGGGGCGTGCAAAGGGGAGCTGGGGCCGCCCTTCTGCCGCTGTGTCCTCTCGCTGATCCCACATGGGGCCGGGAGGTTGCTCAGAGCACTCTGGGCTGCTTCTCGCACAGAGGCCAGCATGGCACGGCACGGCATGGCACAGCTGCCAAGGATGCCCGAGGTGAGTTCCAGCTCAGGGCTGTGACCCGGCAGCTCTTCCCGAGAGTTTTCCCCCGTGTTTCACGCCGCTCCAGCTCTCGAAGGATGTGCTGGGGACACGGGGCAAGCACCAGGTAATTTCTCAGGGATCTACACCTGATAGGGTAAGGGCGGGGGAAAAACGCTGCAAACGTGCGGGTGGAATGCAGGGCCGTGCCACCCTGCCCGCGGGCTGTACCGAGGGAGGCCGGGGCAGCGCAGGAGCGGCCGGAGGGAGCCGCGGGCGGGCGGCGCAGCGGGCAGGGCGTGCGGGCAGCGCCGCGTCCCGCGGCCCCGAGCTGGCAGGACCTGTTGTGCGAGGTGCCGGGAGAGGCTGGGATGGCTCTCGCCTGCGAGCGTGTTGCAGCAATTCCCAGCGCACGTCATGCGGGTTTTGCAACCGCCCCAACTGTCTCGGGCTGGATGCGCCCAAAGGGCCCGCGGAGAACCGAGCGCTCCGGGCACGGCACCGCCCGGCGGGACGGCTGGGCACGGCCCCCGGCCATGGCCGGCCTGGCACACGCCTCTCCACCAGCCCTTTATCCGCAGGGCTGAACGTCAAAGGGCAGCATCTCCTTCCCTGGCAACAGGGAATAATCAATCCTCCGAGGAAGAGGAAGGGAAAACCCAACAAATCCCTGCTGCCATGGGTGCAGCAGCATATTGGCACACGTGCTGGACCGGTGTCTAATCCTCTTGCTGCCCATTGCCATGGTGATGCCATGGGATGTGCAGGCTCGAGGTTGTGGAGATCTGGGGAAAAGCGATTCCTCAGGGGAATCACCGGCTGCAAGATGTGGGTGCGTGGCCTCTGTCTCAGCTGGGAAATTCTGGCATCCTCCTCTGTGCTCTGACCTGCTCATAAGAAGCCCCTGCAGGGTGATAATTTCAAAAACAGTGAGTGGGAGAGCCCGAGGTATTTGGTTATGTGCCAGAAAATTCCGTATGGCACCCGGACAGCAGCCAGCAGTGGGCAGAACAGAAGAGTGGTTGGACTCAGTGATCTTAGAGGCCTTTTCCAAACTATTCCCTGATTGTGGAGCCAGGGTAGAGCCTCATTTGATTCCAGAGAGGGGGCACAGCTTTGGAAGTGCCCGTGGCATCAACCCAAATGCTGCCGATGTCCCCAACAGCCACGTATCACTTCATCTGGCCACAGCTTGTGCCACGCTGGCTGAGGTCCCCAGGAGAGTGGGATAAAACAGCAAGAGGCTGCTCTGGGCTCGTATCCAGATGGTGCCAAATCCTGCCAGGCACAGCAGCAGTGCCACTGTCCCACTGGGGTCCCCTACCTTTCAGCAGGGCAGGAACAAGGCTGGATTGCTGCCCCACAGGGAATTTCCCCCTGTGCACACCATGGGGTACAAAACTCAGCCCTGGGAGGTGAAACCCAGGTAATTCCTCCTTCCCCAAACTGCTCAACAGGGAATTCAGCTCCACATCCACCAATCCTGGGGGTCCCCATCACACCACCAGATCTTTTGGAAGACTGATGCTGGGATGGGGTGATTGACAGTGCTGCCTCATAAGTGGGATAATCCTTGGGAGAGACATGTCTGGAGACTCTGGATAAGCAGGGAGAGAGAGAGCCAGAGGGGCTGTCACCCAGGGCAGGTGACAAGGCCCATGTGAGCCATCTCAGCCAGCCCCTGGGCACTGCCAGCGAGGTCAGCAGCACCTCCCAGCTCCAGGGTTTGGCCCAGCCTGATGGGTTAGGTCTGGTTTAAAGTGTTCGATGAGAACCATCCCAGCTGATGGGCAGCTTCCAGCTCCTGAGGTGTTTTAAGGAAATTAAAGGGTGACTTGTCAAATGTGTGGATTTCTCCCCGAAACAGGAAATGAAATGGTTCCTTTGCCTTGCTCTGCATCACACCCCAGTGTCATTGGATGCCACCACATCCATCCCAGCCCTGTGATCAGCAGCACTACCCCCTTCACCCTCCAATCCCTCCATCTCCTCCTCCTGCACCCAGCCCTGTCTCAGTGATGGATTTGCAATTCAGCACCTTCTAAATTCAACCTATGATCCAAACCCCACAAAGTGGAGGTGGTTTTGCTCATTTAGTTGCAGCTAAAAGGACCAAAAAGCTCCAAGCCAACTGCACAACCCCACGTCCTACTTCTTCATAGGCCACAGTGAGGTCACAGCAGCTGCCACCACTCGAGGACAATGGCCACCAGGAAATACAGCCTTACATCTTCTTGGCTGGCTGGTGGAGGACACTTAAAAGCAAATTAAAAACCACTAAAATGGCAAATGTGCTGGCTGAGAGGGCCCCTGCAGTCTTGAAAAACAAGAACCTCCCTTAGAAACAGCACTCTGGCCTCCTAATAACCTTAATCGCTCCCGACAGCCCCAAGAACCAGGTTTAACAACATGACTGGGCTTTATTTGCTTTTCAGGCTGCTTTATCTCACACAGCACCTTGCAATCAGCTCAGGCAAAACCCTAGTTCCTCTGAAACTCCCCCCTACTTCTCTGTAGTCACAAACTCCAGCTCCCAAAACAGAGGCTGGGGCAGAGCCTGGTGCTGGCACGCTGGCATCCCACCATGGGAAACCCCCAGTAAATCTGGGAAAGCTCTGTGCTGCCCTTTGTACTCCCCAGCTTGCAGGGCAAGGTAATAAAAACCTCTTTTTTAGCTCTTTTTGCTGGGTTTACATCCCCATCTGAGCTATGTAGATATTGCTCATGTCAGTGCATCCCTCCGTGGGGTTAGAGGAGGGCTGGGAGCCTGGATGGACACGGGAAAGACCCCAGGAATGCTGAGCTCCACAGCACCCTTGGCCAATCAAGCTGTGAAATGGGGCCAGAACAGCACCCTGGTAATTGGTAAAAGCTCCAAATCCTGCAGATTTGGGTAAAAAGGTGACAACCACAGTGTCACCTTCAGGAGGTGGGAGCCTGCAAAAGGCCAGCAATGGACAATGACCCCATCATCCCAATTTAGCTGGGATCATTTCCAAGGATTACCTCTTGCAATCAAGGCAGTGTGGCCAACAGGCTGAGGGGGAGATTCTTCCCCATCTCTAAAGGGGCTTCAAGGGAGCTGGACAGGGACAGGACACAGGGAATGGCTTCCCACTGCCAGAGGGCAGCGATGGATGGGAGATTGGGAAGGAATTCTTCCCTGGCAGGGTGCCCAGAGCAGCTGTGGCTGCCCCTGGATCCCTGGCAGTGCCCAAGGCCAGGCTGGACATTGGGGCTGGGAGCAGCCTGGGACAGTGGGAGGTGTCCCTGCCATGTGGTGATTTTTAATGTCCCTTCCAATACAAAACACTCTGTGATTTATCCTTACATTGAGATTTCTCTTCCCAGCTCGTGAAGCTCCAGACACGCTCACCCACTCACAGAATCTTCTTCAGCCCAGAGTGGAGTGCAGGGCTTCTCCTCCCCCTCTTTCATATGACTGTTAGCATGAAGTGCTTTATTTTCTCAAAAAAAAAAAACAAAACAAAAAAAAGCCCCTTGTTCTCTCTTACTTAGCCATCATTAAAATGCTGGAGTAAAAATAGCCTTTTCCACCTGTGCTCACCTGTCCTAAGGATGTGAAATCAGCACAAAGAAATTCCCCAGCAAAACAGATGGGAATTCAGGAATAAAGGTGACATCAGCCCTGCCTGGGCCTCAGGATCTCGTCACTTGGGGTCTGTGGTCCATTCTCCATTCCTGCTTCCCTAAGAGGCTCCAGCAGCCTCTGCTCCCTGTCTGGGGCTGGGCTACAGGGGGGAACTGTTCCCCAGATTCGTGCACACAGATCAAGAGATGCTGATGGACACAGAGATGCACTCAGAGGAGCTGCAGCCAAACCAGACCAGCTCCTCAGGCCATCTCTCCAAAAGCTTTCAGCTCCATTTCCAGGCCCCAAAACATTAAATATTAAGAGAAGAGAGTTAATCTATACCTGGGATATTGACACAAAGCAGAGAAGGGGAGAAGAAAAAGATAAATAGACCTTTTCTTAAAAATAAACCCAAATCTGTGTGCCTCTGCAGGCTGCCCCACGGGGGCTTTCCAGACCTTGGGCACAGCACCAAGGATGTGTTTGGAGCAACAAGAAGCACCAAGAAATGTCACTCTCCTGGCTTTGCCCAGGTAGCTGGAGCTCCCTCGGGAACCCTCGGGTGGCTCCTTGGCTGGGGGCACCGCCCTGGTCAGGGACAAGGCCACCTTGTGGTCCCCTCTCCGAGGCTGGGGCACATCCAAGCAGAGGCAGCGCAGACACTGAGGTGAGAAGGTTCATGACCAGTCAGTGCTCACCAGGACTGTGCTGCCACTCAAAGGGGCTTTTGGAGCTGAGGAAGATGAGGATGCTGGGCTGGCTCATCTGGCCCTTGGCTGAGTGTCAGCCCTCACTGTGGGACCAGCAGCAGGACAGCCACGGATCCGTGGATCCCTCAGCACCGGAACAAGCCCTGTACAACCGGAGGCAAACGTCACCGCTCGTCTCCCAGCAAACACCCTCAAGCATCACTCAACACCTCTCCAGCAAAGCTGCATTTTTTTTTTTCCCCTGGCCGAGTGCTCACATGTATATTATTTTTTTTATTCCGGTCTCAGCATTCCTCCGCTCCCCCCGCAAGAAAACAAACTCAGAGCCCAGAGTGTGCCTCGCAAAGGCCCCGGCACGGCGTCCTGCGGGGCAGGGGCACGCGGTGGTCGCAGCAGCCCGCCCGCCCCAGCCCGCCGTGCTTGTTGACATAGGCAGCACAGTATATTTCTTTAAAGAGAGGAGCCTATGCATTCGATGCATTGCTGCCACGGGGTTTGTTTTCAAAGCCTGACCCCAGACCTGAACTCCACGGATCCTGCGTTTCTCAAGATCAAACGCGAGAAAACGTGACCAATGCAAACAAGAAACAAACCTTGATAATTATAGCCGGGGCGGCTATTGTTTAGTGCCGACTAGCACCCGCTTCAGCATAAACAGAACCCTATTTTTAAAGGGATGCCTGACCAGCTGACAGCGTTTCTCCCCATTTTGCCTCCAAACCCCCTGTTTGATAGGAACCCACCTCCCTGAGACCCGGAGGAGGTTTAAGAGCGCAGACAAAGGCTGAGCCGTGCCCACAGCCATACTGGATGCCGCTGCTGGAGCGGGGAGCGGATCCTCGTCCTCCCAACCTGCTCCCTGTTGGCGGGGGATGAGGGGCTCCCTGGGGTCCGGCTGTTGCCTGCAGCTGGCGGGCTCAGGGTGACGTCGGAGGACAAACAGACAGCACCGGTCTTTTCAGGAAGGCCACATCACTTAGCGCTTGGAAAGGAGCTACGATATTTTCCTGATTATGTTTGCACGCAAACGAGCGCCGCGGGGAAATTATGCAATGCTGAGCGGGGAGGGGTGGGAGCGAGGGAGGAAGGGCTGGAGGGGGGCTCCGGGCTGCACCCCGCTGCCCTCAGCCCCAGCCAGTGCAGCTGCAGCCCCGGAGGTGCCGCAGATGGATCCGCCACCACCTCCGGAGCCTCGGCACCACGACCTCAGTTATTAGCGGCCTCTTCATTAAGCGCCCAGACCAAAATGCAGATATTCGTCAGCCAGGCAATTTAATTACCCAGCCTGGGTTCACCTCGCACACCCACACGCCTTTCTTTTTCGAGGCCTCTGTGCGGTCATAGCCTTAAATAAATAGATGGCAGGAGCAAGAGGCAGATGCTGACTCCTACAACCTCTGTCTTGGGCGGAGAGCCTTTAAACCACCAGAACTCACAGTATTTAATTTCTTTTGTTACCGCTTCTACCTTTAGAGCCCTGCCTTAGGCTCTCTAGATACAATCACAGGCAGCAGGAAACAGAGAGCTACACTATGAGCTTCCTGGGCATCACATGCGCACGCACACCACACACACACACACACTCCCTGCCCATCAATCACCCTAATTACAACTGGCCACACGTCCGCAGCTCGCTGTGGCACTCCGTTAGTGCCCGTAATTACACGGTCCCGTCGTCTCCCTGGTAAGAGTATCACGGAGTTAATTTGGGATTCTACATGTGGTGGATCCCGTAATGAATTTCATCCTGGCGTGCTCCCCACCGCACTCGCCAGCCATGCGCCAGCCGGAGGAGGGAGTGCGGGCAGCGCTGGTCCCCAAACAAGGCTCTAAGGTCCTCACACTGCCCTGGCACTCATCGCTCCCCAGCACGCTCCTGGCTCCGGGCTGCTGCCCACGTCCCACCCAGGGTCAGGACAGCACCACAGGCAGGTCCCCTCAGCGTCAAGTGCCCGTCTCCACCCGGCAGATGAGAGCGAGGTGGGCCACGGGTGTTCATCACGAGGATGGATGTGATCTTCCAGGGGGACAGCAGGACCTGGGACAAGGCTGGGCCTCCCAACACCAGTGTCCAGCTGGGACCACCATGCCGGCAGGCTGGTGTCCCTCTGCCAAGTCTACTTCAACAGCAGGGTCTTGGCAGCAAAGAACATCCCTTTTCTCCACATTAACCCTACCCAGTCTGCACCCTGGCCGGGCCTGTCGGTCCTACCAAAACACACAGCTGGGTGCAGCCCATGGATCCTGCTTTTCAGGGATGTGAAGTGCTGGAGACCCCGCGCTGCCCTCGGAGTGACCGCGCAGGTGGCGCTGCCAGCCCTGCCCTGCGCCGGCCGTCCCACTGAATGGACACGGCTCGGAGGGAGCGCGGCAGCAGGGCAGATGCTCTCCTGGAGCCACCCCCGGCCAACGAGGCAGCTTGAAAAACCCATAAAATAGAACAATAATAAAGAAAACTAGAGGGGGTGGCTCACACCCAGCAGCTGATTCACCAGCGCTGCTCTGTTTTACCCCAAGACACACCGGCAGGACAAGCTAAGGGCGTGTTTTCAGCCGAATTACTTTTAATTGAGTACATCGGAGCTTAGAAACACATGATGCTGTCGGAGATAAATATAGCCACGGCTACGAGGATAGAGGGGGCAGGGAGCAATCGAGGTTCCACACAGCCGAGAAGGAGCTTCCAGCTCCGGGAGGCAGCGCCGGCCGCGCCGCCGCACCTTTCCCCGTTCCGCTCGGGCATCCCCGCTCTGCTCGGGCACCCCCCGCCCGTACTGCCCGGCCCGGGGAAGGGGCCGCGGAGCCCATACCTGTTTTAAACTCTAGCGCCGGATCCTTCTCCCCCTCGCCGAGGTCGCTCTGCAGCATCATGTAGAGGATCCCGAAGGAGTTGTGGATGCCGAAGATGGAGCCGTTGCACCAGGCGGCGGCGAAGACCACCACCCAGCCGAAGCCGCCCTCGGGGGGCTGGAAGGGCGCGGCGACCCCGCTCTGTCCCCGTTCAGCCGCGGCCCCGGCCCCGGTCCCGGCCCCGGCCCCGGCCCCAGCCCCGGCCCCGGCCCCGGCCCCGGCCCCGGCCCCGGCCCCGGGCTCGCTCTCGCCCGCCGCCGCCTCCGGCACCTTCTCGTCGCGTTGCGCCATCGCGGCCACGCTCCGGCCGCCGCCCGCCGCCCGACTGCCCCGCAGCCGGTCCCACATGCCCGCCGCCCCCCCCGGCCGGCCCCCCCGCCCGCCCCCTCCTGCCGCAACCTCACTCCCCGCCTCCCCTCCGCCGCCTCCATCCTCCTCCTCCTCCTCCATCGCGCCGCTCGGCCCCCGCGTCCCTACCTGCGGCGGGGGCCGCCCGCCCGCCCGCGCCCCCCTCCCGTCCCCCCGCGGCGCTCAAAGGCGGCCCCGGGCCCGGCCGCGGCCCCGCATCGCCCGCCGAGCCGCCGCGCCGCCCCCGCCGCCGCATCCTGCGGCGGGCCCGGCCCGGGGCGGGCCCCCGCCAGCGCCGCCCCCGCGGGGCCCGGCGGGGCGCGGGGGGCGGCAGGGAGCGATGGGGGAGCCGCCGCCACCCCCCGGCCCCGCACGGTGCCCCGGCTGCGGGGCATCCCGCGGGCGCGGCCCGGGGGCTCTCGGCGGCCCGGCGGGAGATGCTGCCGCTCCCTCCGCCCCGCAGCGAAGCCCCCGGAGCCGCCCTAGCAGGTGGCAAACAGCCGGCGAGGGGACGCCTTTCCTAAACCACGCCAGGCGTCCCGGGGGGATTTTTGGCGTGCCCTACCCCGAAAAGTTCGAAGAGCGTTTGTGTGCCGCCGAGCCGGCTTCTTGCCGGGGGAAGCCGCGGACATCGCCCCGGCTGCGGGGGCCGTCCCCAGGGCCGCGGGTCACCCCACGCTGCCTTCTCCGGGAGGGAGAGCAGCGGCCACCCAAACCCAGTGATTTCGGGAGCTGTTCCCTCGCCTCTGCCTTGTTTTGCAGCAAGCTCTGCCTTTCCCCTTCTTTCAATAAATAATTACAAACCCACCAATATATTAAAGCCTGTCTTTTCACACGCTGAAGGTATTTACACTTTCATATATGCCAAGTCTGAGTTATTATTCTTTCTCTCCCCTAATGGCTGTGTCAGTGTCAGATTCCTATCAGAGTAAAATAATACATCCCAACCTCCCGCTGCTCTTTCTTTACCTCCAGGGATATTAATTACAGGGCAGGGTGCGGAGCCGGCAGGGAGGCGGCGGCAGGGCCGCATTATCTCCCTGCCTCTCCCGAAGCCGGAGAGCAGCGCCCGGCCAGGGGCTGAGCGTTGGGAAGACGTGCCGCCGCTCGCCGGGCTCGAAGAACCCCTCTGGAACAGGGCTACAACCAGAAAAACCTCTCCTCGGCCTTCCCGCCTGCTCCCGCCGGCAAATCACTGCCAGCTCCATCACCATCCGCTTCCTCCCGGGCAGAGGATGAGGAGCAGCGGCTCTGAGCAGCCTCTGTGAGCGATGGCGAGACCCAGGCTGGAGGGATGTGCCGACGGGCAGCGCGGTCTCCTCCCCTCGCCTTCCCTCCTGGGGCCGCGCCGATGGATGAGCCCAAATCCCCCCGCCCGGTGGGCTGCCCGCCGGGAATGCCGCGCTCAGGTCAGCCTCGCTGCTGGAGGAACTGCATTTTTATTTCCCTTCCTCTCTGGTGGAGTCTCCTCCCCGGATCCCCATCTCCACAGCGCGGCTGGGGGAGGCTTGGGAGCTTTGGAACCATCTTCCACTGCCCTCTGCCGACACAACGAGCAGCTAAATTTTGATTTCCACATCAGCAGAAATCCTGTTCAGGTTCCCGGCCTGCTGGTTTTATTGTGTTAAGCCCCTGCAAGCCGAGAGAGAAGGGGCCTGGGGTACCCCGGGGGGTGCACAGGGAAGCTGCCCCCCAAAATGTTAATTCTGCACAGCAACAAAGCAAGGCTGGATTAAAAACAGCAGTGAGAGAGGTGGGAGAGCCCTTTGCTATAGAAAACACCATGTTATGGAGACTTCTTCCCTCTGGAGCTGCAGAAGGCTCTCAGGGGGGAAACAGGAGATTAATTCTCCTTGGACCTTGAGCCAGACACAAAACCCAGGGAGCAGCATCTCCCCTGGATGTTGGCTGCATGGTGCCTGGACAGAGCATTTTTTGCTCAGGCATCACTGGGCTGGACTGAACCAGTGAGACTGAGGGGTAAAATCCCAGAAGGGACTGAAAAAGTGGGGGGTTAAAAGTCTGGGCTGGGTGAGACTATGGAGGTTTCATTGAGGAGGGAGATGCAGCCTGGGAAGCTCTGGGGAATCCAAGCAGGAACAGCTCTGCCTGCTGTAAGAGCACAGAGCATCCCACCCAGAGGCTCTGCGGCTTCATAACCACAAGATGAAAGAAACACTGAGGAAAACCAGATAAAGCTGCTCTTCCCTGGTTGAACTCCCTGCTAAAACACCCTTCTGTGTCTGCCACATGGTTTCCCTCAAGGCCCTGAGCTGCCAGCTTGGTGAGGGATGCAGTGGATGGCAGCAGCACCTCCAGGCTCTCCAGATCCACATCTGGCATCCCTGGAGAGCTGGCAGGGAGCACCTCCTGTCACAGCTGAGAGCAGCTTGTGCTTGGCTCCAACCCTGGTGCCAGAGCCCCTGCCAGAGGGATTGGCTCCTGCTCAGTGTGTGCCTGGTTGTGCAGAAGGGGAGGAGGAATGGAAATATGCAAACAGCTTGGGAAGTGCAAACAGCTTGGGAAGTGCTGTGGGAGGACATGGCCTTCGTGGAGAACACAAATCCCCAGTGGCTTTGTAACCTGGCTTGGGTTTAGTGACATGGGGATGAAGGCTTCAGTTTCAGCTTTCATGTTTTCCAGATTCTGGACTGCATTGGTATGTAACTCTGAACTTCATATAAAGTGTTACAAGTTCTTCTCACAGCTCAGGCACACAGAACAATCCTTTTCCAACCCCAGAACCAAGGACACCACTCCAGCTTCAGGCCCAAAAAGTGCAAACAACAGAGAATTGAGGAGAGCAGTCTGGGAGGATGGGACTGCATCACCTGGAGCTGGAATTGGACAATTAACCCCAAAATGGAAATGGACCAAAACTGATAAAAGTGTGAGAACTCGTGACCCTCACTGAGTTTGGGTGCAGCCCTGGCTGGGCTCTTGTGCTGCCCAGGGTGAATCCTGTGAAGGCCTTTTAATAAATCCCTGCTTTATTCCTTTAACTCTGCCCAGCCTCTGCTCTAGGCAGCCTTTCAAAGGATCAGAGACATGTAGGGTTGTCCTGAGGACAAAACCTCACTGACAGCATCTGCTGCAGGGCCAAAAGCTCCAGGAAAACATCTCTAGTGATGAGCAGCTCTTGGCAGAGACATTCACATGCTGGGCACAGCCCCTTCCTGCCATTAGCAAGGAAGCCATTGGGCTCCTTTCTTTAGACTGGAGCTGTAGTTAAGACAGCTGCTACACCTGGCCTGGCAGAGACACTGTCACAGAGGAAAAAGGAGCTCAGGGGCAGCCCTGGGGATGTGGCAGACCTCCCTCCCTGGCAGGGCTACTGGATTGCAGAGTGTGCAGCCCAAGGCTTGTGCCAGCGAGAAGGCAGAGACCAGAACACTGCAATGTCCTTCCTCTGCCTGACCTTCCCAATATCTGCGATCTAAAATATCACAGATGGCATTTTCCACCCTTTTGGTGAGATTGAAGTAGACTCTACTAAGTTTGGCTGAAAAATGAGGCAACTTGGAAGTGCTGGTGTGAGCAGTGGGTTTTCAGGGAGCCATGTGCCACCAAATCCCACATTTGGCTTCATTTTGGCAGTGGAAATCACAGCACCATGTCCACTCCAGTGGTTCCAGGCTGGGTGGGGAACATGGTGCTGCTCAGACACTGCTGCCCTACCTGATTTTTCATGCAGCTGAGCAAAACCACTGTTTCTGGCCCAAAGAGAGGACCAGGGTGGATCTATGTTGTATTAAAGAGCTTCTGCAGCCACTCAGCTGCCTGCTCACCTTCAACCATCCAGCTGCAGAGGCGTGGAGGGCATTTTCTGAGCGTGCCTCACCGGTTTTCCATATTTCCTTTGAAATAGGAGCTCCAAAGGCACGTTCCTGTGGGGAAGTGGAAGTTCCTGCCCAGCCCCACCAACCCCAACCACTGCCACGTAACCCCACGGGACCTCGGCGCGAGGTGCCAGAGCTGCTCTGCTGATGGCAACAGCTCGAGCCGGCACACAAAGGAGGAAAGGATCCAGCTGTAAATTAATATTTTATAGAACACCAAGAAAAATCAGAGAGGCTAATTACAGCGATAATCATCGCTGCCCCGAGGCATTTCCATGGAAGTCAGGAATTACCCAGGATTACCTCAGCCCTCGCAGCAGCCCGGCGGGAGGCAGCGCGTGCGGCCGTGCCGCGGCACCCGGCACCTCCTCCCGGGCCAGCTGGGGGTCCAGGACCCAAAACAAAGAGCTTAGGCAGCCCCCTGGCGTCCCACTCCAGCTGCACAGCTTTGGCTTGCTGAGCTGGCCGGGGTGGATGGAGATGGAGGGTGCTGGGGTTGGGGGCTGGTGCTCCCCTGGCCCTGCTGTGCCTGTTGTCTGCAGGGTCACTGATGTGGGAGCCACCGCTGACCCCAAGCTGCTCAAAACTCTGAGGAGTTCAGGGAATCACTGACAAAAAGTTTGTGGATGTGCCCTCGGGATAAGTTTTTGCTATGGTTCTTTAATTTACTGTTATTAACTGATATTTGCATCGTTTATCCAGTGATGGAATGAATTCCCTTGGGAAAGGGTGATTTCCCCATCAGCTCCTCACTTTGGAGGGTGGGGGCACTGCCCAGCTCCAGCATGGCACGAAGTTGGCTCATGGCAAGCCTGGAACATCTCTGGGAGGGGCATGGCCTGGAGCTCTGCAGGTTCCTGTCCCACACAAAGGGACAAAGCCAGACCGGACACCTCCAGGGGAGCGGCTCGGGGAGCAGAGAAGCCTTGGTGCAGCTGGTTTGTGCCCCTGAGCTCGAGCAGAGGACACTGCTGGTCTGACACCCAGAAAAAACTCAGGTCAACCCCCCCATGTGCTGTGCACAGAGCTGGGAGGAGCCTGGGCTGAGGCTGGCCCTGGGCTGGGGGTGCTGAAGGTGCTCAGCTCTGTGGGTGCTGCACCCTCCCCTCCCCCTGCCCTCACCCTCCCAAGCTGTGTGGGGCACCCTGGGCGCGCTGCCTGTGCCCCCCAGGCTCGGGTGTGTGTCTGAGAGCACCCAGGAATGCAGGAGCTGCTCTGGGGGCTCCAGGGGCTGAGGACCGGGGCAGTTGTGCCACCCTTTGGGTTTGCTCCTGGCACCTCGAGGGTTTGTGACGCGCTGAGCTCTCCTGGCAGCACTGAGAGCTCCGGAGCTGCTCCGAGCGAGGGCTGGGGATCACCGAGGGCTGCGGGCAGGAGGGGGCAGCTCTGTCCCGGGGCACGGCAGAGGGGCTGCTCACCCCTCCCGTCCAAACTGAGTCCCCAAACCTGAGTCCCCTGCCTGGTGCTGTCGCAGGCTGTGCTGTCCTGGCAGCAACATCAGCCTCCTCGCCCTGACCGGCTGCACTTCTGGCTCTGTTTGGCTGACGGAAAACTTTCACTTATTTCTTGAGACGAGAGCACCTCTGGTAGCACCAGCGCAGGGACAGGACAGCTTGGCCAAGGCAGTCCAGGATGAATCTCAAGTGTCCAGCCTGAGTGACCGCTGCTCAGGAAGGTCCGTGGGGACACCGGCAGGAGTGAGGAGCGGAGGGAGGGTGCAGCAGCCGGGGCTGGAGTGGGCTGCAGAGCTACCCGAGCTCCTCGGGGCACGGCAGGGCTATCCGGGCTCCTCGGGGCAGGGCAGGGCTGCCCGGGCTCCTCGGGGCACGGCAGGGCTGCCCGGGCTCCTCGGGGCACGGCAGGGCAGCCCTTACACCTCTGCCTGCAGAAGAGACGGGCTCCGGACTGGGACACAGCCCTGTGCCCAAGGTCCAGCCTGGTGAGTGCTCCGGAGATGGCAGCTGTCCTTTTTGGGGTGCCCTCGCCCCTCATCCATGCCGTTTTTCTGTTCCTGACGAGCACCGGGGAGCACCATCCCAATGCGCTGGGGATGAGGAGCTCTTCCCGCTGCCTCCTCGCTGCTGGATGCGGCGCCTTCCTGACAAGCACGACTTAATCCCGCCCTGGAGCGCTGCGTAAAGAAATCAAAGCGTGAGTCATCTCCCTCCAAACCTCAGACCGTGGCACAGATTATCCCTCGTGCTGCTGAAGTTCTTTCTTCCCCCTCAGCCTCAGTGCAAGGGGAAGGCAGCGTGTTTCCCGCATGGCAGCTCCCGCACAGCTCCAACCACCTGTCTCTGCCGGCTCGCTCTGCCCTCTAGGAGCGGCTGCACGTACAACACGGCATCGTGGAATTGTTTAGGGTGGAAAAGCCTCCATCGAGTCCAACCATTGCCACAGCGCTGCCAAACCCAATATTAACCCGTGTCCCCAAGTGCCACATCTCCACATCCTTTAAATCCCCCCAGGGATGGTGACTCCATCACTGCCCTGGGCAGCTGTGCAGGGCTGGGCAGCCTTTTCCATGAAAAAAATGTCCTTAACATCCAGTCTAAACCTCCCCTGGCCCAGCCTGAGGCCGTTCCCTCTCCTCCTGTCCCTGTTCCCTGGGATAAGATCCCAAATCCCCCCAGCTGTTCCCTCCTGTCAGGAGCTGTGCAGAGCCACAAGGTCCCCCCGAGCTTCCTTTTCTCCAGGCTGTGCCCCTTTCCCAGCTCCCTCAGCTGCTCCTGGGGCTCCAGCCCCTTCCCAGTTCCATTCCCTTCTCTGGACAAGCTCCAGCCCCTCCAGGTCTCTCTTGAGGGGCCCAGAACTGCCCCCAGGATCTGAAATTCAATTCCTGTGGGTGCCTTGCCCTGCTGCGCCCCCAACCTCCAGCCCAGAGCTCCCCTTGGCTGCCCTGGCTGGGCAGGGACATGGCCAGAGATTTGAGGAAGGGCCGTGGGGTCACTGGGTGCTGCCCTGGCTCTGCTGGCATCCTTGGCACGGGCATGCAGCTGCCATGGGCAGAGCTGTGTGGTTTTCCTGCAGTCTCAGCCCCTGAAGGAGTAATTCACCTCTCTCCTTTGCCAGCCGGCAAAATCCCAGCTGGTCACTGGGGCTGGAGTGTGGGCACAGCCTGGGATGGGTTTGGTGGGGCTGGAGTGGGCTGAGAAGGGCAAAGCCCTGAGGTGTGCTCAGTGGAAGGTGTCCCTGCCAGGCAGGGGTGCTGAGATTGGATGGTCTGTAAGGTCACTTCCAACCCAAACCATTCAGGGATTCGACTCCCAGGCTGGGATTTTGTCAGATCCCCAAACAGATGAGGCTCCTGTAAATGTTTGCACTCAGCATGGTCCAGGGCTGGACTGGGGCACAGAACCAAGGTATGGTTTAGGCTGGAGGGCAGATTTAAAGGTCTTCTAGTCCAACCCCCTACCATGGGCAGGGACACCTCCCACTGTCCCAGGCTGCTCCAAGCCCCATCCATCCTGGCCTTGGGCACTGCCAGGGATCCAGGGGCAGCCACAGCTGCTCTGGGCACCCTCTGCCAGGGCCTCAACACCCTTACTGTAAAAAACTTCTTCCTCATATCTGGTTTAAATTGACCCTCTTCTATTTAAAAACCATTGCTTACTGTCCTATAACAACAGGTCCTGCTAAAAACTTTGTCACCATCTTTCTTGCGACCCTTTAGGCACTGCAAGGGACTCTTGGGTCTTCCTTCATCCTTCCCTTCTCCAGGTGAACACTCCCAGCTCTCCCAGCCTGCCCCAAGCAGAGGGCTCCAGCCCTCGGGGCATCTCTGTGACATGCCAAGGAGAGGACCCCAAACCCTCGGGCGGCAGCAGCTGGTGACAGCGACAAGCTGGGGAGGACCATGCTTTCCTTGTGGCTTCACCAGTACCCAGACCAACACCTTGGCCTGGATCTGACCCATGGGGAGACACCCAGGATGCACAGGACACAGAGGAAGCGTGGAGAAGATGGTGGCAACGCCACACCTGGAGCAGACGCTGTCCAAACCGCTCCCTCTCAGCCGAGCATCGCTTCCCCTCCCGGCCGCGCCAGCGGAAACATTTCCAGGGGATGCTCCAAAGCCGCGGCTCACGGCGAGCGGCTGGGCAGCGGCGGGGAATGGGGGATTTCTGCGAGCCCCGAGGCGAAGTTGTGAGGGCGGCTCGGGGGTGCCGGGGCTGGCTCGGGGGTGCCGGGGCTGGCTCGGGGTGCGGGGCTGGCTCAGTGGTGCCGGGTTGGCTCGGGGGTGCCGGGGCTGGCTCGGGGGTGCGGGGCTGGCTCAGGGGTGCGGGGCTGGCTCGGGGGTGCGGGGCTGGCTCGGGGTGCCGGGGCTAGCTCGGGAGTGCCGGGTTGGCTCGGGGTGCCGGGGCTGGCTCGGGGGTGCCGGGTTGGCTCGGGGTGCCGGGGCTGGGGCGCGGGGCGGAGCGGGGCGGGGGCGGGCGGGGCACATGCGCCGTGCGCGCACTGCGGAGCGGAGCGGGCAGCGCGGGCAGCGCCGGCGGAGCGGGGCGCGGGGCGCGGGCAGCGGCGGCGGCGGCCGCAGCCCCGCACGGCCCCGCAAGGCCCCTCACGGCCCCGCCGAGACACAGTCCGACCCCCCCAGCCCGGCGGAGGTGAGCGCAGGGGATGAGGAGATGCGGGGAGGAGGCGGCGCAGGGAAAGCGGGGGATCCTTGTATGCCCGCAGGTGTGAGCGAGCAGGGGGGGACATCCCTTCGAGGGGCACTGGGGGCTTTGCGTGCGGCCTTTTGATGGGGGTCTCCCGCACCTTTTCACCATTTTGGGGGGGCGTCGTTGCGTGGAGGTGATCTCCCACCGCTCTGCATCCTGGCGCGGGGGGTGGGTGATCCTCTGCTGCTTTACATCTTTCCGGTGGGGAGTGGGGTTCTTGCGGGGGAAGGGGTTCTCCATCCCTTTCCATCCTTTCCGGGGGATCCTCCATCCCTTCGCATCCTTTCAGGGGGGTTCTTCCGTCCCTTCGCCTCCTTGCGGGGGGGGGGGGGAGGGCCGCTCTGCATCCCCGTTTTGCTGCATCCCCCCCAGCTGTGCATCCGTGCACGGGGGCGGGGGGCTGTCCTTCATCCCTTCCCATCCTTGCTTTGGGAAGGGGATGTCCAAGCTGCCTCTCATCCTCACGTGGGGGGTCTTTCCACTTTGCAGCTATTCATGGCCGGTGGAGGTTGGGGGATCCTCCAGGTTTTGCACATTTGCCTGGAGGGGAGGGGGTCAGGCTGCTCCGCACGTTTCCATGACGGGGGGAGGGATCCCGGCAGCGCTTGGCACATTTGCACCGCGGTGCTCCGGGCCTCTCTGCACCCTTGCGCTGGGGAGGGGGGGTGTGTGCTGTCACTTCGCATTCCTGCATGGAGAGGGAGGGGGACCCGGCTGCTCTGCACCTCGCGTGGGGGCGGGGTGGGGGCGGGGGGCTTCACCTGCCATCCTTGCCCTCCTAGGGAGGGAGGATCCTTTATCTTTACATCACTGTGGGGGATACACTGGGCCCACGGTTGCCTGTGCTCCCACAACCAGCACAGGGCAGGGCTCATCACCCCTGGCTAGGGAATTGGGGCCGCTCGGGGGGCTCTGCAGGCCGATGTGAGGGTGGGGATACAGAGAGGACAGCGCTGAGCAGGGCACCACCCGGTGTCACCTGTCATGCATGGCCCCCCTCCCCATCTTGGTGCCCTCCCAGGCATTTGGAGCCCCACTGGGTTCAGAGCCCCCCTGGTGACCCCCCAGCCCGGGGCACCCCCGTGGGCAGAGCTGCAGGTGAGCTCAGAGCCCCTCAAAGCTGCCGAGCCTGGGCCTCCACGCTCAGTGATTCAGCTACTTGCAGGGAGCTTGAATTTTCTCGCTTCAAACTCGAGTTCTTGCTGCCTCGTGGTGGTGTCAGCGCGATGGATTACCTGCGGGTTGAGATGCTTTTTAAGGGAGTTGGTGGCTGATCCCTGTGGCCGGCACAGCGGAGCCGGCGGCCGGACACGCTGCCGGAGGAGGGGAGGGGAGCGCAGCGCCGGGATGTGCGGGCAGCTCGGGAATGGCAGGATTAATAATTCATCTTCCAAACTTCAGCGTGCCAAGGCACACCCCTCACGCTGCAGCTCATTGCCTGGGTTTTGAAGAGATTGCTGGTATCATTTTCTTTTTTAAAAATGGTGTTTTGGTGGTATTTGTGTATGTCGGTAGCTGCCAGGGTGATAGGTCGCAGAGCTCGGTGAGGAGGGCAGGGCGATGGCAGCATCAGTCCAGCACAGCCTGCTCTGGCAGGCAGAGGGTTAATGTGCACCGGGCTGTGCTGTCGCAAACGCGGAGCAGGAGAAGGGCTCTTACCCAGAACGCTGTGATGCACTCAGACCCCAAATGTCCGCTCCTCTCCCCGGGAGCTGAAGCCCACGGAGAAAACTGGAGATGAAGCATATTTTGCTTTGAGCTGTCATCTCCCTTGGCCCAGTTCTGAACCAAAGATGCTCATCCTCCATTTTATGGCGGATGACAAATCAGCCGCCGATGCCAAGATCTTGACAAGTTACGAACAACAGCCCTCGAGCCAGAAGTGTTAAGAAATAAAAAAAGAAAAGCAAGAACGCTTTTTTTGCCTTTTTTTTTTCTTTTTTCTTTTTTTTTTTTTTTTTTCAGAGCTGCTCATCCAAAAAGACACCCTCTGAGCTGCACCCCGCGGGCAAGAGCCGCGGCATTTCGCACGTCTCTGAGCAGCGAGGCTGCAGCCAGCTCCAGGCTGGCATCTGCCCCCTCTCCCCCACATCCACCCGGAGGTTTGTCGAGTCCAGCACTGGTGGGAAACCCCAGATGGACGCTCTGGGGAGCGGCAGGCAGAGCCCAGCCCCGCAGGGAGCAGCCTGGGGCTGGCTGGGAGCGCTCTGCTCCGCGGCTGGAGATGCCAGCCCTGCCTGAGGCTGTTCCCAAAGGCAGCGGCTTTGCAGAGAGCCCCTCGCTGCTGGCCGAGGGTTTCCCCGGTTTATCAAAGCGCCTTCTATGCTGGCGAGAAAAAGGCTGGTTTGTTCAGCAGCCTCCTGCCCGCACAGCCCGGCGGCGAGCGAGGGAGATCCTTCTGGTAATGAGCTGGGCACAAAAGGGAAAAAAAGCTGTCATTGAAGATTTTCCTTTGGTGATAGAGTCATTAAAAACAACACATGATTCGTGGGCCAGCAGGGATCTTTTGCAGCCAAAGCAGAGCTGAGATCGGTGCTGTGTTCCCACAGCCCCAGCCCCTGACGCCTCCTCCGAAGATCAAGGCAGTGCCGCTGCTCCCGGGCATTCCCCGCACGGGAACCGGGCAGGAGCAGCCCTGCGATGATGGAGGAGGGTCGTGCCTAGTTTCATCCACAACTTTCCCCCTCCTTTTTCCCTTCAGCATTAGGGTATTGGGATGGATGTCTTTTTTTTCACATGGATTTTGTGTGGATACGGATACTCTGACCTGTATCCACAGCAGAGATAGAGCCAAGGGTGAATGGGAAGGACCTGGAGAAGTGGCCTCAGCTCCATGACCAGTGCCAGGGGACACTGAGGGCTCGCCATTTCTGAGAAATCAAACAACAGAACTCAAACTCCGTGTTAACTGAACCCCAAGGAAAACTGCGGCCTGAAAATCCACTTGCCAGAGATGGGGTTGTTCAGCCTGGAGAAGAGAAGGCTCTGGAGAGACCTCAGAGCCCCTTCCAGCAGCTAAAGAGGGCTTGTCAAAAGGAAGGAAAGGCTTTTTACACGTGGAAATTGTGATAGGTCAGCGGGGAATGGCTTTGAACCAAAAGAGGAAAGATTTAGATTAAAAGTTAGGAAGAAATTCTTGGCTGTGAGGGTGCTGAGGCCCTGGCAGAGGGTGCCCAGAGCAGCTGGGGCTGCCCCTGGATCCCTGGCAGTGCCCAAGACCAGGATGGACTTTGGTGCTTGGAGCAGCCTGGGATGGTGGGAGGTGTCCCTGCCATGGCAGGGGGTTGAATGAGATCATCTTAAAGGTCCCTTCCAACCCAAACCCTCCTGTGATTCTGTGATTTGCAACGTTTGCTCTCACCTACCCTAAAAGAAACATCACTGAGCTAAAACCCCTCTGGGAGCCTGTTTGTTCTAAACCAGACTCAGGGCAGGACGAGGTTCCTGTACTGATCCCGGGGTAAGAGGCAGCTGATTTTATGGCATCCTCCTGAGCAGGGCCGGTGCTGCAGAGCCCTCGGGAGCGGTGGGGGCTCAGAGACAGCTCCGGCAAGTGCTGCTCCTGCTGAAACGTTTTACAGTAGAAGGAGGGGAGAAAAATCCCCCAAACCGAACCACCAACGGTGGCATTTACTAATCAAGCTCCCGAGGAATATTTTTAGCTATGATTTAGCGTTGTGTTGCGCTTTGCTGTGAAGCGTTTGCTCGCTGGAGCCTCCTGGAGCTGCCGCGGCGGAGCTGGCACAGGAGGAGCCGCGGAGGGGCCGGGGGGCGGCGGGGACAGCGCTGCCTGTGGGACCGCGGGGGGACACGGCTCACGGCTATGGGACACGGCTCAGGGTTGTGGGACACGGCTCAGGGCTATGGGACACGGCTCAGGGCTGTGGGACACGGCTCAGGGCTGTGGGACATGGCTCACGGCTATGGGACACTGCTCACGGCTATGGGACACTGCTCAGGGCTGTGGGACACGGCTCAGGGCTATGGGACACGGCTCAGGGCTATGGGACACTGCTCAGGGCTATTGGACACGGCTCATGGCTGTGGGACATGGCTCAGGGCTATGGGACATGGCACAGGGCTGTGGGACACTGCTCAGGGCTATGGGACACTGCTCAGGGCTGTGGGACAAGGCTCATGGCTGTGGGACACTGCTCACAGCTATGGGACACGGCTCAGGGCTATGGGACACTGCTCAGGGCTGTGGGACACTGCTCAGGGCTGTGGGACACGGCTCAGGGCTGTGGGACACTGCTCAGGGCTATGGGACATCGCTCACGGCTGTGGGACACTGCTCACGGCTGTGGGACACGGCTCAGGGCTATGGGACACTGCTCACGGCTGTGGGACACTGCTCAGGGCTGTGGGACACTGCTCAGGGCTGTGGGACATGGCTCAGGGCTGTGGGACATGGCTCAGGGCTGTGGGACACTGCTCACGGCTATGGGACACTGCTCAGGGCTGTGGGACACTGCTCACGGCTGTGGGACATGGCTCAGGGCTGTGGGACACTGCTCACTGCTGTGGGACACTGCTCAGGGCTGTGGGACACGGCTTAGGGCTGTGGGACACGGCTCAGGGCTATGGGACACGGCTCAGGGCTGTGGGACACGGCTCAGGGCTGTGGGACACTGCTCAGGGCTATGGGACACTGCTCAGGGCTGTGGGACACTGCTCAGGGCTATGGGACACGGCTCAGGGCTATGGGACACTGCTCAGGGCTGTGGGACACTGCTCAGGGCTATGGGACACAGCTCAGGGCTGTGGGACACTGCTCAGGGCTATGGGACACTGCTCAGGGCTGTGGGACACAGCTCAGGGCTGTGGGACACTGCTCAGGGCTGTGGGACATGGCTCAGGGCTATGGGACACAGCTCAGGGCTGTGGGACACTGCTCAGGGCTGTGGGACACTGCTCAGGGCTATGGGACACGGCTCAGGGCTGTGGGACACTGCTCAGGGCTATGGGACACAGCTCAGGGCTGTGGGACACTGCTCAGGGCTGTGGGACACTGCTCAGGGCTATGGGACACTCCTCAGGGCTGTGGGACACGGCTCAGGGCTATGGGACACTGCTCAGGGCTGTGGGACACTGCTCAGGGCTATGGGACACAGCTCAGGGCTGTGGGACACGGCTCAGGGCTATGGGACATGGCACAGGGCTGTGGGACACTGCTCAGGGCTGTGGGACACTGCTCACAGCTCTGCCCGGCCAGGAGCGATGGAGCTGTGCCCCCGGGCCAGCTGGACACGGCTCTCTCCCCCCTTTGGCAGCAGGGCCTGGCTCTCCCCCAGTTCCACCCAATTCTGTTCCTGGCCGGCAGCAAAAATCCCTCTGTGCCGCCTGGGGCTGAGACCTCTCCACTCATTTCACAGCGAGCCTCAGCCCTGGTTTTTTGCCGGCTGATATCCTGGGGAGGGGGGACAAAACCACCATCCCACACCCTGGGGTTTTCAGTCAACGAGGCATTTTCCCACCTGATGCTTTGCTGAACCTGCAGTGGGGCTGGGATGTTTTCCAGATGTTATCCTTCACCTCAGCAGCACCAGCATCTGGCAGCTGAGATCCTTGGGGTCCATCAGGGCAGAAAAGCAGCTCCCATTTTCTAAGAGGGTCCAAAAAAAGGAATTTTGCATCCAGCCATTGCTCCTTATGTTCTTTGCAGCGGCTTTCCACGTGCATAACTGTGCCCTCATCCCCTCCTTGCCCTCAGAGCCACTCTCTCCCAGAGTGGGGTTTCTGTGGCCCCAAATCATTTTTAAGGCAGGCTCCTTTGGGATGCAGGGCTCTCAAGGAAGGGACAGGCAGTGGCATTGCCTCCCCCATGCCCACCAGCCCCCAGTGCCACTCTCTCTGAAGTCCTGCCCTCTGCTTTATTTGGAACGAGGGGAGAACTCAGGATCCAGCTGGTTTTAATATATTTAATGAACCTTTGACAACAGCTCTGGAGCAATGGTCACCTTCCCAGGGAGCAGTGACATTTGTCATGCTGCTGGTGCTCTCAGGCATTTGGGCTGCCAGCAAATGAAGAAGTGGTGGCAGATGCATTTTGTAAATTAGAGCAGCGAGTCCTTGTGGTGCAGCTCCATTTTGTGGGAGGTAAATCAGCAGATCTGGCCCAGCTCTCCCAGGCAGGTTTTTCCCTGCACCACAAAGAGCCACCTGCACAGCTTTTCCTGGATGAATTTCTCCTGAGACAACAAAACTCCTGCTCCTGTAGGCTCTGCTCTCCCCACTGCCCATGCTGGTAGGACAGCAGGAGTTTAGGGCCACCTGAACCAAAGGTTGTCCCCAGCCATGAGGTGGCTGCTGGTGGCCTGCAGGTTGGTCCTGTTGCTCTTTGAACCATCCCACGCTGGTTTCCACCACGCTGTGGCAGAGCTCCACAAATCAGCACCTCGGGAAGCTGCTGCTTTCACACCTTCCACCTATTTCTGGCTGCTCAGAAGCATCACACACCCCCAGATCCTTCCCAGCCCTCTTCTCTACCAGATCCATCCTGCCAAACTCCACAGGACGAGCTCCTTCAGGCACCTGCAAGCCCCACTGAGTGTCAACTCTGCCTCTTGTCCTTTCCCTGACTTCACATTCAGGGGGTTTGTTGCTCCTTTCACTATTGCAGAACTGCTTTGTGCCTCCCTCCTGCCCCCAGCCCTTCCTCACCTCTGCATTCCAAGGGTTCTGCACCAAAACAGGGTCCTGAGCAGCCACCATGAGGTGTGGCACTTCTCATTTGTTTAATATTCACTCACAAACGTTTCTGTTCAAGGTTCATAGGTTTTTCAACATATCTCTTGTTTTTTTTTCTCTACTCTGGCTCCTGGCATCTGACCAGAGATTTGCTGCCTTGCAAAAGCCTCCAGTTCCTGGTAGTGTCTGCTCCTCAGGGCTCAGAGGGACCCCAGGAAGCCCAAATTGGGAAAGAGCTTTGATTGCAAGGGCTGAGCAAACAGATTGCCCAAAGCTTGGCCTAGAACTGAGCTCAGAGCAGGGCTGACCCAGCTCCCAGCCTTGAGGTGTTTGCTTCACCACACAATTACCCACACCCTCCCCAAATCCACCCTCAGGGCTTTTCCTGGCTGTCTGAAGAGTGAAGGAGGTTTCCCTCATTCCTGCTGCTCACGCACCCCTGATCCCATCAGAAATATTGGAGGTGCCTCATTTGCAGCTGGTGACTGAAGCTTGGACATCCTTGCCCCCAGTGCTGCCCACCTTTTCCTCTGGAAAACAAACCCCAGAACTGTTCTGTGCTCCAGCACAGCTCAGTGAAGGAAGGTGGGAGCCAGGACACTTCTCCCTTCTCTCTCATGCCGCACCAAGCAGGGCTCCAGGGCTGCAGGTGCTGGGCACTGACCAACCCAGAAATCTGCCCCAGGGATTAACCAGCACCTGAGGGATCTGTGCTCAGCAGCCTGTCCCTCCTTGCAGGGCCACCAGAGCACACCTGGTCCTTCAGGCCACTTTGGAGCTGCCTGCAGGGCTGTAAATCACAGCCCAGGGGGACAGAGTAGTTCTGGGGGCAAGGAGGGGATGAGGGCACAGTTATTCATGTGGAAAGCTGCTGCAAAGAACATAAGGAGCAATGGCTGGATGCAAAATTCCTTTTTTTGGACCCTCTTAGAAAATGGGAGCTGCTTTTCTGCCCTGATGGACCCCAAGGATCTCAGCTGCCAGATGCTGGTGCTGCTGAGGTGAAGGATAACATCTGGAAGGAGCCAGCTGCAGGGGTCACCCCTGGGCCAGCAGCTGCAAGTCACACCCCAGCCTGCTCTGCAGGGACAGGGACAGCCCTTACTGCCCAGAGCTGTTCTGGGACTGCAGGGGCTGCCCCTCAGCAGCTCTGCATTTGGGGTGCTGCTGGCAGTTTGTTCCTTGGGGGAAATCAGCATCTCAGGGCACAATGAGCAGCTCATTTCTGTCCATGTCCTCCCCTGCCTGGTCAGCTCAGCTGGGTGTGATTCCCCACCAAGCTCCACCACTGGGTTTGGGAAGCAGGTGGGGAGCTGCTGGGTGTCTCCCTCACCTGTGGCATTTCCCAGTACAAGATTTAGGGCTTTTGGTTCTCTCCAGTCTCAGGGAAAAGCTGAGTGATGGGAGAATCCCCACAGTGCACCTGAAACCTGAACCAGCCCCTGGCTTGTTCCATTTCTCCTGCCTTCACCCTCCAAGAAATTCCTGCTGAGTTTGTGATTCCCATTTTCCTCCTCCTGCATCCTGACCCCACCTCCCACTGAGGGCTCCTGCCTTCCTTCCTCTCAGGCCACAGTGAAATCCCATGGGATTTAATCCATGTACATGGTCCTGGAGCCTGCACCCAGACCATCCCTGCCCTCGGGAGCCTCTTCCTGAAGGAATGAGGAAAAGATTTTGCCACCCAAAATCACCCTCTTGAAGTCCTGGAAATCATCTGTGATAGCAGGAGGAGCAGGAGCAGTGCTGGGCACAGCTCAGCATCCCCTGCTGAGGCTCTGGCCAGGTTCAGTGCTCAGGATTTGTGTGCAGCCTCTTGGTGGGTGAGCAAGATGTGCCAGAGAGGGCAGAAATGAGGTTGGCCTCTCTGAAGTCACGTGCAGCCCATCCCCACCAGAGAACTGGACTCAGGACAGGTTTAGGGTGGGAAGTTGGGCTTTCAAGGCAGAAGTCAGAGGTTTGGTACTGCTGGTGCAGCAGGGTGAGAGAACTCTTGTCAGGGGAGGGCTGTCCATTGGTTCTGATCCCTGTGCTCCATTAATTGGGGGGATTGGAAAGCAGCTTTTCCTGTGATTCCATCAAAATTTCCTTTACAGGCTCTGCTTGCATAAAAATGTGCCAAACTCCTCCTTGGTTCCTTATGCTGCAGGCTCTGAGTCTTGTTTGGCCTCTTTGGGGTGAGATTAAAGGGATTTTCCTCCTCCAGGGATGCCCTCTCATGGCACACTCTCAAATGCTGCCATCACACCCCTCACCCACTTTCTGCCTCTCTTCCAATCTGTCCCTGCTGGGAACTTTCAAACCACAAAATCCCTTTTTTCCCTTCATTCTGCTCCAGGGTCCCCGTGGGGGCTGCGGGCTCAGGTGGCCCCGGTTCCCCCCAGGAATTTGTCCCCTGAGCAGGGACAAAGAGCCCCGGGTGCCAGGGCTGTGTCCAGCGGCCGTGTCCCGTGGCCGTGGCCCAAGGGGATGCTGAGAATGGCTCTTTGTTCCCTGTTCCTAATTGCTGAGCTCGTTAAGGGCTCTGCCCTGTGCCCTCCCGTCCCGCAGCGCTGGGACGTGCCAGGGCTGTTGGGACATATAAAACCAGCTTGGGGTGAAGCTGCCTCAGCTCTTTACTCACCCTGGGGGGCTCGGGGTGCCCAGAAAGGGGAGGGGGTGCTACATGGCCAGGGCAGACATCCCTGCAAATGGTGGAACACAGGAACAAACAGCCGGCAGAAATTTGATTTTTGGGAGGTGGGGACATCACCACGGCCGTGAGCAGTGGCTCGGGGAGCACCGGAGGACTCGGGGTTCGCTCTGAGCCCCGCACAGCCCCGGGGGGTCAGGCCCGGCTCCTTCCCCTGGCACCCCGAGCGCCCCGGGCAGAGCCCAGCCCTGAGGAAAGGCTGGGGCTCCTTCATGGGGGGAGCTGGAATTTGCATTTGAAAGCAGCGGAGGAGCCGCTGCCGCTGCTGGCCGGGTGCTGTCAATGGGAAACTGTTCTGTCTGACGCGGCCGGGGCCAAAAAATGTGAACTCTGCACATGGCTGGCTCCGCTCGGGGCCACCGGCGGGAGCTGCTTCTCCTCGGCTGCCAACATTTGGGGAGAGATGGGGCGGCTGGGGATGTGGAACAGGGGGTGCTGCTCGCTGGGAATGCTGCCGGTGCCCTCTGGTTCTTGTCAGCCCAGCCACCGCCTTGCCTTTGCTTCGGGAGCTGGGCTGAGCCCGGGGGCACTCGTGGCACCCAAGACCCCCTTGAGTGAGCCTGAGGGGTGGCTGCCTGTCCATGTCCCTGTCCCAGGGCTTGTGTCCCTGTCCCCATCCCAGGGTCTGTGTCCCAGTCCCAGGAGACACCACCATGGATAATAAATGTTCCTTTTTTGCCTCTTTTCCCAGCCTGTTTCCCACCATCCACCCTTTACATCAGCGGGGTACCCTATCCCCAGCACCCCACAGCCCATGGTGCCCCTCCTTCATCCTTCCCTGCAGCTCCCATGGGTGCCCTCAGTGGGGGTGAGGCCTTTGGTCTCCCCACATCTCCTTAAACCTCATAGAAAATGAACCATCCCCACTTCAGGGGAGGACAGTGGAGCAGGGGACACCCAGAGATGCTGTGGGGACACATGGAAATGCTCTGGGGGCACACAGGAGCAATGGGGACACCTGGAAAGGCTGTGGGAACACCCAAAGATGCTGTGGAAGCTCACACAGGAGCTATGGGACACCCAGGGATGCTGTGGGGACACCCAAAGATGCCATGGGGGCTCACACAGGAGCCGTGGGGGCACTCAGGGATGCTGTGGGGCCATGCAGGGAGCTGGGATGAGCTGGCCACAGCAGCTTGTCTCAGTGTAGTGTGAGCACAAATAAAACCCTGGGGAGGCTGCAGTGAGCTGGAAATAATGGCATTACAAGTGCTCCCTCGCTTCTCTTTGGGCTGTGTGAGGCTGCTCGGGGCCAGCTGGAGGGCCCCAGCACAGGGGTTGAGCAGCTCTGGGAGGTGAGTGGGAAAGGATACGGTGGCACAAAGGTGGGGACAAAGTCCTCAGCTCCACGCTGGCACCCGTGTGCTCACAGTGTGCATCCATCCCTGCTTGGGAAAGTCCTGCTGAGTGTCCCAGGGGGGCAGGAGTGACCTCTGGAGCCAGCTGAGGCAGTGTGGGGGGACAGCTAAATAGTGAAAGCTGTGGATTTTGATTTTAATTTTGATTTTTGATTTTAATCCAAGTGATTAATGGGAAAGGACCTTCAATTTGTCCAGTCTCAGGGTTTCTAATTAAAGCAGGGGGATTTTCTTTCAGTTTCACCTGTATGTTATTTGAAAAATGCCTGAAAATTGGTGGGCCGGGTTCTGCAACAGAGCTGTTTAAAAAATTAAAAAACATACAAAGCTTTGTTCAACCTCACAGATGCTCATCTTTGTCCAACCTCATCTGCTCCCCCTCTGTCTCCTGCCTTGCTCTGCTGTCCCAGGAGAGGCTGAGGGCTCGCCATGCCGCTGGTGAAGAGGAACATCGAGCCCCGGCACCTGTGCCGGGGGGCCCTTCCCGACGGGGTGACCAGTGAGCTGGAGTGTGTCACCAACAGCACCCTGGCTGCCATCATCAAACAGCTGGGCAGCCTCAGTAAGTCAGGGCACAGCCACCTGGGCTGGGGAGCACCGGGGTGGCACTGGGGTGGCACTGGGATAACACTGGGATAGCGCTGGGATGGCACTGGGATAGCACTGGGATGGCACTGGATAGCAATGGAATGGCACTGGGATGGGACAGGCATGTCACTGGGATGGGACAGGGATGGCACTGGAATGGGAATGGGATGGCAGTGAGATGGCAATGGGAAAACACTGGGATGGCACTGGGATGGCACTGGGATAGCACTGGGATGGCACTGGGATGGCACTGGGATGGGACAGGGATGGGACAGCGATGGCACTGGGATAGCACTGGGATGGCACTGGGATGGCAATGGGATGGCACAGGGATGGCACTGGGATGGCACTGGATGGCACTGGAATGGCAATGGGATGGCACTGGGATGGGACAGGGATGGGACAGGGATGGCACTGGGATAGCACTGGATGGCACTGGGATGGCACAGGGATGGCAATGGGATGGCACTGGATGGCACTGGAATGGCAATGGGATGGCACAGGGATGGCAATGGGATGGCACTGGATGGCACTGGAATGGCACTGGGATGGCACAGGGATGGCAATGGGATGGCACTGGATGGCACTGGAATGGCAATGGGATAGCACAGGGATGCCACAGTCAGTCCCACCAGTTCCAAGCACAGACAAACAGGGGTTGTGTGAGAGCCATGTGGGCTGCAGCCACTCCTAACTCAGTGGGAATTATCCAGCTTGTTGAAAATAAGAGGATGTTCCTACTTTTTAATGTTTTATTTTATTATCTATATTTATTAATATACTTTTATAGAAAAATTATTTATATAATAAATTATTATTGTTATTATCATTATAAAAATTCATATGTATATATGTTTGGTTTTGGGTTTTTTTAAATTACTTATATATATACATATATAGGTTTGATTTTTGGGTTTTTTTTTTTTTTTGGTGTGGATTTTTTGTTTTGTTTTTCTTTTGTGGTTTTTTTTGGTTTTTTTGTTTTGTTTTCATTTTTGGTTTTTTTTGTTGTTGTTGTTTGGGTTTTGGTGGGGTTTTTTTGTTGGTTTTTTGTTGTTTTGGGGGTTTTTTGATTTTGTTTTTGTTTTGTTTTTGTTTTTTTTTTGTTTTTGTTTTGGTTTTTTTTGTTTTTTGGTTTGTTTTTTTTTTTTTTTTAGGTTTTTTGGCCAAGCTTGAAATGGGGACTTGGTGACATTTTTGAGACCCATTTCCCTCCCCCAGCTGGTCTGTGCAGTGGGGGAGGGAAAGCCTTCAGGAGCCCCTTGCTTCCCCACTTGGCCAGAAATAGGAAGGCCAGGTGAAGATTTAAAATACCCCAAACAATTCTTTTTACAGTTGGAGCTTTTTGAGGAAGAGAGGTCTCTGTCAAAGGTCTAAACCCTCAGCTGTTTCCTGCCCTGGGACTGATCTCAGCAGGAAAGGGGCACATGAGAGCACTGCACACACCAGGGTGGAGGTTTAACAGGGGAAACCCATTTCATGCTGAATATCCACTTAAAATAGAGAGTTAAGCTATTCAGCCCCCCTCTCCCCCCCTTTCACACACCTCCAGAAGCAGATTCTGCTCTAAAATACTCCCAGAAAAACAAGCCCAGGGTGTAGGGAGCAGCTGGAAGTGCAGTGGCTCACACGAGCAGCACCCCCGCCTGCTCAGGCTTCCAGTCCAGGGAAAAAGGGAATCAAATATGACCGAGCTGCTGAGTGCTCTGAGAGGTTCTGAAAGTGCCCTGCTCTGGGGAACTGCGTGAGAGGTGGGATGGGAGGAAACCCTGAGCATCTGGGGGTTGGGATGGGATGGGATGGGATGGGATGGGATGGGATGGGATGGGATGGGATGGGATGGGATGGGATGGGATGGGATGGGATGGGATGGGATGGGATGGGATGGGATGGGATGGGATGGGATGGGATGGGATGGGATGGGATGGGATGGGATGGGATGGGATGGGATGGGATGGGATGGGATGGGATGGGACTGGACAGGTGCTGTAGCCTACAGGTACCAGCAATGCTCCGCCAGACACCTCCCTCAGCTCCATGATATGAACAACCCTAATAAAAAGCTAAATAATCCAAAATAAATGACCCCAAATAAATAAGCTGCACTGAGAGATGCAGGAAAAGAAGTGATAAAGTGAAACAAATTGCAGATCCTCCCTGCTGTGGCACTGTCCCCACTGCCCTGCTCTTGGCTTTCTACCTGGGCTAAATTTCCCCAGGTCTTGTGGGATTTTGGGTGATTTTTTTTTGGTTGATCAGTCCTGATGGGTCCAAGGGCTCTTTGGGGCACCTTGAATGTTCTGTGCCCCAGTGGGTGCTGTTCTCTCTGGAAAGGGGTGCTCATTTGGGCTCCCTGCCTCCTAGCAGCACTTTGGGAGAGGCTGAGGCTCAGCTCCTAGAGATCCAGGCTGGGGGAGCACCCACAGAGCCGGGGGGGAGGTGGGAGCTCCAGGGGATGGGCTGAGCTGGGCGAGCCACCAGCTGTGGTGACAGGCGCGTTGTCCCCTGCCAGGCA
Organism: Serinus canaria; assembly: GCF_022539315.1. Taxonomy (NCBI): domain Eukaryota; kingdom Metazoa; phylum Chordata; class Aves; order Passeriformes; family Fringillidae; genus Serinus; species Serinus canaria. Next base: position 17,491,427 of record NC_066318.1, read on the forward strand.
GGCACGCAGAGGACATCTTTGGAGAGCTGTTCAACGAAGCCAACAGCTTCTACATGAGGATGAACTCTCTGCAGGAGAGGGTGGACCTGCTGGTCATCAAGGTGACGCAGCTGGACTCCACCGTGGAGGAAGGTGAGGGGCTGGGGCTGGTTTGGGCTGATTCTCTTGGGACAGGACGCCTGCCCCGCTGTGCTTGGCAGGCTGAGGCCACCCCCTCATGCCTTGTCCTTCCTGTGCCCCCCAGTTTCGCTGCAGGACATCAACATGAGGAAAGCCTTCAAGAGCTCCACGGTGCAGAACCAGCAGGTGGTGTCCCGCAACTCCATCCCCAACCCGGTGATGGAGATGTACCAGCGCTGCGACAAGCCCCCGCCCCTCAACATCCTCACACCCTACAGGTACAGCTCTCCCTGGGCTCCAAGGGGGTCCTGACCATGAGAAGGATCAGGTGTGCCCCCACTGGTGTGCTCTGCCGCCTTCCCCATGGCGTGGGATGCTCGGGATGTGTCCACAGCCTGCAGGTGGTGGCTGCTGTGTTGGATGGGTCTGTGGTGGGGCAACAGCTCATGGTCATGGTCATCCCAAAGCCCTCGGGAAGGGGAACAGGGGGTCTTCTCCTGTGGCTGGTAACCCTCCCTCTGCCCTTTGAACCACCAGGGATGACAAGAAGGACGGCCTCAAATTCTACACCGACCCCTCCTACTTCTTCAACTTATGGAAGGAGAAGATGCTGCAGGCAACAGAAGACAAGAGGAAGGAGAAGCGCAGGCAGAAGGTGGGTGGGAGCAGGAGGGGGCCAAGGGGGCAGGAGCTGGGGGTGCTCGGGGCCTGGGGACAGCCACCTCCTGGTGCATCCTTGGTCAGAAGGATGGGTGCATCTGGGTGCATCTCGCATGGCTGGTGATGCTGGTCAAGGAGCCAGGCTGGAGGTGGAGCCGTGGCTTTGTGTCCCCCCAGGAGCAGCGGCTGGTGGAGGACTCCACCCGGGAGGTGAAGAAAGTGAGGAAAGCCCGCAACCGGCGCCTGGAGTGGAACATGATGGCATATGATAAAGAGTTCCGGCCGGATAACAGGTTCTCACCATCCCCCTATCACATGGCATCATCGGAAGGATCACTGTCCCCAGATAATAGGCAGGTTCTACCTCCTACACCTTCAGCTCACAGCTCTCCTTTGCTTTGCTCTTCCTCTCCGTCATTGTGGGGGGCGTGTTGCCCACATCAGGGTCGGGGTGCTCAGCTGTTAGCCTGTGGATAGCCGGTGTCCCCAGGGTGTCATCCTGGAGCTCAGGAGGAGCCTTGGCACTGGGATAAAACCGGAGCACTTTCTGTTTCACAGCTAAGGGAAGAGAGTGGTTCAGCTCTGTTGTGTCCTCCTCCCCTCTGCTCTCACTCTGCTGTCTTGCACATCGATATTTTCACGGCCTGTTCTTGTTTTGTTGTCTGAACCCCTAAATGCTCCCAAAGCCACCCCCGAGCTCCCTCAGGAGTACAACAGTCGGCTTCTCCCGCGCTGCAGGTCCTACGCGTCGGACGCTGCCGACCACTCGTACCCGGCCAGCCCCAACCACCCTGCCCAGCTGCTGGCCCCCGCCGCCCACCTGGCCCCGGCGGAGCACAAGGAGGGGCTGGCAGCCCCCACGCCCCCGGAGCACGCGTTCCGGCCCGCGGGCAGCCGGCAGAACAGCCTGACCCGCCTGCAGCAGCCCCACGCACCACCGCCGCCCGAGGCCGTGCTCAACGGGCCCAGACCCCACCTAGTCAAGGATTACGGGTAAAGCTCCAGCCTGCTCCCTCTGCAGGGGAGTCCAAAGGAAGGGGGGTTGGTGGGGGTCTGACCCACCCCATTTCTGGGTTGATGGAGCAGGAGAGACCTCCCCTGAAGCTTTCATGGTCCAAAACCGCTGGTGAGAGGCCAAGTCAGTCAGGAGTGCTTTTGGGGTACTGTGTCCTCCCAGAAAAGGGTATGGGGTGGAGGGAGGGTTTTCCCCTGGGGTGTTGCCTGCTTTCCAGCACTGTATTACCCATAGCCCATGCCACCAGCTGAGCTCCACCACCCTTCTGACTCTGGGACTGAGCTTTCATTGGGGTTCGGAGCAAACCAAGCCAGTGTGGAGCCAGCTGGGTGCTGGGATGGGTGATGGATGCTGGGTGGGTAATGGGAAATCCTTCAGTCAGCAGTGCTCTGGCAGCCAGCAGGGCCAGGTGTGCCTAGAGGGTATCAGGCCCAGCATCACCAGCCAGGCAAGGCAGGAGATTGTCCTGCTCTGATCTGCGCTGGGGCGGCCTCGCCTTGAATACTGGGGGCAATTTTGGGAACCACAATATAAAAAAGACATTGAGATATTAGAATGTCCAAAGGAGGCCATGAAGATGGCAAAGGGCTTTGAGGAGAAGCCGTGTGAGGAGTGGTTAAGGGCATTTGATGTGTTCAGCTGAAGGAGAGTGAAGGGAGACATCATTGCAGTCCACAAATTCTTGAGGGGAAGCAGAGGGGCAGATGCTGATCTCTTGTTTGTGGTGACTAGTGACAGGACCCGAGGCAATGGCCTGAAGCTGTGTCAGAGGAGGTTTAGGTTGGATATCAGGAAAAGATTCTTCCCTCAGAGGGTCGTGGGGCACTGAGCAGGCTTCCCAGGGAATGGTCCCAGCACCAAACTTGCCAGAGCTCCAGGAGCGCTTGGACGAAGCTTCCGGGGATGCCCAGGGTGGGATGTTTGGGATGTTCCCGGAGTTGGACTGGATGATCCCTGCGGGTCCGTCCTAAGTCAGCCCATCCCTGTGCTCTGTGATTCCCGCGGCTCTGACCGCTGTGCCCCCGTTGCAGCCCGCAGGCCGTGCCCATGGCCGAGTACTTCGTGCCGCCGGCCCCGCCGCCGCCTCCGCCCGTCATCCCGTCGGCGCAGACCGCCTTCGACAGCCCCATCTCGGCTCCCCCCGCGCTGGCCCCCGGCTCGGCCGCAGCCCCATCCTACGCCCCGTCACCGCCCCCCGCGCCTCCCGGGCCCTACTCGGCCTCCCCGCCGCAGAGCGGCCCCATGGGACCCCCGGTGGCGCCGCCGCCGCCGCCGCCCGGGCCCCCGGCCGTGTCCGCCTCGCCCGCGCACTCCGCCTCGCCGCCCGCCCCCGCCGAACCCCGCAAGCCGCAGGTGCCGCTGATGCCCATGAGCGACGCCCGGAGCGACCTGCTGGCAGCCATCCGCAGGGGTGAGTGCGGGGACGCGGTCCCTGGCGGGACACGGAGCCCCCCGTGACAAAGTGCAGCTGGGTGGCACTGGCGACACCGGGGTCAAGATGAGCGCTTGGGGGGCGGGTGATGGGTGGGGATGGCGGGGCCTTGCTGGGGCGATAAAGGCAGGGTAGAGGTGGGGGACACACGGTTGGAGGTGGAATGAAGCCCCACGGATTGCTGGCAACTCCCAGGCATGTGGCTTCCTCCCAGGCTGTAGTGGATGATGTGCTTCAAGGTCTCACGCGTTTCCTTTTCCTGCAAATCTCCAGATCAAATGGTAAATTTAACCTTTCAGAAGGTTCATTATCTTCAGGCTGAGTGGAAGCACGGGAGGACCTTTATGATACGGCTTTGTAATCATAAATACTCATAAAATCCTAGAATGGTTTGGGTTGGAAGGGACCTCAAAGCTCACCCCATTCTATCCCCTGCCCTGGGCAGGGACACCTCCCACTGTCCCAGGCTGCTCCAAGCACCAATGTCCAGCCTGGCCTTGGAGATTTCTGGCAGTCCAGGGGCAGGCACAGCTCCTCTGGGAACCTTTGCCAGGACCTCACCATGGTCACAGGGAGTAATTTCTTCCTGACATCCAATCTAGGCCTACTCTCTCCCAGTTTACAACCATTCCCTCTTGTCCTACCCATCCTATCCTATCATCCCAGATACCTGTGCAACCACCAGGGCAGCAGCCCTCTTGTCTCAGCCAACACTTTACAAACTGGGGGGATGCTGCAGGCTGGGTGCACTCCCACCTGAAGCCTTCCCCCCTTCCCTGTAGGAATCCAACTCCGGAAGGTCCAGGAGCAGTGGGAACAAGAGGCCAAGAAAGAGCCCGTGGGCAATGACGTGGCCACCATCCTGTCGCGCCGCATCGCCGTGGAGTACAGCGAGTCCGACGACGACTCGGAGCTGGACGAGAACGAGTGGTCGGACTGAGGGCCCCGGCGGGGTGGGCTCGGGGTCCTGCTCCCCTCCAGGTGTGTATGGGCACCTTCCCCTAGGGGCTCCTGCTCCCCTCCAGGTGTGTATGGGCACCTTCCCCAAGGGGCTCCTGCTCCCCTCCAGGTGTGTATGGGCACCTTCCCCAAGGGGCTCCTGCTCCCCTCCAGGTGTGTATGGGCACCTTCCCCAGCGTCGCTGCCGGCGGGCGTGGGGCCCCGCTCGGTCAGGAGCTTTGCTTTTACACTATGTCCAAACCCCTTCGGGCAGCAGCAGCAGCAGCAGCAGCAGCACTGGTAGGATACACCTCGGAGGCAGTGAGAGCAGAAATTAGCAGCACCTTCACAGTTAATGACTTACAAAATTCTCCGAAGGCAGGTTAATAGGATTACTCCAGATTTACACCTGGAGCAAGAGCGGAGACTGGCCCTGAGTGTGCTTTGTGAGGGAAGGGAGCCCCAGAGGCAGCAGTGCTTTTCCAGCTATATGTTAATTGTGATAGTGAGAAACTCCTGGAGAAAAAGCCTTGTTTGCACGGCTGGTGCCACCACGGGAGCTCGGGGGTGGCCTTGTGGGCTTGGGGACACTGCTGCTGGTGGTTTTGGGGTCAGGCAGCTCCAAAGGCAGTGTGTGGGCAGGAGCCTCCTTCCCTACAGAGCAATGCACCACGTTTAGTAGCATTTACACCCTTTGTTGCTGCTCCCTGGGTAATCATGGAATGCTTTGGTTTGGAAGGTACCCTTGGAGCCCATCTAGTCCAACCAGAACTGGGACACCCTCCACTAGACCAGGTTGCCTGAGCAGCCCAAGGTGTTGGTGTCTTTAGCCTGTATTCACCCTCAGAGCTGGTTCAGGAGCAAATGAGGAAGGCAAGGCCTGGAGTGGCTGGCAGGGAGACCCAGCCCTGTCTGGGCTTGTCCTGCCTTTTCCAGCAAAGGAGTAGAGGTGTCCAGGGAGCTCCCTCAAGCCCAGCTCTCCTTTGCCCTAGCATGGCACCATTTCAGTGTGATTTGGGAAAAAGTGAACCAGACAATCTGCTGCTTTCAGGTAAACTCTCAACTTGCACTTTGCAGCCCCGCAAACTCTGCCTGTACAGTTGGGATCAGCTCTGAGCCAGGCACTGATTCCCCCTGCCTGATCCTGCTCCATCCCCTGTCCCACGTTTGGACACTGATGGAGGAGCTGGTGACAGCCCCTGTTTCAGCACTGAGAGTGTCTTTTCCCATCAAAACAGAGCCTGACCCATGGAAGACTTTTCACAGAGCTACAAAGGGAGGAGGCACAGAGGAAGGCAGAGCAAAGGGGTGGGAAATACTGGAAATATCACAGGCAGGTGTGAAAACCTGCAGAGAGCTGGGAGAGGTTCCCCAGCTGTGGAAAATGGGCCAGGACCAGCTGTGGATTGGCCAGTGTGATGTCCCCAGACCCCCTTTTGTTCCCCTATACCACAGATCCCTGAACAGGGAAAGCTGAGCTCTGTGCCCAGTTCCCTGCCTCTCCCAGTATCCCTGCAGGTGGTGGCTGCTTCAGCAGGATTTTGGCTGTGTAGAATCAGCCAGACCTACAAAAGAGGTGGGAGGATATGGCTGAGACCCAAATGCTGATGGTTAAATTCACAAAATCCTAGAATGATTTGGGATAAAAGGGACCTTAAAGACATCTCATCCCAACCCCCTGCCAAGGGCACCTTCCACTAGACCAGGTTGCTGATTTCCTGGGACATGCTGGTGTTGAGCAATGTCCCAAACATGTGCTCATTTGCCCTCAGTGACAAACCCCTCATGGCCAGATGTGGTGAATCCTCTGCCCAGCTGCTGGGAAATGCCCCCAGGAGCTCTCCCTTCTCTTGAGTGGCACAAAATGCTCTCTCGTCCCTTGGACGTGACACTTTGCACACCTCCACACCCAGGCTGGGAGCTGCTGAGTGGGCTTGAGCAGGGGTGCAGAAGGGATTTGGGATGTGGGAGAGGACAAGGCAAGAAGCAACAGGACACATGGAATAACTCATCTGCAAAACCCAAGGAGCAAGAGTGACCAGAGGGACAGGGAGACACTGTGCCCTGCAGGTGACCAGGAAATTCCTGGTGCACACTGAGAGCTCTTGCTTCTGGTGTTGACCCTCTGAGATGCAGGGAAATGGCTGCAGGAGCTTTTTACAGAGCCCCTGCAATGCCCAGGAGCTGCTTTCCTTGGGAAGGCAGCTGGGGTTTGGTGGAGCAGGTTCAGAAGGAGGCAGTGTAAAAATTCAGGGTGAGATTTAAGGTGGGGTTTCTGGTGGAGCATTATTAACGTGGATACAATCACAAAACTGTGTGAAAGCAAAGAGAAATTTGGTTTACTGAGGTAATTTAGGAAGAGTGATAACCCTTTGTGAGAGAGAGAAAACAGCAGGGGCTGGTGGAGCTGCTCCTGTCTGTTCCAGAGGTGGAGGGGCTGCAGGGTCACTGTGGGGAGCCAGCAGAGCTGAGGAGCCCCACTGGGCCTGGGAGGGGCTCAGGGACACAGGGGACTCATCCCTGGGCTCTGTGACTGTCCCAGCTCTGCAAAGCTGAGCCACTCCTGGGGTGTGGTATTTTCGGGGTCCCCAGGACAAAGGAGGAATTGAGAATCTGACTCTGTGTTCTTAGAAGGCTGATTTATTTTTTTATGTACTTATATTACATTAAAGAATGCTATACTAAAACTATACTGAAGAATAGAGACAGGATAATCACAGAAGGTTTAACAAGACACACTGAGAAACTCGTGACCTCTTCCAGAGTCCCAGCACAGCCAGGTGGTGATTGGTCATGAAGTAAAAACATTTCACATGTTGGATAAACAACCTCCAAAGCAGCAAAACACAGGAGCAGCAAATCAGATAATTCTTGTTTTCCTTTTCCTCTGAGGCTTCTCCGCTTCCCAGGAGAAGAAATCCTGGTGAAGGGATTTTTTCAGTGGCAGTGGCACTGGTGGGAGCTGGAGAGCAGCCCCTGGGAGATCCAGTCCCTTCTCTTGATGCCCCAGCTGCTCCAGGTGTGCCACATGGGGCAGGACCCCGCGGGTGGGTGGCAGCCAGGGCTGTCCCTGAGGCCTCCCACAGCCCTGTCACCTGTGCTGGGGCTGGCAGCTGCCAGGACTGGTGCCGTGGCATGGCAAAGGGCTCGACAATCACAGGAAGGTTGGAAGGGACCCTCAAGGGCATTGAGGTCACTCAGGCCACACCTGCAGAGCAGAGGCACAGCTGGCAGCCCCAGGGGGCAGGAAAGGCTCAGCCCCATTTCCTCACATCTTTATGTTGTTCCACCACATCCCCACTGGTGTCAAACACCCACCCCAGCAGCCCCACGTCCTCAGCCCTCCTGTTCTGCTGAAGGAAACCCCCTGAGAGCACAAACCCAGTTCCCATTCTCAGCTGCAAGGCCAGCCAGCAACTCCACGACCTCCCAGCACTGCCAGCTGGTTGGGAACATCCCCACCCTCCTCTTCAGGGACCAGACCTGCCATGGACACCCTTCAGCTCTCTTGGTAGCAGGGGTGGGATCCCCCATCCTCAGCCCAGAGAGGTGGAGCTGGTGGCGAAGTTTCCTCAGGGTGGGTTGGACACCCATTCCTGGCCTGGCCATGGCACACCCAGCTCTTCCCAACCCTCCAGCAGCACCCCAGGAGTCATTCAGCTGGGAAAGGACCTGCAGGACCTCCAGGCTGGAGCGTTAATGCCACAGAGCCAGTCCATCCCCAGCGCCTTCCCTTGAGGGACTCAGCCCCACCACCTCCATCTGAGGCAGAATCACCTGGAGTTTGCTCAGGTGACCTTTGCAGCCCAACAGAAGTGACACCAATTCCTTGGCTGCTCTGGCTGGTGCTGCTGGGAGTGTGCCATGCTAATTAACACTGTCTGTCTGTCTGTCCCACGTGCTGCACGCTCAGTGGTTTGCACATATGTGCCTATTTCTGTGCATCCTCCCCAAAGTAGGCCAGGCTGAGTTACACAACCTGAAATGCTCAAACCCTCATGTGGGCTGATATAAAAGTGAATATTTAAGTATTTTATCTAGCTTGGCAGACATTAAAAAATACAATCCAGGTCACAGATGATTGAATTTCTCCTCTCTCAAGAGTGCCAGAATTGGGCTGAGGAGGTTCTCCTGTACATTAAGGTATCGTGTTCCTGCTAAAATATTGCAGTGGCATTTCATTGCCAAAGGATAATCACAGAGTGCCAAACATTTAATGAGCCCAACTGATCTCCTGAGAGCTCCTCTTCCCATTTTATCTACTTCCCCCTACTTGCCAATTTATGGGCACAGATTAAAAATAATAAATATGGCTGTCAACAGCAGGGGGAAGGAAATACCCTGTGTCCATACAAATGGGCTGGGCTGGATCAGTGGAACAGGAAATGGGTAAATTTGGGTTCTGCTTGGAGATGTCAGTGGAAGGCTGTCCTCCCTGAGGTCCATCAGGAGCCTCTTGGACATCCCAGGTGCCTCTGAAAAGGGGATTTACAGGGAGCACAGCTGTGAAGCCACAGCAGGAGGGAAGGCTGCTCCTGCTCGGGATGCTGGGGGCTGGTGGAAGCCCTGCAGTGTTCCCTCCTGGAATTGTCTCCCTGGTTTGGAGGGACCACTGGAGCTGGCTGGTGGTGCTGGTGGCTCTCAAAGGATCAGTGTCCTGCAGGAAGAAAGGACTGGGCAGTTTCTGGTTTCTAATTTCCCACCCAGGGAGGAGACCCAGAGAGGAGCAATCACCCTCTGTCCCACCCAGCCTTTGCAGCTGCTTCATCTTGGGGAGGTTTTACTGCAGTGACAAACTTAAGGCTGAACTTGGCTTCTCCAGAGAGCTCTTTCCAGAGAAGAGCCCTCAAATTTCCTCCCAGCCCCTTTTCCACCTCTCTCTCCCTTCCCAGACACCCAACAGCCTGGACAGAAGCTTGGCAGACCCCCCTGAGCCTGAATTAACACCTCAGCTTTAATGACAAATGGGAGTTTTCCTTGGAGGGTGGCAGGTGGCGGCACTGGAGGTGGCATTTTGGAGGGGACATTCCAGAGGTCCCCAGCTGTGCCACTTCCTGATGGATGGAGCAGGGATGGCCATGGGAAGCACTCCCCTTGGGGGGATGCTAGAAGGGGAACACAGGCTGTTCCTTCACCAATATTCCTGCTTTTCCTGTAGCAGTAGTTATTTAGGGGTAAGGTTTTCTCAGCTGGAATGTCACTTTACAGATTTAAAAAATTAAAAAATATATAAAGAAATAAGGGCAAGGAGTCTGTCCTGAGGAGTTTACAGTCTACAGCAAAGACCATGTAACCTGCACTGCACTTTAGAAGCCTCAGTTGCTCACTCACCCATGACTTTCCCCTCAAGTGGGCAGCAGCCCCTTGAGGGCAGCTGTCCCTTCCTTCGGTGGCCCCTGAGCAGCACCAGCCATGTCCCTGCTGGTGACAGAGCCCCCCGGGACCCTCCTGCCCCAATCCCCACTCAGAAGTGCCTGAGCAAAGCCCAGGAGAGCCAAGCCAGCTGGGATTGTCCCTGTGCCCTGGGGGGCTGTCCTGGGATTGTCCCTGTGCCCTGGGGGGCTGTCCTGGGTTTGTCCTTGTGCCCTGGGGGCTCTGTCCCTGTGCCCTGGGAGCTGTCCTGGGATTGTCCCTGTGCCCTGGGGGTTCTGTCCCTGTGCTCTGGGGGCCTGTCCTGGGATTGTCCCTGTGCCCTGGGGGTTCTGTCCCTGTGCCCTGGGGGCTGTCCTGGAATTGTCCCTGTGCCCTGGGGGTTCTGTCCCTGCCCTGCACAGCTGTGCTCCCTGGGATCACCTCGGTGGGCTGGGAATGGTGCCTGGCAGCCCCCTGGCTGACCCTCAGGGCTGGCACCAGCCATGGCCCAGCCTCTGGGAACCCTCTGCAGACACTCACAACCCAAACCCAGACTGTGAAGTGGCTCCATCTTCTTGAGAATCAAAGGGGTTGGTTTTTTTGTGTTTGAATCTGATTTTTTTTTGGACAAACCCCAGGGATTTTAGGCTCACCCTCACAAGCTCCACCTTCTCCAGGTGAAAAATGTGCCTGTATTTTCCTGGTGGAGGGAATTAAAAAAAAAAAAAAAAAACAAACCAAACCCCAGAGTTAAGAACTTCAGGGAGGGAGGAGGTGTTTGCCCCAAAGCCTTCAGAGCTGTGCCCACAGGAGGGTGGGACAACAGGATGTCCCCAGGGGAGGACAGCATCCTAGTGGTGTCACCCAGGGTGCTGTCACCAGAGCCTGCAGCAAGGGCTGGGCTCCTGCTGAGGGAAAGCCTATGGAGAATGTCCCTGAGGGCAGAGCTGATGTGACAGAACCCAAAGTGGAATCTGAATCACTGACAGGAGCCTGAGGCCACCAGAGCACCACTGATGCTTCACCCTCCCTGGGCACCTGCCAGCAGGGATTGTCCCAGGGTCCTCCCGCCTCTCCCTCCTGCCAGGAGCAGGATCAAAGCTCTAGCTGGCTGTTGGGAGCCCCAGTGGGTGTGAAAGGAGCCTTTCCCTGCACATTGGCACTGCCAGGGGACAGGGCTGGCCCGGGGGGGCCCAGCTCAGCTAATTCCAGCTCCTGGTTCTGTGTCAGGCTGAGTGCAGAGAGGAGAGAATAAGGCAGAAAGGAACCAGCCCAGCATTTCAGGTTGGTTGTTTTAGGTTGGTCATGCTCACATCAGCCTGCACAGGGGAAACCTCAGCCAGGTCAGACCCTGGGCAAAGCCACAAAGGGCAGGGAGGGGATCAATCTGCTCTGCAGGTCAGTGTGGGACTGAGTCAGGTCTCAGGGAAAACCTTCTGGAAGTGAGGATGGAGAAACTCAGGTCACAGAGGCTCTGCCGTGGCTTTGAGTGCCAGAGAGAAGCTCTGACCTTGTGTGCAGCCAGGGAGAGGAGGGTGGGGGTGCCCACAGGGCTTTTCTGGCACGTCTGTGATTCTCCCTCATCCCTGGCTGGGTCCCAGCCCCAGAGCATCCCCCAGCAGCCAGGGCAGCTGCTTTTGCTCCCCCTTGGTTTTGGTGTTGAGCCTCAAGTAGAATGAAGGTGAAATGTGCTGCAGAGAGGGAAGGATGTGAGCTCCCAGCTGTTCCTGCTGGAAGTCAGTGGTTAAAAGGCAGCAGCTCCTCTGGACCACCCGTGATCCACAGACTGTAGTGAACAAACTTTTGAGGTGGACAATTTAACATTTACCCTTTGATTTGGGGTAGCTCAGCTGAGAAATCTAAAAATAAAATGAAAAAAAATATTTAAAAATAAGAAAAAAAAAACCCCCAAAACAAAACAACCAAAACAACCAACCTAACCCACCCACCAAACAAAAAAAAAAGCAAACAGCTCACATGTGATTTCCAGAAGGATAAACTGTTCCCTTTCCTTCCCCCAGACCTAGAGGGAAGGTCAGACACAGCAGCACTTCCCAGGCATTCAGCAGCAGAATGAAGCAGGTGCCACCAGAGCCACTCCCAAACATCCCAGGGCACTGCTGTTTAAGGAAAAGCAGTCACCACCTCCCCCCAGTGCAGCAAGGAGAGCCTTTCCTGCCCCTACAGGAGGTGCTTTTGCCTCTGGAGGCCCCTCCCCAGCTCAAGGGTTCCAAATCCCGTTGATTTTCACCTCTCACTGGGGCTGTGCAGTCCTGGTGCCCCAGCTGGGATTGCTGACTCCATGGAAAATCCCTTCTTGCCATGGAAAAACCACAAATCTCGTGTTAAAAAGGGAGAGGGCCTGGAGGCAGGGGCACTCCTGTGGTGCCCATGGAGAGCTGCTGATGATTTCCTCCTGGCAGCAGCAGCAGCTCAGGCAGAGCCCTGCCAGGGCCCCGAAATCAGTCATGAGCATCAACACCCCCTCCCAATTTAATTGTGCTCTGAGAGGTTTCAGCTCTCTCTGTAGCTCTGGCCAGTTTTCCACAGATGGTGCTGCTCTTTCTAGGGTTTGTTGTCTTGGAGAGCAGATCAGGTAGAGAAAGCAAATCCCAGAACCCCAGAACTGTTTGGATTTCCAGTCTGGTTTCCACCCCCCGCCATGGGCAGGGACGCCTTCCATGAGACCAAGTCCCACCCAACTGCTCAAATCCCCACAAATTTAGAAAACCCTTTCCTCCAAAATGCATTTTCAGGGCCTTTTGGGGCTGATGGCTCCTCAGCCTAACAGACTTCCTGAATTTTGGGGCTGCCTGACTCGTTGGGGGGATCTGGAGCAGGCTGTGAGTTTGGGGTGATGCTGAGCTGTGCTGGCACCTCCCTCCCTCTGCCTTCAGCTGTGCCCTGCCACACCGAGGGCTGGGATCCACCATCCTGCTGGGAACACCACGGGGCCAGGGCAGCTCCTCCTGACACAAGTGCCTTTCCTGGGGTCCCTCTGGAGCCTCCTGGGCTGGGAATGGGCAGAGCTCAGCTGGGCTGGGATCCTCTGGGATCCCCCTCCCACAGGAGTGTCTGGGGGAGCAGCTTCCACTCCAGCCTTGGCCAACCCCTGGGAACTGCTGCAGCAGCCTGGAGGCATGGGGACAGTCCCCAGAGCACGTGGGAGCTGTGGGGAGGGGACAAACCCTGCCACCACCAAACCCTGCCACCACCGTGCTGTGGGACATGCTCGTGCTGTGGGTTGCTGCTGTCATGGGGCAAGCGTTCAGGAGACCCTTCCTCTTCCTCCTCCTCCTCGTCCTGCTGCTGTCCAGCCTGGGCTGCTGGGCCACTGGCAGCTGCTGCAGCAGGACAGGAGCCATCTCCTTCCAGCTTCCATCCCCTCTGGGGCCAGCAGGAGCCCTGACACCTCTGGGGGAGGCCAGGTGCTGTAGGAGAGCTGTTTTGGAGGGAATTGAAGGCAGGTGAGGATCATCTCCTGCAGATCAAGGCGCCTCAGACCCCAAAGCCCCCTGCACCACCCAAGCTCTGAGACCTCCTGGAGCCCTGGATCCTCCCAAAGCAGAGCCTCCAGGAGCAGCCAGCCCCTGCTGGGCATTTCAGAAGCATTTTTCTCTCCTATTGGTCACACACAGAGCCCAGAGCCAGGGCTGGGGCTGCTCTCTGTGGAGGTTGGCCCCAGGGGACAGGGACACCTCGGCATCCCAACGCTCCTGCCAAAGGCTCCTTTTTTAATCACAGCAGGAGAATTACTCCATCTCCTTAGATCTGCCACCTGGTAGCAGGAGCTGGGGCAGGATTGGCACCTTCCCAAGGGAGGGTGACCCATCCCAGGCCACCAGAGGCTCCCATTGCTCCAAAGCTGAGTTGAGGGAGGAGGTGCTGGCTGTCTCTGGGGTCTGTAACCACGTGCCCTTAGTCAGTAGGTGAGTAGATGTTGCTGCCCGTGTCTCTCTCCCCTGCCCAGTTGCTACGTGTGAACAAGTGTATTTCTCCCCAGTGTTGTGGGTTCTGCCTGTGGTGACACAAGGATGGAAAGGTAGGGATGACCTCGAGCTTCCTTCTGGACAGGGTACAGAGGAAACCTGGATGGGTCCGAGGCACCGCTTGTAACTACATTTGTTCAAGAAATGTCATCTTAACCCCAAACTGTTGACACTTTATGCATGTGCTAATTAAATTTAAAAGAAAAAAAAAAAAGGAAAAAAATTAATAAAGATTTTAAGAGGTTACAGTAGATCTGGGTTTGGCTTTTTTTTGGCTTGTGCTTTGCTGTGAGTTAATCAGCCCTGTGATGCTCCCTCCTCTGTTTGAGGCCGGGCCATGGAAGGAGCAGAAGAAAGCTGTGATCTCTCTAAAACCCCTCTTTTAGAGATTCAAGCCCTCAAAGATCAATCAGCTCCTCAGGGTATTTAATCCCTGACTGCCTGGGTAATCAGAGGGCAGGGGAAGCTCTGTCTGTGCTTGGAGGAGCAGCAGCAGGAGCTGTTCCTTCCCAACCCCTCCGTGTCTCCAGCAGCTCTTGTCCTCATCCAGCTCCTCCTGATCCCAGGGAAACACAGACCCCGGGTGAGGGGCAGCAGAGATCTGTTCTGGACTCTGAAATAAAAACACAGACACACAGAGCGTGGCACATACCTGGGACAACAGCCCAGACCTTCAAAGGTTTTAATTTTAACCCCACCCCCCCCAATTTTTGGATATCCTCTTGACAAACCACTTGAACAGTTTTATTTACAGTAATAAAAATAAATTACTCTTACAGATGAATGTATAATATTATACACAATAGAGATACAGTGCAATAACAGCATTGATTTGTTTTCACTCATAAAGTGCATCGAAGGGGCTTGACTGAACCATAACTGGATGACAGCTGTATATTTTCCTTTGAGATCAACTTCCCCAGTCCAGTTTAAAGGCTCATGACAGCACTGACAGCAAACAAGGGGCTGTCCTGATTGCTCCTGGGAAATCAGGGGGGCAGGGGATGGGGGCACTGATTGATTCCCACCCTGCAGAGCTGCTGGCAGTGCCCGGCCAGCCTGGCCCGGGGCTCGGAGCCCAGGGGGAGCACAGGGCAGGCTCTGCCTCTGGGAGGCTCCTGCTGGGCTTGGAAACTCACCAAAAACACCCCAAACTCATCCCTGCCTCGGGGCTGGAGGGCTCCCTGCCCGGGGAGGACTCTGTCCTGCTCCCAAGGGACATCAGCCTCCAGCCCTGTCCTTGTCCCTGTGCTGCAGAGCCCAGGGCTGCAGCCAGGCCCTGCCCAGCTGGAATAAAAGCTTTTCCTGGGACCAGCCAGCTGTTTTCCAGCTCCCAGAGCCTGCAGTAAGGCCATAGGGCTGTGCTTGTGGTTCCAGCAGCCAGGGACACGCTGTGCTGGCAGTGCCCTGCCTGCTGCAGCCCCTGGGCAGGGCAGGGATCCCCCTGGAGCCCACCCAGAATTCCTGAAGGCAACTGTCACCCCTGGAGCTGGAGACAGCTCGCTCACACCCCTCCAAGCCAGGGACTGAGGGGCTTCAGAGCCCCCCTCTGACCTGGGGGTTCTGCTGAAAAGCCCCTTTTCTGTCTGTGCTGCTCGGTACTGCAGAGATTTCCAGTGGGAATGGGGGAGCTCTGGTCCCAGGGCTGCAGGGACACTGGGGGGGTGCTCGGGGGGGATTTTGCAGTGGGCAGCTGCACTGACAACAGAAGAGCTACAGAGGGTCCAAGTGGAGCTGCCTCAGCTCACCACGAGGGAAGGCTGAGAGGAATGACAAGGAAATACCATGTGCACCCAACAATTATTCCTGACAATTAGAAGTGAACTGTTAATTCTCCATTAGCAATGACGAGGGTCTCAATGCTGGTCAGGACACACCAATACAAGTGAGTACCAATGGCCTCTTAAAAGGTCTCCCCACCCCAAATTTGATGCTTTGACAAGAAAGAGATACTTCATCACCCAATGAGAACAGTAATGGTTTCTTGGGGGTTCATTCCAGGTTCAATTAAAACTCTTGGATGTGGACAGGCTGGGGCTGCCACACCAGGACTGAGACCCTTGGAACCTCTACTGCTGGATACTGACACGAGGCTGGCTAAAGAGAGACATTTTCACTGCTCAAAGTCCCAGACTGACCAAAAGGGAAAAGGAAAAAAGAAAACAAACCCCAAAACAAAACTAAACAGCTTTGTTGGTAGAGTCTGTGCATTTTAATAGGGTTTTTTTGTACTTTTTTTTTTTTTTTTTTTTTAAATTTCTCATGCTGGGGCAGGGACAAGGGCTTGTTGTGAATGCACAAGCTCCCCCCAACCCTGGCACACCTCCAGGAACCTCAGGGCAGCTGTGGTTACATCCCACCCCACGGTGGCCCTGGCCTTGTCACAGTGTATTTGAGGAATGTTTGCTGCTCCTTTCTCCTCCTCACCCTTTCCTCATCCCCTCCACTCAACCAGCCAAGCACCAGCACCAAAAGCTTTTCACCTCTACATTCTGCTGGCCACCAGCTCGCGGTGAAAAAGCCAAAGGCACCCAGAAACCTGTAAATAAATCAGCAAATAAGCATGGATTCGTTTTCCTGGCTATGCTGATCCCTGCCATAGGCTCAGGGCTGGTTGGATGCCACCTGGAATCACTCAGGACCAGTTTTCTGCCCATTTCTGCTGCTGTAGATCCAAACCAGCTCCTGCAGAGCCCAGAAGTGACAGGAGTCTGAGCCCAGCCTGGCTCTGGCTTCTCATCCTTCATTAAAAGCTGTTTGCAAAGCTCAGAGTCTGAAGATGCAGTGGCAAGATCCTGGCCAGGGTGAGGACAGGGAACAAACACCCCCCAACCAAACACCCCCCAGGGTGCTCCAGGCAGCTCCAGCTCCCACCTGGAGTGGCCAGGGGGACTCTGTGGACACCAAGGGACACCTGCAAATTTCCAAAGAGGCAGAGACCCTGTGCTCTGCAGGACTGCCACTGTCCCCCTGTCTCAGCTGAAAAGCACAATCACTGCACCAGAGGCTTTCAGAGCCCTCAGCTGAGCAGAGATGCAGAATCCCAGGTGGAGGAGGCCTCCCAGCACATCCAGCACCAGGAAACATGGAGCACTGGGTGCACTCCAGGTGCTCTGTGTCCTTCTGGTGGTGCCCAGGAGGTGGACAGGGGCTGCTGGGCTCTTCTCACCAAGGTTTGGCTCCTCAGTGAATCCACAGAGGATCCACCAGCTGGAAACCCCATTTTGCTTTGGTGAGTCCCTCACCACTGGTGCCTCATCCACATGGGATTCCTTTACATTCATGGGAGCTGCTCCCTCTTTATGGCAGCAGAACCCCATCCTAAAGCCCTGAATTCCATCCTAAATACATCCCAAAGCCAGCCCCAAGCACCAGGACATTACCCCCCTGCACACAGCAACAACACTGCCCCAGCAAGTGATTTCAGGTTTGAAATCAACTTTTCTGATGTTCAGCATGAGGAGGCTCCAAAATCCACCATCCCCCTGATGTCCAACACTGCCACTCCAAACTTTCCCAGTAAAAGGTTTTCTCTGTGGGAAACAGAACCAAAACAAAACCAAAGGTGCAGTAAAATGGTCAGAGGTTTCCACAAGGCAACGCATGGCAAGAGAACCTAAACCTCTTTATCTTCTTCACTTCCCCTCATTTCCTCTGACAAAACAGGAGAGGAAAAACAGCAAAAGACCTCCTGAAAAATGCACTATTTTTATTTAAGGCAATGACTGCAAAAATGCCAATTTATCAAAATTGGGGTTTTTTAGAGGAGATTTCTTAAGACTTTTCCTGAACCCTAGCAAGTGTTTTTAACAGCTTCCATGGGCAGCTTTAGCACCTCAAAGAGAGAGGTGCTAGACCATCACACAAAAAGAAATGAGATCCTTATTTTAATTCTGAGCATGGAATAGGCTTGTACCCCAGCCTGGTGCTGACTGTGAGCTGGGTCAGGGCACACAGGGACCAGAACTCAGAGTTTGCCAAAGTGGAAATGTGTCTGGTGAGCCACCAGTGAGGACACCCCCACCTGCCCTTAACCTCACCCTGGCAGGGGCTGTGTCCCCAGCTTTAGCTCCTCACATCCCAAATCTTTCTCCTCTTGCTGTGGACAGCCACAGGGAGAAATTTTTCATTGATCCTCATTTGACTTTGGCAAAAATCATCAGTGCATCCCTCAGACTGAGACACATTTTACATAAGCAACTAAACTCTAAAAAGAACATTGTTAAAATCAAGCTCTTCAGCAACAGGGACTTTACTGGAAAGCCAAGAAAATGCAACTTTTTTGTGTCAAGGTTTCTCTGGGGCTGATTAGTTAAACTAGCTTTCATCTAAAGATACAAAATGAGCTGCCCAGAGAAACAAATCCTGACTTCTAGCTAGGGTGGTTGTAGAAAAACATTTCAAATGTTCACAATGTTTCCAAAAGGGTTTAAGCTATTGAGTTTTCACACTGGGGAACTGCAGGGACCTGGCTGCACTTAAGAAACCAGAAGAAACAGAATGAGTAAAGTGTTTGTATAAATATTAGTCTCACATATATATTTACTTTAAAACTTACATTGATTCCACATTGTGCCAACTGCCCATTCTCCAAGGAATTCATCAGAGAAAGGAAATGGAAAATACCCCAAACCCACAAAACATAAAAACTCCAAGACTGGCCACCTCTCACAGGCAGACAATAATTCCAAGCCCCAGGCACACTTGGGAACCTCAGAGCTTTCTCTTGTGCACTTAGCTCCGAGGAGCAAGAGATTCATTGCACAGATCCAGGGACAAAACCCACCTGGATCCGCCTGTACCCAGCCATAAAGTGACTTTGTACCCTCTGCAGCCACACACAGCAAGAACATTTCTTCCACTATCACAGACTCACAGAATGTTACAGGTTGGGAGGGACCTCAAAGCCCACCCAGTGCCACCCCTGCCATGGCAGGGACACCTCCCACTGTCCCAGGCTGCTCCCAGCCCCAGTGTCCAGCCTGGCCTTGGGCACTGCCAGGGATCCAGGGGCAGCCCCAGCTGCTCTGGGCACCCTGTGCCAGGGCCTGCCCACCCTGCCAGGGAACAATTCCCAATATCTCATCCCTCCCTGCCCTCTGGCAGTGGGAGCCATTCCCTGTGTGCTGTCCCTGCACACCCTTCCCAAAGTCCCTCTCTAACATCACAACAATTTCTCCACAGCAAAGCAGGATATTTGGGTACCAGACCCAGCTGCTGGAGGGTCTCCCAAGCCCCCCACACCAGGACCCCGGGCAGCACACCCCCTGTGCCCCGAGCCACCCACCCCAGCCCTGCCCCTCTCCGGGGGTTGCTCGGGTTCTCCCTTTCTTTAGCAGTGAATGCACGATTCCACCTCCCGGCCCAAAGACAGCCCAGGATAAAGGACACTTCCCCACGGCCTCTCTAACACCACACGGCACGGCACATAGCACGGGAATGTCGGGGCTGGTCCTTCTCTGAGAACGCGAGCTGAGGTGGCAGCATCAGCAGTGACACGTGTGGTGACAGAGCCTCCTGTCTCGGGGGCTCCAGCAAGCCCGGAGCCCTCTTTGGATGAAACCCCCACCCCATGTAAACAGCTGGAGTGGAAGGGGGGAAAGCAGCACCCACTGCCCAGCTGGACGAGGAGAGCCCTCCCTGGCCCTCCCAGACTTTGGGGTGCAGGGCACCCCCGCTGCCCTCGCCAGCCCCACACCGCCAGCCCTGCCGCAGCCACATCCTCGGGGGGAGGGGGGCAAGGAGGGAACGGATTCCCTGGGCGCCCCCACCCCTGAACAAGCCACGCCTGAAGTGTCTTTCACCCGCAGGTCCTCCAAGTGTTTCTCCCAGCACAGAGGCACGGGCAGCCGCTGTCCCCCCCGCCCGGCCCCCCCGGCCGGAGCTCTCCTCCCCCCATTATTGCATAGCATCGCAGGCCCTGATTTCGGGGGGATGGGCACAGCCACCCCACGCGTGGGGACCAGCCCGGCCGGGGGGGACGCGACACCTCCCTACCCGCCCCCCGCTCCTGTGGCCTTCCCATGGATGTGCCCCGAAGGGTGGCACCACCCGGACGGGGCCCGCTGCTCCCCTGGCTCCTTACCCCGAGAGCAGACAAACGCCATCGTGTGAGGATCCTTTTTCTTTGCTTTTTCTTTTTTTTTTTTTTCCTTTCTTTTTTTTTTTTTTTTTTTTTTTTTGGTGTTTTGTGTTTTTAAATAAAAAATAAAATGTGTAAGAAAATAACATTTCTAAAGGAAACCATTATCATTCTACTCTCTCTCTTTCCTTTTCTCTTTTGATTTTTTTTTTCTTTTCTTTTCCCTTTTTGGCCATCTTTCCATGGAACGAGATGTGCTGACCGGGGAGGGGACTCCTCCCGGTAGGAGACAATAACGACAGAGGGGAAAAAGAGAAGGAGCAGGAGAGCCAGGGAGCGCCTCTGGCTCCGTGCTCAGCCCTCACACGTCGCTGGATGTCCTTGGTCTGGAGGAGAACGTGGAAGGGATGCACCCGCAGCAGGCCAGCCAGAGCGACTTCTGGATGTCCGGGTTTCGGAAGGCGTAAATGATGGGGTTGATGAGCGAGTTGCAGGTGGCGGGCAGCGCCAGCGAGTAGGTGTACACCGCGGGGTAGCTGGAATCGGCCACCAGCGAGTAGATGGCGAAGGGGATCCAGCACAGCGCGAAGGTGCCGAGGATGAGCGAGAGCGTGGAGAGCCCTTTGCGGGTGGAGGTGGCCTGCGCCGTGGCGATGAACTGGTGCTGCACGGCGATCTGCTGGGCGTGCCGGAAGGCGATCTTGCAGATCTGCAGGTACAGCTGCATCATGAGGGCGAAGAGGAGCAGGAAGGTGACGGCCAGCACGGCCGCGTTGTCCTTGGTGACGGGCCGCAGGATGCTGCAGGAGCTCTGGTCCCGCAGGCAGTTCCAGCCCAGGAGGGGCAGCAGCCCCACGCCCAGGCACAGCAGCCACATCAGCAGCACCATGGCGCAGGTGAAGCCCAGCGTGCGCTCGCTGTGGTAGGTGAGCGCGTTGTACAGCGACAGGTAGCGGTCCACGGTGATGGCCAGGAGGCTGCAGACGGAGGCGGAGAAGGCGGCCAGCAGCAGCCCCGCCGCCGCCAGCTCCGCCGCCTCGCTGGGCGGCCGCAGCAGGTAGCGCACGGCGAAGTTGGCCACCAGCCCCAGCCCGGCCAGCAGGTCGGCCAGCGCCAGGCTGCCGATCAGCAGGAACATGGGCGCCCGCAGGCTCGGCGTGTAGAACAGCACGGCCAGCACCAGCGCGTTCTCGCCCGCCACCGCCGTGCCCGTGGCGCACAGCGCGATGTCCCAGGGGCTCACGGAGCCCGCGGCCGCGGCCCCGCCGCCCGGCGCCGCCGTGCCCGGCCCGACCGCCGCCGCCGAGGGCCAGGCGGGGGGCTCCGAGGCGTTGCCGAACCCCGGGAGCCGCTGCTGCTGCTGCGGCTGCGGCGGCCACGGCTCCCCCATGGCGGCGGGGCCGTGCAGCATCGCTGGGGAGAGAGGGAGAAGGGGGCGGTGAGCGACGGACCCCGAGCCCCCGGAGAGCCCCGCGCTCTGCCCGGGCAGCACCGCTCCTCGACCCTCGCCCGGAGCCGCGCCGAGCCGGGGGAGACCCCGACCGAGCCTGGCCCGCGTTGCGGAGCCCCCCGCCCCGGGACACCGCGCCCCGCACCGGGCCGCCCCCGCCCGCCGCATCCCCGCCCGCTCCCCGCCAGCCCGACTGCAGCTTCCCGGGCATCGAGCCCTCCATTCCCGGTTCGCCGTTCCCCCCACCTCTCCACACGCACCCCTGGCCGCTATCTCCCGCCGGGCTGAGGCCGAGCACAACTCATCGCCCCGCTGCCCGCTGCCGCCTCCACTCGCTCGGCTCCATGCAGGGTCCGCAGCCACTGCGCACCCGGTGAGGAATCGGCTGCCCCCTCCTCCTCCTCCCCTCCCTGGGGCACGGCCACCTTTGCTACCTATTTATAGCGCAACCCCTCAGCCCCCCCTCCCGCAGCCCTTTCTTTTTTGCGTGCAGTGAGTAAAAATAAACACTATTAATAGGCCAGCGCCTGTATGCGGAGCCGCTGATGGAAGAAGACAGCGGCAAGGAACAGCCTACGTTAAGTTTCTCCTTCCTCCCCGCCTTTCCCTCCTTTGGAAAAGGCTGGTGCAAGATGCTCCCGGCCGGCCACAGCATCCTGCCGTGCCGGAGGAGTGAATCCCCCGCCCGGGGTGGGCAGCCGAGGTGTGAAGGTCGGGGCTGTGCCCGCAACCCGCTGCCATGCCCCGCCGCCACCATCGCCCCTTCCCGCATGCAGCCGCGCCGCCGGGGATTGTTGTTTTACCTGGTTTTAATGCTCGAGGATCAGCTTGCTCCCCCCACCCCGTTTTTATTTTTTTCCTCGCCGGTCCTTCCAGCCCTTGGTGCGAAGCCTCATTCCTCGGCGAGCATCGCTAATAGCGTTGGCAGAGAGCTGGCATCGACTTGCACTTAATATTCCTGCCCCATTGGATCTGCTGATAAATCTCAACTCTGACGTCAAAGTCTTCACTTATATTCATGATCCAAGTCTGTGAATCAGAGCCGCTGTGATCAGAATAACAACAAGGCTGGCTCCCCGCTCCACGTCCCCTCGCACACCCGCAGGCACGCGGGGGGTGCCGCGCCCGCCCCGCCGCTCGTTCATTCATCAGCCTCCCGCCGCCCCGACGCGCCTCCCCAAGGTCGGGCCCGCCGCACCTGCGTCCTGCGGATGCAGCTTGGGCACCGGCCAGGCCCGGGCGCCTCGCTGGGTTTATTTTTACCGAGGGACGCGGGGATGGATGCGAAGGGAGGGCGGCGATCCGGCGTGGCGCGGCTCCGGTGCCGCGCTCCTCAAGGACAATGTCCGGGACAGCGGCACCGGCCCCGGGCGGCTGAGGCTGCTCGGGGAGCCTGGGCGGCCAGCCTGGGCGGGGGGCATCCCTCCGAGGGGAAGCACCGCACCCCGGAGCCTTCGCCCCACACGGGCTTCCCTCCAGCCAGAGAAAAGCTGGGATGAGGAGGAGCTCACTGGAATTGGGACCTGCCCAAGGACGCTGAGCATGGGGTCTGTCCCCCTCACCGCAGCACCCACCCATCCCCAGAGCTTCCTCCCCGACTCTTTGGGAAAGGAACAGCCTGGAAAGGAACAAATCCCAAAGACACGATTATTTTTCCAGCTATAAATGGCTCCGTGATTCATCTCGGGAGCAGGATCATCAAAGCAGGGATGCTCAGCTCCTGGATCCACAGGATTTCAGCTACACCTTCTCCCCTTTTCCTACTCGTTTCATAACACTCCAGCTTCCCTCTTCATCCCCCTCTCTCTTCCAGGCTGCTGCAGCCAGCTTAGCGCTGGGGAGGATTTCCAGCTCCCGATGTGCAGAGATATTTGGGTGAATAGCGGTGGTTCTGGCTGAACCCAACCGCCCCAATTTGGAGCACCTGGGCTGCTAATCAGGCCAAGCCCCATCCCAGGGGATGGGAATCGTCATCTACCTGAGGCTGCCGGCAGCGTGACCGAGCGCCGGGAGCCGGGCGGCGGCACAAGGGGCGGAGGAAACGCGAGCAGCGAGGAGCTGAATGAATTCGCTCCTGCTCCCGGGAATTAAGCACGGCCGGGGAAGGGGAGGTGGCTGAGCAGCCCTGCCCGGGGAAGGGGAGGCGGTGAGCAGCCCTGCCCGGGGAAGGGGAGGCGGCTGAGCAGCTCTGCCCGGGGAAGGGGAGGTGGTGAGCAGCCCTGCCCGGGGAAGGGGAGGCTGCTGAGCAGCTCTGCCCGGCTCCCCCTGGCAGGAGCGGGGTGCGGGACGCGCTGCAAGAAGCGCTGGAGGCAGAGGAGATGCTCTGGCCAGGCGTGGTGCTCTGTGGGGACAGAGCCCACCCAGGACGGGCTGAGCAGGGATGTCTCCGCTGTCCCCAGGTGCGGCCGGCAGCAGGGCTGAGCGAGGATGGGCAGACCCAGCATACACTCAGTGTGTGTGTCCCGGCCTGGCCCTTGTCCCCTGGAGCTGTCCCTGGTAGGGACACGGGGGTGTGTCCCTGCACGAGCCTCCAGAGGGTCCCGGCTGATCCCAAACCCCGCGGGCTCGCTGCAGCTGCCTTGGCCCTCCTGCTCCATCCAGCATCCCACCCTTCCTGCCCTCTCCCTGTCGAGCCCCCCAAACACCCGGTACCCCACAGCAGCCCCTTCCTTCTTCCCACCTTCAGCTCCTCCTCTCGACATCCTACCACAAGTTTGCCCCAGTCCCGGGGTATTTTTGCTGTGTCCTACAGGAACACCAGTCCCTGGCAGGTGTTACCCCTCTGGGCTCCAGGAGGGCCCCTTTCCAAACCCCCACCCCAGTGGATTTCAGCCAGTGCTGGGAGCTGCTCATCCCCCTGCCAAGGGAAGAGCAGCCCCATGTCTCCAATGGGATTTTTTGGGGTTTCACCTGTGCAAGGGGGTCCAGTGGATTGGCAAATACCCTAAGAATGCTGAGATTTTCTGGTGACAAAAATGACATTATCTGGCCCTTTTAAACCAGGGCTTGCTGTCCCCAGAGCAGCCCTGTTGCACATGAGAGGATGGGCCACTTCACACCCTGTCTTCAAGGCTTGAGAGTCTAATTTTTGAAGTTGTATTCAATGTTCTGAGCTCCATGAGTAGCTGCCAGACCATTCTGGGAATATTCCTATATTAGATATATGAATTTATCTGTGTTTAAATTACAGACTCAATAGAGAGGAGCAAAGATCAGAGCTAAGCAAAGACACAAGCCTACACTAATTACAGAGCAAGAGGCCACCAGCCTCACCTGGAAATGCTGTTCAGCACGGAAAAAGCCTCCCACCTTCATTCCTCACCATCTTCCTTGGATTTTGGCCCTTGGGAGAAAGCTCAGTGCTGCACAAGGCAGGTTTTCCTGTGGCGCTGCCCTGTGGGGGTGCTGGGTGCTCCCAGCTCACAGCAGGGCTTCACCTGGGGCTCGTCTTCTTTTAGAATTTGTGCTTTTCTGGCTAAAACAAGTGGGTGGCAAGTTAAAACTGGGGTGGCAATCACTAATGACGAGGCTGTCCCAGGCCCAGCCCACTGGGAACCAAAGCTGGAGCAAGGGCTGCTGTTTAGGGGCACACTGGTGGTACAGAGGGATAACCACAACTCCAACCCTCCATCATTTTCACCTCCACAAGTCTCAAAATCGGCTTTGCTTCTTTGCTTCGGGGAAACGTCATCACCTCCCAGCATCCCATCAGCTTTTCCCACCCTGGCTCCCACTCCTCTGGGAGCACCCTGTGGCTGAGCTGACAAATCCATGAGCTCCCTGCCTTGTGCCCCCCAGCTGGGCTCAGAGCCTCGCTGCTGGAACATTCCCTCACATTTTATTTCTCTTTTCCACAGCGAGCAGATCCAGCCTCCTTCCAGCACCTCCGTTGTTCCCTGTTACTCCAACGGTGTTTGAGGAGCTCTAAGCAGGAAAAGCTCAGCTATAATTAGCAGTGCTGACTAATCAGGGTGGCAAACAAGCTCTTGGAGCCCGCCAGCCTCCCCAGAACGGGGCCGTGGGGGCTGCGCTGCTGCGAGCGGTGGAGCCCTACATTCAAAGGCTTTGCATAATTCCTGGTGGAAATGAGGCCGTTTTCTCACTGCTGCCACTGGAAAGGTGGGAATTCTCCTAGAGCTGCTTTAGCTGCAGCACCCTAGCCTGGTGGGAAGAACCAGGGCTCCGAGGTGGGTTGGGGTGGTTGAGGTGCCCATGCCAAAGCCAGGCACTGGAGGAGCTGGAGGGTGGCAGGCAGGAGTGTGGCTGATGAAATGATCCAGCTCTGTGGAAAAGCAGCTGGTTTGCCTGAAAAGCCTCTCTGCAGGTCTCTGGAGAGGGCCCCTTCCAGGTCCTGGCTTGTGAGGGTGACCTGTGCCACCCCCTGCAGCAGCACTGCTGCAACCCTGACTTTGCCTCTTGGAGAGCCACAGGTGGATCTTTGGCTCTGCCAGCAGCAGGGAACACCTTCCTGCCCCTTCTCTCTGGGCTGCCCAGCCTGGGGACAGTGGGGACACTGTGTCCCACTGCCCTGTTGCTGTTAGACATGCAGGGAACATTTCCCATTCAGGGGGACAGTGCCTGGCTGTGCTAGGAGGGAAGGAGCTATCCCAAGGCTCCCTCCAACCTCTCCTCCTGATTCCCACCAAACAAACACTCAGGCCAAGCCAGGGGGAGGAATTTTGCTCCTTCCATCAGTGATTTCATCCCCACATGAATGGTTTTGCTCCAAGTCCTTTCCTGAGCCAGAGGGACACATTTTGGAGCACCTTTGCTGCCACATGCTGTGTCACCATATGTCACTGAGCAGGGCTTCTGGGAAAATGTGTTTTTTCCCCAAAATAAAGGGTTTTGCACTGTGTTTTACTGCTTCTCCCAAGCTGTACGTGCTGCTCTGGCTGGGTGCCTCATCAGGAGTGATTGTTTCCCTAAACTGCCATTCAGCCATAGGGAACACTGGGAGCCTGCAGAATATGAGGCAAATATTCAGATGAGTGTGTTAATTAATAATTAACAATAACCCAATTTACCTGACATGGCATGGAGATGAGATAGGTTTTCTAGGGGTTTGGATGTGGAAAAATAGGAAAAGTCCTTAAAAAATAGAAAGCCTGGAGGTTTCTGCATCCAAGTGCTGGGCAGCCACCCCTCCCTGCTGTGCCCCTGCCTCCTGCTGCCACCAAGGGGAGTTTTCCAAAACCAGGCTTGGAGGGAGCAGCCCCAGAGCACCAAACCCTGCAGCCACAGCAGAGAAGCAGCTCTGAGCACCAGGAAGGTCCCAGCTTTGTGTGGAAAAGCCCTCAGCTGCCCCAAGCCAAGGACACACCAGCACAGCAGGAATCCACAGGCGCTGAGTGTGGAATCCATGCAGGATTTGCTGCTTCATTCAATCCCTGAACCCCCTGGTGATCCCTCCTGGGGGACTGGCACGGGGGAACACGAGGTTTTCCATGGGGAAACCCCCTGTGGTGGCTCTGGAAGCACCTCCAGCCCCCCCAGCTCCCTTCCTGCTGGGCAGGAAGGACACTGGCTTCCAGAAACCCCAAGGAGCAAATTCCCAGCTTTGAAGTGGAGCACCAGGCAGCTCAACACCCCCACGCTGCTCCTGCCTATTTATTGGTTTTAACTCAGGCTTCTGACATTTAAGCAGGATCCTGTGTGGAGCCACAGCACTGGGCTCCCCTCCTGAGCAGGGCACATTCCTGGGAATTAGCCTGGGGAACCACAGTGCCTGGATCCAGAGCCCTGCTCTCCAGGATTGGCTGGGTTAGGACATCACCCAGAAAAGGCCACAGCTGCTGGCTGGGAGTGAAATAATTTCCATAAAGCAAGTGCTTGGCTTGGAAAAAATCTGTTTACTTCAGGAGAGCCATGAGTGGGGCTTGCCAGCAACATGGTCACATCCCAGCCCTCAGCCTGAGCTGAACCCACCTGGATTTTGGGAGTGTGGAAGTGCTTGTCCCTCTCTGGGCATTGCAATTTCTCCTTCCCCTGTCCAGAGTTGTGTCAGCACTCGGGGATTCCCCCAGGATAAAAGAGACATTTCCAGGAGTGTAAACACCCAGCCAGAGTGGAGAGCTGCTGGGAATCTGCCTTCTCCATCCTCAGGTTGGGGTTTGAAGCAGGGGGGCTCTCTGGTCCCACAGGAATTCCCTCTGCCCTGGGGAATTCACCCCAGAGCTGTGCTGGGCCTCTCCCCCTGGGGATGCTGGAGGTGGCTTGGCTGAGGAACACCCTCCCCCCAGAACCCCACGGTGAATTCATGGCACAAAGGCACCTGGAGGAGGGAATGGGAAAAGCAGCAACAGGGAAAACCCTCCAAATTCTTTAAAACTGCTGAATTTGAAGGGTTTGGGGGAGATGAAAGCAGCAAGATGGCTGGGGGGGGATGAGACTCAGAACTGCACCTTCCCACCCAGTTTGAGCTGTTCCCCTGGGGTGTTCCTGATTTTTTTTTTTTTTTTTTCCCTCCTGAAAGGTCAGTTCCCTTGTCAGAGCTCGAAGTCACAAGCACCATCCGTGACACGAGTGCAATCGTGTTTGGTGAGTCACTTGTTTAACAGGAAGAGGCTGCTGGTTGCTATAGGGATGGCAGCGGAGGGGAGAGGATCCCTCCCTTACCCTGATCCATCAGAAAAACGCAACAATTCCGGCCCAAACTCCCCTTTGCTGGAACTCCTTGGCACAGTTTGGTATCCTGGCAGGTCCCTGAGCACGAGACATCCTGGAGTTTGGGGACATCGCAGGGCTGGGGAAAGCCCAGGGAGGGCTCTGGGTGAGCGCTGGGCTTGGGCACCACGGGGGACTGGGAGAAGACCCTGCTGAGCTCCCCACCCCTCCTCAGGGCTTTTCCCTCCCTGGAAGGGAATCACAACATTCCCGGGAGAGCCCGATCTCTCTGCCAGGAGCTGCTGCCCTGCTGGGAAAGGTGAGAACCGCGCCGGGCAGGGAGATCCGTGCCTGTGTCACCTTTGGAAATTCGGCCACCGGGGCACCGAGGACACTGGCCAGTGCCACCGTGACCATCTCCTCCCGGCTTGGGGACTGCAGCCGTCATCCCCCCTGTTAGGGAAATTAATCCACAAACACCAGAGGTTTATGTCCAAAAAGGAGACAAAGGAGTTCTGGAACTTTATTCCAATAAAGGGAGAGGCCATGGGGCATTCCCCTGGGATCTCTCGAATTTTTGGAGGATGCAGCCTCCTTTTTATCCCAATTTCCCAGCCACATTTCCCTTCTCTCTTTCCCCATTTCTGAGATACTTGAGAGGTCCAGACTTCCCAAAACACCTGTACCAGAGATTCCCCTCTAATGTATAACCCTCCTTTTTCATTTTTAATTCTTACGGAATTGAGGGGTTTTTCTTCCCCGTTGTTTCTTTCATCTTTCAATTTCATTTACATCAAACCTAAAGTTTATTTGTAAAAGCAAATATCTTTTTCCATCCATCAATCAGTGGGATCCTTCCCATTGTTTATTTTATGTCCCAGTGCTGGTTTTATCTGTTTGTAAGGACAAATCAGCTATTCCTCTCCTGGGGTGTCAGCACCTCCTGCCCCCAGCCAGGCTCCCCCAGGGCTGTCTGTCCCTCCCTGCCCCCCTCCTTTCCCTTCCCTGGGATTCATCCCTGAATTCAGACCCGGACGAGGCTCCCGGCCGCTTTTACAGGGCTGTGGTGGGGGAATTCTGCCAGTCCATCCCTGCAGAGCCTCGGGAACCCCCGGATGCCGCTGTGCCCGGGACACCCCCAGCTCCTCATTAGGCAGTCGCTAATTACCTGGCCATCGTTCCTCGGCTCTCTCTGTGGCTGAGTTTGGCTCCGCTGCTCCCGGCACGGATGCAGTTTGCCCGCTCGCACTTTTCCTGCGGATCAGGAGAATTTGGTGCCTCTTCGTGACAGGGAGGAGAGAGGAAAGAAAGGTCCAGCCTTCAGCTGTGCTCTGCAAAAGTGTTTCTATTCGATCCCTCCTTCATGAGGGGGTTTAAGAGATCCTTATTGTGCTCCCAGCAGCTCTGGGTTTGAGAGAGGAGCATCTTCACCCCTTCACAATTCCACTGGGAAAAACAAAAGGTGGGAAAAATGAAAAGATGGCACTGGGAGAGACCCAGACCTCTGTGGGGGCATGATGGTTTTGGGTGCTCTGATGCCACAGTGGCACTGCCAGCACTGGGGAGGGCTCTGTCCCACCACCTCCATCCTCTCCAAGCCACCACGGCCCCACCAAACCCAACCTGGCAAATTCCCCAGGCATTTTGGGAGCTCCTCACGCTGGCAACATCACGCCCATGGAGGGGGAGCGCTGGAATTCCCTCTGCTCCATGAATTCCCTCGTGCTTCGTGGGGTGTCTGTGCCCAAATCTGCCTCCTTGGCTGCTTGAGTTCCCCAAATCCTGCCCTGCCGGGTCCCTGCATCCCAAATCCCCCTTGCTGAGTCTCTTCCATCAAATCCCCCTTGTTGTGTGCCAACCCCTCAGATCCTTTATCAGCCAGTCCCTGACCCCTACATCCTGTCCTGCTGGGTCTCTGCATCCCAAATCTCCCTTGCTGAGTGCCAATCCCCCAGATCCTTTCTCAGAGAGCCCCTGACTCCCAAATCCTGTCCTGCTGTCTCTCTGCACCCCAAGGTGCACAACCCCAACCCTGGGAAGGGAGAGCTTCTCCACGGCCACCCAACCAAATTATCACAGCCCTGTGCTTAATGAAATCCGACTCGAAATCATCCACCTTGACTCGAAATCATCCACGAGCCAGCCTGCACAGAACTGTAATGGCCTCAATCTGAAGCCAGGTGATTCTTTCTGATAGGGAAAACCCCTCGTTTTCCCCATCAGATGTTTCTTGAGGAGCACCAGAGGTTTCTGAAGAGCGCAGCACAAGCGCAGCTCCCGGGGCGGCTCCGCACTCGGCTTCACGCCGGGACACCGCGGGCGGGCGAGCACACGGCTATTTGTAGCTGCGGGGCTTTTTAAGAGAACAAAACCTCATCCAGGAAAAAACATCGCGGGGATATTGGGAGAAATAAACCGAGCCCAAGCTGCCGGTCCTTGGGAGCATCCCTGAGTGCTCGGGCACTCGCAGCCCGACCCCAGCCCTGGCTCAGGGCAGATTTAGGGAAATGTCAGAGGTTTCACCCCGAGGCACAGGCTGTCGGCATTTCCTCCCCCTGTTAAACCGGGAACAGGGAGATCAGAGCATCCTCCCGGCGCACAGCTGGGTGCTGTGGCATTAATTAGTGCCTGGGCTCAATTAGTGCGTGGGGAAGGGGAGGGAAGTGAAGGCAGCGGGGTTGGTTTGTGGAGCACCCAGGGCAGGTGGGGCCATGGCCAGAACCCCCCCAGCAGCCTGGCCCGGCCCTCGGGGGCTCCAACCTCGGGGCTGGGGCATCCCCAGGGCTGGGCTCCATCCCTGTGCCCCAGCAGAGGCACCCCAAGGTGGCCCTGGGAGCCCCTTCCTGCCTGGCACTGCATTGGACCAGGTAAATCCAGGGGTATTTCCCCTCTAATGACAGCATTTTCATCCTCTAAACCTTTCGAGGTGTCAAAACCCGGGGGGTGGCACAGCCCGGTGCGGGGCCTCGCCTCCCCCGTGCCCTGCAGGGCTGGGGGCTGTGCCCGGCTCTGCTGCCCAGGCAGGAGGGGTGCCCGGGGAAATGACCCCACATCAGCGTGTTTGGGTTACCGCGGGTGCCCTGGCAAGGGGCAAAACCCTGGTGGGGAGCAGGGCTGTGTCTGGGTAGGGCAATCTGCTCAGCAGGGTAAATAAAAGGGAGTTAATGCCCAGCAAGAGCCGCTGGAAAACCCCCGAGCCAGCCCAGCCCTCCACCTGCTGCTCCTGGCTCTGCACCGCTCTTGGGACTGCCCAAATCCTTCTGGAGTGAGGGAAAAGGGGAAAAAAAAGCAGCTCAGCTTCTCCCAGCACCTGAGGGAGAGGAGATGCCCCGGAGCAGTGCTGGGGACTGCTCAGCAGTTTCCAAATGGAGCAAAACCCTGAAGTATTTTACCTCGGCTGGTCCAGCTGATGGGAAAGGGAGGATTTTTACAGGTGTGGGTTGGACCTACACGGGTTTTACCATCCAGGGATTCTCTGGGATGCAGGGGTGGTACTTCCCCACTGCCACAGGAACAGAGGTGCTGACGATGCTGTTCTGGCTTCCAAGGGCAGAGCAGAGTTCAAACCCAACAAAGATGCACAAGGACAAGGGAGACCTCCCTAAACACCTCCCAGCAGGCTTGGAGGAACAGCAGGGTGGAAACGGATGGGATGAAACCCAAAGCAAGGTAACTCTCCATCCGTGGAAGTGGTTGGATGGGGCTTGGAGCAACCTGGGAGAGGAAAGGTGTCCCTGTCCCTGGCACGGGGTGGAACGAGATGTTCTTTAAGGTGCCTTCCAAACCATTCCACGACGATTCCCTGATGATAATCAATGGTGTGGGGATGGAGGAGGGGTCAGTGGGTCCGAGGTTTTGGACCAGGAGCACCGGGAGCAGATCCAGCAGCCCTGCTCCTCTGCTCAGGGCTGAGATAAAATCGGTGACAGGAGCTGTCACTCAGATCCCGCAGCCTTTGCTTGCCTCGGGACTGTGACCAACAGGCAAACCTTGAAACACGCCCGGGGAAGGCGCAGGGGAGAGCAAATATGTTCTTTCCTCCCTGGGAAGGAAAAAAACCAACTCCAGGAGCCACATTGCAGCCTCGAGGAGCAGAAGGCACTCGCAGAGCTCCAGGAGGGGTGAGGGAGCCGCCTCCAGTCAGCCACGGCTCCCCCCAGTACCGCTGCTGGGAGCCACCGCCCGGACATGGCATCGCCAACATCACCGCTGGGATGCCGCTGATAAAAACGAGAGCAGGCTCCCGGTGCTAAAGTGAATTCAGAATTTATTACAATAAAAAGAAAGGCCTAAAGCCAGGGGGCCCGGGCTGGGCAGGAGCGTTCCTGCCGAGGATGGGGCAGCGCCGGCACTGGGGCCGCTCAGCAGCGATGTCCCAGATGGAGCAGCACGGATTCAGTGGGTCAGTAGCTCCTTTTGATCCTGTTTTCTCTCCCGTTGGATTGGTTTCTTTTGGGATCCTTCATTTTCATGAAGGTTTAAGGCCTCGATTGGCCATTACAGTTCTGTGCAGGCTGGCTCGTGGTGCACTTTACTGAGGTGTGTTGTGGTACCTTGAGTACTGCATTTCTTATAACTACCCTTTTAACCCCTTTCACAATACAATAACCATACCAACAGTACATGCCTAACCATCTATCCACTATTTTACATCAGTTTCTAAGCTGTTTTTAACAGCCACCACACACAGAGTGCCCCCATGCTCTGGTTCTTCCCTTCCCGTTCTCCCCCCGCTCCCGGAGGATGCTCCCGCAGCCGCTGCCGCCCAGCGCTGCCCTCCTGTCCCTCGGCTTTGTCCCCTCCCTGCTCCCAGCACGGACACATCTCCTGCTCCCTGCTCCAATCCCCGCAGCCCAGGATCGCGTCCCGCTCCTTCCCCGCCTTGTTTCGGAGAGGTTTGAGGTTGGTTGGAGCTATTTTTAGAAGATAACGCGGTTGCCAGCTCTCCCGGGAATCTTCCTGTCCCCGAGTCACTGCTCTCGGAGCACTTGGCTCGGACTGGGTGGAAACAGCAAGGAGAAATCGGTTTTCCCAAATCCAGCAACCTCCTCCTGTGGAAACGTTAATAAAACCAAAGCTTGGCTTTTCGCTTTTCTGCTGGATCTGAGGTTCAAGAAATTCCATTTAAACCTGGGTTTAGGTTCAGTTTTATGCCACCCACGAGAAACCAGGAGAAAAAAAAAAAAAAAAAAGGAAAATCTCCATTCATTGTTTCACTTTACTACTCCCTAGGGGTGAGTTAATAATTCCATTTTGCTCTGCGTGCTGGCTTCAGACATCCCATAATGCCCCTTCCTGATCCTCACCAACCCACATCTGTCCCCATGTCTCAGGGGACATCTGGCAGGAGGTTCTGGCAGGAGATGAGCACCCTCAGCACCCTGGAGGTGTCGGGACTGTCCCTCCATGCCAGCAGGAGCAGGTCCCAGCTCTGCTTTGGCTCTTCTGTGCTGAAATGATGGCAGAGAATTCTGAAGGAATAAACTGGATTTTTTCCAGACTTGTGGCCTTTTGCTTGGAGAAATATTGTGACTCAAAATCTGAAAATGAGCAGTTAAATGCTGAAAGAAAAAAAGACAAATGAATAAAAGAGGACCTGGGGAGGATGGCCAAGAATAACCCTCTCCCTGATCACCCTTTGTGCTGCCTCGTGCAATTCCCTGAGAATTTGCTGAGGAGGAGCTGAGGGTGTGAGGGAGGGAGCAAAAGGACCTGGAGCAGCTTCCAAATGGAGCAAAACACTAAAGTATTTCACCTCAGCCGGTCCAGCTGATGAGAAAGGGAGGATTTTTACAGGTGTGGGTTGGACCTACCTGGGTTTCACCATCCAGGGATTCTCTGGGATGCAGGGATGGAACTTCCCCCGCCACAGTCCCCACAACCCTGCTGTGCAGCTGATGCTTCCAAAATATCCAAATACTCCAATCATTTCAAACCATCCAGAAGGACCATCAGACCCAAACTGTGGGGGATGCAAAGGAGTCCCGACAAGGAGGTCTCTGAGCTGCCATCAGTGTGAGATTCCTGGCCAAACACCTTTCCCTGCTGGCTCTGAGTGGGGTTTGTCCCACAAAAATCTCCAAGAGAGCAACCCTGTGCTCCCAAGTGCCTCTGGATACAGCTGGGCCTGCACAGCAGCACTGACAGCTGGGATTTCCCTTCCTTTGGGGCATCCCAACCCCATTCCATCCCATCCCATTCCATCCCATCCCAACCCAAATAGAATCCCGATCCCATCCCCCACAGCACTTCCCTCTTTCTGCCTGGCAATGATTTGCTGGAGTAGCTGTGGCTGCTCCTCGGAGGAGGAAACAAAAACACTTAATTGAGTGCTAATTAGGGCACTTAATCACTACCAGACTCAGCCCCTGCTGAACTCCACCTGCGATCTCATGGACACACAAAGTTCAGCTGCATTTGGCCTCAGCCTCCCACGGGCTGGTGGCTGCAGCAGCTCCAGATTCAGTCCAGCTCTTGATGGCTTGGCCCTGCTAATTTCAGGCCTTAAATCCGAGTAAATGTCTCTTTTATACATCAAAATTCCTCACACAACACGTCCCGTTAAAGCAGCTCACCTCAGTTAAAAACCACCTGGAAAACAAAGTGAATTTTGGTAGGTCTGTAATGTTTCTGACCCCAAACCCCATCCTTACCCTTCTGGCCTCCCCTCACCCTGCCTGGGACTTGGAAATCACCAGGGAAGACCCAGCTGGGACTATCTGAATGTTTTTAATTGATTTTACACGAGCTGAAGTGTTGCAACCACTGCAGTGTTTTGTATTTGTGTTTGTTATTTGTATTTAGGAGCTTTTAAAACAACTGACAACCACTAATGCACTTCTTATTAGCAACTCAAATATTTAAAAGCTGCTGCTGCTGTGTAATTAATTCATCCTTCCCTTCCCAGCGTTCCCTCTCCTGCGGGTGCAGAAACATCCCCCACACTCCAGCAGATCCAAACAAGCACCAGGAGGGAGGGGAGGGGTTGGAAGGGACGTTAAGGATGATCCCAATCCATGGCAGGGACACCTTCCCCTATGCTAAGCTGCTCCAAATCCCATCCAACCTGGCCTTGGGCACTGCCAGGAATCCAGGGGCAGCTGTGCCAGGGCCTGCCCACCCTCCCAGGGAGGAATTCCTGATTCCCAACATCCCAGCTGAAGTGTCCCAGTGTCACTTTGAGGCCATTCATTCTGCCACAAACGATGTGTAAAGATCAAAGCATTTCCCTTCGTAGCTTTGGCTGCAGAGCACAAGGACAGGATGACCCTGGCACCACCCCACTGCCACTGCTCCATCTCCAACCCTCACTGCTCCATCTCTAACCCTCACTGCTCCATCTCCAACCCTCACTGCTCCATCTCTAACCCTGCACTGCTCCATCTCTAACCCTCCCTACCCTGAGCTCTCCCTCGGACACCCCATCCCGCCCGGATTGTGCCCTGGGGACAGCAGAGATGGCCCAGCCAGGCCGGGCTTTGCAGGAGCAGGAGGGAGCAGAGCAGCAGCAGCCCGGAGGTGAATTAGCGAGAGCCGGCAGCACTTCACACGTTGGGAATTAATTACATTTTAGGGATTGTTTCCTTTTGCTAAATGCCCCACAATGGGAAGGTCTGACTCATCTCAGGGGCTTTTGTCAGTCCATTTTCTTTCTTGTACCAGTCACACAGGGTTTGTTTAAAGTATCTCCTAAACTGAGCTGGCACGGGGACTTGAAAAGCTCCTGCTGGTACCCAGAACGTGCTGAGCACCACCAGCAGGTCAGAGAGCACCTCTGTGCTGCACAGCCAAGGGCAGAGCCTCCCCACATTTGAAGCAAAATATCATTTAATAGAGAAATAATAACCATGGAATGGTCTCCAGCCTCACTCCAGCAGAGGTTCTGGAGAAGAGCTGCAGAGACCAACCCAGCTCCCAAATCCCAGCTCCATCAGTCTTGCCCTAGTGCCTCAAACCAGATCAAACCTCTTTGCTTTCAGCACTTCTGGGTTTGGTTGTTTTCTCCCAATTTCCTGCAAGTGCAACTCATGTTCACTGCAGTTAAAATTAGCTCACTTAGTTATTTCCTGCTGAGGTGTGACCCAGCAGGACAAGGGCCAGACAGCTTTTGGGATTTACAACGTGGTTTTACAGAGCAGCTGCCACCTTCCAATCTCCCCTGCTCCTACTGCATTGTATTCCCATCAATTCCTACTCACAGGATCCCATTTTCCCCGTGCTAAGGTGAACTGCAGTGAACCACAAAGAAATGAAAACCTGTCCTGCAATGAACCTCAACAGCTCCAAGCACAGGCTCCTGCTTTCGCCTTTAAATGTCTCTGTTCCAGATCAGTCAGATGATATTTGCAACAAAGTCTCAGGGAGCACAACACAGGGGGAAGAGGGAGCAGAAATCCCAGGGAAAGGCAGCAGCAGAGCTCCAGGGGTGATGGGGGAAGGAAGAACAGAGGCCCTGGGTAACCTCTCCCTGCTGCACCAGAACAGCAGTTCCAATCTCTGACACTGAATTATTCAGTTCTCCTGCTCTGACCCATTCCTGCACGGGTTATAGGGATGCAAACACAGCAGGATCAGGATGCTCAGCCAGCCAGCAGGCTGGGAGGAGTTAAGGAGTGAAATTCAAGGAAAAACCTCTGGGTGCTGTGAGTTTGATCATAATGACCTTTATTGGAGACAGGTGGGGTCATTTATTATACAGAAGTAATATCACACCATTCTCTTCCCATTTAATTCCTTTAGTCTCCTTATAAATCTGTAGCAAAAGTGCACTTTGAACAGTTTTTAATCTATAGTATATATCTTTCAATATTATCTCTCAGTCAGGTATTTTATTTGTAAAAAGGTATCACCAGATATACAAAATACATGTCTAGTGTACTACATTACTTTTTGTATTTACTGTTTAGATTATTTTTAACTCAGTGCTCTCTTTTTTCTTTTCATTTTTTGCAAGACTCAGTGATGAGAGTCTTCACCAGGAGAGGACTCACAGCTTGTGTGTGGAGAAGGGGAGAAGACTCTTAGCCAGGAACAATTGTCACACAACAGGAACAAGATGACAAGAACATTTGCTGCTGTTGAATGTGTCTCTTAAAATGACAGTACTCTGTATAATAAAAAAGAATTAAAAAACCCAATGTCCATATTTTATCTTCTGGAAGAGATGTGCCAGGAGAATGGAAGCTGTACCCAGCTGGAACACAATGGCAATGGTTCATTTGCATTTTGAAGGCAGGAGTTAATTGCTAACATCACCTTTGTGGTCATGAGAGGAAGGAACAGACACAGGCAGCACGAGGAGCTGTGAGATGCTGCTTTCCTGAGGACAGTGTTTTGGTAAAATATTGAATATCCTGCACAAGCCACAGAATTGCATAAGTTAAAGATCCTCAAGAACAAGCACTGGGGACAGATGAGGGGCTGTGACAGCCACACTGAGGACACACAGCTCAGGGACCCAGCAGAACACTCCTTCCCACTGGGAGGCTGGAGCCAGCTGTGACAGGCTTTGGCACAGCAACAGGACTTCTCCAAAAGAAACTTGCACAAGATTTTCTGAGATTTCTCACCAACTTCCTTAGTATTTTCTTCCCAGTTATCCTTGAGATTAGAATACATACACATAACAGCTAATTGCTTCATTTCAGCCTTCAGCACACCAACCATTTCCCCTGGGAAGCAAGGCCTAGAGAGGTAAAACAATCAAAAACATTTTAGGGGGGGTTATGATTCCCAGATGGAGACAATCATCACCAACAATGGCTGCAACACTGCTGGGTTGGCTGGATTTCCTTCTCACCTGTTCATTACCCTGAAGACTCAGAACTCCTGGATTAGTTCCCTAAACACCCCTTCCCTTGGCCAACCCTTCCCAACTGGTGCTGTTTCTGTGGATTAGCATAGATTCAAAATGCAACTTGCATCAGTTTGCTTGGAACTGAGTGAAATGTGGAACAGATCCTGCTTCAGAATGAGGGCACTTTTGGTTTATGCAACAGCTCCAAGAAAGGCTGGAATTCCCAACTTTTCTCCAGCAGAGATGGTCTTTGACAGGTCAGGGCTGCTCTGCTCCCCTGGAACCTGCAGCAACAGGGCCTGGAGGTAAAACTGCTGCTTCCAAAGGAAAATGCACAGCAGCAGAGGCTGGATGTGGAGACAGTTCTCTGCCTTCTGCAGGAGAAACAGAACAGCACAAATAAGAGTACAAAAAGAAGCAGTGCTGTTAGTGTTCTCTAAACCCAAGAGAATGCAGAATGGGGAGGTTTACAATGCTGCAGAGAGAAGGGTTTGTCTGCTTTTTCTTTATAAAAATTACAGACTTGACATTTCCAATATGTCTTAGCTTTGTACTGCTTCTCAAGTCTGAGTCACCAAAAATATCCAGCAAGCAGCTGCTGCTCATATCCTAAAATATGCCTTCAGCTGACACTGAATATTGAAATCATTCTGCTAAAATACAGAAAAACGATGGCAGAAACCAAGGTATAGCCTCACGCCAACTTTAAATGGTAAAAATCCTACAATGCTACTTTGAAATCTCTTCTTGAGTTCATGAACAAATAAGCAGCCAAGTTTCAAGTAGAGGTAACACAGATTTTGGAAGATAGCATGTAAAAAAAAAAGAAAAAAAAAAGCCCAGAAAGAAAACTGGAACAAAAGCTCTTCTTGTTAGGGCAGTGCAGCACTAATCCTCCAAAGAGGGAGGAGGGAGCTCTCCCCTCCCCTGGGTCTGTCCTGGTCCTGCAGCACCACTGAGGAGCTGCTCTGCTGGCACAGACAGGGTCCACCTGGACAAAGCTTGATCCCTTTTTCCTTGTGTCCATCCTTCGTGTCTCTTGTCAGTCCCTGGACTGGTAGAAGAGGATATATCCAGACTCAGAGTTTTTGGAAATGTCTGATGTTAACCCATAGAATTCTTCAATGGCCTGGGCGTCAATTTTCTGAAAATTAATGGAAGTTTTAGTTAGCTTCAATCACATCACCACCCTGAAAGCCTCTTCCCAGATAAACCATTATTCCCAGCTCCTGGAGGTGATCCGGAAAGCCAAGCAGTGCTGACATGGTGACACTTCAACATCATTCAATCCAACAAAACATTATTTCCCCCACTTAATTACTTACTGACTACTGAAAAAACCAGGAAATGATGAAATAATAAACTTCTCAGAAGGGGTGCAGTCCTAGGCTGGACTACAAAATAAGTGATCCATGAAAATGCACCCTTAAAGGACTGCATGACATTTTTATACTTGTTTTTCTCATCTGGTGGTACCTTGCCTGAGTATTTTATAATTAAATTATTTTATAATAAAAAAAAAATCAGTCACTAATCAGGCAAGAAGGTTTTTGTACAGATGTGCAGATTGAAAATCCAGCTAAAATAAGTCCAGATTTCAAAGTTATTGTGACCCTTTTAAGGAGAAAAGTCCTGCAAGTGCTTCATGAGCTCTGTGGGTCTCATCCAATTATGATCTTTGGTCATAAAAGAGCTTTTCTACCAAGCAAAGCTTTCTGGAGTATTATCACAAGGTTTGTGTCTTATGAAAAATTATGATTTGCTGTACTAACAGAATTAAAATCTGCTTGTATTTCAAGCTGTGACCTCTGTGCAGTGAAGCTGCTTTGCTCTCATACTCCAAGCAGCAACTGGAGGGAATTTTGAAGGGTTTTTAAAGATGTCCTGGTTCAGATCCTGAGCACAACTGGCTTTCCATCAGTGAGCTGGATCCTGCAGACCAGAGACTGGAATAAAACATTCCCAGGCACCTGTGCTGCTCAGCACTCCACTGGGATGGAGTTTTTTAATCCCTTTAGGACTCTGGATCCACAGAAATGAGAGGCTGAGGAGGAGATGAGCCTCAAGTTTCCTTTTATTCCCAAGGAATAAAGTCGAGGAAGCAAAGAAATGTTGCAAACACAAGAAGCTCTGGGTTGAACAGCTGCCCTGCTCAGGAGGAGCAGAGACCAACCTGTGATTACACATTAAAAGAAAGAAAGAAAAAAAGAAAGCTGCAGAACCCACTTGGAGAAGGTGAAATCTCTGCTCCCTGAGCAGATTTTGGCATCACCACGAGCTCAGCAGCACTGGCTTCTCCCTGTGGCACTGCCAAACAGCAGTGAGCTGGGAGCAGCCTTTTCCCAGCACAAGAAAAAGCAGATACGAGTTTTCAGAAGATGCATCAACTGCAGAAATTCTCTCTTGAAGGGTTTTGTTAAACACCTTCTCTTAAAAAATCAGAGGGGGGGAAAAACCCCCTAAACAGATTTTGTCTTTTCTCCATTCAAGGAGTGAGGGGAAGCTGAAATCCCCTGCTGAGGCTGGTGCATTTTCACACCCTTTATTAACATAACGTTACTACAGACTGTTAGAGGCACATTTGAACAGAAATCTAGTGAAAGAACACTCCTCAGCTCCTGCAGTATATTTAGCAGACAAGTCAAACATGTTTTATTTTAAGTGCCAGCTCACTTGCCATGCAATCAAGCCTATTTCCACTACTCATCCTGAATGCAACTCAAACATTTGATCCATATTAATTCATGCCTCAGATATTTTTAGTTTCAGCACAGCAAAACTGACTTCCTCCTTTAATTTCACTATGCACAGAAAACACAGTGGAACTGAAAGGGGATTATATAGATTCTATTCTTCCCATTTCTATTGACCAGATACAGTTCAACCCAGTTGTAACTTTGGAGTAACAACCAGTGGAAGGCTGCTACTCTAAAACTACAACTCTCAGGATTCTGCAACCTCACCTGGCATTAAAAATGATGTGTTCTTATGAACTGAGATTTGCTCATTTCCAGACATCTATTCTGGCTCTCCAAACCAAATGCAGCTCTGCAATCCCACTGCCAGCATTCAAATCCCTGAGGTATTTTTTAAGCAGAGCCATTCTGTGCCTGCCCTCAGTGTGGAGAGCTCCATGGATGGAGGTTTCCA
Organism: Serinus canaria; assembly: GCF_022539315.1. Classification (NCBI taxonomy): domain Eukaryota; kingdom Metazoa; phylum Chordata; class Aves; order Passeriformes; family Fringillidae; genus Serinus; species Serinus canaria. Next base: position 17,532,018 of record NC_066318.1, read on the forward strand.
GGTAAACTCTGGCACTGGGTGCATTCCCTGGCTGCTCTGCTGAAAAGTGTCAAACCCAAATCAGCCACAGATCATTGCCTCAGCTTTCTCAGCCCATTCTGCTTGGCTCAGGATCCCCCTTGGACTGAGCTGTCCCCTGGATTTGCTGTTTCCCCCATATGCTGCAGGATGTTTGGGGATCATCAATCTCCAATTTAATTGAGAGTTGGCCCTGCCATGAAATCCTAACAGACAAATAAATCTGCCTTCCCCACTGCTGACATTTAGTGGGTAATGAGGACAAACTCCTTCCTATTTTCAGTTTGGAGCTGTTCACTCACATCACTTGCCAAAAATGCAAGAAATCTTTTTGTATTTCAGGTGGAAAAGGCTTTTCCTAGCTTTCAGCTGCACTATCTGTGAACAAGAGCTTTGCACTCACCTTTTCAAACCTGTTTTGCTAGATGGCCACACCTAGAATTTAAACCCTCCAAAAAGATTTGTTTCTACAGCACTTAAAAAAAATTCTATAAAAGAAGATGAATTTGAAAACCAAAAGCAAGCCAGAATTAAAGACAGAAAAGCAACATAAAGGAAAAAAATGTGGGTTTTTTCCCAGAAGAGAGGAACTACATGACAGCTCCTTGGATTTACTGCCCAATAACAGACAGCACACATTTAAAAGCCATTTTTGGCACATCTATGGAAGTGTCAACAGTGCTTGCAGATAAACAGAAATTTGGTTTTGCCCTAAAAGTGAAGATACAACAGAGAAACGACTGATAGAAAACAAATATAGAATAAGAGGATGGTTATTTTACATCTTTTAAAACATGAAGTTCATCTCCTGGATGGGAAATACAGAGAATACTTGCATTTTAAAATATTGGAGTGATCACTATTTTCAAATTAGGTAACACAATTCTGTACTTGGACTATGACAGAATGAGAGGAAAATGACCTCAAAAATATAAAAATGGGAAAAAGGGAACTGCTGATAGCCACACACACTGGGGAGCCACCATAAAAAGATCAAAAAAAATTTAAAATGGGGAATGTCCTACATTTTTATTTCAACACAAGCATGGATTTGATTTTGCTACTTAGACACTTAATCAGGCCTTGACCACAGGATGTCCAAGACAAACAAAGCATTTTCATCTTACAAAAAACAGCTCTGCTGTGGCATTTGCTCTACTGTCTCTATTTGCTCAATAACTAAGTGAAATTCATGGATGTATAAATATTGTGGATATCAGCCTTTACAGATATGTTGGCAGAAAAGGAAAAATTTGCTTGAGCTGTTTCCACATCATCACTAAAAATAATTATTTCTGCAATTTGTTGCTAAAAAGTGACCCAAAAAAAGTGAGAAGCTCTAAAGTGCAGCAACAAAATGCAAGTTAGCAATGGAGAGGAGCCTAAAAATGGGCTGCAATGAGAGTTCTGGGGTGTTTTTTTGTTACCCACCTCTACAATGTCATCATCAAAGAGCAGCCAGAAGCCGTGGCTCTTCACGATGGTGATGTAATGCCCACGGTTGGGGCCACTGCAGGAAAAGGAATTGCAAATTTATTAGCCAGGAGCCAAAATCACCTTTGCTCTCCCAGCTCCACTTCCCAGCTTTTCTCTGGGAAGGTTTCTTGATTTTTGCCAAATTGCTTCAATTAAAATGTTGCTGTTGGCTGTTTGAAAATACAAAATATTCAAACCACATGATGCTGTAAATATTTCATATCATCATTCATAGATTTTAAAACCCAAAATTAAAAAATATTTCAATCTTGCTGTGTTGCATTCACCACTGCTGAGTATTCTGACCACTGTGAAGTTTTGATTTAAATCAGCTCTGAAATATTTTATTTCACAGCAGGAATTCCTTTAGTTCTCAGTGTGGTTTAACCTGAGCACAGCCAGATCTTCTGGGAGAGCTCTTCCCACTTTCCTGGTGGAAGTTTCCAATTCACAGAATGGAATTCCTTTGTTTAGGGCAACTACATGAAACTACATTTAAACCTAATTTAAATTTAAACCAAAGTAAAACCCTACATGCAAAATATTTCAAACAAGTTCTGAGAACTCAAAATATTCAGAAAATCTCATTTATCTCAGGCCTTTGGTAAATTCCTGGTAAAAACTGAGAGCAGGTGAGTTACAGGAATCCCAAAAGCCCCACATAGGATAAAAGGTTAGAGGAAAAAAAGGAAAACCATTTAATAATCTGAATTATTAATCAGCACTATCCAAACATGTAAGTGTAGGCACAGGTATGGCAATTAAAAACTACACAAGACAATGCATTGCATGAGATCCTGAAATGATAGAAATTATATATAACTATAACTGCACCACAACAAAAATCTTCCAGAATGATATGAAGTTTATTTACACTAAATCTATGCATTACTAGCATTTTTCTCCTCACAAAAATATTTCAAATTTTCATACTTTCAAATTTGAAATATTTTCAAATATTTCATATTTATGAGCTGTTATAACTGGTTACTTTAAAACTCACACCTCCTGAAGGCAGTTAAAAATATTTTTTCCCTTCCATGAGGGCTTTGTTCCTAAAATGCTTATAGGTTTTTTTTTTCCTCTTTGCTTTTAAAACCAGAACTGAAGCTGCTAAAACTAAAATTTCATTAAGAAAATAAAGATATTTTAGAAACCCAGCAGTGCACAGTTTATTCCACATGATGGCACCAGCTTCTAAAGAAACTTCAAGGGTTTAGGCAGCAGCAAGATGAAAAACATAATTTAATTCTATTTCAGTAGGTGTTTTTCCAAGATTTCTTTTTCTTCCATTTAGATTTCCAGGAAAACAGAATTAGGGCTGGGGGTTTTTGTTGCTTTGGGGTTTTTAATGATTGCTCTTTGCTACAGCTCAAAGAAAGAACTTGTCTGATGTGCCACTGTGCTGATGACACGAATGACACAAGATGACAAATCTGAGGCTGTAAAGTAAAATTTAAAATAGTAAAATATTGGAACCCTGGATGCTGAGGACTTTAAAGTTTCTGTGCTGAAAGGCTCAGACCCACAAGAGAACCCTACATTTGACCTGAGGCCGTGGAGAAAGTCTCCAAAATTGATTAAAAGCACTGGGATTGTTGGTTAGAAGTGTGTAATGTCACAGGGGTGGAAAACCCAGAGTTTGGGATTTTAGAATATAGAAATAAATATAAAGCAAGATGGAGGTTTTAGGGTGGAGGCAGGTTGTTCTTCTTTACCTTCTTCTTCCTCCTTCTCCATGGGTTTGGGTGATGTTTTGTAATGGGACAGAAGAGTCCTCATTGTGGGCTCTGTGGGATCAGTTATTGGGTTAAAAGGGAAAATAATCCAGGTGTCCTTTCTTAATTGGATAGTTTAGTCTTAAAAGACCTTGTACCACGAGACAGTGAGCCATTTTGTGCTAATGAAGGGATGCAGAACTCATGGTTGTGAGGCTGTTTCACTGATAAAAAAATAATAAACACCTGGGTCTGAACATGAACTACCTCCTCAAGTGCCTTCAATCCAGACCCGGAGAAAGCGACAGTAAAAAATTTAAAGTAAAATTAAAAATAGCAAAAAAACCTAGTAAAAAGCACAGACATTTTTTAAAAATAATCAAAACCCTTCCAGCCAAGCAGCTCTGCCAGCACTCCTGCATTCCCAAGCAGTGCTATAAACCTGCAGAGGGATGAGAGATTCCCTCAGAACGGCAAGGAGAGGCAGGGGATGTGCAGAGGTACCTGCCACAGTGCACCACCACGGCCACCAGGTCGTACATCCTGTCGGGGTTGGTGGCATCCCCCGAGGTGTTGAAGAGCCTCAGCTCCAGGGGGAACACCACCCTGTAGGACAGCTTGGTGTAGCGGTGCAGCTGGTCCATGTACTTGAACCTCTTCAAGTGCAGAGCCAGGATCATGGGCAGCTTCTTCACCCTCATTCTGGAGCACAAAAATGTGGGAGATAAAGGGTAAGGATTAGCAAATCACTCCAGGCAAAGATTTGCTCAAGAATGGCTTCCTTAGGAGGAAGCACCATAAAATGAATCCCATATAATCCAAAATATTGATAGTATTAAAAAATCCTTTTCTCTCTTAGTGAGAACAGGCAATATTTATTCCAATTTATTCAACAGCACAACTGACATCTGAATGCAAAACAACTACAGCAAAACATCAATTTTTCACCCATCAGTGGGAAGAAAGAGCTGGAATAAATCTGTGTTGCTGCTCTGGCTGTGACCAAGTCTGAGGGGAGAAATAAGATTTTTTTTGTACCCAGTGCTCCCAGACAAAACAGATGGGATGTTTTCCAGTGGCTTTAAGCTGATTAATGCTAACTGGGGAAAATGTGGATGACTGGAAAGAGCAGATAAAAACTCTTCTGGGAGAATCACAGAATGAATCTCCTCGTGATGAGGCTGCCATGAAGTTACTTGGTCTCTCCACTTCTCCCTCACCAAACACAGACCTAGACACCCTCACCTTTTCTTTGCTGAATTCACCAGGTATATTTGCCCAGAAATTTAAAGAGAACATCTCCCTCAGCCTGAATGTTTGGCCCTTACCTCTTCTGTGCCTCCTGTTTGCTGCGGCACTGCTCACAATAGTATTTGTATTCACTGCATAGAGTTTCAGTGTTACTAAATCCCCTGTGGAAATCAGAGAGTGGCATAAGCAGGGAGATTCTAGAGCATCCAGGCTGAAAATGTTGAAAAAACAACCCAAACAACACACAGAGGATGAAGCTCCTTCCATTCATGGTGCTCCCACAGCCATTTGATGTGTATTTGTCTCATTCCTGGGATGTTCAGCTGGAAAAATCTGGAATTTGCACTATTAACTGCCTATCTTCTGGCTAGGAAAGGTAATAAACAGCAAGAGTGTGAGCTTTGTTTTCATCAGTAGCCATTCCATGTTTTCTTTAGTGGCAGAAATTAAATGTTCACATCTCCGGCCATTAAGTAGCAAAGTCTGGATGATCCTTCAGCTCCCAGCAATTAGAGATCCATTATCAGCTATTAAATAGCCAGATGCTGGATGCAAATTAAATATCCAAGCAGCTGATAAGCCTTGGATCCAGCAGGCAAACACATGGAGCAAATGTCTACCAGGAAAAACCAAAGTGACCCTTAACATCAGGGCCAGGCAACTGAAATTCAGTAAGAATATGAAAATAATCAAGAATTTCTTGTGAAAGCAAACACTGCATGTTTATTTTTGATAAAGCCTGGCTGTGTGATGTGACAAATTCAAATTTCCAGAAAAGAAAGTGACAATCAATCTTATCTACCACTAGTATTTATTAACTACTAAAACCCACTAAGAACCCTTCCAAAACTCACAATATTTTACCTCATGTCAAAGCCTACAGAGAATAACTAATCCAGGCTCTTTCCTTCTGACCAGGGCAGGTATTTTTTCCATTCCCAAAGAATTCTGTTTACCTTAGACAATGTGTAATTGATGTATTTTGTTCCACATCAACCGAGAGGTCCAGAAAGTCCTCATCTTTGCTACTAACCTTGAAAAAAGAAGTAATAAGAAGAGATATTTGGTAACAATTTAGAGCTGGGAGATTTCTTTTATCCAATTCTAGAGTGGTGCAATGTGATTAAAAATAAATGTACACGCACACAAAGAGGCCTTTTCTTGAGGTAAACTACAAGTGATTAAATAATCTGATGTGGTGTTAAAATCTGTAGAGGAGCATTAAAATAAAAAAGCAACAACAAAACAAAGCCAAAAACCCATAGAAAAAAGCACAAAACCCCAAACACTTCCTCATGAAACATCTCTCCCCCTCGAGACTTCCATGCACTTGTGATTACTTCACTGGCAAACTCAGGTTTTAACCGCCCAGAGCTCTCACTGGAGAGGTTTTAAGCACATTCCATTTTCTCTGCAGCCTGCTGCAGCTTTCTGCTCCATTTCAAGGTGTAACAGTCAATACTCAGAGGCAAGGCAAAAACAGGCAGATGGCTCCTCAATTAAATGGGTTAGCAGGGAGGAAAGCCATCTTTCCATTTGTGGAACAGCCACATTTCATTGCAAAAACCTTGAGACAGAATCCTATTAATGTCATTTTTAGAGCTTCTCCTCACCACACAGCCATAACTTTAGATTTCAAATGCCAAGAGCACTCTTTCCTGTTGTAATCACTTCTTGGGTTTTTTATTTCTCTCCCCATCTGGGTTTTCTTTTTTTTTTTTTTAGCACTATTAAATCAGAGCATGTGACAAACTACAAATCCCTGGTCTGAAGGTGCTGTGGTTCTAATTCTAGACTTCATACCACTTTTTTCTGCACTCAAACAGAGTGGCAAAGGACCAGCACCAAGCACAGAATTCCAGTTCAAGCAACTCAGTTCATGCCAGAGTTAAATTAAGAGCAACTCTCATGTAGGAACACAACATAAACTGTGAATCACTGACACAGGGAATAACATGGAGACAAAAAGGCAGCTTGGGTCAGCCAGGTGCAGCTGCCTTGATGGAAACAGGGAGGAGAAACAGGGAAAACACTGGGCTTTTTCTGGGCAACATACCTTAATGAGCACTGGTTTGAACATAGAGTCCTAAAATAGGCTATGCTCCATATTTTAATAGAGACAGTGCAATTTCATCTACCCTAATGAATGAGAAAGGGTGCTCAGTGTTAGGGAAACCAATCCAGAAGCTGGGAGAAAGCTAAGGAGGAGTGGTTTGGTGGTGCACGTACAGCCTCACAGTTAAGACATCTGGTTTCATTGGTTAGTGTTCCTTGGAAGATTTCATGGACCCACGTCAGATCAGGCTTGTCTCCTTCTTCACTCTCAATGCTGCCATTCTGGAGCTTCCCATTCTGCTTCTCCTGCTTCTTCTCCTCTTGCAGCAAGTCAGCAATAGTGTTCAGTAGGTAGTTCAGGAATTCGTGTGCATCCTGCTGCATGTAATTATCAAATAATTCTGGAAAGGGAGACAGGGAGGAGAATGAACAACTACAGACACTTCCCACCACCAGCTCACTGTGGTTTCTTCCCTTCCCTCCTCTCCCCTGTTACACAGCTCTGGTGACACTGGGGAGTTTGGGAAGAATTGCACTTTGTTGTTCTCTCAATGATTATCCTCAGGTTGCAAGAAACACACAGCTGAAAAACACCATTAAGGAAACTTAGTTTGGCCATTTCTCAGAACTGAAGAAAACCATGATTGGTTTGGGGCTTTTTGTAATTTGTTTTCTTCTTTTCTTTGGAAAGGGAGAGAAATAAAGGAATTCAGATGTGTTGCCTTGGGCCACTGGTTCATTAAATTCAGCACCAAGGGGCAAAAATCCCCTACTAGAAGCTTGTTGTCTTTTCAAGTTCAAGCAGAGGAGAAATCAACAGGCAGAAATCTCCTCACCAAACAGCCCTGGGAAATTACCACCAGTTCTGATCATGAGGAATTCATCCTGCCACAAATGCAAGGCAACAGGCTATGAGTGGCTGGGTCTCCTGTGAGAGCCCACAGGAGCTTGGAGCAAGGACCTGCAGTGTACTTTGTTCCTCCAGGGAACACCATGCCAGCATGGAATACCTGGACATGTGCACCTCCAGAAACACAGACAGTGAGATAAGGACAAGCACACAGGTGGTGAACGTCCCACCACAAAAATCTCCAAGAAACTTGTTAAAACTTGACAATTCAGATTCCAAAAGAAACCCTAATTTAACATTTTCCATCCTTAAAAACGCATTTCAAAAATCATTTCTTCATTTACCATTTTCCTTCCTCAAGCGGGAAATAAATTTCTTGGGTGGGATGACTCCCACCTTCTTCTTTTGTGTGGCAATACTGTTGAAGAGATCAGAGAGGCAGGTCAGGAGGCTTTCCTTCTTTCGAGGCTGCACCTTGTATGCCAAAACCTTTTCCCGGAAGGGCCGACAGAAATACAGGGCCTGCAAGACCGAGTTGCAGTAGCAGGTGTTGCCAAACTGGTCAAAAAACAGAACACAGGGAAAACAAAGGGCTTTGCATTAGGGCTGCCAAAAAGGAATGACAGGAAGAGTTCATCAAGAATGTCACAAGTGAAACTGGAGGAGTCATCTGGCAGAGGTCATTTACTGGGGAGATACTGGTTTGCATGGGGGAAACAGTGCTTGGAATGTGGGAGAAGAAACACTGGTTGGAATGGGGGGAAACACTGGTTGGGATAGGGGGGAAACACTGGTTGGATAGGGGGGAAACACTGGTTGGGATAGGGGGGGAAACACTGGTTGGGATGGGGGGGAAACACTGCTTGGAATGGGGGGGAAACACTGCTTGGAATGGGGGGGAAACACTGCTTGGAATGGGGGGGAAACACTGCTTGGAATGGGGGGGAAGGCTGAGCCTTGTGACAGCAAGGGAAGGGAGAGGAGACAACACTCACAGGATACTGGGAATACAAGGAAAAGTAATTAAGGGTTCAGCAAAGAATCAAAATTTGTGGAGACACAGCACAACTCATCATCTTGAGAAGGGAGAGGTAGCAAGGACACTAAATAAATAAATAATGAATTCCACAGAGTATTTTAAGTTGGGAGGGGCCCCTGAGGATCATTGAGTCCAACTCTAAAGTGAACAACCCATACAGGGATCAAACCCACAGCCTTGGCATTACCAGCATCCTGCTCTGACCAACTGAGCCATTCCCGGGGCAAAATCTATTATAAACTAACAATAAAACCAATATTTCCTGCATATAACAGAATGTTTTGAGCGGCAGATGATGCAGGGCCAGGCCCAGAGCAGCTGGGTTTGCATGGTTTGCATCTGGCCTGTGTGCAGACAGTGTCAGGCACAGATAAGGCCTTGCAGAGGCTGCTCCCCCCTGGCTGAGCAAGGAGGACACCAGGATATCAGCTTATCACCCACAACCACATACCATGGCTTCAGAGCTGCTGCTCTGCAATCTACTGTGCTGCTGCTTCAAAAAAGGGACACAAACTCTGGGTTTTCAGTCCCCAGATATTCTGGCAATGAGGTTCTGCACCCCAAGAGTAACATATTTTAAATAAACCAAAAAAGCATAAAAATCTGTCTGCAGAGCAGACTGGTTTTAGGTGATACACTGAGACATGGCCACTGTTCCCCCAAATTTGGTGTGACTACTGCAGCAGAATGGTTTCAAGGTAATAATCACTTTGACTGGAACAGAAAACGAACAGCTTCATTCATGCAGCTCAAAAGGTCAGAGATTATAGCTACAGTAACATTGATTCACAGCACACGCAAACAATAGGGAACAACAGTAAAAACTTATTGAAATGAAGAAAATATATATGGAAACTAAACAAACATATGAATTAGGAGAGGGAATCACTCAGATGCTTGCTAGTGACCTAGAAAAACAAAGAATCATTCATGCTAAATAAATCTGCACACAACACAAAACAGGCATCCTAAGTTGGAAAGCTTATTTGAAGATAGGAGCTTCTTAAAATGAAAATTGAGATGAAATTCTGGAATGACACCATTGTTCCATCCCTTTTGGGCTTTAGTAAATATAAACTATTTTAACAGTTTCCCACATATTCTGCAGTGGCTTTAGACACAGTTTAACAGAGTCAGGTTGCTTTAGGTCACTGATCCAAAAATTAAATAACTATTCAACCCAAAGTTTTGCCCTCCATTGCCCACGAGTTCAACACCTGATTGTCCTTGTAGTGCAAATCACACATTTAAGAGCACTGATGCTGAAGCCATGAAACTGTCCTCTTTAAAATGCTCCAATTAATTCCAAATCATGAAAGAACCAGAAATAACTTCAGAAAAAGCTCAGCAGAACAACAGTGTGAAAATACCACCCTCAAGAAACCAGTTGCAAGAAATGAAGCACAACAGCAACAGTGTTAGTCATGTTTTGTCCTTCAAAATAGAGAATGGATGGGGTTCTAATAATTGTGGTTATTTTTAGGATGCTGTTTTCCCTCCTCACACCATTCAGTGCTCTGTTATTTCTGTTACAATTCCATTTTTGCCATTCTGGTGCAAACCTCAGCAGCTTTGGAATGGCCACCAACGCCCCACGTAGGGAACAGAATTCTGGGTGTTTGGATAGCTGGGTGTCTGAAACATAAACTGCTAGAAACCCACACAAAGTCAATCCACTGGGTCTCTAATGAGCTCAATAAATACTGTTTAGCTGGCCTTACTTGGTGGGTGAAGACATGGAGCATCTCCCAGCTCTCAACACAACCCTGACGACCAGAGCACAGGAATAATTGTTTCTAGAGATTTCTGCCAAAATTGCATTTTCCCATCATGAATAAAATGCCACAGAACCACTGCTGCTCTGAACTCAGCAGGATCAACATCCTCTGCACAGCTAGTGCTGGCAGAGAGCTCTGCTGCCCCACATCCACACAAACTGCAAAAATCCAGCTTTTTGGAGGGTTCATGGCTACACCAAAAATCCAGAAGGAGTATTACGACATGAAGGAATTATCCACCCAGTCCATGTCATTCATCTCCTGCACAAAACTTCCACTCCTCCCACGAGAGAGGTGTTTTTAGAACTAAAAAGTAACACATTTTAATTTTAAAGCCTCCCCTGCATTGCAGCATCAGTGGAAAATCTTCTCTGGAACAGCATCTGAACAATGGACACACTTTATTATTTCCAAATTTTGAGCTGAATATTAAAGTCTTAGAATTAAAAATGGACTGGAGGAGGAAGAGTTCTTTCAGGGACTTTACAAGAAATACATTTATTTTTCTGTGTTTCAGATGAAATGCTAACTTGGTTAATAAGCACACTGCAGGATGTGGTGTCTGTGCTGAGTCCCACTCCAAGTGAGAAGTCTCATCAATCAAGTTCTCAGAGAATCCTGCTAAGCTCCAAATTAGGATGTGAATTAAAACCAAGCATTTTAAGCATAGAAAATTCACTTACATTGACCAAACCAAAATAATGCTCATTCACAGGGAACTGCTCAGGACCAATCTCTTTCTCCAAAGCAGAGGCATTGGCGCCCTACAAAAAACAATGTTTATGTTAGAGAAAATAGAAATTTCCTAAAAAAAAACCCCCAAAGCTTAGGAAACAACTTACTTCCATTGAAAAATCAATATTTTGTCAGAATTAAATGAATGTGATGCTTTATTATCATAAATGTACCAAGGTGTCATTTAAAATCTCAACTCCCTCAGCCAAAATTAGTAATCTGATCTAAGAGAAGGGTTTTCTACATTTGAATTTCTTTGGAAATTACCACAATTAACTGTTCTCACTTCAAACACCAGGTTGGCAACAGTAATCTAGAAACAGCAACTTAATTTAGTCAAGAATGCACTGTAAAAATAAAGAAACTTATACTGTTTTTTTCTAGCTTTATTTTGCAAAATACTATGGACAAATGAAGAATGGAAGGAAGAGTTTTACCACAAATCACCTGGAAGTGCTTTGGCTTGGCTACCTTTAATTTCAAGGTGATGTAATGAAGCTCACAGTGCATTTTGACACATCCCTGAGTTTCCAGCCGTGCAATGAGGATGGAATTTGCTCTTTTAGATACAACTGAAAACCACCACTGCTCTCATTTGGCACATAAAAGGAACAACGAAAGCATTCCAATGTTTTATTTTGAATTTTAACTTGGTTCACTTCATATTCAAAGTGGTTTCTTTATCTCTTTCCATTTTCAATCCCCCAGCCCCTTATGGATCGGAATATCTGGGCTTGGGTCCTTCCCTCATTGCTCTCCACCTTGTTCTTTAATGCTTCTTGCTGGTGCTCCAACATTCCTGAGCTCCTTTGTGCAAAATCCAAACACTTTGGATTCCTAATTCTGTTTTAAATGCCCAAGTGACTCCAAGTCTAACCTTGCCCAAACAGAAATTCTCCTGCACAGATGAGCCACCTTCAGACACCTCAGAAAAACATTAAACCAAACATTACAGCCCAGCACAACTCAATTTATTTATTCCCCTGAAGCTACCAATGCTTTTCAATTGCTCAGCAAACATTTCCATCATCTCCCTATTAATATAAACCACAAGTAGACTGTAAGAACAGTTCCATCCAGATTGTTTTTAACATAGAAATAAGAATTTCCTAAAAAACAGGAGAGAAACCAAGAAACAATCTGGTTTAACAGCTGTAGTTGGATGTCCCCCATCAGTTTTACATTTCTGAGTTACATTTCTCAAAGCAGATAAAACGAGGCAGGCTCAGAACTGGGTACTCCAAACCCCACAAAACACTCACAGGGTGCTGACAGATTTACAAGCAGAGCTCTGCTCAAGCAGCAATTACACACAACATTTCTGAGGCATCAGTGCCAGTTCAGGCAGCTCCTTTCATTTGTTTCCTTGCAGCCACTCCCTGCTTCCAAGGAGCTCTTCTTCCTCCAACATCTCCCCTCAATAAAACTCAAATCAAACCTAAAATAAAAGGAGAACCATCAGCAGGGAAGATTTGCTGGCAGGGGTCTCTCCTGGGCTACCTCAGCTCTCCACTTCCACTGTCCTGATCCACACTGCCTTTGGGAAATGCTCTAACTGGAGATGAGCACCAAACTCATGGAAATGCACAGGAGGGGAAAATTCCGGAATTTTCAGCCTGGAAATCAGAACTGGCTCCTGCTGAGGTTGTTTTGCTCTTCCATGCTGCAAGTTTGGAGATTAGGAAAGGAGGATTTGTAAATCCTGAGAGCTTGTGAAGTTCAGTTTCAGTTTCTCTGGAGTTTCCTCACCCCCTCCATGATCTCAGTATTTTATTAGGGAAACACTGGAGAAAAGCCCATTAAAGGAGGCACCAAACCTCCAAAACCAGTGAAACCTGACAGCCCAAATACTCCAGCAGGAAAGCAACACATAGAATAAATATCTGAACAGATCAATAAAACCATAAGAACTGCAATTTTGAATAAAGCTATGCTATAAAGAATTGAATAACCTACCATAAACCAGGGTTGTCAACCAAGGCACCAACCTGTATCCATTTAACCTGACAGGTCCCAGGTGAGTTTTTTTCCAAGTGTTTCCTTGTATTTACTGCCCAAACTTTATAAATTTGGGTAAATTAACTGCAGAGGCAGATTAAAAAATTAAGGTTTCCTTAATATATTACATTATATTGAATGTATTATTTACAACTGAAGTGGTAGATGCCTCATCCCTGGGAGTGTTCACGGCCAGGCTGGAGCAACCTGGGATAGTGGAAGGTGTCCCTGCCCATGGAATGGGATGAGCTTTAAGGTCCCTTCCAACCCAAATCATTCTGGGATTCTGTGATGATTCTAAAGTTTCTTGTCAGAAAGTATTTTAAATTCATAAAATCATAAAAAAACCAAAACAGAACTCAAAGTACTTGTGGGAGGAACAAAAAAAAAAAAAAACCAGAGATGAATCATAAATAGTTCTGAAGATGCAAACTTGCAAATTAAATAGTGAAAAAAGTTCTAGGAAATGCAATGCCCAGTGTTCCGTGGAAAAAGAACTCCCTTGCAGAAGCACAGATGATTCATCCCAGAGTCAATGTCCAGGAGAGCTGAACAGGGATATGGGGGAAAATCCACTTTATGGGGAGGGCACCACTTGGCCTTGGTCACGTTTTGGGGTAAGGTCCAGAACTGCAGGCAAAGTCCAGCTCCTCCCAATCAGGGATCTCTGCAACCCAATTAACAATTAGCCAATTAACCAAGTGCAGCTGAAACCTGGCCCAGCCTGAGCCATGTCCTGCTGCAATGAGGCTTTGCTGTCACACTGACAGGTGTCACATTCCTTTGCCCACCCCAACCAAAAGGTTTTTCCATCTGCCACAGATCACAGAAATAATTCCTCACGAGAAACAATCCACACTTCATCATTTTGGAAATATAAAAGTCACATTTTAGTCTAGAATTAAAAAGCTAACCAAAGTGGCAAGTGTACATAATATGGAAATTTATTCCGTTATTTGGGGAATTAATTAAATTCTCCTCTTTGGGGTGCCACAGCCAAAGTGTTCTCCATCTTGTGGTACTCTGCACACCTAAAACCATCAGAAAATCAATACTATGTCACATATTGTGGAGCAACAAGAAATGCAATGAAAAAAATCCCTCATCCATAGCAATTGAGCTTGCTTGGCAGAAAACAGCTAAACAAAACCACTAAAAACTAAAATACAGCTGAATATAAAGATAATGACTTCTCACTGCTAGTGCAAGGCAAATAAATGAATGTTTTAACAAGCCCAGAGTACATCCCTGACTTCTGGGAGGTGCAAGGAAATGCTCTCCAGGAGCTGCTCTGCTGCTCTGCTTCAGGACCATCAAACTCAGCTCTGTGAGCAGGAATAAACCCAGATTTCTCCAACACACAATTACCCCAGGAGGAAAACTTCTCATTTAACCACGTGGTAATAGTGATTGACTTACATAATGAGATGTGAGTTTAGTGTTCCACAGCGGTGGGGGAGGTGACAAGGGAAGTTTCAGCACTTGTAAGCAGAATTTTCCATTTTCTGGAAATTCCTGGGACTTCAAGTGTTGTCTCAGAGCTCCCCTTTTCTGCTCCCAGCCCACTCACAGAACTGGCTGTACTTCCACAGCTCTGGAATTATCAGTCAAACAGGAAAATGAAAAACTGCCTGGCCCATCTCAACTATCACCACCTCAGCAGGAATACACACAGCTAAAAATGGGCAGGAAAACCCCCAAAGAACAACAATAAAATATTTCCTGTCACAGCTGCAGTCATTTCACTTTATGCATATCAGCTAATTTAAAGAAGGCTCTATCCAAGAACATTCCATGTCTGAAAAGACAAAGAACACCCTTTAAAAAATCTCATATACCAAATATTGAAGTACCAAACAACAGCACAGGGAATTCAAGCTAGTATTCAAGTTTTCCTCACTTTTTCATATCAACACAGTGAGGGACATCTCACCAATATCCTGATTTAAAAAGGTAAGAAAAGGCTGGATGTGGCACTCAGTGCTCTGGGCTGGTGACAAGGTGGGGATTGTCATGGTGGACTTGATGATCCTGGAAGTCTCTTCCAACCTAAATGACTCTGGGGTTCTATTCCATGCTCAGAGCTGCATGAGATATAGAGAAAAGAGCATTGGGGTAAACTAATATCCACCCAGGGAACACCCAAGGCAAGTTCTGTTGAATTTTTTAAAGAAAAGGGATGTGAAAGGAGCAGTTTCAAGCCCCCTGACCTGAGGGAGCTGTCTAACCAAGGCATACTGAGGCAGTGATCATACAGTATTCCTGAAATTTTAACTGAAAAACCCATCAAAACCAAAAGAGAGATCTATCAACTCTTTCAGTTTGTAAGCTCTGAGTGATTTTTGCTCACTAGAGAAGTCTTCAAGATTTATTTCCAGTTCAATGCACCATGCAAGTGGAATAAACAGTAGTAGATTTTTGCTTCTTAGCCACGGCAGCACCAAAAGGAGATCACACAGAAGGATAATTAGGCATTACTGCCTCTTCTTAGCAAAAAAAAAAAAAAAAATCCTATTCCTGCAAAGAAAATGAATATTTTGCATAGCCTAGATTTAATTGATTTCAGAAACTGGAATTGTATCAAACAACAAGGGCTTCACTACTTGGTGACCTTAAACTTACTGGATTTGCAATTATTCTTACAGACAGAAGCTCCTTGTTTGCATTCACTTATCTGGCAGGAATCAGAGGAGTGTTCAGTTTTGTCTGCATTATATTTAATTAGCTTTATGGCAGAAATTGCAGTCAGGCTCTGAGTTGAAGAGTTTTGGTGAAGCTGTGGACAAATAAAAGCTGGGAGTGATTATGAGCAGCTCCTCAGAACAGGAGCTGCTGTCAGCTGAGAATTCCACATTTCCAGCATCCTCATGGCTCCTGCTTCAAGTTACAACCTCCTTCCTTCCCAGCAATATGAGTTCTACTGAGTTTCAGTGAAATCCTGATCCACCACAAACCCTGGCTGACAATTAGTGCACTGTTATTACAGATTACCCATTTTTTCACCCTGAATTCACACTTTCCCACTTGGCTGGAATCCCCATGTCCATTCCCAAATATCTGCTTCCTGTGCTCTGGAGGTAACTCTGCCCATGTGGGGATGGTTAGAAAAGCAGGAAGAAGGGAGTGAGGAGACCTGAGCACGGAGCAGCTGCTGCTGCAGCTCCAGGGAAAAAAGGACCAGAATTAGCACAACTCTGGGGCAGGACCCTCCCTGCTATTCTGAGCTCTTGTCAAAATAATCAGGTCAGTGCTGTGCTGCTGCTCAGCAAACAGTGAGCTGGAAAATGAGGGAAAAACCCACAAAGCAGGGAAGGAGTCAGGAGTGGGGAGATCCCAGTGCCCTCAGAGTTTGTGGCATTCACCCCTGACAAGTCCTGAGAGGCTCTAATTACACAGGTTTTGAATTGCCAATGGGTTTAGAGCCATTCCATACCCACCACTGGCTCAAGGTAATGACAACAAATACTCCAGATTTCTCTGGTGTCATTAACAGACACAGAAACTCAGAAAGACTTGTCAAACAAATGCCTCATGAGGTTTTAATTGATGGTTTTTAACAGGGGTGCAGCAGCTGCCTAAAGTACAAGGGAATTAACTGAAATGGTGCAGTCCTTCCAATCTTTTCAAAAATACAACTACAAACTCACAGTTTGGTCCTTTTTCAAAATTAATCCTGCCAAAATCTACAAGAAGTCAACTTAAATTTATATTTTGTTGTTAAAGTCTGCTGTGCTTATTTTGGGCACTCCACTACTTTATATGGACACACATAAATATACACAACCCATCAGATGCTCCATTTACAGTTCATCTGTGGACAGTTGCAGATTGTCAGAAGACAACTCTCAAAATCTGGATGTGTGTCCCAAAATTTCAGAAAATTTCTATTTGTTTACTGTATCCTGCTGAAACTGTAGTTCTCCACGCTTGCCTCCATCCTTCAGCTGCTTCAGGCCTGTCTAAAACACACCCAAGACTAATCTATTCCATTAGCTCACCTTTAACAATCAGTTAATTTAAAGCCCTCTCCATACAGCCCATGCAAATTGGAAGATTCAGCCTTTAAGGATAATAACTATTATTTTAGCTCAGTACAAAATATTAATTTCAAATTACCTGATTTTTATGCATTTCTCTCTTTGCAATGAATCTAATTCAGTTCAAGTGAAGGAATTAAAGGCTCATAACTCAGGAGATCTCTAACCTTTCCCTGCAGCTGGATGCACACCCAGGAGCTGTGTGGCATCACTGGAGTAAAAACCTGATGAAATAAAACCCTGAGTATATTTGGCTTGGAGTCCCCACCATCCTAACTCCTGGACTGGAACCAGCTGCTTCCCACTGAGCACCTGCCTGCAAAAAACATTTCCCTTAAAGAAAGGCAAAAAAACCTCCAGGATTTCAGTGTCCAGAATGTGCCGGGTGCACAAGTCTTGCTCTCTAATTACTCATTTGGCTTTGCACAAATGAGAGTAGCAGAAGATTCAGGGTTTAAAGCAAGCTGGGAAGCAGCTTTCAGGTTGTGCAAAAGGCTCCCAGGGACACCAAAGTGCTGCACTACAGATTAGAGCAGCTGCTTAAACCCACTGCTGAGGAGTTGTTCTAAGAGGGAGTAAACAAATCAAAACAAAAAAAGGGAAAAAGAACAAGTAGGCCAAGCTAGAGCTACTTAAAACCTTGCAGGAAAGAAATCTGCATGTGCTGATGCAGAAGTCTGCCTGCACTTGCTGTATTTGCTGAGATAATAGTTCCAGCTTCAAGACTATTAAAATTGCCCTGGGGGGAAGTGGAAATGGAGCAGACTGGGGTTGTATTGCTGCAAGTTTATAGAACACACTGGCATGGTTTTGTAAACACAGATTAGATGTTGCTTTCCCCATCCTTTAAAACTCCTTGGCTGTGGAGCACTGAAGTCAGATAAAAAGAGTTGTCAGCTCAGGTTTGAAAGGATCCATTTTCATGGATCTGGGAAGGCTGTCTGTGTTCCAGGCATAACAAATTACTGTAAATTGAGCCCTGGATTGCAGCACTTTGCCTGCATAAGTACTCCAAACAAACTGATAATCCTGAAAGGAGCAGTGTCACAGATCATCCAAGGCTCCACGCTTCCAAATGACACAGAATCTTCCTCCTGGAAAGGCTGTACCCATTTCCAGAAGGGAGGAGAGCTCACAGAGCACCCTGACTGCTGCCACGGCACCCAGAGAAACTCCAAAGTGCTTCACTTCCAAAGAAATTTCCTCCTATGAAGCCAAATGGGAGTGATTTAAATCACTGAAAGCAGGGTGCTTTGTCAACTCCTCCAAGCACATGTTTATTCTGTGAGGAGCTGGTCCTGCAAGGTCCACAGGATCCACACCTCCCAAAGGAAAGCAGGGCCCACACTCCTGGGAAACCCTCTCACTTGATGCTCTGGAAGTGAGACAGCAAAGCTGGGCTCCAGTAAAAGAACACGTGGAGAGGATTGGGGAGAAAGGGCAGGAAAAACAGAACCACAGCTCAGGGCTGACCTTTGTCAGCAGCTCCTTTCCCTACTGAGCCACTGCCTCCCACATCAGCACTGCTCCCAGTCCATCCCAGTCCATCAGCCACTGCCTCCCACATCACCACTGCTCCCAGTCCATCAGCCACTGCCTCCCACATCACCACTGCTCCCAGTCCATCCCAGTCCATCAGCCACTGCCTCCCACATCACCACTGCTCCCAGTCCATCCCAGTCCATCAGCCACTGCCTCCCACATCACCACTGCCTCCCAGTCCATCCCAGTTTCCTCAGCCACTGCCTCCCTCATCACCACCACTCCCAGCTCATCTCCCTGATTTCTCCACCCCCAAGACTCCTCGTGACCTTGTGCTTCTGCAGTGACCCAGTAACACACATAGGAGAGGAGGCTTTGCCAGCTCAGCTCCCAGGGATTCTGCAGCTCCCTAAGAGAACAAACACAAACAGCTCCCAGCTGTGCAAGGCCCAGTGTTTACCAGCATTGTTCTTTTGTGAGCTGGCAGGGAGATTTTATCAGGAGCCTCACACATCAAACAGGGCAGGGACAATGCTGTGGAGAGTGAGGAAGTGGATGCTGAGGGAGAGAAAAGATTTATAAATAGGTTAATATTTCATTTATAACCTCAGATATTACACAGCCACAGAGCAGAAAAATTCAGCTGTGAGACCAATCAATGGATCTGAATGGGGAAATATATTCACAATTCACTGTGTGAGAGGTTAAGTGGATAAATCATGGAATAGTTTAGGTTGGAAGGGACCTTAGAGCTCATCCACTGCCACCCCCTGCCAGGGCAGGGACACCTCCCACTGTCCCAGGCTGCTCTAAGCCCTGTCCAACCTGGCCTTGGGCACTGCCAGGGATCCAGGGGCAGCCACAGCTGCTCCGGATACCCTGGGCAGGAGCCTTCCCACCCTTAATGGAAAAAAATTCCTCCCTTTCTAGTCTAAATTCACCCACTTTTAGTTTAAAACCATTCCCTCTTGTCCTTTCACAACAAAGTTTCTCCCCATCTGTTTTACAAGCCCACTTTAAGTATTCACTATAAAAGGAGCTGAAAATAGAAAATACAACATACAAACAAACCATAATGATGCACAGAGCTGCCCTTTATTTTGGCAGAGAGTGCAGGAATCCCCCAAACTGACATCTGCTGGAGCAAGCACTGAAAGCCATTTCTTTTTTAATGGCAACAAGACAGCAAGTGATGTGCATACAAACAGATGAATTCCAAGGCAATAAAAGCATTTGCTCTAAATCCTGATTAAAGAGCCAAACAACAGAGATTCAACAACAGAGCACATCTTGAACAAGCTACACTCTTATTTTAGCATCCTTCCCCAGGTATTCACACTTCATTTTTACATGGTAGCAGCTCTGAGGGACAAGTCCTCTAACATAATCAGTGTCTGCTTTGAACAAATGAACCATGGTGTGCCCACTTTCTGCAGCTCCATGGCACAACACAGTTGGGATCTCTCATGATCTCTCATTTTCCTGAGGACAATTAAAGCATGACATTTTCAAAGCTCATAGACAATCAAAGCAGACACCAGAACAGCACAAAAGCTCCTTCATGTGTTCAGGACTCCTGTAAAATCCCAAAGCTCATTCCAAGGGGACCTGGGTGGTCCACCTGAACTGCAGCCTGCCTTTGCTTCCAGCCCCAAACTGTCAGAAATCCCAAATCTGCAGCAACAAACACCCATCACACACAGCATTAAACCAGAACACAAACAGCATGTGGGAAAACCTTGAAGTGCTCTCTTCCCTGCTTTGCAAAGGGTTATGTATTTCTTTTCCCCCCAAAACAATTATTGTCAGGCAGGGTTCTAAGTGCAAAAATGAATATTTGGTTTCTTTCAGCTTAACAAGTCAGTCAAGAAGCAGAGCACTGCTAGAGACAGAAATCTGCTTAGCCAGCTCTACTTCTACCCTCCCTTCTTCCAGTAATAAAAATAAAAGCTATAAATGTTAATTCTCTGATAGAGCCAAACCAAAGTCCTACAGCTACAGGTGACAGCAGGGAGGTGACATTACACACCAGGGACAACACAGCTCTGCTTGAGCTGCCCAGTGTAAATTATTCAGGTGGCAAATGGAAATGTGGGACTTACAAATACTGCAGCCACCTCCCCTCCAGCACTGAAGTCAATAATTATGTCCTGATTCAGAGTGTGTAAGACTACCCCCAATTTGTAGCCTGGATTGGAGTTCTTCAGGCATGTCCTACTGGTTTAACCAACAATTAGACATGAATCTAGAGGAAGTGGCCCTAATTGCCTACAAGAAACAATATTCTGCTCACAGCTTACTACAGACTCCTCACAAGCTGCCAGAGAGGAAGAGCCCAGCTTTGGGCTTTGCACCTTGCTCCCTTCTCAAGTTCTAGTCTCCTCTTCCAAAAGTTCTGTCAATTCAACAAAATCCTCGAGTTCTGACTCAGAAACTCAGTTGTACAACTGCCCCAGAGCACAGAAAACACATCCTGAGCACAGAAAACACATCCTGGGTCAGAGGATGCAGTCAGACCCAAGAAATTCTGCCCTCTTCACTCTCTCCTCAGCCAAGAGAGGATTCCCACCTGTTTACCCCAGACCCACAGACCCCCCTTTAAACATTTCTGAAACAGCAACTGTAGATTTTTTAAGCAAAATGCCTCAGCGGTGCTCTCTGTTTCCACCTCTGCTGCCGCTTCCCTCAATCCTGCAGCTCCCTGCAAACAGAAGGAAAAACCCCCAAAGCCCAGAGCAAAGGGAAGGGCTGGGACACAAAGCTGGTGCCAGGGAAGCAGAGCTGGGGCAGTGGCTCCTGGCCATGGCTGTGCTTTCCACGTGGTGCCAGCAGCCTCCCCAAGCAAAGAATCACATCCCAGTGAACAATCCCTGCTCCCTCCAAACTCCCAGTCCTGGCCAGGCTGGAGCTGCCACAGGGATGTGATGAAACTGATGCCTTGTGGAGGCTGCCCTAGAGCAGAGGCTGGGCAGAGCTAAAGAATAAAGCAGGGATTTATTAGGAGGCCTCCATGGATGAACCTTGGGCAGCACAAGAGCCCAGCCAGGGCTGCACCCAGGATGAACCAAAATGGGCACAAAATCCCCAACTGCTCACTTTGATCAGGGTCTCTCACTTTGATCAGTTCTGCTCCATTTGCATGTTGCAGTTCATTGTCCAGTTCCAGCTTTAGCCCATGCAGTCCCATCCTGCTTGTTTTTCCCTCTCCAGCCCACGGGGTTTGTGCTCTTGGGCTGAGATTTGGATCATTTGTCCTTGGTCCCAGCTAGAGCAGGAATTGTTTTGTCTCCCTGCTCTGTGCAGAGAGCTCACCATCCCATAATATGAAGCCCAGACCCACACACTAAAGCAGCACAGAATGTGAAAAATATAAAAGCTCAAACCTGAGGCATCAAAATCCTGGAAAAGGGATGGTGCTCCCACCAAGAAAATGCCACCACCGTGAGGCACAGCAGAGCTGATCCACGGGCAAGTGATTCCAGGGAGGGGGAAATGATCCCAGTTCAACCTCATTACTGGCTGCTAATGAGCTCAAGCTTGGAATTTCATTTTTAAAGAGATATTGGAGAGCAATGGAGTGGTTGAGAAGCAGGCAGAACAGCAGTCCCTGTGATGCTGAAGGGTCTGACAATGTCACAAAGCTGGGTTTCACTTTTCCAGCCTGGAGCACAGATGATGACTGGAAGTGCTGGTAAAAACTGCATATTTTACTAAAAAAAAAATATGTAAAGTCCTGTACGATCACTACAGTTTAGCATAATCCTGGAGAAAGCAGCTCCCAAAGGGACTTTGTTCACATATTTCAATGTTTTTAAAAAGAAGGCTCAGCTTTTTCATCTACCTTTATGACAAACCAAACAGTACTTTTACTTGCTGGACATGCAAATAAACTGATCCAGTTTTAAAATACAGCACTCAGACCTTAATTTCTTGGGCTAGATGAGAGAATAAATGTTAATATTGAAAGTAAGTTTAGCCAAGCTACACATACACCTAAAACACTGATGCTGACAGATCCCACAGCATTTGATTAAATGACTAATTAAGAAATTTGGAAGCCAGTTTCATGCAATTATTTAGTGCTACCAGCTCTGCTCCAGGATTTCTGCACAGAACTGAAACAGCAAATTCTCCACTTGAAACACAATGGGGAGGATCTGCCTCTCCAAAGCTGCAGCAGCTCTTGGAAAAGAATTCCCAGAACTTCAGGAAGAGAATGGGAGGAACCTGCCCAGCTTCCATCCACCCTCCCAACCAAAACCAGGAGCAAAAATGCCAAAAGCCCACTGGGATGTGCTCAAGTGTGGCTGCACAGTCCCAGGGAAATGCTCTGCCTTCCTTCTGCCCTCTCAGTCCCAGACTCAGCCAGCTGCTCTCAGGAATGCACCCAAAATATTCCAGGGACTGAGTCAATCTCTGCCTCTGGGTGCAGAACTCCTCAGCAAATTCCTGACTCACCTCTCATGGCCTTCATCTCACCTGGGTCTGGGATGGCAATTAAAAAATACAAATTATGCAGAAAATAAAACCCATTTAGTGTGATTAGGGAAGGATAAAGTCCTGGGAAGTCTTCTCCCAAAGACTTCCAGGGAGCTCTCCATGGCCAGGGATTTAAGAAGCAAAGATTAATGTCTCTTGTCAGGGCTGTGAAGCTGCAAATGCCCAGTTTGTACTGGCTCAGATCAGCTGGGCCTGGAGTTACACTGGGAGGCAGCACCTGCATGGAACAGTAGGAAAATCCTGCTCCTGTCCCACACAGGTGAAAACAGAGCCAGTGAACTGGTGTGGAGGCTGCAGAGGGAGATGGAAGCTGAGCAATGAAAAGGTGGGACTGTGAAAAGCAAACTGCTCCAGTGGGCACCTGTCGTGGTTTGAGAGGAAATGAGTTTTTTTGGGATGGTGTGCTCAAACCATGACAGCACCACCGGGTCGCTGCCCTGCTGGCTCTGGGAGCTGCAGCCCCTGCAGCCGGGGCTGGGAGCAGGGAGCTCCTCCCAGAAGGTTCTCTGAGCACAGCGCTGGCGTTTCACGGCCGGGCTCAGATATTTCCCTGGGACTCAGCCGCGCTCAGCGCCAGCCCGGCCACTCCGGGCTC
This sequence comes from Serinus canaria, assembly GCF_022539315.1. NCBI lineage: Eukaryota > Metazoa > Chordata > Aves > Passeriformes > Fringillidae > Serinus > Serinus canaria. The sequence goes on from NC_066318.1 coordinate 17,555,550, forward strand.
TCTTTACACAGCAGCGGAGCTTCATTAAAAATTCTGCATAATCATGCAATTACCAGCCTGCCTCTCTCCCTGGCGGCAGGGACGGTCCCGGTACACGCATGCACGTGGAGCGACTGCAGAGCTTTGACAAACGAGTAGAACGAGCTTTAAAATGAACTCAGTTATCACAACAACCCACTACGACCTGGGCACAAGGCCAATTAATGCTCGATAATTCCTTTTCTCTCCGAAAGGCAGCACCCACCGGCCCGAAAAACATTTCAGGGCACAGGCGGCGGCAGACACACCCACCGGGAGCGCCGGGTTCGCGTTACTGCCGAGCCTCCAGCACCTTTCCCACAGGATTTCAGCCCGATTATCCCAAACCCCTGCGAGCCCCGGCCAGGCTGGCACCCGCGCTCAGCCCGGCCGCGGCTCCCCGCGCTCCCCTCGCCCTGCCCTGGCACAGCCGCTCCGCCCCGGCCCCTCAGACCCCGGTGCCGCCGGCGGGGCCTCCCGCAGCGATGGGTCTGAACTGCCTGCACGGCGCCGGGTCGCGGAGCGCGGGCTCTCCCCGCCGCTCAGCGCGGGGCACAAGGCCGGGGGCCCCTGAGGAGCGGCCGCGCGGGCCGGACGGCCGCGAGGGCTCTCACCATGGTACAGACGGCGGCGAGTCTCCGCACCGTCACCAGCGCCTCCATCCGCCCCCGGCCGCCGCCATCTTGGGCCGCGACTGACAGCGCCAGCTGCGCACCCGCTAACCGGCCCGGCCCGTGCGCCGCCGAAACGGCGCCGCCTGCGCCGCGCAATCATCGTTCCGAGGCGTTCTTGGTCCGGGGGAACCGGCTGGGGATCGGGAAGGGGAATGGGGAATGGGGAATGGGGAATGGGAACGAGAATGGGATAGGAACGGGAACGGAAATAGGAATGGGAATGGGAATGGGAACAGGAGTGGGAATGGGATCAGGAATGGAAATGGGAATGGGAATGGGAACAGGAATGGGAACGGCACAGGGATGGGAACAGGACAGGGATGGGAACAGGACAGGGATGGGAACAGGACAGGGATGGGATTGAGCTCATTATGGGGAGCAGTTTTCCCAGAGCAGCTGTGGCTGCCCCTGGATCCTGGCAGTGCCCAAGGCCAGGCTGGACAGGGCTTGGAGCAGCCTGGGACAGTGGGAGGTGTCCCTGCCATGGCAGGGGCGGCACTGGGTGGGCTTTAGGGTCCCTCCCAACCCATAACATTCTGTGGGTCTGTGATTCCATGATCCTTGTGCGCCCCTTCCCTCAGGATAACCCGTGGTTCAGGAGGAGGCTGGAGGCCCCACTGGAATGGGGACTGAGAGGTCTCTGTGACACTGGAGGAAGTCACTGTCCCCACACGGCTGGGAACTGGGGGTGTCATCAAAACCCCACCAAGGGACACCACGGCCAGCCCAGAGCACCAGAACCCTCAGAGGTGCCCATGGAACTCTGTGATTCCCAAGACTCCTTGCAGAGGTTGTGGGCAGCAGGATTTTGGGATGGGGTGACACAGTGGTGCTGCCCAGGGATCCTCTGCTGTTCGACACCACACATCCTACCCCAGCACGGTGACAAAAGGGGTCTTTGAGAGCTCAGCACTGCAATGACAACAGTGCCCATTGTCAATCCATTGTCAATCCAGTGGGAGAAGGAGTGGGAAGCGTTCCTGAGACACCACAGAGCTCGTCCTGCAGAGCACAGTGACAGCAAACACACCTCAGAAGGAACAGCCCTGGGAAGCAGCGAGGAACAGGCAGAAATTGGGGATGGGGCTGATCCTGACCCAGAGCTGTGCCCAGCAGAAGCAGGGAGGTCATTGTGCCCCTGTCCCTGTCCCTGCCGAGGGCACACCCTGAGTGCTGTGCCCAGCTTTGGCCCCTCAGTTTGGGAAGGACCTTGGGACACTGAGCACATCCAGAGGGGACAGCGAGGCTGGAGAGGGGCTGGGAACACAAACCCTGAGGGAGCTGGGGGTGCTCAGCCTGGAGAAAAGGAGACTCAGGGGTGCCCCCATCACTCTCACAGCTCCTGAAAGGTGCCTGTGCTCAGCTGGGGCTGGGCTCTTCCTCCAGGGACTGACAGAACCCAAGGACACAGCCTCCAGCTGTGCCAAGGGAAATACAGGCTGGATATCAGGGAAAAGTTTTTACAGAAAGGTGATGAAGTTCTGGAATGTTCTGCCCGGGGAGGTGGTGGAGTCCCCATCCCTGGGTGTGTTTAACAAAGCCTGGATGTGGCACTGGGGGCCAGGGTTTGGCTGAGGGGTTGGGACTCGCTGATCTTGAAGGTCTCTTCCAACCTGGGCTTTCTCTGAATGACAACAGTGCCCACTGTCAATCCTGTGGTAGGAGTGGGAAGCATTCCTGGACACCACAGAGCCCATCCTGCAGGGCACACTAAGGGCAAACACACCTCAGAAGGAACAGCCCTGGGAAGCAGCAAGGAATGGGCAGAAACCCAGGATGGGGCTGATCCTGACCCAGAGCTGTGCCTGTCTGGAGGCTGCAGCCTCCCCTCATCCCCACGAGCTGTGGGAGTGCTAGTGAGGGCACTGGGAGCTCCCTGCTCACAGTCCCAGCTGTGCCAGGGCTGTTCCCACTCTCCAGCCCTGACCTTGTGGGAATATCCGTGGGGAAGGGAGAATGGCTCCGTTTCCAAAGCAGAAACTTTTTTATGAGGCCGAGATGTTTCCATTCTGTTTGAGCTGCTGGCCTGCAGAGATGTTCTCCTACACACGTGAGGCTTCCCACGTCATCTGCTCCAGCCTCCCCAGGGACAGGGCTCAGGAGCACAAAAACCCCAATCCTTCCCAAAAATTCCCAAAGTGAAAAGGGCCACGTGCTCCTCACAGGGTTGCCATGCATGGCAGTGCTTTAAAATTAGGGACAGGAAATGCAGGAATTGTGGAAGCTGTACAGTGTTTGACCAGATTGAAGTGTGTATTTAAATGTTCATCTCTCTTACATCCCAAAATAGAGTCAAAGATGATTTATCACAGCTGCTGCAGCAGCATCTGAGGACATTTCCTTGCCCTTTGGCCTCAGGATCAGAACAACTTGGTGCTGAATAGAATTACAGGGCTAAAATCGTGGTCTTGTCCCTGAATGTCATCAGAGGTCACTGCTGGAGCACAGAGATGCACTTTCAATTCATCTAAACTCAGCAAGGTGGAATTCTGAGCACACAGGCCAAGGCTGGTTCCCTGAGCACACCACACTAATTTTTGATCCTTTCTTATCTCCTCCTCCTTCGCCTTTCCCTGCTTGGAGGTTCTCAGTTCCTGGGAGCAGAAAGGTGCTTCCAAGACAATTTCTGTTGAACGCAGTGTCAGAAGTGACCTTTGGCCCCCAAGTTTGCCACAAGGAGGGACAGAGAGAGCTGCAGGGATCAATTCTTGTTGGTTGGAGTCACTTCATGGGGGTGTGCACGAGCTGCCAGCCAGGAGTTCTATCTCAGCACCTGCCACAGCCCCTGGCACTTTCCCACAGCCACAATTCCCACTTCTGCTCCAAAACCAGCCCTGTTTCTCCTTCCAAGTCCCCCTAACATCAATATATTCTATGAAAGATGTACCAGAGGCAAATGTAATGGTTACAAATGGAGTTCTGGAGGAAAAATCATTTCTGCAGAGCTAGGCAGAAGGAGAAACATTTCTCCAACATGCTGGGACCTTAGCAAGGTCTCTCTGGCTCTGCTCATCTCTTATTCCTTTTGTACAATGTGTGAGGAATAATTACAGCCAGTTTTAAAGCACTCTGACATCCTCTTGTGACGGGCACTCTGGTCATGGCAAATACTTTTATTTTTAGCAAGCTTCGTCTCTGAAAATGTGTAGGAGGGCCAACAACAATATAAATAGAAAATCTTCTAACAAACAGAGCCAAAAGCAACACAGAGCAGTAAATAAATCTGTAAAAAATTTGGTGTGGAAATAACAATCTCTGTGCACCATGCAAAGGCACAAATCTTTGCATGAGCAACCCAAGGGGTGGTAAAGTGAAACCTCCACAACCATCCAATGTTTCCAAAGTCGCTCTCAGTTTTGCAAACATTCCCCCTCTAATTTAAGCTATTGTTTTTCCAAGAGAATTAGAATTTAAAACATGAGGGTTTTAGCTAAATATAAGTCCATTGTGCACAAACAATTAATATCTCCTTTAAAAACAATGTTATTCCACATGCCAAGGGTTACACAACCTCAGAGAGTGTGAATCCTTCTGAGTGCCTTCACTCCCTGGAAAGGCTGCTCTGGCAATCTAGAAAATCAGACAAGGACCATGTCTGAAAACCTCTGGGTTTGATTCTGCATTTTACTTGAATCCTTTCTGAATTAAAGCCTCCAAGCTGAGAGGAGAGGGGAGCTTGAGAGCAGATTGAAAACTCTGGGAGAATGCACAGCTTTTTTATTTGTACTAAAAGCCCTCCTCTCTGCTCAGAGATTCCTGCACGTGGTGGAACAAGATCTGGGGAGAAGCACAAGAAGCCAGGGCTGGTGCAGAAGAAATTAATATTGAACCATATCAGCAAAGGAACTCTAACTTCACTGCTCTGCTTCCAACATGCAGCCTGAAACTGCTTTCACATTTGTTTTAAGCAACCAGAAGCCCTCAGAGCTGCCAAAAGCAGCAGTTTGACATTTCCTGCAGCACTGCTGTCTCATTCCTGCCCCCACACATCCCCTCTCCCGTGTCAGCAGCAGATCCAGCCCTGCAAGCACATGGAGCAGCTTCCCTGCCCCTCCTCACACAGCAGCAGCTGCTCCTTGCCCCTGCTTGGGACTCCTGATTTTCGAGTGCCACATCCAAGCTCAGCATCCTTTGAGCACAGTTTGCATTCTTTGGGTCTGCCTCACATTCATCCAGGCCAAAGCTCACCCTCCATGTGCCTCTGACTCCCTCTGTGCTCCTCAGCACCACATTTGGTTACACAAAATTATTTTAACTTTTTTTTTTCAGTTGAATGTGCCTCCCTCTTGGAGCAAGCCAGCAGAGCTGTTTTCTGCTAGAAATGTCTTTGCTCGTATAGAATATTCTTCATGGTCTTTCTGAACTTATCTGGCTTTTTTTTTCCTGGGCTGGAGCTCTTCTGGCCACCTAGGAGCTGACAGATCTATGACTGTTTGGTTTTGGAGGAGGACTATTGTGATGAATGGTTTTATATTACTCACTAACATATGCTTTTAATAGCAAATGGGAACAAAGGATCCAGCACTCAGAGAGGCAGACAGTGACTTACTGCTGCTAACTAATCCCAAATTTATCACTGTCCTGCTCAATAACACATTTCAAAGTGCTGCCCTATTAATTGACCACAAGATTTTGAGCTTTTTTCCTATTTCTCCTCTAATTTTGCCTCTTCTTACAAAACTAATGTGAGATTAAAGCACCCCGGTAAAGAAATTTCCTGGAAAAGATTTTGTTTTTCTCAAGTGTTTGGCATTTTGCAAAAATCTGGAAGCAAATTGACACTGGAAGATTTGCAAACCATTCCCACAGGAGCCATGTCCCAAAAGACAGAGGATCCAGCAGCTCCCTCCCAGTTCCCTGAGCTGCATCAGCCTCCAGACTCTTCTTCCTCCTCTTCATCAGCTGCCAGCATGGTCAAAGGAGCAATGCTGGGAACTTGCAGAGCATCACTGCACAAATTCTGCTGCACAATGAGGTTTCAGAGGGGAAAGAGAACCTTGGAAAGGGGACACGTCCATAAATCTTGAGATTCTTGTGCTGATTTCACTGCACTGCTGAGCCCCAGGGCTGGATTTTCCTCAGGGCAGTTCATGTCTTGTGAAGATGCTGGTGTGGAAGCTGGGATGGGTGCTTTGGGAAGGGGCAGTCATCCAGAGCCCTGCCCTGATTTCCCATCCCCTGGGAACCCAGGCTGGCTCTGGAGCCTGCTGGGGAGGGCTCAGGTGTGTGCTGTGGGTCAGAGCTGAGCCGTGAGAGCTGCTGGGCACAGAGAACCGTTTTGGTGGCTGCAGCCTCCTCAGAGTGAGCCAAGCCCATCTCCTGCCTGCAGAGAATCTGCATGCCCAGGTCTCCATGAGCTCTGGGAGTTTATCTTGCTCTCCATTCCCATCCACATCTCCCACACAGCCTGACAGAGTCCATGTCCCAGCCTCGCCTCTGCTCCCTTCTGAGAAGCCTTCCAAAGACGAAAGCTCCAACTAGACTATTTTTTAAAGTTTAATTTACATCTGTTTTGGATTATTTGCAGTTCTGCTTTATCTGGGTCACTCCTTCCCCTGTGTTCTTCCCTCCCTGCTATCCCAGAGCGCTGAGAGCTGATTGTAGCCAGTGTTCAGTTCAGGCCGTCATCGCACAGACCCTGCCAGCTGCCCTAAAACCCCACTCAGTTTTCCTAGAGAAGCCATTCTCTCCTCATTCTTCCCTCTGGAAGCCGCCCAGCCCCAGTCTGTCAGCAGCCCCAGATTCCCTTCCCGCGTTGGCAGAGCCCGCAGTGTCCCACCCCAACGCTGCCCCACGCTCCTGCCGCCCTTCAGGACTCACAAAGCACCGGATCAAATGTATCCCGGGGGATTCACGGGATGTCAGCTGGGATTTTGGAATATCCCACAGCTGCCCGAAAGCTCTGAGGGGGGATGGAAGTGTTTATTATCCTGAAGAGCGGGGTGCCATGGGCTGCGGGGCTCTGGAGGGGCAGCACACAATGAAGGGCCCGGGGAGAACAACAGAGCGCGGGGCTGGGGCCACGGAAAGGGCGAAGGACCCGGACAGGCAGAACAGGATTATTCACGGCCGAATTAGAGGAGAGCACGGCCGTGACCGCACCGCGCTCCAAGCGCTCCCGTGACGGCTGCAAAGCCCCGAAATCGGGGTTTGAGCAGGCGGGCAGGGGCAGCGCCCGGAGCGGGCCCGGGGAGGGCCGTGAGGGGAGGGCCGTGAGGGGCGAGCGGCAGGCGCGGCCCGCTCGGGGCCGGGGCAGGAATGTCCCGCTGCCCTCGCCATTGGCTGCGGGCTGCCGGAGTCAGCTTTCACGGGGGCCGATCAAAAAGTTCCCTTCGGCTCTGCGAAGTCGCTGTCTGAGCAGAGGCAGCGGCTGCAAGAGGCCGGGCGCTCTCGCGTTCCTCGGGAGAACGCCTGCAGTGGGATGAGAGCGCTTCTCGCTGCCGGTAGAGCCGGGCGAGGACGGGCGCCGCGGAGCCGCGCTCCTGCTTTTCTCCCGCAGCCCGGCCCGAGCAGCCATCCCTTCTGGCATGCTACTCATCCCTGAGCACACGATGTCTCAGTACTCCACCAACTTCCTGCTGCTGCCCATCCCGGAGTACCCCGTGCTGGACTGCGCGCCCAACAAAATCATCAAGCTGGTGGTGCTGGGCGGCAGCGGCGTGGGCAAGACAGGTAAGGCACAGGTGTGTGCCCTGCTTTCCTTCCCTGCTCCTTCGCTGCCAGACACACCCAAACTAGCGAAATTAACCGCAGCTTAGCTATTTCCATTTGCTTTTCTTTTCTTTCTTTTTTTTCTTTCTTTTTTTTTCTTTTTTTTTTTTTTTTAAGAAAAGGCATAGGAGAATTTGTAAGAGTTCCTGTAGATGCGTGAGAAGCCAACATGAGCCAGCAGCGAGTTTTGCACTCACAAATGCTTCTAGCTGTTCTTGAACAAATTATTTAATTGTAGCTAAATTTCCACACCCCAAAAGGTGGCTTTTATCCTCCTGCTGTGTTTTATGCTCTGCAGACAAATCACAGCATACAAGATGTGTCTTTATTATTCTCCAAAGGAGAGAGGAAGAAAAGAGGTTAGAGGGAGCACTGTTGAATATCTGGTCCATGATTTCAGGAATTATGAAAAGCAGATTTATTTATTACATCTGTGGTTCCACGGGATTCAGCAAAATGTTTGTTTTGGCTTTGAAGCAGCCACATCTTCATATTATTTTTAAATAGTTTCTTGAAGACAGCTGCACAGGCTATTTCATTTAAGGGTGTTAAAGGATGACCCTGTATCACTGTGAGAAAAATTATTGCTTGAAATGAAATCTATTATGAAATAACGTTGCTTGCAGAATAAGACATTTAACTCTTAATTAAGTCTTGTTGCAAGTTACTGGGAATCTACTGAGATCAAAGCACCACAGGAATACAAGTTACTGTTGCCATGATGGGATTTAAATGTTTTATGCAGAAAAAGGAAAATGTTCTTATCAAAGAGTTTAAGAAAGCAGCTCAGGTTAAGGTGCTCCAGCATGACCCAAGGGTGCAGAGCACATGGGTTTGTTTGCTGGGTGTGATTAGATATCACTAATGGGTTTTGTGAGAGGTTTAAGGTTGGAAAGAACCACTCCATCCATCAGCCTCACTTCTTGCATGACAGAAAATGCTTACATTTGGATTAGCTGCAGTCTACTGGCTTGTTACTCTTCTCCTAAATTATTTCAGAGCAAAGGACAGATTGTTTTACCTGCAGTCACAGGGAAACAACCTCCTGAATCCCAGGGCTCATTTCCAACCCAAGCTGTGCAAAACTCTGTGTTGGGTATCCCAGGCTGGCCCCAGATCTTTGTCTGTGAGAGTTGAGAGCAGCACTTGCAGAGCAACACGTGAGCAAGGCAGAGATTAACTTGGCTCCATGTGAGACTCCTTCCTGCAGGAGGATGCCACAGGAGCTGGGCAGGATGGCTCAGGGCTCTCTCTCACTAAGGACCCACCTTTCTGTCACTGTTTTGCAGCCCTGGTCGTGCGCTTCCTCACCAAGAGGTTTATTGGGGACTACGAAGCCAACACTGGTGAGTTCTGCTCTTCCCAGCAGCACTGCAGGGAGCTGGGAAAGAAATCCTCTCTGGTTTGTGACTGGTGCACGTTTCAGGGAAGCCAAGTGGTGTTAGATGTCCATAAGGTGCATATTTTCAGTTAATAGCCTCGAGCTATGAAAGCAGTAAATCAAAGGCTCATTATTTATGATCCTTTCAGCTGTTTTTTTTTCCCCAAGTTGATGGAAAAGGATCAGAGTAAAAGGTTTGCTTGGGGACGTACCTATAGTGAAACACAGGCTCAAGGAACAACCTACACATCAACTAAACCATGGAAACCCAGTGCTGCTCCCCCTGCAACCCCAGGGAAGGCAGAGGAATTCTGAGGAGTGTAAATGCAGTTCAGAACCTTTTCTGTGCATTCCCTTTATTTCAGGGGCTATTATAAGCAGGGAAACCTTGAAATTGTAACCACCTCTCCATAAGACAGCAACCATTCATTCCTCATTTAATCCAGAGGGTGTGTTCATGTGTGTTCCAGGCAAACACTGACTGATTTGGCCACTGTTGTAGGATGGATCCATGTACCCCCCCCATGTTCACCCCTAATGCACACCCCATACATTGGCCACCTCACAGTTTTGGGGTGAAAGTGGGCAGAATTCAGAAAATGCTTCACTTTGGAGACTTTGGAGATGCTTGCTGAGCTCAGGATGAAGAGGGAGCAGCACGAGACACCTTTGATCTGAGGAAATGCACTCTGAAAGCTCCTCCTTCCAGCTCCCCCTCCCTGACCCCGAGTAACCCTGATGCTTGGCTGCACTTTTGCTCCTTTTCTTCTGTCACCTCTTCTCTGGGAGGCTGTACATCAAGTGAGAGCTGGGAGCTGTGCAGTGATTGCTGCCAGAGCAGTGCTGGGAGCCACATGCTTTTCCCATTAAGCTCCCAGGGCCATGGCCATGCTGCAGGAGAGGTGAATATTCTAGCAGTAAGGAACAGGTGGCAGTGATTGCCCTTGGGGTCACTCAGCCCTGCTTGTCCTTGTGCCAGGCATCACTGGCAGAGCAGGGGCAGCACTTGCTCTTTGTTCTGCAGGGCATCATGGAATGGGACCATAGGGCTGTCTGGTCTTGGTGTAGGGGTGCAGTGTCTTCTCATCAAAGCACCTTTAAATCAGGGCTGGTTTTAAATACAAACCAAATCCCACCAGGGCTGGATCCCCTCACAGTATTAAACCATGATATGATAATGTGGGATACAGTGCTGAATTGCCTTGTGCTGAAAATGCTCTGTGAGCTCAGGCTTTTTTCCACTGGAATAAAATCACTTGTTTCCTTGAAACAAAGCTGATTTTCAGAAGTGAGGGCATTACTGTCACTAGCTGGGCTCCCTGTTAATGTGAATTCCTTGCTCTCCAGTGGGTGGATTTCTCCACGTCTGACATTGTTCTGGAGGCAGCAGTGACAATTGTACTGGGGCAGGACAGAAGGGCTGCACACAACAGATGTGGATTAGCATTTCCTCACAGTCCCACGTGACTCGTGTTAAGTTCTAAAGAAAAATGATGATGACAGCCACCTCTGAAGCTGTCCTTGTCACAACCACAGAGAGTTCACAAGATCAAGACTTAAATTTTCATTGTCATTTAACTCAGCTGCAGTAACAAAATGAAGTTCGAGCCCAGGATAGCAGTGGTTAGATCAGAGCTAGATCAGGCCTAGGTGGGTAGAACTGGTACTTGCCTGTGAATATGTGTTCTCCAGATTAACCAAAGTCAGGTTTAAAGTGTCCAGTCTTTGGGGATTTCAACCAAGCTCTAAACCACACAAACCCCAAAGAGCACCTGGGGGATTTGTGTATGGTCACTCACTCTGTGTCCAAAACTGGAGCACTTTTTAAAAGGCATTCATAAAAATGCAGCAAGAAACACTCACTCCTTTCACCAGCTTCACCTGGATGTCTTCGTTTGTGATTATAAAAGTGAACTGCACTTCTATTTAAAGTTGACAATATGGACTGGAAACTTGAGTAGGATCTATGTGCCCACTTTGTGTGTGTGACTCAATCCTGAGTGGCCCTTTCCAGCCCTTCATGTGCCTTCAGGACATGTCCCCACACAGCAAACACAACCCCACTCAGCTGAGCAAACAGCCACACAAACACCCCAGGCCAGTCACTTTCCTACAGGCAGCTCACATCCTGAACCTCAAAGCTCTGCATTTCAACAGTCCCATTTCACCTTTCCTTTGTCATTTTTGTTCCCTGGTACAGTCCCTGACTTATATCTTCCTTCTCCCCTAGGTGCTTTGTATTCCAGGAAGTTCACCATAGATGGGGAGCAGATCTCTCTGCAGGTCCAGGACACTCCCTTTGTCTCATTGGAGGTAAAACAACTGCTCTGTGCTTTTCAACACACTTCTGTCTTATGTTTATTGCCAGCACTTCCATCTGTAATTAACTCTGCTTAGCAGCAGGAAAATACCTGGGCTCAAACCCAAGACTAATCAAGGTACCTTAAACTCCACCAAAATGAGCTCTTGAAGGTGTTAAATCAGGCTCCTTCAGGAGTAAGCCAAAATTAAAACAATTTTATTTCCAACACATTACTAAACAGCAGTAAAATCACAATCTGGTTCCCTCCTGCCAGCAGCTTGATTGTTTTATTTTCTGTCAAGTGGTTTCTGTCTCTGCATGGCAGGAAACTCACCTGCCCAGAGGCCCAGCTGGTTCAGCTTGGACCTTCCTCCCCATCCAAAGTCTTTCACATTTAGAGAAGTGTTTCTTTCCAAGGGACCAGGCTTCACAGCTGTCATTTCCAGCTATGGTGATTTATCCTGCTTTCCTCGCTCTTGGTTTTAAATGTAATTAATTCCTGTTTTTTTAAGGTGTTAGCATTTATCACACTCCTTTTTCTATCAATGTTCTAGACAGTTTGACTCGATGATATTAATGACCTTTTCCAATCTTAAGGATTTGATGATTCTATTGTGATATTAAAGACCTTTTCCAATCCTAAGGATTTGATGATTCTAGTATATTCTAGATTTAATATTCTACCAGAAACCTCTTTCTAGAAATATTTTTCCAAGCAGGATTTATGCTGTCTCTCCTTGAAGATCTGTTTCACGTGCAGAACAAGAGGATAGTGTCAAAGCAACAGGAAATGTAGTGAAATTTGGGGTTACATGAATGGTGGAAATCTCATGAGTTCCTACAGAACAGCAGAGATTTCTTTTAAAATCAGGTATTCTCATTGCATCACCTATGTATGGCCTTAACCTCAGACTAAACTTAGATTTGGCCAATATATGTTGGGATGGGAGCACCACCTTCTCTCCTCGTGTGCCAGGCTGCCTGGACAGCTCTGCACCCTTGTTTTACCTTCACAGAGCCACCTGTGCATCTCTTTGCCACGGGACTCTTCCACCCTGAATTCATAGGAGGGAATAAGCAAAGCTCCAATTCCCAAAGTTCCATTTCCAGCTTCTCTTCCTGGAAGTGGGAAAGCTCTGGTGCAATCCCACTCTGCTGTGCTGGGTGCACAGAGCAGAGGGCAGGAGCCCTCATCTGCTCTGCACACTCAGAAGCAAACAAAAGCTGCAGTGGAAGCTCTCCAAATATTCAAGTGGGATTTACCAGCACAAAGGCCTTGCCAGCTTGCCCTGCAGAGAGGAGCTGGGGGGTGATTGGGAACCACTGGGGTTGCCTGATAAACACTAAACAAAGGGAATCCCCTCTCTCTCTTCTGTCCCGTGGAAAAAGGAGGGATTGGAATCATTTAACTCCTGTTTTCAGACCGCATAGATGCTATTTTACTGTTTAAAGCTGTGTCCTACAGTCCAGTGACTCCAGAGCTGCACAAAATTTAGTCAAGCCTACAGCTGAGGTTTCTTAGTCAGAAATTATTTTAAATTAGTTAGAAAGGAGTTTCATTTTCTTTGTCCCAGTCCAAGGTCTGTGCTGTTCCAAGATCTCCCACAGAAACCCTTATCTCCCCCTGTGTCTGTTTGCTTCAAATGGTAAATCTGCAAGAATTGAAGGGACAGAACAGGTTAAGACTGAGAAAATGATGGATTTTTAATTAAAATTCTAAAGGAAGAGAGTTTCCTGCACTTGGCAGGCTGGGTACAAGGTTCCAGGAGGAAATCATGTGGAAACCCTCAGGATTCAAGCCCCCAGAAATGTGAAATTGTAAGAGAGAAACAGAAGCAGATGAGTGGTTTTGTTGGGTGATTCATTGCTGCTTGGCCTGTACACTGCAAAAGCCTGTGTGTTTCAAAATTCATTCTGGAGCAGAGATTTCCATTTAAAAAGTAGCCCATTAACCTTTGATTTCCTGAATAAAGCATTCCACTTGGGATTATCCATCCATCCATCTCACTGCTGGGTGGGCCTAGCTGGAGTGAGGGAGAATTTCTGCTCTTAGGGCTCTCTGAATGTGCACCTTCTGCAAACCCATTTTCAAAGCTTGCCAGTGCAATTAGTTCCTCTTTTTTTTTTTTTTTTTTGGCCATGAAAGGGTTTTGCTAGTGAAAAGAGGCTTCCAGGACATGGAGAGTGGCTAATTATCCCCAGACTGGCTACAGCCCAGACCCCAACAGTGCAAATTGCCCTTCTTCCCACAGCCTGCCCCAGCCTGGCTGGAGTTCACTCTCATTAACCTTTCCAGCAAGGCTGTGGGGAGGATCCCTCTGCATCATTCTGCTTTGGGGTTTGAGGGGTTTGGGGAGGAGTGATAAGAGCAGCTGATAACCAATGTCATTGCTCACAGGATTTAGCTATGAGCTGGCAAGGACAAAGAACCTCAAGGTGTGATGAGCCAGTGTCTCTGAGGGCAATAATGAAATATTTACAAAGGGCACTTGGCTGGCAGAACTCCTGGGTAAACTGGGGAAAACTTTAAGCCTAATTTACACTCTGACCCTCCAGAAATTCTGCTTCCTCCTCCTCACAGAAGAGCTTGTCAGTAGTTCTTTTACTGTCTGATCTACCAGAAGAAAACTGATCAGTTTTACTCATTTTTTTCCACCTCTGCTCTCTGAAGTTAGGCTTTATCAATCATGTTTAGGTCTAAATAAAAGTGATCTGTCTGGAGAGAGTGCTAAGCACTAAATTCTCCCTGTTAGAATTAATGTCAATGGCAGATATGTATTCTATAGATTAATAGATAATGAAATGTGTTTTCTATTAGTCTTACTGAAGTTGATGAAAATTTCTTGGGTAGAATTTAGCAACAACAATAAAAAATTGAGCACTCTATTTATCATGTTGAATTCCCCTTAAAATATACAATTTCTACCAGCTTCATGAAGAGCTGTACAGAGAATATGCTTGTTATATAAAATACAACATAAATAAAGGACATTAAAAAGGATAGGATAAAGGATATTTTAAAAAATTACAGTGTTGTAGAAATGTAATATTGACAGGAGTGACAGTTCTTCCAAAGCAAGGAGGCTGCAGCAGGGATCTCCCTCTCTGGCTGGGTTATCCCTGTCCCAGTAGGGATAACAAAGAGGAGAGGATTAGCTGGAAATAGCTTCATCCTGACAAGTGAGCTGATCTCTTTTCAAGCCCACAGTGCTGCTTTCAGCTTTGTAGTCCCAGAGCTGGTGGTTGTTGGGGCTCTAAATAGGAGGGGTGATGGACTCAAGAAATGTGTGACCAGAAAAAAAGTGATATAAACCCATTACTGCTCCACAAATTACCAGTGAGATTTCAGCTGATTTTCAGTTCCAGTCATTGGTTCTTGGTAACCAATTACTTTTTTTCAAAAGAACTTTGCCTCTGACTATCTAGAGACCTGCAAGGCAGGAAAACCTGGCAGGCTTCACCAAGCAGAGTTAGTGAGAGCCTCTGTCCATGGAGACCTTGAATAAAGAATTGGAAAAAGCCCTAAAAGTCACCTGGGGGGACAGCTGTTCACTTGTCAGGCTGTGACAAACCTGATGGATTTTTAGTGCTCTTACTGTGCCTATCAGTTTTTTTCCATAATAAGAGATTGAGTTTCTGACTGGTTGGGTAGAAGAGAATTCAGAACTAACTTTTCAAAGCAGTATTTTGGCTTTTCTCTTCAACCAATTTGCTCTGACCTCTCTCCACTCCACATTACTGCTTTCCTGTAGTATGGGATGAGAGGATCATGGAATCAGTGAGGCTGGAAAAGGAGGAAGGAGTCCAACCCATGACTGATCCCCACCTTGCACCGAGTGCCACATCCAGTCATTCCTTGGACACCTCCAGGGATGAGGACTCCAAACCTCCCTAGGCAGCCCCTGCCACTGCCTGACCACCCTTTCCATGGAGAAACTCCTCCTGATATCCACCCTAAACCTCCCCTGGTGCAGTGAGGTGTTTCCTCTTGTCCTGTCCCTGGGAGCAGAGCCTGGCTCACACTCGGCTACAATGACCAGGTGTGGGTGCTACAGCCTGGTCAGAGTGAGAAAATGGGTTTTGTTTTCTCTCAGTGGAGTTGTGAGACTTCTTAGGGAGTCATAGAAACGATGATAACTTGTTAGTATAAACAACCTGCAGGTGGTGTTTTTCTGCTGAGTTTTCCTGTCCTTCTCAAGGACTGTTAGTGAGGAAGATGTTTTGTTAGCCAATCAAGTAGAATGTGTCAAATCTGTTTATAAAAGAGAGGATTTTTGTATTAAACATTCTTCTCCTGCAAGTCAGCCTTTGAGTGAATTTGTGTCATTTCTGGCTCAACGGTGACAACTGGGTCCCCCCAGAATCTCCTTTTCTCTGTTGTCATCTTATCTCAGGGGTTCCATACTGTTGTCTCCTTATCACAAAGGTTTCATACCCTCTTGGTGTTTCTCGTGGGCAGCTCCTCCAAGCACTGGCTCTTTCTTCTTCACAAAGCAGCCACCTAACTCCAGTTCCCTTCTCACCCAGCCACCCCCTCTCTTTTATAGCTCTCTTCTTCTCACTGGTTACAGCTGTGGCCTGGTAAAGTCAGGCCTGCTCCTAATCTTTGATAATTGGCTCAGCTGCAACTCCTTAGGGGTAAGGTTACTTTCTACACTATCTTTATTTTCTTAGATTCTATCCCCCTACTTTTCTCCAGGCTGGACAAGCCAGCACAGTGCTACCAACACCGGGAATTTTCCTGGTACCTCCAGAGAGGTTTCTGGGAGTCCATTAACAAACAGGCCCGTGCTCAGATCCAGCTCTGTCTGGAGCTGATTCCTGATGTGCAAATCCCCTTGTTTTGCAGGATGACACAGACAGCATCTGCTGCCAGGAGCAGATAAACCGCTCCATCTACTGGGCCGACGGCTTCGTGTTCGTGTTCTCCATCACGGACTACGAGAGCTTCCGCCTGCTGCGCCCGCTGCACCAGCACATCCGCAGGATCCACCCCAACGCCAACATCCCCCTGCTGCTCATGGCCAACAAGGGCGACCTGCTGCGGGCCAGGCAGGTGTCCTCCAAGGAGGGGCTGCAGCTGGCCACCGAGCTGGGCGGCACCTACTGCGAGGTGTCGGCGCGGGAGAGCTGCGAGGGCGTGCACGAGGCCTTCCAGCAGCTGTGCCAGGAGCTCAGCAGGAGCGGCAGCAGCTGCAACGGGGAGAAGAGGAGAGGTCTCCACCTGGTGCGGCCCAAGTCGCCCAACATGCAGGACTTGAAGAGGCGTTTGAAGCAGGCTCTGACTTCCAAAGGCAAATCTGCCACCACGCTTTGATGCGCCCGCCCGGGAATTGTGTTCTGGAGCCCTGGGTAAAGGGGCAACAAGCTGGGAAAAAGGGGCATCAGTTCAGCCATCAGGTTGTGTGAGACTCTCAGGTCCTGTGAGAGACTCTTTCCTTTGGTCTTCACATCTTCCTCAAAAAGCCCCTGCTCGTTCAGCAAAGGAACTTGCAGAATTTGCTCTCTAGGGCAAGGATTTCAAAACTGTGGTTCAAAAAAGAGATCGTCCCAAATTCATTCTTTTTGTTTCTTTTTGGGAAGGGGTGCAGTCAAACATCTTGGTGTTAAAAAGTGGGTTTTGCTAATGAAAATAATGAAAGCCTACTTTTAAGAGATGTGACTTCCCTTGGGGATGGTTGTGTTCCCAAACACAGGCAGTGAACTACAGCAGGGCACGAGGAGAGTGACGGGAGCTGTACTGAGCAAGAAAAATGGACCAGATCTGCTTCAGTGCAAGACTGGAAAATAAATGAATTAATTCATTTACAAGAAGAGCATAAATAGTGAAAAGTAATAATTGAAAGAAAGAGTTCTGAGCAATGGGGAGAGATTTGTTCATATGCAAATTTAAGCTTTACGATGTCTCTTTAAAGGGAGATTTTTTTAAAAATCACTATTTTTTCAGATTATTTTTGTTTAAAAGCACAGTGGCTGCTTCTGAAGGTGATTATTTGGGCTAAATACAAACTTGTGGCAGCGTTCTGTAGTCAGTTTCTCCATGGCATTTCTCATTTTTCTGAAGGTTTCTTACATGGCAAAGGGAAGAATGGATCAGAATGGTTTAAAACCTGCCAAAAAATGGGCTTCACTGATCAAGAGCAAGGAGGTCACCTAAACTCTTAATTTTTTTCCCCCAAACTAGTTAGACTTCAAGTTCAAAACACTTTTAAAGAAACAAAGCCTTCGCAAGAAACATATTTACATCATTAGGTTGTCCGGGGGCTTTTTAAGAAGAAAAGGTTTTATGGTGCCTGAAATTTTTGGCTTTGGGAATTCATTATTTTGTTGTTTGAGTGTTTGTTGTTAAACCCAGGCTTCCCTGAACAGCTCCCAGAGCATCCCAGCCTGTCAGGACAAATCCCAGTGGCAGCGTCTGGTTGTGCCTCAGCATGTCCAAGGATTTGGGGCTGCATCCTGTGAACTGATTTATGGAACCCGTACCAGCACAGGGAGCTCCCAGCACGCTCTTCTCAGTGACATGGGGAGGAACATGCTTGGACCATGCAAAATTCATGATGCACCAACCTCTTCTTCAAACAGAGAAGATGAGCAAGTCAAGGAATTGCTTCCATGAAATGAAGTCAAGCTCAGTGATTTATACTCAGGGACTCTGGAGGGAAACCCGAGTTTGATGGATATGGAAAAACACTCCCAGCTGCAGTTTCATCTGGCACAACTGAGCTAAATCAACCTTTTCCTCATTAGGAGCAGCAAAAATGGAAATGGAGTCTGATGAGTATTTGTATAGCTCAGGGCTTTAAAATGTACTTTGTATTTTTCATTTCACTGTATTAGACAGTTCTAGCCATGATTTTATCACCTGGATTTGCCTTATCTCCAGCTCACTTTCTGTTTTATTTATTGTTTTCCACAGCTGCTCATCTGAGAATGTCTTGTGTTCTGATTCATTTAAGAGTCTTTAATTCCCACAAATGCTCTGCACCTGGTTTTAAATTCAGTTTCAAGTGGTATTAGGAGGGGAAAAGTTGGATCATCCAAAAAGGGACTCAAATTATATCAGGGAATTTTTACTTTGGCTTATGCTTGATTAAAAATTTGGTGTTTGAGCAGTGTGATTAATCATCCCAGGCACTCTGGTATTTATGGCATGGAATTTCAATGTTTTAAATTAATAATAGCACAGCTCAAATATTGAATGTGAAATTCAATAACTCAAATATTGAATCTAGAGATTCAATGGCTCAAATATTGAGTCTAAAGATTCAATAACAAGAAATAGAACAGTTTGCCAGACACATAGAAATGGAAGTATTTTTGTGTTGGAAAAATGATCACCAGTACTGCTTAACAAGGGCTAAATTTGCTGAAGACATATTGCTGACATTGATTGGTTTGCAACTTCCTTCAGCTCAAATCCTTTCTAATTTGGGAAGAAATGTCACCAAAATTCAAACCTGTCAATATTTTAGTTTCATTAGTGATTAATAAAAACATACAAGGTCTTCCCTGAGTAGTGAATAGAATGGCTTCTTTATGTGTCACATATTTAAATATTCCTTGTTTACACTGAAATCTATTGTTTTCCCTTCTTGCAACCTAAGACACCCTGCTTTGGAAATATTCCTTATGCAAGGAAATATTCCTTATGCAGATAAGTATTCCCACATTCCTGTGAGGGGGTGGGGAAATGCTAAAGCCAAAAAAGATTGAAACATTTAAGTTTTCTCTTAGGTATTAACATATGGCAAAGATTTACTCTGCTACAGAAACTTTAGTATTTCCTTTGTTAATTGACCAGGAGTACAAATACTGGTTTTAAGCTGGGACTATCCATCTACAGAAGGCAATAAAGCTCACTGTTTTTATTTGGGGTGCAGCAGTGGAGCCCCAGGACACTTCACTGTGCCCCAGAGGCCAGGCTGAAGGGCAGCACAAAAAGCAGGGAGAAAAGAATGCTATAGAATGAAGTGCCTAAAAATAATCCTGTACGAGATCAAAGTTTAGTCATGTAGAACCTGATCCTGAATTAGAAACTTCAGGCTGCCAGGGGAAAACATGTATTCTACTGAAGGTTTAAAATTAACCCTCTAGAGAGAAAGTAATGACACAAAGTCAAGAGGGGAGAAGGAAAACAATGATTTGAGAGTGTGGGGTGATTTTTGGATATCAAAGAAAATTCTCCTCTCAGTTCTATTGATTTAGTCCAGATTAACTCTGCTGGAATCAATACCAACAGCAGTGAACTATAGAATTCCTTCTTTCCATTTTTTTTTTTTTCTCATCCCTCATCATTCTCCTGAGCATTTTAAATCTTTGTGCACCATCTGGTTTTCAAGATGGTTTTACAGCTGGGTTTACTTGGGCACAAAGCAGTGGAGTGATTTGCCCCAAGGTTACACAGCTGAGCAAGTACTTGAGAGGAACTCCAACCCTGTGTCCTTTGTACTTAATTTCCAACTCTCTACAACAACTCTCAGACCTTACACCTCCCTCAAGGGAAGCACAAAGCACAGTGAGTTGGGTTGCACAGGAATGTAATTAAAAATTGGGAAAAGTCTCTTAAATTTCACCTGTGCAGGGGACTGAGCAAAGTCTCAGTGACAGGCTGGCAGCTCACAATGACACCAAGGCAGGCTTGGGAGCCACTGGAGATGTTTGTTAATGGTTATTTCTGTGTTCCTGTCAGCTGCACCTTGGCCAGATCCCTTCATCTGAATTACTCTGCCCATAGGTCACAGATAGCTGTCACCCACTTCAGCCTCCCTGGGACAGAATCACCAAGGAGAAATAAAGGAATTGCTCCATTTGCATAGGGATGGCTGAAATATTTACATCTGAACTCACATCTTGCTTCTGCATTCCTTTAAAACTCCGTTGTTGTTTGGATCCACATTTATCTGGAGCAGAGGATAAAACCAGAATATTCAGCTCCTGATTTCAGGGAACTGCTCAGACAGAAATATTTGTATCCAGAGTACCTGGCTGCTCCCAGGATTTGTGTCAGGTGTACAAATAAAGAAGGAATATTTTCAGAGACATCAAAAGAAACTTGCTCTGTACCAGAAAAGTTGTCGAATTGTTTTCCAAGGCAAGCTGAGTGCCTGCCAGCTGATTGTTACTGCTGGATTTCCCTCTGCCCACTGGCAAAGTAGATTTGGGGTCAAAATCCCAGTGCTGTGTTTGCAGAGCCTGCAGAACACAATGAAATACTTGCTAATATTTCATGTTCATGGGTTCTCAGAGCTCTGCTGAGCTGTCTCCTCTGGGGCTCACACAGGAAAACCACAGAATTAAAGTTAAAAAAGATATCCAGCTTCACTTTAAAAGCTCAAAAGCAGGGACAATGAGCTAGAGAAGATGATTCAATCTATCACTAATGGAGACAAAGCAAGACTCTTCCTTTGATAATTTCTCACTGGCTCTGCCCTCCTTGCCCCTTTCCATTCATCCTTTGTTCTCATTTCACTAAGCAAGCAAAAACTTCTGCAATTCTTCTTCTTTGCCTTAGAAACATACTTTTGCTGGCTAGTTTAAAATTTATTTCCAAATATTTGAACTCCCAGCACAGTTTATAACAAAAGAAGAGTGTCTACTTAGTCTTTTGACCTTATTTACCAAAAGCATTTTAAATCACAGCTACAGCTCTGTGCTTTGAATTCCTGCCACTTCTTCCCAAGAGCTCTCACTGGCTTACCCCAATATTTCCTCCCCTTGTTTTGTGCTTACAATGTTGGGCTCATTAATGTTGCAGAGTCATTGCTTACTTAAACCTGTTCAGTTCTTCAATTTTGCTGCTCTCTCTGAAATCCCTTCCGTTTAATCAGACAGATTCTCATCTCTAAGCAGCTGTGCAACTGGAAAAGCAGCTCAGAACAGCTGGTGGTTTTCTGCTCTGTCAGATTTTAGCCCATTATTGAAGATTTTGGAATAAACAGGAGCATGGAAAATGATGCACCAAACCCACTTCTCATGTCCCTTCATCTGTAGCTGGTGCAATAATTCTGTCTGTCATGAAGTGGACAAAGTTCATCCTAAATGATAATGCTTTTTCCTACAGATGGAAAAACACCAAATATGAAGCAGAGAGCTGAGCTGATAGACTGTAAACCCTGGGATCCAATTCATTCAGGAGCTGTCACACCAATCTTCTCTTCTTTAGAAGATACATTTTTTACATTTTCCCTCTTATCCAAAAGGGTTTCAAGACCGAGCCTCTGCATCTCATCACACAGACACTTCCATCCCCTCCAGCAGGTCAGGGGAAGCTGCACATTTTCCAGGGCTGATGGGTGGAACTGTGCATGTCTGTGCTGTTATGAGGGATGATTGTGGAGACTGTTCCTAAGGACGTTTTTCTTCTCCCTGGCCAGTAATGCAGAACACTCACAATCAGTAACTGGTCATTTGGAAAAGATACGAGGGGGGTTTGTGCTGAATCTGGAGACACTCTGTACCTTCTCTGATGGTTAGAAAGCTCACCAGATAAGCTGAGGTTGGGTTTTTTCTGAGGCTGCCTTTGAACTCTCACAGAGAGAGCTGAATTATTTCACTTTTGATTGTGATCCAGGTTTCCAGATGCTTGCAGAGGCCACCACTCCTCGCTGTTCTGCATTGTATTTCACTTCAAAAATCAGTAATTTCCTATGCCATGATGAAAAAGCTAAGTTGGAACCTCACATTAATAATGTAACAGCCTATTATTTCGATTCCCTGTTTTTGATGAAGGTCCTGGCTTTGCATTTATTGAGGACCTGAACTCAAACTCATGCTCTTCAGCAAGTGTTTGACCAGGTTGCCCAGAGCAGCTGTGGCTGCCCCTGGATCCCTGGCAGTGTCCCAGGCCAGGCTGGACAGGGGTTGGAGCAGCCTGGGACAGTGGGAGCTGTCCCTGCCAAGTCCAAGAGGGACTGGATGGGATTTAAGGTCCCTTCCAACCCAAACTATTCCATGACTCTGTGGTTTTGAATGAACAAGACTATTCATTCTTTACCCAGCAGGACAAGGCACACCCCAGCAGTTCTGTGACTGTCAGCAAAGAGCAGTGGGAACAGGGAATAGAAGAGGAATCCAATCTTTGAGTTACTCTCCCCTCTGCCTTGGATTTTCCACACGGGAGACTGACCCTCCCTCAAGCTCTGGGAAAGGTTTCAGGCTGGTGGTGCTGCAGGATATGGAGGAGGTGATGGTGGCAATTCTGCCTCGACAGCCCATGCTCCAATCCCTCCATCTGGGAATGGTGGCAGAGATCAACATCTGTAGGAACTTTCCAAGTGCCCAAAGGAAGGTTACTGGGAGTTATCAGCTCTCTGAGGCTGAACCAAAATGTTCTTTCTGTGAACTACACATCTGGAGATGCTGTGCTGAAAAGGAAGCCCAGAATCCAGGCTGGAGAGCCATGAGTGTTTCCCATCCACATCCCTTGGAAGCAGTGGTGAACACCCCACATCTTCATCACATTCCAGCCCATGTGGTTCCATCAGGCCAATGTCAAAGTCACTTCTTCTCCTGAAGGACTGCCGTGGTGCTGCTGTTCCCAGTGCAAACACTGGGAATGGAGGGTTGGAGTTGTCCTTCTCCTCCACCCTTTTAGCTGCCAAGACCACCTATGAAGTGCAGAACCTGAGAGTTAGCACCAGACACCAAATACATCTGACAAGTGTTCATCAGTCTGTGCTGGAGAGCAGGAGCTGGCTCCCAGGAGAGCCCTAATCTGCCAAAAGAGCAGCTTTTAAAGCCCAGAATACATATTTGTGTCAGGCCTGTGAAATGATACATTTTACATGTAAGTGCTGTTCTGTGGGAGTTATTTATTAGGCAGTTTTAAAGAAAGCAAGAAGTTTTGTTTCTAAATCCTGAGTGCTAATCATTGAAAGTCCTCATTTTATCTGTTATTGTAGCTTTAATTTTAGCCATTTGCACTTCTGAACCTCAGACTGTGGAATGAAGTGAAACACATGGAGCCAGAGGTTCATCTCTTTGTACATTTGGAAATGCACATTTTCACCACGCTGCAAGTACATCTCTGCACTGGAAGAACCAAAAATCTTGAGCAGGGCTGGTAGAATATGTTCAGTTTGCAAAGTCCAGACACTCCTGAATTCCAGTGCTGTGGCTTCTGGGAAGAGCCACTGGTAAGACAAGAACAGACATCTAAAAACCACCAATTCTCATCACCCACTTACACGTGGTTTGCAAGGAGTTTGAAAGCCAAGGCATCCCAGGATGAAGGGAAAGGCTCTCAAAGGGTTAAATGCTTCCTGCCTTTAATCTAGAATCACGTAATGTGGAATGAATGTTTCAGCTCAAACTGTTTCCTCACTCTGACAGTTTCATGGTGTGAGGTCAAAGTGGGGGAGAGACGGGGAGAGCAGAGGGGGAGCATGGAGTGGTGAGCTGCTAAATCCAGAGAGACACATCCAGAGAAATAAAAAAGATGGATTCTCCAGCAGCCTCAACCCATCTGGGATGGCTGTGATGGAGCCATGGGTAAATGTGTGGGACTTTGGGGACTTCCTGCTCTGGGCTCCCTCTGCTTGTCCCTTGTGTTCCTGCTCGGCTCCGGGCACCGTTCCCACGCCACGTTGCAAAATGTGCCTGAGTTTCTCACAGTAGCTCTGCCTGGACACAAAGTGCAGCTCCAGTCCTTCCTGCACCCTGCACATGCAGGAGATGGGATTCCTCTGGGAATACTGCTGGCTGTATTTATTTTCCCTTCCTTTGTGGACCTTTCCTGTGCAACCAGGTCCGTTCCGTGCACCAAAGTGCTCAATCAGTGCAGAAAACTTCAATTTAAAGCAGATTTCAAATTAATTTGATTTTTTGGACCAACCATCACTTCTTACACCAGGACTAGCCTGGTTTGATTTCCTTTGCAGGCCCTCCTGCAAGGACAAAACACTCAGTCATGGCTGTCTCCATGTCAAAATCCATTTCTACAGATCAGTGCACCACGTTTGTCTTTTCTCCTTGAAGTTTTCACCTACCCTGCCAGGGGCAGAAGTTTTCCTTTGGAGAATTATTGATTTTTTTGCCCATCACCATAAACTTCTAATCACTGATACAAGGATTGAGAGTAAAAGAAATCATAATTACACAAACACCTAATTAAATGCATTACATGCCCTCCCTCTTAAGCCAAGCACAACAGTCTTGACCTCCCTGTTTACACCCTGGGTTACTCAGCCCACCCCAAATCCTTGTTTTTCTTCCTGAAACACATCTGAGCAAGGGCACCACGTGCTTCTTTGTGGGACTGATGTTTTGGCATGTGATGGGGTCTGACAGGAACATGGTCTCCACAGAGGTCACCTCTGCAGCCCCCAGCTGCACTAACTGCCTGCTTGCACATCAGTGCAGTGACCCCACAATTTATGCCCAATTCACTCCCCCCAAGGAGCAAAGGTAAGGACATCCCCTCCCTCCCCAGCCCATGGCAGGCACACAGAGACATTCAGTAGATCAGCCTGCTGCTGAGAATAGTAAATTCTGCATCTTCCCACCAAATGATAACAAATGTCTGAAGGGAATCAGCTGACAAATCCTCTTGCTCAACACTCGTCCCTAAGCTGCAGGAAAAAAACAAACTCCTTTCATGGCAGGAAATCCTCAGGCCAGTTTGTCACCAGGATTCAGACAGATTTTAAAAACAGACCTGCTAACAGTGGATTTTGAGTGGTGAATGATACAGCCAGAAAAGCTGGACAGCAAGCATTTCTGTGAGCTGAGAGGTACAAATCCTATTTTTAAGATAGATGTGGGTTCTAATGCTTTCAGGATAAAGATGCTGTAGGATTCTAGAACTCTTTTTAGGAGTGATTTAGGAAAAGGTCAAACTCCTGCCCACAGCTCCCAACATTCTATTTCTAAAATGGGCCACATAAAAATTCCCTAGGCCAGACCTGGCAGATTTCAGCATCCAGCTTCAGCCTTCGAACAGAACTGGAAGATCCTAATTTAAATCTCTTTTTTAGTGCTTCTCTGTGTATTTTGGAATGTCCTTTATGGGACACTAGCAGTTTCTCTGATCCCATGTCTTCACATTCCCTGTGTGTTGGGCATGTTTTCCTGCTGGTACAGTGTCATCCAAGGGGCCAGGAGCACTGCAGAGGGGCTGTCCCACCCCTGTGCTTCAGTTCCAGTGAAATTAAAATGATTTTTTTCTTCCTTTGCAAAGTGTTTTGAGATCTATTGATCAAACCCCCTGTGTGCAAGCCAGGTGTCAGAGTGTTTTTAATATTCAATTGCTGCTCCCTTGTGCAGGAGAAGAGCTGATGGTTTGTTATTAATAGGGCAGGAAGTAGGGATTAAACTTTGCTCTCTAATTACAAACAAAAGCTATAAGAGCTCTGTAGCTTCTGGATAAACCTAGGAATGAGCAACTGTTTCTAAGACAAGTGAATCCCAGAAGTAGAAACCCAGATTGATGTCTCACAGGGAGCTGAATTAAAACAAGGCCGGGTTGGCAGGCTGCCTCCTCTTCACCTTGTGCATATTCTCCAAGGGAGGGATCTGGAATAGAACTACTCTGATGCAGGGTTTCCTGTAGGCTCTCTGCAGCCTGGGATTTTTGTTAATATGTGCCTAAGCCACATTTTTGAGTGGTGTAAATTGCCAGCACCACGAGAGTTTTGGGGATCAAAAGAAATCCTGGCTTTTGTTAGCTGAGGGTTTGACCCAGACTGAAAATCATCCCAAGCAAAAGCCATCTCTGAGGGTGGGGATGGGGAGGCAGTTCCACCCTGCAGGTGAAGCAGGGCATCCATCTCCCCAAGCCCAGGGTACAGCTGCAATTGCAGGGAGAGCTGTGCAGGGCAGCCTTGGAATCTTCTGGGTGTCTCCATGAAATCACACGGAAAAAGTTTCAGAGCTGTGTAAACAAAACTCTCCTGTTCAGTGGCCTTGCTGATTTGCTCTAAACTCCTCGAGCATATTTTGCATTCACTTTCCAGGAATAGCCCAGTGAGATTCACCCTGGCCCAGGAATTCCTGGACTGATGGCTTTGGGATATCCAATTCCCTTTTGTGCAGTGCCAGATGGCTACAAGGGCTGGGGGAGCCCTGATCCACCTGTGGGCCACGGGACTATCATATAACAAATCTGATACTGCAGCAACAGCCAAATGGATTATTTATAGGTGCATATAGGTTCTATATGGTACAGAAGGTCATGGGGTCCTGCTGGTACATCCAGGGAGTGCAGCCACGCCAGGCCCAGCCCTGCAAGCTGCAGAGCTCCCTTAGCAGAAAGCTGCATTCTGATGAACAGTTCTGGCTGCAAAATGCAGCCCTGTGCTAACACAGCCCTGCTGCTCCCAGTTTGGGAGCTGGTTTGGTCAGAATTCCCTGGGACTGGCTGTCTCACACTCCATTGTGTGATGTGGCCATGCCCTTGGAGCTGCACAGCTGGGAATTTGTTCTGGAAAGGCTGCACATTCACCCTCCCTCCGCAGCAACAATGCAAGGGGATTTTTCTCTAAGTGCTCATAATTAACAAAGCACAACCCATGTAATCATCCAGCCCTGCTCAACATCAATGGAAAAATACACAGACAAAGAATTACCTCCCCACTGCTTTTGAATGGCACAATAAAGTAAATAAACTGACCACAAGAATTCAGGGAGCAAAGCAAAGCCTAAACCCAGCAGCAGCAGCATCTCCCTGCCTTTAAAGATCAAGCAGTGTTTAAAAGATGCTCTCTGCTATGAGCAGCTTTCCAAGTGCTGCACACTTGCTGTGCCATGAGCTGGAGATGTGGCAGCGTCCTGGGAACATCCCAGCTCACCAAACATCTTCATTTATTACAACATCAGTGATGGCAGGAGCTGTGCCTGCCCAGAAATCCAGGTCTCAAAAGAGCTCTCACATAAAAATAAACAGGGCTCTCTTGGGCTGTTTCTTAGCAGGGCATAGAAGCAACTGAGGAGATACTGATTAAAATGGTCATGGAAAATTTGGGTCATACTATTTAAATTCAGTTTTCTGGTTATGTTCCTTCTTTGGTGTGTCTCCCTCCCTCTGCTGTTTCTGATGCTGAAGGCAGCTACATAAGCACCAAGACCTCTGAGTGCTCTCCTGACTCTTCACACCAAATTTACCTCTCAATGTTGCAGTGAGTCCAGGTACTCCAAAAAGACATCATCACTACCTGTGGAGAAAAGAGCAGGAAATAAAATGAACTATGAGGAGCTACTTAGCCCAGTTTATTCTGTGAGTTTCTTGGCAGCCGAAAATTCTAAAAACATAAATTTAGCACCACCTTATTTCAAGCAATTATAGAGAAAAAAACCCAAACAAAGAAACACAATAACCAAAGCCCCCCCCCAAAAAAAACCACCAAAAAACCCCCTTGCCATTGTCAACCTGGTTTTCCATTAGTACTTCTGTGTGCATGAGATCTTTCACTTGATTTCAGTGGATCAGCTTCTTGAATAATTTTTTGCCTTGAAATTCCACCTCCTGTTAAGAAAAATAATTTAACCTGAATTCTAAGTAGAAAAAAGGAGCTTGAACATTTTCTGGTGCTACAGTTGTGGTTCCCAGATCACAAGGCCATGAGAAAAGACCTGCAGCTGCCCTGCAGAACCACACTCTCTTTTTTCAATCTTTCAGCTGGAAATGCTGGGCAGGTGCATGGCAGTCCTTTCTTTCTGGCTAAAAGCATTCTATAGACCCCACAAATCAGAGAATTAGGAGTCTAGGCTAGATTGGGCTTTAAAGGAAGGATAACAGCAAGTTAGTTTTGCATTTATTAAGTCTATAATAGTTATTATACTTGGTTCTTCATTTGTCCCTCATTTCTGTAACATCCTCCTTACATTTTCCACAGAGGCTTTTCTGTGTCACTTTTCGGGTTTTTGTTGTGCCACTTGTGAGGGACAGAAGGGATGTGTGAGGGGGGGTTCTTTATACAGGACTGTAGGGCCAACATTTTCCACTGCCAGAGTCCCAAACGTTGTGCTCTGGCTGCTCCCACTCAGGCATCCACACGAGCATCTGGGGATGGAATGGAAGGGAATGGAAGTTCACCAGATGTCCACAGGTGTGTAATTGATCCATGTGGACATCAGGGCAGAATTTGGCAAAATATCCACGGGGACATCAGAGTTGAACCACAGAAAACAAGGCTTGCTGGAAGAATTTTGCTGGAGATGGAAAACTATTTTAAAAATAAATAACAGAATGGATCAAAAAGGACTGGGCTGGTGTTGGCCAGTTGGTCAAATTGCTGAAGGATCAGACTTGTAAAGTATTTTTCTGCAGGACCCTGGCAGGGATTGTCAGAACAGGTGAGTGAAACTTGCTGATGCTGTAAAGCTGGGAGGCACCATGAACATACAGTGCCCTACAGGAAGAATGGATTCCTCTGGAGAGATGGATCAGGGTAATGGGAAGCAAGAACAAATGCCTTGGGACTGAGAACAAGAATTTCTCCTCTAATCAGTCAGGAGCAACACAGGAAGAGAAAGGCCAGAGCATATTACACACATGTATAGATGTCATTGTGCTACAGCTCTGAAAAAGGAAATGGAATCTGAGGGTGAAATAATTACAGCAGAGCTGGGGCTGGGAGTGGCACTTAGAGAGTGCCAGAGACCTTCCCTGCTCCTGCCCCAGCCCTGGCCACCCATGCTTGGTGTAGGACAGGAGATACTGGGGACAGGAAAGCTGCCCCACCACAGGAGCCTGAAGCTCTGATTGTGTTTTTAATCTGTGGCATGCAAAGAGCCTGGAGTGGGTACAAACGTGGGTTTATGTTCATGTGAGATAGCACATGGAAATAGGAGCTGGGTGGGATTCAGGGCCCCACTGCAACCTCCACCTGCTTGTTCTGCCTCACAGGCTGCTCACCTCCCTCCTGCTGACACAAACATGCTGCAGCCACCTGGCAAGGGAGGCAGAAAACTGATCCATCCAAAGAACAATGCAGCAGTAATACAAAGGTTGTTTTTCTAGATCCAGTCTCCAGACAGTCAAGCAGCCTGGGCTTCTTTGAAATCTGAGAGGGCTCAGTCGATGGTGGTTTGGGAATCTTGGCCAAGTCATATTCCCATTGTAGAGAGAGGGTCCCAAAGCTGCCCTCTTTGGGTGTGGGGAATGTATGCCCAGAAGAAACAAAACTGCTTGCTCCACACCCCTTGGAGTTCTGGGAACAAATTTGTTAGCTAAGGAACAACACTGAGCAGGAATTACTGAGGAAAGTGGCCATGGATTCCCAGCGGTGTGGGAATTAGAAACTGGCTCCATCCATGGCAGCAGGTGAAGTTCCAAGAAGCAGGGCCTGGTTTGGGTGCTTGTCACAAGTGCTGGGCCCCAGTGACTGCAAACCTGCAATGACACCTACTGGTAACCAAAGATGTTCCTGCGTGCAAACCGAGCCTGCTGCCTTCCCAACGGAAGGGACTGATCTCACATCCCGGCATTCCAGCACCGAGATCCCCACAGTGCTGGTGCACATCCTGCCACAGGAAGCTGCACTCTGCTAAGCCACACTTTCAAAACACTCGTTCTCAATTTCTGTCTCCTGGTCTGAGCTGAAAATCCATGTTGGATTCATCAGTGTGGGCATGGGAGCCCCGTGCTCCTCTCCATCAGCCCAGCCAGATGTGGATGGAATGGACATCTGGACCACTCCTGTGTCTCCACACAAACGGTTCTGTTATCCTATAGAACAGGAGCTACCCTTAGCACACCTGCTCCCTGAAAGCCTTGGGAGATGACCCTCTTTATCTGCAGCTGCCCCAGATAACACCCAGGCCACCCCTGAGCTGATGACATGAAGCAAGCAGCACTTCCAATAAAACAGTCCTAATGCAGAGAGCAGTGGGAAGCAAGGGTGCTGATCTTACACTGGAAAGTCTCAGAGCCAGGGATAATATTTCCCTCAAAACTCTCTTTTTATTCCCACCTTAAGATGAAGACTGACCAAATCTATGGAGGACTGGTGGTGCACTGAGCACTCCAGCAGGCAGGAGAAGGCAGGAGATGTGGCCAGACTGTGCAAAGATTTGCACTGGGCTTGCTCATTTTGAAGACATAATGTGGAAAGAAAGGGAGTGGGGAGGGAGGAACCATCTCTTTGGAAGCTGGATGGGTTTTAACCTGTATCCTGTCAGTCTGCTGGAACACTGCCAGAGTGCTTTCTGCTTGGACAGGCTGCCATAAATTACAGGAGAAATCCAAGCAGAGTAATTAGACTCAGGAATCCCAGTTGAGTGTTCCTTACTGAATTCCTCAGATTTGTCCCAAATATTAAATTATCTCTTTGTCTTTTTCTAACGTATTTCTGGGTGACACTACAGCCATGCACAAGTAATGAAAGTTCCCTAAATTATTTCTAAGACTGTAACACTTGAAAATATTCATTTGCATTAAGGAAAATGCAGGGTAAGAATGTTCTGTATTTGTTAATAGGTAAAGAGCTGGACAGAGGAATTGTCTGCTGGCACCCCTGGAGAGCACGCAGCCCAGATTAATGTCAGTACCTCTGGATCTCTCCAGAGCACACATAAATATATCTGAGGGCCAGTTTTCCAACTTCTCTCTACAACTGGGAGAAGTAAGCACTTGAAGGACACACTTTGTCTTACCCTGGACATCTGGAAATATCTCTGCCAGGGTGAGATGGATTGTGCCTCAGAGAGGAACCTATTTTTCCCTTATTTGGACACACCATATAGATCAACCTTACACAATAGATAGAAAACCTTGTCTAAAAGATCCTGTAAGGAGAGTCTGGACAACTCTCTTGTGTGGCAAATATTTAGTGTGGAAAATGAGCTCTGCCTTCATGGTGCAAGAGAGATTTTCTTGCCTCAGCCTTTGCTGTACATTGCATGAACTTCTACTGCAAAGCCTTAAAGAGAGGCCCTGCTAGCTCCTTTTATGAAGAGATTACAATTTTTTAAATTAAATTTTCAGCCGAAATAGGTTTGATACGATCTCATTAGCCCACATATTTTAATGCTTACCATTACCTCTTTGAAAAATTCAAGTGGGACAAATGACACCCACAAGAACTGGGCACCCAGAGCTCCAGTGGCTCTTCCTGTGGCACAAAACCTCTGAGCCAAGGCTGTACCAAGGAGCTGTCACAGATGAGGGGTACAACTGCATCATATTTCTCTTGTTTTTCTATCAAATCTCCCCATGGTTCAGAGTCTTTCTTGTTTGAGACACCAGAAGCAGAATGAGCTGGAAGTGAAATTTCCTACAGCAGTTCACAGGAGTTTTCCCTCACATCAGATGTTTCTGGGAGCTGTGTTACTACAGTAACTGAAGGGCAATTCCTGCCCAGCACAGAAAACCACCACAGCCTGAAGAGCAGTATTTGGGCTCTTAATTTGGGCATAAGGAGTGCTTTGCTCATCCCATACTTTCTGTGCTAAAATAACATGTAGAACACACTCTCTTTCTTATGTGCCTCCAGGAAACACTTCAGCTTCCAAATGGGCTGGTTTGCCATGGCTGTAACAGACAGAGCTAATACAGTATTTACTTAATCTGGCAATTTTTGAAATCTTCCTTTAATTAGAGCTAGATACAGTCTGTTCCTGAAATTCATTTATTTATACTACTCAGCGTCCCCGCTGATAGAATCAAATGCAAACTCTGCCTGCAAATATGTTTTTCCTCCTGCATTTAGAGCTCATGGCATTCCACAACACTTTGAGGCCAAAGTCTGTGACTTAAATGAACCAATTCTTTGGCAGGAGTCACTTCTTGTGAAACTATTTTTGGCTCAGAACAACAAGGCTTATGTAGCTCCCCACAGTTCCCTATCACTAAAATACCACAGGCTGTTGTGGAATGAAAAGGAGTCATGGGGCTAAGCCAATGTCCTTTGGATCATTGGAAATCCAAGAGGCTGATCCAGTTTAAGATTCTGTTGTATGAAAAGATGGATTTCCTTTTTCCCCCAAATCACATCATCATTAATACTTGTCCAGCCAGGTGTTTCTCTGTGGATCAGCTCCTGAGGCACCCAAGTGGAGGTGCCAGCTCCCATTCTGGGGATGTCTGGATAACCAGGAGATGGGAATCTCCTGAATTTATCTCATGAGTCTGTCACAAAGTCTGCAGGGGAAACGAGGGAGGTTTTCATCGCATAATTCCCTGGAATGTGGCAGACACCTCCAAAGGAGCTCTCTGAAAAATCTGCTCAGAGGCAACACTCAGAGCATCCTGAGCCACACTGTGACAGCAAACCAGGAAAGGTGGGAATGGGTTCTGGAGAACCTGAGGCTGCTTGGCAAAGGCCAGTGCCTCACATGGTGAGGGATCTTTTCCCCCTCAAGCCCCAGTCCTGAGCATTATCCTTGTGCTGTGGGCAGAGGGGTGGTGTCCCTGCATGCTGCCACATACAGGGATATAGGTCCTGGACTCTCCCAGGGTACAAGGCTTGACACAGAAAAGCTAACATGCAAAAGGCTCTTTTCCTCCCCTTTTGGAATGATTTCTACCTCTGCAAATGACATTTCACCCACAGAGCATTGTAACATTTTACAGCCTTCTAGCAATGAAAGTATGAAAGTAGCAACAGAAAATTTGGAGAAACAGGACCAAAGCTGCTGGATGCCAGTATGCAATTAATCCCTTTTCATTTGCTACTTCAGATTTTATTAATATAACAGAAGGGAAAAGAATAGATCAGGGCTGAATCACTTCATACCGAGAAGAGTCAGGATTTCTTTTCTAAAATCTTGTTATTTTCTAGCATACAATAGAAACCAAATATCTCCATCAGGATTAGGCCATAAGCCACCCACAAAAATCAAGCATTGCCAAATATAAACTGTCCCAATTCTGGTTTTTTTTTTTTTTCCTGTCAGCAAACAAAACACCATCAGCTTGTTTACACAGAGCTTTGCAATTAAGTAGACAAAAATTCAACAGCTGATTTGCATGATTTTCCATGCAAATGGAGCACTTATCAAGAAAGGTGGGAATGGCCAGTTCTCTCACCAGGTTAGATTACATGGCTTGAGATGTGCAAAGAGGAGCCACAATAAAAGAGCAAGGCAGGGTGAAAGGCCAAGCATTCCCATTCTCCATGAATTTGGAACCTTTAGTCACTGCAGAGTGTGGGTGCAGCACACAGGCAATGATGAACATGGCTTTCAGGGAGAGCTTTTCTAAACCCATAAATACATTTATGAAAAGGCTGATTCCTTCCCCAGCATGTAACTCCATGGAATTTATCACGCTGCACCCCTGGGCAAGGCCCAGTGGCTTCTTTTCTTTTTAAGTTGCTGTAGGATTGACCTGATCCTGCCTCAGAATGCATCAAACTCAGGGGTGCTGTTCATGTAACAGGGAACGGTGGTTAAAATCCTGGAAAACTGCTCTAAAAACCCATTTGACACCCTGAAACTGGATACTCCATCGAAAGGTAGATCAGCCAACAAGGGGAATCACAGCTCAAGGTTGGAGTCTGGTTTTGAACATTTCCAAACATGAGGCTTTAGGATTTATCATGGGTTTAAAACTGCAGGCTGAGATCGGAGCACATTTTTCAATTACATTTGCACTTTCACAGAGTTTTACATTCAGACCAAATGCTGGATTAGAAGTGTTTCAATGGTTTCCAGCCATCTTGTCAGACAGCCTCAGTTCTGGGTACTTGTTCTGGGTATTTTTATTTAAAACCATGACACAGAGCAAGGCTTTGTGGATCAGCAGATGAAGGGCTTATTGCTATTGTTTGGAGAGATGCTTGTTCACCCAATTAAAAAAAAAAAATCTGACATTCAGTTAATCAACATGATGTGAAGAACATTTCAGTTTCAAAAGATGAGATCATGTAACCTTAACTTTTCTGTCTGTTATTTACAGTGGGTAGGCAGAACTCTCACAGTTGTGCTTTTCAACAACCTTCATATATTTAGTCAGAAATCTCTGTTTCTGGAAGCTTTCTGTGTTGTCATGGAAATTATCACCACGTCCCTAAGACTAGGATAGCAATTTTATGACAAATTACAGGAGATAGAGAAGGAGAATATTTTGGCATTAGACAATACTTAGAAGGAAAAGAAATCACACAACGTTTTTGGACCCTAAAAAGGCATCCAATTAAAGATGACTCTTTAATCTCTGCCCATGCTTTATAACGACTCAAGTACAAAGTCTACCAATCTGCAGGAGGTATTTTTTGCATGATTCAATGCAATCCCTCTGTATCATCCAGGGAAGATTGGCCAGGACATCTCAGGCTGCTTCCAACCTTTTTTCCTAAGCATCACACCCCAAAATCTAAGAACAAACCACACCAGAACATAAGGTTCTCCGGAAGATTTCTGATCATTTTAATCTGAATCTTGCAGACTTTTTCTGCTATAGACACCCTGTGCAATCACCAGGTGTCCAAACCTTAGCAGATTGCTCCTACATAAAAATCACCCAACAGTGATTTTCAACAGGAAAGGGATGTGAAAAACAATTTTAGCTGAAGAGAAAAGATACTTTCCTCCTGTTGCTACACTAAAAGCTCTGCAAAGGTGTCCCAGGAATCTGGGAAGCAAAGAAGGAAGATCCTGTAGAACCCAACTTTGCCCTCACCAGGCCTAGAGAGGAGAGAAAAAAAGGCTGATCACAGAAACGTTATAGCCCAGAGAATAAAGAATCCAGCTTGTGCTAAAACTTCAACCCTGCTCCCTTTCCTGGTTACCTGGACTCACTGGCTGGAACATGAAAAAATTAAAAATTCCTGCTGCTTTCCATTTAGGGCATAACTAATTATCAACAAACAGAAATAGCAGTTCAGCAGCTGCCTAAAACCCAGAATACCTAAAATTATTCATAGAAATAGAACTGATACTTTCCATATTTTTAAAGTGAAAACAAATGGAAAAATTAAACTTGAAAAAAAAGTAAAGAAATATTTTCATATTTTTGGCTTTTTTTTTCAGAGATGTTGTTGATAATTTTGGTCTTCAAAAAATTTCTAAAATTAATTTAAACTTTTTTTTTTATGCAAGTAGCACAACACAGGAGTTCATGCAATCAAAGTAAAGATATTTCAACCTGTTGCTGCCTGCATATGGCCAGAGCACAAATTTGTGCCAGAAGGAGGGAACAGGCTGCATAGAGAAGTCCCCATCCCTGGAGGGATTTAAAAGATGTGTAAATGTGGCACTTGGGGACACGGGTTAATGGTGGCCTTGGCACTGCTGGACTCGATGTTCTTAAGGGTCTTTTCCAACCTCAGTTATTCTGAGATTCTACATCTGAGCTGCTTTTAGTCCAGTTCCTGGAAAATCTATAAAAAGCCTCGATGAATCAGAGCCTGCATTTACAAAAGCTCTTAGTAATGAATTGGAAATATTTTTAATGTTTGTTTTTTTTTTCCCTAGTATTGATATTCAAAACAGTAACTCACTTCAAGAATTTGGAGTTTCAAAATTTTATCTGCCTCGCTACTATCTAATTGATAAGAGCGCCCTTTTTCACCTCTAAAAGATTTCTCACGTGAAAGGAGGTTTGGCAAAGCGGGGCGGTCCTGAAATAAGCCCCAGCAAATCCCAGGTGCTTTGAGTTTCCCCTTTCAACACGATCTTGAGCGCTCAAGCAGCAATTCCAGCCACCGACCAGGAGAGAGCAGGCACAGACAAGGGTTTGAGGATGCAGCCCGAAGTCGCAGAGAGCTCCTGGTTTAAATGCTAAAGCTGAGAAAAGGAGCAGGGTGATTTTAAGGCCATTATTTAATGGGGTGTGTGTGTATGATTGAAGGTCTCCAAATAGCAAACACTGCAGCTGACATTACAGGAGGAAGTTCTCTGCCAAGGGACAAAACCTCCTCCTTAAAAAACAAATCTAATCCCTGATCTTCTTCCTGGCAGAAAATAATTTATTTCGGTCCAATCATTTATTTCAAAAGAATACAGAAACTTCCATGTCTGAAAACCACACAGAGAAGTGTTTCAACACAGCTCACCCCAGCCCTGTAATGGAGCCAGGGCTGCTGCCCTGGGATTGGGATGGCTCTGGAAGTTGGAATGGTTAAAGCTCCTTTGGAATCAGGATGGTTTGGAGACTGGAATGGTTAAAGGTCTGCACACAAGGGGCAGGGAAAGACAAACAAGCCTCAAAGGCACAACACACCCCCTGGACCTGATAGCATCCTCCAGCCACTTCAAAAGAGCCCAGGTCTGTTTGATATTCCCTTTTCCTCCCTGAATTTGGAAACATGTAAACAGGGAGAGCTGGGCCAGCAGCTTTGAGCCGAAGGCAGGAGCTGCAGAGGGAAGCGGGAGGGGAGCAGGGCCCAGCTGGCCTGGCCTGGCTGTTGTCAGACGGGAAGGGCTCTCTGCTGCTGCCTCCTGGAGATCAAACAGCAGACACAGCCCTGGAGAATATATGGCTTTAAACATCTGGGAACTTCCTGGCCTGGCACATGGTTACCCTGCAGGATTTTGTGCCAGGTCTCCTTTGCTTGCTGTCAGGGTTTTGCTGCAATTCCTGAGAGCTGTCCAGCTTCTCTGCATGACCTCACTCCTGGAACTTGCTGTGCACATGTAGTCCTCGGCCTTTGGAATAAGGAGGACACTTTAAACAGCCACAGGAGAAAACCAAAAACCTGTAATCCTAAAGGATGCAAACCCAGGAAGAAAGCAAAAATAACCCAGTGTTTATTATTTTTAGGTTACTGAGAATTTTATGAACCATCTCATAGCTGGATGTCTGACTCATGATACTTAAAAGCTTGAGGATGTCAAACCTATAATTATTTACTACTGGAAAATCAAAGAGAAACAGCGATTTTCATAAACCTCAAGCTTCAGAACAGAAGCCAATCTCTGCTTGCACCAAGAGCCTCTTTTTGAAGCAGGTTATTTTAGAAAGGCTCTTTATGGAAATTCCTCTAAAACATCCTGTCCTGACGTCTGCTGGAGAGGGCAAATGAATAAATGAGCCACTGGTCAGATGGGTCAGCACTTCCCCAAGCAGTGAGGTGCCTGCTGACCAAAATCTGTGCTCAGCAAAATGTGAATAATTCCTCAAGGCTCAATGAAGCCACCGCAAGATGTCACCACTTTTGTTGCTACTCTGTTAGAAAGTAAGAGGGAAAAAACCCACTTTGTCTGCTTTGAGCTTCTGTGAGTTGATATTTCCCCTCAGAGCCCTTCACCCAGAGGAATTTCTCATCATCTCTCTCCACAGCCCTCACTGAGATTCCCAGCCTGCCTTCATCGTACCATTTCACAGCTCCACAGAACTTTTCCAACTGTTCGCTGCAAAACAAATTCTTGCTGCCCTTCCACCTGTGCCCATCAGATCCTACCTTCTTCCTTCTTGCTGAAAACTGGGGTCACTTTGCCCATTTCCTGAAACTGATATTACATAACTTGGGCTTTGAATTCCCACCACTGCTACCAAAACTACTCCAGGGACCAAAAAAGCTACAAAAGAAGCATCTTTGGATAGTGAAGCTTTTCCCTTCCCCGAATTATTGAAATTCAGGTGGGATGAGCTTCCAGCAGCGCTTGTGCAAACAGGGCTGTGCTGCAAAGCAAAGCAGGACAGAATTAAGAGATGGAAAGGCTGCTGTCTGTGTGCTCTTTGAAAGGTCGTGTGAGGCTGCAGCTGGCTCTGAAAGGCTCCCCAGGAAAACCCTTCCCAGCGAGTGAGTGCCTGGGTGGGGATGGCCCGCGCACAGCGGCTTTTGTTCCGCCTTGGTCTGAATGCCTTTGGAAGACTCTTCCATGGAGAGCTGAGCTTTCCTCCTCCTCTTCTCCTTCCTTCTCCCGCTTTCATGTTTTGTACTTCAGAGCTGGGCTGTTCTGCTGCCCAGGGTCAGCACAAGGTCTTGACTTGTGACAGGAGGTTAATGTAGTTGTTAAGTAACAACGTGAGTCTTTTCAATGGCATGAATATTCCACCCCACCCTCTCGCAGACACACACACGCTCGCTGTCTCTCGGCTGAATACTCGGGAATGGCAGGGCGGTCGTTGCAGGCTCTTGGACACTGTGCCATGCACTCACGCCTATTTCAATTACCGCTTACCCAGCTACAGGAGGAATCTCATACCTAGACTTAATTCGTTGAAGGTTTTCTGGTCGTTTCAAGAAGTTTGGCAAATATTGTGACTTTTTTTGATAGCTGACAATGATAAATATTGAGTGT
Organism: Serinus canaria; assembly: GCF_022539315.1. Classification (NCBI taxonomy): domain Eukaryota; kingdom Metazoa; phylum Chordata; class Aves; order Passeriformes; family Fringillidae; genus Serinus; species Serinus canaria. The sequence continues at coordinate 17,593,759 of NC_066318.1, forward strand.
GCTGTTGACACTACATTGTGGGCAAGGACAGGACCCAAATCTCTAAATTTACTGGAAGTTTGCCATATTCATTTACTTTAAAGGGGTCTGCAGATGTCACAGAAACTGTGAACAAACCCATGACTGAAGTTACTTCAAAAATTTTAGAAGTTGTATCATTTTCAATGCATATACTCAGGAAATAGCTTAGGTGATCTGGGTGAGACTTCTGGGGATGCAGATGTGAAAATCATGGAACTGTATTTCAAGGTTGAAGTTTTGAAGCCAAAGCACTTTGATGTGAGGGTTGTTTTTAGAGGATCAGGAGGAAAGGGGAGATGAAACAAGTATTTAGAAAGTGTCAAGCCAAGGAACACCGAACCTTTTTCCACCCTTATCTGACAAGCCCCTAATGAACGCATTATTGGACCAATACCTTAACAGGTATTTTCCATTTCTGTTTTCTGTCCTTCAGATGAACACAGTTATCCTACATAACTCAGAGTGGGATACTGGATGAGATATTAATATCCTAATATGCTACAAGGTTTGATAACCTCGTAGGAGTGTGAGAGGGCCAATAGTTATGGTTGGAGAAGAGAAATCTCACTGTCTGCCTTGCTAATGACAGCTCTGTCTGTGTCTCTGAATTCTCAAAGGGGTCTCATTTACCTCCCTCCCTTAATCTGGTGGGAACCTTTTGATCTCAGCTGGATCTGGCCCCTCAGTTTACAAAGCACTGTTAAAGACAGATAAGCCTCCTGAAAACAAATAATTCAGATCAGAAGACCCTAGAAAAGAAGCCAAGTGATCTCAAGTCAAAAATCTGCAACCTTGCTAAGATTTTGAATCCAAGAAAGAAGGGGCTGAGGTGAGCTCTACTTATGTCTGACTTTAAATATGAACCTGAGCAGCAAAGCAAAGCCAACTGCTCATCTTCCCTCCTGGAAAGAAAAAATCCAAATCTATTCATTTAACAGACTTCTTGGTCTGTGGTAATCACACAGCTTCAGACTTGCAAACTCTTACAGGGGTGTTGGATTTGTAAATCACCAGGTATTTCCCAGCTACCTTTCACAGTGTGACAGAGGGAAAGAAAGCAGATCCCATTTCTCCAGAAAAGCAGATGTCAAAGCATTTTGAAATGGTTATTTTTGTTAGAATTGGGAATACAATGGGATTTTGGGCTGCAGTGTAAACTGCAAAGCTGTGATTAATAATTCATAGCCAATACCAACTAGCAGAAACACAGACATTCCAAAGGGAATTGATGCAACACCTCTGGAAGGTGTTGTCCCAAGAAGTGCTGTCTCACAAGGTGACACATCCAAGCAGGGCCGTGCCAGTCACCAGAGATCCCCAGGTGTCAAGGGCAGGAAAGGAAACCCAGCTGTGTTGTTTTCCTCCCCAGCTCAGCTGTTACCCAACTGATGGGTGCGGTGCTGGAGCTGTGGGATCAGTCTCAAAGGACTGACAGCTACCGAGCACAGCCTTGATTTTGTTTCAGACCTCCAAAGGATTATTTGAGATAAACAAAGAAAATAAATACAATCATTTACTATGTTATGTGCAGCCTACTCTGTGTTTTTGTCATGTCTTCTGTGTTGCTTGCTCAGTGACAGCTTTGATGTTCGGGATGGGTCTGCTGCTGTTACAGAGCCAGAGGCACCAGGTTTTGCTCAAGACACTTGTCCCTGAAGAAGCTGAAAGAAAAACTGCTGTGGTTTTCTGTTGGTTTCCATCAATGCACGGCAGCTGCCCCGTTATAAAGCAGCCTACAAACATCTGTGAGGGGCCCCAGAGCAAGCAGGTGGTTCCTCTGTGCCAGAGATGGGCAGAGAGCAGGGTTAAACACGGAAGGACAATGAGGGGCCCGAGGGAGCTGGGGCTTTTCTCTCCTAAATATCTCCTGAGGCTTTGGGAGAGGGAATGCTCAGAACCAGCCCTGGGGCAAACCACAGGCAGTACAATCTGTTCCCTCTTCCTTGCCCCAAGGGGATTTCTAATCTTGGTTTGCAGCTACTCCTCTCTCCCAAGTTATGCTCGATTGTACTCAGACTCATCAAAGGGCTCAGATCCCAGGATTTCCTCTCTGAATTCCATCTAAGAGTGGCTAAACAGGGCCTGGATTCACCTCTAGCCCAAGACAATTTTTATTTCCCAGTCCCAGAAGAGTGATTCTTCTCTATTTACTTTTGTGATTGAAAAGAAACCAAAACTCTTCTTCCCCTTAGATTTCTGTTGTAAAAACTTCCTCAAGACTCTTACTGTTTCTCTGTGATCCCTGGAATGTGATCTGGAATCCCATCAGCATCCCATATTTAATGTATGGTATCAAGTGTATCAGCACTTAAAAACAAATTATAATATGTTTTGTCCAGCTGCTGATTGTTGGAAAAAATATTTAACTCAAGGATCTGAAAGCCAAGCAGGGAAAGAAATTATTTACATTGACAACATCACACTAGGATGGAAAAAATAGAAAATTTAGGTAGAATAGTTAAAGTTACTAAAGTATAAAAATGCCTCTGAAGGGAAATCTGTCCATGAACAAATGGAGGTAAGGATAACTGGGAAATGTGCTATGGACTGACAGAAACAGGCTGGAGAGCTGTGGGACAGAGCCCAGCACAAAACGTGCCAGCAGAGGGTACTCCTACTTTAGCTCTGCAGTGCTCCCACGGGAGGGACAGCCCGGGGACAGCAGGGGACCTTTAGGGACAAGCAAAGCTACTGAAGGGAAACTGACGGCTCTCCTGTCGCCAAGGAGCTTCGTTAGTAATGGAGCAAGGGAAAGAACATAAATCAAACTTTGAAATTGTTGCCAAACACAATGGCTGTTTCCAAAAAGCTGCTCTTTAACCCTCAGGCTTCCAGGACAAGCAGAAGGTCACAACTGTTACAAAACAGCTGGATTGATGGAATTATCCTAATGGATTTTTTTATGCTTTGTAGCTAAAGTGTTACAGTTAAGGGAATAAAAGTCCACATGTAATATTATCAGTGTATGTGCTCATAGCAATGCAGATTGGAAAAAATGGAATATAAGCACTTGACCTCCTATGCTTGTAGGCATTAATTGATATGAAATAAATATGAAAATAATGTAGCCATTAATTGGTTTGAAAAATAAATCCACAAACCTCTTTGCTGAAGCAGTGAAACCACTACAAAACGTGGGGTTGAGCAGGGCTCATTCTCCATCAGATGCTGCTTCCACCACAGGGCTGAGCTGGGAGTAGCCAGGATATCCAGCAGAAAGCCCAAACCCCAACCATTCCTCAGGGGAAAGGGAAAGCAGACTGTGAGATTTTTTTGATTATAAAGGCAGCCTGAGAGCAGAGAGCAGCAAGAAAGTTCATGCCTCAGCTACCACATGATCTATTCCTTTAAGAGCAGCTTAAAGTTTAGCTGCAGTGCTCAGAGTACCCTCTGATTGCTGTCCTGTGACCACACGGCAAGGGCTGGAGGACTCTTTCCACCCGAGCTCGAGCTCGGTGTCATCCAGGGACAGGTTTTTGACCTGCTCCTTTACTCACACCCACCCCTGCAGTGTTGTTGTAGCCAGGCAGAGAACACCCCTGTTCGCAGAGGTTCTGCTGAACTGAAAAGTCTGTATGAGTGTCAGCATTTTTGTTTGTGCATAGACAACTAACCCTAATTAACACAGATTATTCCCCTTATTTCATTTTATTATTATCTTATTTGAACCAAATTTTGCTTTGGATTGCAACAAAGTGATAGATTCACACTGTTCTGTGCCAAGATCCATGGAAGCAACATCTCCATGCCAAGAAAAAGGAATTTTCTTGTGATGTGCTTACAAAATAGCCTTTTCAGAAGTAACATTTCATAGCCAATGTTTAATAACACAACATTACGGAGTATCAAGTTGCCTTTTACCTTGCTTTGAACCCTACATTAACTGCTACTGTAACATCACTACTGCAACTCAGTCATATCAGGGATAAAAATAGCATGCCTGGCTTGGACTTGGGGCCTTATCTGGCAAATTCTTCCCAAAATTCCACACATGAGCTTTCCTCTCCCCCGCAGCAAGTGAAGCCACTCAGGAAGCTTCCTTCTTCTAGAAAGCAAGAGAAGTGCTGAGCTAATTTCCACAATTAGCAAAAGAATAAGGACAAATAGAAGCAGATGTAAATAAGAATAAAAGCAGCTCCTTGAGTTCTATTGAACATGTTCTTTGTTGTCCTGGAGTGTCTAAATCACAGTTTCTAAATCAGTAACCTGAACTGGAAATTGGGAGTCTGCCAGCAGGCAAATCTGCACATTACTATCTGAAAAGTGCTTTTTGATGACTGGGGAAAAGGAGATTAAGAAAGACCAAGGGTTATGAGTAAAGAAGACAAACTTGCCAGTGGCCTCATCAGTAGAGGGGAGCTGCCATGGCTGGTGAGGAATGCAGCTGGGCCAGAAATCAAAAGATGTCCTGTGACAAGTGATGTCCTGTGAGATGCACAACCAAAAAACAGCATATTCTTTTTTGGGGATATATTTCAGTCCCACAGCTGAAGAAATTCTTAACCAGCTAAATCCTGGTACGCAGATTAATAGTTTGGATATCCCTCATTTAAGCAGGGAGGTAGAATTTGTGGGTTTGGCCTTTTTTCTTGGTTGTTTGTTTTTTTATTTGGTTTTTTTTTTTTCAGTTTTTAATTTATAATGATCATTACTTTTGACCATTGAATAATCTGAAAAATGTAGGAAGGATAACACTAGAAGTGAGCAGTGATTTCTGATCTTGAATAGATTTAATGTCAAATCACTTCCTGTCAGCAAACACACTGGGATATAGCAGATGATATTCCCAGAGCAGCTGGTTCCTAAACATCCCTTCTCTGAGGAGGACAAATAGGGTAGCTGTTGCATTTCTTCTGAATTCAGAGCTGGGCTCCACATTTCAGCCAAAAGGGGAAGTTAAAGGGGGTTATGACCAAAAGAGCAGATTTAATTTATGTACTTCATGACTGTTATATGACAGATTTGTGTTCCATTTCACCTGACATCAACTGAATTGTTATTAAAATTATTATTAATTTCTTGAGTACATTTCTTGTTTTACTGTGCAATAATGAGGAGAGAATTGGTGTGGAGCAGACTCTTTCCAGGTCCATCATAGGAACATCTTGGTGAAAACACAAATGAAGGCTCTTCTGGTGAGATCTACTTAAAATATCTGCAGTCACAGTCACGTTCCATTTCTGAAAGTAACTCCTTCATACCAGATCCCCTCATTTTTCCTGTAAAAATATTTTTACTTCTTTCAGTATTTTGAAGATCTTACAAGTATGGGTGACTGGGCTGGAGGCAGATGTGCCTCATCCCAACCTCTTTTATTATGTTCAGACAGCAGAATCTTAACTTGATCCAAGCAAATTATTCACAGGCAAACCCCACCTGACTTAGCAGCACATTTGCTAGTGCTGCACGGAAGAGGTGTGTTTTTTTCTTATGCTAAGTCACCTCTGGAATGTATTTAACGAGCTCGTTCTTCCTAAGTCATGCATAGCTTAAATTCAGGGCAGGCCGCTAAAACTGGTCAGAACAGTCTCTGAGGGCTGCTCTCGGCGTTTGACTATAAAACACCCTCAAACAGCCTTGTGGACAAAAGCACAAAACCCTGGGTTTCCGCAGATGGTGACTTGAGGGCTCGGGGGGACAAGTGGCAGGAAGAGAATCGTCGTTGGAATGTCCTGTGTCACAGGCAGCACCTTCGTTTGTGACTGGACTTCCCACCGTCCCTTGCATCTGAATTCAGCTTAATGGGGAAGCACAGAAGACTTTCATTACTGCAACGATCCATAAATATGGCCAGCAAACTCCTGTAATACATCCTTGAAAACCACCAAAAAACCTGTGGCATCTGGTCCAGAATTTCAGGTGGCAACTCTGCAGAATTGCATTTTTCAAGAAAAGAGCCTAAAGTACAGGTTACAGAAGCATATAGGGTTTAATGACTGGGTCTGCCAGAACCCAGCTCCAAGCTGTGACAGAGCTGTATTGAAGTATCCCTATGAAAGGTTTATTCTATTTTTACAGCTGTATCATTGTTGTGACTCTTCAGATTTCTATTTTAGAGGTCACCTAGAAAAGCAGAAGTGATGTACAAGTATAAAGATTATGTAAAGTCCTACAGCTGGGGTTGCAGTGTCTTTTCCAAGGAATCTGGGACAGCAGCACCAAAGTGGTGGCTCCTTCTCACATCATCTCCAGAGGCACTGCAGCAAGCAGAGGAAAACCAGAGCTGCAGGGATGGGATGGTGCAGAGTTCCTGACTGACAGCTAACAGAATGTAACCTCTGGATTTGGAAATGGAGCAGCTTGGTCCAGGAATGTGAGAAATAACTCCTAGCAGAGGCCACAGTGGCATTTTCAGAGAAGTCCTATTAATTATATAACTGTACTTGAAGCAGCTGTATTGCTTCTTTCTCTGATCTCCTCTCAGTGCAGAATGAATTCTTGTGGATTAGCTTGTTAATAGAAAATCCTATTTAGTGGGTATCTGTGCTGCAAGGCAGCCTTAGCTTCCCACCCATCCAGTCTGGAATGTTTATATTTAGCTATTTTCTGGAAACAGAGCTCCAGCTGCAGCAGATAGCAATTATTTGGATGGATCTTGTTTTTCCTCAGGATATGTCTATTTTTTTGGTGTAGACTGAACAGTCTTGCTGGAAATGTGTCACTTTGCCTGAGCAAAGTTTTGAAGAAAAGTGTGTTTAACTAGTATGGCTCCAGATCTGTGTTACAGCTTGATGAGACTTGCAGCCATCCCACATTCCTTTGGGATGTATATTACTGTTATTAAAAATTGATTTGAAAATATCTAAGGTATTCCAGGGCAACGCTAGTAACTGGAAACTCCAGGAAGAAAAAAAAGTCAAGTTATTTCAGTACATTTTGTCACTCTAACAAACATCTAATCATTTCCTGATGTTGAGATGCTTCTTCACTCCACTGGAGGATGGTGTTAAACACAGTGAAATCAATGGACACTGAGCCTCTCTTCTGTTCCAGAAGTAAGTGAAAATCAGGCACCAAAGGAGTAATCCCTATGGAGACATTTTCTACATGCACATTTAAATTCCTCTGGCACCTGCTGTGCTGAAAGGCTTGCAGCAAGCTATGGATGAAGAAGTGATGAGAGGAACCTGTCAGTTTTTATGAGTTTTAGGATCATTATCCTTTACCATTCTTTGCACAGCTGTCACAGCTCCTGGTCCCACTGCTGATGGCTGGTTTGACACTCAGGACTTGCTGCAGTAATTTTTTAGCCCAGGTGTGGGCTGTAAATGTATGGCTGGGTGAAATACCACAAAAAAGAGACACCATGAGAGATTCTGCTTTTGAAAATGGTTTGAAGGATGTTGTGGTGGCATAAACCAAGGGGATCACTGGTTTAGTTTTCCAAATGGAGATGTCTTCAACACATTGTATGGCCAAGCAGCCCTTGCTGAAGCAGAAAAGTGGAAGAAGCCTGGGCCAAGCATTATCCTCTGGCAGACAAGTCCAGATGAAAGGTGATCAAATCCCCAAACTCACACCTACTGAGCATTTTGCATTGATGCTGGAGAAATAAAGGTGCTCCATTACCTTGCAGCAGTGACAGAGCAAGGCCTGAATGGCTGCAGGAATACCCCATGTGCTCTGTGCTCCACAGTCACTGCTGCTGCTCCCACAGTCGTGGCAGGGAGTTTGCTCCCCCACGAGCAGTGCTGCAGACTTCCCTGGCTCCTGCCTCTCCAGGAAGATCAGAGCTGCACAACTCCACTTGGGACTCCAAGGGGAAGTGTTTCCTGTCAGGGACAGGATAACACCCCTGGACACACACAGCTCTTTCCTCTGGCCCAGCTGCCCAAGAAGCTCATAAACACAGAAAATCAAGTTTGTTTTTAACCAGTTAGCAGAACAAAAGTGGCTGGAGGTCAAATTCTAAACCCTGCAGGAACACATTATTTACTACAGACTCTGTATCAGAGAGCAGCAGTACCTCCCAGGCACAAAACTGTATAGATAATATTCCTGAATTGGATCAAGTCTCCTTAGTACCTGTTATCAGTTTTACCTAAGAGAATAGTGTTGTAATTACAGGCTATAAAGTAAATTGAGCACCATACTTGCTATATAGAAATAATTGCAGGAAACTCACTACCTTATCTCTTTTCTTCAAGAAATTAATAAGGAAGGGGAGTCAGGCTTTTGGGCTAAGCACCACAAAGATAAGTTCACTCCTGTAAAATAATAAAGGAGAATTTAGTGGGACCTGAAATTGGCATAAGGAAATATTATTTTATTTATTGCTAGAGTATCATTCTTTGGTAGGTGAAGTATTTCTGAATTCTCATTGAAAATACTGCAACAGAAGCATTATGACAAAAAGAAATCTGAGTTGGTTACAAAGAAGCTGCAGCATTTCAACTGTATCATTTAAAAATTAAGGGACAGACATCAATATCATTTACAACAGCAAACCCAGAAAGGGATTTTCTTCATGTGTTTTTTTAATCCTTATATTATCATACCTGCTCTGCTGCAAAAAGCCAGATGGGTTTTTCCCCTCCTAAGAAAAGCCAGATGCCCTCTTTCTATCTGCCAACAGGCACTTTTCTGGAAGCAGAGAATCAGTCTGTTTACATCTAATGAAAACATCCTACAGATCCATCAAATAAACTACTCCAACATTGTTAATAACTGCCCACTGTTAATAAAACACCACCAGGATAGATAATGTAAAATAATCCTAAATCATTACTAACACATCCAAGATTCTTGTGTTTTATTTCTTAACAGTCTGTTTGCTCCCATTTATAAATTCCAAACACTGGGACTTCAGCTACTCCCTATAAAACACAATGTGCAATGCACAGGTAGCACTAATTTACAGCAAACAACAAAACACTGTGAAAGCAACAAAGAAAGTTCTAGAATCTGGCAGAATGAATCCAAATAAAGGGTTTGGGATCTTGGGCTCACCACAATGCCCTTGCTCCTCATGCACACATGCTTCCATCACTCTGCTTTCCACAAAAGGGAGATTCCAGGGCATTTGATCATAAATTCCTGGGATGACTCTCTCTCTCCTTGTTTGTGGGATTTGGTTTTTAATTGTGTTTACATTCTTGTGTGTGGGTTGGGAATTTTGTTTTGTTTGTGATGAAACATCAAAGTTGAGTCCCAAATTAATGCTGTGCAGTTGTACATTTCTTTTACCTTCCCACAAGAGGACAGCCACACACACAGCTACCAAGTTTCATGCAAATTTAATGGGATTAAACTCATCTGTAAATCTTTGTGTAATGTGTTTTTGCTTTCTCATCCAATTTTCCTGCTGTTATTTTTCCAATTATTTTGCTGATTGAACACCATTTTTTGGATTAAAAAAAAAAGTTGTCTGAATCTTCTGAAATAAAAGAATTCATAATCTGCAAACACACAGATGTATTCAGTTGATATTTAAATTCTGTTTGCCAGAAAGCTGCATTTTAATCCTGACACATGCACTGCACAGGAGTGTGGACATTAATCTTTCCCACACAGAGGTTACTGTACAAATCACACAGAGGAAATTATCAGCAGTGAAAGCAGATAAAACTCAACCTGAGATTGCTGGATTTTGTGATAGAGAGCCTTTGCAGCTCTCAAAAGCTACACAGGTAATTCAGCAGAAGAGCTAGTAAATAAAATCTCCTTGAGTTGAGCAGAACTTTGGCATTTCAAAATCAATAGACCAGAGTGTGGTGTTTGTGAGAGGTGACAGAGAAGGCACAGCTGACTGAGAGTCTCACCAATTAAACCAAAGTCAACATTTGAGTGTTGTCCCAGAAACTATTTCTCTCCCAAATATTGAGATGCTTTCTACGCAAAACACATCTGAGCCTCCTCTTCCCGTTTACACAACACATTAACTGCCAGCACAACAATCCAGTGGAGCAATTAATTTACACTTTGCAAAATGAGTATTCAGCTGTGGCTTGGGGTCCTTCTTCACCAGGATCAGTTTCATATTTAGCCACTTTGCCCTTCTGACTGCTTCCTTAGCATTTCTAGGGAAGAATCTCATCCATCCATTCCACCTCTGAATTATAAACTAGATTGGGGAACTCCATCTGGCTTTAGAAATATATTCATCTATTTTAAATGTGTTTATATATTTAACATCAAATATATTTATAGAGATTTTCACCTGGTTTGTTTTTCAGCTGGATCAGTGTCCTGCTCTGGTTCACAGTGCAGAGCTAAGGGTTGGTGTGCCTTGTTGCCAGGGCAGGAACAGGACCAGGTAGGAACCAGTAATACAGCAAAGTCTTTGTGTCATCAAGGCAAGACTTATTTAAGATGTGGCTGCTTTTGCCTGGACTAAAAAACAAATTAATTTCAGTTCCTTACATTTGTGTTAGCTCTGCAGAAGAGACCTGTGTCCTCTGTGAGTCCATTTAGTAGCCATGACTCAGTGGGATTCCTTTATTACAAAACCAAACCAGAATTCCAGCACGCTTATACAATAAACTTTCACCAGATCTTAATTATGTATGGTCACACTGTCCACCCAGAAACACCTGATAAAAATCTCCAGAGAGTGCTAACTTGACAGAATTCCTCATTCTGAAGATTTGCATCCATTTCAGATTCCCCTGGGGTTTGTCTCCCCAATTCCCCAGGTTCACCCACACGTTTCCTGTCCTCACCCCACAGCTGCACAGAAGAGGGAATGGTTCTGTGCTAAGGTTTAAACCTCTTCCCTTGGGAGTTCTCCAGCCCTACAGAGCTCAGCTTAAGCTTTGCCTGTTTACAGGCCAGGCTGTTCAAGAAATGAGCTCTGGATTGATGAGTTCAGGCTCAGATGTGAGGTTGGGGCGCACACCCAGCCTGATGTCTCTGCACCAGGTTCTGGTGCTCATGTCTGAGCTGGCTATGCACTTCCAGGTTTATTCCTAAAATATTTTTTGTTCATAATGATCTGATGGATACTACCCAGCCTCCTAATCTTTGGTGCTTCAGAAGAAATCCTCTCTGACATTTAATTTATCCTAACCAAAATCAATGAGTGTGCAAAGCTGGATCATAATTCTCAGCTGAGCCCTACAAAATCACCTTACACTTCATGTCCTGTGGAAACATGGATCTCATGAGGACAAAGATGGATTGTTGGCGTGCCTCAGTTCCATTAGATTTCCAAGAATAATGTAAATAAAATAATGAAAGCACCTTGCTGCTTTTTCAGTACATGGTGTACCTCCTACAGCCTCACCTGTGCAACACAAAGATCCCTCACTCACTCTCAAGCACAGCTCAAGTCCCTCATTGTCAGACTTCAACAAAAACAGGGAACAGAATGAATTAATGAGGTAGCAATGAACCAGAAAGACTCCATAGAAAATTTGACACAAAAGGGACAAATTGAATTTAAAAACTGATATAAAATCATAGAATAGCTTGGCTTGGAAAGGACCTTAAATATAATTTAGTTCCAGTCCCCAAATAAAGGATGGTCTCTTCTCTCATTTATTGAATAGGAATGAATAACACAGATGCCCAGCCCTATTAAAGCAGAGAAGGTGTTTTCAGGACATGGAAAGGACTTTCTCCTCCCTCCATTTAGGTCTGTATCAGCAACTCTGTGACATCCTAAATGATCAAATGCAGACAGGCGTGTGCTAGTTCCATCTACACTATGTTACCTCTCAGTGTACAAAAGTTCCCTTCCTAATAAATCCTCCTCTGGTTCAAAGTTCTATTTTCTTTTCTTTATTATCACAAACGTCATCTTCTTTATTACTTCATGACCCTCTTGTCTTCAGAAAGAGCAATTCCAAGGCTGTGTGATGAACAAGAGAAAGAAGTTATAACCCAGAGACTATGGTGGGTTGGGCCTTGTGGGGTTGGTCTCTTCCTTTAGGAGGAATTCCAAGCTTGGACATAGTGCTAACACAGCTTGGAAACTTTTAAACCCCATGTGTGTGGTTTGTCATTTTGCTGGTAGGAAGCAAGAGAGTTCCAGGGAGTTGCCTTAATAGGAGCACTGGAACCACTTGGAGTTTATAGAAATGACAGGTAAATCAGCACTCCCTGGTATCCAGTGCCATCTTTTCCTCTGAGGGGAGCAGGAATTGTCCCTGAGGGGAGCAGGGATTGTCCCTGAGGGGCGTGGGAATTGCTGGAAGGGAAACTGACATGAGGGAAGCAGGGATGCCCTCAGGGGATGGGGATTGCCTTGAGGGCAGCAGATATGCCCCGAAGGGAGCGGGGATGCCCTGAGGGAAGGAGGAATGCTCTGAGGGGAGTGGGAATATCTCGAGGGGGAATTGCCCTGAGGGGCAGCGGGAAGCCGAGGCCCGGGACCTGCCCCGAGGGCAGCAGGGATGCCCTGGGGGCAGCGGGAAGCCGAGGCCCGGACGCGCCCCAGCCGCCGCGGCTCCTCTGGCGGGGCGGGCCGAGGCCGCCGGGTGTGCGCGGCCCGGGGAGGCGGAGGCGGCGGAGGAGGAGGCGGAGGCGGTGAGGGGAGGGCAGGGCTGGGCTGAGCCGTGCCGGGCGGGCAAGTGACACCTGGGCGGCTGCGCTGCCTCCTCCTCCTCCTCTCACGTAGGTTTCGACTTTCTTCCCCGCCCGGAAACTTGGTGGAGGCGCCGCGCTCGCCGCCGTCGCAGGCCGGCTCGGCGCTGGGCTCGCAGCGCCTCTTCCCTCCCCATCCCGGGGGTGAGCGAGCCCTTCCCTGCCCCGGCGGCCCCAGGTGAGCGGGGACGGTGTGGGGGGCGTGAGGGGGTCCCGCCGGGACTGAGGGACGTGGGAGTCCCTGAGGAGGCGCGGGGCTCCCCCAGGGCTGAGGCTCCTTGAGGGACTCGCGGGTCCCGGCCGGCTGAGCGCGGGACTCCTCTGAGGGGCTCGGGGTGTCCCACCGGGGCTGAAGGGATGCGGAGTCCCTTAAGGGGCTCGGGGGGTCCCTGAGGGTCCCGCCGGGCTGAGGTCGGGAGTCGCGGATCCCCGAAGCTCCCGTTCTCCCAGCGGAGGGCTCGGCCGTGACCGCGGCCAATGTCCCTTATCAGTGACACGGGCAGCGCAGGTGAAGGCTGCCGGCTCCAGAGTTTAACTCTTCACAGCTGGTGCCTGGGCAGGACCCACCAAACCCGGTGATTTTTCTGCTCGTGGGGCTCGCAGGGAGGCAGCGGGGCAAAAATGTCTTTGCTAGGAGACGGAGAGCGGCGAAGTCGGCGAGTTTGCTGGTAATTAATACAGGGGGAAAAAAAGACTATAAATCGGAGTTGAGATAAACAAGCAAAGCACAGCAAGGTGAGATGTGGACCTTTTGGAAATACCTTAAAGGTGAGAAGTACAGGTGATGATAAGGCTTAGTTCAACCCAAAGACAAACCCTCTATCTGTACAGATTTTTATTCAAGAGAGTTTTGTTTTTGTTTTTGGTTTTTTTTTTTTTATGAGGGGTGTAAAGCGGGGTGAGGCTGTGTGCTGCTGAAGGGCTGGTTCTGCTCTGCTCGGCTGGGTGCACTTGTTATCTCGAGGGTAATGTCAGAAGGAGAGAGATCTGATGGAGAAGGAGCAGACCAGGCAGCAGCCAGCTGATGCCAGCGCAGGAGGTGGCAGGGACAGCGGGACTGCCCCTTACGGTGGCACTGCAGGCTTAGTTTGCTTTAAGCCCTGCTTGAAACGGCACTTTCAACTCCTTGAGCTGTTTTTGGGACCTACTTTACCTCCGGAAAGTAAGAAATGCAGAATGAGGGCTTCCCTGCTGCTTACCAAGCGGAAAAGTGTCACATTTAAACTTCTGCTCCAATTTTTTAGCCAAGGCGAAAGGACCAGAACATAAAGTTTCCGTAGAGAAAACGATTCCAGCTCAAGAGCAGATGTAAGTGGTAGGGGAGGTCTCTGCTGTGCAGTGTATCGCAGCAGGGGCACAGTGGCGATAATTGGCAGCCCAGAGAAGTTTCTGTCCCTGTCACAGAAGCCCAGAGTTGTCCTGTGTAATCCTTAAGCCCCTGGAGGCTCGAGCAGCCCAAGGTTTGGGTGGTGTAGAGAGCTGGAGCTCTCCTGCAGCCGGGCCAGTTGTGTGCTGCGCCTTTGAGGGACGGCGCTGACGTTTGTCCTTGATGCCGGAGCTCTTTTGGCAGCTCTCCAGCCAAGGGACAGCAGATTGCACACATGGCTCCTTCAAAACAAAACTTCTTTCTCTGAAGTTGCACACTGCAAGTCGTCTTTCACAATTTCCCTGAGCAGATGTAGTGTGTCTGCTGCTGAAAGGGCCTAAGGCAGTGGGAATATTTATTCCCTTCCCAAAAGGGATTTGCTCCCTGGACCAGCTCATGAAGTCAGAACAGCACCAGTGCTTGTGCAGGGCAAAACAAAGGGGTCATATGGCTGGGGATGGAGCAGGGAAATGATAAACAGGAGGCCAACCTTCTCTGGGGACTCCCCAGCTGGAAAAGTCAGCCGTGCTGGAAATCCACACCTTCATTCTAAGTGTTATCATGTAAGCTGGGTGCAGATGGGATTCATTTAAATAACAGGGATACACTGGCATAAACCCCATGGGATGAACAGGACAGGAGGACCTGTGGTGTGCAGTAAAAAGGACCATCTGTTGAATGACAAATTTCAAGTTTTTAACCAAATCATTACTGAGGGAGGTGAGCAACAGTTAAGAAACCAACCATATGGCCTGGGGAATGAGGGCTCAAAAAGGTGAAAAAAGCAGCTCCAGAAGGGACCTGGCAGCTACGTGACCTCTAAAAAACCCCCTGAGGTTTGAACATAGCTGATGAAACAGGTTGAGATTGATTCTGGATAGACTTAGTGCTCCCTGAATGGCAATTCCAGTAACTCCTAGAAATTTTAATTAATGGGTTTGTAGACTACAGTAGTGCAGTACTTCCCCAAACGTGGTTAATAAAAGAATTTACTCATTTATGGGATTGTAGAGTCTTAGACTTCCATACCTAAAAGAATAAATATCACTGCATAATAAAGTACCTGTAGCTCACGAAACACCCCGCTGTATTTTCTCTTCTCCTTGCACTGCCAAATATCTCTTATTTTCTGCATTAAAATGAAAATTTCCTGCCGCAACAGCTCTATTGATTTCCCTTTGAAAATGAAGCTGCATCATTTCATTCTGCTCGTGTGGATCTCCCCAGAGGAGTTGCAGCTGTTGCCTTACTCACAGGCCTGAATATGTTTTGCTGGTTTGATACAAAACCCTCTTGTTTGGCTTTTCCTTCTCAGTTTACTTTAGTGGTGCTGCTGGTACAGTTGTTAGGAATTGCATTTGACAGTCCCTCATCAGTTTATGGTCCCTGATTTATAGCACATAAAACCTTGCTCTTGGCTTAGAAATTTCTTTACACCAGTGGAGTTTGAAAATATGAAAATATCTGGCAGTTTTTCTGATATTTCAGATAAGAAACTGCCCATGAGTCAGTATCTCACAAGCCATCTAAAGGGTTAGAGGGGATTTAGATGAATGAGCAGTAAGAGTTACTGTTCTCGTCCAGGAAAAAGCACTTAAGGCTGGAAGGAGGGAAATGGAATAAAGCTGGATTAATTTGGAGAGACAATCAGCAGCTTACAGGCAAAGGCTTTTAAATTTTTTTAAATATATATATTTATATAGTGATCCCCTAAGTCTAGAGATTCCCTGTGCAAATTTTGTTTGGAGCCTGCAGTGTTCTTTATTTGGAATAGTCTCCAATGGTAGCCCTAGAAGGGATTATGTGTTTTTTAAGAGTGTTGTCTAACTTTGCCTGTTCTTTACCTGTACCTTAAATCATGCAAGTTTTGTAAACAGCTGCAGCAGAGTCTCTTTAAAAGCTGATTTTCTGACAGTTAAAAACGAGTTGAGATAAAACTTGCCCTGTTCCCCTGAGGGTTCAAGGGACTCACCTGTGACATGAGTGTGGCCATGTCTGAAAGCCCAGTAAATCATAAGCAGCCCTATTTGTAAAGTTCTCACACTTATCTAGGGGTGGGAGGTTGATAACAGAGAAATTCTTCTCACCTAATAAATGCTATTGCAGATCCCTACACAGCAAATAAATAAGGGCAGCAGTCCCTGCCCTAGGAACTGAGAGCTGAGTATTTCCTCTTGTACATGGCCACAACTGAGCGGGAACAAAAATTGCCTCGTGATTATTTCGAGGAGGATACATAAAAATAAACATAATGGCTCTCCTGGGCCTTTT
This sequence comes from Serinus canaria, assembly GCF_022539315.1. Classification (NCBI taxonomy): domain Eukaryota; kingdom Metazoa; phylum Chordata; class Aves; order Passeriformes; family Fringillidae; genus Serinus; species Serinus canaria. Next base: position 17,609,942 of record NC_066318.1, read on the forward strand.
AGTCCTTAGGCTAAAACCCAATTCCCTGTGAGAGCAACACCTGGGGCTGCTTTAGCACGAATCTCCGGGAGTGAAAACCGAGCAGAGACAGGAGATTCCTCCCCCTTCCCTCCCCACAGCGCAGGTCCTTCGCGGCCGGCTCAGGAGGAATGTGGCTGCTCGCTGATTTGGGAACAGCTCAAGGACTTTGCTCTGTTGCTTCAGCTCCCTTAGCTGATGAGGCAGCCACTCCCATTTTAAATTTATTTTTAGAACAAGGGAAAATATAATTATCAATTCACGCATATTGCAAATATGTGCCCCATATGGCAAGATAATGACAGGTTTAAAGTCCTGCTGCTGGTACCAGGATAAGATTTGAACAGAAAGAAGCACATCCCAAAATGCCTCTTGCAGTTCTGCTTCCCCCAGCTGTGAGGGTTGTTTGAAGTCAGTAAGATACACCCAGAGAAACTGCATGAAATTGGATGAAAAGGCGCCTTCAATTCCATGTGCAACTGTGTAAGCTCATTAACCACTAACACAGAGGTCTTCAACAGCAGAATATGTCTTAAGACTTCTAAAAATGAGATATAATACTGTTCTGTCTGTCTCTAGGGGAAGGTAATCTTAATCCAGAGACCTTTATTTTTTATTTTTTTGACTTCTGCTGTTTCATTATTTACTTAGGAGCTGTCACCTGTGGTGAAGGGCATTACACTACTGGTTGCAGCAGCTCTGCCTACCCAGAGGCACTGGCAGAGTTTAAGTTCACTTCAAACTCAGCTGCAGCTGCCCTGGGGAGCCACAATTTGAGAAGGTTTCGTTTAGTTTAAATGAAGGTAACTTGTTTTCTTTCTTTCTTTCCCCTTTACCACGATCTGAGGGTGAGATGGAATGTAAAGGGGAATTACAGACTTAATTAGATCTTAATTCAGCTTTTTTACTTAGGGTGAACAAGCTTGGGCTGGAAAGTACTTTGCATAAAAAGCCCTCTTACCCCGTGAAAGGAAGTCTGAGCAGGGTAATGTGTCCTGCTGTCACCCTGCTGTCACCCATCGGGCACTGGAACTGTTGGGAAAGAAGAGGCAGCCAGGGGAAATATGCTGGACCCTCTGGAATGACCCTCAGCCATCCTGCCTTGGGTTTATTTTGTGGAGCTGAGATTCCAAGTGCTAAACTCTTTAAACAGAACATCATTAAAAAAAACAGTGCTACTGAAACTGGGACTTGGACCAGGTAATGAGGAGTTCTGTGCTACTTTATCCTGCAGCAAAGCCCTAATCTGGTGCTTCTGATGTTTAAAAACTGTGACTGTTGATAGGAAATATTTCATCTCCAGGTGCAGAACTGCTTTCATGCTGCTGGATTGCTTGTGGTAAAGTTTTGTAGAAAACAACAGATCCTTGTTTGTGTTTTAACAAACTTAGAAAATGAGTTATTCTGTGCTTAAGGCTGAGAGTAGCCAAGATTAATTTCTTTTAACTGAAATTAATTTTAAAGTAGCACTTTGATAAAATGTGATAAAGATTAAAGCTCTGTAGGAGTTTCTCACAAGACAGCAAGGCTTAGAGCTACAGAAATACCTTTTGTCTCCCAAAAGCAAGAGTCTCTCTCTTCCCGCCTCCTCCCTTCTCACATTACATTTAAATATCTCTGATGTGACCACCCTGGTGAGATTATTCAAACAGGGACTTTAAAAACATCCAGTTAAATAAAAGACAGTGCACAGTCTTCTTCTTCCCCTGTATCCTTTGGAAGTGCTGTGCTGAACTAGAGATCACAGATGGACAGTGGTGTGCAGGTTTGCTTTCATCTCTCTCTAAAAAGAGGGAATTTGGAGGTAGACACACAGGCAGGGATGAACCAACAGCATCTGATACTCATTTGTAGCCATTAGACACTGGATTTTTACCTCGTGTTCCCAGGAGCAAGCCCAGCTCTTTGGAAAGTGAGTGTGCTCCCAGATATTCAGATGAGCCCAAATCTTAACATCACATCTCCTAATCCCTCTTTGTTTGGTTTTGGGCTGTTTGTTCGAGTGGCAGGAGAAGCTTTGATTATTAATTACTGATTAAATTCTTAAATAATAGCACTGGGTTCCTTTTTTCTTTGTAGAAAGCTTCTCCCACAAACATCAAACCGATTTTTAGGGATAGAGTTGCAGATAGCTGCCAAATTGAAAATGTAGGTGAGAGTGGAGGTGGGAGTATTTAATTTCCTGGAGAGAGAAGATTATAGATACAATAGGAAAAAAAAAAAAAAAGACGATTCACCCCTGTGGTGGTAAAACTTCCATAGGAATATTTGGGTCAAATTCTGCCAAGGAGCAAATGGATTTAAGTGACTGAAGGATTCCTGTGAGCACAAAATGAGCAACATGGATGTTTGTGTGGAATATGCTGTAGAAAGGAGGGTGGATAAAGTGGAAGCATCTTGCAAGGGTGAGATAGCAGGAAGAAATACATCAATAAAACAGCTTTTTCTGCAGCACTTGTCTTCAATTTGATGGCATTTAATGTATCCATTTTTTCTGAGCACTTTGTTGAAATAGTCACTGTTGGATCCCCTTTAAAGGAAGAGTGTAGGTGGAAAGCTTAATTCCTAAATAAGGGAAGAGAGAGGAAATTTATTGGCTCTTGTTACCCAGAAAATATTAACAGAATCATAACTCCTGAACCTCCTGCTCTGCAGAAAGAACTGGGATTAATTTTTGAGATTACATTTGTTTAGCCCTGCTACTTTAACACTCTGGGTCCTGTGAGACAGTTACTGTTCAGTGCAGTCATTAACTGAGAGAGAAACAAATGTTCTGAGCATCTGGTAGTGTGAGAAATAAATTATGAGTACCAACTTCTTAAGTTTTCATGTCAGCTTTTCATTCTGCTCAAATTAAAAGTGCTCACCATTAAAACTGTTAATTGCTAGCAAGGTTTTTAAACTGAGTATTACAAATCTTTCCTTGTGTTGAACTGTGTAGATATACTAACCATACAGGTTTTTTATAAAAGTCTAGAAGATTTTTATAAGATTTAGAATTTTTAAAAATCCATCTGGAAGTGAGTTATGTTCAAAATGGAAATCCATCAATGCTGCAGAGCTGATCCTGCACAAGTTGCTCAGCAGAAGACTCCTTGGGATTGTCCTGCTCTACTCAAGCCTTTCAGCTCATCTCTCAGGATAAGGTTTCCTGGGATGGGTTGTTAACAGGGTAAGAATTCTGATTATAATTAATGGAAATACAATTGGCTTTCTGTTTTCTGGTGGAGAAAACAGATACTTGCCCAGAAGCTGAGGCAGATAAAATACCAAATTGTTTAACGAGCACAGAAACACCAGGGAGTTTAAATACAACTTATTTTCACATTTATGATTAGAGAATGGGTATAAAAATGATGGGGACAATGGAAATTTAAATTTCCATTTTTCTTGATATTGATTACAGTAAAGCAGCTTTGATTTAGAGTTTCTGAGTCAAAATGTTCACACAAGTGCTGAGCAGTCTCTCTTGGAGGTGGCTCATTAGAAATCCTGTGGCTTCAAGGCAAGCTCAATCACTGAAAGGATTGCTTCTTATTTAGCTGTATACATGCAGCATTTCCAGAAGATTTTTACATTCAGTGGCCTAATCTTCAGCCATATCAGAAAATAATAAAGATAGTAGGAAAAGGTATCAACACCTGAAACCATTCTTGAGTTTGGTGTTGTGGTTTTTTTTGTAAAATTGGCCTCCTTCAATATTGTTTATAAAAATCCTCTGCTATTTCAACACTTTTCTGTGCCACTGTTGTAAACTAAGGGCAGCTCAGTGATTGTTGTGAAATGCTGTGGTAACCCACTGGAAGTGTTCAGTCAGGACTGGAGTGCCTGTCCTATAAAGCCTGTCTCATTTCATGAACCCTTCTTCACAGCTGTGATGAAATTCAGCAAAAGCCCCCCTGTAAGAGAACAATTTTCAGTGCACTTTTCTGTTTCTGGAATCGAAAAAAAAATGCCATTCTGTGAAACACAAAACTTCTTAACTGAGTGAAAACTGTTTGAAGAAAGTCGAGGAAAATCTCTGCCCCTTTTTCTCATGTTTTATTTCTAGAGGATTGGGTTTGCTCCATCAGAATCTATCTGGAACTTGCTGTTAGGTTTGGTCAGTGCCTTGCTGGTGTGTGCCCTCAGCCATCTCCACCCAGATTGTGCTGGCTTGTTTTGTCCAGCCCCCAAAAAATTAATTAATTGTTTAGCCTTTAGTTGGAATGTTGCAATTCCAGTCTCCCAGGGAAATGTTATAAATATAATAACTGACATAATTATTGCAGTGAAGTGTTACATAGCAGGAGATGTGGGGCACGTGCCCCACAGTCCCCAAACCAGCTTTTATTTGGGTTTTCAGCCCAATATTTCTTTATCACCATGTCAGTGCTAAGCTACAGCAGCCCCAAAGCATTAACCATGGCATTTCTAAAATATTTCCCACAACACACCTCTCTTTTTAATATTGAGAAGTAATTATTTGAGGATTTTCTTGAAAATTATTTCTTAACTACAGCTGTTTGAGACATTCTCTAGTCACCCACATCCTTCAGGAAGAATTTTACTGTTTATATCAGAATATCTGTTTTGTGTCCTTGCTGCAGACTGCTTGCGTGGTTCTGTGTTTTGCAATATGGAATGTGATCTGCTTACTCACCGTATTTGTGGTTTTAGAAATCAGTTAGTTAATAGACACAGGCTTGACTTTATTCTTTTTTGTTTGGGTTGTTCTTTTTCCCTGGGAGCTTCCTTTGTGGCCTTAGGTGGGTCCCTTGAGATCCTCTTCAGAGCCAGAACAAAGTGTTAAATTCTCAGGGGCTGCTGCCTCTGTGGGTCTGTCTTAGGCTCTGGTGATGTAATTTCTCACTTTTTAAATGGGAATAACAATGGTGTTACCCCTCAAAGAAATGAAATTCAGGTAGATACATTATGGCCAAAATTCACTTGTACCAACTGCTGGAATTATGTGAGCAGACAGGCTTGGCTTGAACAGAACTTTATTTTGTGCTCCACAACAAGAGTAGCTCGGTGAAATGGCTTGAAAGCAGGAGCCAGAGCTGTGTTTGGGAATGCTGGTGATAAGCTGGGAAGCTGGAATGCTGCTCTTGTGAAGCCAGGTACCACAGGCACAGCTCCTGCTCAGTCAGTCACAGCACAAGTGGAGGCACGGGGTTGGGAAGATTTAGATAATCACGCTTTTTTTAAAAGGCTTTTTTTTTTTTTTTCCCCAAGCTGTGAGTCATCAGTTCTATTTCCAAGTCTGGGCTGCGGAGCAGGGAATGAGCAGTTTGCCCACCAGGAATGGTGCCGAAGTTTTCAGTGCTGGTGTGGTTCTTGGCAGACCCCTCCCAGAGCTGTTAACAGTGTTGTAGATGTGCAGGGGGGCAGAGCTGAGGCTCTGGGCCCTGGCAGAGCTAAAACAAGAATAGGCAATGTGCTAATATTGTCAGGAATAGTCTTGCTTTGGCAGGAATACAGATTAGACTACCTGATAAGTCATCTTTAAAAAAAAAGTCTAGTCTTTGAGTCAGTGTTACAGTACCAGGAATCCTACTTTAAAAAAAAAAAAAAAACCTCCTAAAAAACCCACTGGTATTCTTTCTTTTTTTTTTTTGTTTTTAATACAGTAAAGATAAAGGTGATTCCAAAGAAATCCTAATGGGATAAGAAATTAGGAAATACAAAGAGATTTCTGCTGGTCTATTTCCCTCAATTCTTTGTTAGGCATAGGCATGGGGTGTGTTACTCTCCAAATAATTCTGATTCCAGAGGCATTTCTTGTGTTACCCTTTTAGAGCAACAGAGTCCCTTAGAGCAGCACATGTTTGGGTCAGGCTTTAACAATTCCAGGCAGTCAGTGTGGAGTAACTGGGGACCAAGCTGGATCCTGATGTTGTGATTCCCTCATGATGTGGGTGAAAAGCCACGGAGAGATTCCAGAATTTTGGGGAAAGGCAGCAGCAGGGAAGGTGCCATCCATTGCTGGAAGGAAGCTGGAGAGTGGGGAATGATGGAACAAAAAAGCAGCACAAGGATGGAGGGGTTGATTGGGTTGGTCTGGCCTTTGGAAGTTAGAATGAGGAACTGGGATTAGGTTGCAAAGGATTGAGTTTGTATCACTCCCCTCCAAAGCTGGGATCCTGTGGGCTCTCTGGACTGACTTCTGAGTGTGGCTCATTGAGGCTGAGGGGAGCCAGGCCTGTTATGATGAAACACTGATTTTCTACATACTTCAACTCTGCCTTGTTGGGCTGCAGCAGCATCTGTGCTGGATGAGATTTTAGCAATTCTTCCCTTACAGAAGCTCTGCTTAGTGCCTGAGTCCCTGAGCAAGGGAGGCTTGTTTGAGCCTGCTGCCCTCCCCGAGCTGCTCACTCAGCCCTGCCTTGCCCAAGGCTCTGGGCTGGGTTTCATCATAGAGGTGTCAGCCTTGGGTTCCCTGGTGTCTGCAGGAGTGTTACCCTTGTTGAAGGGACAGTGGTGGAAAAGTAAAATTCACCTGGGCACCTTTAAATGAAATCTTCAGCCCTTGTTTTCAAGGATCTGGAAGTGAGACAGCAGAGCAGCTTGGAGCAGCAAAATTTTGGTGACACTTTTATCTTCCACAAGTTATTACTCAGAAATTACTCATCAATGGGATTCATCTTGTGTAACCTTTAAACACAGAGCAGAGAATGAATTTGATAAATAGTCTGAAAAAAACCCCAATAAAAGTAGTTTATCAGCAAAATTACTGTGAGGTTTGTTTTTGCTAAGACAGTGGATTTGTTTCATCACCTGCCAAAGTTTTATGCAAATAGTCCAACCCGAAGCACAAGTATTTCTGATTGGTAGTGTTTGCCTTGGAAGCTCCTTGTTTCATTACCTGTTGGTGCTGAACTGATTGATTAGAATTGAGGAGATGTTAAGTGATGGTCTAATGTTGAAATGTTCCTTTTGCTCCTGAAAGATCGTTCAAGATCAGCTGAAGGCTGGCAAAAAGGCCAGTAAGGCAAACAGAAGGGCTGCCTGTTTCAGGTGGAGGCAAGCACCAAAAGCAGGCAGATCTGAGAGAGGAGGCCATGGACACACCAGCTTTCATTTCCAGGGGTGCTGTCTGAGAGCTGTGCTTTGTTTGGGGAGCACCAGCCATGCAGGAGTTAAGGAGGGAATGCAAACAGAGGACTCGGGGATGTTCACCCAGCCCGAGTGCTTCCCTCAAGGGGAAGATGCTTTCCTGGCACTGCAGCAGGGAGAGAGGAGCAAATAACTCCTGTTGTACCCACCTGGAACCGTGACAGTGATGTTTTAATCTTTTGAAGTGAACATGTTCCTGTGGCTGGGTAAGAATTCGCCTGTGAAATGGCTGATTCTGTTGGTGATACATTCTTCCTTTAATTAAATAGCTGACTTACCTTGACAATTAATTGGAGTGATGTATGATTTTTATTAGAAACCCATGACTAATTTTTTCTTGCCGTTCCTGCTATCTTATTGTTCTTGTCTCCCTTCCTCCTGAGTTCTGCTGTGTGCCAGCTGTGTCCTCCAGGCACTGGTGCAGACCAGTGTTCCCTCTTGCTTACCTGTTCCAGATAAAATCATTGTTTTCAGGTGTTTTCCACATCATCTGTCAGAAATTTTCCATTTCATCACAGTTTTGTAATTTTTTTTGTTTTCAGAGTCTGGGATTCTTTACTTAAAAAAAACCCCACCAATCACAAACTCCTCAAAACATCACCACAACCCCCCCCCCCCCCACCGTGTAATGTAGTTTGCTTCCTTTAATACCACATTTCCTACTTCATTAAAATAACTGCCAGGTTAAAAAAATCCTCCCTGCAGTCATCCCTGTGCCTGTACTCTGCTAGGAAACTCAAGTGAATTTTATATTTAATTACAATAGGCAAGATTCAAAATGGATGTGACTGAAGAGGGTTTTCTGTTAAAATCAGAGCAGCAGCCACAAGGACTCAGTTTGTCCCTTATCCTGCTCTCCCTGGCTGAAAGGAGCTGAGGCTCAGTCCTCTCTCTAACCTTGCAAAAAATGATGTGGACTATTCTTTACGTTTTTTTCCACTTAGGAAGCTTTAGTCTTTTTATAGGAAATTTGTTTCCATGGGGGAACTTAGGCATGGATGAGTGGGGAACAATGCATTGTTTGTTAAAACAAATTTTTTTGAAGGGAGTGGGCTTGAAAGGAAGGAAATGTGGTTTAGATTTAAGTTTCTTTTGAAATTTATTCCTCTTCTTTTGCCTCATCTTCCCCACCCCCCCAAATACAAAACAAAAATTCTAACAACCAGAAGTCCCCAGTTTGGCTTTTCACCACACACGTCTTTGAAAGATTTGGTATAATCAGAAAAGCCAGAGGAAGTTTAAAAATCACTGTCTTGCATATCCTTCCTTTCCCTTCCCTCTCTGGGTTCTCCACCAAGAACATGCAGTTTTTGTCTCAGCTTTTCTAGTCCCTGTGCTGGGCAGAGTTTATTTAGTCTGTCTCTGGTGTGTGTGTGTGTGTGTAAAGTTTAAGCCTCAGTTTATCCACGTGCTTGAACCTTGTGCTGAATGAGGTCCTTGCATCCTCTGGTGCCTGGGCTGTTCATTCACAGGGTGGCTCTGGAAGGAAGAGCTCTCTGGGGGTCAGGTGGGGGTGCAGGTTCTGGGGGAGGAAGCTCAAGGCAGGAACAGTTTAACTTTTAATGGGCTGCATTCAAAGCAGGCGGCTGGCTGGAAATGTCTCTCTCTGCCTTTCCCTAAAGGTCTGCGGCAGAGCTGCTGTGTGACAATCTCCTCCCTGGTGCTGGCTGCCATGGCTGACCCCGTCACTGAGGAAAGCGTGTCCCAAGTCCCCGAGCTGTGCTGTGAGTGTGGCCAGGCCCACCCCTTGCTGGACAATCACCTGTACAACTTCCAGGACGAGGTGGACGATGAGCTCATCTGCCACATCTGCCTGCAGCCCCTGCTGCAGCCCATGGACACACCCTGTGGGCACACGTACTGCTTCAAGTGCCTCGAGAACTTCATGCAGGAGTACAACTTCTGTCCCATGGATCGCAAGAAGCTCTCCTTCCAGCAGTGCCACAAGTCCAGCCTGCTGGTGAGGAACCTGCTGGATAAGCTGGTTGTGCTGTGTCCTTTCAAGACTGAGTGCCAGCAGACCATGCAGCGCTGTGAGCTGGAAGCTCACCTGCAGAACAGGTGCATTCCCCTTTCCATCCTGCTATTGCCAGGGCTGCTGTGCTGCCTATCAGAACCCTCTGTTCTCAGAGCAGCTCCCTAAACTGGGGCAAGGTGGGATACCAGAGAAGCCAGGGTGAGGCTGCAGAGGTGGGTGGGTGAGGACAGTGTAATTGTCTGCTCTGAGCTGCTCACCTTCAGCCTGTCTGCAGATTCTAAACCTGTCAAACACCCAGACATTTGTGGGTCCTGAACTGGGCCTCCAGCTCTGGAGTTGTTGCAAACAAGCTTATTCTTGTTTCCCTTGTGCAGAGAAGAAAGGCACAAAGTCAAGGCTCTGAAAGCAAGGGATTGTGCAGTGCTGCCAGTTTAATTGGTTCAATTAAGATGTGCAATACGTAAGTCTTTGATTCAAATAGCGCAAGTCCCTCCAAGCTGCACATTGTGCACTTGCTGAAACACCTACTTATAATTCCATTATCTTCTCTCATTCTTTTGCTGAGAAAAAGAAGCAAATGAAAATTACTATGTTTTTTTCTGTTCCTCTTGTGTAGAGGAAGGGAGATTTTTTGGTGCTTCCCTGCTGCCTGAGCTGGTGGCAGGCAGGACACTGTCACTTTAAAAGGAGTGCAGGTGACAGAGCTCTTGCCATGGTGCCTGGAGAACCCTTGTTCCTACCTGGTTAATGATTTGCAGGGAGGGGGGCTAAGTGCAAGCCCTGCTGCAGGTGGAACAGACCTTCCTTGGCAGGGTGTATTTGTCAGCAATGGGAAATGCCACAGGCTTGTTTCATTCAGATGTGTTGTAGTTTGTTGTGGCAATGACATATTTTAAAAATAAGCCAACCAGGGAGCAGGTACACTTAGGATACCTTTGCAGCTCCAGCCAAGGATGAACCTTTGTGTTTTCATTGTCTTCAGTCCCCACAAGCTGAGGGCTTGTGTTAGAGCCAGGGGAAGGGACGGAGGGTGCTTGGGTGCCCCTCTCCCTTCAGTGAAAGTTTATATTCTCCTTTTTCTTAAAGCAGCCCTTTGTCCTGGCTGCTCGGGCTGGGGCCACGGCTCACACCAGGGCTGGGCCTTCCTCTGCTCTGCAAATCTGCCTTGCTATCAGTAAACTCCTGACACTCTGTAATCCCTCTGGCACAGGAGTTACACATAGAGGAGGGAGAGAGGCACCTCAAATGTTTACATTAGAGACCTGCCTGGAAACTGTATCATTCTCTTCTATATTCCACCTTGTTTGTATCTTTCTTGGGGACAGAGTATTCTAGGATTCCAGGCTATTTCACCTGGGCTGTGGGTGCAAGTGGATCATCACACTGAAAAAATAGGGAGGGGGAAAAAAAAAAAGAAAATTGCACTGGGATTTGGGTGTTTTCTTGTTTTAAGTGAGATTAACTGATAAGAGAAGATTTAAGGAAATAAGAAGCACATAGTAACTTGTTTTCTTGGGGAACTTCCCTGCCTTTTGCAAATCGAATTTATGTTTTGATATCTGAAGAGGGACATGTGCACAAGAAGATTATTCAGCTTCTGTCATTAAGTTTGGGGTTATTTTACTGCTTGGAGAATAAATGAGTAGGAATAAACCAGAGGAAGTGATACTGGGATGAGACTTCTTTAGCCAGAGTGGAAGTAGCTCAGTTTAATTTGAAAAGTGACTCTGGTGAACACCCAATACTACTCATGTCTCTGAAAGTGATGTTTTTGCATTTATCACCTCCTCACTTTTTTATAAACACTTGTGATAAAAGAGCTGTTCTTTGTATCCATTAGTGATGAGGCAGGCTGGTGATGTATATGCATCCAGGGCACACTCTGCGTGCACAGTTACATCCCAATTCTGGGACCTCTGACCTCTGGGGAGCACTCAGTGGGATTAGGAATTCAATTGCTCCCATTCAGGTAGAGCCATCACCTGCATGGCCTGGGAGTGCACCAGGTCCAGGGTCAGGTCTCATTCCACAACAGAAAATGACCAATCCTCCCTTGCTGCTTTCGTGTGTAGCTGGTGTGTTAAAACAAAGCCTAATTCAAAGCTGAGCTTGAAACTTGAGCCACTTTCTTTGTATCAAGGTACAGTTCATAGTGATCTGTACGTCAGAGCTCAGTATTTGCTTATATTTAAGAAGGATTGTTTTCTTTATGGATTGTTTGCCAGGTAAATATTTAACAAAGGAGACTCCTGTTTCTATTACCTTCTTATTTTTCAAATAATTTACTTAATAATTTCAAAAATGGTGAAATAATAAGCCACTGCTCTTAAGCTGATACTTGTATAAGTAGAAACTGAAGGTCAAATGAGAATCAGTTTTATCATCTGAGAAACCAGGACTGCACTGGTGAGATCTGGAACCAGCTTCTTCCCACAGGTTTGTCAGAGCTTTCGTGTGCTGGGTCACCTGCCCAGGCAGAGACAGTCACTGACAGTCCCTGCCAATCTCTCTCCAGGTGTCCTGGGTTTAAGAAATACAAATCTGAGCTCCAGCGGAAAAGGAATCCCATTTCCAAAGGGAAGGAAGAGCCTCCTGCCAAGGGGGACACAAACACACCCAAGGATCCAGAGCTCCCAGGTGGAGACTCCTCACTTGTGGCAGAAAGCTCTGGAGCTGCCGTGGTGTCACTGGGGACTGCAGAGCCTGGACTGGTTAATCCAGCTTTTGAGGAGAGTGAAGAAGGTGAGAGTTTGGTACAGAAGTGGAACTATGTATTTACCTTTCATGATATACCAATGAGGCAATTATCTCAGAGAATTCAATTTTTAGTACCCCTAGCACTGTCAGACATCCTTGATGCTACTCAGCCATTAGTAGTCATCAGAGGCATCTCTTCCTTCAGCAGAAGGGAGATGAATTCATGTGCATCAGGGGTGGCAGAATCTGCTCACAGGCACAAAACTGTACAAAGCCACTTGGAGAAACTCTGTGAGATTGCAGTGAGTATTTGCAGTTTTCTGTGGAGAAACAAAGGCAGTCCCTGTCAATGTGAATGTGGAGCACTTAAAGCCCTTGCTGAAGCCAGATAATTAGTAACTAGGAAGTGTTCCAGGTTCTTGTTAATCTTGTTAGGAAAGTTAAATATACAGTCAGTTTCCTGGAGTGGTCAGTACCTCCCTCCTGGTGTTTTTCTAGCATAAGTTAGGTTTTGATTAACAGGCAGCTCTGGAAGCCTTGCAGATCAAATCAGCATCTCCACTTCAGTGTAGCAGCCTTGTCTCAGCTTGGTAGGAGGCAGCAGCGTGGAAACCTCAGTGCCTTGTCTCAAAGTTAGGCTCAACTTCCAGCTCCTGTGCCTGGGACAGAGGTAACTCACAGGTCAGTTCAGTTCCCTGTTGGCATTTTCCCAAAGCACACCTGGAGCAGGTTTTGCATCCCTGGTGTGACACCTGCCCTTCACTCTGCCAGGCAGTGCTGGGCCTGCCTGAGTTGTCCCCAGGCTGGGAGATCTCAGCCCACTTGCTAACAGCAACTTTCATCTTCAAAGTGCAGCATTGCTTCACCTCCAGTATGCTGTGAAACAGCCAAACATTCCTCCTGTTCTACAGGGGGGGGATGGGAAAAGGGGAGCAAAGGAAATTGGAGGAAGGAAGTTGCAGAGCAGTAATTACAGCTGGGTAGTCCCTTTCCCTCATGGGCATCATGGAAACTGGAATTTGTTATGTGTGTGCTTCTAGCAGGCCAAGCTATCACAGGAGAAAAACAAATCTCTAAATATAGCCCAACCATACTGAATGTCTTTTCATAAATCCCAAGCAACAACAATTTAGAGTTTGAGTTCACCAAAAGCTAGGAGAAAATGGGAAAAATTCTGGAGAAACTCTAAAGAAACAGAGGGGTTTTAAGCTTTTTATGTGACCTTATGTCTCCTCATGGCTGGTTTCCCTCCAGATATTCTAGACTGAACACAACCTGAATCTTGGGGTGCTATGAAAAGGAAAATTCTGTTAATGTGTTGTTTTTCTCTTCAATTTCCACAACCAGACCTTCCTCACAGAACCAGTCTTGTGGCTGAAACTACCACCATCGAAATCCACCGGGAAGATCCTGAGGAAGAGCTGGGGATGAGGATAGTTGGGGGTAAGGACACCCCCCTGGGGAACATTGTTGTTCAGGAAGTGCTGCGGGACTCTGTGATTGCTGCTGATGGAAGAATTGCTCCTGGAGACCACATCCTTGAGGTAGGGAAACCCTCCTGGATAGCCCCATTGCTTCCTTTGACTGGGGGAGGAGAGTGCCTGGAAAAACTGGGAAATCTCTGCAGCTGAGGGTTTTAGAGCACTGCTCAGACCTCTGTGTCAGCAGCATTGTGTGTCTGCTGGGGCTCAGGAGCACTTCTGGCATTCCTTCCAGTCAGACTCATATTTCTCTGGCATATTTGACAGCTTTTTGAAATGTAGGCCGTTGTGGATAAAGTAAAAGATCCCTACCTGATAAATTTCACACAGCAGCCCCATTTCTCTGCTCTAGTTAGGAAGTCTCATTATTGCTTGCTCCACTGTGTTGCTTAAGCTGCATATTCTCCGTGGGCAGGTCCAGGGTGAGAGCTGCTGACTGGCAGTGACTATCAGCTCCAAAATGTGAGTAAATGCAGAGCTCCAGCCTCTACCTGACCCACAGCCAGGGCACTGCCCACACTGGCAGGGCTGTGTGGCCCTGGGTGACGGAGGTGACACCTTGTACACACGGTGACAACTGTTAGCACCTCCAGCCATGGCTGCCCAATCATCTGCCAAGCTGTAAATCCTCACTGTCCCATGGGATTGGGCATCAGGAAGGGCTGGCAGCCCCCACACAGGTGGCTAATGAGATCTCGGAGTTGGTTTCTCAGGCAGACCAATGGAGTGATTCCTGTTTTATCCAGCAGGATTGTCCATGTCTCAGTCTCAGCAAATAGGGCAGGTCCCACACTTAGGAGCCCTGTTAACCATCCTAAAAGATGGCACAGAATCTTACGTGATAACAGGCAAAGCAAAACGTGTCCTTCTCAGAGTCACCCTGGTAATCACATAATTAAGTGGATGATTCCAGAAGCTTGTAAACTATGGAGCACTCAAAAGTGGAGATCTGGGTCTTCTCCAAGCCTGTACTGAATGCTGGAAATTAAGGAAAAGCACAGCTGCATTTACATGGCATGGAAGGAATGACTGAACATTTGTAGGTTTGTTAGCTGTGTGGGTTGTCCTGTCTTGTCCCTGGCCTCAGTTATTCACAATTACAGTCTAATTCCATCAGCTTTCTTCATTCTTTTTCAGAAAACTTTGCTCCCTAATGTGCATCAGAGTCAGAGATTGCACAGGGAGTTTTCCATCCTGCCCCAGCCTGGCCATGCCCCACTGTGGACAGTGCCTAATTAATGTGGGCTCTGATTAGTGAGTGCTTTGTTTGTCTTTGTAGGTGAATGGCGTCAACATCAGCAGCGTGACTCACTGCCAGGCTGTCTCCTTCCTGCGCCACCCAGGGCCTGTTCTCCACCTCATGGTCCTGCAGGAGAAGGGCTTTTCCAACAGGACTGCACAGCAGGATTCCACTTCCACCAGCCGGGAGGTGATCCACGTCACCTTGGTGAAGAGAGACCGATCCGAGCCCTTGGGAATCAAACTGATCAGGAAGACTGACGAGGCAGGGATTTTTATTCTGGATCTCTTAGAGGGGGGCTTGGCAGCCAAGAATGGGAAGCTGAGTCGGAATGACAGAGTCCTTTCAATAAATGGTCAGGATTTGAGGCAAGGAACTCCTGAGGCTGCTGCCCAGATAATCCAGGTGAGTTCAGACGTGGAGAGGCTGTGTGGAAATGGCTGTGAGGGGCTGATGGCAGGGCTCTTGTTCTGAGCCAGGGCTAACAGAACACACCAGGGCGAGCTGCATTCCCCCAAATCTCTGTCATGGAAAGTGACTCCCCTCTGGATGTGTGGGAAGCACCACTTCCAAATGAAGATAAACACCAAGAGTGGGAATCCGTGGTGAGTCAGCCCTGACAGGTCTGAGGGGAAGCAGTGGCTCATGGCACAGGAGTTCACCTCAGGAGACTGCAGCTCCTGTGTGGTGTTTGCAGCCTCTCAGCCTTGCCCAGGGAATGTTGGGATGCACTGGGTGGATTCATGCAGCAGACAGGGAGGGATTAGGGTGGCCTGTTGTGCTTCCAACAGTCACACTGAAGGTGCTGGCTGGAAATGAGATCAGAACAGATCCCTTTGGACTGATTTGAAGCCCTTTCTCCCCATTTTACCTGTATTTGTGAAAAGAGACAACGTGGGGCACCTCAGGCTAAAAGCATTCCAAGGTACTGAATGGGTAGAAGAGGGGTGGTCTTTCCCTGTGGAATGTGCTCCTGTTGCAGCATGTTTTGGTGGAAGGAGTGGGCAAGGAATTCTAGTTAAAGGATTAAGGACTGCTGCATGTGCAGCAGATATCAAACAGATCAGTTTAAATTCTTTATCTCCCCAGGCGAGTGCCTCCAGTTTGTGACACAATGCACCTCATCCCATTCTGTTTATATCCCAGAAAGGATGTGAGGTCAGCAGGAGGGAGAGGCAGTTCTCTTCACAGTTATCAGAGGCATGCAGTGCATGGGAGAAAGGACCTCAGTGCTGGAACTGCTCTTTTTCATGTTGTGCTTCTGTTCTGTGGCCTCTTAGAATTTGTTTGCATCCCACAAGTGCTGCTGCATTCCTGTTGCAATGTGCACACACAACTCCCATATGAGGAACTCTTTTGATCCCACTGGAACCAGCTACCAAAGTCTCAGAACTGGCTTCATGAGGTTTGGGGGTTGAATCTCTTTGGAAGTGACATTTGTGGAAAACTGCGACAGCTTTCCAAACATGATCTGTTCTTCCGAGGCCTAACTGAAATCCTTGCTTAAATGTAACTTAAAAGATCCCTCTTCCAAGGCCAGGGAATTCACTCTGGCACCAGGGAAGCAGGGTCCTGTGGCAAGGAGTGAGAACAGCAGCTGCGTTTCTGCCATGCAGGGCAGGAAACGCCCCAAGTGAGCACATGGGCCTTCCCCCAGTGAGTCCCTCACAGGGAGGTTCTGTCAGGTGACCTGAAGGAACAAACCCAATGAGGGCAGCAGGAACAATGGGAGCACTTCCCCTGAAGCCCTGCCAAGGCCAGACAAGCAGCTGGTGAAGTGTTTAACCAGAGGTACCCTGGGGAAAAAATGGATGGGAGATGGCGAACAATAGATGAACAAAGCTGGGACGGAAAGAGCTTTAACAACTTCCTGTGCAATAAAAGTATCCAGTGCTTGTCGTGGTCACTGTGTGTGGACCAGCCAGGGTTCCATCTCTGTTCACTCTGTGGCACAACACAAGATGCTATTTTGGTTGTTTGTACCAAAGTGCAGGAATTAATCATCCCTTTCCACCTCCTCTTATTTGGCATTTGTGGGGGAGGGAGGCACGGGTGAAGCCTGTCTCTGCTTCTGTTCCTTCTGACTCATGTTTGCTAATTCCCTTTTTCTTTTTCCAATCACATTCCCTGGCTCATCACAAAAGACTTTGCATCACATTGAGGACCTGTTGGAGAACCTCTGTAGGAGCTGATGCCAGCCCTTCTCTCTCCCCAGGGCAATGAGGGCTGTCCCTCATTTCTAACCCATTTCTCTGTCTTTTTAATTTCTACTCCTTGTTTCTCTGGGCAGACCACGGAGTCCAGAGTGAACTTTGTGATCCTGAGGCAGTCTGGGCTGCAGCTGGGGGAGCCAGGGGAGGATGGCAGCACCTCCAACAGCAGCAGCAGCAGCAGCAATGGGGGCAGCCCCGTGCACCACCGGAGGCGACCAGACCAGAACCACTACAGGAGAAAATCCAACTACCAGAAGGTGGGGCTGGGAAATGAGGCCAAGGTGCTGCTTGTTCCTGGTTTAGCAAATGCATTGTGCTGTTCTGGGATGGTGTTTTATCACAGAAGGCTGATCAGCAGCTCCATTTCTGCTTGGGCAGGTTTGGTACTGAAAAACCACTTTGTCATCTATAGGAAAACATCATTTTAAGGGAAAAAGGTGACAAAATTTCTTCAGTGTTGATGCAGAGCTGGTGTTTAATCATTTGGAAAGGGCAATAAGGAATTTGCCATCCGTGAGATATTTTGGGATTTGCTTCTTGACATCCATCAAGCCTGCACACTGAGGGTGTTGTGGTGACACCCAGCTGAGCTGGTGTGGAGCCAGAGCCCTTTATGGTCCAGGGGGAGAATCCCCAGGTGGCCCCATGGTGCTGCTGTGACTGCAGTGTGGCTCTGCCACCCCTTTGTGGGGCACAACAAACTGCAGGAGCAAGAGGACAATCCCCAGTGTGCCCAACCAGAGAGATAATCTGTGTGTAAAACTTCCAGCTGAGTGACAAACCTGCTGCAGCTGCTCACAGTGGTGTGTTTCAGTGTCCCTGGAGCTCAGGGTGTTCCTGTCCTGTGTGGCTGGAGTGTTCCTGCATTTAAATCCCTCAGTAGCATTTACACCCTGTTGTACAGCCTGTGCTCTAATGTGTGCCTTCACTGCAACCTAAACACTCAGTCAGGGAGAGCTTCACTGCTTGGCATGAGCAGCCCTGAGATGAGCTCATAGCTTCTTCCTCAGTGCAGAATTCCCCTCCTCAGAGGCAGCATCTCCCTGCAGCAAATGGATTTGGGATCATTAGGACAGCACCGAGGGTTCACCTCAGAAATGCTGCTCTGTATTCCCACCCAGCAAGGACATGGGAAGCTGACTTTGCCCTCCAGCAACATTGCTGGGATGCTCTGGATGAAGGAGACAAATGTTGCTGTCTTCCAGAGCTGGGCTTCTCCTGTTAAATGCATTAATGAGTGCATTTTGTGCTGTCATTGCTTTGTAGGATTTGCCTCAGGGATATGTAAGTCATGAGAAGACAGTTGCGATAAAAAAGGAGCCAAAGGAATCTTTGGGAATCACAATTGGAGGTGGAAGGGATAACAAAAACAAGCTCCCTATCTATGTGACAAGTGTGCAGCCCATTGGATGCCTCTTCAGGGATGGCAGAATCAAGAGAGGTAAGGGAGGCTCTGAGACCCTTTAGGAACTGTGGGGTATTTTCAATGGAAGCTGGACTTGGACACTGAGAGAGGCTGGAAACAGGGAGTTCCCATGACCCCTGGAGGCTGAAATGGGCTCCATAGGCCCGGTCTGTAATAATCCATTTTATTTCATCAACAGGGGATGTACTTCTGAGCATAAATGGCATCGATTTGACTCATCTGAACTACTATGAAGCTGTCTCAGCTCTGAAATCCAATGCAGCTTCCCACTCAGTCACACTGAAAGCCTTGGAAATCCTGTCCCTGAACTCCCCAGAGCCAGCTCTGGACATCAGGGAGCAGGGATTTAGCTGGTCTCCCCTCTGGATCACGTGGCTTGGATTGCCCAGGTATGTTTGTCAGGGACTGGATGGAGAGCTGTTAATTACAGGGTTGACTTTCACTCAAACACTAGAAATTAATTACTTTGTTGATGAACTTGGAAGCATTCCTGGTATTCCCGTTTAGCTGAAAGACAGTGGCAAGCCTCATTTGCCAATGAGCTCATAGAATAATGAGTACATAAGGAAATGCCACTGTTTTTCTGGAGTGACCCGTCATTCCCACACTCCTGTTGGACAGTAACCATGCTCTGGAGGCCCTGAAACCCCCTTTTTAAAGAGAAGTAGTCAATGTTAGATACAGTCCTTGCTAAAGTACTGACTGAAATCCCTCTGTGGCTCTTTCTGCATCCCCTAACACAAGCCAAGAGACACCTGGGCTGTCTGGGAGTTTCTAATCTGATCATCTCACTTAGGGGCAGACATTCTTTCAGTCTAACTCTTCTTGGCTGTTGTAACTGTGTTATCTTCAGCATGAAGCAGAAATGATTCTGCACAGTTGAGTTTTCCTGCTGCCAAGCTTTACAGCACAGATTTTAACCTGGTAAGTTCCAAGAGAAGCTTGAATTTCCCTCTCCTTCCTGAAGGGGTGAACCTCTGGCTCCCTCCCTTTAGCAGTTACATCAAAACACTGTGAAAAGCAGAGTCAGTTGTCATCCCAGTTGACTGCAGGAGCATCTGCAGGTGGAAAATAAAGCCAAACCTGCTGTGGGAAGCTTAGCTCATTTACAGCCCTGTTCATTGAGACACCTAAAGAAGAACCACTCACAAAGCCTCTGTTATGTTACTTAGCAGCCTGTAAAGAAATGCTCAACAAACCAGCCATAGGAAAGGCAGCTTTTGTGTCTCCTGCACTTGGCCTGTGCTCAGCACCTCCTCCCATCTCCCTCTGCTCCCCCAGGCACTGGCCTGGCTGCTCCAGGCAGGTCTGGTGTGAGCTGGCCCTGAGCTGCACCTGGAGAGCCCAAAGCAGGGCACAAACCCTCAGATGCTGCCTGGTCTTTGTTCCCTGAGCTGCTGCTGCAGTGAACTGCAGCAAGGCAAAGCCTGGCTGGGCTTCTTTTCTTCCTTTCCCAATTTTTCTGGCTGTCAGGTGACTTGCAGCCTCCCCACGCTCTGCTGCAGGGACTGGAGTCTGCTCCTGAGTCTCCTGCCTTCATTTCAGGAGTGTCCTGACATCACCTGCATTTAATGCATTGCTGGGAATTTCTTTGCTGCTGGTATTGATGTTCCCCCTTCTTTTGACTCCTGAAGCAAGAAGTGATTCCAGATTCCTTTTACTCCAGCCTGAATTCTGGCCTTGGAATGTGTCTGCAGTTCTGGCTGTGAGGGTTGGTAGGGGGCACACAGCAAGGATCCCACTTGGGGATCTGACAGAACCTTCATCCTGTTTCCAGCACTAAAGAGGGCTGTAATTCCTGCTTCTCCCAGCTGCTCCCAGTGAGACCTGGTGGCCACTGGCTGGTCACCCACATGGTGTTTGTCACCTGGGCATGTTCAGGGTGCCTCTGGCACCTCAGGCTGGCCCAGGGAGGTGCAGCTGCAGTGAGATCCCAGAGCCATCACTGCTGTGAGGTGGTTCCATTGCAGAGAGCTCCTGACCCACCCAAACTGGTTTCTTTTGCACAGGACCAAAATCCAGAGCTGCAGGGGAATGTCCATTGCCCTATGGCCTGACAGACCCTGTGTGCACCACAGTGGCACAGAAAACCCCAGAAATGTGCCCAGACTGGAGCCAGCACCAGCTGGGATCTCCTTGTGGCTGCCCTTGTGCTCCTTGTGGCTGCCCTGGCCCCAGTGTTGGTGTGTCCTGCAGGGTGAAAGCTCAAACCTAATTCCATGTGCAATTTTGTGTTTGTTCAGCTTTTTTCCCCTCAGTTACTCCTCTGCTCAGCAGAAGTATCCCTTTCCTTTTAGAGGAATGTATTTCTTTCTAGTTTGAACCCAGACACGATGCTGGAAGGTGTGAGTTGAAATGAGTGCACAGGGCTAGGGAAATGAATTTGATCCTTGCAACACTTGAGCCTGCAGTGTTTCATTCAGGCATTGATTCTTGTATCTGTGATTTCTGTTTCTGTCAAACAGAAACTTTGATTTCTTCCTAGCATTGTGTTAAATCCACACCAGCCACTGACAGTATAAAATCCCATCTCAAAAGCTGGTTTGGACTGGGCCCATGTTCCAATCCAACACACCCTGGATCCCAAAGGTACCAGAAACAAAAGTTTAGATTGATTCTCTTTTCTCTCTAAAACCTTAGTTTCTTGAAAGCACAGTGCACTGTGTGGCTTGTGGAGAAGTCTTGGGGTGGAAAAGCAGTTTTCCTGCCTCCCTCTTCCCTGGGATTTATCTGACTCCAGTCTGACTCTTCCCACAAGAACCGTGAGGAGCTCCCAGTCCCACCCCTGCAGCTCCAGCAGGGACCAGGAACTGCCAGCTCAGCAGCGTGCTTGGCACCATAAACCCTGCACCTCGACCTTCCCTAAACTCTCCAATTCTTTTCCCACAGTCATTTTTGATTGTGGTAAATTAAAGTTTCTCTTCCTAGAACCCCTTTTTAATATGGAAAACGGATTCCTAGCAAACAGCCCTTTCCAGCTCCTGGGGAACGTGCCTGATGTTTTTATTTATGTTCTGTGCTGACGCAGTCCTTGCCACTGTTGCTCTCGGGGCTATTCATTTGCAGAAGCTGCCACAGCCATGGCTCAGAGCTGTGTTTTTGCACTTGTGTGGTACCGGTGGAAGGAAAGCATGGAGGAATCAGTAAGCTCGAGCTGGGTCTCCCGGTGTTTATGTGTGAAAAACTCCTACAAAAGTAAATTACAGTTTAAAGTAGATAATTGGATCTTTCTCCTGGTGAGAAGTTAACTGGGAAGGCTTTTGAAATCTGAAACTCCTCGGCAAACTGCTCAAGCAAAGCCCTTGAGGCAAAAACGTTTATTAGGAAAAGTTTAGCTGCTGGAATAGCTCAGCGGGTGATGATGAGCAGCAGTTTCACAGCTCCTCCGTGCCAGGATACAACCTGAGCTGGAGCCAGCCTGGGAGCCGGGGCCCAGGAGAGCTCCTGCCACACCCTCCGTGTCACCTCGCGGGGCTCTGTGCCACCAGCTCGGGCAGTGCTGCTGGCACTTCCATCTGACAGTGCCCAGGCTCCCTGAGGACACAGACCTCACTGGCCAGCATCCAGAACCAGGAGCTCTCACCAAGGGGCAGAATGGACATCCTGGATCCTGCAGGAAAGCCCTTCCCTGCTCTCATCTGGCAGCTGCTGCCAGTGATGCTGAAAGGCTCCCTTGTGCCCCTGCAGTGCACAGAGGGGATCAAACCCCTCCACTCTCATCACTTGCATGGGGGTAGCTGCTGCTCACTGTTCATTTGGCTTTGTCTCTGGTGCTGATGGTGTTTATTAGCAGAACTCATTAAGTTATTCAGGGGTGTTGCAGATCCCAAACCCCTCTAGAGCTGGGTGATTTCCTCTTAGCTCTTAAACCAATACTCAGAAAAGATTTCTGAAGGACTGGCATCATCCCATTTGAGAATTAACCCTCAGACACAGCTTGCAAAAGAGTGTCTGAAATCCTAAAAACCAGGAAAATGAGGTTGTTCATAGCTGTGCTTTCCATGAGGGAAAACATAAATTCCTGCTCAGTCAATTTTCCTCAAACTTCTCTGTTTTTGACACAGCTACCTTCACTTCTGTCAAGATATTGTCCTTAGTAAAGGAAACCTGGAAAGTTGGGGCTTCAGCATCGTGGGAGGCTTTGAGGAAAGCAAAGGAAACCAACCCTTCTTCATCAAAACCATCGTGCCGGGGACTCCTGCCTTCCGGGACAGGAAACTCAAGTAGGTGTGAGGTACCCGGGAACCACCACCACCACCAGGGCTGGGGGTTCCCAGACTCTGAGCCTTGGAAGGAGCTCAGCTCCAGTTAATGACCCTTGCACAGTTTGAAAGTTAATACTGTTGCCAAGCTTGTAACAAACTGCGTTAAGCAGTGTTTTGGTTTCTCCACAAAGGCACAAGGAAAAGGAATTTACAGCCCTTTAAAACCTAACTCTGAAGGGTTTAATTTAGTAATTAGGTAAAAGCAGAAAGGGGATGTTTGAGATGAATCTTGGAGGTTCCAGACTATAAAACCTCTTGGAGTAAGAAAAGTATCCCAACACAAGCAGCAAAAGCTCTCCTGTGCAGTGACCTTAACTCGAGCTTTGCTGAGGTGGTTGTGGTGAGATCCCAGTGAGAGGAGCAGGGTGGGGCTGCAGGACCCCACAGGTACCTCGGGGTGGGGGCTGAGCTGGCTCCGGGGCACCAAGGGCTGCCACTGACAGAGGGAGGGGACACAGCTGGGTGCAGGGAGCTGGGCTTTGCTCCCAGAGCTGAGCTGGGAGCACTGGGCTCAGCTGGGCTCCTGTTGGAGGGTGGGACAGGGCTGTGGGGGCTCAGCCCCTTGCACCCCTCGGAAGGGGCTGGGTGTGCCAGACAGGGGCAGGGCCCTCTCACAGCTCTGGTGGTGGCAGCACAGCTCAGTGCCTGGAGCTGCAGGACTGACCTGGGCCAGCAGGGTTTGACCAGCACAGCTCCTCCCCTGCTGCCTGACCCTCACTGCTGTCACCCAAGCACCAGCACTGTTCTCCTTTTCCCTGCCCTCTGACTCAAGGGGAAAAGTTCTTTCAAGGAGGAGTTGATGCTTTGGCTCAGGGTGGGATGTGGGTGCAGGATTAACACTGAACCCAGTCCTGACTGGATCCTGTCTTTGGGCAGGTGTGGAGATGAAATCGTGGCAGTGAACGGAGTGCCAGCAATAGGAATGAGCAACTCAGAATTAATCCCAATGCTGAAGGAGCAGAGGAACAAAGTCACCCTGACCGTGGTGTCCTGGCCAGGGAGCCTGGTGTGACAGCTCCAAGAACCCCCAACACTTCCAGGTATCCAAGAGCAGCTGGGCACCACCCAGGCCACACCTGAAGGGAAACAGGGACTGCTCCACTCCTGCTCCTGGTGCATTGCCATGGAAGACTCTTTGCTTCCTTTTTATGGAAAACATTTTACCAACAAATCTGGATGCTGAATTCAAAGTAAGAGTTAATCCAACAGTTGTTGAGCTTCCCAGGCTCATTAAAGCTCCTTAGGATTGGTGGAGCACAGAAACCTCTTCCCAGTGTTTCTCCACTACCTGCCCTGGAGGCTTGCCTTGATTTTAGGGTTCTGCTTTCCCTTGAGTATTTGAACAGGTTAAAACAGAGGCTTTTAGAAGCAGCTACTAGATCTGTAAGGATGGGGACCCAATTTAGGCATTTCTGTCTATCAGGATTTCCCAGTCCTCATTTTTAGTATCAGTAACCCAAGGGATGATTTAACACATGAAAACCCCACGGTAACTCAGAGCTGCTGGGGCAGCCTGGTGGAGCTGTGTTACCTGCATAAGGGTCCTGGCACAAATCCCAGTTTAGGATCCTGCCAACTCCACTGATATATTGCAAAGGGACAATTTCAACAGCTTAAAGAACCACTCTCAAAGGCATCAGCAAGAGGGGTTTCATTGAAATATGATGTCCCAAAATGGGACTTTACCAAAGGTCAAGGGCAAGGTTCACTCATTGCACGCAGGTTTCCCTGGTTTTAGGTTTGATAGAAGCAGCTTTTTCTCCAGAAGGGAATGGGCTGGTGTCAGACAGCCCTGGCCCAGCCTGATGCCTGTCTTATTTTTATGTTTCCAGTGATGAAGGGCAGAGTTGAGGCAGGGGCAGAAGCACCTGTACTGCCAGGGAGGTGAGATTTCTCCTGCAGGTCCCTTCATGTCCCTCTTGCAGCTGGAGCAAAATATCAACTGATGGGATCAGGGGAAGCTCAAAGGATCCTTGGCTGCAGGAAAAGTCACCTCCAGAAGGAGACTGTGCCCAGCCTGGCTTCAGTTCAAACCCACTGTGCAGTTAAAATTTACAATTAAAGAACTGAAGCCCAGGCAGGGTGCTTTGACCTCTGACACTGTGAAAGTTCCTACTTGCAAACTCCACCTGAAGCAATTCCCTTTTTTAGCAGTTTAAAGAGCAGTAGAGATGATGGGTTTTTCTCAAACCAGGTTACACTGAGAGATCTTTGCTCCTGTGCTGCCTTTGCTGCACCTTTTGCAGGACCAGCTTTGTAAGAATCCAAGGAGTCTGTCCCCTGTCCAAATGCTGCCTGGAATGAATGTTTAATTCCTTGTAGCTGCCCTGCAGGGAAGAGCCCAGGCCTGGCTGAAGCTTCTCCTGGACTGGCAATTTGACATTGGCTGTCCCTGGGCCTTGTTCACACACAGTGACTTCACCTCCTGCACTGGGAGCTGTGGGCAGGGACAGCAGGGCCTGTCCCAGGGCCCAGGACACTGCAGGAGCCTCAGCTCCATCCCCCAGCAGCCCTGGCTGGGCTGAGGAACACCTCTGGGGACTCTGGCAGCACAGCTGGGGCTAGCTGGGCTCCAGGGCTGCTCTCCTGTTCTACTGGGCAATGCTGAGAGCAAAATAATCCACAAAGAAAACTCATCACTGACCTCGCTGGGACACAAAAAGATGAAGCAATTTTTTATCTCTTTCCAATCAATGTGCAGAATCTGTGCCTGGAACAGTAAATACTGCTGTGGACAGAGAGAGGGGGGTTCCCACTGCCTGCCCCAAACGTGAGGAGAGGGCAGCAGGGAAGAGCTGTGCAGCTGCTGGGCTGGCAGTGGAGGGAGGAGGAGGCTGCAGAACCATTTTTACTCCATCTCCTTTCAAGGTGCCTTCAACTTCACCAAAATGTCCTCATAATTTAAATTTTGTTTCCAAAATCAGCTTGTTAATAGATGTTGAGTTTGTTTTGATGCCTTTATAAATTATTGCAATATTGCTGAAAAACATGCATTAGGTGTTGTTTTTACCCTTTCTTTCCATGTAGTAACTAATGCCCCCAGAATAGCAAGCAAGACTGCTGCAAAAAGTGACCCTGTGGCAGGAAACAGTGTAATTGTCTTTGCTTCTCCCAGGAAAGGAGCTGGACTATCCTGAAATACACCATGGCTGGGAAAAATCCCTCACCAACAGTAAACCCCACATCCCAACACCACTAAACCTGCAGCAGCTTCCAGATTATTTCCAACATCCCACCTTTACATTTCTCTGATAGTAAAGGCAAACAATTTACAACTACTTACCTCAAATTCACAGCTGCTCTTGGCCCCAAAAGCCTACTCCCACTTGGGAATACTCTGTGACCTGGCTCCAACTCATTCAAATAACACAGACGGAGGTGCAGCCCCGACTGAATCCATGCTGGATTCCCCATCCCAGTCCCCCAGCACCACCCGGGGTGCAGGGATGCAGACTGGCTGTGACCACCATTAACTGCAGGAGGTCAGAGTGGGTGTGGAACAGCCCTGGCCACCCCTGGAGAGGCAGCAGGGACACCTGAGCATGCAGAGGTGGGAGAAATGTCCTTGTTTGGGATCAACCCCCTCCCCTGGGTGCAGCACTCAGCACCGTTCCTGATCCAGGCAGGGAAAGCCAGCTCAGAGAGGGTGGGGGCACTGCCAGGCACCTCTGGCACTGGCTGCCCCAGCCAGGTCAGAGCTGCTGTGCTGGAAAAGCCAGCAGGTCCCATCCTCACCACACGCAGGCTCCCGAGGGAGGCTGGGCAGGGCTCTGGGCCCCTTTCCCTGGCACTGCCCTGGCCAAACGTGGGCCCTGAGGTGAGCAGTGCCAGGGGGAACAGAGCAAGCACTCTTGAATCCTCTTCACCACTCTGGTCTGCATTTCTCCTCAAGTTCATCCCATTCTCCTGAAAGCTTTTGGGCACTCCCAGCTGAAGCCCAGCCCTGAGCAGAAGCTGCCAGGAGGATTCCCTTGTTCCTTGCACACCCAGTGCCAGGAGCTGGGAGTGCTGCAGCTGGCAGAGCTGCCCAGGGGGCAGTGAGAGATATTCCTAAATCTGGGCTCCACCATGGCTGCAGAGGCAGGAAGGGCCTGCACCCTGATCCCAGCTAACCCTGGCTCAGTGCACACACAGTTCCCAGGAGCTCAAGCACATTAAAAAAAACTCCATGAAAACCAAAACCCAGCAGAAGTCCCGGTTCTCCTCCTCCTCCCCTGGGCTCTGCAGTTACAAACCATCACTGCACTGTCACAATGCTGAACCCAAACTAAAGGGCTCTTCTGGCACAGGTTGGACACTTCCCAGCACACTCAAGACTTCCAAGATTACAATACCAAAAAATACAGAACATTTCAGAACCATATTATTTTAGGACAAATATTTCAGACAGTTTTAAATAACAAGTCAAAGGAAAGTGAGACATTTGTGGACTCACAAACAGAAGGGCAGGAACCTGATGACCAGAAAGACAAAAAGCCCTCAAAATTATTTCCCCTGTTCTTTCCACCCAGAAACATTTCTGTTGCCCCTTCCCCAACCAATACTAAATCCAAAGAAACTTTGGAATTTGACTAAATTTATTTTGGGATCTAAGGGAAAGGAATGCATTGGACAGGAGTGTTGGTGATAGCCAAATAGAAACACCAGTCCCATGAGGGCAAACTGCTAACTGGGACTTGGTGTTCTCTACTGTACTCTAGGTTATTCAGTCAACTCTTAGTAAAAAAAGGAAATAAAATAGTTAAGTCAGAAGGAATTAAAGAGAAATTCATGCTCTTGCTGTGGATCTTCATTGATTCCCCACGCAGGGGTGGTTAACGTGACAGAACTACCTTTGCAATGGATAAAAAACCAGTTTTGGAGTCTCTGCACACACTGTGTGAACGCCCTCAGGAGCTTCTGGAAGCTGCCACATCCAGGCAGGCCTCTGTGCCCACCTGGAGCAGATCCTGCAGCTCCTCCTGACACGCCCAGCTGGCCATGGAGAAATCAGAAATTGTTTTTGTAGCTATAAAGAAATTTATTCCGGGATGAGACTTTTCACTACTGGACACCAGACTCTAAGCTGGCTCCTGGGATCTAAGTCACACTGTTCTTTGGACAATAAATTTCAAGTTGCACTTACTGTCCTAGTTCTCAAAAAGGAATGATGATGCCAAAAAGAACCAAGAACTATGACCTAATTGCGTTAGTTTCAGCTGAAGCCATCTTCCATCAGAAACCATAGGATCTGATACACCAAAGTTCTCCCTAGGGATGTGGATGAGTAGAGTAGCTCAGTGCTTTGTAACTAGTACTGCTGTATTGTCTTGTATCAAAAACAAACAAAAAAAGGAAGTTTAAGGGCACGTGCAGCCTCAGCTCCTGAAGCACTGCTGGCTGTGCCACGGCTCGCCCAGTCAGCCTCTTCCCTTGGAAAAAAGTAAAAAATAATAATAAAAAAAATCACCCCCCCAAACAAAACATCACCAATTCCATGCTGGTTCCACAGGAGAGAGTTCCTGCTGAGGGCTGATGGGGGCCTGGCTCACTCCTTGGTGTCCTGCTCCTCGCCCTCCTGAGCACCGTCCTCGCTGGCCTCCTTCTCCTCCTTGCTCCGCTTGTTCTTTTTGTGCTTGTGGCGCCGGTGGCTCTCGCCCTCCTCGCTCTCGTGCTGCTTCCTGAGTGGGGAACAGAGAGGACAAAGTGACATCAGACACAGCTCTGCCACAGCAGGGACCAGTGATGGGCACAGGGGCTTTGATCCCCACCAATGGGAGCCACCTCTGTAGTGCCGAGGGCACGGCAGGGATTTTTGGGATGCATCAGCACTGCCACTGTCATACTGCCACACTGCCACTGTCACCCACACTCACACACTGCCACTGCCACACTGCACAGCCACTCCTGGCAGTGTCCACAGGCAACACCTTGCTGTTCTTCCTGAGTGAGCTCCAACAATTCTGACACAGCACAGAAGCTGAGAGGAGGAGGACTCCTAAACCCGAGATGTGTTTGAAACTTTCACTCCTCTGAACGTGTGTGGGAAATCCCTGGAGTAAGGCAGCAAAGGGATCAGTGGAGTGAGAGAAATGTGGGTTCCCCATGGGAGGCAGATCCTGTTTCTACTTCTGCTGACTCACACCTGACCTGGCTCTTCACTGGCTTCGTGCTTTGGAACTCCTTTATCTCCCCCAGTTTTCCAGATGTGGGTGGATAACTGGGGATGTTTTGCCAGGATTTCTGTGATGTGGGAGCAATCCCAGGCAGAAGAGGCCTGAGCAGGCTGTGCCTGCCCTCAGCCTGTGCCCTGCCAGCTGCTCCATGCAACCAACACAGCCCTAGGAGCAGCTCTGCCTCCCACCAGGAAAAGGGCAGAGTGCTGGTTTGGCCCCCCCAGGAGGAGATTTTCTGCTGCTTCTCTCACAGGTTCAAATCACAGGAGCTCTCAGGAGCTGACTGTGGTGTGAAGGTGGCAGAGTTAAAGCACAGCCCAAAGTACAGGAACAAGCAGATAAATTTATCCCAGGATAAACTGTGACTGTGCAGGCACAGCTTCATGAGCAGGGACAGCATCAGGTGCACAGACCAATTCTTAGCACAGCTGGAATTCCAGTTTAGCAGCAGACACTGAACTGGCTGAACCTGGCTGAAAAGCTCCTGGCTTCAAGTAATTTTCTGGCTGGTTTAATAAATGGTTTCACAGCCATTAAAGGCAAGAAAAATAGGGAAAAATAAAAGGCTGCTGCCTCTCCACAAACACCTTCAGCCACCTCGTGGCCGATGTGTCAGTGGTTTATGCTGGGACACTGTGACTGTCCTTTAATACTGAACCAGCGTCAGTGATTTCCTGCAGACTGCTCCGTTTGCAGGAAGCTGGAAATGAAACCCTTTCATCTACAGCACCTCAAACAGGCTCAAACCTCAGTGTGCCTCAAGCAGGGAATACCAGAAGGTTTGGGTTGGAGGGGATCATGGGCTGGGATTCCTACAGTGAAGGACCTACTCCAAGGATTCAATTCTGAGTAGAGGAAGCTGAGAAATAACCCTAAAGCCAATAGCTTGTTTGTCTGATACCAGCTCAGCTTCTAGTTGCCCTGTACTAACTTTTTATTATGGTCTTAGTCTTTCTTCCTATCATTTTGCTTCCAACCCTTTAGCAATCAGTCCTTCCTTGAAAACTTACTCATCTCCTTAAGGATGAAAACAGCCTTTTTCCTCCAGTCACTACATAGGAGTTTTTCTGATACCAGCTTCAAAATAAGGGTAATTACGTCTAGAGTTGACAGGAATTTCCCCTAAAAGCAGGGAGTTGACACATCAAGAAAAAAGAGCAAGAACAAGTCATTAATGAGATGTGAAGTGACACAGGACCAGAGCACAGAACCTGCCTCAGCCCAGAGAGGGCTGCTGCTCTGCTGGGGACTGCTCTTCCAGGAAGATCACCTGCTGCAAATCCATTTTCTGCAGAAAAGCTGTGATTTCAGAACATGCTGCTCTGCTCCAGAACTTTCACCTTGGTGCAGACCATCACCCCCTCACTATCAGGCTCTGGCCAAGAGCTCTGCTCCTCCTGCTCAAGAAGCAATTTCTGAGGGCAGGCAGAAGGAAGCTCTTTACAGAAGGAGTGACTGGGCATTGGAATGGGCTGCCCAGGGAGGTGGTGGAGTCACTGTAGCTGGAGATCTGGAGATGTTTAAGGAAAGGTTGGATGTGGCACTCAGTGCCATGGTCTGGGTCACAGACTGGACTCGATCTTACAGGTCTTTTCCAATTGATTCTGTGAGCTCTGTCCTGGTGCACAGGAGCAGCAGGGCCAAAAGCTGATGCTTCTGTCACAGCCTTGCACTTCCTTTGTGAGTGCTTTCATTAAGATGGTGTCTCTGCTGAGAGGCTGAGCCCAGCTCAATCCCTCCCTCTGTCACCACTGAGCAGGAACTCAACCCCAAGGTCTCCTTTCCCTGTCCCAGAGGGTTCCTCCTGCCCACAACTCTCGGACAGAGGGAGCTGGGATGAGCCAGGCTGCCGTTCACCCCGAGACCATGAATTCCTCACTGACCTGCGGGAGGATTTGTGTTTGCTGCCCTCGTCCTTGTCGCGGTGGCGGCGCTCGCGGTGCCGCTCCTCGCGCTCGCGGCTGCGGTCGCGGCTGCGCCGGTAATCGCGCTCGAAGTCGTAGCTGCGCTCACGGCTGTAGTAGCGGTACCGCTCATCGTCACTGGGGGGACAAGGGACACGTGGGCACAGGGACACGGCCCCGGGCCTGAGCCACCGGGCAGGGCTGCAACCGCCCTCACCGCAACACCTGGCACCTCCTGCTGACCGGGGGTGCTCCTGAACCACCCGCACCAGGAGCACACATGAGCACACGATGCTCCTCCATCGCTCCCTCCCTGCTGCTGGGGTCCCTCAGCACAGACACCCCAGATAACCTCCCATCTTTTGGTGTAAACAGCTCTTTTCTTCCCCACAAGCTCAAAACATCAAACTGTGAGTGCAGCTTTCTGTCTGCACCCCTCTACCTGCTCAAAGCACCTCATTCAATCCCCAGGAGTGGGCAGGGTGTACCCCAAACTGAGGCACATCTAACCCAAACTGAGACATATCCTACACTCCCCTCTACAGCCTCCCGGTCAACTCCTGAAAGCCAAAATATGCAGGGTTAACAGACCCCCTGTGGAAACAATACTCAAGACTTGGAAGAAAGGACATCAGAGACATTGTTCTGACACTCCTGGAAACAAGCTGGACAAATAAATGTCCAGGATCAATCAGCTGGGAGTGCTCCAAAGGACTGCATGGCCACTTGCCCTGCTTTGACCTGTACCAGGGTGCTCCACACCACCCAGAAATTCCAGCAATGTGCCCAGGAGTGCTGATACCAGGCCTTGGCTCCAGCATGGACCAGGAAGTGGAGGAGTCTGAGCTCTTCCAATTTTAGCAAGTTTGTCTTCTGTTCTCTTCCTCCCCCCTCCCATCCACAGTGCCCAAAAGCTTATAAAGGGGGAAAAAAAATATTAGGAGGACACTGCCCTGTTTGCTCCCTCCCTGGGCTGGGAAGCTCCCCAGCAGGAAATACCCTGTGCCAGGAATGCACATTCTGATCATGTTTTGAATGATTATTGGCATTTCTGAGCCTTGAGCCTGCAAAACCCCGACGCTGCTGCTGACTGAACACCAAAGGGATGGGTTTGGGAAGTCTCTGCAGCCCAGCCTCCACCTCAGATGAACACAGGGAGGCTCCAAGGCTCCTGCTCTTTCCCAAGTGCTCCCAGCAGTGCTGTCAGCTGAGGCCACAGCAGCTCCCACCAAGGTGGTCTCTCCAGTCCTGCTCCCATTTCCTGGCTGACTCCCAGGGAATGGCACTCCCAGCCCCACAGGAGAGCAGAGCAGAGCAGGCTGTTTGTCCTTTGATCTGACAGTGACATTTAGAAGACAAGAAGCAGCAGCTCCTGCAGCCAGTGCTTCACATTGAGCTGTGAAACACTGAGTAAACACAGAGGGGCTATTTCATTGACTGGCCTCGTGGGAGAGCAAGGGGAACTGGTTCTGCTGGATTTAAACAAAAAATCCCAGACCCAGAGACAGGAAATCAGCCAGTGGCACAGCTCCCTGTCTGTGCTGTAGTTATTGATCCAAAGGAGCTCTTCCCCAGACATTCCAGACAATTCAGCTGGTGTCCTCTATACCCAGCCCTTGGCCAGACACCCTGTGGTGGCCCAGGGCTGCCCAGGAGCAGCAGGAGGGCAGCACTCACTTGTTGTATTCACTGGTGGTGGGGGTGCGGTCCCGGTCCCGGTCTCGCTCCCTGTCCCGCTCCCGCTCGCGCTCCCTCTCCCGCTCCCGCCTGGAGCCCGAGTACTCCCAGTGGCTGCTGCTGGAGCTGCTCGTGCCCTTGTCCACCGTGGTCACCCAGGGTGTGTGGGACGTGGAGATGGGGGGGTAGCTGATGAAACCAGAATCTGCAGCCAGACAGCAGAATCCTCCGTCATCCAGAGCATGCCCAGCACCCTCTCTGTCCCTCCCTTTCCAAAGATCCCCTCTGGCAGCAGAGCTGGATCCAAGGAAAGAATGGCCCAGCTCCCTGCTGTCCTTCCCCTTTGCTCCCAGCAGTTTGCTAAGAACAGGGAACTCCTCCCTGAGGAAGGCCCAAGAGCAGGCATTGACAGGCAGCACTGCACAGCCTCCGTCAGCCCTGGGCTCTGGTCACCTGTACAAGGTCCCACCTCCCACCAGGTACCTTCTGCTCTGGGGTGGCACCTGGGGAGGGCCAGGGGCACCAGCTGTCAGTGAAGGATGTCACCTGGGGAGCCCAGAGCCACCAGCAGTTCCCAGGCAGTGGTGGCCAGCTGGACTGGCGAGGTCATTTCCCAAAGCAGGGCCACATCTGGCAGCACTGCAGGCTCCTCTCCTTGGGAAGGGCTGGCACTGCCACTCCTGCAGCCCTGTCCTGCAGGCAGGCTCTGCAGGGCTGCCTGTGCTTCCACTGCTCAGCACAGCCAGCAGCCACTCCTGGTCACTACAGGACTGGGAGACAACTGGGGCTACACCAGGGAAGGGAATCTGCTGAAATCCTGGCACTGCCTCTCCCATTGCAAAACCACAGGAGATGGTGCCTGTAGGCAAGGGAGAGGGTGAAGCGGGGGAGAGATTCAAAAGCTTGGGGAGGAGATGCCAAGCTCAGTAGTTGTGGATGGTTGTGCTAATCCCTGAGGTTGGGGAAAAGAGAGAATATGAGTGAGGGTGAGCACATATGTGATCAAACAGGCAGGAGAACACACTGCTGAGGCACTGGGGAGGCTTCTCTGTGCCAGGGATCTGCCCTGAACAGCGACCTGAGCCTCAGCACTGGGTCACAAAACTGCATCACCACACCTGCACAGCACTCAGAGCAGCACACCCAGCCTGTGCCCCTGACTGGGACCCTCTGGGGCACAGCAAGAGCCTGGAGCTGGAGCAGACACAGTGAGTGTCAGCCTCAGAAAAGCCTGGGCTGCCAAGAGCCAGGGAAGAGAGAGAGCAGCAGTGGGATGTGTCCTGCCCGGTGCTCACCTGCAGAGTTGTAGCCAAAGGGAGGTGGCTGCCTGTTGTTGTAGCTGGCTGGCTGCCTTTGGGAGAGAAAAGGGGGTGAGTTACTGACATCAGGGACCCCACAGCTCTGGCTGTGCTGCAGCTTCACCCTGTTTTTCCTGGAGTTCTGTGGAACATTCTTATGGGAATCCCACTACCAGAAATGCTCACAGGTTTTGCTACAGCTTCCAAACCTGCCATAATCCCACTGTTTGCCCTGGGAAAGCACCACTGCTCACAAACTACCTGGAGCACCTTCAGAGAAAGCATCTGCAGTAACAAGCCATGAACTACTCTAGGCTTTACCTAGATTTTACTGGCTCCTTCCCGTGCCTTGAATCTGACAAATCCAGGTGAACACACAGAGGATTCCTGACAGACTCTGCTCTCCCCCACCCCAACTCAAGACCAGACCATGCATCCCCAGCATTGATTTTGGACCTGTTCTCCTCCTCTCCTCCCTCCAGGGCAGCTGCTCCCATGGTGTGATCTTACCCAGGTGTGGTCTTACCCATCCAAGGTTGGGATAAGGAGAGCTGGTGGTGGTGCCAGAGGTGGTGGGAACAGCCCTAGATACACAGGGGTAAATCAGCATCAAGGTCTTGCAGCTTCATGAGTGCTGTTCACATTAAAAACCAATAAAGCATCTTTTGACCCTAAACAAGGCCCTATTTAAAATAGAATAATTTTCCTTCAGGATAGGATCTCCTCCCCAAATTCACACCCTAAAGCTCTGGTAAGTTTTGTAGGGATATAGAAAGAAAAACAAAGCAAAAACTACCTTCTATTTTGGCTTATAAATACTAACATAAGATTAATCAAGGAGTAAAAATTAACTCTTACAGCCCTAGGGAGGAAAAGTGGTCCTTGGGATGCAGACATACTGCATTCTGATCAGAATATAACAATCAAGTTATTCTGTTCTACAGATTTGTGTCAGAATAGAAGATAAGCAGCTCAGGTTCAATGCTCAGTTGGAGTTTATTCATCTTAGCTGTGCTCTAAACTGGAGCCATCCTATTTCAAGTTACTTAGTCCAAATGCTCTGAACCTGTGTGATCAAAATTGCTGCTGTTACTAAGATCAAGGTAACACCTACCTGGAATTGGACCTGGAGGTGGCAGGCCTGTGGAAACAAGCAGGGAAAACAAGTGAGGACAACAAGGAAAGCATGTCCGCTCTGCACTGCATGGACTCTCTGTACCTCAAAGCAGAATTTTGAATAAATCTCACATACTGGAGCAAACAGAGCAGGAGAAAAATTGGTGCTACTAAGCAGGAATTAGCATATAAACGATATAATTTTCCCAAATCTCTTTACCTTTATAATTTAAAATGTTGCTGGGGAATTCCTTTTCTGAGTGTGAACACACAAACAATTGATTTGGTCTTCAGAACAACTGAAAGAGCTGGAGAGGAGAACCTGCTGCAGGTTACACTCCAGTGTGTCCAGCTTGATTTTACCAAGCATTTTAATCTAAAGCAGCAGGAAAAGCTACCATGGAAAAGTTACTAGGGAAAAGAACCCTTGAGTGCTGCAGCAAATCCTCCTCAGGCAGGAGTCACTGCATGAAGTGCTCCTGGTGCTGCTCCAAGACCAGGGGAAGCCCAGAGTGTGGGCTCCTCACTTCAGCCTGGTGTATTCAAGCCAGAAGCAACAGCTCTCAGCTTCCTCCAGAGAAACAGCAACCTGCTTCTTGACATTCATCAATAAAGCAAATGGCTCGGTAGCACTGTAAGGTTCCCTCAGGGAAACAAAGCCCAGAGGTTTTTCTTCAAGGACCAGCTGCCATTTTTAAGTATTCAGGGCAAATATTAAATAGGTTGATGGAGACCAAACAAAGGCTGGTCAGGGCTAAGGATCTGTTCCCTGAGTGCTCACCCATCCCATGGCACTGAAGCATTAAAGCTCTGATTTGCTCCAAGCCTGGGACATTCCAACCCAGGCTCCATGGAGTGACCACATACCTGGAGGATGCAGGGGAGGTGGAACAGAAGTCACTGGAGGAGGAGGGTGCAGGAAGTGTGGAGGAGGAGGCCCGGCCAGTGGGGGAGGCGGAGGCCCTGCTGGTGGAGCAAACGGCTGCTGCTGAGGAGGCTGCTGGGGCTGGGAGGGCTGCTGGGGCTGCTGGGGGGGCTGGGGCTTACTGCCATGGTCTCCCAGGACCTTGGGGGCACAGAAATGAGAAGAGAGTGCTTTAATCCCTCTGCTCCTGCAGCAAGGCCCTCACAGTGCTGGCAGCATCACCACAACAGGACTGTGGCCGTGCCTGAAGAGTGACCAAAACACAGAGGCACCACAGTGACCTGAAGTGCAGCTGGCACTGCTTGTGAGGGGGAGGAACAACAACAACCCTTTCCCAGCAAATTCTGTCTCTTAGGCAAACTCTTCTTGTTGGCAAAATTTGGGAAACTGACTACTAAAAAAATTAATGGACCACAAAACCATAGAGAAAAACCCAAGGAATTTGGCCTAGGAAGGGAAAGGTTCCATGTTTAGGTGTTTCTGGCAAGTTAGCAGAGTTGGTAAAAGGAAGGTGGTTAAAAGAAGGGGGTTTGTCAGATGCTCCTCAGACCCTGCAGCTTTCTGCCTAGGAACCAACCAGAACCTTATGGTCACACACTGGGCAGGCAAGCCCAGAACTGAGACCAGTTTTAAACCCAGGTTTTCATTTCTTAGAAGGGACAATATCCAGTAACACAGGCCCAGGCTCAGCCTGAGGTGTGGGCTGCACCAACTGATTTGAGACTAAATGTTACTTTAAAGTACAGAGAAACACCAGCCCCAGGCACAAACCCTGCAGATTTGAAGATTCCAACCCCACAGTGGAAGGGAAGGGAATACACAATCCTAGGAATACTTTGGGAGGGCTCATGATGAAAGAACTCAGGCCTTACCATTCCAAAGGGAAGACTAGTCTTTGAAGGACAAATCTGGCTCGTAGCAAGACCAAGCTTTTAACCCAGAAATTAACTGAGCCTGCAGAAGGGAATGGTCCATGCACACACCTCAGCAGGGTCAATGCATTACCTGCTGCTCTGCAGGTATGACCTGGGACACAGGAGGTCAGGAGCACACAGACATTTGCCCAGGGCTCACCAGAAGTGCAATACAGTCAGCAATTGGTCGAGGCAGCCCCTGCAGAGGCTTTACCTGGATGGGGTTTTCCTCCGAGGCGTGCTTATCCCGGCGTCTCCCTTCCACCCTGCGGATTGTGCCTGCCTGGCCCCCGATCACATCAATGGTCCCACCCAGCTTCCTGGGACAAAGCACAGGCACCTTTTTAGGCTCAGAAGCACCACAAGGAGCAATTTTCCTTACTGTCAGCAGATTTCTTTCATGCTTTCTTTCCCACCAGGGAAACATCTCTCTAATGGGGATGAGGAGCCAAGGAGAAGCCCATTTGCATTCCTGAACAGTTTCCCTCTGAGCAGAGGTGGGTTTGGGCTCTCTAAGCACCCAGAAATGTTACCCAAAGAACCACCACGAATAGGTGTAAAAACAGGGATTACACACCGGGACAGAAATGCTCCCAAAATGCTTAAATCCAACAGACTGAGCAGAGCTTTAATGCTTATCCTTGAGGCACAGAGCTGGTTCCCAGACAAGGGATAAAGTTGGGATGCAGGGCTGCTTTCTGCAAGGCAGGTGTGCAAAAGCTGTTTTGTGAATGAAGCAACAGAAACACCCTGAGCCCAAAGCTCTGGCTTGTCTGGTGTGTTCTTCTGAAGCTTTTGATAAAACCCCATCGATCTCCTAAGGGCCAAGTGGTTTCCCCAGCAGAGGCTGCCCCTCAGAATGACTCAGTTGTTTTACCACACATCCAGCAGCGTCGCACACAGGCTCAGGAACCAACAGCTCCTCTTATCCTCTGCCAAACTCGTAATCCACTTCCACTTGAGGAGGCAAAGATTAACATCGTGGGAGGAGGAATAAGCCAAGCAAGCACAAGCAATGTCAGCAGTGTGAGCCCTCAAAGCTGAGGTGTTTGCCTGGCTCCTTCCACTCCCAGAGATGTGTCCCATCAGCTGAGATCCAGGATTCCCTCCCTGCACCAAGGATGGTGGAATGGACAGGGAGGGGTTGCACTGCTGGAGGTGACACTGAATGAGTGACCACAGCAGCTTCCTGCCAAGCTTAAAAGCTTTTCTTTGAGGCTTGAGGAGATTCAGATGTGGCCCAGGTAGTTCTTAGGTGCCCCCATGAAACACATGCTCCTCTCTTACCTGTTGGGAGGAGGCCCAGCCTTCATTCGTCCTCCCACCAGAGCCAAGAAGTCTGTTTTGAACTCTGTTTTGATGATGCTGCTTTCCACTTCTTTTTCAGCATTTCCTGTTCTTCCCTGCTGAACCTATGAAGGAAATAGATAACACACGGGTGTTGTACTCTTCTTTCAACTGAATGGAGTACCAGAGATTAACCCTCAGCAAAAGAAAAGAAACAATCACAGCAACCTATTCTTCAGTCAAGGCACAGCCATTTCTGTCAGTTAATGGCCATTCCAGCCTCAGCCTGCTTTCCACTGTCTCCCACCAGAAGCTTTATTATGAGTTTATTAAACTCATCTCATTTTCCATGAGTCACTAAGTCAAAACTGGAATGAGCAATACTTGTACTGACAATTTGGCTGAAGCTGTGATGGCCATCATGGACTCCTGCAAGGTTGATGGCCAAAGCAGTCTGCAAACACAAAAGGCAGCCACACCACTGCAGCAGGCTCCAGCAGTAAGCAAAACAACCCTGGGGGCTCAGCTCCCCCCCCCGCACTTCTCTCATCCAGAGGATTTTCCAAGCAAACACCCCTACAAGTCAATTGGAAATTCACTCCAGTCTTGCTGCTGGAGTGGTTCAAACTTGCCAGGCTGATGGAACTATTCCTTCAACACAGAAAAGATTTTCAACAGAGATTTAATTTTTGGATTTCTGCTTGCTGAAAGCACACAGAACAGTTCAGAACTGCGGTATCTCCTGCTCTTATACCCTCATCTCTCTGACTACAAACACAATCCCAGTTTTCCTGGAGCCAGGAGCAGGAGTCACACGTCACCCACCGTGATCTTGTTCTCAGTGTTGATGGGAGGAGCAGGGTCCAGCCCCAGCTGAAGCCGCCGCTGCTTTTCACAATAAGCTTTCCATGTTTCTTCATTGAATCCATAATTAAAGTAATCAGAAAGATCAGCACCTGGCAGAGGGAGCAGGAGTTAACACAGAGGTTCTGCACACTTACACTCTCAAGTTGTCCTTTAACTGCTTGTATAAAGGGTTGAGGCAGCCAAAGTTTTCCAGAGAGCCCAGCTTGTGCCTTTCCCTGTCAGAAAGCTGTGGGTGCCACAGAGCAGACAGTGGCTGCACCTTGGGTGGGAGGGGAACATGGCCTGAGCAGCAGGGGGACCCCCTGGGACACACAGGACAGCAGTGGGATCCCCTGGGACACACAGGACAGCACCTCCACAGGCCATTGGGAGCTCCCTGCAATCACTTATTCACCAGCCTGATTTTAACAGGCTGGTTTCTTCCAACTGTCCATGAGCTGAGTGCTGGGCACAGCACAGGAGTGACAGTTCCAGCCCCCACCACAAAAATGAGGAGGAGGCACAGAACCTTTTTCCTGGCAGGACTAAGCCCACACATTCACCTCCTGACCATCACTGCCTTTGCTGTTTTGAGAGGAAATTCTGGGGCTCACCCACTTTATGAAAGGCAACTAAAATGGAAGGTTTTTATTGATGCATCCCAGACTATACAATTACAGTTCAGTCACAACCCTAATTAACCATCCCAGAGTGTTATCTCCCACTGCCAGTCTCCTGTGCAATGTGCTAATTCAGCACGAGCACTTCTGAATAACAGAGGTGACCACAAACTGCTTGCCAAGAAACCAGAGATGCAGAGGGGCAGTCCCAGCTGCAGGAATTACAGGAGCACCCCTCCCACCTCCCAGCACTACAAAGCACCTTCTGCCCTGTTGAGGTGTCCCTCAAACATCCCCCATGTAAAGATATTCCTACACTGGAGACCAACTCCAAAACAAAGAGCTGCTACAAGAGCAAGGGAAAACTCTGCCCAAGCTGAGCTTGGTTTAACTGTGAGGTCTAAGCAGTGAGGCTTATCTCCTGGGCTGGCCACTCTTCCTGCTGTACCACCCAAACACGCAAACTGCATCCACACCGACTCAGCAACACAACATTTACTTGTTGATTTTATCAGCTTCTATTTCAGACCTCTATCAATTCTTCCACACAGGATTTCTCCTTCCACTCCCTCACTCAAAGACATACCAAGCTGCTGAACAATTAACTGTAAAGGATATAAACTTGAAAGGCTGTTGAGTAATGAGCTACTTGCTATCTAAAATAAACTTACAGACCACACAGCTCTGCAGAAATCTTCCCTCTATTGCATTCCAACACTGTTTTAGGGCCAGCTGGCTCTACTCTGGTCCAGGGATGTCAGCATGGCCACAACCATGTCCACGCTTTATCTTTGAACTTCACTGTATTCTTTCTAACTCATTTTCTTCCCATTCCCCTCTGTCTCACTTCGCAATCAAGGAGAAATCCCTGCAGAAGAAAAGCTTCTGTTCCATTCTGCCTGCACTATCTGCAGGGTGTTTCGGTGCTGGTTTGATACCTGGACATGCCCATGGAGCTTTCAGCACTGGAGTGCCCTTCATGTGGGCAACAGATACCCAGACCACACCACAGGCAACCTCAGGAAAGCTCTACTTACTCAGCACAGCAATATTGCTGAAAGATAAATAAAATACAGGGGCTGGCAGGGAGAATAATGATGGCTGAGAAAAGGCAAGTGGACTTTTTGTTTCAGTTGACATTTCATCAGAGCACATTTTATGAGAGTAGCACAGCAAAAATCTGGATGTCTAGTTCCTTCAATTACTTCTGTATCAGAAGAAAAACAGCAGCTGATTTGTAGCATCCTACAGCTGTAAGAGGAGACATCTCCCTCATACAAATAAGTGTGGGCAGCCCCAAATGAAGAGGGACCATAGGGACAACTCTGGGCTTGGCCTGGGGACACAGAACAAGCTCCTGCACAGGAAAAGGAAAACAAATATCAACAGCCAAATCCTGACCCCACTCAGCTGCCTTTAAGGCCAAACATGATTGGATTGGTATCAGTGCAATGTTCTCAGGAAGTAGGGAATTAATAAAATAGACCATTTAAAAAAAATAGCTGTTCCCTTTAGGGAAGTTCAATTACTAGAATAAATGCAACCCAATTTCACGTAGAGCATGGCTTGTTCAATCAGTAAATGCCATTGACTGTCTAGCCAGGCAGCAGAGACTGAGCAACACACATTGTTCCAGCTTCCCTGTTCCCTGGCAACAATAAATGGACAGAAATTACATGTGGAAATCGAGAGACACAACTAGAAGTGCAGAAAATATTTACCACAAGGAACTGTGAGGCCTCACCTGGTTTCCTCCACGGTTTGTCTTCAAATGAATCCAAATCCACTTCTATCACAGGCAATCCATTTATATTCCCTGCGGCATCCAAGTCAATACCTTTGGGCTGCAACTTGGCTTTGGGGAGAGAGGGACTGTTACAACTTTTAATGCAATGCCTTTAATCCACTCATTTGCTCAGCAAATTATTCCAGCAAAAACAAAGCACTGCAGTGAATTAATCACCGGGTTTACAGCACGCAGGTAACCACAATCAGCTTTTTAATAAAAAGGACTCCAGTCACTCCATAAACAAACAGGGTGTGCAGCACCTGCAGCTGAACAGCAGAGAAGCAAATTCAACCCAGATTGGTACTACAGACAGAGTAAATCATTAGGACATGCATGAAATTTAATGAAAACAAAACGAACTTATTTTTATCCCCAGGCAAAGTATCTATCTTCCCCTCCCAAGACAGACATATTTTCTCACAACAAGAGACTTTTTCAGATTAGTCTTTAGTGGACTAACAGGAGTTTGCAAAAATCTTTCAGGTACAGAACCTACAAGGGAATTTGTTCTTATTTTCTCAATCAGAAGAGAATTCACTTGGATAAAGCAATTAGTGGAAGGGAGTAGATGAAGCCCATGAAAGGACAGTCTCACACATGTGGAAGGACAGAATCCCAGACTCAATTTACAGGAGCAACTAAACTGAATGGTGTGGAAAATTTCAGCAGCCAAATAAGCACAGCTGTTACTCAAGGCCAGAGTCTGTTTCTTTTAGCATCTCACACTGCACGTAACTCAAGACACTGAGTTCCAGTCCTTCTCCAGAGCTGCAATGCTCAGCCCCAGCGCAACAATATTTTTAGAAATATTCTGGGGTTTTACTATAAAAGTATCAATCAATACATTTTTTTTCCTAGTTTAAATAGAATTATAATCACCTTGCTTAGTGATGGGTAATTAAATCATACCATTGCATCCTGCCCCCTCACACTATGCTGGGAGCACTGATTTTTAGGAAATGCACTTCCTATTGCTGGTTTACACTAATTCTATATTCTTTTAAACAGAGCAAAATTTGCAGCTGCTGCAGCTGTCAGCGCCAGGTAGGTGAAACACTGGAAAGGTGAAGGATAAAAATAACAGCAGTACCTGAAGCTGATGCTCCATAGCCTCTACCCGTTTTTAAGTTTAGATTCATAGGAGTTCCCCTATTGGAAAAGAATCACTATGTTGGCATTTGAATAAATTACTTGGCTAAAGATTCTCATGCAAAATATATTCAAGCCCTGACACCCTTCAGGAGATGCTTTAGTTCACCTGGGTTTGCTATTCAGAGTCATCCATCAGAGTGAAACCATCTCTACAACAAGAGAAGGAAATTATCCATAAAGTGGAAAAATTAAAATATGCAGCAAAGCACAGGTAAGTCATTTGTGTAAGAGGAAGGCTGCTAGCAGCAAGCAAAATGCTCTCTCATTTTTATTCAATGCACATTAGGCAGAGTTGTAGAAAGTATAATTTCCTGCTTCTCAAATCCAGCCTTGCCATTTCTGAGCCACAAAAAATCAGACAGCTGGAAATTAGTAAATTCGCAGCTTATGCAAATTCTTAGCAGTACAGATTTTGGTTTTGGAAGTTTTCACAGATGAGATAAACAGAACTTCCCACCTTTGATTCTGCCCCAGGGAGCCCAGGAATTAGTTGAGTTAATTTTCCAGCAGCAGCCCCAAGTTTATCATTCCCATTTTACAGATGGATTCTCCAACAAGCAATTGCAGGGCAGAGCTGCCCATCAGCTCCTGAGCCCATTGTGGTGTTCTGGCCACTGCTCCCAGGAGCCAGAGCAGCTCTCAGCTCATCCCTTTCCATGCCCACATGCTGGGATCCCTCAGCCCCAAACCCCCAGCAGTACCCACATGTAGGACGGCGCTCCCGTTTTGATGTTGCCAATTGTGACCTTCACGTCATCGTCATCGCTGTCACTGTCACTGTCATCCTCATCATCCTCACCACTGGGAAGGGCCTGCAACAGCGCAGTTACACAGCAGCTCATCAATACACACAACTTGACAATTCTCCAGCACAGCCAAATCTCAGGAAGCTTCCTGAGCAGCCTCCAAAAACACTGGGCAGCTGCCCACAGACAAGCTCCCATGTCCTTTGAAGATCAGGTCCTACATGAAATTTGGGGTAATATTTGTGAACCTGGGGAAGGTTTAGCTCAGTTTTAAGAAT
Organism: Serinus canaria; assembly: GCF_022539315.1. Taxonomy (NCBI): domain Eukaryota; kingdom Metazoa; phylum Chordata; class Aves; order Passeriformes; family Fringillidae; genus Serinus; species Serinus canaria. The sequence goes on from NC_066318.1 coordinate 17,653,068, forward strand.
TTCACCACGTCCCTCAGTTCCTCTGCCCCACTCTTTTTGAGAGTTGGGGCTTTTCTGACACACCTCCTTCACAAGGGCCGTGGTCACAGTACACAACCACAAATGAAAACCACCAAAATACATTCACCAGGTTTCACCTAAGAACCTCAAGGCAAATATTCTCTCACCACAACATCTGTGGTAGGGAGCTGCTGAGGAGTTTGGTTTGGCTAATTTAGCACAATCAGCCCCCAAGTCACTTCACTTTTGAGATGTGACTCCAGTGCAACCCCAGTGCTGGGCACAAAAGTAAAGGAATAGAAAAAGAAATCTTCCAGATATCCAGCTAGTGCAGTTTTGAGAAGCACGAGCTGAATTAGCACCTCACCCCACATGAGGAAGGCATCCCTAACCCTCCCTCTTTTTCCACAGCACGTGGGTCTGTCAGAACCCTGAATGAACCCTCTTGATGTGGCAGAGAACAAACCCATCAAAGAGTCCAGGAGAGGAGGGTGGGGAGAAGCAACCCTCCTCCTCCTCTTTCAGCACCAAGCCACCAGATTGCCTTCTCAGAGGGCTGAGCCTGAACCAAAATTGATTCCCAGCATCTTGGGCTCTCTATCCCAGTGTTTCCCATATTTTACAGGTCCTTGAGAAGTCACACTGAATACTGAGCTGGAACACATCTATTCTTCCTACCAGACTGCAGCATCAGAGACCCTGATCTGCCTCCTGAGAGGGTATGAGCAGAGCCTGCACCAGGGTTCCCTCCCCACCACTCCAGCAGGATGACAAGACAAGGCTGTTTCTGGACCTAGCTTTGGGAATGGTGGCAGTACACCCCAACACTGCAGATATCAGGTATTAGGCAGTAACAGGATCTTTACACTCCCTGCTTGTCCCCAGGAGTGCTGAGAGCACAGAAATCCCCATGGCACCGTGGGCAGTGGGACACGTACGTGCTGGGCCATCTCTCTGTCCTCGTTGTTGACGGGCCGGCTCTCCTGGGGAGCATCCTGCAGAGGGTGAGCAGACTCTGTGTGTCTGGAGGAGGGGACAGAGAAAACAAAGTGACCATGACACAGAAGAGAAAGTGAACAGGCCCAGCCTACAGGCTCACTACAACCACTTCTAAAGCCTTTGCCCAGGTGACTTTCACACAGTGCTTTATTCTTCTGTGTTTGTTCTGCTGGCATTTGCTCAACTACCTGAAAAAAAATCCATCCTCCTGGCTTGGCTTTGCTTTTACTGGAAGAATCAGTTTCACACATCCAGAGAGCACCTGACAGCACTCAACAGCTCAGTGGCAGCTGCCTCAGCTTGGATTTGGCACAACCACAGCTGATAAGAATAAGACCATAATAAGAAAAATTTCACCTCCTCCTAAAGGATGCTAATAATTATACATGCATTTAGTCAGCAGCAAAGGCATCTGTCCCAGAGAAATTAGAGAAAGAGTGATTTTAGTGTTTCTACAAATAGTTTACAGTAAGTAGTTAAAATTCCAAAAGGAAAAGTTATGGGAAAAATTATGCACCCATTCTTCTCACTCATTACAAATTAGACCTGATGAAACAATGGTCAGGTTTGGATTAACTCCAGTTTAAGAGTTTGTACAAATGTTAGCATTGTTTATTGCACTGGCCAAGCAAGAAAGTGGATTTGATGTACACACACTGGAAAAGAGTGTGCCAAGTGTTACAGAACGGAAATACAGAGAGCTCATCTGTCTCTAATGTCTTAGGTAAAGCTTAATAGAACTTCAAAATAATTCCAAGTTTTTTCAAGAGAGACAATCAGAACAGCCCAAGCCAAAGAAATCCAATTTTCCACCAGTGTTTTGTGGAGCTGTTGCTATTAATTTAAAATCCCACGCTGGACAACAAACATCCACAGGACTGTTTTCAAAAATGAACAGGCAACATCTCACAAAATCCAAACACTGGTCACATTAAAGTCACTTCAGAGTGACATGAGACACCACACAAGAAAGGCAAAATAACTCAACTCAGCTGTTACTGAGTGTAAAACAAAGAACAAACTATCTGAGCATAACTGAAGCTCCACTGTGGGCAAGCCCCATACACAAAGAAATTCATCAGGCCAAGATCAAAAAGAGGGCTGAAGGTTGGGCAGCTGACCAAGCACAGGTCCCAGGGGTGCCAAGTTCCTGACGTAACACCTGCACACGCTGTCAGGTATAACAGGCAGCCAAGATGTCAGAAGGAAAATCAGCCTCCAGGTATTTCCATGCTGCAGACACAGGCTGTGACATGAGGACCAAAGCAGGGGCCTCTGGAGAAAATCACTCTGCTGGAATCAAAAACTTTTTGCCCAATCCAAGGAACTCAGCATTGACCTCCACCCTAAATCTCCTTAAAACTCTGAGATTCTGTGTTCAGGAAGAGTAATAGGGTGTTACCTTCAGCTTAAGTCACATGAAGCATCTGTGGGTGTGCATTAAAATGTATGAACTGGAGTTCAGAGAGATACTTGCGAACGAGGAACCTTTCCCTAACCTCTCTGCTTCCCAGGAATGAAGCAACTGACAGGTCCCCAGCATTGTATGGGCACAGAAAAACATGGCAGAGATTTCACTTGCCCAGAATGCCAACATAATCCTGGGCACTGCTGGCAGCACAGCATCCTGCTGGCCTCTACCACACCCGTTAGGCTCAGGAATGTCAGTGATGCTGCATCCCAAACTCTGCAGATTTCTGCTCCCTGGCTGGGGACAAACACTCCAGACAAGCCAGCAGTGCATCCCTGGAGCTGCAGCTGCTGACAGCAGAGCTAACAATGAGTCATTTTTCTTAAAACACCCCACAGCTCTTCATTTTGGTAGATTCTCACTGTACAACGAAGAAATATTGGGGGGGGGGAAAGTAAAAAAAGGGGAAAAAAGGACCGCAAGCATGGCCACTAATATTCCTTTTTCCTACATTTTGCAGTTGTTGTAGATAGTTGCTAGAAATTCAGATTTTTAGTCCTGCTTGTGAAGTAAAATTACATTCACATGAACGTGACAAGGAACACCAGATTTATGTAAAGCAGCTGTAAATTTCTGTCTAAAAGTTGTTCCTCCTCACAAAGCTCATTTGATGTTTTTAGGTAACAATTTACCATGTTTTTCACCACTTGTTTGTTTGAACAAGCTTTCATATTCCTTAAGCACAGAAGTAGGACAGTATCTGTAACAACCTCAACATTCCAGACACTGAACCTACAATAAACCCTAAACCGGACTTTGGAAGGGGCTGAACACACACAAGCCCAGTGAAAACCAAGCCTTCTGAAAAACGTTACATTTAAAATGGCAAACAGGTAATCCTGTGCTGAGACCAAGCTCTGCTGGTGCAAAGCACACAGCTACAAATAGAGAGGGAATATAACCCAGGACAGACAATCCCTTCCACACACAGAAAGCCAAACTGATGATTGGTTTTATCTCCAAGTCTTACCAACACCACTTGAGAGATCTCACAGAATGTGCTGGTTTGACCAGCTCAAGATTATAACCCAAGTTCAAGGTTTTGACCTTTCCCAGACTAAAGCACAGGCCAGTTTTACCAAGGCCAGGCTAGCACAAAGCCAATCCTCAGGGCATCATTCTTCCCAGGGAATTAAACTGGAAAAGAGATCTGATTTGAAACTAATTGCTGAGAGAAAAAAAAGAGGGCTAAAAGTTAGTTCTAAATCAAACCAGTCCACTCATCCAGTTCAGCTTCCACATCCATAAATGCCTGCCACCCCCATGGGGGCAGCGGGGGATGATCCCATGGGATGGGGAAAGGACAGGCTGCTGTTCCTGGCAACAGCACTGCTCTAAAGCACTCACCAAGCTCTGCTCAACAAGGCTCAATCTTTACACCATGTATTGCTATAGTGAATAAACAGCCTCAGGACTTACCCAGAAATTGGTCCATCTTCTTGCTTACCAGTGGTGTCATCTGCAAAAGCAACAGTAAGAACAAAGGAATTATTCAAGTGAAAGGAAAAAAATCTAAATTCAAGCATAAAAGGCATCACAGGTACAGAAATAACCAATGGCGCCAAGACACTGTAACCCCAATGCTCTTTTCAACAAAGTTCAACTAGAAATGGAACAACTGAAAATCAACCCAACCCAACAAACATCATCCATCTGCAGAGATGATGTCTCACACCAAACCAAATTCAGAATGTATATCCTAAGTCTCAGAGACAAATATCAGATAGGAACTGAAGTCACCTATCAAGGTCTTTACATAAAATTTTAACGTGCCAGGGAAGAAGAAACATAAAAGCATTCATGTGGAAAGCCTATGGGGGAGGACAAAGACGTTTCAATAAAGTCCTGTGGTTTATATCGGCCACATCCCAGTCCCGTTAGCCCAGGGGTTCACAAGGTTTGTGTGATTAGCGAACTCAGACTCTTAACAAAGCACCTCGTTAACCTCCCTGCACCAGTGTTATTGATAAAAGGACAATAACACGCTGCCACCCGCTCAGAAGAGCCACTCAAGCGCTCCTGAGGGGAGGCCGGGGGCGGACGCGGGTCCCTCTCCGGGCCCGGGGGCACAGGCCGGTCCCTCGGAAGGGGTCCAGGGCGAGATGCCGGTCCCTCCCTCCCTCCCGCGGGGCCGCCCCCGGTCCCGCACGGCCCCGCAGCCGGGGGCGGCCCTGAGGCGGGGCCGGGCCCGCTGCCCCCGCGGCCGGCGGTACCTACCCCCGTACAGCCAGTGCTCCTCGTCCTCCTCCGCCTCCAGCGGCGCCGTGCCCGACACGGCGCCGGCGGCCGGCGGCTCCAGCTCGGTGGCCATGGCGGCCGCGGGGCTGCGGGGAGCGGCGGCGGGAGGAGGAGGAGGAGGAGCGGCGGCCCCGCTCGGCTCCCGCCGGGCCCGGGCGCGGCGCTCGGGCGGGGGTTCGGCGGCCGCGCTACGGCGCCGCCATTGCTCCTTCTATGGCGGGAGGGGGGGCGAGACCCCCGGCGTGGGCGCGCAGGGCCCCTGAGCCGCCCGCCCCGCGCCGCCCGGCCCTAGAGCCGCCCGCGGTGCCCCGCCGGGCCCTAGAGCCGCCCGACCGCCCCGCAGGGCCCTAGTGCCGCCCGCCGCACGGAGCCGCGCTCACGGCCCCGCCGGGCCCTACCGCCGCCCTCAGAGCCCCGCCGGGCCCCGGCGCCGCTCGCCCCGCCAAGCCCGCCCCGCCAACCCTGCGCGCGCATGCGCGGTAGGGGAGCGCGGCCCTTCCCGCGGCCCCGCTGCGCGGAGCGCTCCGCTGAGCGGGGTTTGGAGGCCGCGGCCCTCGCCGCGAGTCCCGCCGGGCTGAGGCGCCGCGGGAAGGAGCGCGGCGTGCGGAGCGTGGCCCTGTGGCGCTTCCCGCTCAGAGCCGTCCGGGAATGGCGTGAGGAGTCCCGCAGGGTAGCCGAGGAGGCGCCGGGAAGCACAGAACGGCGCTCCGTGTCACTGCTGTCAGCGCAGCGCTGCTCCCGAAAGGCTGGGGACACATTCGGGTCTGTCTGGGTGGCAGCTCCCGGGTCCGGCCCTGGGGGTTCTCGGTGAATGCTGAACTTCACGGCCTGGAGATGCAGCGCCTGAGGCTCCTTCTGCAGCTCCACCTGGGAACTCCTGGCCGAGCATCACCTTCTCCTCTTCCAGAGCCCTCACCTCCATCAGTATCACAGGGAAACTTAGAGCGAGCTGATTTTCAGCACTAATTCTCACAAAAACTATAGAGAATTCTGAAGCAAGTTACCTTTTCCATGCACTAAACAGTTGCAGAGAAATCCCGGATTAAAGTGTTCCCTCTCTCTGCCCTGCGGTTCCGGTGGGGCTGATGCATTCCTGCTCCTTGTACCCTGCTGGACCCTACACTGGGAATGCTGAATGAATACTCACCGTAGGAGCTGGAATTGGACATCCAACAATCACCGGGAGCTGATGAGACCCCTGGCTGTACTGATGGACCCATCAGGTTATACCAGTGAGATCCCTGCTTACACTGATGAACCCTACAGAGGTTAACTCTACAGAGGTGGGAAAGTGCTGCTCACCAACAGGCCTCAGAAGTGCCTTTCCATTCTCCGCTCTTTTCCATTTACAGCAAAACCCAGAATTCCTTTTGCTGCTCTGTTCAGACACTTCACTGTCAAAAATGTCCAAGGAGATTGTTGTAGAAACTGGAGATCCAGTAGTTTTCAATTACCCCTCCAGGCTTGCACAGCGTATAATTTACAGTAAATACAGATCAGTCATCACCTTTTGATTAATATTTGCCTTTTAATTTTAAATTCTTATTAGTCTGAGAGCTACTGCAATTCCTCTTTAGAGTTTTATTACCTATCCCATGGGACCAGCACTGTTGTGAAGGTTTCTTTTCTAGCCAAAATCTCAGGTTACGTTTATCACTGAATACAAATATACAAGCCTATTTCCTGCAGAAATTTTAATTTACTGCTCAAGAAAGGCTACTATAGGTAATAAGGTTTACATAAAGAATGTGTAATAAAATGTGAATATATTGAAAGGATCATTACCTAAATGCATTCAGTGATTAGGTAAAATGTAGAATTCAGCAGGTTAGCCCAGACGCAAATCTGCTGTTTACATGTTTATAAAATAACCAGATGTAAATCAACCAAGTCCAGGTACATTAGATCTCCGAGATAAACCAAAACACGGAAATTACTGATTCAGTCAGATGTCGAAATAACAGAAATATTTAAAGCAGGTCAGGGACTAAGTAAGTAAAAGGGCATTTAGGAAATCATAAGCAAAATTCAGGCATCTATCTGGGAACTAATCTTTTTAGTAAACTCATTTGTGTTAATTTTGCAGACTGAATCAGCCTGTGGCAAACACTTTTTACAGGAAGACTGGGAGCACAAATACAAGGATAATTGGAGGACTGGAAGGACACAGTAATGGAAATATTGAGAGATTCACCAGTACAAAGTGTCAGATGCTGAGTCTGGACTGATGAGTGTCTGCAGGGAACTTCTATAAACTACAAGTGGCTGAAGAGAAATAGCCCCAGATTTATCACAGAACAGCTATGGATCAGAAATACAATACAGCCACTAAGGAGACAAATGTGACCCTTTAAATTTAATGGATGACATTCTTTTCACACAAGAGAGAGAACTATCAACAATAAATACCTGGTGCCTTGGCCATAAGCACTAACTGGAATACTGTTCCTGGTCACTCCTATTCAAGGAAAATTAATTCAAATAAATGCAGGATGAACAGAAACAGAACTTTGCTTTTGAGAGGAGGCTAACATTTAATTTGGTCTAAGAAGTGAAGGGTTGAAGTCTCTCTAAGCTTCACTAGAAAAAATAAACTCAGCTAGAAGAGTTCAAGCGATGACAGACACAGCATTATAAATACACTGGCACAGACACCACAGCAAGCTGCTCTACCAACAGGTCTGAGACTGCCTTCCAACAGAGTCAGGGCCAAATCCCAAATATCCCTAACACAGGCCTTTGCTGCTAAGTCTGGGCAATTACATCTCCTAAAGCCCCCAGGGGATTAACTCCTGACTCAGCCCCTCATCCTCCTTTTAGCCGAACATGCCAGAAACATTCCCTGCTTTCTCAGCCAACATCCAGGATCAGCTCCATGCTCCAGCAGCCCTGGGTTTGCCCAGAACAACTTCCAACAAAAACATTGCACGAGCCCCTTTCAGGAATGCGTGCTTTTCCCTCAGGGATGAGCCAAAGGCTTTAGGTTTAAGTCCTGCTTTCACAGCTCCAAAGCCAGGCTGGTCACACACACAAAGGGCTGCGTTGTGCTGGGCACAAACCCCTCTGGGAGCCAGGATTTGTTCACCCTCACACACTGCCCCTGCTCAGGCTGGCTCCCTGGGAGGTGTGAGGAAACATCTGCTTTTGGAGAGGAATGCTGCAGGGAGGGATTCCTTCCTCCCTTACCAGGGAGGGTCTGTGAGCCCACCAACAAATAATGGAATTGTTAAGGCTGGCAAAGACTTTGGAGATTACCGAGTGCAACCATCAACCAGCAGCACCACCCTGGTCACCACTAAACCACAGCCTCCAGGGCCACATCCACATGTTTTCCAACCCTTCCAGGGATGGGGACCCCACCATTGTCCTGGCAGGAAGGAGGATCACCAGGAAAATCAGGTTGATGGTAATTCTGCAGTTTTCATCTTTGGAAATCCCTCCTAAGCTTTCCAAGCCTTGTTGTTTGAACGAGCCAAGGCCCTGGCCTGGCTGTGGCAGGTGTGTCTCATTTAGACACACCCCACCACTGCTGCCATCCCACTAAAACACCTCAACAGGGAAAGACACAGAAAATTTCAGGGTTTTTTTCCCATAAACACATTGCACTACTCGAGGTTTTCATCTTTCAATTTAATTAAAGAAAAATGTCTCAAAGTGATGAAGCATGTCTGACTTCCAGCTTCTTTTAATGGCACAAGCCAGTGCAGTAAATTATAGAAAGCAAGCTCAGTTAGAATTTTATTTTCATTTAAAATAAAAAATAGAGAGAAAACTCTCCAGACGTGAGGTCCTGTTAAAAAAGTGGCTGTTCACTTGTAAACAGAATAAAAGTGTTAAGAACACAGTTTCAGCTTAAACAAAACCACTTTTCAGAAGCAATACAAGTATGTTACAACACTGTAAGAACACCAAAAGCAGAAAACAAAAGAATGGCAGAAGAATCACATAACATTGCTTACTAAAGTGATAAATAATTGATGGTGAATGTTAATAGCTTGACATTTTTATTGCTCCAATGGTAGTGTGTTGACAAGAAAATGTAGTAAACTGTCAGTGGGACAATAATAAACATCAATTTATGGTTTTGCATATGGAGTTTTGTACCTATCAAGAAAAGCATAGGATTTTGTATTTTTTTTTATTAAAACCACACTAGATTTAATAATTTTTTTCTCTGTTTAAAAGTCCCCCATTTGCAACTGAACCATACTCCCTAGACTTGGGTGTGAGTGTTTGAACACTTCTGTGTTCCACCTCTGGGAAAACACCTTTGGGCAGGTGGGGAATCACTAAGAAGGAGCTTTGATGCTCTGCCAGGGTTCTGTACTCCTTCAGTACTCTCCAGATACAAACCCAAAGATTTCCTGGACAAAATCTAAACAAAATTAGTGTCAACATGTTGTTGTGAAGAAATGAACACTGATTTGGTAGACAGTAGCTGCTTTTAAAAATCTGCTGCAAACTCCCACTCCTGAGAGGGACCAGTTAGCTCCCTTTTCTCCTTCTCTGCACAATGGTGTTGGAACCAGTCAAGGCACTTTCTTTACCACTTCCACTCACTCTGCTGACATTAATCTGTTACATTGCTACAAATTCTGACTGATACCTTCCATGAACACTTCACCAACTCATGCTGATCATTTACTGTCAAAAATGAGATTTCCAGTCTTGGGAGACAGAATTACCTATGCTGGTTTGGTATTTTAAAGGACAGCCCAAGCAATAAGAACCTGTGTAGAGTTCACAGCAGTACTACCAGCTGCCTTCACCTTCCAGTGAGCTATGAATCCTGTGTCTTTCACATGCAAATATAATACTGCTGCTGGTTTTGAATTTTAATGCAAATTTATCTGCTTATTAAAACGTGGAGCTTACTGTAAATGACAGGTTTGGCTCTGGTTCTTTATGTTATGGCCACATAATTAAATGTCAATTAAAACACAAAGACGAGACCCATTCATGGTTCAAAGACTGCACAGGTAATAATTAAGGACATATTAAATGTACTTCAAATGTAAACTTAACAAATTAATATTATGTGCTTAAGTGTTCAAGGCCAGTTTGGATGGAGCTCTGAGCAACCTGGGCTAGTGGAAGGTGGGGGTGGAATGAGAGGAGCTTTAGGGTCCCTTCCACCCAACCCATTCTGTGGTTCCATGGGAAGGGCCTGTTCTCCCCTTTGGGCAAGCACAGGGAGAAAACAGAGTTGCGTGAAGAAGAAAATCAGAACTGGCTGAGATTTCTTGAGTATTCTGCACAACAAACTTCTGGCAGAACAGTAAGAAACATCCATTGTTCTGTTAATTACTCCAGAAACTCATTTGTCAGTGAGACCCAAAGAAAGAACCAAGTGTGCCATTTCAGTTTTGGTTTACTCTGCCTCTTCTGCCATTATTTTCTCTGCTTCCAGTTAACACTCATCCCCCAAAAAAAGAAATAAATTGGAGACAACACTTTGCTTGGTTCTGCAATGGAAATCTGAGTTGCAAGGTGTAGCTAATGATAATTTCAAACAACACAGGAGGTTTTTATTCATGTTACAAATGCAATTACACATTTAGTTGTCACCAATCTACCAGTCAAACAAAGTTTCTGCATGAAACGTGCAGATTTCAAACTCTGCACCATCAGTCTGGGACAGGAAACAGCACAAACTTCCCTTTGAGTAACAACTTGCATAAAACTGGCCTTCTGTAAACACTGTGTACAAGGAATCTGACCTACTACAGGTATTAGATGCAATGGTCTTACAAATACTGTATTTTAATAGCATATTGCAAACTGGAGAGATGCAAATACATTCAGAGGAAACCCCAAGTCACCCTGAAACTAAAAAGTAACTTGGGATGATGTTGCAGGGAGTCAAGATGCTGCAAAGAAATGCCTGGACACCGATAATGAAATCCACCACAACTTGCAGATGCTCAGTTATCTGCTGGGCTTTGTTATTTCTAGTTAGGAAAGGCAGGGAACTTGCAACGATTTCCATTTGCTTTCTTTTATCAAGTGCTCTTGCTTAGATCAGCCATTAGAGGAAGTTTTTCTACAATGACTTCCCTTCCTGAGATCAGGCAAACGGGGAAGAATCCAAAATAATACTGAATTCCACAAGGCTTTCCTGGCTCTCCAGACAGTGCCTGACTGCCAAAACATATTCAGGAGCCCTTTCAACTGCTGCACTTCCTCCCCTCAGCATGTTTGGAAACTCCACTTTGACTGAGATAAAACCTCTTTCCACTGGAAGGGACTTCATGTCACTTAACTGTGAAAATACTGAAGTGCAACCACACCAGTAGCAAAGGTGCTGCTTCAGCTTGGATTTGGCTGTTCCTCATTTTTCTCTTCTGTAACGAAGATCTCCAATTCGAGGGTAATTTCTCCAGACTTCAAAACAAAATAGAACTTAACATCTGTATATATTCCTCACTTCAAAAGAGACTTCAGGGTACTTTGTTAATAGCAGCTGCCATCTTCCCCACAAATGCAGCTTTTGCAGAGGTGAAGATTTCAGCTTTGTATTTCAGGTGCTGCAAACACCACCTGAAACACTTTTCAAAATGAAGACAGAAATGCTATGCATTTTTCATCCATTTACTAAACAAAGTGCAACTGAGCCCTACACATCTGACATATGTACAAACTCTTTATGGCTTTCCCATAAAAGCAGTGTGGGTGGGGCTGTACAATCCCAGGGGAACGAGCACATGGAACAGATGCTGGGGACTGTTGGCAATAGAATAAGAGCTATAATACATTCTGTAAACCTTGGCATACCACACTTTACATTATGCAAAGAGTCAATATTTACAAATCCATAGTGGGTAAACTAAAGGACCCCTTAAATGTAAATGATGATTTTGCAAAGTGCAGGACAAAACCAGTGCTGTTGATTGCAAGTCCTATGCAAGCAGGTTCTACTAAAATCATTACTACTGGAGTTTACCTGGACATTCCTACTGAGGGTTTCTAGGATTGCAACACTTAGGATGAAATATAGGATGACACAGCTTTAGGATGCACATTGGAGGACAGCAAAGAGAGAAATTAATAAGGCAGCATGCTCAGAACAAGTTTAAGCAGCACTGATGTTAAGATCCCTAGTGGCAACTCTATCAGTTATTGGTAATGTTAAAAATTCAGAGTGCAACATAGAAGCCTCGTTTAACATAAGAAAATGTGCAAATTGTTCTCTTCTTAACAAAAGAAAGTAACAGCGAGGAAGATTTCTACTGAAGAACATTTTTAAGTCACAGCAAAGCAGACCATCTTCTTTCCAAAATCATCTACAAGGCACTAAGGGTAGAAAATGACAGGTAACATGAAAGACCAATGTTGTTCCTCAGTCAGGTCGAAATATGGGATATTTTGGTAAGAACTCTATTAATATTACCTGTTGAAGAAGGGAAAAAGACAAGAACAGAAGACAATAACCAAACAGTTCAAAGCTTCAGCACAATTCCCATGAACATTAGCTAATTCATAAGACTAAATATATCTGAGATAGTCAGTGAGGAGGGAATGTTCCCCAGGGTAACAAAGCAGAGATTGCAGTCATTCTGAAATAGAGGGATTCTGGGTGCTTGGCTTTTTTAGGGGTGATCTCTTTCCCTAAAGCCTACACAATCTTCACAGCTACATGTTAAAGGGGATAGGGGAGTGGTAGAACCACAGAAATACTTGAAATTCTGCTTTCCTTCAAGGTCTGTCTAGTTTACAACCATGTGAAATTTAGAGCTGGAAGAAAAAAAACCCACCAAAACAAACCAAAAACAAAAACACAAAAGAAGAGGTGCAACCAAAAAACACATTAAAGATGCAGTATTTCTGCAAAATTATTTGAATCAAAGGGGTTATGAACACCACTGGAAAAGGTGGTAAGTGTTAAGGAACTATGGACTGGTGCTGGTGTGGGAATCACTCCAATGCAGAAAGTCCCAGTGGGTCTCCTTCAGTCCAAATTACAGATCAAACTGCACATTTGTCTGGGAGATCTTTTTGCACAGGGTCACTAAGTGAAGGATTTTCTCTATTAAATCATAGTTCTGTTGAATAAGTAACAAGCAATACTCACATATTCCATCATATTGCTAGTTTCACATTTCCTTTTACTCAGCTTCCAGTGCAAACCAAGCTAAGGAAATAATTAACAAAGGATTAGCACAGCTTTGTTTGGATGAGTAATGCAACAAGCATTACTGAATTATTAGGATCTATTATTTAGGATCAGTATAACGTATGGAATTATGATAAGACTGTAACATCCTTCATTGCCAATATTAAAGCTGAAAAAACCAAGCACTCTTTTCTTACCTTATGATATAGTCTGTTATTTTCCCATTCTAATAACTTCTGAATTGATCTTCTAGTCTAGAAAGAAGTCAGAAGTGTATCAGAAATGGTTCAGCAGCTGGTCTCATCCAGCAGGATCTCACTGCTGCATTTCTGGCTAAGGTGAATTTACAGTAAGTTAAGTTTATAAAAGTAGGATGAACCAGAGAAGAAATACATGGAAATCTTTCACTTCAACCCCACTCCCCCTTTTTCCAAAAAAGGAAAACACTCATGGGTTTTCTGTTAGTTTAGAACCACTGGAAAAATTTCTAAGATCAAGTGCAACTTAGGCCTGTGGCTTTTCCAGAGTTCATTTAGTTAGTAAGAGATCCTTTCGAATTTGTTTTTACCTCCCACAGCCAACAGAACAGAGTCTCCTGGCCAAATCCTGCACTCACTGCAGGTGTTCTGCTGAAAACACAGATTTCTGTACATTTAATTTCCAGATTTTGCTAAGGGAATTGTGATCTGGATCTTGAAAAAAGCCCTCACCACCAAACTTCACAACAAATTATTTTCAACCCTTGGCTACCAAATGTGTCCTTCATGTCCTGCTCTTTCCACAACTGTAGAGAGCAGATAATTCCTCAAGTTTCAGTGATTTTGAAGGTCACAAAAAGACAACTGTGATGATCCTGCATGGTATACATTTAATTGTAATCACTGCATGGTTGTTATCACCCTCACACCCCCATGGAAGTGCCATCATTTTCCCTACCTGCTGCATATTCTCTGCAGCCTTGAGAATTTCATATAATTAATGGGCATTTATTTAGGTCATCACTGGTACAGGGATATTAAAAATGGCTTTACAATTGCAAATACTTCTTTTGTATCTCTCTGGCATAAACCTCTGCAATAATTAAATTTATAAAAGCAGTTAAAATGAACTAAAGTAAGTCCTGTAACTTTTTAGTGATACAGTTCCAGTGATGAGCACTTCAACGAGTTAACATATTAATGCATTTCCAATATTTACTGCTGTGATAAATCAATTCTAAATGTAAACCACAGAGGTAATTGACTAAAGTGCTTTCCAAAATTATTACTTTGGACCTGATAACAGGAGTGGTCAACTCTGTTGGGGGGAAGTCTTTAGAAAATAAATTTGTACTTGTTCTTAACAGAAACAGAACAGTAAAATGCAGCAAATAAAGCACAGCTCTGAAATGTTATGGTGTCTGTTGCATACAAAAAAGAGATTTTAAATTTTAAAAATATTTATTTGGGGGGTGGAGGAGTAGGGATGGGGGGTGTGAAAAGGAGAAGTGATTTTTCAGTCTTACTATTCCAGTCTTTGAAAGTCATGAAGGTTCAGTTCTACACCCAATTCTTAGACCTTCCTTAGAATCCTGGAAATTTAGAGTATCATACATTCCATCCTGTTTGAACTGAGATGAGACCAGCTATTCTTAAAACTATTGAGTCAACTGGTAATCTGCTGTAATTTCAATTTTTTTTCTATTTTCTAAGATGGAAACCGGAATAACCTTTTGAATGGGAGACCAAACCAGGGTTTTAAAATGGGGAAAATATTATGAAAAATTATTTAATCCTACCAATAATTTAAAAATCCATAGAATTTGATGAAACATGGACTCACTCTTTTGTTAAGACAGACCACAGGCCACAGGCTGCAGCCCAGAGTGCAGCAGCAGCACAGGCAGCCACAGAGCAGCCACTTCACATTGACAGGGAGGTTCTTCCTCAGGCAGGCGTTCACTCGGCTGATGCTGGTCTTGAATTCCTCAGGGGCCACCTGCAACAGAAGGCCTCAACTTCAGCAAGAGCCAGCACAGGTGTATTTTCTCAGAAACTGCCTCTACAGGTTAAAATGAAAGAGGAAATAACACCATCTTCTAAAGCACTGGTCACTCAGTGAGCATGAAAAGTCATTTTCCTGCAACAAATTCATTTCTGGTGCGTGCACTGCACAAACCTGAGTTCAAAAGCCAAACATCTTTTAGATGAGCAGCTCATCTGTATTTATTGCACCAGAAATTAATAAATGGGCCTGAAAGTACAATGGGCCCAGACAAAATCAGAACTGGGACACAGCTGGGCAATACATGCACTGGCTACACTGAGCAAAACCATGGAACAGTGACAGATTTCTGCTTTCCAAGGGAATGTGGGAGCTTTGTAGTAAAAATAGGTACCACAGAAAGGAAGAATATTGTCCAAATTAGAGCCACACCAGTCTAAGTCTACACTGTGCCTGGGTGAAGGCTCTGTCCACAAATAACTTCCTGAAGTGGCCCATAATGAAGCCACAACTTCCCTCGTGGCTGCTTCCTAAAATAGGGAAGCCTGGAAAGAAATACACTGGATTGTATTTAAGGCAGAGCAATGCTCATTGTACAGGGTTAGGAATAAAGCCTACTTACAGAAAACTAGCTTCTTGAAATTCAGGAATAAGTATTTTATACCTGTATTGCCACTGCAGAGTCACAGTGGAATTTTGTATCAGAAAGAAGCTCTTTTCTCCCATAACTGCATTCTCACCTACTCACATACCCCAAATCCCTCATCCCCTACAGAATCCAAGTCACTCCATCTGACAAGTCAAACATGGATTTGAGGCAGTGACTCCAAGATGACCCCTTAACTCTAATGCAGTCCAGCATTCAAATACACAAAGCAGAATAAATCAGGACCAACAAGAGACTCGACCAGGCAGGCACAACTCAGAACAATTAAAACCCCCATCTTTCCTACCTCCTTGCCATGTGCATGCAAATCCGCAGTGTGAGTCTGTACACAAAGCTGTGCTCCACAACCCCCACCCAAGCCAGCCCAGCTCTGCTCATCTGACTCTGCAAACAAGGGCAGTAACACCAACAAAAGTTCATTTAATGACAAAGATCCTTTTCAGCAGGGGCAAAGCCAAGGGGCAGGAAATGGAGAGGACCTGATGTTGCTGCTCTGCCTATTGAGCTGAATTCTTTAAAGCATTGCAGGGAAGGGAGTAAATAAATGCAACATCTGTTTCCTGGCCATTCAGGTCACCAGGCACTACAGAGTCGGGGCAGCTGGCCTTGCACACTAGCCAGGCCTACAGTTAAAAACATGAGAACATAATTTGTGATTATTTTACAGCAGGAATTAATAAACACATAGAAAGTAATTATTTTGTCCCAATCCCACATTTAACAGACTGTTTTGTTTTACATCTACAAATGGAGTAACTAAAAAAAATTGTCTGTCTTACAAGAGACAGTTTAGGGGAAAAAAGATAAAAGAAAATGGTCAAAGAAACCCCCTGAGATCCTTTGTACTGGGACATCTGCAATGAAAAAGATCCTATTGTAATGTGGCAAACTATCCTGTACTTGCATGTCTCTGGAACCAGGTTTTATGGATTTCTTTGCCAGTGCCAGATCTTGTACTGGGATATAACAAATACCAGATGCACTTCAGCAAAACCATTTCATCTTCAACGTGGGAGAGTGTTTTGTAGGAAAGAACATCTGGGCTGGTGGTTTGCAGTAACCTCAGGCAGCTGCTGCAGTCACTGCCTCAAAGTAAACTGGGATTCCTACATTAATTGGCATTCTCAACTCCTAAGGAAGTTTCCATGGGCCTCATATTTAAATATCTACAAATGGCACTTCCTTTGTTAGATCTTTTAGAATTTTATATTCTGTTTAAGTGAAATATAAAAATAAGTAGGTTTTTTCCCTTAAACCCATTCATACTTTTGCAATGAGACTTTCTAAGAAAAGAGAATGTTTCCTTTTCCTTCAGACACAAAGTTTACTGGACCTTGACAACAACACAGCCCAACCTCCAAATACAGCTGAACAAACTTGCCAAAGACAATGAAATGGCACAGCCCAGAATTTAGCTTAACAAGAATAACCCTTTATCAGTGTAACATTCAACATGAAGAGAACTCAACCAGATTCTCAGATCACAGCTGGCAGAAAAAATTGGGATCTAAGAAGAAAGGCCAGGGAAATTCCCTCTTCCTGTGATAATTTTTAAGGGACTCACTCTTCACATCAGGTTAACATGTTCCTACATTTTAAGATGAAAGTTGAAGTACTGTCATTCCTGCAGGCCAAATGGCTAAACCAGAAACCAACTTTGGATGCCTCTAAGCAACAGAAAATTCCCATTTCAGGAGTTTTGGTCTGATGTTTACCTTACTATAGTATTATGAAAGCAGCACTACCTGCTAACTTACCAAATATTTTCATGCAAAGGTGAATCACTTGGCTACAAGATAAGA
The DNA here is from genome assembly GCF_022539315.1 of Serinus canaria. Lineage (NCBI taxonomy): Eukaryota > Metazoa > Chordata > Aves > Passeriformes > Fringillidae > Serinus > Serinus canaria. The sequence continues at coordinate 17,670,341 of NC_066318.1, forward strand.
TGAAATTACTTAAGATGCCTTTGACTAACCCCAACTATTGGATTTTTTCTGCCTTTAGGAAATGGAATCACAATAAATATTTCTGTCACTAATGACACATCTGAAACTAAAGGAACTGGACAGCAAGATAAGCCTCATGTTGTGAGAAACAGAAGAAATCACAATTTTGTTGCTCAGTTTACAGCTCAGGGACAGTTAAACATTGTTACATAGTGATTAAGAACAAAATACCTGTAAATAACTGTTCTAAGAATGAAATGGAATCCAAATGAAAGTCAGCACAGAACTGTTGATTTTCTGACACAATTTTAACTCTTGCCTTCTTGCAGGTACAGCTTTTGAAAGGTGTATGTGAAGGGCTGATGTACTTCAAACAAACAGAATTAACAGCTCCTCCTGCACAAAGACAGCTCCCTAAGAAAGCCTGGTTTTGAGTAATTCTGGAAATCTTTTGGAGAGTTTGTGCCTGGCTCCTGAAAAGAATGAGATAAGCACTGTGCTCCTGGCTGTGTTGTACACCTTGGGAAGGGACATTAGCTCCTTTTAGGAGGGAAAAAACAACAACAACAAAAAAAACATAAAAGGAAAGGAGGGGGTGTCATAATATTTTACAACAGGATGCAGAGGATCTCCAAACACAGGAAGGGAGCCAGCAACGCCCAGCAGGCCCGATCTTCCTCCTTCAATCATCATGATCAGCAGCCCTATCAATCACACAGCACAACGGCACCACAATGGCCAGCCCTCACTTTATGGCTCCCCCTGCCCTGCACTGCACACTCCTCTCTGGGCAGGACCCTTTTGTTTCAATCTCAGAGCAGGAAATTCCACTTTTCCCCTTCAGGATCACTGCCTCCATCATTTTCTGGTCACCAGGAGCAGTGGGTGCTATTGTGCTCCATATCATAGAGAATATTTTGTTAAAAGCTTTTGAAGAGAATTAATAATCCTGTAAACCTGTAGCACACAGAATTTAAATTTAACCAACATTCCAATTTAGGCCAAGGTCCAATTACATTATTAAAAGTTAAATATTGCCTCTGTATTAAGTGTAATCAAATCTTTTTGTATAATGTTCCTCTGAAAAGAAGTCTGGCTTGGAATTTCCAAACCAGGTGAGTTTCTGTCTCATCCTGCAAGACAAATATTAATCCAGCTGAATTAGCTATGCCAAACATCTGATGTACCTGGGTCTCCTTTCCTTTATTATTTTATTGTCTGTGCTTTACCCTCAAATGTACACATTCACCTCTCCCAAGGAAAGCAACAAATCAAGCCTCAATTAAACACTGAAGATGTAATTACCAGCATGTAGCTCTAGGCTAACCTACAACAGCTATGCAGGCTCTGTAAAAACTGGGAGACTGGGAAAATGGGTGAAGGATGAGAGGGATTCCAGATTTCAGAGAAAGAAAATCAAGTTTGCTGCCATCATGATGTGGAGGGGATGAGGGCAGGAAGCTTAAGGAAATTACTAACAAAAGAATGTGGCATAAATCCCAAAAGTTTTTGCTTCTGGGAGAAAGGTGTAGCTACAGAGTTTTCTCTGATCAGGATTTTCATCCTGCTTTAAAAACCTACATCTTTTACATCTGTATTTATTCCAAAGAAAAGCAGTACCACTGAGAACTCCATCAAGCCCATCTAATGGCTTCATCTCTTACACTCCATTAGTAGATGGGATTTATTATTAACATAATTCACAGGGGACAGCAAAGCCATTCAACTTAATGTTACACAGGCAATATGAATAAACTATGACATTGTCTTAGAGGAGCTGAGGACCAATGCAAGTTCAGAGTAAACATTTTAATCCCAATTTGTAAATATAAACAGTCACTGTTATTCATAAATTTTGATTTCATAAAAAGCAAAAAAATTACATTTTAACAACAGAGGATCTTAAAGTGGGGTCTCGGTTGACTACAATACTGATTATTGAGAATTATTTAGAAGGATATTTGAAGAAAAACTTACTGAAAAAATGACTGAAATTTTCATTTTCAATAGGGATTAAGATGATTGACTGCCTCAACCAGAGGAAGAAGCAGATTCTTTATTTCTTGCAATTGACTGAAGTATTACAAACTGAAAGACCCACAACTGTGGTTTTTAATGTCTTTCATGGCAGTGGTGGCAGGCAGGAAGAAAAATGTGTTTACTATCTTGTTTGATTGCTCTTCTCCCCTGACAAAGGGGAATTCATTTCCTTGCTCAGAAAGCCCCTCATATCCACAAGACAACAGAATATCAAGATTCTCAGCAGAGGAGCACCCCTACATACAGCAAATCCCTGCCCATGCCATTCCTGCAGCACTGATTACACCCACAGGACAAGAAGAGTAAATGCCAACAGAAGAATTTCCTCTTTTCTGTCTTTGCTAAATTAAGTCCAAGCACTCAAGTGAACTTTAAATTAAGCTTTTGTTCACTGTCTATTTAACAACAGGAGGACAGTCCAGTGGAAAATGTGACAGCCACTTATGCTGGCATTAAAAAGTGTAGACTTCGTTGTAGGTTGGATTTTTAATAACCCAAATATATTTTAGAGAGACAGAAAAAGGGATGAAATTATATAATTAAATTCAGTTTTAATGTTTCTTGCCTGGGATTTTCCACAGGCTTATTTATAATAAACTACAACTTGAGCAAAAGAACATCAAAATTGTTTTGTTCAAAAAGTATTGTGGCTGTTCAGTAATCAGAAAGAGCTTTCCAGAAAACAATAAGCCTCAGACAAGGTGGTGAAATGCAAAGTGTTGTCAGCAGCCCTCACACTGGAATCAGTAGGATTGGTCTTTCTGAGCTCAATGAGATCCTAAAAGTCCCAGGCTGATTTTCAGCACCCAAAAACTCCAAGCAGAACCTGCTTTTCAGGGGTACTGCTAGCAGAACACCTGGGCAACCTCAGCACAAGGGGTTTATTCACTGTACTCTGGTGTGAAAATGCAGGAGGAGAAAGCCCAGATGGATCTGGCAGAAGCAGGAACAACCACTCAGCTGCATTTGGTGGATTGTTGGTATGACTCAACCTCTGCAAGGGGCTGCAGAGGGAGTGCAGCTCTATGGAATGACATGAGACAAAGTAGAAAGAGCCAAATAAACTTCCTTCTTCCCAAATTCTAGAATAGATACACGAAGGGGATAGAAATCAAAGCAAAAACAAATCACTAGGGAGTGCAACAGCAGGAAGAAAAAAATCAGGAGAAAAAGAATTAAGCAATTAAAAGATTTAAAAAAATACAATTACAAAAATTATTTAACTAACAATTTAGTGAAGATTGAATTAAGAGCTACAAATTACAGTTTCTTACACTTGCATTAAGTAAGATGACGGGACTCCAGAGAAAGCAAGAGACTTGTCACCACTAATTTTCAGAACTAAATGGTATTTGTGAAAATGTACTAAAAACCTCCTTAATTTCTAGATTTAACACTATGTTTCGTTCTGTAGAGCTTCAGATAAAACAGATTCACTTCCAGAGTTTTGTCTAAACAAACTCAAGGCTTGTCAGGCATACTCAAAAGAGAGGTCTAGTATTTGTACTGATTTAATTCACCCAGGAGAGAGCACAAACTCCAGGTATTTCAAAAGCAAGGTTAAGTGAGTGTTGCTTTCATGTCTGCATGGAAACAGTCGGATCCATGTTGAGCTTTGCTGCATTTGGAATGTCAATAATGACAACAATCACTGCAAATCCTTCTTGTTCCCAGCTGCACTGAGGGACTGGGCAGTGAGCAGCTGGGTCACACAGGCCACAGGTAACAGTTTTTAGTGGGTTCATGCTCAGGTATCCAACACAGAAACCACTGGATGCACTGGCTCCTCCCATTGAAAAGAACAGTTTAATCTCACACTTACCTTCCCTGTCAGAACAGAAGGAAATTCTGTATCAAACTTGTTGCTCAAGCCAAACCTTGAAAACAAAAGAGACAAACAAAATATATTCCACCTAACTTACTTTGTTTCCCTTAATAAAAAAAAATGTAAAAAGAGTTTTTACTTTAAAAAGAAGCCACTATCAATTTCTTTTGCCCTTACATTTGCATTATTTCACAAGCTTTGATCTATGTTAATACAAGGTCTCTTGTACCATTCAGCCATTTCAGACAGAAACACAGCTCAGTGCCTTACTTCAATACCTCCAGAAGTGCAAAAATCCTTTTCCAATTGGAGGGCAGCAAGTTTCAATCTTTGATTTCTGTAAGAAAAAACCCTCCAGCTATGAGATCCCAGGTTCAACAACCCTTTTACTTTCTTACACATGCAGTTGTTTCACATGCAACAGATGAAGTTTGTTTTAAGGAACCCATTCATCATCATCTTAGAAATTTATAACTAAGTGGTTTTAAAAACTTCCTTTGGGCTGAGTTAAGGTACCTCATAAGAGCCTACACAAAGGAGACTTTTACAACAACTATGAAATTCAAGAAAATTAAGTTTTGGGTACCACTGTGACTACTCTTCATTGAAGTGTTTTGGGGTTTGAGCAGAAGGTTTTCATTACAGGCAGTGAAAGCTCCGGGGAGCTGGATTTGGCTTGTAAACCTGTTACCACTTATTCCAAAACTCCTGAACCTTTTAAATTCAATAATTTAACAAAATACAGCAGCAGCTGGCCCTCAGCTACAATCTATATGCTTGATGAAAGTTAAATATATTGTACATCAAATCAGCTTTGCTAAACTATCTCCCGAGTATATGTGTTCAAAAAAAAAATCAAAATACCTGAAAGAATCACTGTCAAAAAGAAGAGCACAAATATATTTGGTATTGTAGGAGTTACTGAAGAAACAAACTTTGCTTTGAGTCAGACTGACACCTGCCATACTCCAAACTGGTCCCTGGTACCAACACCAGTATTGCTGAAATATCAGAACTATGGGATAGTTTGGGTTGGAAGGGACCTTAAAGGTCCCAGCACCTCCCTGGACATCAGTGCCCATGATGAGATCACACATTTACACTCCTGTGCACTCTGTAATACCCCAGATACCCTAAACTGACAATGGAAATTGCTCCCAAGTAACAAAAAGTCAAATCAACCTTATAGAAGAGAGAGGCGGGACAGAAGACTTGTGCTGGCTCTAGAAATCCAGTAACTGAAATGTTTGGCAACAACACTGGTGAAGTTCAGTCCAGTCCTTTGATGAATAATTTAAGTTAGAGTCTCTTGTAAAGAGCAGTAGTTGTGTAAAATGTTACAAAAACCCCCAAACAGTAAAACCAGTAAAATTTTAGGCAAGCACAAAGGTTACTAACATAGCACATTTCCATTCTCTGTAATCTGGCAAGTCAGCCTCCACATTTTGTACCTTTTCAAGCTGAAATCTTCCAGGTTTTGTATTGTTATATATTTAGTTCTAAGGAAGCTTGGAGAGCAATGAAGTAGTCTTTCCAGTCTTAAAAACAAAACAAAAAAAGACTAAAATTATAAAGCACATTCACAAGCTTGTTTTGAGGAACCCAGACTTTTCTGTGCATCAGCAATGGAACAACCTGGAATGATCACAAAGTAGCAGCAATCAGACAACACAATAAAAGAACTATTGGAAAATTCAAGAATTATTTACTCTACCCATCTAACAGACCAATTCTTCCACTAAATCATGCCAAAGGTCCATCTTGTCCTCAATACTGATTCTTACAGTGGCCAGGAGCAGCAGTTTAGGATACAGCAAAAGAAATGGAAAAAAAGAGCAAAGATGTACCAGCTGCTCCTCAGAACCCTCCTCTGACCTTCAACAATTCAGAGTTCAAACACTTCTTAAGCCACAGGTAGTGTCTTTTATCTCACTGATCAAATATACTCATGAAAATTCCCATTGCACCCCAATTTCCATAAAAAACAAGATAAATTTGTGCTTTCTGATTAATAAATCTGATTAGGAATGCAAGATCCCAATATGTTTTGGGTTTAATTTCAAAGCTGATGTTGTGACACATATTAAAATCCCCAAATAACTTATTTTTATTAGCTGCCAAAACACTCCCTTCAGTTGCAGCATGTCCAGGAAACCTGAGTTATAGAATGGCATCACTCCCACTGACACCTGTGAGTGGCTAAAGAATATAACTTTATGTTTTAACTATACTTTAAACACTATATTTAGTCAGAGTCACTGATGGTCTTTAGCACAGTTTTACAGAAATATCTCTGGAAGTTTTACAGACTATTCTGTGATTATTTACTACAGGGTTTAGAAACATTTAACTCCTGTTACATGGAGCAGAGGGATGACTCAATAACCAAATAAAATAAAAAGATTGAAGGAGGATGTTATACAGCTTTACAGGCAACTTTGTGAAAGTACTGAAGTGTTATTAGAACCTTCCATGCAAGGAAGTTAAAATCTAAAGTATTGATCAAGAGGTAATTAATTTAATTAGACTTCCTACAACAGACTAGTGATCCAGCATGAGCAGGTCCATGAAATCTTCTAAAATTCAGTATATTTAAAAATCACAATAACATTAATTTCAGTAGCTGTCCTTTAAGTCATTCAGAACAGCAGCTGGCGGTGATTTATTTCTGGGCCAGTTCTGTGACTCCTCAGTGCAAGCTGCACAAAGTGTAACATTTAGAAATTCAGATCAGTCACCCACGTTCTTTGTTGCACTTTCCTCACTGCATGACAAGTACCTCTAAGAGCCAGGCACTGTTTCCTAGAGGCTGCAACAGAACCAGGATGACCTCACTTGCCAGTTCTGGCCCTCTTTCCCTGTTCTCATGGATGGCATCAGGCAAATCCCATCACCTCATTTCCCCCCATCTGTAGAGTGGTGAGAACACAACTTGTCCTAGGGAGCTATAATAAGAGAAATGTATCAATCCCTCAGTTAAAGGCTGAAATGAACATCTTGAACCACCAGTTGCAAACCTCACCTGCAACAGGTACCACAAGATAACGTTTATTAGTTTACAAGCAGGAGCTCAGGTTTTCTGTCCCCAGAACTGAAACAGGAAGAGTTTGGAAACACTGTGTTACATTTAGAAGAGAAATATTTCAAGGTGCTTTGCCTTTTTATTTTGTTTGACTTAAACCTCACCTCATTCTCAGTTCTCCCACTCCTGTATTTATAGATAGTAATCAGCCTTACTAGACTGCACAACTTAAACCTGTTTAGTGAAGCTCTCCAACCCCCTTTGAGCAGAGCTCCTTTCCCCACACCTAATCCAGGTTATGTTTAACCTCTCTGCAAGAGTGGAGCTCAGATCCCCCACTGCTCTTTATGAGGTATCAGCTGAGCTTTGGCCAACATTAGAGGGTAAAGATGACATTCCTCAAGAGTCCTGATCTCCTTGGACATGCAACATTCCCCAGTTCAAACATTTTCCTGTGAAGCCAAAAGAACTATCCCAGAATCCTTACCCACAGATTATGTTTTGGAAAATGAAGTTTTTGGTAAAGAGTGGAAGGCTGAGGTCATTTGCTGTTTTTAATCTGTGGAAGGTGGAAAAATAGCAGATGATACTCAAATGTTATCTCAACTGGCTCTTCCCTCTCTTCCCCAGCTGATGAAATAAACTTTTCATCAGCACCTGGACTGTGGGCACTCCTACAGAAAACAGGATACAACACCAAAAGTTAACTTTTAGTCAGACTACGAGGTCTGCAAATTTCAGCAGGAAGCTGGATACTAATGGCAAAAATATGTTTAATTGCTATTTCATTACCTCATTACCATCCATCCAAATGGACTTAATGATATGGAAAAATTATAGCAGATAAGCACAACCCTACAGCCAAGTTACAGTTTGCTTACTGCTCTGTTTTTGGAAGTTATTGCCTTTGCTTTGCTAGGCATGACTCAGTCTTCACTACAGACATCTGTGTGGAGATACTTGGATACACCAAGCAGCCACACTGACTATGGGAGAAACAGCAGACAGTGTTTATAACTCATCAAAAGGGAATTGCAGAAGAAAAGGCATTTACTAGGACCTAGTAATTTATCTGTGCTAAAATTCAAAAGCTTTCAAAACCAATAAATATGACAATGTTTTCAAAGAATCCTGGAAAAGATGAACATAGATTTTGCCAACCATTTTTACACACATCCTCTCTGACTAAAATGAAACAAATAGACTTTACATGGTCACTCTTACCACGCACAGGGGTAGAAGGGCTAGAGAAAGTAAAGTGGGAAAAGCAAGATCTTGCCAAATACTCTCAGAAAACTCTTGGAATTTATATTTAGTACTGTTGGATACTGCAGAATAGTTACTCTGCCAGAGCAAGCAGCTCACTGACAAGGTCATAAGAATAAAAAATCTCTTGCAAGAAAGTAAGAGTGTTTGAATCTACCAACTTGGGAGTTTTGTAAGAGAACTGGACATGAAAAGATGAAGCAGATGACCCTGGAATTTGAGAACTATCCCTTCTCTATACACCAAAAGTATTCAAGAAGGCCAATGTCAGTTGAGAAACAGGAGACATCTGAAACAAAAATCCAAGGAAAACAATGGCTTTATAAAGATAACTGGTTTTCTTTTTTTATTAATGTCTGACTTGCCAGGACAGACATTTTCATTAGCAGTACTCCAGACAGGTTCAGCAAACAAACCCAGGTTTTCCTGGATGACGTCTCTCCCTTCAGTAACTGGAGCAGGCTGCTTCTGCCAACTGATTTCAAAAGCAGCAGCCTCTGTGTGATCAAAAAGTGACAGAGTTCCAACATACAACCTCTTTGGGAAGCAAACCAGTTCCCATTTAACAGGAGGTTAGGATTATGTACTCCAGTGTCCAGGGTTTAACTCCATTTTATTGGTAACATCCAAGAACTGTTTTTATCAGTATAAGGCGATTTACAAATACAGCATGAGCTGATAAAAGCTGCCTCCTACCATGCAGGAAGGTCCTGTTACAGGACGAAAACTGAGAGGGGTGGGAGAAAGGGAAAATAAGTTGGATGGGGATTCAGCTCAGGTGGTTACAAGGGCACATAGCTAGCTAAGGATTTCCACTTCCCTGACAAGAGTGCTTTTTTTGATGTAGACATCCCTAGCTCTTGGAGATGCTCCTGCCCATCCCAAAAAGATGCTGGAGCCAAGAAGGAACTGCAAGTAACATCACTAACACACAAAAAGCAAAGCAGATGAGTGTGTAATGTTTTTTTCCAGTTCAGCACTTCAAATCAGGTAGCTCCTAAGATGGGTACTTGGTATTCTGAGCATCTTGCTTGTGTTCCACCTCTCCTTTATTCAGGCCCGCAGCTCTTTGGGGGGAGGACACAAAGAAATTCCATCTGCACCAGCAAAAGCACTGCGGTGCAGCAGAGCAACTCCCCACTGGCACCAGCTCAATGCAACCCTGAGCCAGGCTGCCATGAGGACACAGATCCGACCCCACTTCCCGTGGCAGTCGGGAGAGCAAAAGCCAGTGCTTTTGCTGCAGGGGCTTAGAGCACACTGCACCTATTTACAGAGAGAAATGGGAATTTTATGCCATCCAAAGACAGAGCCAAAGCAACACAAGCTTGGGGGGTCTCTGCAATACATAAATTTCAATACCTCCCTCCCTGCCCTGAAAATTAACATGACAACCAACAACTTGTTAAGGATGCACTTGCTTCTATTAATTCTTCAGCTTGCTGGAGCAGGAATACTAAGAAAATCCCTATGAGTAAACATTACATATAAGGAAACACAGCTTGCTCGTCTTCTGTTCAACTGTTTAAATGAGCAGCAAACATTCTGGCTCACGCTGTGTTCCAGTGATGAAAACACTCAATCTAAACCAAACTCTCAACTAAGTTCGGGGCAGATAAAGTACAGCACGGGTAGGAGCCTGTTCTGCAGTGCAGTGTGGGGGCTCCCTGGCTCAGCTGTGGCACACAAGGGTCACAGCGAGATGGTCTGAACAGGCTGTTCGACCTCGCATCGCGTGGACTTTGCTTTTAATCTAACAAATTGTTTGGATAAAGAGGAGCAACCAGGGAGGGCTGCGCTGCAGCCTCTGCAGCCGACAGCCAACTCCGGCTGTTCATTCACGGCTGGGGGTTTCCTCGAGCTACCGGAAAATAACCCACGTTCACCAAGTTCCCCTCACAGAGAGGGGAGAGGGGCGCAGGGCTGCGGCTCTCGGCCCCGCGGGGCGGGAGCCTGGGGCCGACAGGGCCGGGGCACGGTGCTGCCGCTGCCCTCACCCCTCCCGGCGCTCCCGCCCGGCTCCACCGCCCCGCCACACCGGCCCCTCACGCTGCCCCCGCTCCTTCCTTACACGGTGATGTGCCCAGCGCCCCGTACCGCTACGGGATCGGGCGCGTCGCGGGGCCGGGGCAGCTCCTGGCTCCGCACCACGGGCTCGGGCTCATCCTGCTCCTCCTCGTCCTCCTCCTCCAGCTCGTAGATCGTGTCGAAGTCCGCCATATTGGGCAGCAGGACGCTCATCGCCGGCCCTCCCGCCGCGCCTGCGCAGCGCGCGCCGGGGGCGGGGCCGCGCTTCGGCCACGGCGGCGGGAGGGCGGCGCGCAGGCGCAGCGCGGCCCCGCTGGAGCGCTGAGGGAGCGCGGCCGCGTACGGGGCCGCACGGTGCGGCGGCCGGTGCCAGGCTCCCCGCGTCACCCCCTGTGCGAGCTCTCCGGAGGCGGTGGGGAGCGGCTTGCCGCCGGCGTTGGTGGCCGGAGGCGGCCGCTCAGGTGCGCGCCCGCTCTTGCTCGCCGCTCCCGGGCGGCAGGTAACGAGCCGGCACGGGGAGCGCTGAGAGGAGTTAGCGTTGGTGGTTACAGCGAAGCCGGAATAACCTCGTTGAACTCTTAACTTATTTTCAGAGACTCGCTCTAAGCCTTCCGTGCACACGCGAGCGGAATATCTCTACTATCGTTAGTAGAGTTTATAACTGCCCCCACCTCCCTTTCCTTCCTGGCGCCCCCGCCATGGGTGCGCGCGCCCCTTCCCGCCCCTCAGCTGCGCGAGGGTCACGAGACGGCGCGAGCGGCTCCCGAGCGGAGTTTGAATTTGCTGGTTACAGGGAAGCCGGGAAAAAAACCCTCACTGTATTTTCATTTACTTTCCAAAAAAAAAACCAAAACAAAAAACCCCCCAAACCAAACCAAACAAACAAAAATAAATCACCCCTGAACCTTCGGCGTATAAAGGACCTGAATATCTGTAGTCTTGTTACCGCATTTGTAACTCGTCCGCGTGCCTCCCTCGGGTGCGCTCGCGCCCTCTCCCGCCCTTCAGGTGCTTGAGGGGCGGCTCCTGAGGGAAGGTGGGGGCAGGTGCTGATGCTCCTTTATTTGGACCTCTTTTCCAGGTGTGTTTCTGTGACTGTTTTAATAAAAACAGCCGGGTAGCGCTTTCCGCCCTCCCCCTCCTGTTTTTGCCCGCTATGTCCCTCCCCAGGGCGCCTGAGGTGACGATGAGGGAGGGCGGGGGTTGTGGAGTTTTGCCAGAGTTTTGGGGTTTGTTGGTGGGTTTGGAAAATGAGTTATGTGCAGCGTGATGGGGTGGTGAGAGAGAAGAAAATCCATGTAGCAACAGCAAATCTGGGGAAAATAATTCTCAGAATACTTCAGGGGAATGCCCCCATCAGCACACAGGTGTAAGCTATTATTGAGGTAATAAACACTTAATTACTCAGCTACTGCAAATGGAATGTAATCAAAAACTATTGGTGTTTGTAATTGCAATAGAAGAATGAAAAACGAAATTATGAGGGGGGTGTTGGTTCTTCTTAGTGTTAGCGTAGCTCGTGTAAAGTGTTGGCTCTGGTATGTGTACAAATCAGAATTCCTGACCTGCAGGTACTCTAAGGAATGAGCTCATCTCCTCCTGCATCAGGTAAAAACGGGTCTCTATCGTTGTCTGTTGTTTCCAGGAAACTACTTCCCTCATGAATCATCTTTATTGTTTTTCAGGAGTTTCTAGACTGCAGAAAAATGCGGATGACTCGACAGTGAAAATTTTTGTTGCCTCCGAAAGTAGCGTTTTATGAGCTACACTTATATCAGTGCTGCGTGCTCCTACTTCAGTATGTTACCCATCTTATGTGGAGCTGCAGGTAAATCACACTCTAAGCTAAAGAAAAAAATTAAGAGGCAAATTGTTATAAAATGAAATTTTGTCCTCCTGTTTTCGTCAAAATATTTTTTTTCTTATTTAGTGTTGAATGTTGCAGTAAATTGCAGAGAAGTTAAGTAATTGATCAAATACTGAAAATACATCCTGTTCAGAAACATGATAAAAAAAGAGAAAATTATTCTATACTCAAGGATCTGATATTTTTTTCTGCTGATCTTCATCTTTATATAGATTCATTATCAATGGAAAGAAAATGTTGAAACATCTAAAATAAAGTTTTAAATAGGGGTATTAATAAGGTACTGGTCTTTATTTTACTCTCAGTTAAATTCTGGATGTTTGCTTTAACTGGTGTGGAAACCAAAAATGTGAGTGCTGGAACTGAGAGCACTGGAGGAAATGATAGTTCTGATGCTGTGCATTTACATTGTGGGCTTTAATATTCAGCTGAGACTGTCTTGGTAGACGGCTGCTCTGGTGATCTGTTTGTGGGAAAGGCCATCCAACCACAGAATGGTCTGGATTGAAAGGGGACTTACAGCTATGGCCAGGGACACCTTCCACTATCCAGGCTGCTCCAAGCCCTGTCCAGCCTGGCCTTGGACACTTCAGGGCTCGCATGTGTTCAGTGTTTTTCCAATAAAAATGTCTTGAAAATTTCTTAAGGATGAAAGAAGCAAGGGGCAAGCAGGATGTGTGCTGGAAAGTAAAATAAGTCCCATGGACTTGTCCGCAATGATGTACAGCTGTCACATTCAATATGGTGACAGTGGTGGCACTCAGGTGGTAGGGCAAGGTATGGCAAACAGGAACGCATTCAGCATAGTCTCATGTTTAATTCAAAAACCTCCATTTAATGCAAGCTGGGTTTTGATTTAATAAACAAACCAATGTTACAGACATTTAAAGGGACATTGTGACAGAAGGACACATGTGATGTGGCACTAAGCTCCCAAGCAGGTGGTACAATAACTTACTGAATTGAGTGTAAAATGAAGCATCACTTACTATGTGACTTCTTTATAATGAATGCCTGAGGTGTTAACGAACCAAGAAAACAAGTGTTTTTAATTGGGAAAGGTACTTTGCTATAGCAGTTGCTGTTTAACAACTTGTGCTTTTAAATAATACATTGAAGTCAAAGTTCAACTGAAGTTGCAATAGATTTTTTTTTATGTGTATGTTCTCTCCCCTAGGAACAATGGCCATCTGGGTGAAAATAGAGTATTTTAGAAAAACACCTTTTGTGTCCCATGTCTGCATTTAAAGAATGTCTGTTTAGTATTAGGTTTGAGAAGTAAATACTACAGGGAATTTTTTCAGCATGACTTACCAAACTTTATGGCTTCAAAGGAAGAAATAGAAGCTTCATTTTCAGTATTTCCTTAGGATGCTGTTTATTTGATGAAACTATTATGCCATAAAACCAGAAAGATTTGTGAAGGATGATGGTCTCTGGCAATGTTTATCCACAAAAATCACTTCCTTTCTTGGAATCAGAAGTGTTCTTATATACAGCATGAAACACAAAGAGCATAAATCCAAGAGTTAAACCAAAGCACACAATTAAATAAAGGCACTATTGGGAGAACATGGAAAGGGAATGTTAATGTGGGCCTGAGAGATTCTGAGTCTTCTTCCAAAGTCCTGTTCCCCTGTTTGTTCCACACAGATCACCACCACACAGGCATTCTTCAGGAGGAGGAACATGAAAACAGAATTCCCTCATTTCAGACAGGAGGAGGTTGTTGGATAATGGGAATATACTCTTGGAGAATGTATTATAAGTCTGGTGGACAAACCCTGATTAACTCATGCAAACTAACCCTGATTAATGCAAACTCTTTTCCCAACGTGGTTTGCATCTCACTGCAAGTTCCCATTATTTTGTTCAGAAGTAGAAATGTGGAATTTAGGCAAATGTGGATATGCTCATTTGTTGAAGAAAGGCAAGCTAAGAGTTGTTTGTGAGGTTCAATCAAACTGATTTTGTGATACCAATATGTTCAAATATCTGGAAGGGTTTTGGCTTTGTCCAGGCAGCCCTGTGCTGCCTATACTGAAAATGCCTGACATAGATCAAATTTCAAAAATAATCTAAGTTTCAAGAGGTTATCAAGTTTCTGATCCAGGGTTTTTTTTGGTTTTTTTGGCCAGGATGACTACTGCAAACAGCCAATTAGGGGTTTAAATTATTCTGTCTTTGTAAACTGAAATTGGAAATATCTTATAATGAGGTACTTTCCCATTTTTAGTCTAAGCTATCTGTAACTAAGGGCACATCTGTATTTTTCTTTATTTTCTCCCACTGATCAATATTTAGAAGTTAATTACTAAAGCAAATTTACTGTGGTGCTACAATGAGTGTCAGCAGGAGCAGTTTGTGCCAGAGGCCCTTCTTGACGTACTTCTGGACAGGGGGACTGAGGAGGGCACTTCTGCCAAAGCTTTGGCACCTCTCAGGATTCTCATAGGAATCGAGATGATTCAGATAAATGTCAGAAGGGATTTGCTGGCTGCTGGAATTAGACAGTTGTGTGATGTAGAGGTTTTTTTGATATCAGCATGGTGTTAAAGGGGCTCACTACCTTGCCGACTGGAACCACCAGTCAATCAGCTGAATTCAAACACTGATGGTTTTCTGTTTACATACACTGAAAAACAGGAAACTTGGAGAGCTTGGGGAAGAGACCCACTGGGTGCAAAGGATGGCATTTAATTTATTATTTTAATTGCTTAACAGTGCTAAGGGAGAGTATAACTAAAGTCCCTGGAGCAGTCTTCAAAGGAAGAAAGACAAATATTGAATAATGTTATTTACAGCCTTTAGTGTTTCATCCATGTAAATACAAATTTAAATACAGGGGCTGATCACATCTGCTGAAGTTTCTCCTTCACAGAAGCAATGCTGAAGAGTCAAACACAGCTGCCCAGAAAATGGTAGAATGCAAGGACTTTGACTGTGGTGTCTCCATCCAAGGGAGGCACATCCTAATCTCGTGTTCCATGACCAGGGATGGGCTCTGCCAGGCTGGCCTGGAGTCCTTAATGGCCCTTTGAAGTGTGCCCCCATGAAGTGCTCAATTTATATTTGGTTTGGGATGATGTTTTCTGGCTCATGGCACAGCTGCAGTCTGATAAAGTGTCTAAAGCCTGCAAGAGGCAGGGTAAGGATTTTCTTTGAGCTGCTTGCCATTTCCCTCTCTCTCTGGCTGTCCTGAGGTGACTTTATGATGCTTCCAACTGTATCCCCAACTGTCTGTTCATGCCAGATATTAAGTTCTGCACCTCTAAAACTAGTTCAGAGAACAAAAGGAGAAAGAGGAAGCTTGGAGTTTGTTATGAGAAACTGCACTTGCTCTCCAGCATGCTTCTCCTAGACTGTTGGCTGCAGTGGACAGCAGGAGAGAGCTCTCCTTTGCTTTTTAGTGAGTTTTTTTTGCTAGCAAAGGCAGAGAAGTTCCCCAAACTATGGTTTTTATTTTTCTCAGAACTGTTCAAACCTGCTCTAGACTAAAAACCCAGAAAAACCTCCAAAAGCTCACACGTGTAGCCCACCGGGCCCGAGACGCTGCATTCCAGCAGCACAGGGACTGATAACAGAATGAGCTGAGCTACACCTCACAAAAAAGACTTTCTACATTTGTCATGTCTTCAAAACAGTAAGAAGATTGGTTGTTTTGTATTGTTCACTTTTTATGCTAGGAAATACTTTACCTACTAAATAAACAGGGTTTTTCCACTTTTCTCCAAAGAAATCATTTCCCAAACCAATTAAAAGAAGACCCACTTAGATTTGCTTTCTAAAAAAAACCCAATTCAAAAGTTTTCTCCAAAATTTGCCCTAAACTAGGACACTGGCTTCTCAGCCTCCTGAGCTGATACTCTGACTGCAGGTAATCCCTCTCTAATGGAGTTCACTAAAAAATATCCTGATTACTCTAAAAGAGTTTAAGATTTTTTTTCCTTAGATTATTTTGAGAAGCAGCTGTGCCACTGCACTTAGGTTGAAAGGGACATTATGATCCTTTTTGGGGGTAGTTATGCACAGCAATAAGGGGAATAACTTCTTACTTGACTTAACTGTAGTCAGAGAAGATAATCTGATCCACTCTGTAGGCTTAGAGATAATTTTCTAGTAGATGAAAGAGATTCTCCCCTAAATATTTATTAACATATGCTTGGGATACATTTAAAACATATCTAATGGACAAAATTCGGGATTAAGATCATGAAAAAGAGAAGCAGTTTTTATTGACAAGACTGATATTAAACATGCCAGAGGAGGTGCTTTGTGTCCCATTCCAACTCTAAAAACATCTAAAATGGGCTCATTTAGAGTGATTCCTTTATCAGCTTTGGTTGTTCTGAGTGCTGTCAGTGCCTTCAGTGGCTCCTCTGAGCAGTTTGTCAGGGGAGGGTAGTGTTTCCTGACTGCCTGGAGCTTGGTTGGAATCTGCAAGATGATTATTTGAAAATGTTGCATGTGAACCTGGTGAATATCTGTGTTTCATTTCAATTTTATCGTAAATGAGGGAATTCTGAAGCAATGCATTTCTAATACACAAATATAATGAATGGTCTGTTGTGTGTTATAGCTGTACTTGCCATTCCTCCTTGATGATATAAAAACTGATCAGAGAAAAAAATCTGAAAACAAGAAGTTTTCTTTCTCTCCATTTCTGTGCCACTGCTAAGCCTCACAAAAGCCCTCTCTTGGTTTCCATAGAAATGGCCTGTCTGCTGATTTGAGGTAAAGGTTCACTTCCCTTTTTTCTTGAATATCTAAAGTCTGAGTTTCCTGAGAGATTATTTAATCCTCTACATCCTTCATGTATAGAAGGGCAATCCAGGTAGAGGGGCTGATGGAACAGGGGAAACTTCCCCTCCCAGGGAAAAAAATCCAGATTTATTTGACTGAAGAATAGAGAAAAAAGGCTTGTGTGTGTCACATGTGCATTTCTGTGAATGTGAACAAAACCAGCTCTGTGTGTGCATGTTCCACAATGTGCTCTTGCTCCTATAATGTCCCTGTGATCCTACTGGAACATCAGTGAGCACATTTAGGAGATCCTGAGTCAAAGCCATGCAGATGTAGGCTCGATTTCTCATCGGGCTGAGTTTTATAACTATTTATGTACACAAGATTTTCTGTTTACAGTTTGTTTGCATTAGAATACACCCATTTCTTTGAACCATATGATAGGAGATAACTAGAAAATATATAGGGGAACCACCCACAAAATGTTTACAGTAAGGTCTTAGTTACAGGATTTCTTCTTAGTTTAGTTTGAGACATTTATGTCTACAAAGATAAAATTCAGAGTTTAGTTCTGATGAGTGTTATTCTTGTAATTTCTAACAGAACTGCTTTCATGGAGCTACTCTAACAGAGTTGTTTTAAAATAAATGAGGAATCATGAGGCATACCCTCAAATTTGTTATCTAGTGTTTTGAATCCAGATGCTGAGAGCTCTGACAAGTCCTGTCCATGGTGTTCAGTGCATTATCGATGCTCATTGACACGAAGAAAAGAGCAGAATTTATTCTGCTGTTTCTGAGAGCAAGAGTTTGATGTTGCTGAAATAAGTGATGCATGATTTTCATATTGCTGTTTTCTGTTTGTGTTCTGCTTTTCTCCCTTTTTATTACCTTTGCTCCCCTTGACATTTTCAGGAATATGAAATCTTCCCAATAGAGCTGTTTACTTCTATACTAGCAAGAAGGTCAGCTTAAGAAATTCCAAAGAACAGCACTACTTAAGAGCTTGGGGATTTTTTTAGTGCTTTGGGTTTTCTTTCTGCTTTTGTCAGACTCATCACTTGTCTCTCAGATACCATTGCTACCTTCTCACCTGCCAACATGGAGCAGTAATTAAAGCAAACCCCACTGTGATCAAATCCTTAATTTGTGCTCTTTCAGGAGTGCCCATGAAGTGAACATTTCTGTTGTGATTGCTCAGCTGCAGGTGACAGCTTCAAAACACCCTCTCAGCTACTTTGGGAGAGTTGTTGTCTTCAGCCCCAAATAAGTGTCAGGGATAAAATCAGTGGCCTGAGACTGTTCCTGTTTCACTTCCAATATTTAAAGACAATAAGCAAATTCTTTATTTGCTTTTTGGTAGTTTACTTGTAGTAACAGTTTTGTTTCCATTTCATTTGTGCTCGAATTTTTGAGCAATAATATGTTCAATCCTAGAAGATTGAGGTAATACTTATCTTCCAAATTTTCTGGCATTTCCTAATGTATATGAGAAATTGCTGTATTTCTTACAGTGGAACTAATCTTGGCAGGTTTGGTATATTCTGTATCTGTAACTATTGCTTGAATACAATTCCACGGGACAAAGAGTATCTCTGTTATTTAATTAAATGTAATATGTTGGTATAGCAACATTATTATGTTCCTTGAGCATTTAAAAGTGTTTTAAATGGTTTAGCAGTTTTCAAAATGTAGTATCCTTCTCAGTCCATTTAAGTGTAAATATTTATTAACATCTACGATTTCCTCTAATTATATAAATGGAACAAACCAATCACACCCAGATGGTTATATTTTCTGCAATAGGACTCTATTTTTTAATCAGTTCCCTTAGTTTTCTGTGTATATGGATGATCAGACTAGAACTACCTGTACTGAATCTTCAGCTGCATCACTCTTTGTGTCAGTGTCTGAAGCAAATTACCTGCTAGCAAAGATACCAAGAGATGAATCTTAGCGCACAAAGTCCCTGAGATTGTTGCAATAATTAAAATATTTTGGTTATAGGCTCAGGTTTTCTGCTTAGAAATCAGCACTCTGAAGGCAGATAAATGAACATGGTCCCTTGGGAAGTTGAGTTTCCAAGGTGGGGGGTGGCAGTGGTGGAGAAATGCATTCTTGCTTTTTCTTTTTTCCTGTTTTGGTTTTTTTCCCTCTGTTCATTCTGAAACTATGACTTGATGAATGTCATTAGGCTGTAATCCATTTATTCCATGTGGTGGTGGGAACAGAGAATTTGACAGTTCATTTGGACTGAGTGAACCAGAGTCACTCTGAGCTGAGCCCCCGCTGCCATCAAACTGCGAGATTTTCTTCTTGATCATTTTTCTCTCTTTTGCTCGGCGATTCTGGAACCAGATTTTCACCTGGGGCATTAGAAACGATACCTGATTAATTCAAAGTGCTGCTCAACCTTTTACAGTAATCATAGCAATGGAAATGTAGGTAGGTTCAAAAACGCTATGTAAAAAACCCCAAACCCAAAGCAAACAAACAAAAAACCATTAAGAAGAAAAGCCCCAAAGTTAAAACCAAACCAAAAAACCCTGCACAAACAAAATACTGAATTTGTGCAGTGAAAAATTTTTGCATTATTCTGTATTAATTTTTGGCATAAAAACCAATGGAAAATTGATTTTTTTCTGTCTTGATTTCTTTTTTTTCTTGGGCTTTTGGTGTAAAGTGAACACACAGTGTTATATTTAGGAACACAAAAATCCATGGACTCATTGAGACTCAGGCCACAGAATTCATCATTTCAGCTTTGCCACTGTCATAACTTAGGAAGATGCAATTATGGATTAAATATGAAGATTTCTTTACTATCTATGTTACAGATTAATTCAAAGCCAAGTAGTGAGGGTCCTTTTTCTTCATTTATGTTGTGAGTGATTTTTGTGTGTATATATATTCTTATGTATTTAAAAGTTTTGACTGTTTTTATTACTGGAATAAATATTTAAACATGTATTTTACAGATACATATGTACTGTTATGTGTATAAATGGATATATGAGGATTACTTGAAGACAGTCAATTTCCCAGGCTCATTGTGCAGGTGAAAGACTTGTCTGTTTAAAATCTACTTGAAGAATCTCTATTTTCTTTCCTTATGTGAAAGTGTGAATGAGGAGGAACTTCTGTTTGTGTTTTCCTGCTTGCTAACTGTGTTCTTAATTCACAGTATTTGTTACAGCCTTTAAGGTGTGTTGAATACAGTACAATATAGAAAGTTGTACCTTGCTTTGTATTAAAAAACTCAGTGTTTTATATTTATTTTTTACTACCTTGCTGGTATTGGCATGAAGAAGCATTTAGCTTTGTCTGTGCTGTGGAAATGCTGATCAGTTATGTATTTTGTCTGTATTATACTTGAAGGAACTTCACCAGGTAAAAATGGGGTGGCATTAGGAGCAACAGCTCTGTAAAAGGAAACTGCTGATTTTCTGCAGGCTCACTGGTGGCTCCAGGCATGTCTGTGTTCTGAATCAGCCAGCTTGCAGAACATTAAGACAGAGGTTGCAAATCTCTCATAATTTCAGTTCTCTGAAAATTTTCCAGTGCAGCTCTATCCTACTGTGTGACAAACTTAGTCCATCCATGATAAACTTGGTTTTTGTTGTTACTGCCTGGGAGCACTGACAGTCTGTGCAGTGCACTCTGTACTATTTGGGTCTGGGACTGAGCATCACTGTGCTAAAATATGTTTATAAAATCCCAGTGCTTGGTCCTAAAACACCATTGACTGTCTCTGCATTCCTACACTTCCAGCCTCCATTGGTCCCTCTCAATCCCATGCTCTTCCACAGACTGAGTGCAGAATCAGAGGAGGCCACTGAAAGAGGAACATTTTAAGAGACCTGAATGTGTATACTTAGAACAAAAGCTTTTAAAATTCTAAGAAGAAAGATCTCTAGCTAATATTTACCTCAGGGCAATCATCTGGTTTTTAAATGAGATGACTAATTCAGTATCACCAAATCTGCCCTTCTCCTCCAGCTGTAGCAGAGCCATTGCAATTCTGGAGCCTTGGATCCAGCAGTTATTATTTCCACACACCGTAGAGCTGTGCTTGGGAGAAGTGCTCTCCAACACAGGGATTTTAGGGAATTCTCATCCTGACTTCCTCTAGTGTCTGTATGAACATGGCTAACATGGCTCCTGTGCTCTGCTCAGGGGCCTGGCTTTATCTAGAACAGAGATTAAATATGTACTAGACAGGAGTGAAGGCAGAGCTGCTTTCCAAGGAAGCAACAATTCAAGTATGCACTTGGACATTCCCTGGATGGATAGTTTTGGCTACACATATGAGTGGCAAAAAGAGATCCCTACTTGAAAATCCAAGGCTGTAAAACCCCCCTGAATATGCTGAAATCTGACAGAGGAAGAATGTGGCCTGTGGCAATTGTGGCAATATAGTTGTAACAAAAAAACCCATAGATCTCTCATTGGATTGAGTTTTAACTTTCCTTTCTTCCAGCTGAAATATATCAAATGCTTTGGATTTTTTGCTGGCCATTACTTGATGTGATTTTAAGAAGAAATAAAATTATGAGTGTTGAAACTCTTGGGACCATAGCTAAGACCCTGTTAAGCTGAAGTGTTTAAATTTCAGCTGGCTATCAAGCTAGAAAGTAAGAAGAACTACTTTTTAAAGTATGAGTTAACTCCTAATGTTGAGTTCCATATACTGGAGGGTTCTGTCAAATTAACCTGTTAATAACTGTGGGGCTGTGTAGTGGATTCTCTATGTGTCAAATGCAGAGAGGCAGGAGGTAGCTGCTGCTGTCCCCTGGCAGTGGCAGTGCCTGGGCACCGTGGGCACACCTGAGGGGTGCTCTCTGTACCTGTCCCCTGGCAGTGCCTGGGCACCGTGGGCACACGTGAGGGGTGCTCTCTGTACCTGTCCCCTGGCAGTGCCTGGGCACCGTGGGCACACGTGAGGGGTGCTCTCTGTACCTGTCCCCTGGCAGTGCCTGGGAACCGTGGGCACACCTGAGGGGTGCTCTCTGTACCTGTCCCCTGGCAGTGCCTGGGAACCGTGGGCACACCTGAGGGGTGCTCTCTGTACCTGTCCCCTGGCAGTGCCTGGGCACCGTGGGCACACCTGAGGGGTGCTCTCTGTACCTGTCTTTCGGAGAGTCCCAGGTTTGCTGCGAGTTCTGACTTCCTCCTGATTGTAATGTATCTGTTGCAGTGAAATTCCTTCTCTAATTCCAATCTCTGGTGATCTGTGTAAACAACCCGGTACTTTTCTTTTGTTCTTGTTTTACCTGGTTAGAAAAGAAAGATTATTCATACCATTGAATCCATTGAAATTGCATTTTCAATAGCAGCTTGGAAACATTTCAGGCATTTCCCGGACATTAATTAAACCAAAGGATACTTGTATGGGATTGTTTGCTGTGGTACAGAGGAGGAATAGAGGTGCAGGGTGAAGTAACATACTATTGGTTACCATAACTGTCTTCCCTCTATACTTCCCCTTCTCTGTAAACATATATTTAAATGTGAAGCTCTTAAGTGATAAATACCTTGAAGCATCTTAAATAATTCACAGCAGTACATAATTGGTGCTGGCTATATTAATCTCAAAGGGGTTTCATTTCAGAGCTCAGTGAAGTGACTTCTGTGTCTTTGAGAGCATAAATACCCAGGATTTCAAGACTGAGCTTTAGTCACAATTTATGTAGTTGTACCATGGCCTAATTCTTTATCTGAGTTTCTAAAGATTGCTTTTGTAGCACAAAGATATGCCCTACTAGAAATGCATTTCCTTTCTTGTGTGGCCATAAGATAAACTTAGAAGTTCAACAATAATTTAATGTAGTTTTTCAAAAAGGTCTAGTCTTGCAAGGTGCTGAGTGCCTGTAGGATATTCCTGAGGGTACTCTCTGCTGGGCTTCCCTTTACAGTTGGAGGTACTTGACAATTTGTAAGATGAGACAATAAAATCTTGTAAAAGGATTTCAGGATCAAACCTCTCTAATGTATAAAAGAAATATTCTTAGATATACCAGATAAATACTGTTAAGACCAGAATTACTAAATGTTTAGAATATATCTCTCATTTAATATAATTTTTAGGCAATTCTTCATGTAATAATAATCCAGAGAGATCAGTTTTCAACTTATTTGTTCTCCTTTGCACTTTCAACAACCAACTAGATAGTTTTCCTTTTTTCTTCTGATCTTCCCAGTTTTTTTTTGATGTGAGTTTTCTGGGACAAACTGTAGGACAAAGACTCCTTTAAAGTGGTTCCCTAAAATCCATTGAGGTGTTAAGATGAAGCACACGCCACACAAAGGAGCGACAAGGAGATCTTATCAAGAACCCCTTTCACATTCAGAAACACAAGCCAATTGGTTTGGAATTTACAAGCCCTAAACAAATGTCAGACGCTTTCATCTTAGCAGAAGAAAAAGGGACAGAAATAGATGAAGGAATATTTTTTCCTCAGTTCTCCTTATTTTTGGACCGACACCGAGGACAGACTGGGATATTTTTATCTGAAGGTAGACATAGCTGAAATAAGCATAATTAGGTATATTTTCCCGAATCCTCTGCCACTTCAACTTCCAGCACAGAAGATTTTCCTGCCTAAATTTGCAGGATTAAATCATTCAACTAAGTTTACTTTTTTCATGCTACAAATCGTTGGCTCTGAAATATTTGCCCTCAGTGATAGTTCTAATGCTAACAATAGTATAGATATTCAGGTTCCTTGTAAACTGAGGGCTTAGAGGGAATCTTTGAAAACAAGTTAAAATTCAACAAGGTTATTCCGGCCTCACTATAATCAGCAAATATAACCATGATTTGAGGGGGTGGAGAAAAGGAGTAGTTTTCCCCATTCCCCTTGGTCATAAAATTCACAGAGTATTTCTTCTGAAGACAATAAAGCTGGGAGAAGGCCTCTTTATTTGCTGTGAAAATCATCACCCTTTCCGGCAATATAACTCCTGAAGAAAAGAGGGAGAAGGAAGAGACAAGAGTGCATATCAAAGCAAAGAGAAGTGTTAAAAGGGTCTGTTGCCTCAATATGACAGATAGGCCTCAAAACCTCAGACAATGTAGGCCAGTGGAAAATAGATGTCACAACTAATTTACAAAGAAAAATAAATTAGCATTAAAGCAGCGGCCTGGCCTTTTTTCCTGCTATTCTGTTTTGCTTTCTGGCCATGTTTCTGCTGTTCTGTAATCTGAATTACTTGTACATCACAGCTTGTTTAAACAAAGACATAAAATGTGTTTGCTATAGTTTGAAAAAAATCCTGTGGCTGAGCTTGTAACATATGAAAATCATGTTGATCTTTTGTTTAGTCCTGTTAAAGTCCCTTCTCTTTCTGAGAAGGGTCACTCCCAGATGAAGTGTCATATGAAGTTTTAAACCCTTTTTCTAGGCCCTTTAGATACCTTTTCAGTAAGTTCTACACTTTGAAGGTTCTCTTGCTCTCAGAAAATACACATCTTACCCTTGATTACACAGAGTTTAGAAAATAATTGGAAGTTCTGCTCCAGCATAACTGAAGTGGATGGCAGATTTTATCACAGATTTTCAGTAAAAGCAGGATCAGACTATCAGGAATTCCTTAGATGTTCTTTTCCTCACTTGGAGGGCCTGACTGGGAAGGTCTCTTTACCAAGCTCGCGTTCCATGTTTGATTTTTTTTTTTTTTAATTATTGCCTTGTATATTTGCAATGTTTGTATGTTTGAAGTAAAACAAGGGTCGGTTCTGAATATACAGTTAGGATCCTTTCATCAGAGGATGTTTCATTTCAAATGACATTTTATCTGTTGAAAGGACAGAGTACTTCTGTCTTTGATCTTGTTTTGTCCTGAAGATTGACTTGGCCAGGTAAATTTTCATTTCACCTTACCTGCAACTGAATTTTTTTTGGTATCAAATGCTAAATAAGAATATTGAATCAGAATGTAGTGTATTTTATAGAGTCTAAACAGAGAGGAAAAATTCCCACTGACATCTGCTTTACTCAAAATAATTCCCACTGTCTTTAGGACAGTGTTTCAAGAGGCTCTGTCATCTAATGAGATGTGTTGTGGTTTCTGCTACTCCGTTCTGCTCACATACATTGATGTGTGTACACACTGGTGGAGTTGAGGACATACACATGTTTATGCATAGAAATGTATTTGTACACTTTAGGGCTGTCAGTCTGGGACTTTAAAGCAATGAACTTTATTAAGCAGTGATAACATTGAAGGAGAGGAAGCAGTAGCTACTTTGATAACCCAAATAATATTATGGCAGTGAGGGAAAAAACAGCAAGTGTATTTCAAAGAGGGGTTATAATGGCATCAAGTCAGTTTTCTTCTAGAGAAAACACGGATAAGATGGTACAGAGCAGTTATGTGCATAATTTTAGCCTTGTAATTT
Organism: Serinus canaria; assembly: GCF_022539315.1. NCBI lineage: Eukaryota > Metazoa > Chordata > Aves > Passeriformes > Fringillidae > Serinus > Serinus canaria. The sequence goes on from NC_066318.1 coordinate 17,695,532, forward strand.
ATTTGAATTCTCTTCTATTTATCACATTTTTTTTCTGTGACAGGATTAAAATTTCCAGTTGTTTGTTTTGTTTTGTTTTTTTTTTAACGCCAATGAAAAGCTAAATCTCTTTGGTACTTTTCTTGTTTTGCACAATTACCACATTTGTGCTTCACTCTCAGGATCTCTTTTTTTAAGGTGGGTTGATGCCTTGAGTTCACTTCTGTGAAGTCCTTGGCTGTTTTTAACACTTCAAAGGATTGGGTTCTAGGAATGCACAGCCTCAGGACATGCAGCTATTGATGGGCTCTGTTCCACCTGTCCCGAATGGTTCATAAAGTATTTCAGAATGTGAGTAAATCCTGTGTAAGGACTTTTGAGACCAGAGATGAATTTAGGCCCGAAACAGTGTCTCTGAATTGCAAATGTATTTTATAACTTTGGACAAGCTCATGAGAAACCTTTCAGGGTCTTCCAAGACTGTTCAATAAGTGTAAAGCAAGGATTTAGATTTTTAAGTGTGTTAAAATTTAAGAATGTTATTCTTTAAGAATGCCACACATTGAAAATTCAGTGCCAACATGACAGCCAGGGCTGCCTCATTGAAATTCAGTAGTCTCAGCTGAATTTGATCTACGCTAGTCTTGCATCACTTCTACACCTGGCAATCTGCAATGATGTTAATGAAGTTACCGGGATTTACATGAGTATACAGAAGGGGGGACAGCAGACTGAATCTGCCTGGCTTTGAAGGCCTTTGTAGAGGCTCCAAGTGACAGGAGAGCATTGTGATATCCTAATGTTCACCAGGCATTTTATATTTAGTAACAGAGGCAAAACAATGTGTGTCTGCTTTATAATTAAGAAACAATTACCAGGCTAATTTTGCTCCTGAGTAATAACCATTTGAAGGAGGATTCTGTCTGAAGCAGCAGTGCAGATTTTCTGTGTTTTCTAAGATTGCCCCAATTGTAATTGCTTTTTTTGAGCATTTCTTTGATGCTCCTTACCACACACTTACTACTTTTAACCTGAACCACAGATTTAGCAAACCTTGCTACTCCCAGTTTCCACCTTGGGAATATACATGGAAACATTCAACTGGCAGGCAGCTTGTGGCAAGAACAGGCACATCAGTGAGTGCCACTTGCAGAAAAAAGATTTTTAATTGTGTAATTGTGGAAGCTGAAAAATTCTGGCATGTAAGGAAAGTAAAACTGATGTGAAATTAAATTAAAAGGAAGCTTAACCAAGAAATTATGTGATCTGCAAACAAAATAGTCTATGCTGATTGTTTGAGTCAGATTGCTTCTCTAGGAATATTTGTGCTCACCTAATAAATCTGGGAAGAAAAATATGAGACACAGGAAAATTGCAGAAAATTGCATAATCACTGCAGTTAGATCAGAGCACGTGGTTTTCTTTATAATTATTGAGAAGTCTATAAGGTTTAAAAAGATCATCCTGATTCCATATTGATATCTTCCCTGCAGCACAAAATAACTATGTAGTATTTCTGTCTGTAACTGTTAAATGTTGCTGCATTGCTCCATAACACCTCTATGATTATCATGTTTATCACACAAAATGCTTTACAAAGTGTTCCAACAGGGATTCCTGGAGCTGAGACCACATCAGCCATTCCACTACAGCAACCACAGAAAGCCTATATGGGAGAAAGTGAAACTAGCACAAATTTAGTTAAAAGTGCATTAAACAGCAGTAGGCTAAATAAATGTCATAAATGACCCACCAACCTATGTGCTTCAAGTAAAGTTAATTATTTCTAAGCTCGGTGATAGCAGAAGATGCTTTCTGAGGTTGGAAGTTGAATTTGCACTCACCAGCAGTGTTGGTTTGCACCGTTTTCCTCATCCACTCATAGGAGCTGTGCCTTTGGCTGTTGGGAGAGATTTGCTGGGCATTAATTGTATCTACAGGAGGTAAGGGCGCAGCAGCAGCAGCGGGGTGCAGGGAGCTGTAATCAGCAGAGCTGTAGGAGCCCTGGCCAGGGGATGAGCCATTGATGTGGGCAGCGGGCGCGGCGCTGGAAGGGCCTGGGCCGTAGGCGCTCCAGTCCTCGCGCTGGGGGCCGTAGTGGGAGCCCCAGGCAGGCGCCGGCTGCCCGTGGCTGTCCAGGGCTGGCACGGGGTGGTATCCCATGTAGTCGGAGTAGGCTGGAGCAGACACAAAGTTCTGCACGGGCAGGCTGTTGTTGGCCCTGGCAGGTCCTGGGTACATGCTGGGCTCCTTCTCCAAGAGCGAGCTCACGTACATGGCTGTCCCAACTGTAAACACGGAGTCACCACATCTTGGTCCTCAGTGTCTTCTTTTACTGCTCAAAAATATTTGTGTTTGGTTTTCTCCAATAATGCCACTCTGCTTGGAATCTTCTACTTCATCCTCTTTTATTATCAACTGTGTTACCAGGTGCTGGTGGTAATGGTTTACCAAGATCTTGTCTGACGTCAGCCCAACTGCCTGCCTCATAATTACATTTACATTCAAATGAAGGGCTGACCAACCCCACCTTGCTGCTGGTTCTGGTGCTTTCTCTTTCAGAGAACTTTTATCTATCCTATTATCCTGTCCTGATACTCAACAGTGATCCCAGTCCTGTAAGATGATGCAACAGTTGCTTGGATTTGTAACTTAAATAGTTAAGTAAATCGACCTTTTAAAAAGAAATTAGAGTGGTAACTATAATAGCAATGTTTAACATTCTTCTCGTCTGAAACCTTTATTTTGTCAGGTATTATCAATCAACAAATAAATCTGTTACTCTCTTAATTTCTCATATAATTGTAAAAATCTCCTTTTTAATGGATACAGTCAGTTTGAATAATTGTAATTCAATAACTTCAAAATATAGAGCACCTTGTAAACAGCATGTCTTGAGTATAAACATCTCAAAAATGTTCCTCACATTGTTGATGTTTGTAAGAGGTTTTCCAGCATGGGAGAGTTTAAAGCTCTGACTGTAACACACATGTTCACACTCTCTCCACACAGAGTGATTTAAGAGATCCCTTCATCTGGTGGCCGCTGCAAACTGATAAATTTTTAAAAAGCAGACAATAAATCTTCCTAACAAAGATGCTGCCAGAAGTACAAAGAAAATGACTGTAAAAAGTAGTGAAAAAAGTCTTTGATTAGGCCCAGGAATATTGTTTGCTTCTGTTTCAAGCCAACCTTTATCTGCCTGAAAGGAGGCTAGTTCCTTCCTCTGAGGCTGCTGGCTATAGTCTGCTTTCCTTGGCAGCTCGGGCCAGGGAAATCAGCAGGGAGAGACATCTGTGTTGTTAAGTTTGTGAATCAGAAGTGCCCTGATGCTGTTCTGACACACGGATGCTCCCTGGGTCAATGTTCGTGTCCCTCTGAGAAGAATGATTCTGAAAGTGGCTTTATATCCTGTTACTAACAGCTTGTTATTAACAGGGGAACTAAGCCACACCCTAGGACTTTAGAATTGCCTCTCTGGCTTGTGTAGCTGGAATTTGTGGAGTGAATTCGCTGTATTTTTATTTTGGATGAGTTTCTTTGCAATGAGCTATTTGTAAGGGCTATGCTTGCAAAAGAGGTGCAAATTACAATGAGTTGTTTCCCTTTACAGAGGTGTGGGTTTTCATTCAGTATCCTTTGTATTTTGACACTGCTTGTATTCACACATCCCTTCTAATTCCAGCACTAAAGGATTCTAAGTGTGTACTTACAGACAGGAAAGATATTCCTCTTCTCTTTAGGACTGGGCTTTTTGGGGAAAGAATTTGTACTGAGAAGTGTAGCAAAATCTTTGTAATTAATTTTGGTCTATTTACAGAATTCTACATTAAGCATTTGGATCCTCAGAATGTTGAGGCAAGTTGCATGGGATAGTGCATGGAAAAAATAAGAGCTTCTGTAGTTAATGTACCCTTATAAAAATCGACATTAAAATAAATGGAAAGAGGGTCTTTTTATCTTGAAAGACACAGAATAGTAACACAATTTTTGAGAGCCCACAGACTTTTTAGTACTGAATGTTATCCAAATTAAAAATGTGTTTGCTATATCAAGAAGAATGATGTGAAATCTCTCTTGTTTTGGAGAATCAAAAATAAATAAATATATCCTTGGAATATTTATCCTGTTTGTGAGCATTATCCCCCAGTTAAATTCCCCTGTATTGCTGAGTGCTGTGCAGGGCTGTCAGTCACAGGCAGATCCATAGGAGGGGAAGGTTTTGGCTCCATTGGCTCCATTTGCATCAACGGTATCCATGAGCACTGGCTGCTCAGAGATTTCAGCTCAGCCCCGTTGTTTGACTTCCCCCAAACACACCATTTTCACATTCCTGTGAATGATGTAATCTCATATCCTGCATAGTAGATGATGGGAACATTTTAAATCCCTGGGGTTCCTCTTGCTTTATAGGATGTCTCTGCACATACCCCCACAATTTCAGTATCACTTAATCATATTTTTTGTATCTCAGAGCGTTATCCTTTATTCTCTGTTCTTCTTTTATCTTTTGTTTATGCTCCTCCTTTCCCTTTCTTGTTTTGCCTGTTCCATTATCTGAATTTTCTTCAGTTCTATTTCAATTCTTTCCAGAACATAATTAGATCAAGATACTCCGATGGCAATTTGCTACACTGATTTGATATCAGCTAACAATAGTAAGCTTTGAATAAGACATTTTGTTTAAAAAGATTTACATAGCAGGATAAGATTGCTGAGGAGGACTGCAGATTTTTAACACCAAAGTGAGAATAAGATAACTAAAGTAGCAGTGTTCAAATGATCTGCTCCCTGGGTCTGATATCTCCTATTTTGTGTAACAGAACAGAGCTGTACCTTTTCATGTTGTCTTGTAGTTTGAGGCTACCAAAATTCTGGGGTAGCTCTCTGTTTTCTGAGGGCTAATTGACTGTTAATCCAAGTCTGCCTTCCAAGGATCATTTCTTGGCCATGCTCAGCTCCTTCCTGCTCAGACCCAGCATGTCAGCAGCTTCAGAGCACAGAACCATTGACCCTTCAGGGCAGTAACTTAGGCTGCAATTCCAGGGACATTTCTGGTGGGCATGGCTTTCATGGAGTACAAAAAAGAAGGAGAAGAGTGAGGGGCCATTGCCTTGGACTGTATGGGGGATTGCAGTGGCTGCAGTAAGGATTTGCTGTGCTGCCTGTGAGAAGTGCTGGTGGAACATGGGCCTCTCTGGACCCTCTGGGGTGGTGGGGAAGTGAAAACAGTTCTGAGGCAGTGGGCTGGACATCCAGAAAGCTCAGCCATGAGGAGTCTTGTACTTGCAGCATTTTCTGCAGAAACAGGACAGATCTGTGCGGCACCAGCAGCAGCAGTGCTGTGTTCCTTGGCAGAATTCAGAGAGATGGACTGCCAGGAAAACTGAACTCCAAGGTTGTTTTTTTTTTTTTTTTTTTTTCTTCACCTGTTCAAATGCCAGGTGTAATTTATCTACTAAACCAGTGGCCATGGGAGTTGTCTCATTGGTTGTTAAAGTGAAGTTTTATGTGTGTACTTTGAGATCATTGGGGAAGAAAATTTTCTAGTTTTCCAACAAGTGGTTGATGAAAAACTATCAATAATAATAAGTGTGGTGCTCACCACTGGAACTCTAAAGGGTTTGTTTGTACAGGTAGTGGAGATAGTGCACTATTGTATAAGAGCTGTTCTAGAGAGCAATTCTACCCCAGTAATAATAACATAATCACAAACGTGCAATTAAGTGTTTTAATGACAGCTATTAAAACTGCAATTTCAGGACTACTGTTACTTTAAAACTTGTCTGTAGAATGATAATTTACATTGAAGGTGTTTACAACTCTGATAGTTTTTATTAGGAACCCTTACTCATAAAATTACTCTTCCTTTTATATGGAGATAAGAAGACAATAATCTGTCTGTCTCTGAAGCATGAAAATGATGTGAAATCTCTCTTGTTTTGGAGAATCAAAAAGCAGGTGAGCTGAATGTGCCCCTTTGTGGCTCAGGTTTGGGTTTTTGCCTCCAGATGACCACTCCAGTAACACTGCAGGCTCAGGAATGCTCCTAGCCCATGCTTTTAGAGCTGCATGCTTGGAATTTCACGCTTGGGACTTTGTTAGGGAACTCTGGACTGCTGATTGCTCTAATGCAGTTTTTTGGAGGTGTTACTGACCCTGTATTCAAGCTGGGTTTGCATGCACATTCATTCCTCCTAAAATTCTTAGGCAGCAGTAGGAATCTTGAGGAAAGGTCAGTCAGGACATGGTTTGCTGTCAGCTGAGGGCAGTTCTGTTAGGGAAAAAACCTAATTAGTGATGAAGGAAGGCAGATGGGTTTAAACTCTTAAAATACTAAAGTTAAAGAGGTGGCTTTTGCTTTTACTGAAGATTCAATAAACACAAAGCTTCGGAAATTTTATTTCCCCTTTTTTAATATACAGAGCCCTACTTAGGTCTCATTTTCAGGGCTTGAAATGCAAGCATGTGCACATGGCAGATGTGGCACAGCTCAGAGAACTGAATGAGCAGTGCTGACTGAGCTGTTCTCACTTGCTGAACTGAATCTTCTGGGGAAAAGGAAGAAGGGATATAGCAAAATTTCAGTTCTGCCCTGTGTCTCTGATCCCTGCTGGGGATCTGTTTTTCATAAGAGAGCAACAGAAGAAATAAAGATGCCAGCTGTCTGTGAAGCCTTCCTCAGTGGTATTTGGTTTAATTTCATGCTCTGAAGTTTTGGTTGTTAATAAATCCTTTTGAAAAAATGATGAAAACTGGCTGGTAGAGAGCTGATTGTATTTACCCTTCTGTCTACCCCACTTCTGTTTTTTAAACTGCTGCTAATGACTTATCTTTAATTCCTAAATGTTAAAATGTGTTTTAGTAATATATTTCATGGATACTCTGAATCAGTTTTGTCAGGAAGGAATGGTCTGAAGCTAAAAGGAGGGTCTTACTATTCTGAACTTGAAATGATTTAACTTCTGCTTCAAAATCAATACTGACAGAAATAAGAGCATTCCTTACAGCTCCACAAGCAGCTTGAATTCAGCAGGAGTTACAGAGCCTGTGTGTGAACTCCAGGGTAAATCAATTCTTTAGCAGAACCATGAAAATGAACAGCACCTCCTTGATTGCCATTGATTTGGTTCCTTCCCCAGCAGTGCAGGGCACTGAGCTGATCCCTCCTGCCCAGGTGTGGCTGGGTGGGACTGTTGGGTGCTCCTTGTGAATCCTGCAGGCATTATTTGGTGTTGGCTTTCCTGCTGGGGGTAACAAAGGAATCGATTGCCTTCCCTGTTTGCCTGCCAGCCGCAGCTTTCTAGTGCTGGCAGCCTGGCACTTCTGCCCCACACATTTCACTCTGGGGTTACTGTCCATGGAGGGTCTCTGTAGAGCCTTGGATGACCAAGAGGTGTATCTGAATTATTCCCCTCCATTTATTGTCAGACATTTGTGAACAGGGTTTTTTTTTTAGAGAATTGAAAGGATTTGTGCTCTTTGTGTATGAAAACAGCTGGCAAACATTTTCATCATAAAACCTGTGCCTATTTCTTTAGCTGGTGAGTTTTGCACAATATTGTGTCCAACTAACATCCAGTGCCATCTGAAATGTGATTGTGAGTCATTTTCAGGGATGTGTCATTTCAGTGCCCCTGGACCGCCCCAGCAAATCAAACAAGGGAGTTAAAGCAGAAACCTGCTTTTTAATTTTTATGGTAACATCCATGATTAATGTATTTTTGAAACTCCTCCTTGGGTAGAAGGTGACACACACTTGGTGCTCTCTCCTATGTCCCTTAATGATTGCATAACCCCTAAGCAAGAATTGAAGATTTTGTTTTAGAAATATAATTTTGATTGCATATTTTGCTTAATTGCAAGAAGATTTCATAGAAGGTGCTGTTTGCTTGATTTTTTTGTACCATCTAGATCACTGTTCTAGCTGAGAAACAGGGTTTAAAGTTTAGTGAATTCCTCTGAAAATTGGATATTCCTTGATAGTTCTTTAATCACAATTAGGATTAAGGGCTTAGATATTCCTGTGATGTAGCCTAAGGTATGCTTTTCTTCTTCAAGGCACTTCCCTAACAACCAATCAATCTTCACAGTACTCTGCTTTAGTGTCCTGAGTTTTCAGATGTGATAAAAGTGATGAGTTATTTGATATACCCAAAGTCAGGAAGAAAGTGAGTATTAGCCTGAGGATGGCACCAGTATTTCATAACCCACAGTAAATGCACCCAAACAATTTCAGCTGATTTGTCTGCAATTTTCTGTCTCTCTTATTTTCATTTGGACAGAGTACAGCAAGTTAACAGCACTGCACAAGCTTCTTAGAGAAAAATCACTTCCTTTGGGATTTGGTGGGCAACTGTTTAAAGGATTAGAGCCCATTGGAAATACTTAACTGGAGAGGTTGCTGAGAATTCTTACCAAAAAATCTAACTACTTAAAACAGCTACTGGCATAACTAGAAGGTTAATAATCTCTAAGGTATTGCCCTGGTTTATAGATACTGCTTTTGGAGCAATAAACTTTAACCTTTGAACATGTGCTTCTGCAAATAAAATCCAGCCTTATTTTGTGTACTTAACAACTTCTGATTGGAAACACATAGCAACCTATAGCAAGCATGCTTTCAGCAAACTGGAGCAGAAATGAAGCAGATCTTCAAAGTGGTCACTTATCTTCCTCAATAACTCTTCTACATGTAAACAAGATAAACCAGGTCGTTCTGCCAGATCCCACTCTCTTTGAATGATGTTTAAATAATTTTAAAGAGAAAGATGTTGTGTGCAGAAACATTTCTTAAAGTTCTTCCTTGAAGTACTTTTTTCCTTTTAGAAATGTTAAGGAGAAATTGAGCTGTGTCATGAAAATTGGATTAAAACAGGTAGCTGTGGACTTGATTCTGCAGAACCCTGGGGCCAGGCTTCTGATCACTTAGCTAGAACTAGGTCTTAATTTATAGTATTTCAGTGCAAAAGACAAAGTTTCCCTCTGTATTCTTACCTTTTGGAAGTCTAAATCTGGATTTTTAATTGTTTTTTATCTAGTCTGCAAGCACAAGTCCATTTAATTGGCCAATGTGAGGATGCTTTTCCTACTGAAGCTTTTCCAGTCTCTGTTAAGTTACGTATCTGTGTATATGTGAATAAGATCTCTAACATTTCCCTCTGCCAGCACAATGGCTGTGCTGTATATTTCCAGTGGATTCCTCTTTTGGGTAGATCCAATGGCTCTTTTCTGGGAGAGCAGTTTGGTTGCAATGCTCATTGATGGGGATGGGAAATCCCTTTGGTTCCTGTGTGCTCTTTGTCATGTTCCTCTTTTCCTACCATGTGGAAATCAGTTGGAGACTTTCTGTTGCTGAACTTTGAGTTGCAGCTTCTTCCTCTCCCGTGTTACCTGTGGTTGGCAGCAAATGGAGCACCACTGTGACAGGAATGAGTGGGAATTGTACAATTTTACAGTGCACCTTCTCCCTTTCATTGAACTCTACCTTTGTTTAGCATTATCCTTCTTGCAAACAAAATGATGAACCCAGTTACTAAGTAGTGAAAGCTCCTGGCACCCTGAACCATGCTGCTCTTCCCATGCTTCTCTAATTTCTCAAAACTGTTTTACCATCACTCTTCTTTTAAGTTTGATATTGCAATTCAAAAACAGACTAATCATGAAAATCTGCAGGTTCACTTGCTGCAGTAGCTGATACACACTGCAAAATGGTTATGAAAAAAGGCATTTATTTTAATGCTCTTTATATACAAAATCATTTCACATCACCATTTTGATACTCTAATAGTACTATTTGTTATAATTAAAGAACAAACCAAATAATGTAGTGCCTAAATGACTTAATGCTCCTAAGTCTTTTTTGCAACAGTGACAGAGAGATTTCAGAGGATACCTTGATGGAAATTACTGAGGATAGGCATCCTAAATTTCTAAACTGCTTTAGACAATGAAGGTATAACTCCCCAAATCACTGATGTGCTCTAAAAATGTTCCCTTTGCAGACAGAAGTTTTGTGCATGCAATTGGGAATCATATTGGGGAAATAAGTATCCAGATTACTAAGTACTGATTACCTACCAAATTGTGCTTAGTATGGAAGGGATCAGCCCTTCAGGAATTGACACCCACATGAAAAATACTAAGCTTTATTTTAAGTGAAGTATTTTGTTTGCTTTTTCTTCTATTAATTTGGCTTCTCAAATTTTATTAGTGTCACAATAACTCATAAAACTGGACCAGATTTAAAATTGGTTGAATGCAATTATCGCATCTTTATCCATGGGCTCTGCTGTCTCAGGAAATGCAGTCACTTTTTGAAATACGCTTTTAAAAAGGATTTCTGCCCTGCTTTGCTCTTTCTTTTAGGATCCAAAATGAATCTGACATGAATTTTCTTTGTCCAAAAATGAACTTGGGCCAAGATTCACAATTCCAGAATGCTTTCAAAACACTTATAGTAAGATGGAAGAGTGCCTGTTTATACCAGTGTATGGAGCATTGGAAATCATACCTGTCAAAGTCCAAACAATTCCAAAAAGCTCATCCCTGACCTTTGCCCTTAACATGTAGTGAGTGCAACAACCCAGCTCCAGGCTTTCCATTGAGTGGGTCAAACCCATCAGCCAGGTTTGCATTTCTCAAGATGCATGTGCAAAGTCCACGAGTGGGATCAGTACATGGAACCTCTACTGTGGAGATCAGAGGAGCAGGAATCTTCTCGGGCACAGCCACTCGGGCACAGCTGCCTCAGCAGTGTGGGACTGATTGCCTGGGCCAAGTTTGGTGCTTTTTTTGTATCTGCAGTGGAACGAGTGGCTGTGGCTGCTCCTGGGCTCTCCTTCCCCGTGCCTCCCTGGCTGCTCCCAGGCTGGAGGGCTCCTGTGGCACAGGCATCTCCTTCCCAGGGACTCCTGGCCTTGTGGCACAGGCATCCCTTTCCCAGGGACTCCTGGCTTTGTGGCACGGGCATCCCCTTCCCAGGGACTCCCGGCCTTGTGGCACGGGCATCCCCTTCCCAGGGACTCCCGGCCTTGTGGCACGGGCATCCCCTTCCCAGGGACTCCCGGCCTTGTGGCACGGGCATCCCCTTCCCAGGGACTCCCGGCCTTGTGGCACGGGCATCCCCTTCCCAGGGACTCCCGGCCTTGTGGCACGGACATCCCCTTCCCAGGGACTCCTGCAGTTCCTGGCCCTCGGAGCTCGTGCTGCGCTGCACACCTGGCGGTGCCTCTCGTTTAGTGTCCTTGAAACTTGTGTGCCCCAGGCTGGGACACGCTGGGGACCCCCCCGGGCCCTGTAGTGCTCCGGTGCCGGTCCGTGGGCTCGGTGCCATCGTGGCAGGCTCACTGCGAGGCCACCACCTGCTGCAGGGTCCCTCCGTGCTGCAAGCCGCCCATGGGCAGGGCGGCGGGCGGCGGCGGCGCTGGGAAGAGGGAAGCGGCCATGTCGGAGTGGGGCTGTGCCTCAGGGCCCGGCATCGGGCTCACCGAGCCGGAGTCACTCTGCAGAGAGCCCAGGCTGCTACCGTCAAAGTGAGTCAGTTTCTTCTTCATTAATTTTCTCTCTTTGGCTCGGCGATTCTGGAACCAGATTTTCACCTGCAGAGGAGCAGAGGAAAATTGTTTTCAGTTGCTACGGGACTGAATGTGGTCCTTTGTGTACTTAGTCACAGAATCATAGGGAAAATCAGTGGCATGAGGACCGCTGAGAAAGGCAATGACAAACTGAGACAACAGAGCTGTTTGCTTGTTTTTCATACAAGTAATCTTTCCTATTTAGCAATAAAATATTTATTAACAGCTAGATAAAAAGTGAGTTTTGTTGTTAGTTCAGTTATTTCTTTATGGAATGAGCTTTGATTTATTGAATTTTTTGAAGCAAAATCTAACAGAACAGAATCTCATGTGTCCTAGTGATTGCTAGAATTATGCAAGAGTGTTTTTACACTGGAAACTGTGTGCCCTAGAAAGGGCAAGCCAAGAGCTGCTAGTGGCCTATAAACTGAGACACAAAAGCTTTCCTTATTGGAGGTGCACGTTAATTAGTGAGTTCCAGTGAGGAAGCCAGTGGAAATTCACTTCTGAGCAGAATTTCACCTGCAATACACAACATTAATTCAAAATATTGTCTTAGCAGTGCCTGAATAGCTGAGTGCTTTCTACTTCATTTGTAGATGGAACCAGAATCTGCTGCTGCTTCCCACACAATCCAGTGGCACCAGTGTTTCTGCCCTGTCCAACCACCTTGGGGAAGGCATGAAGGACCTGCTGAAGGAGGATCTTCATCAGGGTGGGACAAGTGAGGATGTGAGCTGAAGGTGAGTAATGGTCAGCTGAAAATACTGCAGAACTTGTTGAAGTGTGAAATGTTCTGTGGTCACTGGACTGGCTTTGGATGTGAATCCCCAGGGTTGGGTTTGAAGCTGTGCACTCCAGCAGTTTATCCTTGGAAGTGGCTCTGCATCATGTCTAGTCAGTGTAATAAGTCAAGCTACCTCATTCAGGTGTGTTGTGTTTCCTTGTGCAGACAGCAAAGAAACACTTCTCTCACTGTTTTCTATAACCCAAAGAGAAAAAAAAATCAGTATTTTGCTGAGAAATATTGGTCTGTTCAGTTATTTTTTGTTAGAAACTACAAGGGGAAAGAGAATAATGATTGGAAAGGAAGTAAAACAGTGAGAGGTGATAACACCTGTGGCTCCCAGGCTGAATTTTAAAAGAAAATCACTGGTGAAGCCCAACGAAACATCTTAAGGACTCTCTGACTGTCAGGATGCTTCTCCTTGAGACATTACTATTCCATTTTACAGTTGAAAGATTCAAATACATGCAAAGCCCATGTAAATTTAATCCAGGTCTCTTACGTCCCAGGCTGCCATCTGAGATGTTTGGCAGTTCCTTTTGTTGTCTTAGTTCTGGAATACTATTTCAGTACCAGATTAAGTTCTATTAAACCAGTCTCAAGCCCTCTCAGATCTCTTTCATTCTGACTGTGCAGAGATAATCCATCTCATAATTTCTCTCATACATTTGCCAAAATGTATGAAAAGATGAAACAGTCTGAAAACTAAATCAACATTTCAGAATTACCCTCTGGCTTCAGTGTTCCTACCTGCCTGTGAATTGAGGTTTTTTTCTGGTTTGTTGTTAAATAAGAGAAGCAGATCTGCAGAGAGGAATTAGTAGGCACTGCAGGGTCGTGTGCCAATTATCAAGTAAGTCCAAGTAAGAACAGGTCTGTAATGTCAGACTAAAAGCTGTCAGGGCCAGCTGTATCTGTCTGACTTGTTCTTCACCTGTTCCCCTTCTTCCTTTCAATTCTTTTTTTCATGCAAATCTCTCTTCCCCTGAAGTCTGATTTTCTCTCTTCTTTCTCATCCTCATCATCTCCTTTATTACTGTATCCTTCCTACATTAACAGTGCTTCACTTTGCCTTTTTTTTCTTAGACAGTGCATCTTTCCTTCCTTGTTTAAACAATTTTTCTTTGTCCTTTTGAGATATTCCTTCCAGGGAGTTCTGGCAGAGGCAGGAAAAAAAGCTTTTCCAGAAAATCAATTGAGGTTTTAGGTAGTGTGCAGAGAAACTTGGGATAGAACAGTGTGTGTTCAGTTGTGCTCATAAGATAGAGTTTTTTAATTTGTATAAAAGGGTGGTGGTGGGAGTCTATCAGGTATTTCTTACTTAATCTTCCATTTTGAAAAAGCACTTCAGAGATGTAGGTTGTATGAACTGGAATTCATTTTGTTCTTGATATATTGATGATGGTGAAGACGAACAAATATTGCAGAAACTCTTGCCAAATTTCCCCAATATATACAAAGAAATAGATCACATATTTTTGTTTCACTTCTTCAAATACACTTACAAAACATTCATCAGGAATTATCACTGAGCTAGGAAGTTTCAAGTAAATATCACTGGTTCTTTACAGAAGCAGGGCCATTATATTCAAATTCAGCATTATTAAGTCAAATTATGTATGTTTGAACAGCCAGCAAAAAGACACACAGTGTATTTTTTATACCTAGCTGGAACAATTTTAATTTTCAACAATTAAATCCTGGCCTTCAGCAGCAGATTGAGGAATATTTGCAAAATGGGTGTTTGCTTCTCCATTTCTGTAAGCCCAGCATGAGCTGTGTGAGCCAGGTTCAAGTTGGATGGACAGTGCTCCAGTGGGTGGGCTCTGGACAATTCCTGCTCAGCAGAGCCCACAAAACAATAGTGAATCAGAACTAATCACGGGATTGTGTTTTGATTTATCTTCTGGGAACAGAAGTGGAATTTGGAGGGGAGGAAATGGGGCAGGAGAAAGGAGTAGCACGTATGTAGGAAACCTCTAACAAAAGGTACAAGGCAGCCAAGGAAACAAAACCCTTCAAGTGTCCTGCCCATACTTGAGCTCATCACTTCCATCTCTGCTGAGACTGACCTTGTTGGATTTTATTATGGAATTCTCACTGACTTTAGCAGAACCAGGACTTCTGCTTTAGAAAGTTCAGCATGAAATTCTCCCTGCTACCACAGCCCAGAGAGAAATCCAGGCAGGATTTTGGTGATGTGGTTTAGCTTGTGTTTTTCCAGAATGGGAAAAATATGGTGTGTGCATTTCCTAAGTTATTGCACAGCCCTAGTTTGGGTTCTACTGCAAAGGGAGCCCAGTGTTTGGTTACTGGAGGCATTAACATTTCTGTGTTCTTTACCATACAGTTGTCTCCTCAGCAGCAGTCAGAAATTCAAAGGAAAGCCTGGATGGGTGATCCATACTCTACCTGTCTCTCGGAAAGTCTTAGGTTTGCAGCAAGTTCAGACTTCCTCCTGATTGTAATGTATCTGTTGTAATGAAACTCCTTCTCTAATTCTAATCTTTGATGATCTGTGTAAACCACTCGGTACTTCTCTCTCGTTCTTGTTTTACCTGTTTTGAAAGAAGAACACATTGCTTCAAGCTAGAATTTTTCACTTTAGTAACACAAAATATCTGGCTTTACATTTGAAAATATCTGGGGGGATTTTAGGCCTGTTTCGCTATGAACTTACCCAAAGTAACTCCCTTGACTCGGTCTTGATTTATAACACAAGAGGTTCATACCATCAGATACTAGGTTTGCTCCTTAGTAAATAGATAATAAACTGCTTCTCGTGTTCTTTATCACCCCTGTGTTATCATTTGGGAAAGGGAAGGCATTCCTGGTAAGAATAAGGAGCCAGGAAACCTGGGTTCTGTTCCCGGCTCTGTTGCAAACATCCTGCCTGCTGTTGCATTGCTCTTGTCTCTGTCCCTGGAGCTGACACTCTTACCTGCCTCAGAGGAAACTGTCAAGGACATTTTACTGCACAGAAAATACTGAGAGCTTCCAAAGTTCCTCACTTCTCATTGCTAGAAAAATTCCCACAACATTGTGATTGTTACTGCAATTTGGAGGTTGTGTTTTCCCATCAAGTCTGGCACAGTCTGCCCACAACCTGATAACAGCACAGGGAACGGTAACATAGATTTTCAGTTGACAGTTCATAAAAAGAGAAAAGGCAAGCAATAATACTTCACAATGGGCAGGGAACTGCAGCATCTGCTGTTTTGGGAGCAGCATTGCTGCCTCCCTTCAGCTGTGGGTGCAGCTGAGTGGAGCAGACACGGCTCAGCAGCATCCAGGGCATTAAAAGGCAATGGCAGATGACAGGAGCTAGGGAACACAGATGCAAGGAGCTGAAATTTTATGGATTCCATACGGGGTCATTTCTGAGGACAGAATGTATGCCTGCTCTGAAAGAAAGCTGAGAATGGAAAAGGCTGCTGCTGGCTCCCTTCCTCTGTGGTTTATGATTTAGGGAATCAATACATTGAGATCAGCACCTGCTTAAAGCCAAAGCCTGAGGTCTTCCCACATTTTTAAGAGATTGGATCATTGTTGTATTAAGACCAGTGTAATCATCTTTGCTAACACAATCTTACCATTTTTTGATGCTTCCTTGTTTACCTCTATTTATATGGCCATTCCTGCAGATGTACATATTTAGCCAGTGAATTGTCTGGGATAGGGAATATATTTTCAGTGTTTTGTGAAACTGTTCCCTCAGTGTTCACTGCAGCAGAAGAGCCCCCTCAGGTTCAGGTTCTCCCAGGTGATGCACAGAACTCAGGTGTTTGTACCTGTACCCATCTGCTGTTGCTGCAGGTTCGTGTGGCTTTGCACAGCAGCTCCTGTTTGCTTACAGAGCTTTTTCTGACAAGGTCATAGAGATGCCTAACTCCTCAAAAAACAGGTGCCACAAGCTCCTAATAATTACTCTCCAATAGGAGCAGTTAATTTGGAATGGGGTGAAATAGATTCTCAGGCATGGAGTTGGTAACATTTTAGTGTCTGAGAAGATCCTCATGGCACAGAGCCCCAGAGCCACCAGCTTTCCCTGGCTGGAGAGAGGAGCTGGAGGGGCCATCTCTCAGTGCTGCCAAATGCCTATTCCTACCCAGCCCCTCCTTCCCACTCCCCTTGTTTCTGAAGCTTCCTAGCTCCCAAAGACCAGAATTCAGGACACAGGACTACAGCAGAATCTTGGGTTAATGTTTTCCCCCAGCTGTGGAGGGAGATGTGGCATCTCTTTGTTTTTTATGGAACATATTTAAAGTTAGCATTGCTTTCCGCTTGCCATGCACACCATAGAGAGTCACTTTTGCCTCTTCCCGTATTTGACAGTCAGGACTTTGCTATTTCTCAGAATTTTTGGCTCACCAACCTATTGCTTGCATTAAAAATTTCTTCAGGTTCTGCTCCTCTTTGTGCTTTTTGTACAGATCCCAGAGCCAGAGTTGGTGAGCACTGGAAGTCCTGGGCAGTGCACTGCTGTAAATCAATCCTTTTATAGCCTGGATGGGGATGGTTCTGGCTCACCCTACGAGACAGGGGTTCTCCAGGCTTGTAGAACCAAATCTTCATCAGAATTCACCTTCAGCTCCCACGTTCCAGCCCTGGGGGAGGATCAATAGTGCCTTTACAATGCTCTGGGCATCATCCAGCCCTTCTTAAGGCCATCAGCCTGATTACTTGGAATATTTCAATAGGGAAAATAGGTGTGGGTTTGCTCCTTAGGCTGTGGGTTCTGCTCAATCCTTTGTCTCACATCTGTGAAGGTCTTGCCTGGCTGGGGAAGATGTGCAGGACATTCTCATTCACTGGCATTTCCACCTCTGTGGAACTGCAGTGGAAGCAGAATTAGCCCAGTGACTTTACACTGATAATCCAGTGAAAGGTGCTGCTAATTTTAGAACATTAAGGTAAGAATTGTAGAGTCTCTAAGGAACAGCAGTGATTCAGTTCAGTGCACCAGGACATTTGTTTTCTTTCACTGGAAGTGTAAATTGTTTGTTTAACATATGGTAACCTGTGGTGCTTTAATGCCTCACTTGATATTTTTTAACTTTTCATCTCTTTTACTGGTAGTGTGGTTAAGGGTTTTTTTCCTCTTCAAATGAGAATTTGGGGTCATTCTATGGGACAAAATGTTTAACATGTTTCCTTAGTGTCCTTTGTGTTGTTAAGATGGAGTACACAAAAGAGCAACAAGGTGATCTTATCTTGACCTCTATTCTCATTCAGAAGGCAAAGACAAATATCAAATGTTCTTCTGTTGCCAAAACAAGGTGGTAAACTTCAAGAAAAACCTTCCTGTTTCTGGTTTTAAGTGCTTAAACCCTTATTACCTGAATAGTAGAGGATTGTGTTGTGGGTTTTTTTATTCTTTTTAAGCTGAAGAAGAAATTAAATGTACATTTGTTTCTGTACAAGTAGCTCTCAGATTCTTTTAGTGGAATTGATAATATCTAGATTATTTTTGAAGAAAGATTTGGAGCTTTGACATTTAATTTCTTTCTTAAAGTTAAGAAAATAATTTAGAAAGTAAGAAAGCAAAAGAAGGAAATTCTGAGAAATGCTCTGAGAAGAATTCTCTGATGTGTCACATAAACCTTGTCTTTAAATTTTTGATTTTTTTTTTTTTTTTTTTTTTTGATGTGTGGAGTAGTACTGTCTGTGAGAGACAAGAGACAGTGGGAGCTGAGATCTGCCAAAGTCTTCCAAGAGACACTTTTAGCTCTGGCAGAGCCATGGTTTAGTTTGTTAGGTCTTTACTCTCCTTGATGTCACTGAGAGTCTTCCTACTACCTTTGTTGGATGCTGGGCTGGAATTTTCTGCACATGGCATTTCCTTTTAAAGGCAAAGCACACTTTTATTTGCCAGAGTTAACAAACAGCAGCAACAGAACCCATCCCTAAACAGTTTGGGACTTCAGCTTCTGAATTCCCTCTGCTAGCCAGAGCACATCCACTCCACTGTGTTCTGCACACCTACTGGATTTAAATTCAACTGCATTTTATTTCCAGGAGAAATGTTGCCTGAGTAAAATTTGAGGTGGCACTAGTGGATTCACCTCACAGATAGTGGGAGTATGTTCTTCACTTCTCAGGACATAATGGCAGAATTCAATGATGCAATGATAAAAATCCTTGTATTAATCCAATTCTTTAGTGGAATCCTGCATATTTTCCTCACTTAGGCGAGTGAAACAGCCAACATTTGACTTTGTACCATCTTAATTAATCTATCTTTTGTTAGTGACAGGTTCAAATGATAATCAGCAGTACTGTGTCAGTTCTATAGGGAATATGTTCTGGCATGGACAGTTCCACCATAGAATTGTGGTTGGAGAGGTTATTGGTGCTTGGGTGGAAGAGAAGTGAAACAAAAGGGCTTTGAAGCAGCTACCTTTGCAGCCTGCCTGCCTTTGTGCTGGGGGAGTGGATTTCCTGGGTTTAATGAGCTATATAAGAAGAGGGAGTTTTGTCAAAACCCTTTTTGCGCTAGTGACTACTGAGGAGTGCCTTTGGAGCAGCAAGAAATCAGACATTTCTGAGCTGGAAATCTTTTTGTGGGATATACTTTAACAATGCTGCTCCATCACACCCACTCTGGCAATTTTTGACTGGCCAGTTTTGAGCTGGGGGAAGGGAACAGCTTTCCCATTGGTCATAAAATTCACAGAGTATTTCTTCTGAAGACAATAAAGCTGGGAGAAGGCCTCTTTATTTGCTGTGAAAATCATCACCCTTTCCGGCAATATAACTCCTGAAGAAAAGAGGGAGAAGGAAGAGACAAGAGTGCATATCAAAGCAAAGAGAAGTGTTAAAAGGGTCTGTTGCCTCAATATGACAGATAGGCCTCAAAACCTCAGACAATGTAGGCCAGGAAAGGAAAAAAAAAAACCCACCATCGGACCTCACAACTTGTTTACAAAGCAAAATAAATTAGCATTAGAACCAGCCCTGGGCCCTGTTTCAGAGCCTCCTCTCTTCGCTTTTCAGGAATATTCTGCAGGCACTGAAACCAGCATCATAAACCAGCATCTTGCATAAAATCAGAAGCTGCCTGAAGATGTCCTAGGATAGGATAGTGTGGGATTTCTGTGGGATTGCTGACTAAGCATTGCAGCCTGGATTCCAGGGGTTAGCAGTGTTTCAGAGGAAGTTAAGGCTGTCCTTGGTGACTGGATGTTACCTTAAATCATCCCAGAAATGTCAAACAGCTTCTGGCCTGAGGATATGCTCTGTTCCCACCTGCATCTCTCTGTTACTTTAGTATTAAAAAACTGGTAATTTTTGAGTTTATAAAGATACAGACTGATGGAGATCAGTCTGTATGTTTATAAATTTTTGATGGTAATTTTTGAGTTTATAAAGATACAGACTGATGGAGATCAGGTCTCAGTTTTGTTTGGGCCTCTAACTACTTCTGTACTTTAAAAGTGTAGGAAAAGTAAAGGGCAAATTCTCCCTGACTTAAGTCAGTAATTTCACTGACTTAATTGAAATTGTGAAGCAAAAGTAATTTTAAATAAGGTTTGAAGACAAACATTGTGCTGCACATAATGTTCTGTAAAGCTAAATTTAAAAAACCCCACCAGCCACTGTATTAGAAAATGTGACATGGATCCAGTCTTAGATAATACTCCTGCCAGAAACCTTGGTGTGATAAATAGGTGTCCTGGCCCTATGCATTACTGCAAATTTAGGTGCTAAAGGTTTGTGAAACTTGGTGTAATTCTGTGTTTTCATGCTGAAAAAAAATGAAGAGAATCATGGAACTGAAACCTTTCAACAGACATGAATTTTCCCTTCTGTTTTCAAGTTTGAATATGTTCTGCTATTCTGGAATAAAGCTCATTGGCCAAATTCTGTTCTTCCCTTTGCTAGTGTAAACTTTTCTATTCATCGTCATCTAGAGAAGGAATTGGATCTGAAGCAGAGTCATTTTTATTCTCTTTAAGCAATGTCTAGACAGGCAGAAGCACTCAACCTGCAGAAAATGTCAGTGGATTTCTGAGTGGCAAACCAGGGGAAATCCCAGTGCCAATGACTATAGACTAAAAGGAAAGTGATTACCTGAGATTTTTCCCAGGTGTTGTGTGTTTTTTAGCAGTCAGTATTTTACAGGAATGGCCTTTAGTCTAAAGAGGCTTGCTCCTCTTCCTTCCATTTGAGGGAATATAATTCCTTCCTTCAAAGACTAAGTGTGATACATTTACAATGCCTTTAGTCTTGATGCTCTCAGTTCTGTCATCAGCAGCAGAAAACTGTCCTTTGTGTCTGCAGAGTGATTTTTTATTGAAGAAGAATGATAGGAGAGTTGTCATCTACAGGGAAAATCTCTTCTTGAATCAGTTCACCTGTTTCAAAACGTGTCCCCACCCTGTTTTATGGTAACATAAGTGCAGATGTTAAGGTGCACTTTCAGATTTGTGAGCAAATTCTCCTGGGAGTTCCCTGCTCAAACTCGGTGTTTTGGGCACACTTTTACCACAGGTGTGTGTTGTTTTCTCACACAGTCATAAAGTCAAGTCTACTCCTATGTGAGTGATGACAGAGAACCATAAAAATCCTGAAATCAACAGGATGAGATTTGTAACTTCTAAGGTGGTTTTATTCTACTTTCCATCAAAGAATTTGCCTGTAATTATGTCTCATGTGTGTGTGTGTAATTTTCACCTCAAATTCCTATCTGTGGCTTTGTTCTGTTCTGTCTTAAAATTGCTCCTTGTCCTGCCTGTGCTCACCCTCTCCAAGGAGAGGCTGAGGAGACAGGAGCAGTGTAAGGATTGGAGTAGAGTCTTTTCTCTCAGTGTTTGTGGCTGAAAATCCTGAATACTCAGAGCTTCCCCTTCAAGTGTTCTGAGTCAAAACACATTGGCTTTTTCCTGAGGAGTGCAGAGACAGGGCTCTGGATTCTACATGCTCTGCAGTGAGGATCCAATCCCTGCAGGGACAGACACTCAGCCATCCTTCAGTCAGAGAAAGAAGGATGCACGAAAGCTTCAGCAGGAACTTTCCTGCAGGAAATATGTTCTAGTACTATTAAATCAGGATGATAATCTCACATTAAATGAGATCTTCCAGAGATTTCAGGTACCCTCACAAATTTCACTTTACATCAGTTGAACACATGGTTCTACATTGATGTAGATTGTTTTTACAGTTACAGAGTAAAACTTGAAATAATTTCTTCCTTTGTTTCAGGTTAGTTGTGTAGATAACAGTATCAAAAGACCTGGGGGGCATGAGGCAGTGGTAGAAATTTCAGTAAAGTGTTTTGTTTGTCATCTGTCAGGACATGAGGCTGCAAAGCACCAGTAAGAGAGGATAACCATGAAATCTGTGGGGAGGGGAATGCCACAGATTCAGGGCCTTGTTTCTGTGGCTGCTCCACGTCAGACTACTCAAAGTGAGTGAACCTTTGGCAAAAATCTCTCCCAGCCTTGAAGGGATAAGATTACAGGAATATTTCTGGCACACTTCTGAGAATATCTTGCAAAAATTATTTCCCTTAATAATTATTGTTTTCACAGTGAAATATTATTGGTAGTGTTAGTATTGATAATTAGTCCTTTGCAGAATGTAATGAATACATAGCAAAATTAATTTGTCTGAATGATTATTGTTGTGATCATCTCAGGTAAGTCTGAGCCTCATTTTTTTCATCAATAAGAGCAGTGGTCTGTATCTATTCACAGGGAATAAGGAAAGCTAATAAATAATAAGTGTGATTCCTTCATTCTTGCAACACCAGACCTTGACTGAAATTCCCAAAGGTTTTGTAAAGAGACAGAAGGATAATGCTCAGTGAACAGAGACAGCTTTAAGGATGTAAAAAGAATTGGATTCAATCTAAGAAAATGTTGAGGGGTTTGATCATGATCCAGCAAACTACATTTGCAGTGAGCCTGGTCACACCCCTGAAATCACTGCAACACCTGCATGTACAGAACCAAACTCACTCAGGTGCTTTCCTAGAGCTGACAGTGCTGCAGGGGAAAATATTTTAAAGTTATTTCATTTTTTGGGAAACCATGAAGGACAGCAGTGGCCTTGCTTTTAAACAGAAAAAGACAGAGGATAAGGAGTGAAGGGAGAGAAAGGAACCAACTCCAGTGGAACAGATCTGCTGGCACTGAGCCTGCTTGGCCTAGCAGAAATACTAATATATATATAAGAGGGAAAGAAGCAGCAGGAGGATTCCTTCTCTGGATTTTTTCCCTAAAGCAGCACTCAGTAGCTTTTAAATGTAGCCTTCCACTGGCCCATGGGCATTTGGGAGGGTCTGTTCCTTATGGCCTGCTGATTTCCCCAGTTCTGGACACAGATATGCTCAATATCTTGTCAGACCACTCCAGAAAGGAGACACTCACAGCTCTCCTGGGAAGGCTCTGACCTTTGCAGGCTTGAAATTTGGAAAGTTAGAAATCTCTAAGTTGTTCTTGAGCAGCAGTTAGAATGTGATATTTTGTATTATGTATCTATATCTCTGTATGTGTGAGTGCTGTATCAATCTATCCCAGTGTCTCACAGCAAAGGGACAGCACAGAACAAATCAGGTTTTGCTCCCTCGGTGTGACTGGAATCCACAGGAGCAGAAAGCAGGTAAGGAAAGGATGAGGAGCAGTGGGCTTTTTGAGCAAGGGTTCTGCCATCTGTAAATCTCACAATTAATGAGCAATTTTTGTTGACCTTCTAAGGACTCCTCAAAAGTAAGCTGCAAGTTTTTTCAAAACAGGTCCTCTTTTTTTTTTTCTTGGATAATATTCAGTGAGGAACAAATACGATTTTAAAAATACAAACTTTTTTATCCCCCCAAATTCTTATTCACACAGAGCAACAGCCTGTTCTGATTGCTCTGTTGAATTCTGTGGACTCTCCCTGAACTAAAGTTGTGTTCAGCAGGAGTGAGGAGCACTCTGCCCATACAAATTAGATGCATTATTTTAATACAGACAACTTTTCTATGTAGTTGCTTTCAATTCTCTAATGTCTGTTTTAAATAATTGCTTTTCCACCAGAGATTGATTCAGTCCCTGCTTTGAAGACTTTTATTTACAGGCAGGTGTGGAGGGAGGGAGGGAAAGGGAAGGAACCTTCCTGGGATGCAGCACTAAAATACTGGGAGCATCTCTTTAGGGGAGGAATTGAGCATCCCTAGTTTCTACTGATCTCAGTGCATGTCAGAGCTGCTCAGCACCTCAGAGGATCAAATACTTTCATGCAGCAGATTATGCCTCTGTTCTTTTCACGCAGTTTTCCCTCTTTTTCTACTCCCCTTTCTTGTTTAATATTTTTTTCATATACAGGGTGCAGATTTTTGTTTTAGGGATGCTCAAAGTTTATATTTTGTCTTGTTCCTCCTCCCAATCAAACAGAACCTTTCCTTCAAGCTTCGTGGCTTTTTTTTTTTTTTTTTTTTTTTTTTTTTTTTTTTTTTTTTTTTTTCTGCTTAAATACAAGTGAAGAATTGTTTTGTACTCCTTGACTGTCATGCAGCAGAGCCTAATCTGTGGCTGTATTACCAGGCTGTGTTACCATGGATCTTGGTATTCCTGCTTAACTGAGAGCCGCTACTACAAAGTGAAGCAAGCCTTTCCTTATCATCCCTGTTTTTAAAGCATTGACTCATTGTTTGATCTTGCAGATCTCATTTCAGTGTTCTGAGGTTTGGAGGGGTTGTTTCTGGTAGAAAACCTTACTGCCAACCTCCTGCTGTGCATATTTTACTTGAAACTTTCCTAGGTACTCCAAAACTTGAGGAAAGTAAGCAAAGAATAGGTGGTGGTGAAAACAATGCTTCCTGTTTCATCCCAATCTATAGAACTACGAAGAGCAACTATTGGATATCACAGACTTTAAAAATGTATCTGAAGTGGGAAATGAAAAGACGCTGCTTTTCATCTCCTACAGGATTAAAGGTCAAGCAAGAAACACTAGAAATAATGAACTGACCAAACCCAGCATCCAGTAACTGAACCTATATTTAACCACCAGCAAGAGAATCCTTCAGAGCAATCAGAATCTTTCTTTATTAATCTGAATCCTTCCCTCTGAACAGGGAATCTGGCAAAACCTCCCCCAATGACACAACACCAAGTAAAAATCTCTTCTCAGCACAAAACCTCCGTGCCCTCCTACCTGTGGACGTGGATTGCACCGTTTTCCTCATCCACTCATAGGAGCTGTGCCTTTGGCTGTTGGGAGAGATTTGCTGGGCATTAATTGTATCTACAGGAGGTAAGGGCGCAGCAGCAGCAGCGGGGTGCAGGGAGCTGTAATCAGCAGAGCTGTAGGAGCCCTGGCCAGGGGATGAGCCATTGATGTGGGCAGCGGGCGCGGCGCTGGAAGGGCCTGGGCCGTAGGCGCTCCAGTCCTCGCGCTGGGGGCCGTAGTGGGAGCCCCAGGCGGGCGCCGGCTGCCCGTGGCTGTCCAGGGCTGGCACGGGGTGGTATCCCATGTAGTCGGAGTAGGCTGGAGCAGACACGAAGTTCTGCACGGGCAGGCTGTTGCTGGTGCACCTTGCGGATCCCGGATACATGCTGGTGTCTTTATCCAACAGATAGCTCACGTACATGATGCTCACAGCCTGCCTTTGTCTTGCTGGGACATCCTGCTCCTCGCAGGGTTTGTTTGATCTCCCTTCCCCTCCTCTTTCTTTCTCTCTTTTCTAGCCCAGCCTGGCTCTATAAATGACTCCTGCTAGCCCTGATGTCCCTTTACTGCACATGATTAACAATGGTTTTACCAGGTGCTGGTGGTAACAGTTTACTAAGGTCCTGCCTGATGTCACAGATAACTGCCTGCCCCAAAATTACATTTGCATTCAAATGAAGGGCTGCCCATGCAGGCAACCCCACCTTGCTGCTAGTTCCAGTGCTTCCTTTCTCACAGATCTTTATGTATTGCCAGCCCCGTTCTTTACTTTGAGAATGTGGTTTGAAATCTCGTGGTCTTCCAGTAGAGCTTAACCATAACTGTTCAGGCAGTATTAGTTGTATTTTTCTTGAGCAGTGCATGTCAGGATCTCACATCAGGCACTCAGAGTTAGTCAAAGCCTGGTGTCTGCTGGTCCAGTAGTAGTTCTGCTCCAATGTGCTGTAGTTCTGCTCCAATGTGCTGTATTTTTTTTAAGCTAAAACCAAAGGAGCAGTTCAGTGTTTAACAGCAGCTCTTGCAGAGCTCCTCACATGAGCACTCTTCTTGACTTCAGCTCTTCATCTGTGTGGGAGAGCACTTAGAAACCACAGTAATCCCGGTGATTTTACCATTACAAAGGATATACAAGAAGTCTCATAGTCATTTTGAGCATTTGTTCATACGAATAGTCTTGTTGATGTTAGCAAGCTATTCATGAGCTGGCTGCTTGCCACAGTGATTGAAGTTCCTCTATTCTAACCTCCAACATTCACAGAATGGGAATCTGTTATTGAGAGAATGCAGAATTTGTCACTTTCCCTGTGCTTATGTCTTGGTTGTGATATTGAAATGAGTGATAGTTTTCCCTGAAGGTTTTTTTTGTTCTCATAGCTGTGCTTCTTCACAATAAGTAACACCTTTTCTTGGAAATATGGGAACAAATTATAGCTTTTTAGCTCAGGAAAGCAGTTTCCTAACTTTCAGGAGCAATCTTATGTTTGTGAGTAACAAATCCCTACGAGATCATCTGTAACCAGGAGCAAGGAGAGAAAGTGTGGATTTCTTTTTTTAAACGAGATGGATACCTTAGCATTGTCTCTTAATGGGAGTTCACCCTGTTTTCCTTCCTGCTCCTTTAATGATGTGATACTTAATTGCACCTTTATTAATGATTCAGCTTGTTAAAAGGAGTTTTTCCTTAAACAGGTGCAAAGTATAATGAGTTTTTTCTTTGTTCAGAGGTGTATTTTTTCTCTGAGTCTTTTGCACTTTAACACCATTTAAGCTTCCAGGTTCTCGGGAGGAAGGAATCACTTTGCACACCTGACAGCACCGTTGTTTCCTTTAGTGAGAGAGTGGTGTCCTTAGGCTGCATTCACAGTGTGCCTTGGGGCTGGACTTGTGGAAAAAGTTTATTTGACTGATAATCTCAAAAGCACAGCTACCTGCTCACAGTATTTCAGATTTTCCTGCTGTGCACTTGGGTAAAATTTGTGCTCTTTTGCTTGTTTGCTTGTTTTTGGGGACTTATGTTTTGATGGTGCGATTGCTAAAAGGTATTTTAAAAATCATTGGGTGGTGGGAAGTTGCCAGAAGCTGTTTCTGCTGCTTGCATATGTGAGCTTACTCACTTGCAATTTGCACATCTGTGACAGCTGGCCACTCAAAATTACCAGCAGAGCTGCTGGGAAGGACTTCTCAAATCCAGGGAAGTCAGTGATCAGTGGGTCATGGATCTGAACTGCTTAATTCTGCTGCGGCAGCAAAAATAAATCACAGTTGTCCAATTTAGAATTAGATGTCTCTGAACAGCCTGTCTGCAGTTAAAGTGTGATTTTAATGTAGTGGGATCTTCCTATTTTTTAACTGCAGTGTTTTTCTCCCTTCTCAAATTTAGAGCACTGTGGTTGCTCAGTGGCTCTTGAGTGTTTAAATAGTTACAAAGGAAGAATCTTTACATCTTTTTGTTGTAAGTTGATTTAATTTCCTTTCTTCCTCTTCAAATCTGTTGAAGCCTCATCCTTGTAGGCATTTCAGTGCCTCTCCTGAGTGCAGGTGTAGCAATAAATCAGCCAGAGGAAGAAGAAGCATTTGCTCCTTTACACTGGAGCCCTCCAGCTGTCTGCAGAATGTTCTAATTATGTTCATTCCAGGAAACTTTTCCTGCAGGCTTTATGTACCTGGTAGAGCCCAGCACAGAGCTCTGCAGAAGGGCTGAGTTGGCTCTGTCCTTGTTCAGTATTCAGGAATGTTGGATGCACCAAGCTCCTGGATTCATTCTCTCCCACTGCAGCATTGTTCCATGAGGAACATTTTGCTCTGTATTTCACAATGGTTCAATTTGTCTCATGGAGCTACTGAAAGCAGTACAGTGGTGATTAGTCCTCTGTATTAGAAAAATCACATAAAATACCTTCTGATGCTTTCAGTAATACATGGATATAATGACATAGAAGGAGATTTTTCCTCTTCCATACTGCCTAAAGAAAGGGCTTTACAATCTGGGATGGTTGAACTGATAATGCTTTTGCTCCTCTGGCCTCATGCTGTGCCCACAAAGCAGGAAGCTGTTTCCTTTGGATTCCTAAGTACCCTAAGGTGGTCTGGCTCCAGCCAGCTGTACTTTAGCTTTGGTTAGTCCAAGCTTTTATAATTTATATCATTTCAATCTTACCTATTAGTCAAACCACAGTCATTTGACTGTAATTGCTGGAGCTGTGTGAATAATCACATGTTAATATAGTTAATTTAAAATTAAATATTTTCAAAAGTTCTCAAATGCAAAGTGAATGGAAATGAGAAATTGCCCTGAGTTCTCAAGAGGGAAAATAACTTTATTGAGATGATCCTAAAACACCTTCACCCTTGGGCCTCTCTAAGATGCATTTTTCTAGTTCTAAATTTGAATAATTCAATCCTCTGAAGCTGGAAGTTGGTGTCCACCAGAGATCCTGGATGGAAAAACTTCTCTGAAGGAGGCTTTATCAGGTGTTGGTGATGTGGGCAGAGACCAAGCAGCAACACTGGGATCCTCCAGTCCACTTTGTTTGTTCCTCTTCTGCTACATTAATAAGTCTCCAGAGGTTTCCTTTGTCATGTCACAAAGCCATGGATCTGCTGAGGCCCCATCCTTGTGTTTCCAACCTGATCTGTCTCACATTTTAACCATATCCCTGTCCTGGGATGCAGACTTTCTCCTACACATCCCATCTTCTTTTCTAAGAAGCTCCAGTAGCTCTGTTTTATTTTTCTGAGCTTTTATTTTTCTTTTTGGTCTCCAAAGAGTAGCAGAACCCATTTTTGGAGGCGTGTTGCCATTCCAAGCCTGATCTCTGACTCCAGTGAAGCAATGGGGCCAGCTGCTGGTCAGCTGCCTGCATGGCAAGGAGACCTTTCCGGGCTTGCAGGGACCGTGACCTTATTCAGATTTCAAAGTTCCCAGCCTGCTCAGGTCTGTTTGGAGTAGGACTCGTGTCTGTCACATGTCCAGCTGCAGGAAGCAGCAAAGCTCCTGAAGAATCCTGGCTTGGAATTCTGGATATGTTGCAGGGATTTTTGCTCTGCTGTTTGTTTAGTGGTAACATCTCTCCTTTGAAACCTGAAGTGGAGTATTTTGGAACATGCCTGGCCTTTAAAAGTTAACTTTTACAAGGAATTTTCTGGGCTAAACAGGTCTGAAAGGTGCTGCAATACAGAGGGGGTTTGCTGAGCAGTGACAGAGCTGGGGTGTGAACAGGCAGGGCTGGGACACTCCTGCCATGCAGCGTGGCACGGAGCCACAGGGCTGGAATGTCACATCCACTGCACACCAGGGAATGGTCTCAGGAGGTGATGGCAGTGAGGAGCCAAGAGCAGGACTGTGAGGTTTTAATCTTGTATTCTCTAAAGAGTAGCTGTGCTTCAAATGTATTGTGTTTGTTAATCAGTGTATTTGCTCTTACAATAATGCCTCCAATTCCAGCTGACCTAAGTGTAGCCTTCAGGATGGCTACAGCAACCAGCTGTCTCACCAGAACTCTGAGAATACTCCTAGTTCTGAAAAAAATAATCTCCTTTCCTCACTGTTGTTCTCTGTGCTTTGAATTTTACCACCTTGCAGTGCTCTGGATCTCCTTGGGCTGTGCAAGTCAGGCCCTGCTGCAGTGGGATTGGAAGTGGTGACATTGTGGCAGCCTTAACCTGATAATTCACTGCTTCATAACCTTCCCAGAAGTGCAAACTGATCACAGCCTCTGTGCAGTGCCTGCTGCCTCACCTGCTGCCCACAGGAACAGGACAAAAACCCACCCACAAAGAGCTCCCTTTGCTCACCTCACACCTGGGGCACAAGGCTCCAGCCCCAGGCTGAGGGGAATTCCTGCTCAGCTCACTGAGCAGCTGAGTCCAGCAAAATGGGATCCAGCATTCCCATGCACAGGGTTTTGTGTTTGTGTGTTTGTGTGTTTGTGGTTCTCCCTTCTCTGCTGCTGGAAACCCCTCCTTGGCATTTAGAAGGAAGTTGTGTTATATTTCAGTATTAGGGTTGCTTAATTCTCTCTGGGGAGGTGATGGTTTTGAGAGCTCTGTGAACTCCTGGCTCTAGGAGCACGTTCTGGATTTGGGCACTTGGTTGCTGAGCACAGACTGTATGAGAATTATTTTCATCGAATTCTTAACTAACATCAAGAATTTTTATTTTTTTCTTTTCGGGAGTGTGTTTTTCCCCCCTCCTTTAGTATAGAAAATATCCCTGGATACAAGAGTGTCTCAGCATAGGTGAGGGATCCACAGGTACATTTCCTACAGCTGTGTAGTCACTCCTGAATGAAAGTCACCGCAGTGGCCTCTCCGAAGTGACAGTTCCCACTAGGTGGCACTTTGAATCCACGGCACGGGCAGAACCCTGGCTGATGGAGTACCTGGGAGCTGCCACTCGCATTTGTACTTAGTGATTGACCAAGCTAAAAAAGGATCAATGTAGTGCTGCCTGCAGCAAGTTTCACAGCTCCGTTTAATACCAACATTGATTAAATCCCCACCCCCAGCTCCGTGTGAAAGAGCATTTACACAGAAATTATCCCCTCTCCAAAGCCCTGCGTCCAGCTCTCTCCACTGCCCCTCTAGTTTCCCACCTGCAAAAAACCCCCCCAAACCCTCCAAAAAACCCCAAAAGACTAAACCCAAAATAAACAATCAAAAACCCTCAAAAACCCCAAACAAAAAACAAACCCCACGACCAAGTAATCGTTTTTATCCCTGGAAATTAAACTTCATGCTGTTGTTAAGAAACCCAAATTTTATGGTTTTGTTTGAAGTGTCCAGATAAGTGTCAACTCTCCAAGCTCTGTTCTCATTGGTATTCAAGGCTCTCCTCAGAGTGCTGCAGGAATTTGGAGTTTGCACGAATAAAATAGGCCATAAACAAGGACAGAAGTGACTGCTGGAGTAAGAGGCAAAGAAATAAATTAAGTGAAAAAAATGGGAGTTGCAAAGGGAGGATTGCATTGGGAGTATTTGGTTCTGTATTGTCTGACATGGGCTCAGGGGGCATCACACAGCACCTCATACCCAATTCCCTGCTCACTGCTACTGCTGGTGCTTCTCAGCCCAAACCTTTGAGTGTGCAGCTGTTTGAGAGCAGAAATAAAAGGTACAGGACAGCAGCTGAGGAAACCTAGAGCCAGGATTTAGCACAGCTCAAGTTGTGTTTTCCTGTTGCCATGTTATTTAATCTTTAATTTATGGCAGTGGATCTCAAGCTGTTCAGGGGTACAATGGCAAAATCCTGTTCCTCACCATGGTTTTTGAACAGAGGAGCTCAATCAATGAGAGAACTGGACTGAGTCTCTTCCAGCATCCTGTTAAGGACACAAGTTCATGCTCAGCAGCTGAAATGTGGGTTTGTGAGCAGTAAGCTTGCATATGGCTCTCTGAATGGTTTCTAGGGTTCAAAAATTACTCAGTAAGCTCAAAAAGAGCCTTTCAGCTATTTCTGTTGGCTGTGCCCTTTTGAGGGAAGCTACTCTAAGTAGTAGGCTTGCAATTGCCATTGTTAAAAATTTATTATGAACCAGATGAGATTATTAAAAATAAATCAAATACTTTGGGTTCACTTGTGCTGGTTAGCTGAATGTATTTCTGCAAATCCTGGTATAAAAACTCATGAGTTGGAAACATTCAAGTTTGGTGTTAAAAGCAAAACTTCCAACATCACCCTGAGAGAAGCTCTGAAGTCTCTTGTGGGAGGTTTGTGGCTGTACAGCTTTAAGTGCACAGCACCTGCAATGCTGCAGCAAGAAGGGACTCAAAATAGCAGTGTGTGGGCATTTAATCTGTGTATTTGGGAAGTGACAATACCTGTGGGTGCCCCTTCCATGGGAGCTCACCGTGCTGGTCTGTCCCTCAGAGCCTGAGTGAAGGTATGTCATTGTCATATTGTATGAAAAATCCCTTTGCCAGGATTTTTCTCCTGAGAAGCCTCAGAAAATAAATGTAAATAATAATGATCTGATTGCTTGGAATGTGCTTTGGAGGTTGCT
Organism: Serinus canaria; assembly: GCF_022539315.1. Taxonomy (NCBI): domain Eukaryota; kingdom Metazoa; phylum Chordata; class Aves; order Passeriformes; family Fringillidae; genus Serinus; species Serinus canaria. The sequence continues at coordinate 17,727,031 of NC_066318.1, forward strand.
TACCAACAGGTGCATCTTGGATTGGTTCCATGGGAATTGTTTTCACTTAATGACCAATCCCAGTCCAGCTGTGTCAGACTCTCTGGTCAGTCACGAATTTTTATTATCATTCTTTCTTGTCTAGCCTTTTGATGTCTCCTTTCTCTTTCTTTAGTATAGTTTTAGTATATAATTTTCTTTTAATATAATATACTATCATAAAATAATAAATCAGCCTTCTCAGAAGTTGGAGTCAATTCTCATCTCTCACCTTGTCCCGGGGACCCTCAAAACACCACAACAATTGGTGACCACAAAGGTACTCAAAGCAAACAGATCCAGGGGCAGCTTTCCAAAAGGGAGAAGGCAGAGAGGCTCCTCTGCTTGCACTTCTTGCCGAGGTGCTGAGGGGAGAGGCAGTTGTTTTTAGGCATGTGCAATTTACTGCTGCAAAATATGATTCTGAACAAAGAGCTCAGGAGGAGCTGGGTAAAGATGTGATAATTGCAGGAGTCACAGGCAATACAGTGTTTAAAGAATCTCAATCCTTGGGCTTCAAGCTACATTGTCGGTGTAGTTTTCCAGGATTGTGCAGTGTGATTTACTGAAGCTTTCGCTAAAGTATCTGAGTTTAAATTCTGATTATTTGGAAGACAGCATGCTTGAATAAACGCATCATTGCATTCGTTTTGCATAACACTCCTTGTTTCCACTTTTACAGCTGTATAATGGTATTTCATACTTTTTACAGTGCCTGATAGTCAAGGAGATCAAAGTATTTAGCAGATATTTTCTATCTTTGTACTTCTACCAGTGGGATAAATATTTCTGCTCAAATCTAATCTGTTACACGGGGACTTCTATGGCTGCTCAGCTGAGCATGAGATAGTCTGGGGGTAGATGATTATCTGCATAGATACTTCTAGGAAGTAATTAGAACTCACTAGGCATAATTATATGGAGTTTGGACATTCTGAGAATAAAGAGTCATGGTTAAAAACATTTATTTGAACTTTTGTTGAGCGTAGGATCCTACATTTAATTAAATATATTATTAGAAACTCCAGTTCATAGAATTCTCTAATAATGTTGGTTGTTTCAATGGCAGTAATTCTCTGTGTGGATCTTTGCTGTGTGGACATCCCTTCCCAATGTCCTGTCATGTCCCCTTTCCTTGCAGTTCCTGAATGGGACTGTGGGTGTACATGGAAAAAAAACCATTTATGTAATTCTAATTATTTCTGTACTATTTATTTCTCTAGGATTGCTCTGATTGTAACTCCCAAGTGTTTTTTCCTGCCATGTTTCCTTTTCTTGACTAGAGCTATTGCTTTATTTCTCTTAAGGCACCGGAAGGAATCCTTGAGGTCCCAGGCTCAGTATGTTCTTTTTTTTCTCAAAGCCTTCCAACAGGATATCCCATTTTGAAAATAAATAGAGCATTTTGTTTTTGGAAAACAGGAAGGGCAGGCCATGGAATAGATGGCAATAAAGATTGCTGCTGAGGTCCAAACTTGGAACTCAGATTTTAGCAGAGGGTGTACAGATCATGAACAGGAATCTTCCCTTTTAAAGGCTTCTAAGGAAAAGAAATTACAGCAGGAAATGCTAGATGGAATTTTCAGTCTTTCCTCTAAAGAGATGTCTTATCCACAAACAAAGCCACTTGAAATAGGGACTGGCTTGTAAACATGAGGATAATTCATTTGTAAAGTAGGTTTAGGTATTGTCTGCTGCTCAGTGCATGAATAAAAGCTAAAATAAGTTTTTATTGCACACTAAGCAGCCAGTGCATCTTATTCCTGTGATCATAGTGAGGAGGTTTGGTTTTGTTCTTTTTGTTCCTTTTTTCCTTCTCCTACTACAGTCACGGTGCAAAAATTTAATGAGCCATCTGCTGAAACAGAGTTTTACTCTGTAAATCAACAGGGAGAAATAGCAACCTCTTCCTTAGCAGAGCTATTCTTTAAATATGTTCAAAGTGGGATCTTTTTTATCAAAGTGCTATCACTCTTCATAATACAGCAACAATTTTAACATTTAAAGCAATTGGAAATCTCAGCTGAGATTTAGCTCTTGTTTGGTTGTTTGGAGTCACAGGATACTGAATGTGTTGTTACAGGGACAGATTGTCCAGGTTTTCATTAAACCACAGGAATTCCTTCGTTGTCAGATATTCCCAGGCTCATCAAATCAGAGGCAAAACATCACATTTGATATATTAGTTGCTTTTCCATTAGCACAGTTATGTTCTGCTCATGTCATACCTGCCGCCTGAGATGAAAGCATCCTTCTCTTGCAGGCTGCACACAAATACCTCAGCACAGCTCCATGGATCTCACTAAATCACACATTTGGGGGGGGTTCTTGCCTTTTTTCCCCAGGAGTTTATGATGAAGAATATTACCACTTGCATCTCACTGGGTTATGATTTGTAATTGCAAACCTCATCTCATGAACAAATCACACATGTAGAAGTTTTTCAAAAGGTTGCTGCAAGGTAGATTTTCTCCTGTCTCATCCAAAAAGTGTCCTTTTGTAAAATCTGAGCTTAATTTTTTGTAATATTTAAATATTACAAAAAATTCCCCACAAAACCAAACAAACAGTCTGGTATGGAAACACCTCTGTAAGCCTGACTGTGCTTGTGATTACCCTTGGGGGTTCCCCTGGGGGTTTTTGTTACTTTTAAATCTAAGTAGCTGTTAAAGGAAAAACTTGGTTTTGCTTGCTGGACAGAGCACAACACAAATCACAAATCCAGTATGGTGAGATCTTCCTTGCTCCAGAAATTGTTGGGAAGGGAGCAGTAAAGAAGCTCTGAGAGGTTCAGGTAGCTCTGAGAAAGACCAATGAAGAGCTGCAGCCTCTCCTTGTGGCTCAGTGTCATGAATATTCCTGAATATATTTCTAATATTGCTGTTGGAAGCAAGAAGAGAGCTGCACCCTTCTCCTTTTTGTGGCTGCTGGGTTGTGAGCATCAGGCACAGGGGATGAAATTGTGTTTCAAGGCATGTCCCAGTGATATTTCAGAGCCACGGATGCATCTGACTTTGCCTCATGAATAAGCCACAACAAAAAGTGCTCCAGCTGGTGATCAGTGCTGCTTCCTCAGCAAATGATCCTGTTGCTATGAGACAACAGGGACTCTGGGCTGGCTGTAGAGGCTGGTTTGATCCAAACCCCATCCAGAAGGTTGTTCTTGCCAGATGATGCAGCCTCAGTGATTTCAGTATTTACAGGACCTGCTGGAGCCTTGTTAATAAAATATTTCTTCTATTGGGATGTCACCAGAAATAGAAAGAACCATGTTTGTGATGTAGATTTTCAAAGAAAAATGGCAAATGAAGGGTTGGCTGTAAAATGAGATTCCAGAGGGGAGAGGATCCCTGAAGCTTTGCATGTCCTGCAGGCCTCAGGGATCAGGGAAGAGAGAGGCACAATGAGCAGCAGGTCTGCTTGGAGATCTGGTGAAACAGCAGAAGGAGAGGATTTCTTTATAAATTATTCTGTACAATGTCAGTAGGAGACTGTAGAGGAGAGGAGGGTGTTAGACCAGAAGTGCTAGACCAGAGGATTCTGTAAGAGGTGTAGGGTCTTTGCACCCCAGGTACTCTGTGATTCTCTGGTTAACACCAAATGCTTTGAAGGTAATTATAAAACCAGCAGTGAAGTCATGATGTGTTTGAATGAGGAAGTCAAAAATGAGCTGTGGGTTTGTTAGTGTCAATAGAACAGAGTATTTCTTCCTGCTATTTCCAGCTCCATCAATTGAATGTTTAAGCAAACACTGTTTTGCAACAAGGTCTTTGAAGTTGTAAAGTCAATTTTAGAACTGTTACATCTTTGTCTGAGAATAATCAGCCTGAGCTGCTTCATGCACTTTTTTAGCCATGATTTTGGCTGCTGAAATCCTAAATAATGTTTTGTCTAAGGGTGAGGAGAAAGGTATTCTGCACAACCAGGTACTGGCTGGTTTCTGTGTCAAGTCAAGGTATTGCATAGCTTTGAAACACAGCTGGGGTGCACAGCTCTGGTAATGGCTTCCCTGAGCTTCTCTGTTTAGAGGCAGTTTGGAATTCAACTACAGAAAAGATTGACAGGTCTCTGACAAGGAGAAGTCCTGCAAAAGGTGTGAGTGTTGTAACTCTACCCCAACTCACCTGCACTGTGCCACTCCTCAGAAACACATTGGCAGGGCAAGAACTATTTCAATATATTCCTTTCTAATTTCAGCTGATACTAATGCTGCTTTAGGGAATAGGAGAGAGAAAATGAAACATTTGCAGGCTGCTTTTTCCTTATTCTTCCACGCTGTCCTTTTTTTCACCTCTCAGGGATGGTGTAAATATTAGCAAATTAAAAAAGGCACATTATTTTGAACTGATCCTCATTTCACAATAATTAGCAAACTCTAATGGCCTTTAGGAAGAACCTTATCCATTCCATTTTGTTTGATTAGAGGAGCCCAACAGGAGGATGAAGAGAGAAAAGAACTGCCTTCCTTGCACATTTGCTGTATCATAGAAGAGATAGGAGATATTTTTGCTCCCTTCTGGTGAAGGAACTGTTAGGAAAGTAGCAGGAGCAGAGTTGCTCTCGCAGGTCCCTTCTTGCATCACAGTATTTAGAAAATAAACTTCTACTTCAGAGCTTGGTAATCCTTAAAAGGTTTGTCAAGATTGCTGGAGTCCACACCAAGTGCTCAGAATAGTTCTGCTGCACTGGCAAAAACCCATTTGCTATTACATTTCCTGTCATGCTGTGTTTGTGTGGGGGGTGGTTTTTTGGGTCACTCTCCTCACAATTAGGTAGTTCTGAGAAGTTTGAAGTGTCAGTGAGCCTCAGGTTGTTGCAGCTCTGCTGAAGTGCTGTTGGGAGCAGCTCCAGATCCGTGTGAGGGGAGGGAACAGGCTGGTTCCTTGTTGTTGGAGGTGACAAGGACACTGGTACCTGTCCAGGGCAGAGGAAGGCTTTGAGCCATGACATCCTGCAAGTGAATAATGAGGGCTGGAGACCACAGCAGGGCTCAGGAGAGCTCGAGTGAAAGGAGGAATCAGCAAAGCCCAAGAAATGGGGCTGAGGGCTGGTGTGACCTGTAACAAACATTGGCCAAAGCAGTTTCTTAGGCTGTATCTTCACATCATGGAAAAAGCCCTTTAAAAACCACCATGAGAGTGCTCCAGGCTCAGCAGGATTTCATCTCCAGCTGAGCTACATGCTCCTCTGAGCTGAGTCACCTCCACATCCACCCCCTCATTTTCCTGGGCTGCTGGGATCAGGCAGGCACTGTTCCCCCTGCTGCAGGGGCTGAGTGCTCCTGTCTGCACAGCCAGCTTCTCTCAGCACTGGGCAGGGTGGGCTGGAGGCCTTTCTGCTGCTCTGAGCCTGAGGGGTGGATTCTCCACCCTGGGGTGATTCCTCTGCTGAGGAATGCCCTGGAAAACAGGCAGCAGTGCAGGACAGGGCTGCCTTTAGCCTCAGAGTGGAACATTTCACAGTAGAATCCCACAGCAGTGCCAGTTTAATGAAAAATAAACTCACTCCAGAGCCCCAGGTGTTGCTGAATCAGATCAGCTCTCTGTGTAGTGTCACCTTTTTCGCTTGCCAGGGGGAATTGCCAGAACTGGGCAAGTTTTTGGGCCTCCTTCCCCCATGGTGTCCCAGTCTTGTCCTTAAGGGTCAAGTGAAGCCAGCAGGGATCCTGCTGATCATCAGAGACAGAAGTGGCAGCAATACTTACCTCACATCTGGAAGTCTGTGCTGGATAATACCATGTCACTGTAATCCTCATCCTATGACATCCCCCTCTGCAAGGAAATAGGGATGCCTGGAGCTGTCCTGATGAGTTAATGGATGCAGCAGGTTCTCGTGGTCTGGGACTGCCTGGTCTTTATTTACCGACTGTGTCTCCATAGCCATGTGCACAGGAGGTGTGTTCAGTTTTAAAGGAGAACCTGTGGTGTGATCTTTGACTTGCAGGAGCAGTTTTCAGACACTTGCCTAGAGAGCAAATCCATAAATCCAGCCTATTTTTTATGTACTGAGGAGTTGTTTACCATTCTTTACAGCAAGTCAGCTTTTCCCTCTTCACATGTCCCTCATCAATTTGGTTTCATTCCCCTTCTTCAAGGAGCAGAAATGTAGAAAGCACAGAAAGGCTAATTGCCTCGTTCAGAATGTCAGGGCTCCAGATTTGAGTCTCCAGAATCTCATTGCCTGGTTCACAGAGACATGGGATCAGTGCTAAGCTGGCTGAGGCTGCTGTGAAAGGAAGAAATGAGATGCTGCTTTTCCTTCTCTTTCTCCTTTCACCTCTATGGACTTAGCTGAAGGGAATTGCTATTTTATCAAAACCTAGAGATTTACCTTTGAGCAACTGCCATTGTTATTTCAAAAACATCTTTTCTGTCTAACTGCAGATTGTTAAAGAATATTGCACAAACCATGTTGTGATGGCTCCCTGGCCTGAGCTCAGGAAAGAAGAGTTAATCTGTTATTATCATCATCTTTTGTTCCAAGGACTTGGCAGTTTGGGACATGCAGAAATGAAGAAAACTGATTGTGTGCAGCACTTGCAGGGGATGGCTCATTCTGTACCAAGGGTGTGCAGAAGTGCTTGGTGACACCTCTCACTGACAGACAGCAGGAGACACAGCTTGTATTATAGATTATAGCTTTTAATATTTTATCCTGTGCTCTTGTGTAACTGCAACTTTTACAGCCCTGATTTGTGGCTTTGGAGTTGCAAATTTTATGGCTTAAGCTTTGTGTAGAGTGCTGAGAAACGTTTGTAGCTTTTGTTGTAGGGAGCAGAGGTTCTGCTAAACATTTACCAGGTAATTCCTCAGCTAATTGGCTACAAAGATTTAAGGGATTTCTCAGTTGTACCGATGTGTCTCCTTCAGCCTTTCCACAGAGGATCCAGCTTCTCTCAGTGCTCAGCCTTTCCACAGAGAGCTTTACCAGATTTGCAGTGGCAGCTCAAACATTTGGCAGCTTCAAGAAGGGTCCCCAGTAATTCAGAGGAGTTTTTGATAGTATTTGTCTCATAAAAGTGGAATTCAAAGCTGGAACAATTTGGGAATTCCTGACATCAGTGTTTTCTGCCTTAACATTAATTGATCTTTTGATGAGCTATCATAAGCATTTCTCTTTTTTTGCATCTCAGAGTGCTCCTCACTGCACAGGCAGATGGTAACTCTCATTCCTCCTGCCAAAGAGCTCACAGTCTAATAGATAGTGCAGCCAAAAAGTGGGAGGGAAAAAAGGGAGAGAATGTAATTGATTGAGTATCACTTCTCACAGAACAGAAGCCTCACCTAAGAGCTGGATGGGAAGGACATCACCAGCTTGAGGGGGTCCAGAGAAAGTGCCAGCCCAGGGCAGAGCTCAGGCCTTCAAAGCTTTCAAATCAAATCCTCTTATACCACCAAGGAAAATCGAACAGAAAGCAATTATTTGTTTAAGGGTAGGGATACTCAGCCTTTTCAACAGAAAGTGCAATAGCAGCAGCCTCCCTTCAGATGGGATGCACTGCTGGGGCTCTGAACTCCTGAGGTCAGAGAGGGATTTTGTTCTGTGAGTGCAGCTTGTTATCCCAGTGCCATGGAAAGTCCTGGGCCAGGCTTTTATTCACCTATATTCCATCTCCAGAGGGAAAGTTACTCCCACGTGGTCACTGAGTGCTGTGAGCTCCTTACACTGTGTACAAACCTTGGGAAATACTGGTACCACTCCTAGAGATGTTTATTCCTAACCTTCCTTTGGATTAAAGGTTGTGTTTGCATAGATTATAATTTCTAAATTGGCATGGGATGAGATGAATGTTCATCTATCTGAGAGAGAGTGAGTTTTACTATAGCAAGGGAGCACCTGCATCATCTTCTTTCTGTGTGTGGCCATGAAATACTTTTGGTGTCTAGAAAATCACATTCTGGTCTCAGTGCACACCAAGATTCCTCATGTTCTGCACAGCCTGGTTCTTCCTGGGGTCTGGGCTGGGTGCAGATGGGCAAACACTGACTCCAGAATTCTGTCACCAGGAGGAGTCACTGTCTGCAAGCTATCCTTAGACTGATGCTTGCCTACACCAGGCTGTGCTGGGGGTTGGGTGAGGAGGAATTAAGCAGCACTAAGGACTGTCCCTGAACACTGACTGCAACTACAAAATAAGTTTACCTGGAGATGAGCTGAAGGCCTGGCTGGCCTGGATATTTTTTAATTCTACTTTTTGAATAACACTAAAATTGAGCTGATCTCTAACAAAGAAACAATGATTAAGCAAAGCCTGCTGCTTATTTTCATGAATATTTTCTTTTTCTCTAGAGCAAGATGGCCTTCTTCTTGCATACTGAAACACCTTCCCACTTTGCATCTGTTATTCTTAGCACCAGTCCTGTTGATAGAAAAAATAACATAAAAATAACATAAGAATAAAAAAGCCCCTCAATTTTCAGACTTGAAATTATTCAAAATTAATGTTTAAAATTTTTTAAGTATCTAATTAAATCAATATAAAGTGAACTATAATCCATGAAAATCAAATTTTGATGCCAAATTGTTCTGATCAATTCTGATTCTAAGGAGAACAAAGAATAGTTACGAAGTGGATACTTTGTGTTTGTTACCTTTTGGCACCGTGACCCACCAGAGCTCTGATGCCATTCCCTAAAATCCTCTCCTCTCCCACATCTCCTGGGCAGCCTGCACAGCTGTGCAGGGAGAGCAGCAGGGAGCTGGGCAGTGAGCTCTGTAGGACCTTTCTCTGTGGGATCTGCTTCCTCCTCAGCTCAGACACCCTCTGGCTCCTCAGGCTGGAGATCTGCTCAGACACAGAGGATCAGGGAACAGCACCTGCAGGCTTTTCCCATTTAGGCAGTTTTCTTGGAGGCAGCAGTGTGGTGGTGTTGAGGGTCCCCAGGATGAGGGAGGAGATGAGAATCTTGACTCCATGTTTCAGAAGGCTGATTTATTATTTTATTACATATATTATATTAAAAGAAAATGGTATATTAGAACTATACTAAAGAAAGAGAAAGGAGACATCAGAAGGCTAGCAGGGAATGAATAATAAAATCTTGTGACTGACCAGAGAGTCTGACACAGCTGGACTGGGATTGGTTGGTAAGTACAAACAATCCATATAAGAGCAATCAAAAATGCACCTGCCACATTCCCCAGCAGCAGATAATTATTGTTGACATTTCTTTTCTGAGGCTTCTCAGATTCTCACGAGAAAAAATCCTGGCAAAGGTATTTTTCAGAAAATATATCAGTGACACAGCAGCATTTCCCTGGCTGTTTCCTGTGCAGAACATCCTCAGTGTGCATCTCCTCAGCTCCACACTTCTCCTGTTGACTCAGGAAAGGGCTCCAGAATGGAATCCAGCAGGAGCAGCACAGGCAGACTCTGTACCAAGTCCCAAATTAAAGCTTGATTAACTCATTAACAGGATTATATGCAGGAGGCTGCACTCTGTGAACCAGGGATGTCCTTTTCAATCCCATGTCCCCAGACCATGGAGCATGTGTCACAGTAATTGCCAAGTGCTTATGGAGGGCACAGAAATGCTTGTAAAAATAAACTTGGGCTGGCACGCAGATTACATAATGGCAATGTCCATGTCAGGGGCTGTAAGGACCTGTGTCACTCATGACTCTTCTGCTTCCAAGTCAGATGTCACAGCACAGGGCAGCACTTAGAGAAACTCCAGGAGACAGGCAGTGGGAATTGCCAGGAGCCTTGTGCCCGAGGAACTCACCCTTTGTACTTTACACAGTCTGACAGGGCTCACACTCACTTTTGGGGGGCTTCCCAGGGGAGTTGCCTTTCTTCTCCCCTGGGTAGCTCTGGAAGTGAGGACCTGACTCCCACAACCACTCACCACTCACAAAGTTCTCCATTACAGCCCTGGGAAGGTTCTGAGAGGAGCCAGTGGGGAGGTTCTGGCTTTGCTGCAGCTCCTTCCTGCCACTGGAGCTGACCTGATGTGGCAGCCAAGCTGCTGAGGGGCTCCCAGGAGGCATTCCGTGGCTGGAGGGACATGGCAGTGGTGTGTGTCACACTGATACTTCAGACTGCAGGGACATGCCCAGGGCAGGGCATCCATGGAGAACAGAGCAGGAATTCATACCTGGATTGGTCCCAGTCCTGCAGAGTGCCTGGGATCACTACAGCCAGGGACCCAGGAGAGCTCCTGGGTGCAGCTGGGACTCCAAGAGGTGTCATTTTCCTGGGGTTGTTCCTCCAGATGCAGATGGATGAGCCACAAACTCAGTGCTCCTCTGCCCAGAAGACTGCTCGGTGGGAAAACTTGGTTCAGACAGCAATATTTAGTTAATTTTGATTCCTCTGAAAGGAAATGAAGGCTTTTAGGAACCAAAAGTAAAGTCTCCAACAGGAATTGAGTCTTCTTGAGTCCACAAACTCTCCAGGAATGGCTGCATTCCCTCAGACTTTCCAGGCAAATGCTCCAAGTGGTGCAATCCCACTTGACTCACAGCTTCTCAAGATCAAGATTAGGAGAAGCAAATCAGAATACCTGCATTTAAATCAGGTAACCCTGTGCTGGTACCACTTACACATGGCTGAGTAACTCAGCTGAGCTGAGAAGTCTGACCAGCAAAATCTGTTTTCAGCAGGGCTACATAGAAGTACCCTCATAAAACATTTATTTGGAGCCATGTTCACAGTGGATCTCTGTGATGTTACTGTGGGTTGTGAATGTTGAATTCTGTGACAGGAGAACTGGACTTTAGAAGAAATTCCAATATCTCTGTGGAAGATACGTCTTCATAGTTCCTTGGTAAGAAAAACCCCAACAAACAACAACAAAAAATCCAGAAGAAACAAAAAAACTCCCCTCAAACAAAACAAAATACCACCCCACAAACTACCCAAATAAAAAACATCCAAAAAAAGCAAAACCACAAAGTCAACTAACTTCTGGGAACATGACAGTATATCAGAGTACATTTTGAGAAAATTGGCTCTATTTTAGCTCAACATTAAGTGAAAGGGAGAAAATCAGTTACAGATCTTGAAAATTACACTGCTTTTCATTGTTTAGCTTCTGGCTTGCTTCACTCTGTCAGCACCTGTTGATGGATGGAGACAGCACATTCAAATCAAAGATTTTAGACCTTGTGTCTGCAGCTCATGGACAGCCTGACACAAGCACACAGTGAGCAGCCTTCACTCACTCGTGTTCTGGGTTGAACCCCCACCAAACTGACGAAATTAAATTGTAGTGGAGAGAGATTTCTGATATTTGTGCCATGTTTTTGGTTCATTGTTAGTCCTGAATGAGTGCTTGTTCAGATGACTCTTGTGTTCCCCTTCATCCTGATCACCCACTCCACATTCCCAGCATCATTTTGTTCCACATAATCTTCCTTTCATGCTGTTCTCTGCAGAACCTGAGTCATATTCCCTCTGAACTTCTGCTTCCATGGAATTTGCCAGCTCTGAGCCATCTTGGCCAACATCTTGTGCTTTTTGCAATCTGTAGCTGTGCTGCTGCAGGGTGAGCAGCATCCTAGATTTGAAACACTGTGTTCCTCCTTTTTCATAGCCCTCATTTCACACTTTTTCTTGACCATCCAAATGACAGAGCTGCTCTTCATGCACAGCACAGAAAACAGCCACCCACCTGTGCTCAGTGTTGGGTTTTGGCACATGAGGGACCCCAGTGACTGCTGGTGACAAGTCCCTGCATTCAAAACACTGATTTGCTGTCTCCTCTTCAAAGTCTGTCTCTGGAAATTCCAGTCACTAAATTGTTTGGGCATTACAGAGTTCAGAACTCACCCACAGCCTGAACCAGACTTAAACACTGAATTCTGAAGAGGTCCCAGAGAGCCACAACTCTCAAAGTCACAACTTTGAGATAACAAGAAGGTGTTTTATTTCAGTACTTTCAATCCATTTCTAAAGCAAACCCCAAATTTCATCTTTGTTTTTAGGAGAAAACCAGCAGCACTGCAAAACATGCCTGGAACACTGGGTACCTCTGAGACAGCTGAGATCTGGAGAAGCTTTTCTTACAGGGCCTAACAGTTCAGTCAGCTCAGGTCTGCCTCTGCCTGAGCTCTTGTCCTGAGCTGAATGCACCTGGCAGAGGGACATAATCACAGTGGGAGAAACAGCAGATCCACAGTGGGGAATGCAGGGCAAAAATATTGCTGGTTGTGTCTGTGCTACACAACAAAAGCTCTCAGCTGCTTTGTTTGCCAGTGTTTGCTTATCCCTATAAATGAGTTGCTTAAGCTTAGTTGGAACTTGGCCCAGTCAAATGTTGACCCTGCCTGCAAGAAATATTTTTCTCTATCAGCTACTTGAGCTAATTTTGGTCACTAATTTATGCATCTCTATACATAATGATATCTGCATAATGTCTTTTGGAGAAACATTTGTTAAGGCTGACAATAGCAACTGCCAGCTATGTTGTAGGTGGAGTTGTTTGCAGTGTTTGCCATCCTTTCTAGAGAAAATAAGTTTTGTACTTCTCCAGAGGAAGAGCTGCATTAGTGACCTTCATTTAGAAACTCCAGAGCAAGAACAGGGATACAACAAAGAGCAGAATTCCCAAAGCACTAAATCCTAAGCCATTGGCCCAGCCAGTAAATCCCCTTAAAAGAACAGAGATTCCAGAGGTCTGGAACAGTGCTTAGTCCTCTCAGTGGAAGAGCAAACATAAACACCAGGCAGTGCATTGGGTCACTTTATAGGGGAGAGGATTGAGCATTTGCATTACTTTTTTATCTGCTTCCTGACTGTGTCTGAGTAAATTCTGTTAAATTCTGACATTTCTTCCTCTTTTCCATCCTCAATTCTCACATTTCATTTAACAACCTTGCCTCAGTCAAATTCGTGCCTGCTGATCTGACTTCCTCCCTTGTGTGCCCCACTTCCCCTTTAATTGCTGGGGAATGCCAACATCTTTTTCCATATTAAAAACCAGCTTTTTCATTTTGAGCAGTTGGCAGCCTGGTGCCTGGATGCTGCTTGGGTGCAAACCCATCCATTTTAGTGTGCCACAGTGCTCAGCCCTGGGTAGTTTGATGCTGGTTTTAGGGGGGAACAGGGACTGGTCAGGCAGGACTGCTCTGATTGAAGGAGCTCCAGGAAAACTCTAAATCAAAGGATTTGAACCAAGTGCTTCCCCACTACAGCAAGCATAGATCTGATAAGCCAGCTTAGGAGAGGAGGTTATTGGGAATGAGCATCACTTGTTTATCATTTCTGTTGAAGCAAGAAATGCAGCACTGGGGTTAAAGGATCAGAGCAGCCTCTCCTGGGGCAAAGGACCTGGCAGAGGTGTTCCTGGGGTGTGAAGGCCTAACTTCAAGACCACTGGCTTATTTTACACAGGCTAATCACAGTCTGTGCTTTTGACTTAGTTACACTGGCCTGCAACTGCCCTGCTCCAGGGAAATGAGTCCCTGGCCAAACAGCTGCCAAGGGGACTTAGGGCTCCTGGATGAGGGAGGAAGAAATAAGGGGCTGCTGGCTTTTTGTAAAGTCCTGTTTTACTCGCCAACTTGAAATCCTCCACCATTCCTCTGCTGCTGATTGAGGAATGCAGCTGAGCCCAGAGAAGTATTCACCAGTACAAAAGGAGGGTGTGGAGGCAGAGCTTATCTGCCTCTCAAACGCACCAGGGAGGTAAAGTGCATCCCCATGTGTGACCAGTGACGTTAGCTGGAACTAAATATAGAGCTGCCTGCTGCACACTGATGATATCTCCCAGGGTCAGCTGAGCTGCTCTGCCTGATTTTGGCCTCCTGGGTCCCTGAAGGTTGTTGTTAGCAAAAGGCAGCAGTGCTGTAGTAGGTGGAGCAGTTCCCTTCTTGGATGGTCAGCCAGAGGAGCCTGCGTCCATCCTGTCCCACCTCCAGGGCTGCAGTGTCCCTCCTGTCCCACCTCCAGGGCTGCAGTGTCCATCCTGTCCCACCTCCAGAGATGCAGTGTCTATCCTGTCCCACCTCCAGGGCTGCAGTGTCCACATTGTCCCACCTCCAGGGCAGCAGTGTCCCTCCTGTCCCACCTCCAGGGCTGCAGTGTCCCTCCTGTCCCACCTCCAGAGATGCAGTGTCCATCCTGTCCCACCTCTTCTAAGTTTAGACTGATGCAGTTCATTCCATGGATAAATTTGAATTCATGTTTTCCCTCACTTGAGGGAGAGTTGTCCCTTTTAGGAGACTCATTTGGAGCAGTAGGAAGGTTAATACAGTTACACTCACAGAGTTTCTTACATCCCAATAGAAAACAAATATTATTTCCAAGCCTCAAAAGTAATTGTGAATGATGTTCATGTTCAAGCAGCTCTGTCACATCTCTTTGGTCAGTGTTATCTACAAAGCCTCTTATTTTCATGGGGCATCCCTTCACCCTGTATTTCAAAACAAACCTTGTACTGGAATAATTAGTGGGGCCAAATGGAAATGACTGAAATCTCTGATTTGGATGAAATTACCCCTGTGTCCTCTGCTTTAGGATCTCCTTCAACCTTTCTGTGCCTGCACTTGAGAAGATTGGTTTTCTCCTTGGATCCCAAACTCCTCAGTGGGATTCAGAGATGAGAAAGTCACCCTGGTTTATCAGTTTAGTGACCAGCAGAGCAGCCCAGAGAGGTTCTGGAGCCCAGCATGACTCAGTACATTGCTAAAATCTCTACTACATCAGAGCTTCATCCTAACCATGGAAAATAAACTGCATCTTGGAAGTGTTCATTCAGGAGCTGGAATCTGGGAGCATCTGGGAATTGGTTTAGTTTGCTTCTGGGAGGGCTTGAATACCAGCAGCTAGGGAGTGATTCAGTGGCAGCAACAGCTTGTTCCTCAAAGATTTAACTGTGCTTGTGGTGCTTCCAGGGATAAGGAAATTGTTTCACCTGATTACTTTGAATAAATGTTTGATGAACACACAAATAGCTAATGTAGAAGGAATTTAAATGTGTTATCCAGAAACAACTCCCTTCTATCTCCCCATTCTTTCTCTGTGGACAGAATCAAGAACAGAGCCTGTACCCAGCACAGAATCACTGCTTTGCACCTGGCTCAGTCTGAGGCAAAAATGATCCAAAGGATGAAGTGGGAGGATGTGAAATCTGCCAGGTCACTTAAAATATACATCTTTAAAAGTGGAGAAGTAATTCAGATCATTAAGAAGAGTAATAGTAAAAATCCTGCAGATAAAGGAACACATTTATCTTGAGCTAGGGAAGCTGCAGAAGTGGCTGAATTATCTCATTCACAAAGACCTTGTTGAACCTGGTGCCCGGAGCCATTCTGGAATTATGGAGTGACCTGTTTTGATTTCAGCAGGGGAGGAAGGAGCTGCCTTGTCACTCACCTTTGTGCAGGAGTTGCCCTGATTAAGAGGCATCACAATGGGAACTCCTGCTAAACTTATGGCACTGCCATGGAGCTGCCTTTTCTCTGAGGGCATTTGCATTTAAATGGGGAACTCAGAGAGCTGAAGTGCAGCCGTGGTGCCCAAGGACAAAGCATTAATCACTGGAAACTGCTCTGCCTATGCAATTGTGCTGCCACATCTGGAATATTCACCTGGAAGAGACAAGGCATCTTCACCTCTAATCCATAGATCCTCCAAATACCTTCAGTTCCTACACAGGAAACCTTGTCTTTCTCCTCAACATGGTTTTAAGGTAGCCTTACTTACTTTTGTTACTTTTTAAATGACAGGAGGCCAATTTCAGACAGAAAATCTTCAACAGCTCCAAGTTTTCATGAAATTTGTTCAGAGGCACTGAGGGTTTAAGCACAGGCAGTCATTTTCTGCTGTCACCAAAAGGCATTGATGGACTCTGAGGGACTGTGATGATAGGAGGCATTTCTTGTTTTCATGCCTGCTTTGTTGGAAGAATGTAATTACTACAATATCAGAACAAACTATAGACAAAACACCTTCCAGACACTTTTAAAGTTATTCAATACTGAAAGATGCAGGGGATAATCTAATTTTTCATTTTTTGCTAGCTAATGATACAATTGGAATTGTCACAGCCAAGTTAGAATTTTTCATGAACCACCAGGTAGCAGAAAATGTTTTGTGGACTGGTTCCTGTGCATTTGTAAATGCTTTTTGTAAATGCACTTTGCTCTTCACCAGAAGAGTTCAGAAACACGAATTTTTGTGAACTTACAGAATCTGAAAACACTGATTACCTGAACTATTTGGAATGAGAGTGTATCAAGGCCTGTGAGGGTGCAGCAGGGAGCAATGACAACCCTGACATCCCGGTTAGGCAATGGATTGCCTAAGGCCAGAAAGCAAAATTTCCCCTGTAAGGCAAATTAAAAACAAGTTAAAAAAAATACATTGTATATTGCATTAACTTATTAATAATTAATTATATTAATGATATAATGTATTATAAACCAGATTATTTTTTTAAAAATAAAGAGACAAGTACTGAGAGGTGACAAAGTAATCAGTGCCCACTTAGACTGTGCAGAACAGAATGTTTGTGAGTTTGGCACCTGGCCTGGCAGGTGTGCTCATGTGCCTTCACCACAGGGGAATCACTTTACCCAAAGCTGTCAGAGGAGTGTCAGCCCCACAGGACGGCAGTGCCTTTGCCACACCCAAACCCTTTGGCTGCTCCTCAGGGACAGCTGATGTGCAATATAATTGCATATTTAGAGATGAAAGGCTGACCAGGGATTTATTTAACAGCCTGGGTGGCACCATCACCCCAGCTGGCTTTTGTTACCTCTCCTCAGATATAACTCCACATCACACTGCTGAAAGTTCCTCTGAGGTGACCATGGCAGCTTTTCTCAGTAGATTAGGGCTAAGCTTGACAAGCCCTCTCTGGTTTGTCACCAGCACAGCTAAATGGCAGAGTCAGGAATATTTCCACCTGGCCAGTTTAAGGTTCTTTGACTGTAGAGGGGTGGAGGCAAAGGCTGAACTAGCCCTGTGCACTACCCAAGAGCTCAGACAGGTGCCTTTAACAATTCCAGCTTCTCCTAAAACTTTAAAGGCTCCTTTTCTAATGGCTTGTGGTGCCTTATAGAAATCTTGTACATGAGGAGCCTCAGATTTGGGGTCACGAAGGTTCACTCAGCTCTGGAGCAGCTCCTGGGTGCTGCAGCTGTTGGCAGAACAAGGTTTGGGTGGGAGCTGCAGTGCTTAGTCCTGCCCCAGAATAAAGCCTAGCTCAGTGCACAGCAGCTGTGCCCAAAGGACCAGGATCAAACCCTGGGATCAAACCCATCCCAGGGCATCCAGATACCATCAGCTGTGAGCTATCCATGGCTCTGCATGGCAGTGCCTGCTCCAGGAGGGAATGGGGCAGCTGCTGTTGGCAGAGGGAGTTCAGCATGGCTCAGCCTGGGCTGGGTTTGTCCCTGGGGTCAGGCAGGAGCCCCCAACAGATCACTTCAGCATTCCAGCTGGGAGAGGATGAGGCTCCAGCACACACTGTCCCCTCCAGAGGGAGGAATTTCATTTCCAGCCTCTGAGGCCCATTGCAGCTCAAATTCCAGATGGGCCATATTTATCTGAGGGAACTTCAGTTTGTCTGCTTTGCTCAAGGTGTGTTTGAAGTCAATTCACCTTTGAGGAGAAATTTGGAGTTTCACAGAGTTTAAATACAAAGAACTCCCATTAGAACAACTCTGCTTGGGGCATGAGTGAATTCCTTTGGGTTTTAAAACCTTTTAACTTATTATAAGGGCCCAAAATACAATGAGATATCACACATCCCACCAGTGGAGGACTTATCTGAGCTAGATGATTGTGAGTACAGAAAATATTAGAATAATTGCTAAAAGAAAGCCCCAGCTGTTATATAAAGAAAGGCATTGACTATTAGCAATATTCTTCAGGCCATTTAATTACATTTCATTTTACTCCATAACATTTTGATAAATAAATATGGAGTCTTCTTCTTTTTTTTTTTCAGTACCCCTAGAACTCAATTAACAGCCTTTGTCTTCAAAGTCCTGGACAGAAGAGTTTAGAAACTGAAATAAAAAGCCCATTGTAAAGCACAGAAGGTGCAGTTTCCACCTGAACTCTCCCCCAGCCAGTTTGGCAGTGTCAGGACAGAATTTTCATTGCTTTACTGTGCTTGTGTTACACTGAATTAGTTACAGTCCAGAGGGCACTTTTAAATCCCATCCCCAAACATGAAGATTAAATATTACTCATTAGTTTTCTGCAATTTAGAAGAGAATTTTGAAAAAAATCACCAACCCAAACCCAACAAATCAAAGTCCCCTGTGAATTCAGGGCTTCAGAAATGATTTTGTGCCACTCCATGTGAATTTTTGCATTCAGCCCATTTCGGACCTCACTGTTTACAGTGGTGATGCTGCTCCAAGAGCTTTCTCATTGACTTCTCATTTCTCTTTGAAGTTACAAGTTTATCTTCAGCCAATGTTTTAAAATTAACTCAATTATCAGGTATTGAGGTAGGTCCCAGATCACAGTAGCCTCCTTTTCATGAAATATAATCACTCTTTTGAGAGCTTGGCATTTTAGAACACTTCATGACAAAAAAACTCCCAGTCTCTTAAGCATAAAGATCTGAATGAAAAAATTAATTCCTACAAGCTCAAACCTTTCCTGCCTCTCTCCCCCTCCATAACTTCTCCTGGAGGTTAACAAAAGTTGAGGGGTGAAGAAGAAAATTTTAAAATATCCTGTCCACAGTGATATAACCACCTGCAATCTTGAAGAGGAATATTAAATCATAGACACAAAGAGACTTTTAAAGCTGTTGACCTGGGTAATAGAACATTGAGAACATTCCACCCACCCTGGCTCTGTAGGAGAAAGGCAAAGCAAAGCCTGGGAAAACTGGGTTTTCCTGAAGGAAGGGAAAGGATTTAGCAAAAAAAAAATGGCAAATAATGTATTGATAAACCTTTGAATTCATTCCCACTTATTTGCACAAAATTTCTAAAAGGAGGAGGCACAAATTTCCTTTGGGAATGCAATGTCTAGCCCCAGTGTGCCAGGCTGTGGGAGCTGAGGCTGCAGCACCAGGGGGTAGAATTTGTGGGAAGGAGTGCTGAGGACCAGGAAGGACAGGGCTCGAGCTTGGGCTTCTTCATATCAGGCTAAAATTCTTAATTCTACCTTAAAAAAAATTATTATTAATAATTAACTTTGACCTTTTCCATTCAGAAATAGTATCTTGAACTGTCAGGGAAGGAGGGTGGAGAACCTGGAGGTTTCTTGACATTCCCTGATTTGCCATCCTTTTCCCTGTGCTTGTTTCAAACCTCCCTGTGTGTCAGGAGGGGCTGCCAGCTCCTGCCTTGGACCTGCCAGACACCAGCCCTGGATCTCACTGACTCAGGGAGAGGCCACATTGTCACCTCTGAATCTCTGCCAAGCAGGGATCCAGGAGGAGGGACACAGCTCCAAAGGGTGCCCTAACACTCCTCAGGAACCTCCATGGGGTGATGCAAACAGCATAAATTAAATCTAACGTGCAAATCTAGCCTGGAATTTGGGCAGCTTTCACTGTGCTGTGTGCTGGACATTGCCGGGTGCCCAGAGCCCCTGGAAGCCTCATCTCAAACTTGCTCCTGGGCTTTTGACTTGGATTTATTTTTGTTTTTATTTTTAAAATTTTTAAAAAAAATTTTAAATTTTTGTTTTTATTTTTGATCCATCCACGCTGTGGTTTGCAGAGCTCTGCCTGTCACATGGCAATAGTGAAGGGAGTCCCGGATCCCGCAGGAGCTCTGTGGGTTCTGTGTGGCACAATCTGTGTGTAGGACCTGGGGACCAGGATCGCTCTGACTTCCCCAGTGCCACCACTGGATGTCCCTGGGTGACAGCCTTCCTGCATCCAGCCTTCCTGCATCCAGCGTTATTTCATCCAGCCTTCCTGCACCCAGCCTTCCTGCCGCGCTCCCCGGGCAGCCCTGCGGCATTCCCACATCCCATCCCGCATCCCGGCCCACGGGGCAGCCTCGGGCCAGCCCCGGGAGCTCCTCTGAGAGGACAAATAGCATTCCTGAGTCAAACCTGTCCCAAGCCTTCCCAGCATTCTATCTCAGGTGTACAGCATTTAATAAATACTGCTTTGTTTCATGTTAATACACATTTTTCTCTTTAATGCCCTGAAAATAACAAGCTCTAAGTGCAATTATTTTGGAAATAGTACCCAAGCACCTTTGGAGCAGGAGCTGGGGTTTGCCTGGATGAAGTTTCCTGCACTCAGGGATTGCCCCGGTGCAGGAAGCAGCAGGATTTGCTCATGGGGTGAAAAGAGGGTTCTGGCCAGCACTGGGGATTGCATTTGGCAGAGATTTGCTTTGTTCTCTGGAGCTGGAGCTGTTGCAGGGCTGTTCCTGAGCTTCCTGGGGCTGGGGACATTGCTGGGGTGTTGGGGGAAAAAGGCTGTGTTCATTCCTGCCCCTGGTCATTCCTGCCCCTGGTCATTCCTATCTCTGGTCATTCCTGCCTGGACATTTCTGCCTGGACATTCCTGCCTCTGGACATTCCTGCCTGGTCATTCCCGCCTGGTCATTCCCACCTGGTCATTCCTACCTGGTCATTCCTACCTGGTCATTCCTGCCTGGTCATTCCTACCTCTGCTCATTCCTGCCTCTGGTCATTCCTACCTCTGGTCATTCCTGCCTCTAGTCACTCCTTCCTCTGGTCATTCCTATCTCTGGTCATTCCTGCCTGGACATTCCTGCCTGGTCATTCCTACCTCTGGTCATTCCTACCTCTGGTCATTCCTGCTCCTGTTCATTCCTGCCCCTGATCATTCCTGCCTCTGGTCATTCCTTCCTCTGGTCATTCCTACCTCTGGTCACTCCTTCCTCTGGTCATTCCTGCCTGGACATTCCTGCCTGTTCACTCCCTCTGGTCATTCCTGCCTCTGCTCATTCCTGCTCCTGTTCATTCCTGCCTCTGGTCATTTCTGACTCTGGTCACTCCTTCCTCTGGTCATTCCCATCTCTACTCATTCCTGCCTCTGCTCATTCCTGCTGTTTGCCACTGAGTGCACGAGTGCACATGCCGAGGCTTTTGGGAGCAGAGAGTTTTCCTTTGGCCATGGAACCCCAGGATCAAACATTGTCCCCTCACTGCTGGGACTGGGCCTTGTCAAAAGCACTCAGTCCCTCCCTCAGGCCTGCCAGTGCTCCTGCTGCAGTGACAGATTTGGGGATACAGTTTCCCATCCCAGAACTGCATTCACTGTCTTCTCACTGAAACAAATCTCTTTAATTCTTTAGATGGATATTCTGAATCTGGAATTGTTTCTGTAATGATTTATTAGCCAGGTAAGGATAAATAAATTAAAAAAAAAAAAAAAGAATTATTGGTTCCAGGTCAGCACTTGGTTCAGTAATGACTCCAGTTTTTCTCTTGAGGGGTAACAGAGTGAGTGACAATTCTGACAAACTTTTATTCTGTGAGCAAATACAGAGAGCAAATTTAAATTCAGCTTCTGAAATGAAAGCAAATGGGAGGAAATATCTATTAAAAATTTGAGTTAATATAAATGCACATTCCGAGTGAATGTTGCCCTTATGGTAATGCTGCTGTTTGCCTTTGTAATCAGGACTATTTTTACATAACCCACCTCATTTTTTTTTTTCTCTTTGGGTCTTCAAATACCATTCTCACTGTTTAAATTTGTATGTATGAGACTGTGTATATGGCTGCATCCACAATAATGTAGAATAAAGGCTGCAAAGATTTGCTGTGCAGGAGATAAGAAATTTGCATTACTCGTCTGGTAAAGTAAGATGATAAAATAGTCCTAAAGAAGGCAAATTCATTTTATTCCATATGCCTTTGTGCCATTCACCTTGGGGAAAATGAAATAGAACACTCCTGTGATTATAAAAATAGCAGAGAAGTAGGATTACAGCAGTAGAACTTCCTTATGCACTGTAATTCAAACCTCTCCTTTTCCTTTCTCATCTGATATCTGCAGTGCACAGCCCAAGCAGGCAATAAATACTCGGGATTGTTTATCAGTGAGGTCATCCCTGGAATGGCCAGCTCATGGAATTAGTTCCTAATGAGATTATTAGGCCAGTGTTTATTTTGTGGGCTCTGAACAGCTGACATAAACTTAGACATTGTTATTTTGCTGTCAAGATTCTGGCTGAAGCTCATTTTCTTTTCCAAGACTTTAAATCTAATCTAATCTAGCCCAGCTCCCAGAATTAACAGGACTGTTTGTGTTGTAGAAATCTTCATTCTGCAATGGGGAAAAAAAATGAGCTTGAGCAGGTTGCCAGCCAACTGCATGCTCTGTACTGATCAGGTAAATGAAAAACACCGCAAAAAATCAAGGAGAGAAGTGGGGATTCTGTTTTTGGATGTGTTTTTATCCAGCCTCGCTGTAAATGTGGTGATTTTAGATGAATAAACTTCCTTCCCCAGTGAGGTGAAGTCTTCAATGGATACACAGGGTTATGCAGAATTCTGCCTTTCAGTGGTGTTGATAAAGTGGAGCACAGCAGTGTTTGAACAAATCCGAATATTGAGCAGCTGAGATGAGGAAGTGCTGAAAGATTCTGTCTCCATGTAAAACCACAGGGGAATTTGCAAAAGCAACATTCAGTTACACAAGGAACAATTTCAATTTTCAGGGCCATTTCTCTTGAATCCAGTTGACTCATCTGTGGAATTATTTAAATGCACAAAATCAGAATTGACCAGAGAAGTTGTTTAATGAAGTCAACCACTGTCTGTGATTATGTTCCAGAGAATAAATATTAGTTATATTTGATCTTTATCCTCACTAAGACAAGAGTTCTTGATTCCTGAGTTTGACCTTCAATTTTTTTGAGAGGAACTGAGTTCTGCAGTATTCTGCATGAAGCCTTTTCTCAGAGCTAAATTTACTTTGTGCTGCTCCACTGAATTGTGGAAGAACAAGTAAATGTTGATAATGGCTCTTTTGCATATTCCCTCCCCTGTTCCTGTCTCAAACACCTCCTTCAAGCATGTAACAGAATGTGCTGGTAAAGAACCATCCCTCAGAATGCCCGTGCCAATTTTTGGAGTGTGGTCTCCTATAATTTTTGGAGAATCTCAGAAATATTTCAGTTCCTATCAGCAGCATTCTTGCTGCTCCATGGCATGGGATCCTTCCTGCAGCTTCAGCCAGGATTGATTTGGTCCAGCAGGGATTGATTTGTTTTGCAGAGCATTTCCTCAGCCATGAGCCTTTGAAGGTCTCAGGGCCAGTGCAGGATATGCAGAGATATTTATGTGCAGAGATATTTACCTACCCAAAGATTCCCTTGATTTTTTTATTCTGTTTCAAGGTGTGGAAGCTCTTTGAACTTGAACTTTTTCGCACAAGAGCTGAGTTACTGGAGAAGCAAATTTATCTCCAGGAAAAGCCATGAACTATTTTGGTTCCAGTTTTTCCAGGATCTGTTCTGCTTACTTAGACCTTGGGTATTCAAAGAACAAAATTAAAGGAGCTCCTCAGTGTCATGGGGTGGTCAAGGCATTTATCCAAGGTGGGATTTAATCTCTTTCCAGTTACAGTTAATGTTCATACTGGTGTAACATCACATCCTGGTACAAAATGAGCAGCTTGTTCTCCAACATGTTCTCTCTCTACCACTTTTTCGTTGGTTTTCTAGCATTTTGGATTCTTCTTTCCCTTAAGAATGAACTTGGGAATAATTGTTGCCTTTTAGCATGGAGTTTCCTAGAAGCTTTTTTCTTGAAGAAACATTTACTTTAATTGTTGTGAGATTAATAGGCAGGGAAAGGAGATACAATAAGAGATAATGTGTTCATATTTATAAAATCTTTAGACAGGCTCCAGTGAGTTCTCTAATTAACCACAGGAAGACTTTATGAGTGCTGAATAAATTAACATAAAAAATAAAAGCCTTGGTCGATTAGAATGCCTGAAACCAGGCTGTGTATTGTTGGTCTTGAAAAACAGGGGTCACAAATGGTCAGGAGAACCTAAAATGAGGCTCTGGTTCCCTTTTCTTGTGTGAGCAAACTCTCTGGTGGCTCACACTGATTTCCAGTGATGTAAGAGCAAATCAGGTCTCCACTTCTTACAGACTTGACAGAGGCCATAAAGTCTATTTTGGCTCAGTGATTTTGTTCTTTTCAAAGGTATTTTAAGTCAGAAAAAATCCTCAGGAACCACTCTTTAATGAAGGCAATATGAGCAGTTTTGGAGACTGAATTACCACACTGTGTGTGCTGCCTAAAAGAACACTGAACCCCTCATGGGTGCTGTTTACACCATTCCCTTACCCAAGCTGTGCCAGGGCAGGTTTAGGTTGGATTTTAGGGAAAGGTTCTTCCCCCAGAGGTGCTGGCACTGCCCAGGCTCCCAGGGAATGGGCACAGCCCTGAGGCTGCCAGAGCTGCAGGAGGGTTTGGATAATGCTCCCAGGGATGCCCAGGGTGGGATTGCAGGGGGGTCTGGGCAGGGCCATGATTGGACTGGATGGTCCTGGTGGATCCCTTCCAACCCAGGATATTCTGTGATTCCATGGGATAGAGATTTGTTGATGAGATGTATTGACCCCTTCCTCAAAATCCTGAGTATAAAACATTAATTACAGCAATTTCCTTGGCTTCTTGTCCCCTGGCAAAGATGAAAACTCAAAAGCCATCAAGAAGCTGATTTGTAGAGGAGTTCCTGAGCACAGTACTTTGCAGTTGTGGTAGTTCCTTCATCAGTCTTCCTGGGAAGCTGCCAAATTAATCATCAGCTTCTTGGGAGAATTACCAAAATGACTGTGCTAATGAAATGTCTCCAGAACTGCCTTCTCTACCAGCCTTTGGGTGTGGAAACCAGCAAATGCCTCAGGAGGAAGGCCAAGGTCCCAGGTGTCTTAGGCTGGAAATGCAAGATGTGGCCAGGGCTGTGTCTTCTATCCTCATCTGTCAGAGCTGGGGCAGTTCTCTGCTGTCCATGGGGCAGTTTTTTCTTTATCTCTGCCACAGCCCATCCTCCCTGCAGGAGATCTCTGCTGTCCATGGCCACTGAGTGTCCCTGCAGGGCTGATCAAATTCCACCATCCCATGGGGAGATGCTCTGCCCAGGGGAGGAGCCAAGCATTCCTACCTGCATCCAATCTGCCCTGGGAACAGCCCAGCAGCCTCTGCCCACTGCATTCCCAGAGGAGCAGCTTTCTGCTGCCCTGCATTCCCAGAGGGAGAGCAGGCCCATCTCCAGCAGCCCTGGAGCTGCAGAGGAAAACTCCCCCCTTGTGCAGGATCCCTGCTCCAGCAGAGCCACAGCTGGCACTGCAGGAGGGCTGAGCCCCCTGGGATGGGACTGTGCCACCACCCTGAGCCCCCCTGGGATGGGACTGTGCCACCACCCTGAGCCCCCTGGGATGGGACTGTGCCACCACCCTGAGCCCCCTGGGATGGGACTGTGCCACCACCCTGAGCCCCTCTGGGATGGGACTGTGCCACCACCCTGACACACAGGGGGACAGGGCATGCTCTGACTCTGGCTGTGGTTTGTTTTCTTTGTACTATTGCATTTGTATTTTAATTTCCCTAATAAAGAGCTGTTATTCCTACTCCCATATCTTTCCCTGAGAGCCCCTTAATTTCAAAATTATAGTAATTCAGAGGGAGAGGGTTTACATTTTCCATTTCAAAGGAGGCTCCTGCCTTCCTTAGCAGACACCTGGCTTTTCAAACCAGGACACAGGAGAGGCAGTGAAATCTTGGAACAGCAGGACTGTGTCTGGATTTGGGTGTCATCTCTGCCCTTGGGACCAGATGATTTTTAGGGGCTCCCCTGACCCAAACCTGATTGCTTACCTGTATTTTGAGAGCAAATCTGAGCTGTGCCCCAGAGAAACAGTCCTGAGCTGGCACCAAGCTTGAGGGTTTTGAAGTTGCTTGTTACATGAGAACACAGGATTCAAACCTTTCCAAAAGAACTCCTTGTCCCAGCTGCTGCTACATTTAGTACCCAGCATCTTCCAGGACCCCAGGTTTTAGGAAAAGGTGCAAAAAGTTGCCAATAGGATAAAAATATAATAAGCAACTTCTGGGAATTTTTTTTTCTCATGTTTTCTGACTTTTAATCCAAATGGATTTGTATTTCTCCTCTAATACTGTATTTCTGTGACCCCTTCTGAACGTGGATCTTCTAATTACCCACACAAATGCTCAGCTCTCTTCTGGCTCTTACTGAATTCCTGCAGGTCACCAGCCCTGGCTCATAATTTCATGAGTCACTGCTGAACATGCACAAATGCTGGGAGTTAGGGCAGCCTGACCCTCAGCTCCAGCACGACAACGTTCCATGCACTCTTTGGAGAGGTTATTTCACAGCAGCCCTTCCCACCACAGCCCCCATGCAACTGGGTCATTATCTGGAATTATCAATGCATTTACTGGGCAGGAACAGCAGCCAGCACTGTGTCTGGAACTCTTATGCCCTGCCAGTTTTCCTCTTCCCAGATTTCTCCTGGAAAGCTGCAGGTGGAGCTGATGCAGAGTCAGAACCTCTTACAGGATCTGGGAAAAGGAGGGCTTGGCTTGGAATTACTCTTCCAACACAATCAAACTGTTCTGGAAGATTGTTCTGGTAAAAGTATTAATCTGCATTAGCATTAATGATATTATTAATGAGGGGACAGCAAGAAGCTTATAACACTATCTCTACCATAGAGTCCTGTAGATAAGAGGATGTAAACCTTGCTGAATGACCACTTATCCTTTTCCATAATTCATAGATTCTGCTAGAAGCCTCTCACTTCATTTCCAAACACTTGAAACACTGCTTCAGAGATGCTCTTGGTTATTTAGGGACATGGAGTTATTTTAGACACGTTTGAATCCTGTGCCCTGGTCAAAGGACTGGCTGACCTCAGACTGTTTCATTTCTCTTTGGTTTGTTTATGGCAACCAATTCCCAAAGGCAAAGCCATTGTTTGGAGTATTTTGCTGAGTAAGCCCAGAGCCTCAGAACCAAGCTGATAAATAGAAGCAGCTGTATATATTTAGTATGTTCCTATAAGCTTCCAGTGCAATGGATTCACCTGCTGAGCAGCAGCTGGGAGAGTTTCCAGGCTGTGATCCTGGAGGGATGAGCAGTGTGTGCCCTGAGGGTGACAGTGAATTGGGTATTGCCCTTCAAGACCAGTTGCAATTAAGTCTTTGAAAACAATCTATTTTTCCAGTGCTTTTCAGACTGGAGCATTCTTCTGTACAAAATTCCTTACAGAAAGCTGGGTATTTTTCTCTGCTCTGGAATGCAGCCTATGCTGGAGAGCAGTGTGGTTTGAATTACTGAGTGGCACTTCCAGGAGAGCAGGTGAACAGAATGGTTTTAACTCAAAATGCAGGAGGAGGGAAGGCAAAATCATCCCTTATGATTTAATCTTGCAAGGGACAGAAGAAAATTCTTTGAAGTCAGCCAAGATTTATTTGCTTGTTTGTGACCTTCAAGGCCAGGAGGGACCTTTAGATCATGGGGAGTCTCTCGGTGTGTGACAGAGACCGGGATGTGCAGGGATGTGCCAGGTGGAGCTCCTTGGCCAAGCCTGGCTGCAGCCAGGGAATATTCAGGCCCAAATGAGTTGGGATGTGTGGGTGGGTGTCCTGGTTTGAAAAGCCAGGTGTCTGCTAAGGAAGGCAGGAGCCCCCCTTGATATGGAAAATGTAAACCCTCTCCTCTGAATTATTATAATTTTGAAATTAAGGGGCTCTCAGGCAAAGATATGGGAATAGGAATAACAGTTCTTTATTGGGAAAATTAAAAATACAAAAGCAATAGTACAAACAAACCACAGCCAGAGTCAGAGCATGCCCTGTCCCCTGTGTGTCAGGGTGGTGGCACAGTCCCATCCCAGGGTGGCTCAGGGTGGTGGCACAGTCCCATCCCAGGATGGCTCAGGGTGGTGGCACAGTCCCATCCCAGGGGGGCTCAGGGTGGTGGCACAGTCCCATCCCAGGGGGGCTCAGGGTGGTGGCACAGTCCCATCCCAGGGAGGCTCAGGGTGGTGGCACAGTCCCATCCCAGGATGGCTCAGGGTGGTGGCACAGTCCCATCCCAGGGGGCTCAGCCCTCCTGCAGTGCCAGCTGTGGTTCTGCTGGAGCAGGGATCCTGCACAAGGGGGGAGTTTTCCTCTGCAGCTCCAGGGCTGCTGGAGATGGGCCTGCTCTCCCTCTGGGAATGCAGGGCAGCAGAAAGCTGCTCCTCTGGGAATGCAGTGGGCAAAGGCTGCTGGGCTGTTCCCAGGGCAGATTGGATGCAGGTAGGAATGCTTGGCTCCTCCCCTGGGCAGAGCATCTCCCATGGGATGGTGGAATTTGATCAGCCCTGCAGGGACACTCAGTGGCCATGGACAGCAGAGATCTCCTGCAGGGAGGGTTGGCTGTGGGAGAGATAAAGAAAAAACTGCCCCATGGACAGCAGAGAACTGCCCCAGCTCTGACAGATGGGGATAGAACACACACAAATCTTACAGCCCAGGACACGGGCTTAAATCTTAAAGCCATGCCTGGGGCAGGGCTGTGGCTGCCAGTCCCCAGTGGAACATTTGCTGTGCACAGCTGGATCCCAGCTTTGCTGCTGTCCCCTGAGCAGTTTGCTGGGATCACTCTGCCATTCCCTGGGAATCCTGGGAAAGGCAGTGCCACCAGGTTATGGATAGCTTGGGGCGCTTCTTAATCCCCTCCTGCACTGGGTTGGGAGTGGAGTTGGGAGTGCTGTTGGAATTTAGCTGACACCTCATTTTACTCTACATTTTATGAGCTTATAACCTTAACAAATCTGTAGGAGCCATTTACTGTCAGAAAGACAAAACTCCCTTTTGTAGACTTAATATTTCCAAATATTCCCTTTTTTTGGTCCCCTTTGCTACCTTTTTATAGCTCATAAAGAATGATTTGGTTTTCCTGCTTTGTTTCTGTTGTAGTTTATGAACCTGCCAGCTAATAAAATTTCAGGAAAATTTAATTCCATTGAGAAGTTCAATTCAATTTTTTAAATAGGAATTTTATTTGAACACCCTTGTTTTAACATAGCTGCCAGCAACATGAGCAGTTTTAGGGTTTGCTGGAGAACACATTTAATTTCCCATTCCAGAGATGTCCTGGATTTTAATAAGTTCCAAGGGCAGGAGTGGATACTGAAATGACAAACTGCTGTTGCCTGCACAAAAGCCTCCAGGCACCCTCACAAAAGCATAGCCAGCAAGAAGACTGCAAGCAAGGACATTGTGGGAGTGAAGGGAAGGATTGGAATTCCCTTGCACCCATTCCTTTCTTGCTGAGTGGACACCAGGATCTGAGCTTATGAATTAAAGGTATTTTATCTGTGCACAAAAACTGGTGTAAAAAGCAGAATTCCTGACTCATCTCACCACTGGTGGATTTTGGGAATCCTGAGGAAGGCCAGGATTGTTGCCTGCTCCCTGCCAGCCATTCTCGGGGGTTTTCTATTGCTGGCTTGTCCTCAGAGGGAAGATGGGGCAGCCCAGGGGCTGCTGGCTCAGGAGCAAAGCAGATTCAGGGCTCTGGGCAGTGCTGGACAGTGCAAAAGGGGCTGCAGATATTCCTGCCCTTCCTTTCCCCAGTCTGTCTCAGCCTGGCACTGACAGGTGCTTTTGTCAAAGTTTCTCAGAGAATACTCAGCCACACATTTCAGAAAAGTATTTTTGGTTTGATATTTTGGTGCTGTGGGTGTCATTCTAACACACCTGGCAGAGGAATGCACATTGCAGCAGAAATGATTAAAAATTAACTTAAGGAAATAATTCAAACCCCCAGTTCCTCCTGTTTCCAAAATTAATATTTTTTTGAGATACTTGGCACTTTTAGAGGAATATAATTAGGGGATGTTCAGTCTTTTACTCTCATGCAGTCTTACCTTCAGTTTCTGGTACACACCCCTCAGTTCTCAGGGCTCCCAGCCCTTTCACTGCAGTTTCTCAGCTGTTTTGAGGGCCCAGCTGGTGTGGGACAGGGTTTGAGGCTGTCCTGTCAGAGTTCAGCTGCAGGCTGACAAAGGGACTCTCTCCCTTTAGATGTGCATTGAAGGGGCTGGGGTGAAACCTTACACTTTTCCATAAAAAAGTCACTTATGCAATTCTCTAGATGGATTTTCAAGTCTGAAAACTTGAAGATTTTAATGTCTTCTTCTGGAAAAATCTAGTAGATTCTTATTTGCCTTCTGCAAATCTTCCTGGAAGGAGTTTTCCTCTGCAGACATCATCTAACACAGACCAAACCTTCCCCTCCACAGGCTCTTTCATCTAAAAAACTGCCAAAGCTTGAGCAAGTTCATAAATCTATGCCCATAATCCCTAACTTTTCCAGGAAAGAGCTGTGGTAATTTCTCTGTCCTGTGAAGATGAGTGCCTCACTTTACAAGCAGTGCCTGCTCTCAATTGATCAAAGTTGATGTTTTACTGATTTTTTTAAGTTTCTACTCATTTTCTCAGCTCTGTAAGACACATGAAGCAGTGGTGATGCACTGAAATGATTTTGCAAATGTATACACATTCCTATCTGTGTGGCACACAAAAATATTGAAATATGGACTGTCATTATGACATTTCCAATCATTCTGTGAGCAAATTACGTTCACCAGCAACTGTAAATATTGAAGCTGTGTTAAAGTTTCATTGACTCTCTTTGCAATCCCTTTCATCCCTCATTAAAATGAAGTTCTAACCAGTGTTCTTTGCAGGCATATGTGACAAACTTCTGGGAAGTGGTTTTCTTTCAACTTCACCCTAGAAATGTTTCATGTGATGCTTCCTGTCACTTTTGAGGACATAGATTTTAAAATAATAAAAGCACAATCATAGTTCTCCCTTTTATTCCTCTGAAGTATAGAATCATTCTGGAAAAAAAAAAATTTCCTTTATGGCAAAAATTCAAGTTTGGAGCTTTTACTTTCTATCAAGAAGAGCTGGTTTTGCCAACCTGATTCCAACTGTCTCCTTGCAGGATCGTGTTTCTGATTTCCTCCTGGTGCAACTTCACAATCACATTTGGTGATGGGGAGGGGAATTAACCAGCTGCAGAAGTTCTGGAAGCTGGGTTTGTACCTGTTCCAAAGTCCACCTGTGCCTGGCCTTGCTCTAGGCCTGCCCTGATCTCCTGAAGTTTCCTGTGTCTGATTTTTTTTTTTTTTAGGAGAGAATCTTTTGCTATCAATAATAACCAGAAATGTTCCTGCTCCCTCCAGGGCAGCAGCAAAGACTGACCCAACCCAAATGGAGTCACTGGAAATGGGGCTCTGAAGTGTGGGAATATGAACCCCAGCAAATGCAGCCTGTGCAGGGCTTCTTTCCAGATTTCAAGCTTACATTGAAGAGTCTTTAAAAACAAAAGGAGGGTCATTAATCCATTTTTGGATTTATGCTGTTCTTTATTGGCATTTTTCATATTTAATGAGGCAACTTGTGCTGTGCTCACAAGCAACCTTTGTCTGCCTTTGGAGAAAACTGAATGTGCTTCCCTACATCGTTGTTTGGTCTGAATTTCCTAAATTTCCTAACTCCCAAATGCAGTGGGGAATTAAATAATGAAAAACTAGAAAGCCAGGCTGGGTTCTGATGGTCTGCTTTGGTTTGCTGCTCTTGTGGGAGCTGTTTCTGGGTTTCCCTCCAGGTGATGACCCCTCTTCTGCAGCACCTTTTGGGGCACTTGATATGGAAGCAGGAAAGGAGGGAGTTTTCTGCAGGACAAATGGTGCCCTGAACCCAAGTGCTGTGACTGTGCACTAATCCAGATATCAGAGCAGCTCTGTCTGGTGCTGCTCAGGGGAATGAACTAAATCCTGGATGTGCAAAATTGATTAATGTCACAGCACTGAGATCCTGCTGCCCCTGCATGGATTTTCCAGCTCCCAAAGCTCTTACTTTCCCTTTTCAGGCCTTTTCCCATTGTATCAGGCTGGAGTAGGGCAGCATGAGCTGGTATTTACTCACAGATTACTCAGTGAGTAATTGGTGTTCAAGGCCATTAAAATACTCCCCTTTACTGAAAGGGGTTAAACCAGAAAAACAGAAGGGTGTTACTCTTACTGAAATAAAACATCCCTGGCACCTGTGTACTAAATGAACCCCTAACAAATATTTATTGTTAATTGTGCCACCCTTGGGATGCTGCAAGGAGGAGGGAATTACTGACCATGATTTTGGGCAACATTACATCACATTTTTTCTTTATAGAGCTATGACTGCTGAAGTCTGGAGACAATTTCTGCCCGTATTTTGAATAGGTAAAATTTATTTTTGAGTACATCTGGAGTCTGCTTTTCTCTTTGCCAGCTGGGATGGCTGGGATGAATGTTGGCTCCCAGGGACACAGATCTGTGGGGTCAGAACTCCTTTGTGGCTCTTTGAGGAGCTTTGATGCAGGACCTGGCCCCAGTAAGAAGCAGGTCTGTGCTCCCAGAGCAGAGAGGAGCAATGCACCATGGCCACCTCCAGAAGATCACCTGAAGAACAGCACCTTTGTTCTCCCCCCAGATCCTGCCTTTTCCTTCCTGGAAGGAAATCATGGTCCAAAAGCAAGGAAGACAACCTCACTTTCCTTTGCAATCTGTTGACACTTCCCATTTATTACAACATCCTGAAGGCATCTGGGATCTCACAGATCCAAAGATTAACATCAAGGCCAAAGAGTGTTTCATCAGCACAGAGGAAAATCTCATTCAGCAGAGGAGGGATGCTGAGTCAATAGGTCTCAGTGTCTGAGCTGGCTGTGAGTCATCCTGACAGCAGGAGCAATTGCTGCTGTCACCTCCAGAGCAGTTTGGATTCACAAACAATCCATCACCCAGGCCAGGAGTCCTTTGTGACAGCCAGGTTTGGATCCAGCTCTCCCAGTGCTTGGGGAGAGGAGGGTTTGGCTCCCCTCCACCCTCCTGTCCTTCATCACAGAGCTGTAAATTCCTGCTGCTCTTCCATCTTGACCTTGTGGCGCGAGGGGTTGGGGGCTTCTTCCAGAGGCTTTGGGGAAGGGCAGGAATGAATCCTGTCCATCCCAGGTGCTTCAGCAGACAAGATTAAGGAACCCATTACCTCAGTCCCCCACACTGCTGCTCCCACACCCCTCCACCTGCTCTCCTTGCCTTACCCCCCCTGTCTCTGTGCTTCTGCTCCCTGCTAAGATGGCTTGTGACATTCTAGCTTGGGGCATAAACAGAGCAGGGCTGGCTTTGAAAAATATACATGAATAAAAGGTCAAAACTCTCCCAGAAAATAATAAAGTTCTTGGTTGGTTGTTGGGGTTTTTTTTCCTGTTTTTTTTTTTTTTTTAATGCATAGTTATGAAAAACAACTTAACCTTTGGGATTTTGAGGAATTCACTGTGACAATGGTCCAGTTTAAAAATAACAGCTGCTGCTCCAAGATGAGTGTCCTGAGATGCCAGGTTTGCTCTGTTGGCCCTGAGGATCACTGAGTGTGTAGTCCTAGCTTTAAAGAGTCCTGCTAATATTGCTCCTCCTGGAAGGGCAGAAGGCACAGCCCCACATATGGGAGTTCCAGGGATGAATTTTCTTCTGCAGGAAAACAAGGACTTCATTGTGCTCCTGCTCTCTTTGATCCTGCCTGCTGTCAGGCTTGAATTTTTCTTTAACAATGTTACAGGGGAAGAAAGAAAGAAAGACAAGAGGGAGAAGCCAGAAATTACAAAGTTTTTACTGTAACAACTATGAGCAGAAAAAATCGTGGTAAATGGGGAAACACTCATCATGTCTGAGTCAGACAAGGATCAGTGAATTATTGACAAGTGCTTGGGCCTCTTTCCCTCACATGACATCAGAGAGAAAATTCCTGCTTTATCTGCAAAGGAGAAGACTCAGGTTTTTAAAAACTTTTTGTAATGATTTCAGGGATTTGATTTGATTTTGGAGACTTGACTTTCCAGAGGATCCATGACATTATGAATGTTGTCCCTGAAAGAGACTTGGGGAAGTGAACAGTTCACAATTAATGGAGTGCACATGAATAGCTAAATAGTCTGTTATTACTATTTAGGTGTGATAAATGCATCAGTTCTGTCATGGGAGAGCACTGAGTGCTGTTTGTGAACTGACAAGTGAAGCAGAGGAGCAAGAGGAAAAAGCAAAAGGCACAAGAGTATCTGTGAAGCTGTGAGGTAAAATTGCCTGGGAGTTTTCTTAGAGAAGCCAGCTTAGGCTTGTCTTTACACAAGAAGAATCATTTGTTTTGTTTCACTTTGCCATGTGAGATCAATGTTGCCACACCTTTTGTTTGGATACAGATAAAAAAGTCATTAATTATTAGCAGACTCCACTTTCCAGGATTCCCAGAGCTCTGCTGAGGCTCCAGGTGAGTCACCAGCCCCATCTCCACTGTTTGGAAAGGCCAGGCCTAAGTGGCTTGGGGTTATCCTGGTGATTTACTGCCTGCTGGGATGAAACAATGACTCAGACTTGGCTGTTGGAGTATTCAGGGTGGAAGGGACTTCAAGAGGTCCAGACTTGACCCTCCTGCACAGAGCAGGGTCAGTCAGCCCCAAAATGTGTCACAGTGAGGGTTTAATCCTTCTCAAGTGCAGGATTTGTCCTCAGTGAATGTCATAAGGTTCCTGATGTCACTCTTAATATTTGAAAGAGTATTTTTTGCCTGTTTGCCTTTGTTTGCCTGGTGATGTCACTCAGATGACTCTGAGTGACATCACCAAACTGACTAAACCACCTGTGGAGATGCAGTTTGCCCTAAAATATGTAAGAGCTGGGTTTAATCCTGCAGCACCCATACCATGGATTTAGCCAAGAGCACCCTGTGGGCATCTGTTCCTACCCTTTCCTCTGCTGGGTTATAAGGATCACTCATTTTTCACAGATGCTGTAGCTTCTCATTTCAACCAGAGCTCCTTCCATGTGCTCACGGGCCTGGGATGTCTGACAGAATAACTCCATCTCTTAATCTCCTCTGTGCTCAGCTCACACTCTGAAGAAAAAGCTCTGGCCCCAGAAGGTGAACAGCTTAAAGCTCAGAGGAAATATTTCTTCCTTACTGAGTGCTATTTCTGCTCAGTGAGGAAGAGGCTGGAATCAGCCCCAGGGGGTCTTTGTGGATCACATACTCAGGGTAAGCACAGGAGGGACAAACTCACAGCAAGAATATCCTGATTTATTTCATTATCCTGACATTTGGTATTACAACAGCTTCAGTTCTGTTACTTCCTGGGAGCCACAGCCCTCTCTGAAAGGCTCCCTGAGGAAATCTGCCCCAGGAGTGTTCAGAAGCCACATTACTCTGCCCTTGTGGTTGGTGCAGACGTGGAGTAAAGTCCTCACTGCCTGCAGAGAGGAACAGGCAGGTCACACTTTGTGCCTCATGGAGGGAGGTGAAGTGAACTGCCACAGCTGGGATTTCCTGGGATTCAGTTCTGGTTCCTGGGCCCCTGGAGGAGTTTAGACAGAGCAGTTTCTCCTCTCGAGTTTTAATGACTCTCATGAGGCTGCAGGAACAGCTGCCACTCATCACTGACTGTGCTGACAGAAGAACTGTGTCCTTATGGACCTTGCAGGGCTTCTTCCACCCTCCACACAGAGCCAGCTCATCCCAGTGCAGCCAGCAGTGGACATTCTGTGTGCCACCACAAACTGGCCATGGAATGTGTGCTGGGAGCCTCTGGAAGCTGTGGGATCCTGGAAGGCTCTGACACAACATTAGCATCTACTGCTCATGGCCTCAGTGTGTCCAAAGGCCTGAAAATGAACTGCATTTTCTACTCTTTCTAAGCCTTTGCACTTTATAAACCCTCTCAAGTTAAGTCTGATTATGGGAGGAGGGAAAAAGGACTTGGCTGGAAATCATCTGGGTTCTCTTCTCAGCTTTCTAATGTCACCACCCCCAAATCTGTCTATCTTAATCATAAATCTTTCTCTTGCTAGTCCCTATATTCTCCTGAGATTCTTATCACCCAGAGCCACCAAGCTTCAATACTTTAGGCTGAGATTTTCTGACCTGGCCTCTCTATGTGCTACTGTTGTAAAAAACAAAAATCTTTTCCATCCCATCCAGCAAAAATAGGGGATGGAGAAGTTACATTGCCTGGCCGAGACCCAAGAGCAAAGCTTCCATTTCTGCATTCCCAATGTCCTTTTCCCCAAATTCCTTTCCGAGCCTGGCTGTAGCGAGGTCCCTTCCACAAGTGTAACTCGAGCTGGGTGTGATTAATAATTCACATTTGGTGCTAAAAGCAAATCAGAGTTAATTTTGTATATTTTGCTTCCCCTCTTTAATCCGTGGGTTTCCGCGGGAGGTGACTCACGCCTTACGTAAGGAACTGAAACATCCTTCAGTTCCCAGAGAAGAATGTTCCTGCTCATTATGGGGATGAAAGGAGATTGCTGCATTTCAAATGACATGTATAATTTAGACACTTATTTCTAGGAGTGTTTGGAACAGGGAATGAAGAGAAACTAAAATGTTTGAAGTGACTTGAGTGCTTCATAGTTTTTAATGTGACTGGCAAAATACACAGCCCGATAACTTTTAAGGCTGCTAATGGAAGAATGGCTCTGAAACTCTTAACAGACTTCTTTTTTTTTGTTTCCTAATATCA
Organism: Serinus canaria; assembly: GCF_022539315.1. NCBI lineage: Eukaryota > Metazoa > Chordata > Aves > Passeriformes > Fringillidae > Serinus > Serinus canaria. The sequence goes on from NC_066318.1 coordinate 17,763,555, forward strand.
GTATTTATTTTAAGCCAGGAGTAGAAACTGGTATTTGTCACTATGTTAAAAAAAAAAAATCCCTTTTTTTTTTTTGCTGGTAGTTACCCGCTGTGCCACTGAAGTGGAAAGAGGAATGGGACTGGTATTCCAGAAAAACCAGCCAGCTGGTGAGGAAAGTGGCAGCAGGTCTGCTGCACTTGGATGGAGCTGGGAGATTTTTTCCCTTGGCATTCTGAATGTTAAAACTTCACAAAAAATGGAGAGCATGGAATAGTCTGTATTTGAACAGTACAGAGTTTATTCAAAAGAGAATTCAGTAACATATTGGGACGTATTTCTTTAATGGTGTTCTTTTTAGAATATTATGGCCAGCCAAATCGAACACAACCTCTGGAATTTTGAGGCTGAACAAGCCCCAGATGCCCTCATGTTTTGCAGATTATCTTCACAGACTTCTGTACTGACATGCTGTGGTGACCAAGGGCTATCCTTAGCAGGCAGAATTGTGATTCTCTCTTCTCTCTCAGCCCCATTTATTGAGGTATCTTAGAAATAACCAGACACACTGTCTGTGTTCCATGGGCTGTTCTTGGCAGAGGCTGGTTTGGTGCATTTCTCCAGCAAATTGCCCATTTTTTTCAGAGGTCTGTGAATCTTTAAAGCAAATGCAGTGGGCAGTTCCCTCTGAGCAGTGTGGCAGCTTCTGTCCTAACTTTGGAACCCCCTGTAGAAATTTGGATGAGATCTATGCCTTCCAAAAATCTCTCAAAACTGTTGCATTATTTATTTTTATTCTGCTTCAAGGACAATGCTTTTCAAACCAAGAGATGACACAGAGGAGCCCTGGGCTGTATAAATATAGAATCTTTTTATTTTTTTGGTTAATAGATACAGTACAATTTTTGACTACATAAGAAAGCGTTGTTTTCAGTGCATACATTCTTCAGGCAGACAGGAACATGGCAGACAAACATTCCCTGGTGGTTTGAACATGGCACTTGGTTTATTTCTGTAAGTCCCAAGTTCCTGGCTTTTCCCAGTTTTCCTTAGTTTATTTCTGTAGGTCCCAAGTTTCTGGTTTTTCCCAGTTTTCAGTGGCTGCTTTGACAACTCAAGGTCTAAGGAAAAATGAATTTAGTCTACCAGGAGAGCAGGACAGTGCTCAGTGCATCCCACACTGGTCTCCCTGTCACCCTTGTGGTCCCAACTGACCCAGGCCAGCAGGTTTTCCATTCTGTGTTCACAAAAATGGAAATAACAATGTCAAACAAACCACCCTGTGCTTGGGCTCAGCACCTCCACAGTCCCCTGTACTGCCTGACTCCTGAAAAGGCCAAATCCCAAACTCCTCCCTGAATTTCACTTGTGTAAGATGCTGCTGGTGCTGTGACGGGCAAAATTCTTTCTATTCTTTTGTGGTGTAGTAAAAATCCAGGAAAATGGATCCCAGTGTTTGGACATTACATTTTCAGGGAGGAAATAAAGAATTATGGCTGCTTTTTGTATTTTTAATTCACTGTATGATAAGGAAAAACCTCTAGGCTGATCTGTGAGTGTGATACTGATCCTGAGCAATTCCTATGTTCAGGGAAACCTGATAAAGCTTATCTTGCCCTGTAGCTATTTGCTTGCAAACAGTTCCTGGTGTGTCCCCTTGGTGCTGTGGGATTTAGGGATCCTGGAGCCCAGCCCACATCCCCAGAGCTGGGATAGGCCAGATGGAATCTGCAGTGAGGCAGGACATGAAGGATAAGTGAGAGGAAACATCAGAACCAGCCTGGCCAGTTGCAGGCTTGCATGGCAGCTGAGATTCCTGCAGTGAGCAGGAGAGCAAATCCAGTGCCAGAAACACCTGGATGCTCTGGGGTGTCCTGGCATTTGCCAAGCAGGTGAGTGAGGGAGGGTTTGTGTCAGTGGGATGTCAGCAGAGCAGCTGAGGTCTGCAGGAGCCCTAAGTGTGTTCACCTGCAGCACTCAGGGGGTTTGTTTGACACCATTACTCAGACTTTGAGTTCTGACTTCCTTGACGTCCCAAGCAGATCCTTGGGACACATCTTGCTGGGGATCCCCTTCTTGTGAGGATAACTTGGGGGAACATTACAGAAACCTCACTGTTTGAGGAAAGGACTCTGGGAAAGATCACATTCACACAGTCACCAGCCTTCATTTTGCTCCAGACACCAATATTGAAAATCAGTAGATTAAAAAGCTTCTCCTATTCAGGGAAGGACACAAACAGACTTCCAGACAAACTAATACAAACTAGTTTTCCTTGGCTATATATAGAGGATTTAATGTGAAAATCTTGCTTTAGATTATCTAGTTCAGCCTCTGCAAGCACAGGATAAACAGCAGTGAAATGATCCTACACCTGATCTTAGGGAATAGGCAGAGCAAAGCAATCCAAAGGGACTGGGAGAGCAAATGACAAGAAATAGATGAAAAGTAGAGAAAAGAGGATACAGGAGATTGTTACAACACCAGCCTGAACAAGAACATGCAGGTGAAGGCACTTGGACACCTAAGTGGGAGGTGATTATTGGAGAAGAGACAACACAATTCCATGGAGAGCTCGGAGCTCCTTTGCCCTGATTCTCTGGGCCTCCAGGAGCACAAAGGCAGGAGGAGTGAGCACCATCAAAGGAAACAAAGGTACATGTTAATACAGATCCCACTAGCTCAGGTTAGAGAAAGCAGCTGGCAGACAGGAGTCAAGTAAGAATCCCTGAGAAGTCTGAAAAAATAATAAACATCACATCATTTAAACAATTTACCCCTTCTGATCCTCTAGCCAATCCACCAGCCTCCAATTAAAACCCAGACAGTGGGAATCCCTCACCTTTAACACATGCTGCACTTGGTGACACTTCCAGGAATGAGATACACCTGCCAAATTCCTCCAAATTCCTGTTTCCTAACTGGAACTAAATAACATGGAGAAGAAGTGAGAGGCAGAGACACTCCCAGCCAAGAGAGCTGCTGTGCCATGGCACTAGTGGGGCACTGTAAACTGGAGCCTGGCCTGCAAGCATTAGTGAAATGTTTAGTACAATACTTAACTCTGTTACATCTGGGTAGTTCTTTCTCTTTGGACTAAAATGTTACAAATTTTACCATATAAATGAAATACTGTATTTGTTGCTACAGGGTACACTATATACATCATTGGAAGAAGAGAACAATAATTAAATTAAGGGAGGCAAGAGAAGGACAAACAAAATATTAGTAAATAAAATAGAATATGTTCAATAATACTTTTCAGGCAATACTTTTGCTTGTTACATTTACTATAAGGAGGAAAAAATCTTCCATGAAATCCCATTGGAAACAGCTGCCCAAACACCAGTCAGTCCCTTCCATGGCTGGATGTGCTCAGGATGTTCTCAATTCTGCCACTGCAGAGGAGCCCTCAGTGCAACCAGGGCTTTAACCAGCTGGAGCACTGGAGCTGTGCCCTGTGCCACCACCTCAGGTGGCACAGAAAGGCTGCTGGGTGTCACTGAGAGCCAGAAGGGCCCCGCTCCCCATGGTCTGCTCCTGTGCCTCACCCTTGGAGAAGCCCTGCAGCCCATCCTTCAGGGGAGGGAAAAGAGAGGCTCAGCTCCCCCAGCAGAGCTTCCCAAGTTCCTCAGAGCACAGAGCACACCTGCAGGTTTTGTTCCTACATTTCAGAGTTCCTCAGTGAAGGTTTTTCAGCGCTGTTTTCTCACCCTCCAGCTCGAGGTGCAGTAACAAACATCTCCAGCTGAGGCCATCAACAGCAGAGCCACACACAGGCTGCACCTTCTCTTCCTTTGCCTCATCAGTCATTTATTTCCACAAGAACTGATTGATTGATCAATCAGTTGATTGATCAGAGCTATAGATAGCTACTAGTGTCTGATGAAAAACCAATCCAGTGAGCTTCCTGGGGCTCATCAGAATTCTTTCCCAGTAGTGTCTTCTCTTCTCTGACCAGCTCTACTTAATACATAGGTACTAAAATACAAAGCAGTGCAAAATGACCATAAAGCAACTACAGCCCACACCTCTCTAGCAGGTGCACTATGAGCAGGGGGCTCTGGAGGGACTGCAGGTGATTTATCAGGGACTCTGAAGTCAAGGAGAAGAAGCAGTGCAGTTCCCCAGAGCCCATCCTTCAGATGCTTGAGAGTTCACAGTTAACATGGGGTGGGTTTGGAGATTTGTTTTCCCCTTTGATAATACCTGAGGCTTGTTTGTGATTCCTTCAGCATAGCCCACTGCAAGCACTCATCCAGAAAACTCCCCTTGCTGCTGCGAGGGCGTGCAGCTGTCTTTGCCAAGGTAACAGCATCATTTTGCAAGGCTTGGATTTCATCCCCCTCTAGTCTGAATCATGAAAAAAAATTATTTTTCCACTGAAGAAGTCAAATCAAGGGAGAAAAGGAAAGGGCTGTGCAGATCTTGGAGGAAACTGCACAGGGAGCCATTTGCAGATCAGTTTGTAACTCAGGAGGTTACAGCCCTCACTGTCAGTGAACATCTTGCTCATCCTGGTTTTTTCTCCTTGCAACCTGGAGACCTTTCCCTTCCTAAATTTTAAAGCCAACTCTGATTGTTACAGAGCACATGAAAGGCTAAGGATTATTTGCTGATTTGTGAGGCTGCTGTGATGATGCACAGGGCACACAGGGCACACAGGGCACCTGGGCACACTTGCAACAGTCCCTGCCACCCACAGCTCTGGGGTAGGGGCAAACCCACTGTCGCTGGCTCACATGGGAGAATTTGTGATCCTTTCAGACCTGCTGCAACATTCCAGCTTTGAATTACCCTGAACCCAGGAAGGGTTTGCATTTGATACCAGTATTAACCTTAGCAAGACAGTCAGAATTGTGTGTCACATGGGCTTGCAGCTTAGCAGGGAGAGTGTCCCCAGGGTCAAACCCTTGGGTACCCCCACAGAATCCAGAGGAAATGCTTTTTTTTGTTTTGTTTTGTTTTGTGTGTTGTTTTAGTAAATAGCCTGTGTGCAGAAAGGAAACATAAAAATGCTGCTGCCCTGCTGGTGCCTCAAGGGTGTGTGTGAGTTTTTGTGTAACTCTTGTGCTGGTATTGAGAGTTTTCTGCACATTCACACAATGGTGTGTGAGAGCTGGGAAGTTCTCTGAGTTGAGAAGGTTCTTACTTAAGGCAGTGATTTTGCCTTGCAGCCATTACAGAGCATCTCCAGCAAGGTTCCCTATTGCATGTCTGCAGAATAAACTGCTGCTGGAACAAGGGGAAGCCCAGGGCCTCAGATTTAACCACCCTGTGTGCCCTGCTGGCCCAAAGAGCAGGCACACAGGCACTACCAGCCTGCCTGGGCCATGCCATCTGTAGGAGTGTATCCTCTGGGCAGTGGAAATTACTAAATCTAAATTGTAACCAAAATAGCTTGGATTGCAAAATATTTCAGAAATATTTACAGGAGGTGAAATCCCAAGTTAGGAAGGGCGTTTCAGCTTTTCTCCAAACCCAAAACATTCATGTGCTGCTGTTTTCAACAGATCCCTTCCAGCACTGGCCTAACCAATCCCTGCAGGATGTGTCAGGGCCAGCAGCTTGAGTCTTGTGCTCCCAACCAGCTTGGCATGGCCCTCACGGGGTGAAGTGGAGATGTAGGAACCTGTGGATCTGGCAGTGCCAAGGAACAGCCCCAGGCAGGGGGAGGAGTGGCAGCAGTTCAGGGTTACAGCCCCTACTATGTTTGACAGACAATGTCATTAATTCACTGCAGATCTTGCAATAGGCCTTTAAAGAGAAGAGAGAAGATGCTCTTAAATTGTTTCTAATCCCATCTGAGATGTGCCAGAAGAACCATGTGAAGCATTATCCCAGCAGAGTTCCCTCCTGTTTCACCCAGGCTCCCTGGGGGCACAGCAGAGCCTGGCAGGGCTGAGCTGCAGCCCCCGAGGGCACTGCTTACACTGGGGGGGCAGAGTAGTGCATGACAGAGTTGTAATCTGGAGGAGGGCTGTGGCACTCCAGGCTGGGATCCATAGGGAGCAGGACAGAGTCTTCCAGGGGGAACTCCATGGTGTCCTCTTCCACCTGCACTGCTGGCTGGTACTTGACAGTCTCGTGGTCAGCCAGGATGGATTCCTTGCTCCTGCTGACAGCTCTCCTCCTGTTGGGAACAAACATGGGGATGCATCCAGCCTGTCTCTGTAACCAATGGTCAAAATGATTTCTTGAAGAAGTAAATATATAAAAATACCAATTCACCTCTGTGGTACTCTGTAAGACAATTTTGCTGACTGGATGAGGGAACTGAGGTATTTTAAATAACTCTGTGTTTTAAAAGTAGATGTAGGAGTAATTCCAGCTCTGCTGCCCTGTCCTTTCAGCTCAGCACATTTCAGTGCACTACAGATCTCTCACTGGTAAAGGCACCTGTCCTGTACACACAGTAATATCCTCCCTCATTGTTCTGACACAGGTCAGTAAAAATTTGACTTTTCTGAAAGCAGAACTGAAGGCTATGACTTTTCTTGAGGCATAATATGGGATGAAATCTCTGAATGATCTCTGGCAGACCCTAATTTAAACTGATACTGAAAGCAGGAGCGTGTGTTGAACACGCTCAGGCAGTGCAGGGCAAAATCCCTTTTATATTCCCCAGCCCTTTAACATTCCTGACCCAGGGGCTGCTGAAGGGCAGTGCTTTGCAGCATTCCAGCTGCTTTTGTTTCCTGTCTTCCCCTGTTCCAGGTGATGGAGGGTGGGGCAGAGCAACTTCCATCACATGGAGCAGCCTCAGGGTTAAAAGCAGGAGGACCCTGAAACTGGTGTCACCAGGTGACCTCGAGGAACAGCAAGGGCTGTGGAGAACTCAAAAGGTTCTTTCTGTCACAGGCTGCCTTAAAAAGGATGTTCTGTCAACCTTGGTTTGCACTTCTATGGAGCAGAAGCAGGACACTGAGCAGCTCCTTGGAAGAGGCCTGGAAAACTGAGGGGTGCTCTAAAGGATTCCAGTGTGACAGTGGCATTTGAGCTGCTGCACTTTGCTCAGGACCCTTGAACTGCAGCTCTTGGGAAGGAACCTCAGCTCCAGACTCGTCACAGCACTGCTCAAGCCTCAGCTCAGAATGACTTGAAGGTGCCTGGGAGAATTAAAAATCAGGCAGTGCCCAAGCACTTTGTGTGTGTGCTTCATATGTGTTTAAAGTAGTATCAAGTTACATTTTAATGACCCTAAACCAAATCTGAATAGTCAACAGTTCATCAAATAATTGTAGAATTCATTACACTCATTTTATTGGCACTTCTGCAGTGCTTCCAGTCCCCAGCACTGCTCATTTTCTCACTGGGGTGCTTTAGGAAGAAAGCAGAGCCACTTCCTGCTCCAGGGAACAAACCAAAGGCAGGAGGCAGACCCAGCAACTGGAGGCAGGGCAGTAAAGCCATGAATAGGAAAATAGCAGATCCAGGACAGGAACTGCGTGTGTGATGTTCTTTGGATGGTGCAGCAGAGAGCAGCAGGTTGAATGGCCACACAGAGCTCCTTTCAGCTGGAAAGGGTAAATCTGCCCTGCTGGGTTCTGCTGCTGGCACTTTACAAGTCGTGTTCTCTTGCCTCTGAGTCTGGAACCTGTCAGAAGTTTCAGGTTTCCCACAAGCTGCAGATATTGCCACTGGCTGACAGAACCAGTGTCACTATATTAAAAAAAAAAAAAAAAAAAAAAAAAATTGCTGTTTCTGGAAAGATCCCAGGTGTTCAGAGCACTGGCTGGAGTGGAACAGTGGTTCCTGCTGTGTACACAGGCACAGGAGCAGCCTGCAGGCTCCACCTGTGAATTGCCTACAGAATGTGTGCTCATGTTCTGTACATCTCTCATGAAGCTCTTGTGCAGCCAGATTCAGTCACAGCACACAGCTGAGCTCTGATCAGCTGCACTGGGACATGGGCTGGTTCATTTAGGCTCTGATTTTGGTGTGCTGGGCTGGCTTTCCATGGCAGGTTTGCACCTCCAGCTTTGGGAAGTGAGCCTGAGCTGCAGGAGCCAGCCCACCACGTCTTGCATGCCCAGAATGAGCCTGGCTTCCAGGACTGCTGCAGCTTTTACAGCAAAGCTGCTGCTTCTGTGCTTTCAGACCTGCACAAGGCATTGGAACCAAATCTGTGGAGAGGCAGAGCAGAAATTCTAAAATAAACAGTAACCCTGAGAACTTCAACAAAAAATGTAGCACCCTGTGCTTTCACAACTTTTACCTCATTGTCCAGAGAGAAACAGGAGTGGAAACTCCTTTTGTATCCTACAGATTTGGCAGCTCTCCATTCTCTACACACACAGTTTGGCTGCAGCTAAACTTCCCTGACATGAGCCATGCAGCCACAACTTTGTTTATTTATGGAATTCTCCTCTTGTTGCTCAGTTCCATTGGCCCGTGTCAGACAATTCCATGGATGCTCTGGCTTCCAGTTTGCCAGCTATTAAAGTTTTCACTGGAGACAGGGAGAAGCTTGAGAGCATCAGTTTAATTTGGAAGCTTGAGAGTATCACTATACTGTAAGGGCCTTAAAGCTAATAATTTAAAATTACCCCTCATAAGTCTTACTACAATACATCTTTCATAGTTCTATTTCTCTAAAGTATCTAGTCGTAGTTATAAAACCATCCTTTAAAACTTATTTCTAATTCTATTTCTCTCAACAATGTCTATCCTATTCCATAACATTAAGGCAACATTTCTTATCTCAAAGTTTACATACAAACACATGCTACATAAACCTACTGTCAAACTTTAAAAATTCTCTACAAATTCATTTCCCCCAAGTATCACTTTAATTTGGCCCCCACCCTGCATCTCTGAGTTATTAGGGTTAAAAGGGAAAATTGCAGCCCCCTGTAGACTCCCAGCAAGTTTTCCTGTTGGGTTCCTGCCCCTGTGGGTCAGGAGTTTGGATACCTGGGAATAAATAACTCTGCCTGCTGCTGAGATCAGGCTGGGCTTTGGAGGACTCCTGAATGTCCTCTCTGCTCCAGAGACACATAGCTGCTGGGTGGGTCAGAAGGAAGTTGTGTCACTTGTATCCAATGGCAGACCACATGCAATTAACTCCCAGTACTGTTCCTTTCATCTCAATGCATTTCCTAATTAAAGCTCTCTGTGGGGCTCTGCATTTCCCCTTTGATGCTGCTGTCACAGACAGAGCCTGCTGTGCATGTGCAGGTGCTGCTGCTGGGGATGAGGCTGCTCATCCCTTTCCATCTGTCCTTGGTGCTCAGGATCTGCCCCAGCCCTCAGAGCCCAGCCCAGCCCTGGCTGTGCTCAGTGCCTGGGGCTCCAGGGTCACCAAAAGTCCCTTCCTGGCCTGGCCCCTTGGCAGGGACCTTCTCCCTGAGCCCCCAGCAAGCAGCCTCTGACTGGAGGGGCTGCACTGGCAATCACAGCTGTGCAGCTCCAGAGGATATGGAATGGACTGACTTCATTAAAGCTGGCCAGTCCTTGGCTCAGGGCCTCTCCTGGCACTGCCCTGCCCAGCAGTGCTTCCTCCCTGCTCTGCTCTGCCTGACCCTGCAGTGCTGTGGGAGCCCACCAGAGAGAAATGGGTGAATCAGTTTGGCTGGATCTGCTCAGGGCTGGAACTGTCCCAGCCCAGGCTCCCCTGTCAGTGTCCCCAGCATGGCCCAGCCCTGAGGGTCAGTGGCAACACCACAACATTCAGCTGGGGTTCAGCTGCCCACTGACCCAAACTTGTCACAAATTGCAGTGACAACCCTGAGAACCACCTTGTTTGTCCTGTCCATGGTGTCCTGTTTGGGGACACAGCCTGAATATTAAATAATCTTCCACAAACTTTTTAGTTTTCTGAGGGCACCACAGTTGTTTAGAAGATAGCACAGAGGATAATCCTGCAGTAGCTTGAAAGCCTGAGTGACCTGCTGAGGCTTTTTCTTCCTACTGTACAAACCCAGAGATTTTGGAGACCGAAAAATGCTGAAACCATCAAAGAGCTGGGAAACCATTAGTGGAGCTGTTTATTTCATGTGAGAGGGAGGCAGTTTCTGTTAATCTACATTTTGGGGTCAATGACTTGAAAGGGACTGTGGAGAAAGAAGGATGGCTGCAGGAAAATCACCCTGAGCAGGGAGGGATTCCTGCCCCAAGTGCAGCAGCTCCTACAGCTCTGCAGTTAAAAACCCAAGTATTTTGCTGTCAGTAGAAAAACTGGTGGACTTTCTGTCCATGTAGGAAGCCTGGCCATGTTCAGAGGCTGTGTTTAGGGAAAGATGAGAAACTGGGCTGACTGCTGCCAAGTAGAGCAGTTTGTCTCATGACTACCTCTCCTAATAACATGTAGGAGCTTCAGGGCTTTGTAGGAGCTTTCAAAGGTGTTTAATAAGGCGCAGAGTAAGAGTGGTGGATTTTTTTTAATTTTAATTTTTCAGCAATTAAAGAAATAAAAGGGTTATTTTTTCCTTCTGATAGCTATGACTGATTCACAGTTTGCTTTAATACATTTTCCACTGACTGCTGTGCAGGAGGAATTTCATCCTGGGCTCCCCTCTGGCACAGCAGTGCATCAGCATTCAGCTGGCAGGAGAACTTGAGGAGTTGGGCTCAGGAATTCATTGTTTGGAAGCATTTTCAAACACAAAGTGCAGGTGATAAAGTTTTCCCAGGCCAAAGCCACCCTCGTGTCCCCTCACATGTGTGGCCAGGCTGCTCAGCTGTCCCTGTCCAAAAGCAGTGGGGTGGAAACCACTGCAGTCAATTCCCCTTCCAGTCCTTGCTGCTGTAAGCACAGTGCACAATCCTTGGAAAAAAGTGCTTTACATAACTCCTGAGTAGCTGCTCATTCCTGGTTCTAGTTTGGAGACCTCAGGTCAGGTAACAGTGCAAGGTGCTGCATGGCACAAGAACAAATGTATTTATTATTTCTGAGCTCCATTCTGTCCTGGAGCAAACATGTTTCCATGCCTCGTTTCTGTGAGAAGATGAGAAAGGATTCCAGCCCAATCCTGGCTGTGTTTTTGTTGTGTTCTGTGTGAATGGACATGAATGTCTGCTGTTGCTGAGCAAAATCCACCATTTCAGAGTTGCTGCCTTGCCTTAGGCCCAGCTTGCTTTGGCAAAGCCAGTGCTGGGATGTGGGTGCAGCATCCAGAGCCCAGAGAGGATCAGCTGAGCCTCAGCTGATCTGGTGGGGCTGGGCCAGAACCAGAGCAGGGATTTCTGAGCAGCAGAGGATGATTGGGTTTGGGGGAGAAGGAGAAGAGCTGGGGGAGGACAGCTGAGCAGATACCAAACCTTTTGTCATCTTAAACAATAACTTGATTATAGAGTCTCTGGAGGGTTTTAAAGCAGTGCTTGGCAGTAGCCTGATAATATTATGAGATGGAAGCTGACACCAGAGTCAGCCCATCATTAAATCCCCTGTGCTCCCTGTGCTTCCCTGAATGCTGATTCCAGTGTTGTTATCCCAGCCAATCTTTCTATCTCTCACTGCAGCTACTGCTGTGACTTTCTACTTCAGCAACATAAAACACTCAGAACTTTCCTGCTCTATTTAGGCAGTAGGAAAAGCTCAGACTTGGTTAGTCCAGCCTAACAGTGAGCCCAGGCCCAGAGTATCAGATTCATCCTCACTAAACTCTTGACGCTGACACTCCATGGTGTGTGCTGTTGGCAAATTTTAAACTCAACGGAGGAATGAATGCAGGATAAATAAACAGTGAGATTTTGGCAAAAATAATGAATGCAGCCACCCTGGTTTAGAAAACATGCTAAGCCTTTGAACAGTTTTGTTTTAGAAAAGAAAGACTTTGAAAAGGATCCAGGGTAAATGTTTTTGATAGAGAGAGATACACCATTAACAAGGGTGACTTTATCTCCCCTGTTAAACCCACACTCCCTTCTGACCTCTCTAGATCATTCCACAGGCTTTGAGCCTTGTTTGGCCACTTGTCACTGCAGGAGCACCCAGGGGTGTCCTGTCCTCAACCCAGAGATCTTTGGGGTGCTCTGCCCTGTTGGAGCTGCTCTTTGAGCCAAGGAGGGTCTGCAAGATTCAAAAAAAAAAAAAAAAAAAGGCAGCTGACAAGAAAGCTAAGAAAGCTTCCTCAGCTGGAGCTCAGACACTCAGGGAAGGATGTGCCAGGGAGAGCCACAGCTCTGTGGGTGCTGTGGCAGCAGGAGAACAGCACAGCTTCTTACAGGCTCTGCTGGCACAGAAGGGCTCAGGAATCCCCATGGAAGTGTTGAGTGGAAGTGGGAGAGCCCAGGTGGTGGGGCCAGGCAGGGATTCAGTGCCCCCACAGAGCCTCCCCTCCACTCCCAGTGGCCCTGCTGGCAGGTCAGAAGGTTTTCCTGGAAATCTCTAAAGAACAGGCTGTTAGGGAGTCCTGTGTTTCCACATCTGGCTGGGGGCTGACTTCTCAGATTTTCAGGAGAAAGCCTGGAAGGGGCAGAGGGGGAACCTTCCTCTGCCAACTCTTTATCCAAACAGGAGAAATGCAATAAGGAAAAGCTGTCAGGGGTGGGTGACAGAAATCCTCAGAGGGATGAATCCCACCAGGGAGGCTGCTGGATTTGTGTCAGTGTGACATCATGCAGCACAGAGGTGAATCAGCCCAGGTGAAGCATCACAGTAATGCAGCTCCTGACATTTGAGCTCCTGTTTTTGGAGCTGCTGCCATTTGGTCTCCATAGCAATGGATTGTGCTGGCAGGAATGCTCTGGGTGTGTGCAGGGGATAAAAACATGGAAATGGATCAGGATCTCTGCAAATCCCACCAGGTCCAGCCCTGGGACATTGCTACAGGGAAAATACTGCTGGGACATTTCTGAGGCCACACTGCCATCCAGCACAATCCACAGCATTCCAATGCTCCTGTTAGTGTTGTCCACCTTTCCTTAGGAAATCTCCCTTTTCCTTCCCTTCTTCTTCCTTTTCCTCCTCTTCTTCTCCCTTTTCCTCCTCTTCTCCTTTTCCTTCTCTTCTTTTCCCTCTTCCTCCTCTCTTTCTCCCTTTCCCTCCTTTCCTGCCCTCAAACATCAGGGAATTGATGCTCTAAAGCATCAGAAGACAAGGCAAGCCCTTTCCATCTGCTTTTCCCTCTGAGTGAGAGTCAGCCTCTCCAGAACTGCCACACTCTGACCATGCCCTCTCCTGGGAACTCTCACAGAATATCCAGAAGTGCAACAGGCTTCTTCTCATCCCTCACTTGTCTTTAGTGCAGAAAAGGGGTGACTTGGTGTAGAACAAGCAAGAAGAGTTTATCTGCTCTGCAGGGAAAGGTCATGGAGTTCCTCAGTACACAGAAAACATACAAATCTCAGTAGATTTCAGAGAAAACTCTAGGCAAGTGGTAATTAGCCTAATTAACTGATTAGACAAGGAATTCATTGCTATATAATAATATATTTTTTAGTATTTTGAGCAGCTATTCTTTGAAATTCCACATGTTGACATTTGAATCAGTAAAATGGGTAATTGTTAGGAAGGTGGAGAAGTTTTTCACTACTGGGTCACCTCTGCCTGTGTGGTTGTTACTGAAATACAAAGAACTGTCAGCAAAAAAGTAAAAATCTGCTTTTCATCATCTGTATTGTACTATGAGAGGATAAACAAACAGCAAACCCTGTCCCAGCCTCAGTTTGTAAACCAGGTGTGAAGAAACCACCCAGGGATTACAGAGGTGGTGGGATTTAGGGAGTTCTCTGCAGCTCTGTCTCAGAGTGATGATGAAGCAATCAGGGCTCTGGTGAAGGCACTGCTCTTTGCTATGCACAAGCATTTTGAGTTTACTCACATACCATGAGCTGCAAGGATGCCACTCCTTCTGTCTGACTTCAGTATACACACTGGTACAATTACAAATGTCAGCTTTTGCATTCATGAATCAAGTTCTTCAAACTCTGCTCCATCACTAACAGAGAACACTCAGGAGCCAGTGAGCAAACAGCTAAATTTCACCTCTATATTCTCATTTTTTCTTCCTCTCATCTCCCATTTGCAGAATCTGCTGCCCCTTGATCTTAAAACACATTACCAAGGTTTTCTGGTTATGGGGCTGAAATTCAGAGTTCATCTCCTCTTGGCTTGCCTGGATATCCAGAGGTTTCCTTTTGGCAGCAGAAACAAAACTGCACATTTCAAAAGCATTTCTCTGAAAGGAAGAGCTGTCTGAAAAAGAAATCCTCCAGAGTACTCACGCCAGAGCCATGATCCCATAGGGCCAGGAACGGATTTCCAACCTCTTGGGGCTTTTCATCTCCTCTGAGGTCAGCACCATCCCACTGTCAGACTCCTGAGGAGCAAAAGGAAGGGAACATCAGGGAGAGCTGAACCTGGGACTGCTGCAGGAGCCACCAGTCCTTCAGGATGTTCTTCTATCAAGGCCTTATCAGTTTTTATCCAAGTGTTCCTGATAATGCTGCTCTGGAGCCTGGGAACGTTTCCCTTGTTTTTATGACATTAAAGTTTTTGATCTGCATTTCCAAAGAGCACCCTTAAAATGAACATATCAAAAAATAATTTGACATTTTCGAATCTGAAACTGATATTAAGCATGACATATGGGCACCATGTACGTAGGATAGCTGAGATAAGAATAGACTGAGATTCATAAAGAATATATCCAATAATTCTGGCTGGGCTCCTCCAAGGAAAAGCTCCTTAAATACCCACTGGAAATACACAATTAGAAGCACTGGGATTTGAAGGAAGTGGAAGTTCAGCAGCATTTTGTAAGTGCAAGTGCTGTGTAAAGATGGATGGCCCTGGCCTTTATGGATTTTTTTATGAGCTGTCCAACAAAACTGTCTTGATTCAAGTTGGGGTTGTGTTCTGCTGCACTTGAGGCTGCAGTTAAACTTTGTGCTACGTTTATGCAAGTACACAGACATCACAGTCCCCATTTTAAGTTATTTAATAACATTAAATGCTCTGGGTGTTTCTTTGCATTTGAAATATTTTGTGATGCTGGAAAGTTGCACATCTGTGCACTTGTCAGAACCAAGACAGCAAAAGCCCTCAACATAGAAGAGAAATTCTACTTAGTCTTATTTTGCCAGTCAAGATATAAAAAATAATCTCATCAAACCATAAATAACAAGAAAAAGCCTTTTTATACATGCTCTGGTCATCTATCAGTTGTTAATAAGATCAGTTTATAAGTGAGTTTGTGAAGTATAAAGTGAAATCCTGAATTAATGAGGTCTGTCAAACCCTCAGTAAAACCCAGCTTGTCTTTGGATTTTATCTTGACTGTTTCCCCTTCAAACACATGCTCTAGGAACAGTTTATCTGGGGGCTGCTCTGCACTTTGCTTACACCTCTCTGCTAAAAGAATCTCCACAGAGATAGCAGATAATTGCACAATGGCAGGAAGGTGTGGTGGAGCACTTGGAGAGCTCAGGCAGCTCTTTGAAATAATGACCTAATGACTATTCAGGGTTGATAATTAAGAAAACTTCAATAATCAAAGTACACTTACTTTGTCCAAAAGCAGATCACACACTGGTTTGGATTTAAAAGAGCCTTGTTGAACCATCACATTTATTTCTGATCTCTTGATGTATTATCACCCTTTTGGGAAACTTTTCCCCCTCTTGTAAAGGTTTATTAGAAAAGGAACAGGGAGCTCTTAGGCAGGTAATGCTCCTGCTGGCAGCAGTAATCTCTTGAGACTGCATTGATCTAGCAAATGTCTTTGTGTGATTCACAGGGACAGATTTTATCCTGTAAGAGGGAAGATGCAGGAGCCAGGGAAATTTCTAAGCCTGCTAATCCCTGAGATGCACTGATAAAGAGGCAGAAATTCCGTCTGGGAAAATACAAGGCAATAATGGGCCTCAGTTTGTGCTCAGCAGAGAACAAATGACAAACAGGCTGTGTTGGTCAAGGACATGAAATATTTCCAGGACAAGTTGGAGCTGCAGACTTCAGCCTTCCCAAGGGAGCTGCTCTGAGGAATGGCTCTGTCCAAGAGGGATTCTCAGCTGGAGCTTTCCTTTGCTGCTCCTCCTGAGTCAGGAGGATTCCTGAGGGATTCAGGAAACTTTGATGCCCCTGGAGCATCTGTGCACTACAGAGGTCCCTCCTGAGGGACACAGAAGGTGCCATGGAGGCAGAACATGGAGCTGCAGCCAGGGGCTGCCTGGACCACAGAGGGAATTCAGGAGTTGTTCTTGGGGATTTTTTTAAATAAGAAAATCCCACCCATTCAGAGGAAGCCAACAAGCAGAACCCTCATTCTGTCACAAAACAAACCTTTGCTTTCCCCTGGAGCAAAATTAAACCCTTTAACATTCTCCCACCCTGCAATGGCATTAAACTGGCAATAAATACATTCACTTGCAGTGAGGAAAATCCAGAGTTTAAGCTCTTTGTGTGAATCCAGACCAGGATACTGAATCCTGTTCTTGTCTACCCAGAAGTGAACACCTTCACCCCCACCAAGTGATTGGCTGTCTTGGCCAGCCAGAATGTGTTCTGGACACATTTCCCTCCAAGAGCTTCCTTTCAATGAGCTGCCACTTTCTTATGGTGGAAAAACATCTTGAAATATGTCACATACAGCCCCTTAGCCTGATCAAAGCCAGGCCAATCACATGTGAGCCTCTCTTAAAATTATTTGTTAAGAGAAATGCAGGTCCTTCTTTGTTGTCACACAGCCCTGGGTGTGAGGTGCCAGAGCCAAATCTTCTGCCTGATTTAAAGTTCTCTCCTACCAAATGATTCCAAAAGCTCTAATGAGTGTTTCTGGTGATCTGTGAACCTGCTGGGGAAGGATGCAGCCACCTCTCTTACCTCATGCATCACTTTCTCCTTTTCCACTGGCACCTCATCAAATGTCTTCACACTCAGGGGTCTCTTCTTGCTGTTGTTTCTGAAAGCAGGAAAGTCAAGGGGTCAGCACAAAGCCCAGGCAGATTCTGCACCCATTGTAGCTCAGCTGCCTCCTCACACAGCCCAGTTTCCTGGACCACTTCTCTTTTGTCACCTCTTGTGTCTAATATCCAACACCCTGACAAACTTCTCTGGTTCTTTCACCAGCCATATTAAGGGAGGACACCAGACAGTGAAATGTTTCTTTCCCCCCACCCTGTATCTGCTTTTCTTACCCAGTTTCTACTGCACTCCAGCGATTCACTCCATTGTTCAAGTTTTCTTCCACAGGGCAGGTTTTGGAGTTGGATTCTCCATCTGGACACAAGGTGATGTTCAGTGGAATGTAATCTTTGCCATCCTATGAAATTAAAAACAGAAAAGAGCACAAAGCTGGTAAAGTTCATTTTGTGCTGCATCTCAGATGTGTGAGGTTATTGTATCCTATAGAGCTTTGAGATGAGAAAGGACTAAATAGTGCTTGAACTTAACTGTGGTGTTTGTTCAAGGTGAGTCTCGTGTTCCTCACACCCTGTGGAAGTTATGGAAGTTAAAATGCACATTTCATCTGAGAATGACTGCAGGAGGCTTTGTGAGGGACCCGGGGCACTCTGGGAACCCTGTGATGTGGGGTGGCTGAACATGGGCTGGGATATTCCAGTTCAGCTCAGAAGCAATGGCCCGTGTACTGCTTGGTTTTGTTCAAGTTCAGGAGCTTGGGAAGAGCCAGGCCTTCAAATGGGAGCCTGAAAGGATTTAATTTCTTGTTCTTCCCAGGAATTGCTGCTGCACATGGTAATGAGCTCTGCATTGTCATTACCCCCCTGCAGCAATCCTCAGGAATGACTCTGCCTTTAGCTCCTGAAACTATTTGTCCAAATTTCCCTGTGCTTCTTTTTGTTTTTAATTTTGAGAAGCAGTTAAGTGCCCTATTCCCTTATCTTGATTTTTATGTCTCCTCAATTTACTTTGGTTATAGAATCAAACTCACAAGCTCTTCATATTGCAGACTGGGCCCTCTTCAACTCAGCTCCACTAAATTTGTTTACAAACAGGAAGGAGCTGGAGGAGAGTATTTGATTTCTTCTTCAATTAAATTGACAATTGCATAAGTGATCTGGTTGTTTTTACTGAAGAAGAAAACAACTGGTTTAACTATTATGAGATTAATCATTATATACCTGACTTTCTGTGCTTTAAGCTGCATAATTGCAAAGCTCCCAAGAGCGCTGGTGAACATAAAGTTGGAAATGAAAGACAAAGTTCAGGAGGTGAAGAAAATCAGAAGTAAAATTAACATCTGAGTAGTTAACATTGTCTTTACTCATCCCAGCAGGGATTTCCCTAGTGAGCTGTGCTAGGAAGTGAAATCTCATCTTGGTGTTTAATAACCCTGCCCATGCACACAGATGTCCACCCCAACTCCACCCCTCTTGCAGAGGGCTGGCCCTGCTGTACCTGCTGCACGTTGGCCTGCAGGAGATCCCCCAGGCGCTCCACCAGCTCGGTGAACGTCGGCCTCTCCGTGGGGACCCCGTGCCAGCAGTCCAGCATGGTCTGGTAGCTGCAGGAACAACACAGGGATTAGGAATGGGAAAGGATGAGAGCTTTTCTTCCAAACTCTCTCACTCCACTGCTGCTTGGTTTGGTGGGTCTTTGGATTAGGAGAGGTTCAGATCTCCACATGCTGAAATTCTAGTTTAGTTTCCATGTGAGATGCTTTTTGCTTCCATAGTCCTGCCTCAGCTCAGCCTGCAGGATTTTGGTTTTCACCTAACTCAGAGTCTGGCTGCTGGGCCCTGCTGACACTGCTGAAGTAAGTCCTGGTTATGGCTGCTGGGTTTCTGTCACAGAGTCTGAAGTCTGAGCTCCATGAACTATATGAGTAGTGTAGTACACATGAGTAGCTGCATGTACACATGAGTAGCTCCATGAACTACAGCTGACATGGGGCATCTGATCATCTTGTTAGCAAAGGTCAGGCTGACTTGGGCTGTCCTTAGCATCAGTCTCTGCTGTCACACACCCAAAATATGCTCAATCACAGCTTTACTGAACATAAAATACCCAGCTGTGGTCTCCTCCCCCTCCCCACTGCCACACAATCTCTTTTCTGAGGTGTACAGCTCCCAGCAGCTCCCAGCAGCTCTTACACTTCAGGAGTGGAATACTCTGGAGATCTCATCCGGGTCCCCTCCTTGAGCCGCCGGCAGAAATCCTCATCTATCTGCACCCCAGGGTAAGGAGAGGCACCTGGGGGGAGAAATGACAGGGCTTCAGGGTGGCACAGTCTGTGTCCCAGCCCAGGGGATCTCTGCTCAGTATTTGATGTCACCCAGAGGCTGGCAGTAACAGGAGCTCGAGTGAAGAAGGAGTTCAGTCACTCACAATCTGCATTTTTTTGTCGGGAAACCTGTCACAGACTCACTCTGTCCTTCAAGGATTTCAATCACAGTGTCTCCTCTGCTTTTGTGATGCAGTCAGGACCACTCCAAGATAAAATAGGGCAGAGGAGAAATGAACTTTATTCGTTTAAGAGTTTACAGTATCTCTTGGCCACTGGTAGAAAAGTTCCAGTTCATTCAGTGGGTTCCTTGGTGCTTTCCAAACTGTTACCCTGCCAGTATCCTGCACTGAGAGGATACACACAGAGTGAGTAATTCCTGCTCATCCTTTATTGCCTCAGAACCCCTGTGAGTAGGTGCAGAGAGGGCTGTGGGCACTTGGCCCCTGCCAAGGACCACGAGAACCTTGGTTCAATCCCATGAGTGGAATCACTCCTCTCCTACATTATCCTCCAGGGAAGGCTCCCTTGACAGTGACCTCCCAGCCTTTCAGCCTAGCTTTCTTTCCTGACTCTGTTCACTGCTGTTTTCCTTGAGTGCCACTCAAGTGCTGGCTGAACCCTGGCAGGACAGCTCATGGCAACTGGAATTGTTTTGTGGAGGTTGAAGGCTGTGAAGGAGCTTTGTGTTAACTCCCACAAAAATTTGGGAGAGTGCTCTGGCATCTGAGTAATGCAGAGCTCACAGGTAAAAGTCAGAAGTCTAAGCTGAGATTTCAAATGCTACTGAACCTACAGTGGATAAAGCTAAAAGATTTGTAACTTCCCTCTCTTCCTCCCCCCTAAGCCAATGCTTCCTGTGCAGCACAACCCTTGTCTTGGACATTTTGGCATCCTGGAGGCTGGATGATGAATTTGGAAACAATTTCATCAAGTCTTTACGTGGGAAATTGAATGGAATCTGTATCCAGCCCTGGAGGAATCTGTGTATGATTTACTGGCTATAACATTCCTGCATGTTTCCTGCAAACACCATCATGTGCTGTGCACTTGGGGGCACAATGAGAACAGCAGAAACCTTTTGGATAAAGCATTGAAGAAGGGGTCAAAATGTGGCTGCTTCCAGAACTGTTCTACTCTGTGAACCTGACTGCTCAGTGGGCAGAGCCTGCACTGGGGAGCTGAGAGCCCAGCACTGCCTGAGAAGGAATGTCAGCTCACATGGGCTCCCAGGACACCCAGAGCCCAGGGATGCTTATCCACAGCACTTCTGAATTCCCTGGATGTGCAAGTACCAGGGCACAGGACTGACAGTGTTTCCTGGAGTTTTGTAAGCTGGAGAGAGGCAGCACCATCATTTCTGCTTTATCCCCAGATTTTCCTTCCCAGTCTTGCCTTTGGCCTGTCATTATGCTCAGGGAATTAACTGCTTATCTCATGGATGGAGAATTCCACTTGCTCTCACAATCTGAGCTCTCTCTCTCTTTGTGATTTCATCCCAGATCAGATCAGCTGCAAGATGTTGGTGAGAGCAAATACAGAGAAGGCAAAGGATACCAGTGACAGGACAAGGGGTGCTGGGACAAACTGAAAGGAGGGACATTTAGGTTAAATCTTAGGATGCAATATTTTATTGGGGGGTGGTGAGGCCCTGGCACAGGTTGCCCAGGGTGCTTATGGATGCCCCAACCCTGGCAGTGTTCCAAACCAGGCTGGATAAAGCCTTGAGCAGCCTGGTTTAGCAAGAGGTGTCCATGGCAGGAGGAGTTGGGACTAGATCATCTTGAAGATCCATTCCAACCCCTGAACTGAGTCTATGATTCATTTTTGACTGGAGGATCTTTTGGTAATTTATATTTTGACCAATGCTGGCCTCCTACCAGCTGGAGGCAGCTCAGATCATAAAAGCAAGGAACTCTCCCACTTCCACTCAGCACTGTCTTTATCTGGACTATGGGATAGGTCTGATAACTTGGATTTGGAATGCTGAGACAGCTTGGGAGAAAAGTAGGCTGGAACATATGGTGTAAGGCCTACACATGATGTTTTCCTTAGGGGAAATCTCCTTCAAAATGCTCAAAGATGTGGCATGCATTGGATATGGGAGCCCTCTTTTGATCTTGGTTTTATTTTAGTGGCATAATGAGATGCTGATGTTACTACCAGGCACTGCTTGTTTTCATAATTATCTCTGATTGCTTTTGGAACAGTGCACATTGAAATTCCAGGAGACACTGACATTCTGTACCATTAGTGATTTCAGGATGTGTTAAACACTGCTGGCACCACCTGACACGAGGTGTGATGACCCCTTTGGAATAATTTAAAGCTCATTGCAAACTCAGCCCCAGATGGAAATTAATATTCCCTCTAGTCCTGATTTCCCTGTGTATCACCAAAGCAGATCCAGGCTGCCAGTCTTTCTGCAGGCCAGCTATTGTCCTTCACAACACAAACTGCACTCTGCATTTTCCCAATCAGTATTTTTCCCTTTTTTAGAGGGTGCTCAGCCTGTGGGACCCAGTGAGAGCAGCAGCTGTAAACGGGAGCCAAAACACACCCTGTGGCAACGACAAATAACTTCCATCTCATGGCTCTCAAGGATCTGTAAAACTTTTATATGACAGAATTCAATCAGTGACACAAATCCTTAATTAAATATTTATCATTTGAGCTGCAGATGTGAGCAGTGCCAAACCACAGGCATGCCTGGATGAGCTGGATGAAAAACCCTCTCAGAGAAAATGACTGGTTTTGAGCCTGTGCCACCAAGTGAAAAAGCAGTTTGTGATCTACGTCAGAGCCAGGGCAGAGGCTGCTGCACGGGTGGCAGCCCCTGGAGCCATTTGGGAGGTTCCAAATTCAGAAGGGGACAGTGCCAAGAAAGGGGCTAAAAGAACCCAGATAAAATGTTTTTTTAAAATAGATTAAAATAGATGTGAGTTTCACTGACTGGATTTTAATTTGTATTAGTGTTCAGTATTAAAGGCCATCTGTTAAATTCTGTCAGGACCTTTGGGAGTGATACAAAGTTTGTTTCTGCAGTGCCCCTTGGATTCATCAGCATTCCATTCCTTTGGTTCCCAGTGGAGAGCCTGTCCCCAGTGGAGAGCCTGTCCCTGAGCATGCCTCTGGATGCTGAAGCTAAAGCATCTTCCTGAATAATCTGATAAAACCAGGGCATTCCTGGTGCTTCTGGAGCTTTGCCTTTCTGTGCTGTTTCTACACCTGCAGTAGGTGATGCTGTAACAGAGCCATGGAGGGCTCACCCCAAAATAACAACACCCAAAACCAAGGGCTGAGCCCCAGGGAAAGCAGCAGCTGCCACTCGTTTCAATCACTCAAGTGTGAACTTTCAGCTGGGTGTGCAGATGTGGAGCAGAGAAAAGTCCAAATCAAAGACTTGGACTGAGAGCAGGTTATGATTTTACAGCCAGCCCTAAGTAAAGATTAGGATAGAAACAGCTCCAGACTTTGCATTTTCACTTGGCATCTTGAGCCCAATCATTAATTTCAACTGATCCATGAACCAAAGATAGAACGAGATTAGAGTTTGCTTTAAAATCCAGCAGCTTAAGTTGACAATGCCTCTTGTTTTCTTTTGTCTGCAAATGCTGATTAAAAAGCCAGAGCTGACATTCCTAAATTCCCTCAGGAAAACAAATCTTGCCCCTCTGCAAGGAGAATCTGAGAGCAGCACAGTCCAAGTGTCTGTAGGGCTGCTGTGTAGGTCTCACAGCTTTATCTGCTGGACAGAAACCAGGGCTCAGAGAGGCTGAGATTTCTCACAGCATCCTGGGTTGACATCTCAAAGTACATAAAGAACATCATTATTATTCTTTTAGAACTGTTGTGGCTTGCAAATGATGCAGCCACAAGAGCCCACGTTCTACCCTTGGTCTGCTGCCAAAAAGGTTTAGGCTGAGCCCAGCACTGCTCCTTGCACCAACCCAACAGCAGCTGCTGCCAGGAGATTTTTCTTACCTAGAAAATCTTAGATTTTGTGGGGTGGATGATCAAGCTGGGATAAAATATCATGTGGGCTCATGCTGCATGGGCTGCCAGCAGCAGCCACTGTGCCCACGGCAGGGTGACCCTGTAGCTGTGGGGTTCCCTGAAGCAGGTGGGGTTTGATAGGAAACTTCTTCATTGTTCTCCAAGAAGTCTCCCATTCCTCCCAGCAGCAGAGGCTTGCATTTTATCTCTGGGCTCTGTTGCTTTCAGTGGGTACAAATGTTAGGTCCAGGATTTTGGATTCTTGATCCCCCTCCCCAGTGTTTTCATGTCCTTTGTCAGGTGGAGTTCTTATTGAAATTGGCTTTATTTTACACCTGGTTTGCACTGAGAACTCATCCTCAATGAAACAGAAGCACTGCCCCACATGATCACCTTTTGTTAAAAGCTTTTCTTAGCTAAGTAGCCATAAACTAGGGGGGGAAAGGGTTTGAAACCATTCTTACCTAGAGAAAATATCTCCCACAGCAGCACTCCGAAAGACCAGACATCGCTCTGTGTGGTGTAAATTTTGTCAAAAATAGCTTCTGGAGCCATCCATTTGAGTGGAAGCCGTGCCTAAAAGCCAGAGACACAAGAGGTTGCCAGATCTGCTGTTACTGATGTGCCCAAGCCCAGCTTGAGGGTAAGCACTGAAGCTTCTTGCACTCACATCTCCCTTCCGTACGTAGTCGGGGTCTTTGTAAATGTCCCTGGCGAGGCCGAAGTCACAGATCTTGACCACGTTGTTCTCGGACAGGAGGATGTTCCTGGCTGCCAAATCCCGATGGATGCACTGCCAGGGAAGGACACAGGGTCACAGGGGGCTGGGCAAGGAGCCCCTGCTCCAGCTGGAGGCAGGAGAGCTTCTTTGGGAGTGGGGAAAGAAATGAACTGTGCTGGGAGCAGCTCTGAGAATGAGTGGGAATCTGCTCCAAATACACTGGGATATGCAAAAGAGGGAACAAACCAACATTGGAGTCAGTTTTCTGATTGTTCTGTCTGAAATAACTTTGCAGTTACAACAAGGAAGGGAGCCTTATTTTCTCATTAGCTGATCACTGGGAAATTTCAGAGAGACCAAAAAGCAGCTGCAGCTACCTTTGCCAGTGCAGGTCCAGGAGGGTGTGAGGTGGGATAACCCTCTCAGGGGTTCTGGGGGCTGCCCTGGTGTGGGAAATGCATTTGTAAAGAATTCTCAAAACCTGACAGAAAGCTCACACAGTCTTGTACATCTGCATGCAAACACTGAAATAAGGTGTGCTAACTGAGGAAAGCCATAGAATAGAGATGACATTGTAGAGAGAGATTGAACTAGAAACAAGTTTCAACAAGTTTCAAAAGATGGCCTTGCAAAAAGATCAGATGTTTTAGAGAATTAGAACTGTGAAAGATTCATTGTAGCAGGACCACATGGGGTAAAAACAAAGGTGATTGGTGTTAGGAGTAATAGCAGCATTGTGTGGCAAAAGCTAATAGGCTGAAAAACATTTCTAAGGTACTGTAACCTGGAAATAGGGTGGCTCCTGATGGAATGGCATTGAGTTTTACATCTCTCATGTCTCATTATCCATCGAGACTGATAATGGAATAAAACCTTTTAAAATGCCTCTCAGTTGCCCCCATCTCTGTAAAAGCTGGGAAAACCAACACCCTGGTGGCTGTGTGAGAGTGAGGCTCAGCTGTGTGCACACTTTGGCCTGTGGGTTACACTGCATTTACCTGAAAAGCCGTTCCACAGGCTACAAACTGCTTCCTGTTTATCCAAGCACTGCTGACTTTGCTGACAGTCCCCAACACCTCTGACAAACTAAAGGAATAACTGGATACTCCCTCCTCATTTTTCAGTAGTGGTGTTGTTCACCACACTAAAAGGAGCTTTCTCCACAAACCCTTTCTGTGCTTATTTATGAGGCAGCTCCACAAATTGTCTCACAATTTCTGAGAAGTTCACTCCTTCTATCTAAACCCTCCTGCTGCAGATGCCAGTCCCTGCAGCCAAGAACATGATGAATGTTCCTCCACAACCCCTTCAGTGCTAATTACTGCTTAACCACCAGAGCTAACGTGATCTCCAGCACTCTAACAGAAGAGCAAAGAGCAGATTTCTCAGACTCAAGAGTGTGTTTGGGTTTCTTCACATCAGATACTCTGCAAGAAGTCTGAAGGAGCTCACTTTTCGGGAGGCGAGGAACTCCATGCCTTTTGCCACCTGGAAGCTGTAGCAAATCAGATCCTCCAGAGTCAAGGGCCTCTTGTACAGATCCTCAGCATCTAGGAGAGATCAGAAATGTGGCACAAATGTGGCAGAGATGTGGCACAGCTCCAGAGCTGGGTGGCACTGGTGCCACTTGTGTGCTGATGGCCCCAGCCCCACACCTGAGTGCTGGGTGTGAGATCTCTGCAGGGTTACAGGAGCAGCTTTTGTACACAATCAGAGCTCTCTTTTTGTGAGAAGGTTGGAGTGGGGAACAGGAAAGAGGGAGAATTTGGGATTTCAGGAACAAGCCAAGCCATCTAAGGGCTTGTAAAGTGTGTGACAGTGTGTGTGGCACTGGCCAAAGGAAAGAAGTCTTTCCAATAAGAGATTTGGGATGAGGTAGGGTTCTTTTACCTTCTTCATCATCTTCTGAGTCACTGTAGCTCTTATCTTCAATGAATCCTGAGCTGGCAGAGCTGCCTGTGCTGGCCACACTCTCGAGGCGCCTCTTGATCAGTTCAGTCAAATCACTGCTGGACTCATCCAGACTCTTCTCTGCTTGGTCAGAGTTTTCCTGGGACTACAAATGGCATAAACCAAATTTTTAGCTCTGTATGATGCAATGCTTGAGCATTCAAAATATGGGACAATGTAATAAGGAGAAAGGGTCCTCTGAAGATGAGCATGTTTGAACATTATGTTTCCTGAAGTGGGAATAAATGGGAAACCAGGCTTTATTATTCGAACTATAAATTATAAAGCCTGGTTTTCTACTTATTTCTAGTTATTGTTCCCCATTTCACTGATAGCAATATTCCATATCAGAGTTAGCTGAAAACTGGCTAGGTGAGACTGAGAGGTGAGCAGACAGAGGCTGTAATTCTCTTGCTGTCTCAGGATGCTAAAAATCCCCTCAAGGTGAGGGCATGATGGGCACTGGGGAGTGAGGCACAACCAGCCCTCAACTCATGGCAACAATGGTGAGAAAGAAATTCTGAGGGAGTGCACCAGGAAGAGCTCCTTCACTCACCCAAAGTCCCTCACGTCCTTTGCTGCCTGCACACAATAGCTTTAACAATAATAACAATAATTATAACACTGCAGTCATCTGGGAAAACAGTCTTGGTGAGGCTGCAGTTTCTGGCAGGGCTGGGGTCACAGAGCCTGTTCCACACTGGATTTTCACAAGGAGGAGTCAGTCCCATCCCTCCCCAGCCCTGATCTCTGCTCCTGTGCCCTGCTCCCATCCCAGCCCAGTCTGTGCTGGCACAGATGTTTGTGTGCATGCAGAGCTGTTGGGAACCAAACCCTTGGGTGGTTTTGATGTAGAATATCCGTGATCCAGGCTGTTGTTACAGCACAGGCTTCAGGGCTAGCACAGGGGAAGAGACAGAGGGTGGAATGAGCAGATGGGGGAAGGATGAACTGCTTTCATTTGGGGCCTAGAAAGAAAAATCCCCAGAACAGATTTGTGTTTTGGGAGGGTTCACTTTCTCCTAGTTCACTTAAGGCCAGTTTTTCACTACTGTTTTGTTGCCCCCTTGTGCTGGGAAGTATCTCCCAAGTAATTCCCTCTCTTTCAAGCGCTCAGGAGTGTTTGGGTACTTGCAACTCATTCTTTAGGAGATGCTAGAAGAGCACAGCAGTGAGATCCTGCAGGGGAAACACATCCCTCTTTTTGCTTGCACAAACTGAAATATGGAGAGAAATGAAGTGCCCATAGAAATACCCAATTGCCTTGGTGCCAGTGCAGAGCAAATCCAGCTTTTGTCAGTGGTTGTTGATTCCCTGCCTTGTGACAGAAGTCTCATTTTCATACCTTGTATGCAATGAAATCTCCTCGTTTCCCTCTGAGATAGTTGGACAGATTTCCATATTTGCAATATTCTACTATGACCATTAAAGGACCTAAAAAAGACAGTGAAAGTCAAATGAGTTTTGAAGCACTGCAAAGCACATAATTCTAATTTATCCTACCAAATCCTCTTCAAAATAAATGGCATTTCTATTATACAGATGAGGAAATGAGGAAACACAGAAGTGACACAACCAGTGGGGATGTGGAGAGAAGGGAACACATTCTTAGTTTTCCCCACTGGATGGTAACAGTTGGTATTTATTCCTAATTTATAAACAAGGAAAATTCAGGATGATCAACACAATCCCAGAGGCTGTTAAGGTTGGTTTGCTCTGCACATGGAGCAGTTTTCATTTTCTCTGCTGGCTTCACAATTGTTTGTTTTGGGTGGAGCTGATGCCACCAGAGGAAATCAAAGTATGCAGGGCCAGAGACAGATCTAAATGAAAAGCTGCAAAAATACTCAGAAGTTTCTGAAAATCCTGGAAAAACAGAAAAAGTTTCTGAAAATACTGAAGTTTCTGAAAGCCTGAAAGCCTTTTTCTGAAAGCTTGGAAAGTGCTCTCTTTCTTTTTATTCCTCTAGAAACCACTTTAGAGTCAGTGCTGCTTTTACACAATTATGCAGGTTTTTAAGAGCTGCTTGAAATGCTTTTATATTGCAGTGAGAGATGTTAGGGAAGGGAAAAGCTGCATTCTGGGCCTTTATTTCTTGCAATCATCAAATGTAAGACAGGGTGAATCCATGGGACTGGGATGTGGATAAACATGGAATATCATCAACCCCAAACACTGAGACTTTCATGTCCAGAACCTTTTTCTCTGGAGAAGGTCCTTGGTTCAGACTGAGGGATTTGCACTTCAAAGGGGAAGTGCTGAGAGCAGCACTTGGCCTTGGGGAAGGAGCTCAGCAGGGTTCCTGCTGGAATTCCTGCATCCTCCCGGGCAGGAGCAGGGCAGGGGCAGGGCAGGGGCAGGGCAGGGGCAGGGCTGCAGTCACTCCAGGTCCAGCATTGCCTGGGAGAGCACCAGGAGGGAGCAGTGACCCCGGGACAGTGTGGGACAGGCAGAGGAGCTGCCTTTGGGAGCACAGAAAGGGAGATGCTGAATTCCTGCTGATGCCTTGGGAATGCTGACCTAGAGCAGAGGCTGGGCAGAGCTAAAGAATAAAGCAGGGATTTATTAGGAGGCCTCCATGGATGAACCTTGGGCAGCACAAGAGCCCAGCCAGGGCTGCACCCAAGATGAACCAAAATGGTCACAAAAATCCCTGACTGCTCACAGGGGCTCTCACTTTGATCAGTTCTGCTCCATTTGCATGTTGCAGTTCATTGTCCAGTTCCAGCTTTAGCCCAGGCAGTCCCATCCTGCTTGTTTTTCCCTCTCCAGCCCACGGTGTTTGTGCTCTTGGGCTGAGATTTGGATCATTTGTCCTTGGTCCCAGCTAGAGCAGGAATTGTTTTGTCTCCTTGCTCTGTGCACAGAGCTCACCATCCAATAATATGAAGCCCAGACCCACACACTAAAGCAGCACAGAATGTGAAAAGTATAAAAGCTGAAATCTGAGGTATCACTGCAGGCAGAACTGAGCCCCTGGTATTCCCTGTGGATTCCTGCAGGTTCTGCACTCACCCAGCCCTTGAGTGCACACCTTGGGGCTCTCCAGGACCCCCAGTCCCTCTGCTGCAGCTGAAACAAGCCTGAAACCTCGCAGTGGCTGCAAAAACATCAAGCCCAAATCCCCAGATCCCCAAATCCCAGTGGTTGCAGTGCTGACCCCAGAGCTCTGCTCAGTGCTGGCACCTGGCCGTGCTCAAGAGATTTGGCTCTGAAGAACCCAAAATCCAATGTCCCTCATGGATGCCCTGAGGAAATGCAGATTCCAGAACAGCTTTAAAGCTCTGCTTAGTGATTTATTCATGGTTTTGAAACGCTTCCTAGACATGGCCTCCCCATATTTTGTTCCCTCATTGTAAAGCACACACTGCATTAGTTCTGACTGCTGAACATCAGACACCCCGCCAAAGTGTTAAATTCTGTCATTTGATACCTTGTTAAAATAATGTATGTGCATACTTAATACCAGTCTCCATCAGGAATCCACGGTTACATAAAGCCTAACAGGGGAGGGAGAGCCCTGGAATTTCACAGGATCTCGGATCTCTGTCTGCCTCTGGAGCTCCAGGCTGTTTTTCTTTAGTCTGCACTTGCACTGCTCAGAGGAGAACAAAGCAGTGCCTGCCTCGAGACTACTCTGTGCCCTGCTGCACCCCTCTGCCCCAGACTCTGCCCCCCAAAAGGTTTGCCCAGGCACCTGGCAGGGAGGAGGGAGGGTCATCCCCCATCCAGGACGGGGCAGGATGGAGAATGGGGAATCGAGGAACTCCTGGGAGAAGAAGTTTCTCAGAAATGAGACAGTCAGAGCCTCTGATCAGTCCTGGGGTGTGTCTTGAACAAGCAGAACTCTGGGGTTGTTTGTTTAAGAACCACTGACCCCTGGTCCTGCTGCTGGTTTGAGGCTCCTGCTTGTGCTGAGCCCCCTCAGGGGCCCGTGAGCACAGGAGAGTCCCCAGCATTCCCATGTCCCAGCCCCTGTGCTCACAAAGCCAGCAAAGGCTCCTGCCTGCTGCACCCTGAACCCCTCAGCTGGAGCCCCTTGCTCCCACACAAGCTCTGGGGCTCTGCAGGGAGTTCCTGGGAGCTCCCAGAGCCCAGCAGTACCCATGGCTGCTGTTTCCTGAGGAACTGGAACCACCTTGCTGGAGCAAAGATTTCTTCCTTGGCACCCTCCCAAATCTCCCTCAATGAAATTTTCCTTTTCCATCGTGTCTGGACAAAAACTGTTGGAAACTGATGGTTTTGGTGTCTCAGATGATGAGAGATCTGTGCACCATCTCTCCTGATTTCCCCCCTTCATTTCTTTCACTCTGGGGTTTCCCTTGCCCTTGGGTCACCTAAACCTGTTTGTTGGGGGAGGTTTTGCAGATTTGGGAGGTCAGCAGTGAGGAGCCATCCTCAGGAGCTGCTCTCCTGAAGCTGAAGCACAGAAAGAGGCATGGCTGCTTTGTCTGGCAGTGTGGGAAGGGATGTTTTAGTGACAAAGGTCTGACATTTATGGGACTTTATCAGCCCTGTGCAAGTCCCTGCTCCTGCTGCACCCAGGGCTGTCCCAGGCTTTGGTACACAGAGCAGAAACTGCTGTGTGGGAAAGAGGAGGCTCAGGGGGCTCAGCCTGGTGCATCCTCCTGACAAGGCAGGGAAGGAGAGGGAGAAGAAGCCTGGAAATGCCCACGGGGAGGAACTGGGCACCTCATTGCAGTCCAATGTTCTCCTCCCTTCAGTGCCTCCAGAGAAAAGAGAGGTGACACCACGGGTGGGAGAGGTTCAGGGGCCCTGGGGGGATGAGGCCACGTCCTGCAGGAGCAGCAGCAGCTCTCCTGTGAGCAGAGAGCTGGAAATGGCTGTGCTGGTACTGACTGCACCACAGGCACTTCCAAACACCCAAAAGTGTCTGAAAAGCGTTCTCTGTTTTGCTCCTCATTTCCTGAGGACTCCTCACCTCCAGCTTTGGTGCAGGCTCCCAGCAGGTTGACCACATTCAGGTGATGTCCTATATGGATGAGGATCTTCAGCTCAGACATTAGAGCCTTGCATTCATTGGTAGTTGCACATTCTGCTTAAGATAAACAGGAAAAAAAATCATCTTGACACAACAGGATATTTTCAACAGGACACAGCAAGATCCTGTTTATCCTTTGAAACAAAACCCACCCAGGTTCCTTGCAGTATCTTGGCTTTTCAGACTCACACAGATAATAATTCATCTGTTTCATTGTCTGCTGACCTTTATGAAGTGGGATAACACTTTATCTTTTGGTGACTCTTCCTTTCTCCAGTGTGGGTTATGGTCCCTTCCCCCAAACCTGATCCCCCAGAACCTTTGCCATGACTCAGATTTGCAAGCTCAGCAAAGCCAACCTCTGCAAGACCCCCCAGCACACAGGTGTCCCTTCCTCTCTGCTGGGCTTGCAGTTCTGCAGGACTTGGTTACAATACCTCAGAATGCTCCACTGCGGGGGAGGAGCAATCCACAGATCTGGAAGCTGTGTCCCAAAATGTCCAGGGAACACACAGCATGACTAAAGCTCAGGCCTGTAAGATCTTATTGACCCAAGAAATAAATTTTCCAAGATCTGTGTGTGAGCCATGAACCTGACAGGGGAGGCCCTGGCTGGCCAGTGACATTATATTAAGGCAGGCACCCTCAGACCAGAAGTTTGTTCAGGTGCTGCTTTATCTTCCCAGCCTTGTCTCCAAAACTTCCATGCTGTATTTTAACAGGAGAGGCTTTGGCCTGTTTCCTTTGCCTTTGCATCATGAAGATTTATACATGAAGAAGCAGTTACATAACAAATCATTTGGTGTGACAGGTGTAACCTCTTTATCTGTTTGTAGAATTCCCCATCTTTCTCCAAACTGTGTCATAAAGAAGGAGCTATTCCAAGATTCCTTCAGCCAGCAGTGTTTGGTGTGTCCATGGGGGTATCACTCCTGATTTCCCCTGGCATGTGCTGGAACTCACAACCAGCTCAGAAGTGTTTCAGACAATTCTGCACATTGAATTTTAGCCTTCAGTCCAGAAGAGACCTGAGCATACTGCATGGAGATGGCAGAAATGCAGGCATCCCCAGGGCCTTCCTAATTCCCTGGATGGATGAACTGACACTAGAGAATCTGCTTTATTCATGAAAGTGATGAATTATGGGCATGTTAGCTGGGGAGGGGCAGACCAGAGCAGGAGGCAGCTGCCTCCACGGAGGGAGGGAGGTGTAAAACGATGGAGAATCTGCCAATATTGCTGAATATCTGCTGGCAGGGCAGAGCTGACATGAGGATCAGTTGGGAAATGCAGGCATGGAAGGGAATGAACCCTCAGAGCTGTCCAGGGCAGAATGTTTTGATGGAGATGGGAATATGTCTGGATCAGGGACTTCTAAAGGATTTCAGGGATCTGGAAATGGGCATGGAACAGAAGATACAACAGCAGGAGAGAAGATGATTGGAAGGAGGAAAATAGAGAGGGGAGACCAGACCTGAAGGAGGTCCAGAGAGGTGATGAATGGGTGTTTTTGTGATTTCAGAGAGATGGGAGTAGCAGAACACCAGGAGAAGCAGCTGGCAGCAGAAGCCAAGTCCCGTGGCAGCAGTCACTGGCTGGTGGCATGGCAGGGGTTAATGGTGTCATGCAGCAGGATGGAGCCATGAGGGCCCTGGCAGCATGGGCTGAGCCTTTGGAATCCCCCTGAGGAGCAGCCCCAAGCCCTGCCCAGGCAGGCAGCCTGTGGCTGATGGTTCAACCCTGGCTGTGTGCAAGAACAGGCTCCAGGTTCCCTCCTTTCCTCCACCCAAAGGGAAAGCTGCCCTTCATTTCAACAATTGCAAGCACGATGTCTCTAATTTACTCCCCTGGCACTGGGGTTTTTTCCAGCCCCTTGAACTGTTCTACATCTGGCTAGGCTGGGATGGAAGGCTCAGCTCCAATTTTGGGCTATCTCATGTAATTACACTCTGTAATCTGTTTCCCTCCTCACCCCACAGAGCTGGAAGCTGCTCTTTTCTTCCTTGAGGATTACAAGCCTCAGTCAGCAGTGCAGCACGGAGCTGCTGTCACTTCCTCCCCTTCATCCATCCAGGATGGCTGATCCCACATAGAAGCCCACTCCCTGCAGGGCACAGCCAGCTGAGCACCGTGCCCTTGGCTCTGCCCCCAGCTCCCTGAGCAGTCTGGGGAGGATCTCAGAGGGATTTTTGTACCTTTCAGCATTTTTACGGCAACTGTTTTGCAGGTTGAAGATTTATCAATGCCAAAAGCAGACGCCTCCACCACCTTCCCAAAAGCACCATGACCCAGAGTTTTACCTAGAGAAGCAAGAGTTGAGAGTGAGCCCAGCTGCACCAGCCAGGAGGGGACATGCAACCTCAGCTGTGCAGGAGAACCAGGCACGGTGCACAGACACAGGCACAGCAGCCTCAATCACATCCTGCAGCATATGGATATGCAGGGATTTATCCATATGGCCTGGATGCAATCCAGCACGGGAGAGGACAGAGGAGGGGAAGCACTGCACTCACCGAGGGCAGGGCTGACACCTGCACGGATTCAGGGGAGAAACATTGCCTGGGGCTGTCCTGGAGCCCAGGGAAGGCAGAGTTTGGGTTAATTGTGGCACCCTGATCTCTCCTGAATCACGGAGAGATCCAGCAAGGCACTCAGGGAGCCACAGCCCATTAACCCTTCAGTTACTGACATTGATTTGAGGGAAAAGCTGCACTAAATGGAATTTAGGGATGATTTGCTTTCTTCTTTTTGTTTATTTTCCCTTTCATTTGGATCTTCCTGCCTGTGTTACCTGGTGTGTTCTGAGGGCTCTGACCCAGGGTCTGGCTTTTTGGTTCTGCCAGTTTCTGTGTCCCACCATCATCTCAAATTCTGTGATTTTTTTTCTGTCCTCTCCTCCTTCCATGTTTTCCAGCTGCAGCACCAAGATCACACAAATACAGATATTTTCCCTGCACTCCTCAGTGCACACAGATGTTACAGTTTCACTGTACAAACACAGCCAGCTTTTTGCATTTTCTCACTCCATCAGCCAGTGAACTGAGCTGTTCAGTGAAATGTGGCTCATTTTTCCATGAGAGCTTTTTACAGCTCAAAGCTGAGCTCTGATGGTTGATAAGGAAGTGATTATTTGATGAATTGATAGCTTTCTTCACAAGAAAACTCACTTTCTTTTTTCCTCTATGGGAATGAAATCACACTTTTGGCAGGGACAGTACCTGGAGGTACCTTTCCTCCCTGACAAGAGTTTGGCTTCCCTTTTCCAAGGAAAAGGGGTGGCAGCTATTTGGACAGTCTCCAAATCCCTCATTTCACCCTCCACCAGGCTGACCCTGCACTCTGGGATCCCAGATCCAAGGGTGGCACTGTGAAGGGCTCCTGCTGGCTTATCCAACAGCTCCAGTGCCCCTGGGAAGCGTTTGGGATCATCCTTCCCCTCTCAGTGACCCCCCAGCACTCACCCAGGCGCAGCCTGTCCCTGGGGAACTCCCATTTGCTGCTGTCGTAGGGCAGGCGCTCACACTGCTCGTCCAGGGGCATCTCCTCGGGGTCCATGATAATTGACAGGTATCCTGTTTTAATATCTGTGGCATCGGGCTAAAAACAGGGCGGGGAGAGATTATTGGGGGATTTACACTGCAATTCCGAAGGGAGGGAACTGTCTGGCAGCCTGGGGACTTCCCTGCCTTGCAGGCACGTTTATTCCGAGCCAGGAATGCATCACTGCAGCTTCCTGCTTCTGTTCTACAGCTGAGAAACAAATGTTCGTGTGCGGCTGCCACTCGTGGGTTGATGGATTGATGCTGGGAAACACAAAATCTACCTGGATCAGCCAAAGGAAATCACTGATTTTTCATGGGAACTGCAGGAGCTGCACTTCCTCCTGCATATTTTGGCATTGTCACCGTGTTTTGTTCTGCAGTGCTGATTATCTACGGTTCTCCACTTCATGGCTGCAATTTATTGCAATTTAAAATTGCTGGAAATTGCTATTTCTGACGCTGCTGAAGTGAGAAATTGTGGTTGGGTGGGTTCTGTGAGCAGACTTACACATGAGTGAAGAGTAAGGAAATTCAGTATTATCTACTGCTCTGCCAAGCTGAGGTCAAGGATGAAAACGTGAATTTAATCCCTGTGTTTCCAAGAGGAGGGGAAATTTTACTCAAATATTGGAGATCAGCACTGGGACTGCAGTTTAATGAGAGCAGAGCAGGGTGCTGTGCTTGTCATTTTGTTTGCTGGTTTGTTTCAGGAAAACAGACCTAAATTCCTTGAAACTTTACGGCAAGTTTACTTTTTGAGTCACAAAAGGGAGGTGAAAAAAGAGCAAGGAGATCAAATCAGCTGTGTGGTTTGAGCTCATCTCTAGAGCAGACAGCCTGGGATCTTTCTTTAATATCTTTTAGAGTAAAGTGCTGAAATCAAGTCCTCATTTTAGAGGATTTTTTGTTATTCTCACAAGCCAGTTTGACTCATAAAGAGGGAGGAGCCTGATTTTATGATTCCACAGAAGGGGCTGGAAACTTCACAAGTGCAAGGGTTTTCTGGAGAAGTCAACACAAACCAAGGACTGAATTTTACAGGGACATTTTACCCAGTGTTTCTACCATCTGCCCCAAACATTTGTCCCTAACTCTGCAGTTGCCTTGTGCAGGATGGGAGCTCTCTCACCTTTCTCAGTTTGCGAATGAACAGGGTCAGCAGGAGCCAGAAGAGCGTGGCAGCCAGCCCTGTGCACACCAGAATGATCACCTCGATGTTGGATTTCTCCTCAGAACCTGCAGGTGAATGCACAGCCAGGTCAGAAAGGTGTCCCAACTCCCTGAGGGAGCCCAGTGGCACTCTGCATGCCCTCAGCCCAGGCTCACCCTGGATTCTGATGAAGGCTGATGTGCTGTCCTGGCCCAGGTCGTTGGAGGCCCGGCACTCGTAGAGCCCCTCGTCGTCCTTCTTCACTCTCTCAATCACCAGGGTGTTGTTTTCCATGGAAATTCCTGTTTCAAGGCATTTGGGTTAATGCTGCCACAATAACCTGCCTGCCAAAAATGCTTTTAGGAGACAGAGCTGAAGGTGAGCTCCCATCCATGCAGGCTCTGGTGTGAGGACACATTTTATTCCTATGCTCCTCCTGGTCTGGCAACCTTTCTCTGACTTTGTTTCCTTTTCAACACCTGCATAAATTATTTGGCATCATTTAAACAACAGCAAATGTGGCTGTTGATTTAGAGTGGGTAAAGCCTGGAAACTAATCCAGAAATTAGCAAAGGGATGCAGAATTGGTGTCTGATAGCAGGAAAATACACTTAGAAAAATGGGAACTCAGTGGAATTCCTGAAGGCTGTGGGAAGGGATGGGACTCCTAACATGGGGGACATGAAACTCAAGTTAGGCTCTTCTTGGAAAAATAATGGTGTGAAGCAATCCTGGATTCACAGGCAGCCAGGTGCAGTAGGAATAGAGAGGTTGCCTAGGAAAGACTTCTCTATGTTTAATTTTCCCAATTTCATTTTTCCTGGTTGGTGGTACTGCACTGAGAGTTCTTCTGTTTCACTGAGGGATGACTGGGGGAGAAATAGGGAAACAGGTCAGGCTTGCAATCCAAAAGGGAAGGACATTTTGAATTTCTGGGTGTTCTGCCTGTGAATCCCATTGTTGTTAACAAGAGGACTGCACACAACGTGCCATGCACAGTGCTGAAATATTTACCCTGAGGTGTTTTTTCCAAATATTTTATTTATGTTTCCATTGGTTGGATGAGTTACATGCTTGTCCCTCCAGAATTATTTATAAAATTTCAGTAGCTATAAAGAGTTTATCTCAGAACATTCTGATCTGAATTATGGATGATCTTAGATTTCCTACCTAGTCCAGGTTGCAAAATTAAAGTCACAGGACCAGCTGGGATTCTCCATGATTTATGGGGGGACTCAGGCCATACTCAGCTCTGCACTGGGGCAGCCTCATCTCCAGTGCAGTTTCAAGCACCAGGATATAAAACAGACTTGAAGCCATTGGAGAGCATCCAAAGGAGGCCACGAGGATGGGGAAGGCTCTGGAGGGGTCTCATGAGGAGGGGCTGAGGGCACTTGGTTTGTTCAGCTAGGGGAGGCTGAGGGGAGACCTCAGTGCACTCTTCAACACCCTCCTGAGGAACAGCTCCAATCTCTGTTGCCTGTGACAGGGACAGCACCCAGGGGATGGCCTGGAGCTGTGCCAGGGAGGGTTAGGTTGGAGATCAGGGACAGGTTCTGCCTCCAGAGGGTGCTGGCACTGCCCAGCCTGCCCAGGGAATGGGCATGGCCCCGAGGCTGCCAGAGCTCCAGGAGGGTTTGGATAATGCTCCCAGGGATGCCCAGGGTGGGATTGCTGGGGGGCCTGGGCCGGGCCAGGATTGGACTGGATGATCCTGGTGGGTCCCTTCCAGCTCAGCACATCCCATGATTCTATGGCACAGAGCTGGGAAAGCACCTGCAGGCTCAGTGAGGCTCCCTGCCCATGGTGGCTCTGTCCCACAGAGCTGAAAGCACATTCCCATCACTGTACTGTGGGAAATAAAGGACATTTCATATGCCATGGGATGCCCTGAACCCCTCTGCCAGGTGACTTTGCTGCAGTTTGTCATGGCCAGGACAGCTGAGAGCTCAGGGCTGTGTTGCCAGACCCAGGTGCACCCTGTGGCTCAGTTTTGTGCCCAAACTCTGGTCCCACACAAGCAGGCTGAGCAGCACTCCCTGATTTCCCAGTGCTATCCCAAGGTGTGCTGGGCTGGAGCTTCCTCCCAGTTCAAAGTGCAAGCTGAGACCCCTGCAGTGCCCTGGCATCCTTGGATCTGTGTGTGTGCCTGAGTCATGGGCACAGTGGTAGGTGCTGTGTCGTGGTGACCCTGCCAGTCCATTTTCCCACATTCCAGACAGTTCTGGGCAGCAGGACCTCACCTGATGCTGCTGAGATGGGGTAGCCATTCTTCCTCCAGGTGACCTGTGGCTCTGGGGTCCCACTGACCTTGCACTCCAGCAGGATCTTGCCGCTGATGTTGACCTCCAGGTCCGTGAGGTTCTGGATCACGACCGGTGCCGCCTTCGCTGCAGCCACAAAGGGAAAGAGCCCCGGTCAGGTTTGGGGGGGCCCTTCCCTCACCTCCCCTCCTTGCATGGCTCTCTGGGCTGAATGTGGTGAAGGTTTGGTTGATCAGTTGATCAAAAATCCCCTCAAAGGTTCTGAGAGGTGTGAGTGAGGTTATTTGGTTTATTTCCACACTGCCTAAGCTTAGGTTTGGCTGCAGCTCCAACTCCTCATCCTCTGAAGAAAACAAAGGGCAGGGAGTGGGTGCTGCACATGCAGAGTGAAGGCAAAAAGGAGAAAGGAGGGGGAAAACAGGAAGAAACAGTTCTAAAGGTTATTAGCCTCCATCAGGAGTGCAGGTTTCTCCTTACTACAACCATGGTAACACCCACTTTATGTTCATTTATAAAAGGTTCAGGACAGCAATGAATAAAATCACAAACACAGCATAAAAGATACCCCAAACCTGCAGTGAGGACAGAAGATGAGGGGCATTAGAACACATAAAATGTTTGAATAGGGGAAGGAAAGCTGGTTTGGAGGGACATTTTCCGTATGTGCTCTCCACAAGAATTGTCTGACACGTGCCAGACAGATGACAGACCCCAGTCATCCTCACAAGAACGTGATCCTGATTCCAGCTCTCCATGGATGTATTCACAGTCTAGCTGTGTTTTTCCCATAGCTGTGCTGTGTAGGTGTGTGTGTAGGTGGAAAACTGACTGACTGAATAAAAATATCTGCCAGGGGAGAGGAAAGGGAAGTGCCTGAATGCAGAGAGCAGAGCGAGGCCAGTGCCTCACAGCAGGTGATGCTCACAGGTGGCCCTGGGGACCAGCCAAACCATTATCACTGCCCAATACCTGAGTGAGACTCCTTCCCTTCCTCTCTGCCCCAGGAAAAGGGAGGTGTTTGTGTGTGTCTGGAAATAAATCACCTGCCAGTCAAGAACCAGAGCTGGGGCTGAGGATCTGTGTGAGTGGAGGGAAGGGGCTGGGAGGCTGCACAGGGATGTGCCCTTCACTCCTAGGCTGAAGGCAGCACTGGGCTGGCTGAGGGCCAAGTGCTCACAGCAGCACTGACCCTGCAGTGCCTCCTGAGCCAGAGGAGCCAGTCTGAAATCCCTGGCTAGTTCAGCACTCTCACTCCTGCTCCCCGGCTTGCTGCTGTATGTCTCAGTTCTAGTCCAGTTCTGTGCTTTTGTTTTCTTCACCACTGGAAGGTGGTGAATAAATCTATCCATTCCCCATGCCAGCAGCCCTTTGTCTTCTGAGGAGGCTTAGAGATGATCACCCACCTTCTTCACTCTGGAGCAGAAGAAACTTCACTGATTTTCAGTGTCCTGCCCTTTGTATTCCCACAGCCAACAGAACCAGGCTGGAGGATCTCAGTGAAATGAAAGAGCTGGGGACTTGGGTGTAAGTAAGAAAATAATTGTTGTAACAAAATGTATCCCTCTCACCCAGAATAAATGGCACATGTCATTTGATTTTACACTTGTCCAGGGACATTTGGGATCTGCTGGGTCCAATTCTATTCAGGTATCTCATCCTGGCAGCTGAGAGTGGGTACCAAACTCATACAGATGTGGGGTGAGCATCCCAAGCTACAGTTGTGTTGTCAGTAAATGGTGGGTGATGTTTTTTGTCCTCAGCCAACTCCAGACCTGCACCCAGCATGAAGCTGGGAAGAGAAATGCTGCTGAAATCTCCTTTATGTGATCTCAGATATTTTATCCAAACCCAGCAGTGGCTAGGTGAGTGTTCTCCATGTCAGGCTGTCAACCCACACAGAGTAAGTGACAAAAGCAAAGCAGGGCAGGACACAGGGTCTGTGTTAGGACACATCCCAGTGCCACTCTGCCCTGGCACATACCTCTCACCAGGAGCTGGCTGTGCTGCTCCAGCGTGTCCGTGCTGTTCTGCTGGTTCTGGGCTCGGCATTTGTAGAGGCCACTCTGCTCCCTCGTGACATTGGGAATGAGCAGGGTCAAAGAGATGGAATATTTGTCCATTTTCCTGACCACAGAGTGGCTGGGAGCTGCCTCTGAGGAGGGGTAGTACCAGGCCAGGTGGGTGTAGATGTACTTGGAGGCCCGGCAGGTCAGCTGGATGTCATTCCCCACGATTGCTGTGACCTGGGGGGATGTTTGCAACCCAGAGGGCACATCTAGGAGGAAGGGAAAACGTGTTTGGAATGAAATCTCAGCTGAGATGATCTTTGGCTGCCTGGCTGCTACTTGGGGGGTCAAATTTCTAGCAGCAATGGAAGAGGCCAGGTTTAATGAGGCACAGAATTCACAGAACCACCAGGTTGGAAGAGACCTTCAAGATCATCAACTCCAACCCAGCCCCAACCCCTCAGGCAAACCCTGGCCCCCAGTGCCACATCCAGGCTTTGTTAAACACACCCAGGGATGGGGACTCCACCACCTCCCCAGGCAGAACATTCCAGAACTTCATCACCTTTCTGGAAAAAACCTTTTCCTAATATCCAACCTGTATTTCCCTTGGTGCACTCCTTGAAACTGTCAGTTCCTGGAGGAAGAGCCCAGCCCTACCTGCTACAGCCACCTTTCAGGGAGTTGTAGAGGGTGATAAGGTCATCCCTGAGTCTCCTTTTCTCCAGGATAAACGACCCTAGCTCCCTCAGTCATGAAGATGTGGAAACAGGCACTGGAGCTGGGAATTAGGGAAGTGAAAGTTCCTCTCATTGCCCAGTGCTAACCTGTGCTAATCCAGCCCTCAGCATTCTAAAGTAATGAACTGAAAGCTTATAAATAGAAGGAGTTAATGGACTGAGAGAGTTTAATCAGGAGCTGTTCTATCCAAGTAGATGAATGTGTTTGTGAGCTCTTCCC
The DNA here is from genome assembly GCF_022539315.1 of Serinus canaria. Classification (NCBI taxonomy): domain Eukaryota; kingdom Metazoa; phylum Chordata; class Aves; order Passeriformes; family Fringillidae; genus Serinus; species Serinus canaria. The sequence goes on from NC_066318.1 coordinate 17,804,255, forward strand.
TCTCCACAATCAGGGCTGGAAAGTATTAATTGCAGAGGAATAAAGAAACCCATTCCATCCCTCAGGAGCAAGACCTTCTTCCCCACTGAACAGTCTCCTCAGCTCTCTCTGATTCCCACTGTGCAATATTGATTTCCATCACATGTGGATGCTGGATATTGACTTGATCACTGATGGATTAACTGATCTAATGATGTCTAAATCCTTGAGGCCTTATATTTAGCAGAGAAGTACTCTGAGTCATGACTCTGACCATGAAAGAGTGAGCTGTTTCTTGATATATTTTTAGTAACTTTTCACTCCAGATAAAAAAAAAAAAAAAAAAATCAATTTTCCTGAAGTGGCAAACTGAATCTATCTGAAAACAAGAAAAACTGAGTGGAAGGCCAGAGCCTGCCCTGCAGTAGCTCCCAGAGACCTGCAAGTAAATTGGGGCTGGAAGATACTTTATTGCCTTTGAATTTTGGTAATTTTAGGGCTCTATCCACCTGAATGAAAGCTCATGGATTCCCACAGTGATCTGGAATTATTCTGCTGTCTGTTAGGTCAGGATTTTCAAGCAGCTGAGGGTTGTGAGGAACCTCTTATCAATGTTACCAGGGACGGGACCCTTGGCATGGCTCACTCTGGGCCATCTTCTGAACAGGACCAGGTTTGCCCCGAAATCTGAGAGATGATTCAGTGCCAAGCTGTTGGTGAAATGCTTCCTCAAGCCAGGTTGAGCTGGTGGGACTTTGAGAGGGCCAGGAGTTAAAGCAGAACAAGTGTGCACTGCAGTTGCCATCTGCAAATTCCACCTGGAATCTGGCCAGGGGCTCCCACTGCAGAAAGTTCTGCAGAAGCTTCAGCTGAGCAGAAACAGTGAGGCTGCTGAAATAACCAATCTGCCTCATAATAAAGCACATATTCTATAAAATACAGAGCCCTGGAGGAGCTTTCAGATATGATTAAAAAGTCTCTCTTCTTCCCAAGTCATCTGGAGTAGAACCCAAGAGCTTTTGCTTCATGGTTTTTAAAGACTGGCACCAGAAATATTTCACAAAAGATCCAAAAAAGAGAAGAGACTCCCTGAGGCCACAGCTGTGGAAATTGTTATTTTTCTCTTCTTTCCTTGTGCTGGAGTTGCAGTTTGCTCTCTGCAGGGTGTTGTTAGGCTCAGTTGCTCTTTCTTGGTGCCAGCTGTGTGCTCAGGCTGCCTTGTGTGACACTGCTCACTCCTGATGTCCTGTGCTTCCAACATGTCCAAATCCCGCTTGTCAACTCAGGGGGAATGTCTGAGGGCAGCCAGACCTCCCCAGAAGGGCAAACTGAGAGCCAGTGACACACTGGGCTGTGGCACGAGCAGCATTTCACCTCTCCTGGATCTCTCCAGCCAAAACATGGAACAAGTGCAGCATCCCTTGGGATAAGCCTGCCTGGGGCTTGGCACAGCTTGGGCTGCAGCATTTTGGTGCAAATTCCCAATGAATGGGATGTGTCCATTCCCAAGCCCTGAGTTTTGAAGGATGCTCCATAGTTTTGCTTTGTTGCTGGACTTGAAAGTTGCCAGGGTTTTTTTCTACCAACTTAACATTCTGGGAGCAGAGGCCTGGCTTGTTTTTCTTATCATTCCTTCTCCTGACATTTTTTATTTAGCATTTTGAATATTTTTAGCTGGAACCTGTGCTATTCTCTCCCATCTTGTTTGCCTTTCAAGCAGCTCTTTCAGCTCCAATAGAATATTCATTAATTTTCATTGCAGTGGAAGGAAAAAGAGAGGAAAAAAAGAAGTTGCTCTGCTCTATCTTTTCATGCTCTCCTCTCTCTTTTCTCCTCCTACCTGGATTATCAGGGGAGTGAGTGCAGCTTGGAGAGCACATTTCAAGTCAGTTCATCTCTCAGACAGCTTTGCTTACATAATCCTGAACCTGAGCAGTGATTAACTTCCTTTCTCTGAGCAGATACTGTGTTTTAGAAGGCTCCTAATAAGTTGGCTGAAAGAATGCACCACGGGGCCTTTTCCCTTTTATCAGCAGTCACCAAACATTTGTCTCTGGTGTTGTGTTACAGCATAGTAGCTGCGAATTTCCCTCTCCACCGGGTGGGATTCCGTGGCAAAAGAGGGAAAGGAGCCATTGGGGGGAGGTAAAAAGGCAGCATAAATCAAAGGCAAGGCTGGCTCCATTTGTATTTACAAGGAATTAATTGTTTTTAATTTCCTGTGCTTTGCACAATAATCTGTGTAATTCAAAACTTCTGCTCTTGCCCAAATTCCAGCCTGGCAGGGGGGGTTGCCACCAGGAGTAGGGATGGAGGGAAGGGGGAGCCCCTCTCTCTGGAACAGTGGTGCTTGTCAGGAATCCTGTCAGCACCTCGGGAATGAGCACTTTGGAGTGGCACAAACTCCTAGAACAGCCCAGCTCATCCATTGTTCTGCTATCTGAGAGCAGATTTTTATCTCCTGCTGGAAATGCAATATTTTCTTTCGGGTAGAAATCTTTAACTCCATTTTTCTCAGTTGTTTTGGCAATCAGATAAACCCTTGAAAAAAGGGCTATGGTTATTATTTGTTATTCTTATCATAATTCATTTATATTCCCAGAACATTCTGACTTTTCAGATGGGTGGGATCCCACTTTGCTGGATGTAGTGCAGTCAGACAAAGGCTGGAATTTGATTTACTCTGGACCTGCAGCTCTGTGGAGCTGCCCTTTCCAAGGTGCAGAGCAGAGATTAGACATTCAATGACATTAAATGACACTCGTCCATGACAGAGAATCCCTGCTGGAGACACCAGGGCAGCTTTTCCCTGCACTGGGGAGTTTGCAGCCTGCTTGGAATGTCCTTTGGATCTGGAGGGGGGCAATGACATCGCTGAGCATCTGATGGCTCACCCAAGGCTTAAATGGGATCTCTGCAGCAGAGCAGGGGTGGGAAAGGCAGGCAGGGGTCAGATCTTGATTGGATTGACACAAAACAAAAATCCTGGAGTAAGAGTTGAGCCAGGACACAATGGATGAGTCCCTTTAGGAGAGACTAGAGAGCTGCAGAGGGACAGTGACAGCCAGGACATCTGCAGGGGGGGCTGTCACTGCATCATGAGATTTCTCATCACTCTGGACCCCTTATAAGGTTTGGATTCTGAGTGATCTCCAAACCCTGCTGACCCCTCATGGAATGAACTCTGCTGGCAGAGATGTAAAAATAGAGCCCAGTGCTAATTCTGGTGTCCGTGGGAGTTTTTGTGGGGGTTCTGCAGTGGAAGAACAAAATGTTGCTGACAATTATTCCACAGGGATAAATTATTTTTTCTCAAATGAAGGTGGTGGTGAAAACATCAGACTGAAGTGAGCAAATCCCCAGAGAGCAGCCTGGACAACACCTGAGGAAGTGTCCCTGGAACACTCTGCCATGTCCTGGGAAAACATCTCAACCCTGCCCCAGTGGAATGGGGATTTGAGAGAGTTCAGCTTCTGTGTCATCTTCAGACTTGTTACCAGGGAGAAGTGAGTTAAGCCCAATTCAGCCAGAAGGTCTGAAAGCAGCTCAGGGAGCAGCAGCTCATTTGTTGGTAGGAGATAATGGGAGAGCAGGTCTTTAAAATCAGCAAATTGCTGAATGAATTGAGGGGTGCCACACTTGCAGCTGCTTTGCAGAGAGCTGTGAAATGCTACAAACATTTCCCAGATGCCCCAAAGTCCCACGTGCTGCTCATGTGCTCTCAAGCTCTACCCCAGCCTTCAGCTCAGCCCTGAGGTTCAACCTGCACAGAATCAACCTCCTCAAAACCATAAAGTGACCAGCTCAGAGCCTTGTGCTGCTGTGCCTCCTCTGCCTGGAACCTCTCAGGCCATCCCTGCATGTCCCTCAACACTGAGACAGGAGAAAATTCCTGGGCAGAGTAACCTGGAGCTGCTCCAGCTGTTCCAGGTGTGAGGACAACCTGCAGAGCTCTCCCCACAGCCTGGCCCTGCTGGAGCAGCACTCAGAGAGGACCCTCCCATTGAGGAAGCCCACAGCAGGTCAGTGCTGCTGTTCACTGCTGCAGCATGACCTAGTTTAGCACCAGGATGGCCTCATTTAGAAAGTTTTCATTCCTTTCTAATCCATAAACACCACTATTTTTAAATACAGCACTCCCAAAAGCCACTCATGCTTGGTCAGCATTTGCCTCTTCCCCAGAATGGTGCAGACTCCCAGTTTTCCTTCCCAGGCTGGAACACATCTGCCTGGCCAAGGCCTGTTCACCTCCTGCTCTGCTTGGGTGAATGGAGACATTCCCAAACACTGTCAGTAATTTCACCCAGTGATTCATTTCCTTCATCATTCAAACTGCATGATTAAACCACTTGTGTCTCAAAACATGGCTAGATGGATCTTCCAATAAAAAATTTAAAATAATAGCTCACCGTGGGTGGTAAAAAAACCCCCTACATAACTTTATAATTAAAATAGACCAGAGTTGTGCAAGGTGCATGGGATGACCTAACCCTTTGGATCTGACCTTATGCTCCTGGCTTATTTCTTTGGGTTTAGTCACCAAGTGGGCAGTTCTGTTTTCAGTTGGATAACCCACCCAGACACAGCAGCTGGCAGAATTCCCAGCAGGACACTCAACACTTGGAAGGGGTGAGCTGTAAAATTAATAGCTGGTCTTCAGCTTGCCTTGGACATCTTGGAGACCTCTTATACCTGAGCTGTGTCTCCCAAAAATGCACCTTGAAGGGCATTTCCCTGAGTAAATAAAAGTTACAACTTTGGGAAATATCTTTTGGAGGCTGAAAGCCTCTCTTGTCTCCTGTCACCTCTAATGGAGGTGAAATCTTTCCCCTCCATGGCTCCTGCTTCATTATTGTTGGATGGCATTTTTCTGTTGGCACATTGTATAACACCAATGGAGCAGTGTTTGGTGAGCCCTTTTTTGGATTTGAAAGGTGCTGGATTCCTTTGGAGCAATGGAGTCAAACAAGCCAGGAGGAAGGAGAGGCATAGGAGTTCAGATCCCTGCCACGAGCGAGCTCTGGCCTCCCAATTTGTTCATGGGCAAGGAACCAAGCAGTGAGAATCAGACATTTACTTTCCAGGACACTTCTGCACTCTTTGTTCTAAAAATCGATATTTTGATGCAAATCCTGCCAGCCAGCATCCACTCATCCAGAAAGTGAGCACAGAAACGTTTCAGTTTGTTCTGGGTGAGCACTTGAACAAGGCTGTCCCTGGACTCTCCTCTCTTTTTGAACTGCCATCTCTCCTGAAAGCATGATGTAGATGTTGATCTCACTCCTAAAGAATCCCTATGCTGAAAGGTTAAGAGGATATTTGTTTGGATTTGTGTTCTTTGGAGAGCCTCCTCATGGCACAAAGGGCACTGCAAAGGCCCAGGCAGGGCTCCAGTGTCACAGTGCCACCAGCCCTGGACTGGGCTGCATCCTGGCCTTGCTCACCTTTGTGTGCCTGCTGATTTCCTTGGGGACCAACCTTTCTCCTGGCTCAGGGAGAGGCTCCAGACCTCTGGAACTCCACAAAGGCTTCAGCTTTGCCAGAGGTTTCCCAAGGACAGCTCTCAAATGTCACCAGTGCTGCTTTAAGGCACAGAGAGAGGGAGGGACTTGGGGCTGCAGCTGCAAAGGGCCTTTGGGGCCAATGCTGGACATGTCCAACCTGCCTTGGGTGGGGCGAGCAGCCTGGGACTGCTCCAGGAAAACAACACACAGGGATGGCCAGGAGCCTGAAGCAGCACTCAGCAGCCTCCCAGGGTGCTCAGAGCAGCAGCAGTGCCCGTGGGGGTGTTTGGTGCTCACCTGACACGTAGAAGGCGATGCTCCGCTCCTCCTCGCCCACCTTGTTGGCAGCCACGCAGTAATAGATCCCTGAGGCACTGCTGTCCTCCGTGGTGAGGGTGCTCACAATCTGCCCACAAAGAGAAAACAAGGAATGGCTCTGAGGCTGTGTGAGGGTAGAAAAGCTGTGAAGAAAGTTGTTTCTAGTTAATAATGGGTGAAAGTCCCAGACAAGTGCTGCTACTTGGTTTTTGTCTCTTGGCATCTCAGCCCAGCTAATTCTCTTCCCTCCTCATTCCTAAACCTTGCCCTTCCTTTTCCCCCCGTCTTACCCATGAAAAACAGGGTCCTCTTTTGAGAAACTGCCAAGGTCTTTGTGTGACAACATCAAGCAAAAGCTGAAGGGAAGGGCCTGGAGGATCCATCTAAACACAGTCCCACAGCATCCATTCCCTTTGCTGCTTTTCAGCTCTGGGTTGTGTGTGGAATATCCACATTTGCACAGGAAGCAGCTAATTCCTAAGGATGTGGTACAAAGAGTATTGCAGCATTTTGTTTTTCCCCTCAGAGAAGGGAGGGGATGATGTGGCCCCTTTGGGCTGGGAGCCCCTTGAGTCCAAAACCCTTCCTGGGAGCTGCACAGGACTCCTTCAGTGAGGAAAGGAGCTCTGGAGAAGCTGCCAGTGCTGGAACACTTGGCAAATACAGAAAGGGAGAATCTTGGGGAAGGAAGGAGCACTTCTCCTGAGCTTCACCACATCAGAAAAGGAGGGGGGGTTCTGTCACTCCTGGGGCTGAGCTCAAACATGTCCTTAAGAATTTGTGCTCCTTAAAGCTCCCAAGTCCCAGCCATGTGGCACTGCCTGTCCCTGTCACAGGGCAGCCTCTCAGACTCACACAGGAATATCCACAGACCATGCCTTTAATTGTTCCTTGTATTCCTTTGGAGTGTGAGCAGGAAAACAGGGCCTGAGCCACCAAGACAGAGATGTTCTTGCAGGATTCCTCTGCTTCCCCTGCAGCCATTCACCTGAGGAGCTCTGAGCCCTCACATTTGGAACAAATATCACTTTCTTTGCCATCCTCTCTAAGGCCTTTGAGAATCAAAACTTATAACACCCTCTGGCCCTTTGTCCTTATCTCCAGAGAGCTCTTTGAAGTGCACAGAAGCATCTCTGGACTTTCTTTTTAATATCCTAAACTAAACTCACACAAGACATTCCTTTACCCCTCCTAAAGCTGCCCTATGAGTGTGTCTAGAGCTGTGTGGGATGAATTTTCTGAGTTATTTAAGATTTGCTGAGATCTGGCACTTTAAATCCTGCAGGGAAATGAGTTCCAAAGGTTTTGATCCCATGTGCATTTGACATTCTAATGGTGAGCATTTGCAGCAAAATAAGGGCTGATTGGAAAAGTCTTTACTTTTCATGGTAAGAATGGGGAACCCCCAAATTTAGGGGTGAAAAAGGAGAGCAGCCAGCCCAACTCCCTCTGGTGCCCAGCAGAGAAAGAGCTGTGCAGTGCTGAGTGATTTATGATGTGAAAATAGCTCAGCCTTGGCTATAAAACCAGCCTGGCCATAAAAGCAGCCTGCTCCTCCTCCTGGTGCTGGTGCTGGAGCAGTGGCCCAGTGCCATGGGCTGGGAAGGAGCACATGTTCAGAGCCCTGAGCCCTCTGGAATTCCTGCTGAATCAGGACCAACATCTCCCTCCTCATGGCTGCTGGAGCTGAGCATTTCATGGTTGGGAGGAGCAAAAGCCAATATAAATGGACGTGCTGAGGACAGGAGGGGATACATTTGGACAGCTTTTTAACAGCAATTAGTCTTCCTAAGTGACAGCTCTAACTGGGAAGTGGAGGATAACACTGTAGAGCCAGGCAAAATCATAAAATATCTATTTTGGGACATGTCCAAAGTGTTAGGGGTGACACTGTGGCTCTTCTAAACACTGATGCAATGCCTCAAGCTGCTTGGTGGCCCAGAGGTAAATGCTCATGAGCACACACACACAGACAGATGCTGGTATCTCCAGCTCCATAACTCAGGAAAAGTCTGGCAGGGCAGTGGGAAAACAGAAAAAAAAAAAAAAAAAAAAAAAAAAAAAAAAAAAAAAAAGAGCAAATAGCTATGCTGAGATCTCATTGGAGCTAATCTCAGTTGTGTCTAGATATGAAGTGAAAAAGATGGTAAATGGCAGTGGGAAACAATCTGGGGACAAATTCCTGGGGGAACAAAACTACTGAGGAATAGAGGAATAAAAAAAAAAGCCCAAACCAAACTACTGAGGAATAGAGAGAAAGTAATTTTCTTGTTTGGATGCTCCAGTCATTGTTGTGCACTTGGATCCCAAACCCTTACACACCTGGGCCCCAGAGATCAGGCACTTCCCTGCCTGGGCCCACAGCTGGCACCTCCCAGAGCCCTCCAAACTGTGACTTTTAAACCAACAGCATCCAGTAGAGACCTACATGTGATCCCAGAGCTGGCAGTTCAGGATTTTGAGTGATTTTCTTGTAAGATGAATCCCTTGAAATCATTCTGTATCAACCTTTCACTCCAGCTGTGTGCTCCTGGGTAAATCCCTGAGCCTGGGAGCCCAGTTATCTCTGCAACATCTGAAATAAGTTCTCACTGGTCAAACTAACCCAATCCTGGTTGGTTTGGTAGCTGAAATTTGAAATCTGTTTGTGTTTGGTCACATGGCAGGTCAGGATAAGGATTTTGTTCTTCCAAATGAAAGAATGTTCATTTGTTCATCCCTAATGAAAAAATGGTTTTAACTTGAGCACACAAACTCAGGGATCTTCCCCCATTATTAACAGTGCAAACTGCTGCACTCTGCAGGGGCACAATCCCAGAATCTGGGGACCTTTAGCAGACAGTGGAAAAATTCTGTGGGGATAATCCCTGTGTGTCCTTAGTCCCTGCACCTGGAGAAGTATTTTCCACTCCTGGAATCATAGCCAGGGTAGAAAAGCCTGAGACATGTTGGAGTGAGACCAGAGGAGGCCACAGAGCTGCTCCAGGGCTGGAGCCCCTCTGGAGCCAGGCTGGGAGAGCTGGGGGTGCTCACCTGGAGAGGAGAAGGCTCCAGGGAGAGCTCAGAGCCCTGCCAGGGCCTGAAGGGGCTCCAGGAGAGCTGGAGAGGGACTGGGGACAAGGAAGGAGGGACAGGAGCCAGGGAATGGCTCCCACTGCCAGAGGGCAGGGATGGGTGGGAGACTGGGAATTGGGAATTGTTCCCTGGCAGGGTGGGCAGGCCCTGGCACAGGGTGCCCAGAGCAGCTGGGGCTGCCCCTGGATCCCTGGCAGTGCCCAAGAGAAGCCTGGGACAGTGGAAGGTGTCCCTGCCCATGGCAGGGGTGGCACTTAAGGGTCTCTGAGTCCCTCACACCCCAAACCCCTCTGGGATTGATTCCATGATCAAGGCAGGGCTCACTCCACAGCTGCTTCTCAGAAAACCCAGAGTGCAGCACTCCCTGCTGAGCTGAATAATGATTGATGTGAAACCTGCAATTGCCTTAAAATTTTGTGCCTCTGCACTGAAAATGCCATCAATGAACTATTTACAGCCTGGAAATGTGCAGTTTCCAGCTTCCCTGGCCCTGTGAGCAGCAGTGCCACAAGGGCTGTCCCACCCTCAGCTCCTGTGCAGGCAGTGCTGGCACAGGGCTAATTCATAACAAATTATTGGCATGTCATGTCTAGACATCATCCTAGTGGGAGCTGGATGGGATCCTGGGAGTTCACTGCATACCAAACACATCCCAGGCTGCACTGCCTGGGCTGCATTTGGAATTAAGGACTCCATTTCCTATTACTTAACCTAAAGGCCACCCAATACTGCGAGCCCAAGGAAGGGATTATTAGCTAATAAATAATTACTAGGAAAGAATAAACTAAGTTTAAAGCTCAATAAGCAAAGGAATAAAATGAATGACTTCTGAAGAACAGCTCTGACAAGTAAATAGAGCTTGCTGCTGGGAAAACTCCTGATGGAGTAGTTCAATAAAGTCCATCTGTAATGTTCCCAAACTGATAAAAATAAGTTATTTTAGAAGCAGCCAAATAACATTCCCCAGCCACGCACTGTGAGTGTTTTAAGACATCTTGTAGTAAGGACAGAGCAACGAGACCTTTCTTAAGCTGGAGCCAGCATGAATTAATATCTCTTGTTATTCCTTGCTTTCTCTTTCCTTTGTCTGTCCCTCCCCACCCCAGAGCTGTATTAACAATCCTTCTTCTTTCACTTCGTTAGCTCTCCGTGGGCAGGATGAGGAGTGCAAAACGTGGGTGGAAAAGTTCTCAGCTGTCTGACTCTGGCAGAGCTGGGCTGGAGGTGGCTACAGGGAGATGGAATTACAGAACTTCAGCAGGGACCCTGCACAGAGAGCATTCAGCTCACTGCTAATCCATCCACTTGAGTGGCACAGCACAGCACTTGTTTGCACAGCCTGGCAGTCCTGATCCAGGGCTGGAGTTCATTCACTCAAAACATGCTAAAGGATGGACTGAGCATGAGTGAGGAGAGAAGCCTGGGAGCTCCCTGAGAACGTCCAGCTTTGCTTCCATCTCTGGCAGGGGGTGTTCTATCCCTGGGAAAGGGGAGCAGCCAGTGCCAGTGCCTTCCTCAGCATGAGCAGAGCTGGCAACAGCACTGGGAGGCCAGGAAAGCTGCTGGACTGGGCTGGGGACTGGGCTGGGGACTGGGCTGGGGACTGGGCTAACTGGAGCTTAACTGTGGCATGGAGGGACTGATCACCCTCCAGCCCCTCCCTGGAGCAGGTGGGTAAATCCTGGCTGGTCCTGAGCAATCACCACCCCCTGCTCCCTCCTCCAGTGACTGCAGATTTTTTGTTCTTTTTGTTCCTTCAGGAGGTCTAAACTTGGCTTTTTTTGGGTCAGTTTTCCTGAGTAGTTGTGAATTTAGGAGGTCGGGGAAGACAAAGGGCCAGTTCTGATGTCCCTGCTGCTGCCAGGCTGTCACCAGAGCCACCAAGGACAGCTCCACGTGCTCCTGTGCCTGGGCAGTGCCTGACACACCTGGGCTGATCCTCAGGGAGTGGCTGCTATGTCCCAACCCCCTCCCTGTGCTGTCCCCTTCCCTGGCACAGCCTGGGGTGACAGGGCTGGAGAAGCTCTTGGAAGTGACAGATTTGAACAGCCTGGCTGAGCTGCTCACACTCTTCTCACCACACACATCCCACTGCTCTAATGGAGACTTTTTTTTCCTTCAGGAGGTCTAAACTTGGCATTTTTGGGTCAGTTTTCTTGAGTGGTTGTGAATTTCACCAGCAGAAACACCCACGTGGCCTGGCCACTCTCATATAGACATGAAAGGGAGAAAAGAGATGAAAAGAACTCCCCAGAGAGAGCTGAATTATGCATGAGTCTTGCTATTCCCTTCTGCTGGTCCCAAACTCAGGCCAGTTTGTTATTTTGCTAACAGGAAAGAAAATAAAATAGCAACCTAGCTCCTTGTGACTTGAAAAGTCAGGCAATTCCTGCAGTCAGGGGTGTCACACCTGGTGTGAAAAAGCAGAGTCAGAGGAGCCATGCAGTGCTTTAACTCCCAAAGTGAGAAGTTCAACGTGGACTCCAAACCCCAGGGAAAATGAAACTATCACAGTGCAACTGCCTCAACCACTGCTGGACCAAAACTTCACTGAAGTGCATCATGACCTGAACCACAACTCATGCTTTTCCTCTGGAGTGAGAGTCAGGCTTAGGAAGGCAGGAGGAGGTGAAATTCACTTCTCTGTCTGTGGAATACTCATGGAATAATCATGATGAGGATGATGACAGGAGAGCTCAATTTTACATGGCACTTCTGTCAGATGTCTGAAGAGCTTCATGTGATCAAAGGGCACCGGGGGTTTGCTGGAAAAAACCCATGCTTGCTGCCCTGCCAGCTTGCTTTGGGCAAATTTCTGGATCTGGTGATTCCAGGAGAGTTATTCCATATTTTTAGCAGCTCTAAGCAGTTAATGCAAGTTTCCACATGTGGCTGGAGCAGCTTTTAGTGCCTCAGCTCCAAGAGTGAACTCCTGGGTGCTGACAAATCCTAGAGCCCAGATGAATTCCACCTTCTGGCCAAGACTCCAGTGCTCATGGGACAGCTCAAATCCCACAGGAAAACCCCCAACCTCAGCTAATCCCAGGTTCCTGACACAGCTCCTGAAAGCTCAGATTCCAGCATCTTTACTTTTTCATCTCCTTGGTCAGTGTAGGTGAATTACTTGCTGGGACCTGGTGGGAATGGATTGGCTGGTTCCTGTCTGTTCCATTCCTGGTGGGAACAACAACTGATAAAACTCTAGCAAAAGTCTGAAGACTTTTTCCTCAGAGACTTTAAAAAAATGTATTTTATACTATAAAGACTCCAATTAACACAGTCTTGAACTCCAGAAAGGGGGAAGGAGAGGAACTGTCTGCAATGTAAGCAGGGAGTGAAACCTGAGACTCCTATAATTTAGTTATATTAATTTGAATAAATCTTAATCAGGACCTAAGAATTAATAGGAAGCACCTCAGACTGTGTTTTCAGCCAGGCAGAAAAAGAATGAGTATACTATAAATTGTAAAATTATGTATCTCCTAGCTTTAATAATGAAATATGTAAAAGCTGATTATATATATATAATATATATGGAGAGAAACAGGAGCTCTGAGAGTCTCAAAGCTCTTGTGAGCCCATGCAGCAACCATAAAGTCTTAGAAAAAGAAGAAACTTTGAAGGTAAATGTGACCAACCTCCATTTTTATAAATAATTAGCACTTTTAGGGGGTTGCTTTTACCTAAGAATGTAAAATTTTTAAAGAATACATTAAAGCCAGAGCTTTGGGGGCACAGTGCCATCTAAATAAATCCAATTTATAAATATCTCCCAGCCATGGAAAAACTCAGGAATGAGAGGCAAACACTGATTTTCTCCTTCCCAGCCCAAGCTCCATGTTTTCAGAGCTCTGGTTTGGATGATGTTTAGAACTGAAAGTCTCCTGAGAAAGAGCAGATGGCTGAGGCACTGATCCTGCCAGATGCTGATTTTGTCTGGAGCCAGTCCAGGAGAGCACTTTAGCTTTGTGCTTAACTCTAAGCACGGGACTAACTCAAGGATTCTCCCATGCTCAAAGGTGAACCAGGACTGGATCCAGCACCCTGCAGGATCAGACACGGAACCATCTGGAACATCCACCTCCAAACCTGGAGCTGCAAACCCACTCCTGCAACCAGCAGCCCTGCAAGTCCAGCAGGTGATCCCAGCCAGAGCCCAGCAGAGCCAGGAGGCCCCAAATCCACTGCACATTCCCAGCCTGGATGTGTGGAACACCAGCCAGTGTCACCACAGGCACCTGGGGGACACTGAACAAGGAATCCTGCTGGGATCTCTGCACTTCACACAGGCAGGGGCACATCCCAGGGCTGTTGGAAGGGGTAGCAGGCAGGGAAGTGTCCAAGAAAGGTTTTCCCTCCTTCATTGTTCCAGGGAAGTGGCTTCAACCTGAGAGCTGCACACTCTGGAAATCAGAGCAGGCACCTGTGGCACTGTGACCACACCTCGTCACACTCCTGCTGCTGGGAGTGGAGGAAACAGGGCAGGATAAAGGGGGCAGGACCAACAATTCTCCAAGTGTTTCATGATCTCAGAGTCCTTATCAGCGTTCACATCACAGCACCCCTCGAGCTGAACCACTCTCACACTTTCTCAAGACTGAGGGAGACACAGAAGGTTTTGACCCAGAAGTCTTGGGAGAGTTTAAATAGGGTGGGTGACATCATTCTCAAACCCCAGCACTTGTAAACAGCAGAGATCTGGAATGATCCCAGCACTGGGGAATTCCAAGCATGCAAAGAACCCTCAGCAGCTTGGGAACCAGGAGCTGGGGGTGAGCATCCCCTGACATCATCCCCATCCCATCCCATCCCATCCCATCCCATCCCATCCCATCCCATCCCATCCCATCCCATCCCATCCCATCCCATCCCATCCCGTCCCGTCCCATCCCATCCCATCCCATCCCATCCCATCCCGTCCCATCCCATCCCATCCCACACATACCTTTGGTTTATCCCCCTGCCTCATGGGGGTGTTCTCAATGCTCCTGATCTTGTTTCCTATGACTGTGTTCTCTGAAACCACAACTTTTGGTCCCTCAGGATTGCACCTGGAGGTGGAAAAGCAGAGATGGTGTTCAAGGTAAGCAGGGAGGTGTATTTCAGTGAGAAAATGTCAATTTTAGACAAAAATCTTAGGTCGTAAATACTCCTAAGAACTGTTGCTGCTGGAGTCTGTTACATCTTTGTGAAATTCCTCCATTCCTTCTTTGCCACATTTCCAAATTATTTACAAGGCAACCTTGACAGAGGCAAACAAAATCAGTGCATGACCAGCAGTGAACCCCCCAGTCTTTGCAAAGATTAGAAATGGAAAATACTGGACAATTAATTAAATCATGTGAATTTTATCTGGCTAATATAAGTTATATTTCCAAATTCAAAATGCCAGTCACTCCAAACTGTGGGGAGGTGGATGTTGCTGAGTGTCTGCCTGTGCTCAGCATCCAACAGGAAGTGTGGGCTGAGGGAGTAGAATGGATAAATACTTTATAAATAAATAAAGAAGGCTCCTTTAAGGCTGCACATTCCACAGACAACACTTTTCAATCTTCATTTTGGAAGATGGGCAAGGAGCAGAGTGTGGAACACCTCATGTGGGAAGGTCCAGCTGCACCATCCAGGGCAAAAAAACTTTCTCATCTTCCTCGGCTTGGTAAGACTAAGCAGAGACACAGCTCTTATTCCTGCAAAGGCTTTGAGCCCACCAAAGTCTCAGGAGGTAAAATGGACTTTTACAGGCACTGATCAAGGGCTGGTGCTGCAGGAAAACCCTCCATAAATCAGCCATGCCTTTGCCAAAGCCACACAAAGCACAGGGGCAACACCCTGGGCCAGGGGAGGGTTTGAGGCTCTCAGAAGGGCCTAATTAGAAGATCTTGAGGGACTTCCTGCAAGGCACAATCCTGTCCTGAGGATGAGGGGGAAAAGCTCAGAGGAAGTAAAATCACATCCCAGCTCTAAGGAACAATGCTGGTGCTCAGGGATTCAAAGGGCACTGCTGAGGCAGAGTGGGGGGAGAGAAAGAGAGAGAGAGAGGAAGTCAGACAACAGAAGGAAATGGGGGCTGTGTCATTTCCCACAGGAATCCTCCTCCAGCTTCTGCTGCAGCAAGATAAGGCTGCCCCTGGGGCCAGCAGAGGTAGAGCCACTCTGCAATTGTATTTAAATTGATAAGATCAGAGAGCCAGAAAGCTGCAGCAAGGGTTATGTGAGGTCCTTTGCCACCAGGTCATTTGGATCTGGCTGAATTCAGCACTCATGGCCAATTCTCTCCCCCTAGACTGAAAGGTCTGGAAAAGATTTCGGGTCACCTCTGTGGTTTTCCTAGAGGATGCAGAACATGTTTCCATATGGTGTTTCCACCCTGCTCTCGTTGAACCCCTCCCAAGCAGGGCCCTGTGCCTCCTGCTGCCCTGCAGTGCCCACAAAGCCATGAGATCCCTGAGGTTATTCCCCCAGGAGCATGTAACTGGGGATACCTCCCTGGGGCAGGCACACAGGGGCACTCCCAAGCTCAGGCTGGATCACCCAACATCCCTGTCAGGTACAGAAATCCTGGGGAAGGATTCTCCCTGATTTTCCTGTCTCATGGCTTGCCATTCACAGCAACAAATGAGTGAGAAAATAAGCAATCCGCTATCCAGTAATTTCCTCCCTTGTTTTCTAGATCTGTATTCATTTTTTTAATGGGTGGAAAACCTGATTTCATCTCTCTCACTGCAGGGAGGAGCTGAAGTGGTCAGAATTGGGCAGGACCTGGCTCCTGCACGTTCCCAGGGGCTACCAGGGAAGCAATGGGCATCAGCCCGGGCCTCTCTCTGCAGACCCCTCTGCTCAGGGAGCTTCAGGAGCAAAGGGAAAGTCTCCTTAGGCAAATCTCCAAAGGCATCCTGGTTTTCCCTGGCCTCCTTCCTCTCTGGCAGCTTTAACCAGTGACTTTGCTGCGTGTTCACACCTCAGCCTGCAGCACAGAAGGGTTCCCAGTAAGACACAATTTCCTCTCCCAGCTTCAGGGACACCACGGGAGGCTGCCACAGGAGCCTGAGCCCAGCATGCAGAGTGAAGACAGCCCTTGGGAAGTGCCATGAACCCCATATGGATTTAAGGAAGCCAAGATTTCAGCAGGTTTGTCTGGGAAAAGCTCTTGCAGGGCAAAAGGTGTGTTAGCTCTGCCCACAAATCCTGCTGGTTATCCTTTGTCAAATATTCACAGCAATCAGCAGGGCTAAGAAAAGTCAGAGGGGCATTGCTGGTCAAGGTAAAGGAAAATTCAATGATCTTTAGTCACTTTAAACTTATTTAACACAATTCAGGAATACACAAGGTGCACAAACACAGCCAGACACCAGCTGGGCTCAGAACCCTGGAGATCTTCACTCTGCTTGTGATTTTAGCTCAGATAATTAGGATGGAGTGGAAAGAAAACCTGGCTGGAAATACCCAACAATTCAGGAGCATGTTCTTCCATAGGGAAGTCACTTACAGGGTGTCTGTGAGGCTGCAGGGCTGCCACTTCCACTCAATCCTTGGCTCAGGATTCCCACTTGCTGTGCACTGGAGTTCGTGTTTGCTTCTCAATTCCACCTTCACAACCTTATCAAAATCTGTTTCCTTTTCATAGATCTTGGGTCTCTCTAAAGACAAAAAAACCCACAAAATTCAAATGAGCAAATTTACATCCATAAAAGGTTTTGAAATATTTTGTTGGGAGAATGATGATCCAGTGAGGCTCCTGATGTTTGGGGGAATTCCCAGCAGTTCTGAAAATATTCCTTTACAGAAACAAGGGTGTTGGTTGTAGTATTTCACCAACACATTGCAATGCTACCACATTCATCCTAATCCCTTTCAAATGGTGTTAGGGACCTGCTGAACTTCTGGAAAATTCATGCCATGGAACATCTCTTGGTCACACCTTGGCTGCAGGAGCAGGATCAGTCCTGCACTGTGGGCAAAATGGAATTGGAGGGGTGATGTCCCTTCCTGAGAGGAACCTTTTCAAACAGCTGCAGTCACCAGTCCTCAGGGCTTTGGGAAAAAACATCTTTTTCACCTGGAGTCTTTCCTTTTCTGTGTGTGTGTAATGTGCACTGGATGGAGGGGAGAAGAGAGTGAGGAAGGAGTGGTGTGGGGAAAACACTTGGAGAGAAATGCCAAGAAATTCTCACCAGCCACGGTGAACGCCATTTAAAATGTCACGGCATTACTCACATCTGGAGGGGCCACAAGATCACACCCTCAGACTGGAAATCTCTCAAGAGCAAACTTTTTGTGACACTTTCAGGGCTGCTGGTTGCCAGCAGGAAAGAAAAGCTTTGTCCTGTCTCCTTGCAGCTCCCACGGGAAGGCACGGAAAGGAGAAAGAACGGGAAAAAAGCCCCCAGGTGAACTGAACTCTCCCTAACCTCGGCCAGGGTGGGTTTGAGTCTGGGGTGGAAGTACAGGCTCTTCCCTTGTGCAGACAGCTCTGCCCATCCCTGGCCATATCTCTTTGTCTCCTTCTCATAACAGGAAATCAAACAGATTTATTGGTGGGGTCCCTCTGTGGGACACCCCTGTGCAGCCAAGAGAGGCTGCTCTGCACTGAGGCCTTCTGACAAGCTGGGAAGTGAATGTAGATTAGATTTCTATTTTTTGGGCTAACTTATTTTTTCTGCTGTCAGGGAGGCCCCAGATATGTAAATATGAGCTATTGTGCACCTCATCAATCTTGAGCCCTTTCCCTCTTTTTTTTAAAATAGGGTTTTTTTGCCTTCCAGCCCTCTTAGGAGAGGACTGACCGGGCTGATCCCGTGTCTTGTTGGGACTCTCACTTGGCATTTCTCATGGTCAAGCTCTGAAAGATCTTCTGACCTCACCAGTGCCTGAAGAGACATCAGTATTTCCTTCTCCACCCCATGGAAGCATTGACTGGAGTAGGTTCAGTCATATCCCATCCTGTCATAAAACACTGGCTGTTTAAAGGACCTTCAGCAGGTCCTGATTAACATTTCCCCTGAGAAACCCAAATGCTGGCTCCTGCTTGGTGTGGCTCTCCTTGAGCTGAGCTGTAGGATTCCACATGCTTGGAGATTCCTGAGCAACTCACAGGACAAACTACTGGGACCAACAGTGAATTTCCTTACCTAGCATCCCATTTCCCATCAATAAATTATTTCTGATCATCAAAATAATTCTGTAAATTCTCCCAGGAGGGGGAAGCACATTTTTTATTATCTCAGACGTTTCTCTTTTCATCTGAAATCCTGTGCTCCACATGTCTGGCCTGACCTCCCAAGTGTGATTGCACTTGGAGAAAGACTCCAAGTTCAGTGTGAAAGGTTACACAAGTGGTGTGTGAAAGGTTACTCCAGTGTTGTTTGGGCTGTAAAAACAAAGCTTTACACACTTGGGCAGGGGGACTGGTGTTTGTGTGTGTGAAAGAGCATGGGGAGATAAGGATTGATCACAGTCATTTAATATCAGGACATTTTTCTATGTTCTTGGTTGACTACCATTTAATTTGTCCTTCTAAAAAAAAATCATAATTAAACTTGCTCCGACTCTAACAAGAACATACATGAGTGAGGAGTGCATACTTCATGCCACAATTATAGCACTATTAAATGTGACTTGAGACCTAAAATGAGTCCAAATGATTCATCAATTGAAATAATCATTATTTATGATCAAGCAATTATTTTTTTTAAGTGTGAGGGGAAATGCCTCCCTGTCCCTTCTGTCACATAACACAGGGTTGGGTGGTGGCTGATTGTGGGCACAAATTCAGAGACTGAAGAACTTTTCCAAGTGTCTGTGCCCTTCCCCTGCAGAGGGGGTGGTGGAGATGGTGTCACCCTGCAGGTGATGCTGCTCATCTGTACAGGATGGGGACAGGGCCCTGCAGGTGGCCCTGCTCACCTGTACAGGATGGGGACAGGGCTCTTCCCCGTGCCCCAGTGCTCCCCTGTCCCTGCAGGGTGCTGGCCCTGGAGCACTGAGGGTTTAGGGGGTGAAAGTGGGGTCCTCTTATGGGGGATATTTCCTGGGATGAAACCTTTCCAACCCCCTGCCCACTGCCATGGCCATTTCACCTCTGACTGTGTCCCTGCTGCAAGCTGGAGCTTTGTCCTTCTCCTTGCTGGGCCAAATCCTATTTGCTTCCATGGGTGATGGAAACCTGATTTTAATAGTTTAAGAGGTATTTTAATGAAAATTTTCATTGTTTCTGGTGGTTTGTAGAAATGTAGAGTGTGTAAAAGGAATGTTAGAATCCCTGCTGTGGTGTACCTGCATTCTTGCCAATCTCATACCATATTTTCAGAATTCTACAGCCATGATCTAATCTGTGCTAACAGCTGTGAAGAGAACTGGTTTCTGTGGTGGGCCTGACCTTCTGGACTGGCTCAGACTGGCTGGTTCCTCAGGGCTGGCCCTGTGGACAGGCTCTCACTTCAGCCTGCAGAGGGGCTCTGAGCCCAAAGCCTGGCATCACTGAGGGTGCACCTGGCAGAGCTTCTCTCTCTCACATTTGCTCGCTGGGCAGCACAGGGCTATGCACAAACCTTACCCCTGCTGGTGCCCAGTGTGGGCCAGGCTGGGGGTACAAATCCCTCTGCCAGCACTGCCAGAGCAGCTCTTTCCATCCCTTCCTTCCCCCTCCATTCCACTCTGGCTTCCCACCCCTCCTCCCCCAGCCCCTCCCAGGCCTTGGCCATGGCCCTCCTCAGGCTGAGCTCTCTCAAGCAGAAGCCAAACAAACCTTAAAAGCTTTCTGGTCCCTGGCAGTGTGAGGAAGAAGGGCTGTGCAGATGCCTTTAAATGTATCCAAAGAAATGGCTTTTCATCCTCTCTGGCTCCAAGTGTGATTGTATCCCCAGCTGGCCTTGCAGAGGTGCAATTGCTGCTGTGAGAGCTGACCTGAATAACTAAAGATTTGGCTGCTGCTGCACTGGGAAATGCAATCAAAAAGCACTTCTGCTTACTGCAGGTTTCAACCTGATCAGCATTATGCAAATCTCACCTTCCTCGCTGCTGTTATCTCTAGTTTGGGGCATTAGGAGCAGATAATATGTACAAGGATTAGGACATGAACCCCTCTGCAGGACTCGTCTCTCCCTAAATTCCTTGCAGGTGCCATGACGGGTTCTACACCTGTCACCCAAAGGAGCATCCAAATATAGAGGACAGCACAGAGGAAGTTTCTCTGCATTTTCTAAAGAAACTTTGCATTCCTTTCAGTGCCCTCTGACTGAACTGCTGCTTGTGCATCTTCCCCACTACCATTTAAACTGCTTCAGAAAATCTTTTCACATTAAGCACATCATTAAAATAACATAGAGAGGCCAGTGAAGCATTAATCTCAACCATAGGTACTTTGCTGGACAGGGGGCTTCATTAAAACACTTGATGGAGCTGCAACTTGTTTTCCATTTATCTTTTCTGTTTTCCAAAAAATATTTGCACCTGGGAGCCTTCCATCAGATGTTTGCACAGTACTTAATGGAAATACAAGTGAATATTCTGTAAGGTAGAGAGGGAACTTGCTAGGCTTGGACTGGGAAAGGGAGAAATTTCCCCTGAAGTAAAACCCAAATAGACAAAGTTGTCTGGGTTCACATTTCTTTCCTTTCCTTTTTATTAAAAGGAAAGAAAGAAAAGCACTGGGTGAAATGACCTGAAAACACAACTTTGGTTTCAGGCTGACCACTGCACTGTGTTTGAGCCTGGCAGATTTTGGCTGGGGTTGATTGTTGCTGGTTTGTTTTTTCCCCCATGCCCTGCACCCAGAGGTGCTCTCAGGTGGGTGCACAGCCCTGTCCCCATGGGATCTGAGAGGAAACAGCTGAAAACTGTGCCCAAAATCTCTCTGTGAGACACCACAGCCAGGAACAGAATTAGGGACAGGATTGTGCCCCTGCCTCATCTCCAGCTGCTCTCCTGTGACCCTCTGGAATGGGCTGGGAATGCCAGGGCTGGGGGAGAAGCAGGCACTTGGATCCAGGAGGAACAGATATTAAGAAAAACCACAGGGAATTTGACCTTCCCCAGAGGGAATTTTGGTGTTAAAATGGCAGTGCAGCTTGGTTTGCAGGGCCACATTAATTGAAATAAAGTTGCACCTAGAGGTATAGAAACAAAGGCGTCCATATTGTGAATTTAGTTACAGACACTTCAAAAATGCCACTTAAAAAAAAAAATCAGGATTGGCTGAGGAGGGTCAGCCAGGTCTCAGTTTAATGTCTGGCCCAGAGCTAAGGTAGGGAGTAACTCAGGGAAGTCAGTGGTCTTACTGGAAGAAGGGGGAATCTGAGTCTGGGCAACTGAATTACACAAATGATATCAGAAATTCAGTGTTAGTGGGCATTGGGTAGCTGGTGACTTGTACTTAGAGTGGGTTTTTCTGACCTGTGTCACTTCTGGATCTCTCCCTCTTCCCAGAGCAGGCAGAAATCTCTTTCTCAGTGCTCTCCCAGAGCTGTCATTCACCCCCAATGCAGCTCTGGGGCAAAAAAGAGGTTTCTCTCATCTGTCTCTCCCCATCTTGTTTCTTACAGAGTTCAGAAGGAAATGGGTAAATGAAGAGCTGCTCATTTTAAGCAGAGCAGGCAGTTTTCCAGGATTTTTCTCTCTGTCCCCTTTGCCTGCTTTCCAAAAATCAGTTAATGTACCTGCAGCTTGGCTGAGGGACAGCATGGGAAGCCCCAGCTGCCATTTCCCCCCTCACTGTGGGTTTTAGGGGCTGTCAGACCAAGATTGCTAATGCAAAGATGTGACTTCAATGCTTCAGATCCTTCTGGCAAGCTCCAGCAGGCCCCCACCTTCCTCTTCTTAAAATTGCTTTGGCCACTTCCAGCAAAATGAAAATAGCTCATCTGACTTTTCCATCAGGGGCTCTCCTGGGAGCTGCAAGTGTGCAGGGTTTGGATGATATCAGGGAAAAAACTCTTCAGGATTTGTTCATAAATGAGCAGGAAAGGGCTGCTGCAGCCTCCTTGCACTGCTGCATTTTTCTTTCATAAATCCCCAGAAAAAGTTGTTTCTCTCCTGCCTGTGCCTGATGACTGATGCTGGAAGCATGGACTGGAGCACTGCATCCTGCATCCATGGGCTACAGACACTGCTCCCAGAACCCAGGAGGAAAGCAAAGCCTTGGACTTGGAAATACCTTGGAACAGGGGCTGGATGAGTTTTATCTGGGGATTTCTAGTTGAGCTCAGCTGGCCCAGGAGGTGGAAAATTCGATTTTCTGCTTTGACTTCTGCCGAGTGGCTCATCCTCTGAGGAGATGGGCAGGAGCTGGATGTGCTCCACAAAGGAAACCCAGCCCTGGCAGGACTCTGGGGAAGGGACAGCATTGGTGTGGCTCAGTCCTTCAGCTGAACATTAGCTGCATTTCACCAAGAATCCAAAAAAAATTCTTTCTCAGTGTTCAGCTCAGGAATTTCAGTGACCCTTCCACACACAAGGGACTGTGGGATGTCCCCTGTGTCCTGCACTGGCTGCAGCTGAGATCCCCTACCCTAAAGCAATTTTCCTCTGCCCTGGCATAGCCCAGATGCATTCACCTCACCCCCAAGGCTCCTTCCCCTCTCCCTGCTCTGGCTTTGGGGGAGGTGATGGGGTTTTGTTCTCCACCACACATTTCTTGGCTTTTGTGGAGATCACTGGGGACTCCTTTGATGTCCACTCATCCCTTGCAAGCCAAGGAAAGTCAGGCAAAGAATTGCCTTTGATTTCTAAACCAAAATATGAAGAGCTGGCCTGACTAGAGAGTAGGGCAATGTGCATCATTCAGTGCAGTGGAGCTGCTCCTGCCTGGTAACAAATCGAGGTGTGACCAGTACCCTGCACCCCTTTCACTCCAGTCCTTCCCTGCAGAGAGGGAATTCACAGCAGCCTGAGTTTCTGCTGCCTGCTGTGGAGGTTATTTCCAGCCCTTAATCCTGCTTTTCTTACAGATACAACACAAGCCTGGGGGATCAAGGACTCTACAAGGGAATGCAACTTCAGTTGGCTGGAGCAGCTGGAACCCAAAGCTATATTTGCTGGAAGAGCCTTGAGGGAGCACAAGAGAGAAACTTTGGGACAAAGAAGAAAGGCAAAGTGGTGAAGGAGCTTATTCATCCCACTTTTGAATGAACTCGTGCTTCAGTACTCTCCTCACTCTCTAGGTGGTGGCCAGAGCACGCTGGCTGCTCCAAAAGGGCTCAGCAGGAGCCCTGAAGGACGCAGAGGGGTTGGACAAGGGTGAGGATGAAACACAGTCTGCTTGCCCAGAAATAGATTTGAGGGCGTTGTTTATGTTTTGTTCTGAGACTGCTTTGCACTCCAGCCTGGAATAACTCTTTTCTCCCACATTTCTCCTCCTTGGCTGGCTCAGATTTTCAGCCACCAGCTGTTTGCTAGCATTGTTCCTTCTCCTTGCTCCCTCCTTTCCAAATTCTTCAGGACATTATTTTCTTGAAGCTTTCCTCAGTAAGAATTTAATCAAACAAAACAAAACCACAGCAACCCGCCGCTTCTTGGACAGTGTTTGATGTGTAAATATGTAAAGAAGGAGTGTTTTGAAAATGCAATCAGCTACCTCCTGGGGACCTGAGTCCTACAAGGAGCCAAGGTGACTCCACACAGAGATATGTGCTCCTGCAAGAATAAATTCCAGCTGCAGTGGGAGCAGGGGTGACCAGAGGCACAGCTAAGCCCCTTCTTACAGAGGCATTTTTGGAATAGCAGCACGATTCTCCTCCAGGCCAAGCAGTTCCTTGCTGGACATTTTTCTCTCAGCTCCCACCCTGCAGCTCTGGAGTTATTTGCCCATTTTGCTCCCTCTCCACTTGATCCCTCTGCAGGTACTCCTCAGTTTTGTGACCAAATTGAACTTTGGGGGAAATAGCTCCTAATGTTTGACTCATTCCCATGGAATGAAACACCCTGTGCCCACAGTGAGGCAGAACTCTGGGATTTCTCCCAATTAAATACCCAGGAGGAGACTCCAAGGAAAGCTGCAGCAGTCCAGGTCAGGAGAGACACTGCCCACAGGGCTCAGGCAGGGCACTTCTGATCTTGCTCACATCCTGCTTAAAGGGTTCTCATCTGCTCCATTATTAGTGAATAAAACACACTGCCAAAATTCATACAGAGCAATCTGAGAGTCGAGCCCTGCTGCTGTTCATACTTTGTGCAAAACAATTCACAACAATTTAAACTTCAAACTTCCTCTGCACCCAGCCCAAAAATGCAGCTGATGGCTTTGTCACAGCACACTGAGTGCCAGCTGAGTACCTGGGGCACACTAACGATGGATTGTTGTGAAGAGACTCTCAGAAGAGGGGGCTGTGTGATTACTGATCATTTCTGCACTGCAGTGTCCCCATGCAGCAACAGAAACCATTCAAATGGCATTTCTCTCCTCATTCCAAAGTCTGCTTTCATAATTTTCCCTCTTCTCTCCAACAGTGTGGATCAGAACTCACTCCCTTAGATTCACCTCTGAAATAAAAGGCTGGCCCTGGATTTGGGGAGCAGTGCTGTTATTCAAACAGAAATTGCTCTTCACTCTCAGGGTACGTGGTTGTTACTCAGCAGGAGGTTTATCAGGTGCAGGCTCCACCTTTTAGACACGATGCAAAACTGATACTCCACCCACTGTGTCCACTTGAAGCCCAAGAGGATTTTTCCATCAGCTCCACTAATCCCTATGTTCAAATCCCAGCTTCAGTAATTGCAGGCTGCCTCTGGTTCTGAGCAGAGACATTAATCACACCTCCAGCTCAGAGGTGGTTTCTTTCAGATAATCCCTGCAGAAAGGGGCTACAAAGTGTGTTTTGGTCTCCTTCTCTTGTCTCAGAGTCTGCTGACACTCCAAGCAATTTAATCTATTCAGATGTGATACCCAGGTATCAGTCATGATGGCTGGAGATAAAGTGCCAAGTTATTTGTGGAGAGTTAAGGGAAAAATTCCAATCTGCTTTCAGTTTGGAGCTTCAGAGTGTACTTGAAAGGAAATCCCAGATCTGAAAAAGCAGCTCCTGAAAAAGCTGTCCCTGCCCTCTGATGGGAAGCACAAGAGAAAGGGCAGTTTGAAGCAGCTTCAAGAGCCCAGTTTGCCCTTTTTGGGCTCTACCCACATGAATCTCAGTCAAAAAAAAACAGTCTCTCCTGGGCTGAGTGCTTCACACAGAGCACATCAGGGTGGTGCTGCAGGGAAGAGCCTGGCAGGGATGGCAGGATTCCCTGCGTGCTGCAGGGATGGCAGGATTCCCTGGGTGCTGCAGGGATAGCAGAATTCCCTGGGTGCTGCAGGGATGGGAGAATTCCCTGGGTGCTGCAGGGATGGCAGGATTCCCTGGGTGCTGGGTGCCAATCCTGCTGCAGCCAAGCAAAACCTCCCTGTCTGCAGCCTCAGCTTTCACCCACGGCACCCCAGGCAGGTCTTTCCTTGTTCTGCTCTCATTCCCTGACTTCCTGTCACCAGAAAAGGGACACTTGCACTGTGGTTTTCCTATGCATAAGCACGGGACAGTTGGGGACACCCCTGCTGGACTTTGAGAAATGGTGGGGGGGGGGTTGCAATTAAATAATTATTGCTGATGAAGCCCTTGCTGGGCTGACCCCTGGAAAGGCTGAGGGAGAGCAGCACTGTGTGAGGGATGGGATGCTCCAAGCTTGGACAAACCATGGACATGAAAAGCTTGTGCAGGAGTGGTTTGATCCTGAAATAGCCTCTTGCTGACAGAAAAAGGCTCTGTTTGTTTTTGGTTGCCTGTTTGGGGAACAGCGGCTCCTCGAGGAAACGCTCCCTTGTGCACGCAAACACCAATATTTACCTTGACAAGATAGTTTATTATCATTCTTCATTTTCTCTTCCTTTGAACGTTTCCGTTCTCTGAAGAGGCAAAACCATTGTGTGGAAAAACAATCTCAAGTGGACAAATTATGCAGCTTAACACGTTCCTCCTGCTCAGCTGAGCTGCAGGACCTTACCATGAGCATGTTCTTGGCTCCCTCCTCTTCTAAATCACACATTAACTAATGTCTTATTTCAGGTTTTTAAGCTATCATATCTTATTTAACATTTTTAATAGGTCAGATGTACCTAAGTGACAAGTTCTCTATTTTTCAGACATTATTCCTTTCTGAAAGGTGAAATGAGAAAAACACAACTGCTGGAAGCAACAATACATAAGTATATAAAAACTGGACAACTGAGAATAGTTTTAGGTGTAAAGAGGGTAAGGACAGAAGAATTCACCACAGAAAAGAGAGCAAACCTGTCTCAGTAACTACTCACTGCACAAGTGGAAAATACAAGGGGAAAGCAGAGTAACTTTTGCTGAACTCCTACTTGGCCTCATAATTCAATCTCTGTTGCCAAATTCAATGGATTAAAAGAGGCAGTGGATGTGCAAAGAGACCGTGTGGCTCTGCCCTGCATTATCCACCCAGGGAGGCTAATAAATAGCTTCCCAATATCTGTTTTCCCTCTATGGCAAGTGAACCTGCTTCAGTGCACACCACAGTTTTCTCGAAATTCCCCTGAAAAAGAACTTGTCCCTCAAATGCTGCCAGCACAGAAGTGCCAGAACAGAAAGTACAGATTTAGAAAATGGATCTGGAGCAGGATGATGGACAGACATAAAAGCCAGGGCAGCTCCTCCAGTTCCTTCCGTCAGCCCCACTGGGACCCTTCCTGTCCCAGCAGATGTTCTCCAGTGCTCTGCCCAAGCTGCTTTTAAATCTCAAGGGATAAAACTTCCAGCCCTTCTCTTGGGAAACTGTGCCCCCAGTTCTAAGACCTCTCCACTCAATATCTTCCCAAGCTCCTATAAAAATGTGATGTTTGTGGCCTTTCCAGGCATTTCCACCTCCCTGTGTGGAGCCACTGTCCCAGCACTCAGTGCTGTGGCTGTGGGAGGTGCAGTGTCCCAGGGGAAGGGACTTGCATGACCCAGGGTCACACCAACTCCTCAGAGCAGCTGAAATGAGGGGTTCAGTGGTTCCTGAGGGAGGTGGTTCTCTGGGCAGTGCTAAACCCTGGGAAGTGCCACCCATTCCTGCTGACTGGTGCAGTAGGATCACACAAAATTGGATAACTAACCCAGCAGAAGGAATTATACACAACAAGTCCTTACCTGTCACCACCAGCTGCATGGTGAGGTTCTTGTAGAGGCCGTATTTGGGGTTGCTCAGGACCATGGTGTAGTTCCCAGCATGTTTTGGTCTCACATCTCGTATCCCCAGTCTGTATTTCAGTGGATCTGGCTCATAGCAGGTGTGGTTGTCCTTGATCAGTTTGCCATCCTTGTACCTGTGTGGGAAGTTCCATCAAGTTCTATCATGTCCCTGTCAACCCTCAGAAACCTTATCACCCACATTAGGGGCTAAAGGGTCATCCCAGCAAGGAAAATGCAGGTCTAGAATCACTGCTTGGATTGGATATTTATTCCTGTTACCCTTCCACACCAGAACTGATTCACACCTCCAGTGCTGTGGGATGGATTCATTCCACACAGGAAAAAGGTGGTTGATTTTATCTGAATGAACACTGCCTCCCACATGCTCAACTATGATCTAAAAGCCCCCAAATGAAACTGGACAGGCAACACAAAGAGTGGGAAATCATGGAACAGCAACATGTGTGTCACCAGTTTTAAAGAAGAGATGAATTCAGCAGAATTGTCTCTCAGGATGTCTCTGTGAGCCTTTAATGCTTCTGAACAAGTTAAACTCTGTGACCTGGAGAAGGCTGGTCCATAGGGAGGTCAGTGAGGAATTCCCAGCCTGGAATACTCCTTCAGGGCAGGAGAGCAGCATCTGCAGGAGAGGCTCCTCTCCACTGCTCACCCCACATGTGGGTTTATGGTTAGGAAACAGGCCAGGCTTTGCCACACACAGAGCTTTGGGCCTGGTGGAAGGATGCTGGGGCATCTCCCACTGCCTGAGGATGCTGGAAACTTCCTTTGCAGTCATAAAAACAACCATCCTGAGAGACCTCCAACATCAACAGCTGGGGCTCCAAGGGAAGGCAGCTCTGGTGGTCCCAGGCAGCCACCAAAGAGCACCGTGCTGAGCCCAGGAACAAAGGCTTGGCAGGGAGAAGGGGTCGGTCCCCACTGCAGCTCCCAAAACAACCCCATCCCTAAATAACAGCAGCAGTTAAAAACACCTCCTGGCACTGTTTCCACTAAAATTGGAGGATTTCATGTTATTTCACTGCTAATAAAATGCAGCAAGGCCAGCACTAAGCATCCTTCTGCTGCCTGCCAGGCTCTCAGCTGGCCGAGGGCAGGTGCTCCAGGGAAATGCCATCTTCTCTGCCAGGACAGGCACGCCCCTGCCAGCTGTCCCGTGGGATTTAATGCAGGTAAAGATGTAAAAGGCACTGGATGGGGTTGTTAAAGACAGAGCAGAAGAGAGGACAAGTGGTGAAAGGGTAAAGAGAGACTTGAATATCTCCTGGATTTGCTGTTGGTTGCCCCTTCTGTTTAGCAGATCCATTGCACTCCTGGTGGAGCCTTTGCTCAGGAGGATTCACTGCAAGGATCTGTTGGCACAGGATTGGAGGACATTAAAAGTTCTGGAGAGAAACAATTTCTTAGCTAAAAATATGTCCTTTTGCTGTTATCCCCTGCCCCTTGCAGACTGACCATCACTGCTGGGGGTAAGCAAGAAACCCTTCTCCAAGAGCTTTCTCCTTGTATCTCCCAAATCATTCTGTGTCCAGGGAAAGTGAAACACACTTTTTTTTTTCCTGCAGGGACCTTTCTTTCACAGCTAGGAGAAGAACACAGCCTGGGTGTGGGAAATGGAAAGACAGAAACTTCCAGTGACACTGAAGGGTTTGATCTGCAGCCTTGGGAGAAGCTTGGATTGATGTAAAAATAAAGTACACAGACATTAGGCAGAAAAACTATAAACTTATGTTTCTATAGTTGTAAGTAAGAATATGCCTTAAGGAAGTGAGAAACTGCATTGGGTGAGATGGTGAAGGGTTTATAGTGTAGGGGTGTAATTGTATAAACTAAGAATTTAGATGTTATAATAGAAACATGTATGTGCATGTGCGATAATAGCCCATTGAATAAAAGTATCCACAGTGCAGCAGAAGTGAGTAGAGGTGATAGATTAAACTGTGACAACTGTCCATTGGATCAGGAAGTTCTATACTGTCTTGTAATGAAGAAATTGTGACTACTATGAGCCATGGGCGACTGTGTGCTCTCTTAAATCTCATGGCCTTTGAGACTGATGTTTATCTGAGCAATAAATTGTTCTTAGCCCAACTGTGGTCCCATCCCTTCAATTAAAGCAGTGATAATAATACCTGGGCATGAGGGGTGGCTGGCCCAGCCTCCCAGAGCTCAGGAGCCCAGAGTGGAACCACAGCTGAGCTGAGCCCACAGCTCTGAGCACTCCCAGCTCCCATCCCTGACCCGTGTGGTGAGTGAGGAATGGTGATGATCTGTTCCAGACAGGATTCCTAAAGGAGACCAGGCATTCCTGCTGTTGCTGGGACACTCACCAGGTGACAGTGGGCCGAGGAAAGGCGTCCACCTTGGCAGCCAGCTTCAGGGACTTGTGTCCTGAGGTAATCTCGTAGTAAGGCCCTTTCTTGTGTGAGACTGTGATGTAGGGTTTTTCTGGGGAGAGAAATGAGCAGGGAGACTTGGAATGGCAGCTCTGCCACAGCACAGAGCTCACACCTGTGATTGCTCTGTTCCCACGAGGGATTTTTTTCAATACAGACCTGCACAGAGCCAAATGGATCAGGCTGTTCCCTCAGCTCCCCTGTGCAGCCCAGCCTCAGCCAGAAAGGGCTGTTCCCACATGAATTCACATGGAAAGCAGAGGATATGCACTTGCATTGCCCCTGGATTGGTGTGGGGAGTGCCCAGGGCATCTCTTGTCCATGTGGAGCCCACAGGATGGATTTTCCAGGGCCTCAGCAACCACACTTGGTGCCAGCTTTTTCAAGCAGTTCAGCTCCCTCAGACATCACAGAATCCCAGAATGGTTTGGGTCAGGAGGGACCTTAAAGCCCATCCAGTGCCACCCCTGCCATGGCAGGGACACCTTCCACTATCTCAGGCTGCTCCACCCTGGCCTGGGACACTGCCAGGGATCCAGGGGCAGCCACAGCTGCTCTGGGCACCTGTGCCAGAGCCTGCCCACCCTGCCAAGGAACAATTTCTGCCCACTATGCCATCTAAATGTACCTCTTGAAGACATGGGAGCTGACTGTCTTTGACTAATTAGAGGTTTTAGATGATTAATGGTTGACTTTCTCCCTAGTGCCATTTCAGTCAGCAGACAGAATTTACAGCCTGGCATTATCCTCTAAGCTGAGCACTGCTGGTTCCTGGTCCATCCTGGTTTGGCTGCAGCACTCACCATACACGGTGACAGTGACATTGGCCTCCAGCCTGGTGGCATTGAATGTCCTGCAGATGTACAGGCCTCCATCTTCCATGGTGACATTTTCAATTACCAGGCTGCTGCCGGCTTTGTACACCACATCACTCTGGTCCATTGTTCTCCTGGGGTGGGGGTGCTGGGAGTCACAAAAAACAGGGTCAAAAAGCAGAGTAAACTGGATTATTGTGTTCAGCCTTTCCAAGGCTGCCAGTGAAGGAAAGCAGTGATAAGTATCAAAACGATCTCGTCTCCCCATCACTGAAATAAATAATACACAAGGCAGATCGGCAGGAAGAGCTCTTGTGTGAAGTTTCAAGTCTAATAAGAGAGAGAAGCAGAGTGGAAATGTGGCACTTTGTACTGAATTCTGGGCAGGTAAACAAGGGGATGCCTCCCAGCCCTTCTCCAGGACTGAATCCCAAGGACCTCAGGGTAAAACTGCTGCAGGGTCAGAACTGGGCTCCGAGGGTTTGGTTTTGAGGGTTTTTTAATTTATGTTGGTCACAGTCAGTATTTTTTCTGTATTAAAAACCTCCTGCTTTCTAAAAGAAATATATTATGACAGAAATATAATATATTATGACAGCCAAGTGCCAATGCAAATTCCTGGGGAATTTTAGAAAGCATTATCGCTTCTGATAGGATTTTTGATCCCAGAGATTTGGCCAAGAAGTTTTACATTTATAATGTTAGAAATATAAGGAGAGTTCATAGGAAAACTAATCTTTTCCACCATATGGGGTTCAAGAAACCAAATTCCTTCAGTAACACTGTAGTGCTTGGACCTCTGTAAATTCTATGTTATATTTTCTGTAGTTTCCTCACTGAAACAAACCCAGACATTCTTTTTTTTTTTAAGGAAATAAATCAAAATTAATCAGTTTTTAGGAATCACATTTTACACCTTCCTAAAAAGCTTAGATGCTTCTTTACAATGCATATTTTGCTGAACTAAAAAGAAAAAAAAACCAATTATTTTAATTCTCAGCACCAAACAGACCCAGGGATAGAATCTCAGACAAATGAATTGATTTGGGAAATGATCCCCCTCTGTTTTGTTTTTTTTTAGGAGAAGTGAGAGGGTTTGGTACTTTAAATGTTAAGTCTCTTACTCTCTTACTTATTTCTACTTCAAATTTGGCACTTTTGTGTTGTATCCACAGAAAGCTCATGACTCAGAATTTACATTTCATTCTTTGGGGATGATTTCCACAGGTTCAGCTGTGTTTTCCTTCGCTTTTTCCTACTTCATAAATACCAAAATAGATGGGGAGATTGACAGCTTACAACCTGCATTTGAGACTTGTCACTGTGAGACAGGCAGGACAGAAGGAATGAAGGAGTTTTTCTTCCCAAAAAGATGGAAACACTCCTAGCTTTTCTTGCCAGGGTTTATTTAGTGAGGTTTACAGTTTGATCTGCAGGTTCAAGTAGGGCTGAGAAGTTTTAGATTTATCCAAGCACAAAGTTCAATCAATGATAGGCTTATAAATGGTTGGATAATTTCAGAAGAAGTAATAATGAGGTTTTCTCAGCCCTGTGAATTTTGGGAAGAGGGGGAATTCATGCACTCACTGTGCCACGGGGACATGTCCAGATGAACTCGATGCGCCCGTTGATGAAGGTCTCTGCTTTGCACTCCAGCTTGAGAGTTTCTCCAACCAGCAGCTTTCTGGCACTTGCCTTCAGAGCCAGGTTCTGTATTCTGCCCTCTGCAATGGAAGAGCAAAGCTGTGACAGCAGCATTCCCTGCATCACTTGGGATCCACCAGTGGATCCCTGCTCCCATGGACACAGTCAGGAATGGCTGCCCTTCCATGTGCCATGGTTCCAACCCTCTCATCAGCTCCACAGAAAAGAGTTTCCAAAGGTGACAAAGGACTCAAAATGAGAGGGTCCACTTTTGCTGGACATGAGACGTGTTACTCCTGCCTTCTCCTGCCCAGCTCCCTTTCCTTCCTGAATGGGATCCCCAAATCCCCCAGTGGGATCCCCAAATCTCCCAATGGGATCCCCAAGTCTTGCTCTTACACATTTGTCAATGCCTTAAATACATCAGCTCTGAACTTCCATCAGTTTTTGGTGCCCAATCCCAAAACCACACCTGGGCACTGACAGTAACACATGACAGAAGGGGATTTCCTGGGTCCTTCTGAGGTGCAGAGGGATGACCTAAGAGATTTTTTAGGTTTGCATTCATTATTTTAATAAAAAACGACTCCAATAAGGAATAAAAAGGAGAAAGAGAGAGATTTACAGGACTATTTATTTGGCTGCCACACAAATTTACAAGCCTGTTGTTCAAAGCTGAGTGCTGATTGTGTAGAAAGATGCCATGAGCTAATGGGAATGAAGTCCAAGTAAATAGAAGATATATGAGAAGATAAAGAACATACATGGAAAACAAAAGAAAAATAAATTCTAATTGGTTTCATATAAATGCCCAGCACTGAAAAATTTAATGTTTAGCTGCTTCAAATTCAGATTTTAATTATGAGATGAAGCTCAGCTGTAAATCCAAGGGAAATGGTGTAGTAAATCACCAAGAGAAAATCTATAAAAAGCAGAGATGTGAATTAGCAGTGTAGTGAGGTTATCATACGATGATCACACGTGGTTAATGACCAGAAGCAAAAAGAAAGCTGCTGTTTGCTTTGTCCTGAACCAGCAGTTGTTTTAATGTAAATACAGGTCAATCCAAGCAAACAAAGCCTTGGTGGGGTTTGAATAAAACACTCCTGTTTTGTACCACCTCAGCACTTGGTCATTTTTCAAAACCAGGAGTGGCTCCAATCCAAGTTCTATTGAATAGGGAGAAAAAAAGGAAGAAGGAGTTTACTTTTAGCATTCCAGCTTGGACTTGCCACAGATGCAGCCCAGGGAGATGTATCAGATAGAACTGAGGCTGAGCAAGGAGTGACACCCAGGAGTGCCAGTGACACAGGCCCTGTGCTGCTCCCTGGCACTCACCCAGTCTCTGAGCCATGTAGTAGGAGTTGAAGACGCTGCCGTTGACGTGGGCCGAGCACGTGAGGATCCCAGAGGGCACGAAGGAGTGGGAGGGGATGACAAAGCCTCTCCTGGGGTCCCACACCATCTTCCTGAAGTTGATCTCTGCAGAAGAAGGGTACTGCAAGGGAACAGACAAGGAGTGAGAATCCCATTCCCTCAGATTGCTCTGCCTTAGGGGCAGGGCAGGGCTTTGACCTTCCCCAGGGCTTTGGGGTCTCTGTCCACACAGATCTGCAGCAGCAGCAGCAGCCTGAGCAAACAGGAAAGCCCTCCCTAAAGCAGGAGTGTCTCTGAAACTCAGCACCTGGGCAGCCAGTTCAGCAGTCCCAGTCCTCTCAGATCTCATGTGTGGGACTCATTTCCCTCATCCCTTCTTTGGAAATCCTTCTGCCCATCTTATATGAATTTTGTGGGGTGATCTTTTTGCAGGTGTTTCCTCCCAGCACCACATGGAGCTACCACACATTTTCCTCATTCTACTTTAAAAACATGTGTGAAGCTAGACTCTCCCAAAATCAGAATTGTTCACTAACTCACCTGACTGTGCCTATCTATGAGCTCTGGTCTGTGGGCACTCCCTGGATTCTCTCTATCCCACAGAATGGGGGGAGACACTCTCAGACCACCCCAAGGATTGCCATGGAAGCAGCCTGGGTGACTTAGGAGTGTAAACCACAGAAATAAGGGATTAAAGCACTTTTGGGTCTAAATTCATAAATACTTGTAATGTTGTGAGATTCTTGAAAAAACCTCTCAATTTTGCTTATGAGGAAGAAGTGAGACTAGAAAAGGCAAATGTGGAAAATAAACTAGAGCAAAAATTCATTTAATGAGAATGAACCCTTCTCTGTCTATCCTTGGACAATACCAGTGTTGAGCAGCTTGGCTTTTATTGGGGGGAATAATCAGTTTATTTTTATTATTAACACACAGGGAAATCCTCTATTTGTTAGAGGGAATGCAATTTACCTTCCAAAAATTTTGAAAATCCTGGATTATAATGTACAAAAGAACTACGTGAAATTAGAAGAGCTCCCTGAAATGCCCAGGGAGTTTCAGGGGTTTGCAGGTGGGGGAATGGAAGCACAAGTAGCTCTGGCTTTCCCAGCAGGACATGGGGAGGCTCTTTAGGACTGAGGATGCTCTTTGGGAGTGCTGAGATCACTTCTGTGCCAAAAAATGAAAAGTTTGGGCAAACCTCAGTGTGCCTGCAGTTACCTCATGGTAATTAACTTTATTTGCTTCTCCCTCCTCCTCCTCGTAGCCTGGCTGCTCAAAGGTGAGGCAAGGGGAGGTTTTCCTGCCCAGAGAGACCCTGCTTCAGCTTTGGGAGTTAACCAAGGGAATGAAGGAAGGAATTTCACCCCGATGGAACAGTTTTGCTCCTATTCCTGTTTAGGGCAGCTCCTCTTTGTCTCCCAGCAGTCAGGACTCTGGTTTGGCAGGGCAGCTTAAATTGGATTCAGTTTAAACAATCCTCCTGTTCCACACAGCTTGCAGCTTGGGGCTCTGGACATACAAGTGACCAGGCTGGCCTTGGTTTGGGTCAATTGTTACAATTCCAGCATGGACCAAACCCAAAGGAATTCTGGCTGAGGAACTGGTGATACTGCACTGGGAAGGGGGGACAGCCAGACAGTCACTGTCTTTTGGAGCAGCATTTGTTCTGACAGCAGTAGGAAACAAGGGTCTCCTGTAAATGCTTTTGAAATAATCAAGCTGTGGCATCTCTGTTTAGAACCATGAGGAAAAATAGAAAAATTTACAGAAAGAGATCTGAAACCTGAGGCATAATCATGCTTTAGCACTCGTGAAGGTCAAAGCTGGAAGTGGCAAATGCACACTGAACCAGATCAGTGACTAAACAGATCTGACATGACTGAAAAAGTTCTTTTTGCCCCGAATTAAAATCACAAATCACCCGAATTAAAATTAAGCAAAATTAAAGCCTGAACTGTGTGTCTTAAGCATGAGTTTGTTAATAACAAAGATGATATATTGAGATAGCTGGGATCTGCTAAAATATAAGCAAGAGGTACCTTTCTCTGAGCATGTTTAAAGAGAGTACAATGATTTAAAAGTATAATGGTAACATAAGGAACTTAATTTGCGGTGGCAAAGAGTCCATTTTCCACAAGAATAATAAAACGTGATAAAGCTAAACTAAAATGCCTGGGGGAAGGGGGAAGGAAAAATAACCCTACTCAGGAGGCTCTTTTCAACACCAGACACAGATTAAACATATTCATAAAATATTCACAAATACCTATTTAAACAATCAAACAAAAAAGCGTCAGTGCTGCTCGAAGGAAATCACAGTGGCTTTCCTCCCTTTGAAGTGTTGTCCTCCCTCTCCAGATTAAATTTGGAAGGAGAGGATGTTCTAAATTTGTCTGATGGCCTGGCTCACCTCTCCTCCCCCATGCTCACCTCCGCCCCTGTCCTGCCCCGCTTCCTCCTGGCGCGGGAGCCGCCACCCCGGCGCTGTGGTGCTGCCTCAGGACTGCAGCTTTTGTCTTCTTCAAACCCTGCACTGCATCAGTGTACAACTCTAAACTCCATCCAGAGTGTCAGTTAACTGTCTTCACATTTTGGTCAGACAAAGCAGTTCCTCTAGGCCTGAGATTCAGACACTCTACTGCCTCAGCCCCAAAACTATCAACAGAAGTGAATTGGGGGGGAGCAAACTGGGGGAATATGACTTCACTGCCTGAAGCTGGAATTGGAGGATTAACTCCTGATTTGTAAATGGACCAAACTTGTAATTGTCTGAAAAATCTGTGACCATCGTCCATCCTGGGTGTGTCCTTGGTGGCTTTTGCACTGCCCAAGGGGATTCTATTGAAGGCCTTTAATAAATACCCACTTTGCTCTCTTAATCTTGTCCAGCCTCTGCTCTAGGCAGCTACTGAAGGCATCAGTGGGATTCCCAGCCTGGGCCAAGCCAGCGGTGCCATCCGTGGCTGGATCCTGGAGCTTCCCAGGTGCCACATCCCAGCAGCTCCCAACCTCTGCCCAACCTCTGCCTCCCTGGGAGGCTGTGGCCAACCTCTGCCTCCCTGCCCTGAGCCCCAGCTGCTCGGCCTTGGAGGGGGAAATCTTCTGGGGACAGCTTTTTGTGGGAGAGATTTCGGTGGAGATTTCATTCCAGCAGCCAGGCTGCAGTTTGTGTTTGGAGAAGTGACTGGGAATTGAGCTGGGAAGCAGGAAGAGCAGGGCTGCCCATCAATAATAAACGGGGAAATGGGAATTCCAAGGCCACCCTGATGCTGCCAGGGTTTGCAGCACTGCTCCAGCCGTGAATTTGTTGAAGCAGGCTCAAATCAGAGAGGAATGTTTCATTTTTATAGCCAAGGAGGAAGGTGGTAAAACGTATCCAGCCTAAAATGATAACTGGAGAGGAGCCTCTTTCCCCACTTTTTTAATCCCTGCTGGTGAAATTTAAAATTAGAGATCTCCAAAGCAACAAGAGCTGTCCCTCTGCACCTCTACTGGGAACATGCCATGGGTCCCAGCAGAAGCTGGAGCCCTATCTCAGTCCCCCGTGATTCCATGTGGTGCCTCCCAGGAGAAGGAGCCATCTGAGGCATGGAACTGCCACGAGGAGCAGAGGTGCTTAGACCCCTCTCTGCCATATCCAGAACAGCCTCATCCCTCAGAGTCCCTCCAGAACAGGCTGGAAAAGGGGCACAGGATGAGCTTCTGTTCCCTTCAGGATTTCCTGAGCTGTCAGACTGGCAGAGGAAGGGAAGGGCACAGAATTCCTGACATAAAATGCAAGTTTGGAGCCAGGAGATCTCTGTCCTGTTCCTCACTCCATGACAGGCTACTTTGGAGTGCAGTTCTGAAGATCTTTAAATGGGTGACTCCATCGACTGATCAGGGCCCAGACCTTAAATTTCCATTTTTATTATCCCAAACAGCCTTGGCCTGCACAGACTGTGCTGTAACCTTGACATTCAGGTGTAACTGCTGCCAAAAGGATGGATGCTGGAGCCATCTATTCCCAGGGCTGAAACTTGGTTTGAATTGATGAAATGAAGCAAAAATGTGCAATTGTTCTAAGGAGATTCAAGGTATAAAGAGAGAACCTTTCAGAGAGAGCCAGGTGTCATGCAAAGAATTTTGAAGGAAAATAGTGCTTTGTCATCTTCCTCTGCCAATTTATGGAGGAACACCAAGCCACAACATAAAAACAAATATGCTAAACTCAGCCTAATCCCCAAAAAATCCTTTTACCAGTTCAACAGTAACACACTGCAGGAATGGGTTCACATTTCTGGATTTTCAGGGTCTTTGCTATTTTTCATGGAATTTGCCCAGCTCTATACACCTAAATTTTTGTTTCTCCCCACTTTATTGGCAGCCCAGACCTTGAACTGAGCTTCTATGAAGCCACCTCTTACCTGGATGAGCTTGGGTCTGATGTCTGGCGAGGTGACCCGGCAGGGGATCACCACTGTTTTCTTATCATCTGTGATGTAGATGATGTCGGGGTGTTCTGGGTGCATCTCCACAAATGGATTCCTGTAGTCTGCAGAGAAGAGAACATGGATTTGGAAAACTGCTCAGTCACTGGAAGGGTACAGCAGTGTGAGCACTGAGCTGCCCAGAAAGGCTTCCTTGGGGTCAGGACATGCAGTGACATCCTGCCACTGGCACACAGGGGTTAGAGCCAATGACCATTGCATTTAGCCCCATGTTCATCAGAAATTGCCCAGCATGGCACATTTCTGTGCAGACACATGAAAACTGCATGGATTACCAGCTGAGGATGCCAAGATACTTCTGGGTTTTGGGAGCCCCCCTGTCCTTCACCTGGGGATATCAACATGCATTTCTCGACTGATGACAACCTTTGCTTAAGGAGTGTCATGGAAATACCTAAGGGTTGTCAGCTGGAATTAACCCTCAGAGATTCAGCTTGGTGCAGAGCTGGAGCTCTTTTGCTCCACAACCACCCTAGTTTGACTCCCAACCACACCAAGGCAGGGATGGACACAGCAGAGTGGCCATGCTGCCTTTTGTGGGGCTTGGAGCTTCATTTTAGCCTCGAGAACTGGGAATTTTGTCCTTGGCAGACAAAAGGAGCCATGGGATTCACCAGGAGGAGAGCAAGTGTTGGTTGGAGCTGTGTGTGTGACAGGCCATGTGTGAGGTGGTGATGGTGTTTTACAAAAGGCACTTGGGGCACTGTGTAAGAGATGTGGGATTCTGTGTGGACGTGGGACAAGGGGCTGAGCACAAGCACTGGACCCAAGGCAGATAAAGACCCAAAATCTGGCTGATTTCTCTAATTTCTAGTGCTGGTTTTTTATGCCAACTTTTCTTCCACGCCACTGGTTTATTCTGGCTGTGCTTTGGTGTAAGGGCATTGCAGGAAACGTTATGTGAGAGAGATTAATTAGAATTAAAACATTAGATCCCTAATCTCCCCACATTTAGGAAGTTTCAGATACACATCTGAACTTTCTGGTCAGGCAGGCCCTGGTTCTAATCAAGCCTGGAGCTGAGAAACCTGATCTTTGAACCATAACTTTGTAGTGTGGTCCAAGTCCCAAAACAAATAGGAAATATTTATACTCATTTCAGTGTCTCGTGCACTTTCCCAAAAATGCTAAATTCTCCTGTTGAGTCACATTATGAAAATGTGTTTAGTGTTTATCCCTGCAGCTTAATCCCTCTGCAGTCTTGCTCTCCATTTGAGCCACACTGGGAGGTATCAAATGTGACAATATTTTTATTCTACTTAAAAGAAGACACTGGATAATTAAAAGAAGATCATTGGGTTATTTGTGATAGGAAAAAGCAGAGAAAGTAGATTTTTGTCTGCTGGCAACAAAGTGCTAAAAGGTGTCGGGGGAAATGTAATCACAATTATTTCTTGTCCTGTGGAGAAAAGGAAGGTCAAGGAATGTGCCACGTGACAGGGGATAGACAAGGGTATAGAATGGATGGAAAAGGGCATGGGATAAAGATACAGCCCAAGAGGAAATTTGCTGGGGAAAAAAAAATTAGCTTCCTGATACCAAACTATTCACAATTCAGGATCAAATTCAGGACTAGAAAGATGGAAGCACTGAATTTAAAATTATTTCTGCCAGTATTTTTATAAGGAATTTCAGAATAGCACTGTTTGTTTAAGAAGTAACATAAATCAAAAGAAGGCAGCTAAGCAAATATGAAATAATCCTAAAAGGCAGGAAAATATTGAACTGTGAAATGATTGATGCATCTTAGTCAAAACAGAATAAAATGTCTCAAAAATATTTCCTGTTCAGGAAAAAATATAATTATTTAACCCTTTCTCCACCAAAACTCCAAGACTCCTCTCTACCAAATTTTCTGACTCACAAGAGACCTGACAATAATCTATCTTTTTCCAGCTGACAACAGGACAGGTATGGTGTTACTGATCCCCCTGATGGGAAGGGAAGCAGGGATTTACAGGGCATGTGACAGAAGCTGTATTTCAGTCCTAACTGATTTTTTAATAGCAGCCTGCTCCTGAATTGCCACATGTCCAACCAGGGGCTGCAGATAAACTATCCCAGATAAGCTACAGTCTGAATTGGAAGCCAAACTAGATAAATCTGGCTTTCTACCATCACTTTTTGAAATCTTGATGGTATCTTAAAATCACTGTGCACTTAGCAGCAGGAAGAGGCAGTTTCTGGGTGATAAAGATTGGGAAAAAGGAAAGGATGGCTTCCGCTGTGGTGATTGTTAATCACTTGGGGATGTTGGGTCTTCTGGGCATCATTCTCACTTTGCTTAAAAAAAATAAAAAGAGAAAAACATTTTTTATTTTATGGGTTCTCCTCTTTGCTAAGCCAGTGGGGTGTCCTAGAGCAGATGGCTGTGATTTGTGTTATCTCAGTGATTTGTGTTATCTCACTGCTTTGTCCAGTTTATACCCAAGCCTGGAGAGTTCTCTGCCTATGAAAGGGCTTTTCCTTCTCTATCTGCAGTATCAGAGCACTTAAACAGGTGGGGATACCTGTGGGAGCCACTGGGATTGGCCCAGCTGGTCAGAGCAGGGAGCAAATAAAGCCAAGGTTGTGATTTTGAGCCCTGTCTGGCCATTCACTTTAGGGCTGGACTCCATGATCCTTGGGGGTCCCTTCCAACCTGGAATATTCTGTGATTTCAGCTCCTGGAGTGGGGGTTCTGCTGTGGCAGCAGCTTGTAGGGCTGCCCTGCTACAGCTTGGACATGAG
This sequence comes from Serinus canaria, assembly GCF_022539315.1. NCBI lineage: Eukaryota > Metazoa > Chordata > Aves > Passeriformes > Fringillidae > Serinus > Serinus canaria. The sequence goes on from NC_066318.1 coordinate 17,844,762, forward strand.
AGCCCATCCAGGAGGTGAGGGCTCTGCACTTTGGCCATCAGGGGACAGTGACAGGGCCAGGCAGCTGCAGGGGAAGGTCAAGCACCTGGGTCTGTCCCTGAGGCCAGGGAGGCTTTGTTTCCCTCCCTAACTGTGGAACTCTGTGCAGAAGGAAAAACAATGCAGAATGGTTTGGGTTGGAACCTGAAAGCCCATCCAGTTCCCTCCCTGCCATGGGCAGGGACACCTTCTACCACCCCAGCTTGCTCCAAGCTTCATCCAGCCTGGCCTTGGACACTTCCAGGAATGGAACAGCCTCAAGTATCTCAGTCATCAAGCACTAAAGAGCCACAGGACACAGAGAAGAGCTCAAACCTTGTGTGTCCTGGTCTAGCTACACCAAACCCTCTCCTAAGTAGGAGCAAGGTGATGCCATTAGGAAGGAGAGGCTTTCCAGCACTTTCTAGGCAGCTGGACTGCTCACTTAATAGATAAGCAAATATGAAGTGGCTCAGCTTTGGGGCTTAACAGAATGGCAAAGGATAAATTCTGAGCTAATCAACTGCCAGCTGATACCTTTGTTATGGTTTGTGCAGACAAAAAACTAGATCCTTCTTGAAACTCCTCAGTAGTTCGGACTGATTGTGGCATGGAAAAATGATCTGCTGGAACACCAGGAGTGTCACTGCCAGCTTTACAGCCACGCTCACCACCTCCAGTCGACCAGCAATCAGTTAACTCCTTGTAAAAAAGTCTCTCAGAGACAGAACTTCTTGAAACAAAAGGGACAGGGTCACTTTTCTTTAAAAATGATAACCTCAGCCTGGAGGAAGATCTCCAGTTCCAGGTGGTGTAAATCAATTGCACTCAAGTGTTGCAATCTGGAGAGCTGTGGCATGGGAAATGCAGGTGCTGTCCTCACCACAGTCACCGGCACTGAACTCTGAGGGGAAATTCCTCAGCAAAGAAACCCTTTATGAAAACAGAGCATTTCCCTGTAGCTTGGCACATCTGCTCCTCCCGAGCTGGGAAGGTGAAATGCCCTATGAATCTCACCCAGAAAAAATACCCAGCAATTCCCAGGGGATAATTAAAATGAATGTTTTACCGCGGGCTGCAAAGTTCGTTACACGTGAAGAAAGAGAAGAGCTGAAGCACGGGGGGGACTTATCAGCTGCAGCTCGGAGCTGAGGAAAAGGCCCTTCCATGGTCTCAGACTGCATGTCTGGCTCCCAGGTCAGTGGAAGTTTGCAGGAAGCCCAGGCACGCCAGGGTGTTGCTGTTTCCCCAGCAGGGCTCGGCAGGGAATGCAAACACCCAGCCAAGGAAGCCGCGGCAGCGGGATGGGGCGGGAAGGGCCTGTCCGGCTCCGGGTACAGACAGACGGCGAGCACAAAAGCAGCTCTAACGTCAAATGTTTTCCTTCAGGCACTGAAGCCCTTCATGTTGAGATGCTCGTAGTGACCAGGAGGAGATGAATTGCTGCTGGAGATGAGCTTTGGGAAGGTTTTCCAGCTCAGCTGGGCAATCTCAGCTGTCCCCTCACACCTCCTCAGCCTGGAGCCGAGGGGTTTAAACCCCTCAGCGCTGCACTCAGCAGCTTGTAGATTCAATCTCAACTACAGCTCTTTATTTCCGTGTCTGTGCCGCTGAAACCTCCTCCTGACACACACAGAGAGAGGATTTTATACAGGATTTGGGGGTTTTTCATTCCTGCACCGCGACAGCGATTTGTCTGGGGGTATTTGTCTCACAGCCCGAGCCCGGAGCTGACATCGCTCTCCGCAGCCCGAGAGGATGATGAGCCCGACATGGCCTCTGAGGACAGCCATTCACTGCTGCTCATGGCCGTGAAATTCCTCAGCATTCTCATTCTGCCTCTCGCTTTGTTCCAGATAAAGATAATTCCCTCGCCCTCGCCATTTATTTTCTTCACTCAGCCATACCCAAGCTGGGGAGCCTGCACAGAGTTTCACAGGTTCTTTAAGTTCATGTTTTGACATAATCCCCATGAAGTTTGTCTTCATCAAGGTCAAAAAGCACCGAGAGGAGGTTTATAACCTGTTCTTTACAGTAATAGCAGCATTAGCAGTGCGGTGACACTTTGGGCAGAGCATTTTGGAAAGCTTCACAAGGAAACAGCCTGGCCTGCTGAATTCCCCCTGGTGACCCATCAAAGCTGCCTCTAGGTACAGGAGTAACTCCTATAAAGGCACTTGTTTTGAAACTGGATCTTTGAAAATAAAAGACCTTTCAGTTTGGCAGGGCAATGAAAAGAATTGGTGGTGGAATGTTTAGATTAAACAGAAAGCAGAATATTTTCTCTTTAGGCAAAACAAAAGTGACTGCAAAACCCCCAGAAGCCATTCTGAGTCAACATGAAGCATTCTGTTTTGGTCAAATGAAATACATTCTTCCCCTGGAGATTACTGTTATGAACACAGGAATATTTGTAGAGAAAAATATATTACTCTAAAAAGTGTTAACTTCAAAAATTCTAGAAGCAAAATGCTTCTTGCTGCCAAGCAAATAAAGGCAAAATGGAAAGATTTATTTTTAAAAAATCCTGACAAAACACCACAGAAAAAGAAGCCTCCATGCTTCGTCTGGAATTATGTTTCAAGCAGTAGAAGAATTTATAAATTCTGACCTCCACCAGATTTTAGGCAGGTTTGACTTGGTGGAAAATACTCCCCAGCTTTACCTGAAGCCCCATTAAGAGCAGGTCTCCCACTGTGGGGAAGGCTCAGCAATTAGCAGCTACTGAGCGGATAAAAACCAGGAAGGAAGCATTGGAGGAAGTGTGTGTGATTCTGGCCTTTGGGCTTTCATTTAGAAATTCTTGATCCATGGGGAGGGATCCTCTCTCCCTGCTGGGCTGTCAGGAGCTGTCACTGCCAGTGCCAGGAACTGGCACTGCTCACTCATGGCATCCTTCAAGTGTCCTCTGCTTTAAAGTGAGACCCTTCAGGATGTGATTTGAAGACACTGAATGCCTTGATTCAGAGCTAAAAGCATCTTGCTTTTCCCTTGGATGAAGCCCTCAATCCTCGAGGGTCCTGCCCAGAGCACAGCCTGTGTTCTGTGTGCTCTGACACCGAGCAGGGATGTGCACCCAACCCTCCCAGCACTGCTGTGGGCAGGGACAGCCACTTATCTGCAGGGCACACAGCTCAGCAGCTGCCTATCTCAGCTGGCCCAGGTCTGGCACCAAGTCTGCAGCCTTAAAGAAAGAAGAAATGCAGCTCCAGCTCTGTTCCCACTGGTAAAATCTTGAGAAAAGCAAGCCAAAGCCCAAAGCTGTCACCCTGGCCCTGCAATTCTGCATCTCACTTTCTGATTATCTCTGTGAACTGTCAAGAGGATTAAGGAGGCAGGAATCAGCTTCAAAGAACATCAGAAGCAAAATATGATCTCATCTGAGGGGCACTTCCATGCACTTCCAGCCTCTTTAGATATCTCATGGTGGGAAAGGGATGAGGCCAATGGGGCTGCTCATCCCTGGGCTGTGGCTGATGTGAACTCCACCCTGGTGCAGCACTTGGACCACCTCTCCTCACTCTCTTGGACCACGCTCTTCACTCCTGCCCTTCCCTGGAGCTGACCAGCAGGGAGAGGCTCCAGCAGGACAAGTTGTGCTTGGATGCATCCCCCTTTTCCCTCTGGAATGGCCTCAGCAGGACTCGTGCTTCCATAAAAATGTCTGTCTTGCTTCCAATTTGATTTCCAGTCCTTGTGCTCTGGACTTCTGGCAGGACTGCACTGTGGCTGGTGCCTTCATGGTTCCCACAGGAGCTTTACAAGGAGCCAGAACTCAAATTTTCTGTGGGGGCATCTTCTGGATTTCCTTTGCTCTTGTGAACACCAGTGCTGAGACCCAAAGAGGTGGAAGCAAATCACTCCCTCAGTCCTGTGCTCCTCTCTCACACGACCACTGAGGTGGTGAAACACCAGCAGCTGATGGCTCTGGGTGGGGACAGACTGTTCAAATGTTCACTGTTTAAGTGTTCACTGTTAAAATGTCTGTGTGTTCAAAGTGAGCACCCCTGGAAAGAGCAGGAATTGGGGAATCCACCCTGTTCTGCTCAGCCCCTGGTGGGCAGCCAGCACGGGGCTCACACACAGCATTTTGTGCCTGTTGCACTCAGAGGAGGTGGGACTGGTGTTTCTGAAGCAGTTATTTGAGAAGCAGCTCTGTCATGGCCATAATTATTTCAAGAAATAGAATAACAGCCCTGCTTTGCATGAAGGATGTTGCTGGCAAACATTGAGGAGCTGTCTGTCTGGCATACATTGAGGAGGTGTCTGTCTTAGCCCTGCAGCTGTGGCAAAGCAAATGCCATTGGGGCTGGGCAGGAATCCCAGTTTGGAAACCTGAAGGAACTTTTCCAGACACTCTCTGGCAAGATGTGCCCAGCTCCAGTGACCTCAGCACTAAATCCATACAAGGTGGAGGCAGCAGGACTGGGTGGGCTTGTTCCTTGCTCTGATCACTGACTCAGGGGTACAAAATGTGCAGCAGCTCCTTGACTGTGACACAGGGGCTGCTGGGGGAACATGGAGCTGAGGCAGGATTTGAGCCAGGAGCTCCTCCAGCTGACCCCCCCAGGACTCTGACTTTGCTGACACTGACAGTATTTCAAATAGCTGAGAGCTGCAAGTCCTGACTCCTGTCTAGACTGAAGCCTGGGGTAGCCCTTTGGGAAGGTGGAATGAATTTTTTCTTGATTTGTCCTTTTCTTCCTCTTTCTCTAAGCCATGTTAAGTTTTCTATGTGCTGGGAATGATAACTGTGTATATATGTGAGACAGGAAAGGCAATGGGGTGTTGGAAAATGTGGTATGTGGGACCTGGCATGATGGAAAAGATATGGAATAAGGGGTGGATGCTGACCTGGTTTTGTCTGGGGTAGAGATAGTTTATTTTTCTAGCTGGAACTGTGCTGTGGTTTGGATTCACTATAAGAATAAAGTGGATAACACAGTGAGGGGACCACTGTCAAGAGGTCCTCTTGTCTGTATTTTCACACACCTGCCCTGTCCCTTGGCACAGCATCCCAAAGGCTGCAATAAATGAGGATATTCCTCACAGGGAGGTGTCCCTGGTCAGGAGGGACAACTGCAGAAGGCAGATGGAAGCAGATGCTGTGTCTCGGTGGCTGTGGCAGCATTTCCCACGGAGCTGCCACTGCAGTGTGGGACCAGACCCTGCCTTTCCCTGCAGAGATTATTCCTCAGAGCTGAGATGGAATTAACTCAGATAAGAACTCCCAACTATTTCTGTTCCAGCCCTGGGCTGCTCTGTATTTCCAACAAGGAGATGGGCAACTGGAGAAGGGATTGTCTTCTTTTTTAATGATGATCCTTGGGACTTGCAGCTGCAGCAGGAGGCAGAAAAGGCCTCAGGCTCAGGAACAATTAATTCAGGATGAAGCTCCTGAGCTGTGCCTCCCTCAGTGCCCAAGTGCAGCTGAGGGGTGGCAGCTGCCCCTTCTGACCCCAGGGATGAGCAGGGTCACAGCTCCACCACCCCACGGGGAGAGCTGTGAGTGCCAGGTCCTGCCAGAGCTCCCAGAGCCCTCCAGGGAGGCTGGGAAAGCAGGAGCCAGCACAGGAAATAATGGCCAATAACAGGGCTTCTGACACAACCATGTTCTCATCTCGGTGTCAAGCAGCTGGCCAGGAATGAAGGGAAAAATATCATTCCCCTTCCTTTTTTGGCAATAATGGCTTGTAACCTCCTCAGAGGAATCTCCAGCCTTCAGGGGCTGGCTCCACATTTTCTGCCTCTACCTGTCTCAGCCTCACAAACACCCTGCTGAGCACTTGCTCTCTCCACAAAACATCCACAGAGATGAGCTTTGGGCTTCACCCCTGTCTGGCACTGCCAGGGATCTGTGAACTCCCTCACTTGGAGACAGCTGATGGGTTTCTCAGTGCTGCCCAGACACTGCCACAGCAATTTCCTTCAAAAGGCACCTTTAGGTATTGAAGAAAGCCATAGGTGTGCTCTGAACTCCTTGCTTAAGTCCAGAGCAGTTTGCTGGTCCCCAAGACAGCCTGCTGGCTTCCAACAAATATCCAGAGGAACTGAATGGCAGGAAGAGCATGCCCTGAGGACAGATTCATGCTGAGGTATAAATAGCTCCATTTCATGGGGCCAAGCAGCTTCCTCAGCCTGGCAGGGCAGATCCCAGCAGGAACCTGCAGCTCCTGGACTGAGCTGCTGGGGCAGAGCCCTCTTTGGGGTGCACAGGACAAGCCAGAGGATTTTCCACCCACTTTTCCTTCCATGGCTTTTCAAGCACAGGAGTGTGATTAAGAGCTTTTAGAGCAGGGAGGACGTGGGACACAATTAAAGTGCACCTGAGAGGGTGATTTTGTGCTGTTTGTCAGGAGAACCTTGGCAAGCAGGAGGACATCCTGCCTTTTTTTTAGATCAGCTCTGTTCCAAGAGCATCCCTGGCGAGGCATTTCATAACTTGGGATATTTTCTTCAGGAAAGTGCTCAGGCAGTCCCAAAAGGTCCACAATGTTTCCTGCACGTGCTCCTGCCACAGAGTAATGAGGGGCTGGGTAGGCAGCCAGGGCACTGAATCCAGACAGAGAATTGAGTTTCCTGGAGCATGGGACAGGCTGGGTTAACAATGTTGGACCTGGGGCATCTGAGCTGGGTGTAATGGGAAAAGGAAACAGCTCAGCACAAGAACCAGGGTGGATAAAGCAACCAGAGCACCAAGAAAAAAACAGAGAAAGGAAATAGAAAGGGAGAAAAAAAATTACTTCAGGAACTAAGAAGTAACGCCAAAAAACCACTTTCCAATTAGAGGAAAACTTGCTGGGAAAGCAGGATAAGGGTAAAAAGGGATTGTTTTTAACAGGCAGGAAAGTGTCACCCAAATGAATCGAGCAGGTGTGTTCACCTGGAGGTGCAAAAGCTGAATTTAGCTGTGTGGGCATATCAGAGTCCTCTGGGAGATGAAAATCACTTCTTGTGTTGCTTCACCATCATTGGCAACACCCCGAGACCCTGAGTCAGAGCTGACAGCAAAGATTTGTGTTTTCTGGAGGTGTAGGTTTGCAGCTCTCTTCAAATACCATCAGATAAACTCACTGCCTTTGCATCATTTGTGCAAGAGGATTCAAAGAACCACAATTTAGCTTTTACCAGGAAAATGAAATTAATTCATTCACGTGATTATTTGTGGGGAAGAGAAGCCTTAGCCTATCCAGCACCAGAGGAGTTCATGTCATCTCCTATTCAAGGCACTAAAAGTCAGCTCCTTCATCTGAGCAGTCACAATCTCAGCTTGGAAGATCCAAGATGATTCAGTGTTTAGTAATGCATTTGTCAAGTAGATTTGAAAAAAACTCAGCATTTGGGGGGAATATTCTAACAAAAATTCCCATTATTGGAATGGTGGTTCAATAGGTTGCATTCACTTAATCACAGAGGACCGTGCTCCTCTGAAGTTCCTGCTTCCATTAATTCCTGGAACTGAACTCAATGATTCTGAAATGTGGGGGAGAGGCAGCTCAAAGGGAACAAAAATGAGCAGTGGGACACTTTTTATAGTAAAATATATCCAATGCAGTCACCCAGCTCTGCTAGGAATGTCTCACAGATATAAGGACAAATGTGTAGGAGGGGAGGAATTACAAAGCATCCTGCTGGGAAGGTCCATGCCTGGGGATGAAGGGAAAGAGAGAGGGTTTGGGCATTCAGAATGAATCTTTGGAAAAGCACTGTGACAGCAAAGTCCTGTAGGATTGAAGAATTTAGTCTTAAAAGGAAAGGATGTTTAAGGAAGTATCTGTTACTTGGGCCACTAAACTGATGGGACAATCCAGCTTTCAAGTCCTGGAACTGAACAGGATGGGTAACCTCTGGTTCTCATGTCCATGTCCCTGAGAATTCAGCTGCCATGAAAACCCAGATACATTTGGTCTGTTCAGAGTGTCAGACCTGCTGCTTCCTCCTGGGCCAGCAGACAAGTGGAAGCCCCTGCACTGCTGGTTCTACCTCACGCAGCTCCCAGAGCCCAACAGCATTTAAAAAGCAGAATTCTTACCTTGGACAAAGACATAGATCCTGGCCACGAGCCCCTGGTGCTCGGAGGGGCTGTTGAGGGCACAGCTGAGGTAGCCGGTGTCGTTGGCCGTGGCTCTCCTGAGGACGAGCTGGCTGCAGCCCAGCCTGGGGGAGTCGCGGCAGCTGCTCACGTGCACCCGTGGGTTGTCCTCCCTCAGCTGCCAGCTCACAGACGGGGCTCCCCTGCCAGCACAACACAGCCAAGTTACACAGCATTCAGGCAAAACTGGGGCTTCTTCCTGGCCAGTCGTTCCCAGTGCTCCTACTCTTGTCATTCCCAAAAAAATTGTAAAGGTCGCTGAGTGTTTGCGCCTCCACCCATCAGAAATTGAGGTGGATCACCCCACACTGTTCCTCCTCAGACATTCCTGAAATACTCCCTGGGAACTGCAGCAAGCTCCTGGAGAAAAGTTTAATTTCTCTTCTAACACACTGCCTGAACAAGAGTTTGTTGTTATAACACTGTATTTTAGCCACTTCAAACATTACAAAGCATCAGATGAAATTATATGTTTGTTCAAGAAGGAGGATTCTGCATATTTTAACAGCTAAATTAATGTATCTTTTCTTGCACTGAGGCTGCATGAAGAGAGGAGGATATTTATGTAATTTTTCATCACCTTTCTTGCTTAATCAGCAGTGACTCAGTCTTGATTTTTGTGAAGGGCCTGAAACTAATCAGGTTACAAATCTGGGAATATCTGCTCAGGACACATTTTTTCTAATTCCCCTTGTGACAGCAGCCAGAACATCAAGCCAGGAGGGCAGAGGATGAGACATTCGCCACACTTGACCCCTCTGCTGCCAGATCTCCGAGCACAGCTCATGAAAAATGCAATTCCTTGGAGTTCAGGACAAAAAGCAGGGCCTGGGTGTCACCTGCTGCAGGACCCAGAGCTCCCAGCTGATCTGAGTCACTGCTGGATGTGCTGGAAGCATCAGGCCATGGCAGCAGGAGCTCCTGGAGCTCCCTTTGAGGGCTCTGGGAAAGGACCAGAGCTACCACACAGGCCTAGAGATGATGGTGTTTTTTGTAGCAAACTGGTTTTTAGTGTGGAAACTGGCAGGATGGGGGTTAATCTCCTGTGGATTTTCCTGGGGAAGAAGTTGGTGCTGGAGAGAGGGAGTTGTGTGCGTTGTGCTACAGAGAGGGAGTTGTGTGTTTGCACTCTTCCCAAGAACAGGGGGGTGGCTCTCCCTTCTCACTCAGAATTCCCACTGGCATTTGCTGGCCTGAGGAAGGAGTGAAAACCCCTGGACTTCCCCAGCTCGGTGCTGCTGGAGAAATCCAGTCCAGACACACTGACCCAGGACTGAGATGGCAATGCCCAAAGTGTGTATCTGTGTGAAATTCCCAGTTAGCCAAAGAGTTCCAGTGGCCTGCAGGGGTGCAGTAGGTGCAGTCAGAGCACATTTGCCAGGACATCCAGTGACATTTCCACAAACATCCTCTTGGCCCTCGTTCCTGCCCGTCTCTCTGTCGCCTTCCGGGACAGGAGGCAGACGTGGAGCTGTTGAGGTTATTCCCAGCACCAGGCTGACGGGAGCACTGGCAAAAGGGGGAATATCCTCTCTGCTGAGCAGCCTTGCCCTTGTTCTTGTATGTTCTGGTGGCTTGGACAGCCCCACCCCACGTCAGAGCAGCTTCCCATTGTCCTTCCGAGCACCCAGAGCTCTGGCCCACCCTGCCAACGTCACTGGTGACTCCAGGACTGGGATTGCTGGCCAGGAATAGGGAACAGAGCCAGTTCACACAGAGACACAGCTCCCAGCACGTCACCATGTCCCTGCCCCTCGTCACCCACACCCCTCTGGTGTCCGTCCAATTCTGCTCTGGTGGCTCTGCAGGCCAGCACTGGGATTTCACACCTATGCTTCCTTAAATCTTTCTCCCTCTACATACATTATCCTGGTGGAAGGTGAAGCCTTTGCCTGTTGCTGCGGGATTTTCACACATGTGTCAGAGGGGAGTGGCAGCAGCAGCTTTAGCCCCACTACCACAAACCAGGAAATCTTGGCCAAGAACCTCAAAAGCCTGGAGTTGAAGGGAGAATGGATATTCCTACAGACCTGCTGGGGCTGCTGCCCCATGCTGTGCCCCACCCTGCACAAATGCCCCTGGAAACACAAAGAATTCCAGAGCTCCCCTGGGCCAGAAGCTAACCTGAGTGTGGCAGAGGAGGCAGGAGGGCAGACATCCCCAGAGGGGCTGATCCAGGGAATCTTGCATTCAGAAACCACATTTTCCTTCTCCTCCCAGGTTTTGAATCACCTGAGCCAAGGAGCTGAAGTGCTCTGGGCCCTGGTCCCATGTTACACCCCATGCTCCAACCTTTTGTGTTTCTCAGAGCTGCCATGGGGATTTCTTGCTTTGCATCCATAAAGCAATGTGGGACTGAAGTGCTCGTAACTCTTTCAATTATTTATTGATTTGGTGATACGAGAAAAGTTGGGTGGTCCTCCAGATTAAAAAGATGGGGGATGGAGAACTGCTGGGAAATGCTGATTTAATTGGCATGGGGCACCTGAGGGACTTCAAGTCCACACAGGTTTTATGGAGAGCACCATTGAGATGTTAAAGGACTGCTTAGACTTTATTGCCATCATGTTTGCTGTTTGCCAAGCTAAAAATACCACTGGAAGGTTATTCTGACCTCGTAAGCCACATGGCAAGCTGGAGGGATTTGGAAAAAAGCTGCCTCACACTCCAGAAGACATCCCAAATTTACACAGTCTGAGCCCATTCACCTTTCACTGTAACAAAGAATTAAATAGTCTGGGACAAAAATCAGAAGGGATGTGTCAGCGAAACCTAAAGCTTAGATTCATCTTCTCACTGCTTTTTTTTCCTGTTTTCAGTAACTTCTGTTGCAGGAAACCATCCAGGTAGTGGCGCCAGCCAAGGGAACCTTGCAAGAAGGTGTAAAATCCATATGTTGGTGTGAGAGAGAGAGAGAGAAATTGTGAGAGTTTGTGTTACCTTGGGCTTTTTTTTTCCTACAACACTCTCAGAGAAAAACCTGAGAAACATCCTCTGGCAGGAGTGAAGTGTAAAAATCCCACTCAGAACAAGTAACACCTCCATCCATCTCAGTCTGAGGCCTTTTGTGGGGCCCAGCAGCTGCTGCGTGTTCTGGCACAGCAGAGGGCTCTGGGTTTGCTCCTTCCTCGTGTGTCAGCTGTATCCCTGTTCCCAGAGCATCCTCTCCCTGTCAGCACCAAAATCCTGCTGGTCCTTGCATGGCTAGTGGCACACATTGTGCCAGGACTGAGGCACTGCTGTGATTTACAGCAGCAGCACTTTGGTTTTTCACATGTCCTGGTTAAATTTGATTTAAAGAACATGTTATGTTTAAACTGGCTGGGTCTTTGAATGTACATGCAGTGACTGCTTCTTATTTAAGTGTCTGTGATGGGCTAGGTGGCAGTTCCTGGTGATCTTTGTTGTTTCCTCATGGACAGGGAGCAAAGGAGTGATTTTAGCTGCAGGGGAGTTGAATCTGCCCCTATTTCAGGGAGGATTTCCAGCCATGTCCTCAAGCACAGCGCATCCTGCTCCCATGAGCTCTCCCCTGTGCTGACTCAGGGCTTTACTTGGGCCCCTGAACAGCACAACACAAAGAACTTGGCCAAGCTGACCCCAGACTCTCCTCCCTGCTCTGTCACAGCCCATCCAACTCCCTCCACACAGCCCCAGCTCCCAGCTGGCCGAGCTTCAGGCTCTGCTCTGTCCTGGAGCTGTGCTGGGCCAAACCAATCAACACAAGGACAAAAATCCAGCAGTTTTTGGAGCAGTCCTTACCAGCATTTTATTTTTAGGGTGTCTCCCGGTGAGATGATGATTTGGTCCTTGGAAATGCTCAGCCTTGGTTTTTGAAGAAGCTCTTCCTCAGCGAGACCTGACCCAAAAAAGGGAAGAAACCATCATTAGTTTAGACGGGCTATTCAGTGGTGTCAAAGCAGCACAATGCACTCGAGGCAAACTTTTTGTTTTGTAAATAGTTCCTAATTTGGGGGCCCACACAGTGCTGCATTTATCCTTGGCCAGGAGATGCCCTCAGTTTGTTTTTGTTTCCTTTATTCCTCTCTTTCTTTTCTGACACCAAGCACTTGCATTTGTGCCAGCAGTGTTTTGAGCCAGCTTTATTACTGAATTATTGCAGATTTAGGAGAACAGATCTGTGTCAAAAGGATTTTGCACACATATAAAAATGGAAGGAGTCAGGTCCTTGGGAAAAAAATTGATGGGTGAGCTGATACATTACATTTTAATTAATGGGAGAAGAGAAAACAATAATTCTGGGGAGCAGCTCTGTGAAGCACCTGTGATATTAAAGGCAAATTGAAAACCTGGTGTTTCCCAAATCCTGCATCTGAGCTGAACCCCAGGCTCAGTGGGCACTGTGGTTGGGGTAATGCTCTCTGGGGAATCTGTGGTTTTCTCAGGTCTCTGATGACCAGGGGCATTGATAACAGCAGTGACAAAGGTCTCTCTCATCATCTCCTGGCCCAGGAAATGTCTGCTGCCAGTGGAACTGTCCCCAGGGACAATCTGAGTGTTCATCTACAATGAGACAATGTTCAGAAAGTGAAACTGAGAAGAACCAGAAGTGGAGGTTGGCCAGGCTGGTTGCTTTGTCCAAATTCAAGCTAACATAATCAAGGAGAAGAGAAACCAGGCTCTGATAAGGATCTCCACTTCCAAAGCTCTGACATTAAAGCCATGTTTTCTTTCCCCTCCTGCTCTTCAAATGTCTCTCTTCTCCTGTGCCTTGAAGTCGATAAGGCAGAAATCCTCACTGGGCTCCCAGCACTGGGCATTATTTGCAGCAGACAGGGAGATAACATATCTGGCAGAAAGAGAAACACTAGGCTTTAACTTTTCAACTGCACAAACCAGTGATTTTCCTGCCCCCACGTCTCTACTCTCATCTCTGAGCTGCTTGATTTCAGTAAATTGCTCTCTGCCTGGCATCAGTGTGGGCAGTGACTCACTCCCACTTTGGAGTCTCTGGCTTCTTCCAGGAGCTCTTGGGGCTCCCATCAGGAGCTCAGCAGATGCCAAGTAACCTCATGGCACCACAGAGTCCTTCAGAGGGGATCCTGCCCAGACACTGTGGTGCTGGACTGCCCTTGGAGCCCCTGACCCTCCCTACAGACCCTGGCTGAGACTTTGAACCAGTGCTGGCCTCCAGACACAGATCCAGCCCACTCCCCCTGCTCTGGCACTGCTGCTCTATCTCCAAGGTCCTTGGAGTCTGGCCAACCCCAGCTCCCTCCGGTGGCTCTGTGTGACATTATTTAGCACCTCCAAGCTGCCATTCCATGGAATGCTGGGCAAGCAGAGCAGCTGGGTGTCCAGCCCTGCAGTTCCATTTGGGAAGCACTGCCATTCCTCAACAGCCACAGGATGGCATACACAGGGAGCAGCATCACATTGAGCTGAGAACCAACAGAAAAAGCCCCAAACTCTGCAGGAGGAGCCACTGCCAGGCAAGCCTGTCCTTGCTCTTGGCTCCAAGGCCCCTCTAGTCTCCAGGCAGAGCCAATTCCCACTGGGAATGGGCTGAGCTTGGCACAGGTTCATTCATGGTGCTGAGGCATTTCACAGCCCCCTCAGACTGACTGTGCTGAGCTTTGCAAAAATGCTCCAGGATATGGCCAACAGCTTCCAATTTGTCTGTCAGATGCCATGAATTTGCCAGCTTGGGGGGGTTGGGGTCCCTGTAGCTCTCCCAGGACACTGCTCCTCCCAGGATCTGCTCTGGCTGTTGATGCTGTGACTTCAGCTAGGACTTAGAAAATCCTGGGGTTTGAAACAAAATTATTTCTCTCCTCTTGTGCCTTCAGTTATTTTTAAGGCTTGGGGGGGGCTCAGCTGGTGCCTCTGGATTGTAGCTCTCATGAGCAAGTGTGGCACTGTCAGAGGGTCTGGGGTCAGAGCCTGAGCTCTGCTCTGACTGCAGAGTCTTTGGGCTTTCACAACATTTGACACCATTCTTGCTAAGAGAAAGGTATTTTTCAATTATTCTGGTTTTGTTTCTGAGTTACTTCTTGCCCAAAGTTTATTTTGGCTTTGAGAGCTGAAGAACAGAATAAGCAAAGTGGAATTTCAGTGCTTTTCTACTCCAGAGGACAGGAGGAGAATTCCTGTGCCACACACATCTGGTCCCTGTTGGCAGGTGACAGAGGGTTTATATAAACACAGCCTGTGCCCCTTCTGCCACACCACTGCTGAGTGGGCTGGGAAAAGACAGAGTCATGGAGGCAAGGTCAGGCTGTGCTAGGGCAGAACACCTAATGCCAAACTGGCAGAGTGAGACCTTACAATATTCCTCAGCTCTCCTGGCCCCTTTTAGGGCTAGACTTGACTTTTAGGAGGCAAAGCTGGGGACAGCCCCAGGGTGTGTTGGATGAGGAGGAAGGATTTGCTCCACTTTCATATTTGCTCTCTGTGTTTGAGGAGATTCATGCCTTTATGAAGGTGTTAGGATGCTGCAAGGGAGAATCAAGCACATTCCTGGCAGTGCACCCCCTCTTTTCCACAGCTCTGCTACCCAGCCTTTGTCCCTAAAGCCAGGACCCACAGCCTGCCCAGGTGGGGTGGGAGACCTGCTGGGCTGGGTCCTGCTGGAGCTGAAGTGCCCTGATCACACTGCTCAAATTCCAATGCCCAGGCCTAAGAGAACATTGTCCTCTCCTCCCTGATAAATAATTTTGGTCGTGCTCTAGGGCTACAGGGGACCTAAAATTAAAAGCAAGCCATCATTACTGTGTCATGACCATGGCAAAGCTCCTTGTGAGAGCCACATAAGAGTCCTGGGTGCCACAGTTGTCCCTGCCATCCCCTGTGGAGCTGACCCTGCTCTGGGTGTGCTGCTGGTGCAGCATCCATGCCCTGGCGTGGTTTGGGATGAGGTGCTGGAGTGACAATCCTGCAGGTCTGGCAGAGGGGGTCTCAGCAGCACATCCCCTGTGGGAGCCATGGAGGAAGGACAGGCTGCTCAGGGGAGGGACACCTCAGGCTCCTCACTCCCTGCCCTGCCTTGGCAGTTGCCAGCACACATTGGCTCCAGCAAGACAAGAGCAGCACCTCCAGCCTGGAGATGCCCCTGGAAAGAGCCCAGGTGAGGACACAGCCTCTGCCCAGAGCCTCACTGCTCCATTTCTGACTCTGGGAGTTCATTCCTACCTCCAGTTCAGGCTTTAACATCCTGCTCTCAGCAGTGAAAACCGCAAACACAGCACAACCACAAATCCTCGGGAGCCAAATGTGAAAGGTTGACTGATACATTATCCAGGGGAGAAAAATATATTGAAAACTGCTTTTCCTGGGATAATCTGATTTTGCAGCATGGCCAACATTAAACATGGGAGGCTCCCCAGGCAGAGGGTAATGGGTGACCCCCCTCACCTCTCTGTCAGATGGTTTCCAACTCCATCTCACTTGGCACAGGGAGATCCCTCCCACGCACAGCCTGATGCTCCACACTGGGCCCAGCAGTGAGCGTGGATTAAAAGTATTTTAATCTCTGTTCCTAATTGTAACAGCCTTCCTCCAGGCACCCTCTGGGCACTGCAGCTCTCCCTGGCAGAGCCCTCACAGATGGTTGTGAGCCTGGCTGTGCCTGGGTGTGGCTCAGTGACAGCTCAGGCAATGTGATCCCTGATTAAGGATCCGGGGATCCCTTCTGGCCACAGGGAGAGCTGGGGGAGCAGAGCCCCCACAGCCTCTGCTTCACATGACAAGGAAATCACTGCTGGGCAGAACAGAGAGTGCTGTGCTGGAAGCAAAACCAGGCAGGTTAGAGCAGGGATAGCACGAGGGCTTGGGCACACAACAGCTTTGTGCACATGGGTGAGCTCCATGGACTGCTCATGTGTGTAAAGTCACTCCTGTGCAGAGAGCTGGGCCCAGGGCACCTCAGGGCCCCTTGGAAGGGACTGGGAGTCAGAGTTCGGAGCTGATTTGAGTCAGGGAAGGAGGGTGACAGATGCACAGCGTTTAAAATCTGTTTTGTCATTGCTGAGGATGCTCCTGTGAGCTGTCCTTGCCTGGCAGAGCCTGGACCAGAAGCTCCAGGAGCCCTCTGGAACACGGGGGCTGTCCAGACACCACACCCTGCCCTGGTGACCAGTGGGATGTGAGCACCAGTGACTGGGCTGGTGCAGAGGCAGAGCTGTCCCTCGCCCTCCTCCCAGGAAAACCTGGGCAAGGCAGACCCTCCAAACAGCTCAGTCCCTGCTGCAGAAATGACACCCAGGGAAGGACAATGTCCTCCCCTCCCAGCTGCCAGGGCACCTCATCACCAGCACAGCGTGAGCACACCTCAAAATGAGCAGGTGCCCCTTTCAAAGGGCATTTTCATGCTTCTGTCCCCAAGGAAATCTATTTTTGCTGGAATTGGGGAGCTCAGGGATTCACTGAAAAGCCATGTGTGTTTAAACCAATGGCCTGTAATCATTTTAGGATTTATTTCAAGGTTACCCCCATGAAAAGAGAAGGCACCACAGCACTGCCAGCATTATTGGATCACAGGCCTTGCAATATTTGGTGTTTTTATTAAGTCTTCAGCTCCTGGAATCAGCTTTCACTTGTTACACTCAAGTGGTTTTCTATTATTTTTAAAGGTTTAAAAAGACAGTAGCAAATAACTAAAGAGACCCATCTCCACCCCTCTTTTTGTTGTGAATTGGGACATAGGAGTTTTGATTCTCCTAGACTGTAATGAAATGTTTTCTATGCACAGTGCAAGATCTTCTAAATGAAATGTTATTGCTGCCACTGACTTTCCCAGCAGAGGGGAAGGGAGGCTCTTGTGGGGAAGGTCTTGGCTGTAAGTCAGAGAAAAAAACTCCCAATTTTTGTCTTTTCTGCTGGCTGCTGAGTTCTGTATCAAGGCACTGATGGGAACTGAGTCAATGCAGAGGGCAAAGGCCCCCATGATGGGCTGCAGGTGGGGAATGTGTGGGTCAGAACTGCTTGGGGAAAACTTCCCCTCTAGATCTAATGTGGTTTGAGTGCCTCTCTCCCATTTCCTGTGCTCAGGGGGCTGCTTTGGGTCAGGTTGTTTGCTCTCTCAATTCTCAATGTGTCTTTTGAGGATAATAATTTGTCAGTGAAGTTTTAAACCCTTCATCTTTTCCTGTGTATCTCCACTGTGCTAAACCACTTTTCCTAGAGGAGAAGGAGGTGAGAAGGGGTTCAGCCTCTCACCACCTCTGGCCAGGACTCTCTCCCTTGCCTGCTATTCCAGCTGAACTATTTTTAAGGAAAACGGTTCATCAGCTTTTAAAGATTTTCTATTTCCTTTGTTTGTTTGAGGGGAATGGTTACTAGAAGCCTCTCTTCCTGTGGTTTTCCATGTCAAAATAACCAGGAATCCCCTAGGGTGGCTCTGCCGTGGGTGAGCACAAAGCTGAGAACCTCCAGGCCAGAGCCAAAGCTTCCCTTCCTACAGAAGCTGAAGAAGATCATCCAAAATTAAATTAGCAATCACAAACTCATCAGGAGACATGGCAAAGGTTCCTTCAGGATATTTAAATGCAAGTGTTAACCCAAGAGGATCTCTGGCAAAGCAACAGGATTCCTGTTTCCATTGATTTTCCCAGCCAGGGAAGGCAGGATTTGCTCAGCTGAGTCACGAGAGAGGGGAGAAGTTCCCACCAATTCCACAGTGCCTGCTGGAAATGAAAGTTGTGTGTGGCTCAGCCAGAGGCAGCAGTTGGGGTGTAAATGATCCAAAGTGACAACAACGAAAAATTAAATCATTAGTCTGGAGCAGGGAGATGTCAACAACAGCACAGTAAAAACAACTGCTAAGAGGAGAAAGTGTTTGGAGATAAGATAAGGCTTTGGCCCAGCTTTTGGGATTTGTTCCTACAAGGCTTTTCCTCAGCCACAGATGCATCAGCATTTCCTGCTGAGGTGGCACAGGGTCACCCTGGTTTCCTCCTGCAATCAGCAAGGCCACCTGATTGCTCTGGGTGCTGACACACAAACCCTGTGACCTTTCCGTGGCTTTTCTGCAATGCAAACATCACCTTTGGGGCTCACCTGCACCTGCTGCAAGGCAGCCCCTGGAGTTACAATGCCACGGCCTTTCCTGGCTGGCTGTGATCTGGATCTCTGGATCAGCTGCAGATTTATGGGAAGGGGTCACAGAAAGCAGCTCCAGGTCAAAATTGTTTGGTCTTGGGCAGTGGCAGCTCATTAATCAGGGCCATTGTTTTCCCTCTGACACCACAGAGAGTCCCAAGGAGTGCCAGGGATGTCACCAGCCCGTGCTGCTTGTGAGCTGGGGACTGAGGGGACATGTCCTCACTTTGGGACTGGCTGATAAGCCAGGAACTCAGATCTACATGGAAAATAAACATGAAATCTGGGAAAGGAGGTGGCAACATCTGCAATCATCTGCCAGGCACTCAAGCACAATTTGAAGTATTTAGGAAATATGGTAATCTCATGTTGATGGAAAAAAAGGCCGGGAATGTTGTTATTTCTTGATCCAAATTATGGCAATTCCTCTGGGAAAGAGAAGACCTGGCACATCTCCATGATTAGGAAATATGCAGACCCAGTGGGAACAAGATGCACCAAAAAAGGAGCCCTAAAGACTCTAGGGGGAAACAAAAAAAATCCAAAAATGTGAGGTATGAAGCTGTCTTTGCCTCTCCCCCCAGCATGGTCTCCTGAGAAAAGCTGGAGGGCTGCAGATCAGTGTTTCCAATGATTCCCAGACAGGATTACTTCATCAGAGCTCCAGACATAGCTTTCCTTCCTCCTCTGGCCATCTCCAGGACAGGGCACATTCCTCAGGCAAAGCTGGGAGTCAGGAGGAGTGAGGGCACGCAGGGGGCTGTGGGATGACCCCTCCTGGGGAGCAGCCCTGGCCAGAGCTGGACCCAGCTCTCTGTGCTGCCTTTGGGTCACCCCGTGCTCCCCCTGCCCACCCCAGCCCTTCACCTCCTCCCAGGGGACTCAGGGAGCACTTCCTGCACTCCAGAGCTATTCCAGCATCTCTCTGGAAGTGAACCCAGCCAGGATTTCTTCCCTTTCTCCAGAGCACTGGGTAGGAAAACAGGAAGGTGGAGGGCTTGCTCAGAAGGGGGAGTGGAGGGACAGCACCAACTTCTGCTCCCTGTGACAGGGACAGGACCCAGGGAACAGCTGGAGCTGTGCCAGGGGAGGTTTAGGTTGGAGATCAGGAAAGGTTTTCACCCAGAGGGTGCTGGCACTGCCCATTCCCTGGGCAGTGTCCCAAGGCTGCCAGAGCTCCAGGAGAGTTTGGTCAATCAGGGTGGGATTGCTGGGGGGTCTGTGGCTGCGACTGGATGATCCTTGTGGGTCCCTTCCATCTCAGGATGCTCTGTGATCAATCTTTGCCTCCTCTGGGCTCCTTCCAGGCTTCTCTGTGTCCATGTGCCATTTCAGAGTTGTCCCCCCAGGTGAACTCCTGGTGGTTTATGTGACTCTGGATGGATAGAGCTGGAGGTTTCTATGGCTTGTCAGCCCAGCTGTTCCTCACAGCTACAGACACCAGACCTGGGCCAAGTTGGGGTTCCAGCTTGTCCAAACCCTGCAGTGAGCTGCCTTTAATCTAATCAGAAGCCCTCTCTGCAGGCAGTTTGTATGTGGTGAGTAGTTACTGTGGATGCTGAGGAAGGAACACTTGAAAACACTTCTATTTTAATTACTTTGTTATTTTGAGGAGTATCATCAGATCTGCTCATTTGGCAAAGGTGACAGGTGAGGCTGAGGAGTCATCAGCTGTAACTCATGGGCTTCATGTGTGCAGCACTAAACACTGTGCTCACCCACATCAATGGGATTGGATTTGGCACCTCTGGAAATTTCTCTCAAACTTATTTGTTTTGTACAGCTGCAAATAATGAAAGCAATTGTTGGGCTGACTCAGTTCCAAGAACTATTCCCCAACCTACTCATGTACACAGAGAGGATCAGTCACTCTTGAAATCCATCCTGAGATGAGCCAGCTCCTCCCATGCAAAAACAAGCAGTAAATCTCTCTTGATTCACCAGTGATTTCCCTCCTGGTCCTACCCAGTTTCCCTCTTTACGCTGGACTTTTTAGCCTGGAATAAAGGGCTTGCCTACACTTTGGTAAGATGCCCACACTCCAGGGTGGAGGAGAGCAGACTTCTTTAACGTTAGAGCAGTATTAGAAAAGTTTTCAACAGGTTTTCTATACACTTTTATACCTTCTTCATAATTTCCTTTTGAAGTGACAAGAAATCAGATTAAAAAAAAAAAAACCAACCTTTTCCTTTTCTATGTGGCTGTGATAAGTTAATATTAATTTTTTCCTTATTAAACACATCACTGCCCAGGTATTGGCAGACTGGGAATGTCTGTGGTGGTTCCTTTACTGTGGTGGCACTTCCCAAAGAAGGGACAAGGTGCACCAGGAGTGATGAACTGCAGGTGGCACACAGAGAGATTCGAGGCAGGTTTTACCCCTCTGTGGATAAGAAACTGCCTTATTTCAGTGTTTAGGGGCAATGCAATAACCTAGGCAGGCATCAGCTCCTAACTGAGCCCGGCTGCCAGCAGAGGTCAGGATTGAAACTGGCACCAGAAAATGCTAAGGAGGGATTTCCCTGAGGTTTCCATGCAAGCTGCTGTCAGTGGGGAACTGAAATTTTTGCCAGAGTTCAATGCAACAGTTGGTTTCCCACGTGTGGAAAATGTGCCCTGGTTGTAGAGAGCTGACCCAGTCCCTGACATCTTCAATCAGGACACAACTTCCAACAGTAATTTAGGGCAGCCAGACTCAGTTTAGAACCACAGCTTTGGGGCTTGAAAAGTAACACTTCAACAAATTCACAGCAAACAGATGGAAATGAACTTTTCTCAGGTTAAAGGGGTTGGTAAATGAAGGTTCACTGGGCCACAGCACACAAATTAAAGCACTGCCCAGCATGAACTCCAAATGAAGTCCCACTTGAGGGGTGCTAACTTTGAACTTCACCTGGCCTGGCTATTTCAGTTCTTAGGACATTCATTTCCAGAGCAGTTTTCCATGTAACATGAGGCAATAGCAGCAAGTGAAACAGTATTTCCAAATACCCAGTCAGCTAAATCCTTGTCCTGTGTGTCAGCTTCTCCTTTGATAATAAAATATGATGATAATTCATCCTAAGACCAAGGCTTTGGAAAACTGCAACATGGATCCCCTGGAGAGACATTAAAATGGCCAGAGAAGAAGAGAAAGAAGTTACAAAATCCCTGACACCGTGGTTTAACAAAATGTGTGTTTCTTTGAAAGCATTTTTTAGTCTTTTTTGCCAGCACTCATCCCCTGCCTGGATGTATCAGATCAGAAGGATGCTCACTCATGTCCCTCCTCCACCATCTGCAGACTAAATCTGATTCCCAAATTTTTTTCTTGTTCCATCATCCACTTGCACATGAGAGTGTTGGAAACCCTGTAACTACCTGTACCTTACCCTCAAACCCTGGACAGAATGAGCTTTATAAGATTTGGAAAAATAAAATTTAAGCCTAACAGGTGGGAATCATCAGGAAAGGCTCATAAGTGGGCCTGTAGGTGCTACAACAATAAAACTGCTGGAAATGGGAGTGGTTATCAGGAGAGGCTGGAATATGGCAGGTCTGATATCAAGGGCAATCATTTATCTGCTCTTTCTGTTGGCAAGAGTCTGGGGAGAGGAAAGAAAACCTTCCCAAGGCTGTTCCATCAGCCTGTGTAATTCACTTCCCAAAGGAAGCAGAGGTGCCAGCCCTGTCTTTAGGAATGTTTAGAATTAGAGGAGATAAAGTGCTGGGAGATGTCCTTCAGAAAACATTTGCTGGTGCTCCACATGGAACAATCTCTGAGAGCTCCAGCTGCCACATTTGGGAATTCTCTGCTGTCCTGATGAGCGGCCAAGCAGGGCCTGCCTTGAGGTGCAGGACCCTTCCCTTTCCAAACTTCTTTGGTGCTCCCTCAAAGGCAGAGTGGATATCTCAGCTTTGGACTCTGAAGTGTCCCCAGAGCAGACCTCAGAGAGAACTGGGGATGTTTTCCTAGAAAGGCAAGAGCTGACAGAGGAATTTGGGTGAAGTTTTGCTGAATGACAAGAGGGTGGATTGCAAATCAACCTCTGACCGTGCTCCAGGGCTAAATCCAACTTGCCATCAAGGAACATGACTGCCCAGGGAACACCAAATAATTGTGGGAAAGCTGCTCAGAGAGACCCCAGCTTTCCTCTGGCCATGTTCCCTGAGGTTTCCTGCTTGGAGCCTTGCTGGGGTGAGTCCAGCAGTGATCTCTGCTCTCTGGAGATGCTGCTGTGTCCCATAGGCAGCAGCACAAACCCTGGTGGAATCTGGACAATCCCCATTCTCAGGCCTTTATTCCCGCTCTCCATCTCTTTCCTCATCCCCAGCCCTCTTTTCTAAGAAAAAAATGAGCCTGCATGGAAAGGCTTCTTTGTAAAGAACATCTGTGTCCTCCTGTGTGATGAATCACTGACCTGCAGAAGGAGCAGGCCAGGGGAAGGCCACGAGAGGGATGGAGCTGAAATCAGAGCGGGGAAGGTGGATGGCCAGGGTGAAGCAGAACAAAATCCCACCCCTGTTAGCATTGTTGGACCATTTCTGCTGGAGCTATAAATCCAGAAGCAAATGAGCCAGAGCCTCCTGAGGTCAAGTCAATTGATGTGCCACACTAAACAGAGATGGATTTGAGCAAATACAGGGGTTGGACATGTCAGGAACATGTGAATGCTCAGTGTCAGTAAAATCTGCTCGGTGGGTAATTACTTTGTTTTCTTAGTTTCTGAGCTCTGCCCATTAAGAAGCAATGGGCTGAAGCTGACTTTGGACTTGACGCCAGAATCTGTTTTCGATCAGCTCCGTGTTCCACTTCTGTCGGCTTTGTGTGCCTGTCTCAGGAGGTTTTCCCTTTTTTTCTGGTTTGTTTTGAAGGATAGCAGGTTGCTATTTTGGGAGACAAGATAAAAGCTGTTTGCTGAGATGGGGAGAGGGAACCTAACCATCTCCTTAAAACCAAGCCCAGTTTCAGTCACATTTTCACAGCCCCGGGCGAGGTTTTGTTACCCTGTGCCTGCAGCCTCCCTGGCCAACTGGGCCTAACTAGGTCTGGTTTCCTCACTGGTTTGCATTTAGCTGGAAAGTACCAATTGGGCCCGGGGAACTGGCTGCAAATCATTTGGTGAAATCCTTCTTAATGACAAACTCCATCAGGCTGTGGAGCAGGGCTTCAATCACTTCCTCAGCCTCCACCGCACTCTTACCCTGACGTGACCCCAACTTCTCCCCTGTTTGTGAGGCTTCTCCACAGCTGTGACATAATGTTTTTGATGGCAGGCTTTGGAGGAATTCTGCTCATGGCAAAGGAGGAATCTGCTTCGAATTAGCACTGCACATATTTATCAAGTCTGCATAGCATGGCTGCCTGTTGACAAAAATCCCTTCTGCTGTCCCCCGCAGGTTCCCACATGAGCTCACTTGACTCATAAAGGTTTGGAGCTAAAGCAGTTTTTGGTGTCTGGGAGCAGCCCAGAGAAGGGGTGACAGGTGGGTGATAGTCCAGGAGTGATGCCCAGAGCCAGGCTGTGTTTTTAGTGCCAGATCCTGCCTTTTGGATGGATTTGGGGGTGCCCAGCCACTTCCAGGACTCCTCCGCCGTGCCTGGAGCCATTCCCTCTCTAACAGGTTGATTGAGTTGCAGCACATCAGTTCCTCATCTGGAAAAACTGTGGCTCGGGGAAGGGGGTTGCACAGTGACCTGGAAACAGCAGATTTGCTTTGTGGGATCCTGATTTTAAAGGTGCTTTACTGCAGCTGCTTCCAAGAAAAGCAAACATTGCCAGGTACCGGGAGCAGCCCCGGGTCACATTAAAGCCACCTACGCCGCTCGGCCAAAGCTGGGCAGGAAATTCTTCTCTCTTCATGTCTAAATATTTAAGGCCTATTTATTTATTTTAATTCCTCTTGTGCATAGGGATAAAAACACAAATCCTTCAAAGGTTTTTCTTATTATGGAAAGCAGCAACAGAAAAAGACTGGTCTAAAAATAGCTGGATATTTAGGGCAGCCCCTGGTAGTGGGAGACAGATCCAGAGCCCAGATTCCACCAAGGAACGTGGTGTCCCCAGCATCCTGCACTTCCATCCCAACAACAAGGTCATGGCATCGTTGGGATGGGACCAGAAACACCATCCTGGCTGGAGAAGCTTTCCTGGAAAACTGCTTCTAATCCAGCCACTTCCCATGTAAGATTTTGCCACAACGTAATTTCCTAATGAAGAGCTTTTTTTTCTTTTTTTTTTCCCTATGAAACCCCAAACTGGTTCTGTTTTTAGTATTTATTTCAGAGCAGAAACAACCACACCACTGTTTGCTTTTCCTAAAAATCTCACTTCTTCATCCCAAAAGTTTCTTGCAGATCCTATAGACAGACAAAATGTGCAGTTGCCCTTTGAACAGTAAAATTCATTTGGGTGCTGGGTAGTTAACAAAATCAACAAATATTACTCTAAACGTAATTAAATGAGGAGGGTTTGGAGCTCTGTCCTGCCTGTCTCTTGCAGAGGATCCAAAGCTGGTAAGGAATACAGAACTGTATGGAAATGACTAAGAAAAAAGAGAATGATGAAAGTTCAGTGAGCACTGAATGAAAGCAAAGTGAAAACTGGATGTCACCAAGAAAGAAAAATGTCACCATTTGAATTCAGGAGGAGAAAAGCACCAAGGTGAGAGATGAAAGAATAATGCAAATCCATGCAGGCAATTAAATTAAAAAGGTTCCTTCCATCCTGATTCCACACATACAGCCTTGATTTGCTGCACTAAGAATTCAGAGAACTAATCCCAGAAATGAAATCCAGATCTGAGACCCTGCAGAATAAACAAACAGCTTCCCAAGCTAGAGCCAGCCTTTGCTGGGGTTCCTCTTTCAGAGTTCTGCTCCCTCTTGT
Source organism: Serinus canaria (assembly GCF_022539315.1). Lineage (NCBI taxonomy): Eukaryota > Metazoa > Chordata > Aves > Passeriformes > Fringillidae > Serinus > Serinus canaria. Next base: position 17,869,800 of record NC_066318.1, read on the forward strand.
CTCGATGAACCACTAAAACTTTTGGTGCTGCACATGAATTTTGGCTTGGCAGAGGTGACCCGTGGCCCTCAGGGGTTTCTGCATGTGCTGAAGGAAACCAACAGGTTCCTGGTGCCCCTTGCTGAGCAGAGGGGTGTTTGTGAGGTGTGGCAGGGCAGGAGGGGAAGAACACACTGCAGGCAGACAGAATTGCTAGAACAGCACATAAAAATGGTTTGAATTTTCCCTGGATGTGCCAGGAGGTTCCAGAGGTGCCTGGATCTGCTTGGCCAGGCCAAGCCAAGCCCAGCCACTGGCACAGCCAACAACAAGCAACACTTGGAGTCAAAGGAACACTCTTGGGTTCCAGCTGGAAAGGGAGGCTCAGCATTTTGTTGCACTCTTCAGCTATCAAAATGTTTATATCAATTGAAAACAGGCTCTTGGGGGAGAGTAAAAAAACAGGGATGAATTTTCAGGCTGAAACCTCAGCTGCCAAATTGTAAAACCCTTGGCTGGAAGGTCTCAGGGTAGAATGGACTGTGCAGCATTAGCTGCATAGCAGTGGTTCCAACAGGAGCCACTGGAATAAAGAGAGCCTTCAGGAAAATTGTGAGGCATTTCTTCTGGGCTCTAGAGCAAGGTCAAAGCATGGAAGCAGCTTTGGGAGGAGTGAAGCACTGCTGGAGAGTAAAAAGAGCTGTAGATGAATCCCCAATCCTGCAAAGCTTGTTCACAGGAGCTGCTGTGCTGACATGAACATCTGTGCAGTGGGAAGAGCCCTCTGAGGCCAGGCAGAGGCAGCAGGAAGAGATCCTGACGTGGGGTAATGGCTCTGAAATTAAGGGAAATTTCCCCCACAATGGCACTGAAATTAAGGGAAGTTTCCCTTGCAATGGCTCTGAAATTAAGGGAAATTTCCCCCACAATGGCACTGAAATTAAGAAAAGTTTCCCTTGCAAAGGCTCTGAAATTAAGGGACAGTTTGCTCTGTGGTGGCACTGAAATTAAGGGAAGTTTCCCTCACAGTGGCATTGAAATTAAGAAAAGTTTCTCTTGCAATGGCACTGAAATTAAGGGAAGTTTCCCCCACAATAGCACTGAATTTAAGAGATGTTTCCCCCCCAATGGCACTGAAGTTAAAGAACAATTTCCTCTGTGATGAAACAGAAACTCTCCCCTGCTCACATCACCACAGGAGGAAGGACAGCAGATCTCTTTTTGTATTCTAAATTCAGTTGAGCTATTTTAAAACTATGAGTCCCCAACCTCAGTATTAGACCTGTTTAGCTTCTTATAAATCTTTCTAAAAAGGGTCCTGTTTGTTCATTTTTCAGTGTTGTTTGGCCTTTGGCCATGAAAATACAGTTTATCTGGTGAGATTTAATGGATTGTACCAGGATATCAGAAAAACAGGAATTTGTAGTGAGCAGGGATTTGAAGTGTGAGTGCCCCACACCCCGTGGCAGAAGTGCCAATGTTTGGGTGCAATTCCAGCCTGGCTCCCATCATTTCACTCCTGAGCAAGGACAGATTTTCCCCTGCCCTCCCCAAACTCCCACAGCAGTGACAACCCTGAGTTAACAATGCTGAGCATGACCTGTTTACTGTTTGGAAATGAGTAATTCTCTGCATGATTCATCTCTCACTGTCTTTGTTGTTCCTCAGAGCAGCCATAGAGGAGTTTTAGCTGTGGTATTTAATTCCTGCAGCCAACAGGGCAACTTTCTCTTTTCCCCGGTTTCCAGAAGAATGTGGGTGGTTGGAAGGGAGGCACAGAGAAAGAAGGAAAATTTGGCATTTTTCCTTGGAATTCTCCAGTTCTGAAATGATTGGAGCCCTCCTTGTGTTCTGTAGGAACACAACCCCTTTGACACAATCTCTTAAGCCAGTGAGATGCAGTGGGGGCAGAACACAGCCACGGTTCCAACCTCTCCAGCCCTTCCCTGGGGGTTTGTTCACCAGTGGAACCAGATCCTCACAGCTCATCCAAACTGGATCTTGAGCTGGAAGCAGCAGTTTGAGCTCACTGACATTCATTCCCATTTTCCAGGTGGGATTCTCCAGTCTGCTCCCGTGCCTCCCTGTACTGACACAAGGTCCCGTTGCAGATGAAAGGGAAAATAATTCAGATATCTGCACTCAAGCAGAAGGCAATGCAAAGCTCATGTAGGAACCTGCCCTCTGCAAACTCCTGCAAAATGCTAATTTCTCTGTTCCACTGCTGATCCCCTAAATGAATGTTTATTGTTGAAGACCTGAATCCTGAGGATTTGGAGAGCTGTAATGTGCAAATCTTTCCCTTTCTCATTAAGCCTGGCTGTAGCTGGGAGGTTTGGGATCTGCAGGCTCTGCTGACCCTCCAGGACAGCCACAGGAATAGGGAGGAAAGGAAATCCAAATATAAAATCAGCTCAATGTTCTTGTCTCCCTCACCACGGGAGTTATGTTCCTCTCCCTCTGTCTTCACCCAGCTCAGGGCACTTTGGTGAGCCCTCCATGCCAAGGATTAACCCAAAGTTGAATGTTTTTTGATTTAAAATGAGAAGAGGATAAAATCTGCAGCTCCAGCTCTTCTGTTTTCTTACAAAAAAGCTGACCCCACTCCTGGGCATGACTCAGCACAAGGCAGAAAGGTGCCTTCAGCTAAAGAACCCTCAACTGCCTTGTTCAGGTTCCAAATCCCAGTGAGGCTCCTGGAGGAGCTCACAGCTGTGGGATCCCGCCCTCACTGCCCTCTCTGATCCCATTCCAGCCCAGGATGGACACTCAGGGTCCCACAGAGTGCAGGGGGAGCTTTCAGAGAAGGGAGGAAGGATCCAGATTCATCCCAAACCAAACCCATTTCTCCACAGATTCCACCTGTCTCCCACAGATCCAGAGAGAGCACTCCAGGGGCTGAGATTGGGGGCCACTCCTTGGAGTTCAATCTGCTTTGCTGTGCCATGAGCTGTTCTTCCCAAAGCAGAGCCCAGCTGGCAGCACCCCAAACCCCTGGGAAGTTTGTGGGGGCAAAGCTTGGAGCAGGTGGATTCCCCCCAGCCATTCCCAGGGATTCATTGTGCACATGCACCCAGCCCCTCTTTCTTCTCCTGCAGTGCTTTCATCTCTGCTGGTTTGAAAGAAAGCAGGGGTGGCCCCACCCTGCTGTACAACTGCAGGGCTATTTACCACTTGGGGAGGAAATCCCATGTCACAACCCCTTGGAGCACGAGGAATAATGTCCGGAATTCCTTTATCTGTGACCAGGCCTGCCTCACAGGCTCTTTCCTGTCACTTAAGTGTACACAAAGATATTCTTTTCTTTTGTCAAGGCAAAGGGCCCAGATTTTAATGATGGTTTATTAAAAAAGAAAAGGCTTTGGCAAGACTCAAGAACAAACGTTCTCTGACTTTGGGACCTTTTGTTCTTCAAGGTGAAAAGTGACTGTAAAGAATAAGGAAAATTGAGTCACTGGTCCTTGCCCTCCATAGTAAATTTGACCTCCACTGTTTTTACAGTGCCTAAAATTGGGGTCCTGGGCTAATCAGGGAAGGCAAAGTGATAAGCCTCTCTCTGGGGCTGCTCTGCAAGATGACATTTTCTGAAGTGATCAAAATGACCCTTAGAGCACTGCAGATTTGTACCCTCAGCTCCAAGGTTTCTGTCCGTGCCTTCCTGCCAAGCCCTGCCTGGCTGAAGGTTGTGCTTATCCTGTAATCAGAGGGATGGAGAGAGAGGTGCTGCTGGACACAATCCTGGGGGCAGGGCTCCCTTCCTGAAGGAGTGGGATGCAGCACGTGCTGAAATGTCTCCCTGCACATGGATCCAGCCATTCCCTGCACCTGCCAGGCTCATACTTTGGAAAAGAGGATCAGAGACTCCCAGGAATGGCTGAGCCATCCTCCCAGAGCACCTCTGTTCTGGCAGGACCAGCTGGAATCCCTCAGAGATACCTGCCAGCATCCCAGGCACTGCTGGGGCCATTCCCTCCTTCCACAGAACAGTGCAGGGACCACCAGCTTCAGGCCAGAGGGGAGGGAAATCTCCAGCAGGAAACCCCTGGGAGCAAGGAAGTCACAGCAGGAATATTGGCACCAGCGTTCTGAGGGAGGTGGGGGGAGCAGGCAGGGGAGGAATCTTTCCAGGAAAAGAACATTTGCATCAGATACTTCCAGAAATAAAATATCAGAGAAATGTTCTGAATACTGGCAGCTCTGCCCTGCTTTGCCCCACCACTCTTTCCATCACTCTTTCAAATCCTTCTCTAAGAAGTGGTGATACTTCAGTCTGGAGCCCCTGATGCAAAAGGGAGTGCAAGTGCCAACAGGGACCACAGAGCAGCCCCAGGTGATCCCTGGCACCCTCCTGGCACTCTGGTGATGGCAGGAAGCTGCAGCCTTGTTGCAGGACAAATAACTCAGCAGCTGGAGTCTGCTGGCTCTTTATTGCTATTCCTGCAGCACACAGGCAGTGCCAGATGTGCTGCCCTGACTCATGTGCATTGTGTTTGATGGCTCCCTTCAGAACCAGCCTTGGGCTGCATCCAGCAGCTAAACTGCTTTTTGCAGAGATAAATATTTGGGCAAGTCTGGGATTGGCAAGGACCTGTCCCTCCCTCAGCATCCTTCCCAGCTGAAGAGCAGGCACAGATGTTTTCTGCACAGGAGGAACGGCCTGTGCTCTCACTGAGCTGCTGCCACTGAAACAAAGCTCCCAAGGAGGGGGATTTGGGCAGGAGGGGACCTTGCAGGGGCTGGGAGCTGAGTGTTCACCCAGGGATGTGTCTGGGTGCTGGAGCACAGCAGGAATGAATTACAGCAGCTCTTACCCGTGTGCTGTCAGTGCCCGTGCCCAGGGCACCAGGCAGACACAGCAGTCAGGTCCCACCCTGCCTGCAGGATGAATCCCACTGCTCCCTGCCTCCTGCAGGGCTGCATGCTGTGGAATACCCTGCATTTGGAGGCCTGGCAGCTGGAAGGTTTGATTTGCCTTTGCATTATGGGGCACAAAGTGTGTGTGGAGCAGAAAGGACCCATGGTCAGGCAGGGTGTGGAGAGGTGGATCCCTGGGCTCTCCTTGCTTTTGGACAAGCTCACTCGTTTCTTTCTCCCCTTCCTGAGTGACCCACACTCCCTGAACGGACCCACAGGCCCCTGGCTTTGCTGCAGGGTGTCCTGAGCAGGGCCCTGTGCTGTGCTGGGATGTCCCCAGTCCCACAGCCCTGGCTGGCCAAGGAGCT